>NC_138506.1:2401318-3601318 GCF_964252035.2 Podarcis erhardii | reverse complement strand
TTTCCTCAAAGCCTTTTAATTCCAATTTTATTGGGTTATGATCAGAAATTACTTTTGGTTGAATTTTGATTTGTAGAATTCTTGGAGTCAGTTCATTCGAGACCCATATTTGATCTATTCTTGACATTGACTGTTTTGGTTCAGAGTAATAAGTAAATTGCTTCTCCAATGGGTGTCTGAGTCTCCAAATATCAATCAAATTACAATTCTTAATCATTGAAAAGAAAGTCTTGGGTAATTTTCCTTCTTTACTTATTCCTTCTCTTAGTCTATCCATTTCCAATGAGACCACTCCATTCATGTCTCCCATTATTATAATTTTCTGATCCATATATTCAAATAGTTTTTCTTCCAAAACTTTATAAAAATCAGTCTTATTTCCATTAGGTGCATAGATCCCGACAATTATCAAATTTTCTCCTTGCCATTTGATCCGGACTGCTACGATCCTTCCTTCTTCATCCTTGAAGATTTGTTGAGATTCAATTTTACTTTTTATATATAAGACTACCCCTCTTTTTTTCTCTTTATCCGAAGATACGAATTCGTTTCCTAGTCTTTTATTAATCAAAATTTTTCTATGTTTTCTTGCGACATGTGTCTCTTGTAGACATATAATGTCCAAATTTTTCCTTTTTAGAAATTGTTCAATTTTATTCCGTTTTTTTTCTTCTCGTTCATTCCATTAATATTCCAATTCCATAATTTTAGCGCCATAAGTTTCCAATTAAATAAATTTGGGTTACTTTTCTATAACCTATCTACCTCTTCTCCTTCTCCTCCTCCTCCTCCTCCTCCTCCTCCTCCTCCTCCTCCTCCTTCTTCTTCTTCTTCTTCTTCTTCTTCAGACTTCTTTCCGTTCTTTTCTTCTTCACCTGATTCCAACTCTTCTTTGGCTCCTGCTCCTCCTTCTGCACCTTTAATTTCTTCGTCCTCTACTTTTTTATATATAATAATATTTTATTAGATTTTAATAATAAAGAAATTATAAAACAACAAATAGAAGAAACACAAGAAAAATACAAAAGTACAAAAGTACAAAAATGCAAACAGTTAACATAGAGAAAAAAGAAAAAAGAAAAAACAAAAATCCCTCTTCTTTAATTTCTCATCTTTAGTTAACTTATTTTCCTGACTTCCTCACGCCTCCCTTTTTTGTGTTCCATTTAAAAATTGGTTCAGCAAATTCATATCCTGTTAGTTTATCCTTAATTATTTTTCCTCACATATTATAACTTCAAATTTTTATCTAATATCACTCCAATCTTACATTTTATCTTATTACTAGAACCCCTTCGTTTCATTTCAATGTCATCAACATTCAAAAATTTTACAATATTTCTGTAAGTAGATTTTAAATTTCTTCCAATCTTCTTCCACCAACTCTTCTCGCTGATCTCGGATTCTGCCTGTCATTTCCGCCATTTCCATGTAGTCCATTACTTGCATCTGCCATTCTTCCAGGGTGGGTAGGTCTTGTGTCTTCCAATGCTTTGCAATGAGTATTCTTGCTGCTGCTGTAGTGTACATAAAGAAAGTTCTGTCCTTCTTTGGCACCAATTGGCCAACTATGCCTAGGAGAAAGGCCTCTGGTTTCTTCAGGAAAGTATATTTAAATACCTTTTTCATTTCATTATAGATCATCTCCCAGAAAGCCTTAATCCTTGGGCACGTCCACCAAAGGTGAAAGAATGTACCTTCAGTTTCTTTACATTTCCAACATTTATTATCGGGCAAATGATAGATTTTTGCAAGCTTGACTGGGGTCATGTACCACCTGTACATCATTTTCATAATATTCTCTCTTAAGGCATTACATGCCGTGAATTTCATGCCTGTGGTCCACAACTGCTCCCAGTCAGCAAACATAATGTTATGTCCAATATCTTGCGCCCATTTTATCATAGCAGATTTTACCGTTTCATCCTCAGTATTCCATTTCAACAGCAAGTTATACATTCTTGATAGTGTCTTTGTCCTCTACTTTTAATTCCTTGTACCTTCTCGTAAATTTCCCTGTTTCTTCTGGACTTGTCAGTCTATGCTTTTTACTTTTGTAGAAGAACAAAATCCCCTCTGGAAATTCCCATTTGAAATCAATTTTGTTTTTCTTAAGAATCTGCACCAGTGGCTTGTATGGGTCCCTTCGTTTCAACAGTCTTATTGGTATATCTTTAAAAATGATTATGTAATTCCCATCTATGTTTAATCTTTTCTCTCTATTCTTCTGTAATATCTGGCTTCTCATTTCTCTGTCCTTAAAAGTAATTAAACAATCTCCTGGAAATTTTCTTGCTTTACTTGTTTTTACTCTCATTCTAAATGCACTTTGTACTGTTTTTGCAACCTCTTCTGCTGGTAACTCCAACCACTGCGCCAATTCTGTTATCAATCTCTCTTTAATATTTTCATTCTGAATCTCTGGCATGGCTCTCAACCTCAGATTAACTTCCCTCTGTCTCAATTCATTCATGGCAATCGCATCTTTGATTTCTTCTTGTGATTTATTTAGTTCCGACATCTCCACCTTGATCCTCTCTTCCTCCCGTTTCACTTCTTTCATTTCTGATTTTGTCTTCTTCATCCCTTCCTCCAAAGATTGTGTTCTCTTAGATACCTCTTTTATTTGCCCTTTCAGTTCATTGACTGTCTCATCAATTTTTTTGTCCATTTTCCCAATCTTATTATCTACTTGTTCTAATTTAGTTTCTAATTTCTTTTCACTTTGCTTAATTTCAGCAAACATTCTCAGAATTTCTGCTTTGAAATCTGCTTCTTGTTTAGAACCCCTCCTATCTGTTGGCATCCCCCCTTCCATCCCTTTCTTCTGCTGGTGTGCCATCTTCTGAAAATTTCATGCAAATTCACAACAACACAATTTAATACAACCACCAAGCACCCTATAAACAGACCCAACAGCTATCTCAAATTACAGAAATTCGATTTCTAAATTTATCAAACCCAATATTTATATTTTGGTCAATTTTCCCTTTTGTAATTTATAATTTGTCAATTTTCAACCCAACCGTAGCTTTTACTAATGAGGAGGAATAGAGGACCAAAGTAGGTGCCGAAGTATAACCAATCTTCTTGCCACCAATTAGGCTAATCCTTAATTCGGCTGATCGTCACAAGTTCTTTTATGCTAATTTGTAATCCAGTTGTAGTTTAATTATATCTTCTGAAAACAAAAAATTCCAATAATCAAACTATTTGTCTTCAATAGGTAGAAATGATAAAAGAGAGAGAGTCGGCGAGAGACCAATAATCCAATAGCAAATTCAAAAATTTAAGTCTATTTTTAGTCTATGTTCCAAGATAATCCAGGTATCATCCCAGAGTTCCAGAAGAGAATTTCCAGAATTGCCTATGCAAGAAGGCAACAGGGGCAAGATCGGTCTTCCGATAAAGAAAGCATAAAAAAGAAAAAATAAATTGTAGTAATCAATTCCATCCATTAGGGGTCATAAATCCAAGTCCAAATCGCGTAATTTAAAAGTTTCCCAACTGATATAGTTGGTACTAATCCAAATAATAGAAATTTTGCCTGGCTGGGGTCGTAAAGATCTTTTTTGTCACTAAGACCCAAAATAAGAGAAAAGAACCAAATTACACAACCTTTATACTGTCTCCACAATTCTGTCTTTTGTCTCTGTTTTTTTTTTAAGAGTAGCAATGGCGTCGGAAGTTCCCTTTCCGCTATGCAGTTCTTTGTCTTTTTTAAAACCGAAAGTAGAAAAGTACTTCAGTCTTTCTTTACCCTCCGTTACATCAAAGTCATCTAATTGCCAAATATATTATCACTCTGTTTCCCCTTTTAACTTGATAGTCTTTTGTTTCTCTGTGGCTTCTTAAAAAGATACTTTTTAGAAGAAAAAAGTTAAGAGACAGAAAGATACTGTAGCCGCTAGAGACAACTCACTTCCCTTTTCACCGCTCTGTGTATCGCGCTGCGTCTGAGCTGATTCCAGAAGATAGCTGAACTCCGTAATTTTTCCTTTTTATTTGAATCCTTTCTTTATTCACCACTGTCCAATCTGTGGTTGTTAGGGTCCGAATTTCATAAATTTGAGAGCGTAGCGCTTTCCCTGCAAGCTCGGGGCTTCGCTATTCGAATGTAGACAATGGCTTCCCTCTGCCCGCAACCTCCGCTCCGCCGTACTCTTCGCTTCTTTTTGGAGTTACCTGAGGGCCGGGCGGGTAGCTTTTGGCAACACCGGGAACCTGGCTCCCTGGACACCCTCCAGAAATTAAATTTGGGGGCTACTGAGCCCTGTAGCACCCCCTTTCTTTCCGAAATAGCACAGGATTTCCCTCACGGAAGAATCCCCACTTGCGGGAGGATCACGCTCCACTGGAAGTCCTCCGTAGAAATATCTTTTTCAACCCTATCCAAATGGCACGTCCTTGTCTCAGCTCCTGAATTACCATTATCAAAATGTAGATCTAGGAAATTTCCACTTCCTGCCTACCTTGGGAACCATCATGCGCCTATTTATGACCTTTAGGTCATCAGCCCTCCCATCTCAACTCATGGTGATAAAGGATACTCTATGGTGGTTCCACTCTCTCCGCCCAGTGAGGGTATTTAAGGATGAAACAAGGAGGCAATTGGTTCCTTGCATAGAGTCAAAGCTAATGCGGACAAGGGAAAGCAAGCTTAACACTAGAAATACTAACTGCCCGAAGGAAGAAAAGAATTCTGTAAGCCTAGATTTACAAGACCTGAAGAAGAGGCTAATGAGTATAAAGACTGAGATTTCTACCCAAAATATAAGGACAGTAGAGCCTAGAGCACAATATTTAAAGAGGTCCAACAGCTCTTTATCCCATAGAAAGACATCAGTGCAACTCCCTGTTCCCTTTTCAAGCGACACCAAAGTAGATGAGGAATTTGGCGCCTCCGACATTTCTATGGCAACAACACCTAAAGAACTCTACGTTGCTGACAATCTGGAGAAATCCAGCACCCAATCTACATCTGGACCTTTGCCTAATGTTCCAAAAATTTGTCAGAATGATCAACCTTCTCTACTGTACTCCTGGCGAGACAGGATGGACAGATCTTCCAAACTCGAAGCTGGCTCTTTGTTGGCCAGTGATCCACATTTTATAGCACATGCCTCATTAATACTTCCACAGCCACAGATAGAACCAACAGTCCTCCAATCAATCCAGGAGGGAGAGGGGGATTGACAGTTAACAAAACACCATGGGACCGCCCTCCCCGCTTGGGGTGCGGTTGGCTGGGTTTTATCTTCTAGGGATACTTACCCTATCAAACCTTCACCTCTTCCCCTTACCATTTTGACCCAGGAGTCCTGGCCCAGGGATGACTTGTCAGTGAGGGGATGTTACCCCTCTATTGGGGAGGCTAGTATGGGGTCTGGGATTCCCACTATTGAAGGACTAGGGAGGAATGGCGGTGGGGCTAGATATGACTATCGGCAAAGGGTTTTGAGATGCAGTGATGCTCGAACCCCTTCCAATCTACGCCCCATCCCAAGGGACGAGGGTAGGGCGAGCAGGGATTACCCCCCTCCATCATTGGTGTTGTGCAATGCCAGGTCCATAGGCAACAAAACCGCCACCATGCGTGACTTTTTTGTCTCGCAGGGGATTGACCTGGCTTGCGTGATGGAGACCTGGGTACGGGAAGGCGAAGTAGTCTCCCTACATGAGATAACACCCCCAGGCTTCTCTGTCCTCCATCAATCGCGGACTGTGGGTTGGGGGGGAGGAGTAGCATTGTTAATCCCGGAGGATTGCTCTTTCAGAGCTCTGCCAGCACCAGCAATCTCCAGCATTGAATGTGTTGGTCTCGTGTGGGGCACCAAGGAGAGCTGTCTGGCTGGTGGACCGACCACCCAGCGCACCGGCAGCCACCCTGTCAGACCTGCTGGAGGTGGCGGTGGGCTGGGCCTTGGCGTTCCCAAGCCTATTGGTTTTGGGAGACCATGCCGATGCCACCCCCCTCCTCACAGGCTCTGGACCTAGTGACTTCCATGGCAACACTAGGGCTCTCCCAGTTTGCTTTGAGCCCCACTAATCAAGCAGGCGACACGCCGGATCTGATCTTTGGTGCTGGCATAGATGTGATCATGCTCCCCCCTGTGGAAGTGCCATGGTCTGATTGTTGGTTTCTTTTTCCCTCACTGAGCAGCAAAACCGCTTGTCACAGGACAATGTTTACATTCCACAGTCAGAGTTACTGTTGGGTTCCCACGGGAATGGGAGACTGGATGTGACGTACACTGGTTTCCTGTTTTTCAGTGTTCTCTCCATTCTCTTTGTGTCGAGAGGGAGTTGCTTCTCTGCTCTCACAGAGGCAGGATGCATGTTTGTATTCTCTCAGCATAGAGTGTAAATAAACTTTAGCAATGTAGCACATTTACCTGCTTATCCTTTTGCTGCTGGACTACTCTGCTTGGGCTCAAGATAAGATGAGCCTGTACCAGTTCCAGATGGGCCGGAGCTGGTCAAACTGACATTTTTGGTTATGGACTCCAGACATCGGAATCATGACGGACGGCGGAGGGAACGGGAATTATCTGCTCTGTGCATCAAGATGATTGATGAGAGGTATGTGCTCATTGCTCCGGGCAGCCTGCCAGCTCCTAATTAATGGCTTTATGGCTGGACTTTGAACTTTTAAGCCTGCTACGCAGAGGCTTGAAAACCGAAAGTGCTTTTACAAGTGCTTTTGGAAGCAGCTGTACTCAGACGCAGCTTGATTAATGATGCAGAAGGCTAATGCCAGAGTCATGACAGCCCTTCGGGATGCTTTTGGGATTCCAAAGCTTGATAAAAAGAATTACGCGGAATGGGTTTTGTACGCAGAAGCACTGCTACGAAAAGAGGGTCTGATTAATGTTATTACAGACACACACACCCCCAGCTCCAATGACAGATGAATGGGCAGCTAAGGATTCCAAAGCAAGGGGAACTCTTACATTGATAGTCTCCCCAGAAGAGCTTTGTCTATTGCGTGATAAGACCTCAGCCAGAGAAATTTGGGACACTTTGAGAGAGGCTCATTTGAGGACAGAAGCTGGTGCTTCTTTGTTCTACTATGCCAAGCTGCATGATATGGCACTTGCTGAAGGTGCAGATGTGCGTACACATCTGATGGAGATGCAGAATCTGAGACATGAGCTGCAACAGAGAGGACTCACCTTTCCAGAGGCTGTGTATTCCTTCATGATACTACATTCTTTGGGTTCAAGTTGGGAGTCCGTTGCCACTCAGATTGCTGTTCAGCCAACTGCTCAGCTCACGGTAGCCCATGTTACTGCCGTTGTTCTGAATGAACCAGACCGCCGAGGTGCTAGCTGCATCGGTAAGGGGGAGTCTTCACAGACGTCATCCCAGAATGCAGTGGAACCACCAGATGGCGCCAAAGCTTTGAAGGCAGTGAAATGCTACTCGTGTGGGAGGGGTGGCTAACACCCCAGAGGACAGGATCACACTTCAAAACGACCTTGACAGATTAGAGAACTGGGCCAAAACAAACAAGATGAATTTTAACAGGGAGAAATGTCAAGTATTGCACTTGGGCAAAAAAAATGAGAGGCACAAATACAAGATGGGTGACACCTGGCTTGAGAGCAGTACATGTGAAAAGGATCTAGGAGTCTTGGTTGACCACAGACTTGACATGAGCCAACAGTGTGACGCGGCAGCTAAAAAAGCCAATGCAATTCTGGGCTGCATCAATAGGAGTATAGCATCTAGATCAAGGGAAGTAATAGTGCCACTGTATTCTGCTCTGGTCAGACCTCACCTGGAGTACTGTGTCCAGTTCTGGGCACCACAGTTCAAGAAGGACACTGACAAACTGGAACGTGTCCAGAGGAGGGCAACCAAAATGGTCAAAGGCCTGGAAACGATGCCTTATGAGGAACGGCTAAAGGAGCTGGGTATGTTTAGCCTGGAAAAGAGGAGGTAAAGGGGTGATATGATAGCCATGTTCAAATATATAAAAGGATGTCACATAGAGGAGGGAGAAAGGTTGTTTTCTGCTGCTCCAGAGAAGCGGACACGGAGCAATGGTTCCAAACTACAAGAAAAAAGATTCCACCTAAACATTAGGAGGAACTTCCTGACAGTGAGAGCTGTTCGACAGTGGAATTTGCTGCCAAGGAGTGTGGTGGAGTCTCCTTCTTTGGAGGTCTTTAAGCAGAGGCTTGACGACCATATGTCAGGAGTACTCTGATGGTGTTTCCTGCTTGGCAGGGGGTTGGACTCGATGGCCCTTGTGGTCTCTTCCAACTCTATGATTCTATGATTCTATGATTCTATTCTATGATTCTATGATTCTATGGACGTCTAGGCCATATGAAGAGGGAATGCAGATTTCCCATGGCCAAGACAACAGAGCAGCGCAGCAAAAGCTCAACGCGTGGAAAAGGCAAAGGCAAAGGTCCGGTGTCCAGGACAACGCAACACAAGGCAATGGTCTCACGCTTCACTCCAAAGGTTGCAAAGGTCCAGAAGACGCCTAGATCTTTCTTTGTGGTGGATTCAGGAGCGACCAGACACTTATGCAATGACAAGCGACTGTTCGTGTCTTTTACACCTCAGGAAGGTGCGATTCACCAGGCAGATGACCACACGATCTCCAGTCAAGGCTACGGAACTGTTGTTCTTCACAGTTTGAACTTGTCGATATACGATGTTCTCTACGTTCCAGATGCTGCACACAATCTACTGAGCATCGCACAGCTGAATGAACGGAACATTGACGTTTCTTTCAGGAACAAGAAGTGCACCATCACAAAAAAAATGATTATGTATTGTATGCTGAATATGTTGCTCGTTTGTTTGCATTGTATTTTGATGATGTTGTGCAGGATGAAACTTGTTGCATTGCAGGTTCTAACAAGGTTTTGCATGCAGGATGTATTCATGATTTTCACAGGAAATTTGGTCATTTACATTTTATTTTATTTTTGAATAATATTTATTCAGGTTTTAAAACATTACCAAAAAAAACAAAACAGAAAACACAATACAAAAAAAACCAAGACATTTCCAAGAAAAAACAAAACAAAAAAACAAAACAAAAAAAAACAGATAAAAAGGGAAAAATAATAATTAGAAAATACATACAATCAAAACAGAAAACAAAAAACAAGTTAAACCTTTACATAATTTTCTTTCTATGACTTATTTCCTTGACCTCCTCACACCTCCCCTTTGTTTTCTAGTTCAAATAGATATTTCAGCAAATCCTTTATCTTTATTTTTATCCTAATAATTTATCCTAATATACTGTAATTTTCCATTCTCTCTTTCACCAATTAGCCATCCACTTTTACTTTATTTAATCTTATTTCTCATTAAATCTGATATATTTAAACCTATTCTCTTAAGACATTTCCCCTAGGGTCATAAAAATTCCGTTCCACGATTTCTCCATCTCTCATTAAAAACAATTTATTTATTTTTTTAAAATTCTCAATATATACACTTTAAATTCCCAATTTTCTTTCACCGTCTCCCCTCCCCGGTCTCGGCCCCTGCCAACAGTTCCATCGGTTTACAACAGTCCATCAACCTGGAGATCTCAAATCTGAGGCTCTTAAGTCTTTTTCATGTCCCATCTGCCGATCTTCTTGATAATCTTTAATATTAAGAAACAGTTCTCGGGAGAACTCCAACCCAACAATTGTCATATTCCTTCTTATCAAGTCTGCCAGATTTCCATAATTAAAGATAGGGCCCATAAAGTATTCCCGATCTTGTTTCACACTTCTTCCAAGTCCAAAGGCCCCAGAAACTTCGGTCCCCTCCTGGCTCAAATTCATATCCCAAAAGTCATTTGATCCCCACATAGGGTGATCTCTCCACGTTTCATTTTCCAAATCGAGCCAGGCTCCCATCTCCAAAAACTAGCTTCTCCTAATTACAGTCATGTAAGGCCTCAACTTGTAATCCTCCAATTGTCTCTGTAGGGTTAAAGCTCCCCCTTGCATCACTTTAACAACAACTTTCTCCTTCTTTGGTTCTTCAATTTGTTCAGTTGAGATAGATTCTTGTGCCGGATTCTTGTTGACTTCTTTACTGATGCCTACTTTTGTTCCCAAAATATCAACGCTGGTAGCCATGGTATCTATCTGTTCATGCAGCTTTCCCAACAGATAAAATGTCCTATTCAATTCAAGCGTAACTTTTTTCTCCGCCGACATCCTTGAAATGTCCAAGGTCAAAGCTAGTTTCTCAGAGTTTTTATCTTTAGGCTAATTTCCCAGCTGCATTCTTATGACCATGTCCCAAAACTCCCTCTAGTGGAAAGCAGTCTATCAATCCTTCCAGCACAGTCCCAAAAGTCTCAAGAGTAAATTAATAACAATTCCAGTTACCTTTCCTTCTTTTTAGACGCAGAAATGGACAATGGAAACAAAGTCTTTCTTTGTATCTTAACAGCTAGCTGTCAAATTTGACAGCTGTCAAACCTTTCTATTCACCATCGATGGGCTCCTCGCGGACCTCTCCCGGGTTTGGAGACGTGACGCTTCAATTCCTAAATTTTACCTTCTCCAGCAGGCTTCCCCTGCTTCCAAAGGGAGTGTAAGTAATAGTTTCAATCAGTGAAGTTTTATTTTTTTTTTTTTATAAATATTTATTAAGGTTTTTTTTAAAATATAAATGCACACATAAAACAATCTTACTTTTATAACAACAAATTCTTCACTTCTTTGGACTCCCTCACGTCCCCCTCTCCCATTTACATCATTAAAAAAAAAATTTTTCCAAACAAATTATCAGCTTGTTTACAATCTCATGTCCACACATTCCAATATGATTTAACACTTTTTCCAATAAAATTTTTATATTTTCTTTAGTCTCACTTATCATCAAATTTAAATCTAGTTTAGTGGTGGCCAGTTTTTTATAATCTAGCATCCTTCTTAACATTCAAACAAATTACAATGTTTTTGTAAATACATCTTGAATTTCTCCCAGTCTTCCTCCATCTTTTCTTCTCCCAGGTCTCGGATTCTGCCAGTCATCTCGGCCAGTTGCATATAGTCCATCAGCTGCATCTGCCACTCTTCCAGTGTGGGTAAATCTTGAGTTTTCCAATTTTTTGCGATGAGAATCCTTGCTGCCGTTGTTGCATACATGAAAAATGTTCGATCCTTCTTTAACACCTTCTGGCCGACAATACCCAGAAGGAAGGCCTCTGGTTTCTTAGTGAAGGTATACTTAAATACCTTTTTCAGCTCATTGTATATCATTTCCCAGAAGGCCTTCACCTTAGGGCATGTCCACCAGAGGTGGAAGAATGTTCCTTCATTTTCTTTACATTTCCAACATTTATTGTCAGACGAATGGTATATTTTGGCAAGTTTAACTGGGGTCATGTACCATCTATATATCATTTTCATAACATTTTCCTTCAGAGCATTACATGCAGTGAAGTTCAACCCAGTGGTCCACAACCTTTCCCAGTCCTCAAACATAATGTTATGCCCAATATCCTATGCCCATTTTATCATAGCCGATTTAACCATTTCGTCTTGTGTGTTCCATTTTAGCAGCAAGTTATACATTCTAGATAGTACCTTGGTTTTGGGTTCTAACAATTCTGTTTCTAACTTCGATTTCTCCACCTGGAACCCTAACTTTTTGTCATTTTTAAAAACTTCTTTAATCTGAGCATAATGTGAAGTTTTAATCCTTTACGTAGAACTTTCCAAGACCTTAGTTAACAAACTCTTTGGTTCAGTCTATTTACAGAAGGGGGAGGTGGACTTCCTGTTTAGACCTTCCCCCGTTCCTTGCCAAATTAAATTGTTTTAAAAACCTAATTTCCCGTTCTACTCACGGGTTGTTGTTTGAAATCCAATTGTCCACAAGAAAAAGTCAGTGCTCTCCGGCAACGGCTGTGCGGCTTCACTCCGTAAAAATAGCGGTCAATTCAAAACACTGCGCCACTCACCCCACATCGTTTCGAAGCCCCCAAAAAGGGGTTTCCCTGTGGGTAGGGGGGGCGCTCCTGGTGTCAGCCGAATCCCATGTTCCCAGGCTTCCTCTGCCTGGGATTTTTTTTTTTTTAAAAAATAATATTTATTAAAGTTTCCAGAATAAAAAAGGAAAGAAAGAAGTAAGAAAAGGATAACGTTTACACTTAATTTCATTGACATCTTTCCAGGACTCCCCCCCCCTCTTGTATTCCATTTCCATTAGATTGATTCCACAAATTCTTACCCCAAATTTTAAAACCTTGTTATAATTATAATTAGCCCATTTATTCAAAATTAATTTATCTTATTTAACCATTTCTCTTTATATTTTTATACTTCCCTAGGATCGACCCCAATTCCCTTCCACGAATTCCCCTATTTTTCTCACACAACAAGAGAAAATGAAAAAAAAGAAAATAAAAAATATGTAATTTTACAGCCTTTGGATTCCAAATCTCCCCCCCCCTTTCCCGGTTTCGATCCCCAAAATCCATCCATCTGTCTACTGCCAGACTGGAGATCCCACGTCCATGTCTAACTCTCTCTCGAGTCCGCTTTGCCGTCTTTTTGGTAGCTTTTAATTTCAGAAAGTCCAATCTCGGAGAAACTCTCAGAAAAGATCATTCTTCTTCCATCCAGACCTCTATATTTAAGAGTATAACTCAAATTCTGTTTCTTTTTTTTTTTTAATAATTTTTATTGGGTTTTTACATTTTATAACAACAAACACACACACAAAGACAAAAACACACAAATACAATTTCATACCCTAATTTTCTTTACCCACTTTCATTGACTTCCCCCCACCCCCTCCTCTTACATCCCAGTTCCAATAATTAATTCAGCAAGTTCTTACCCGACGTCTTAAACATATTCATATTGCTTTTAAAAATTTAATTCTTTTTGTTTATCTATATTCAACTTATCCAATTCTCTTATAATCATTAACTTCTTTTTTTTTTAAGGTCGATCTAACTTCCCTTCCACAAATTTTCCCTTTATTATATTAATTATAGGTCACATTGACCAAATAAAACAAATCATAACATTTTATAGTTCTATTCTCTCTCCCCCCCCCGACCCGGTTTCTGTCCCTTCCCAAACAAATGTCCAAAAAACAAAAAAAAAATAGTTCTTAGCCCGGATTCCTCACGTCCGAGGCGTCTGATTCTCTGTCAGCCCCTCTCTGCCAACTATATTGGTAGTCCTCTTTGTTGGTCCTAAGACCCCGAAGGAGTTCAGTCAGAGTCACATCATATTTTCTTTCATCCAGAATGTTAAGAAGTGTTTGCTGCGAAGGATCATCTACTTTTCCATACTCAAGAGGAAAGTCCCAATCATGTTGCTTTATTCTTTTTAGTTTTAATATTCCAAGTACTCCAGGGACTTCCCTCTTCTTCTTTCTCATCTTTCGCAGGTTTGTAATCCAAAGGTCTTCTTGCTCATACTCTAACAGTGTAGATTCCTGGTTGATATTTTCCACTTGTAGTGTCTGCACTCCTTCTTTCTTCTCTGTCAATTCCAAAAGCATCTCTTCCTGCTCAGCTGCAGAGTTTTTATCATACATCTCCTTTGTGCATTCAGCAGAGTTGTTTGTTTCAGAATTCAAGGTCATAAATACTTTGCTCAGAGCCATACTCTGCTCTTGCAGGATTCCCACGAGAAGGAACATTTTTTCTATCTCCGCCAGTAATTTTCCCTCTGCAGCCATTGTAATGTCACTAATTCCCCCTAGGGGGCTTTCAGTTATTTAGTAGTCCTTTTCCAATAATCTGTTACTTTGTTATAATCACTACTTTGTTTCCAATCGCCTCAGTTCAAATGTATCACCTTTAATTCAGAGAGTTATTAAATAACAAAATTCTTTACTTTGTCCGCCCGTTTGACAGCTTCTTTGACAGCTGTCAAACTCCTTTCACTTCTTCCTCCGGCACCCAAACAGGACACTCCCGGGTTTTGGGGTGGATTACACACAAAGTTCCAAAGTTCCTCCCTTTCTCTCCAGCACGAAATCTTCTTCTAACAAATTTGTGAAAAACTTTTAAATCATCAAAACAGTATTCATTCCGCCTTAATTCTCCGTTCCTTGCTTTAAATCGTCTATAAGTAGAGGGGGTGCGGACTTCCCTTTAACACATCCCCCGATCGTGCCGAATTCAAAGGATAAAAATTTTTTAAAGTCCAAATTCCACTACTCACGGGTCCTTTGTTATCCAGTCCAAATTTTGGGAAGAAAGTCAGCGCTCTCCGGCCATGGCTTGCAGCTTCGCTCTACTGAAGTAGCGGTCTACTCTCAGCACCACGCCACTCTCCGTACCCTCTCCGTAGCCTTTAAAAAGGCTCTTCGTGGGTCGGGGAGGGCGCTTAAGGTGCCCACCGAGTCACCAAGTCCGCAGGCTTCCGCGCCTGCGGTTTCTGAGGGTCCCCGTGTCGCCGGCACGGCAAGACCCGTCTTCAGCAGAGCCGATTCCCTCCGGAGCTCGGAGGGAATCCGCCATTAGCCGTTCGCGCTAACCCGGAAGTCCTCAAATTCTGTTTCTTGATCCTTTTAAAGTCTGGATGTCCCAAATATTCCAACTTCGAGTTTAGTCCAGCTCTTATTCCTCAGGTTTCTTTTTCCTGTTCTGCTGCAAAAACCTTCTAATTCAGAAACTTCTGGTTCCTCTACAGAGGCTTTATTTATTCAGGAACATAAACTTACGTCAAGTCCCTTCCTTTCTTCAATAGATAAATCCATTGTCTCCTTTAGTGTAGAAACCTCTGTAGACAAAATAATGCTTCGTTTTTGCAGCTTTCCCAAGAGATAACAAATCCTGCTCAATTTCATAGTAATTTTCCACTTGCTGTCACTATTGCAATGTCCCAGAACTCCCTCTAGAGGGAATAAGGTAACTTAATTTCTTTCCAGATCAGACCCAAAAGTCAAATAACTTGTTGCCTTTGTTTTCAATAGTTTATGTCCAAATTGTAACGAATTTGGCCAGCAAAGCCATCGTAACAAAGCTCTCTTTTATTTTCCTGCTTTGACAGCTACTTTGACAGCTGTCAAAATTTCTGTGTCTCTTCACCAGTCTCTCATAACGGATCGCTCCCGGTTCCCGGGGGGTTACATTTTAGTTCTCACCAATCTATCTTCTCCTCCAGCACAATTACTTGTAATTTCCCTTCGTGAAATCAACTTTTTCCGAATAAATAAGTTCATCTCTCGATCTTAATTGTTAAATCCTTACGTTAAAACCTCTACAACGGGGGGGGGGGGGGGGCGGACTTCCTTTTTGCACCTCCCCCGCTCGCTCCAAATTCATAAATCAGATTTTTCCTTTTAAGTCCAGAAGATTTACTCACGGGTTTTTCTTTTGAGTCCAAATTTTCAATAGAAGAAAGTCGGTGCTCTCCGCCGAATGGCATGCGGCTTCGCTAGGCAGGGGAAGCAGTGGACTCATAGCACCACCCCCCCGTCACCCGCTCCGCGGCCTTTAAAAAGGCTCCTTCGCGGGTCGGGGGGCGCAAACGGTGCCCGCCGAGTCACCAAGTCCATGGGCATCACCGCCCATGGTTTTTGAGGGTCCCCGCGTCGCCGGCGCGGCGGGACCCAACCCCTACCCAGCAGGCTCCCTCCGGAGCTCGGAGGGAGTCCGCCATTCGGCGATGGCGCCGACCCGGAAGTCCCCTCTGCCTGGGATTTTTGAAGGGTCTCCGCCTTCACCGCGGTGGCAAGACCCGATTTTCGCGGAGCGGGTTCCTCTAAGTCAGAGGAGCTCCGCCATTGCCGATGGCGCTAACCCGGAAGTCCTGGTCATTTACATTTTGAGGCAGTATCCAAAATGCCTGCCTTGGTTGAAGGTATGACTATTAAACCCTGCAGGTACCACATGAAGTGTAAGGCATGCGCAGCAAACAAGGTGAAAATGGCTGCGAAAGGTAAGGTGTCTAGTAGACAAGCTACAGAACCATACCAGGTTGTTCATGCTGATTTGGTTGGTCCACTATCGCCCTCTTTGGGTGAAAACAGGTACTTCATGGTCCTCATTGATGCATTTTCCAGGTATATTTATGTGTACAATCTCAAGCAGAAATCAGAGGCATTTCAAAGGTTCAAGGAATTCTGTGCTTGGTTGGAATATGTGCATGGTAAGAAGATAAAGACTCTCTTCACTGATCACAGGGGGGAATTCACTTCTCAGCAGTTTGAAGCTTTTCTGACTGAGAAAGGAATTCAACATGATTTGTCTAGTCCTCGTTCGCCATGGCAGAACGGACTTTGTGAGAGGGCAAGCCAAACATTGCTTCAAGGGTTAAAAACCTTGCTGCATGATGCCAATCTTCCAGAGAGTTATTGGGCCGAATCTCTCTCCTGTTTTGTTTACAGTTATAATCGCAGGTTATCTTCAGCGATTGGTTGTACCCCCTATGAAAAGATGTTTGGCAAGAAACCATACATCAAACACATGAGAATTTTTGGTTCTGACATGTGGGTTCACACACCACAAAGCTCCAAGTTAGGCAAGCGTGGATTGCATGGTATCTTTCTTGGGTATCAGAAAGGTTCTTAAAGAATAATGATGACTGACTCTAAGACAATTAGGCTCACTAGAAGTGTTGAGTACAATGCCAAGTGGGGGGAGAATGTGGGAATTTTCCAATGTTATCCTGATGACAGTTATGAGACTGAGGATAGGCAACAGCCACAGCAACAGCAGCAGCCACAGCCACAGCTGCCGCAACAACCCACACCCACTGATGAAGGTCCTGATTCTGAGTCTGAGACTGAGTCGGGTGATTCAGAGGATTTCAAGAGTGCAAAAGCCTCTATGCGACCCTCTGAAGGCTCTGATCAAGAATTGGAGGAACCTTTGTTCACTATAGGCCACTATTCTCCTAAGAAGGAAGAGGAGAGTGTTGAAGACCTACGGCTAATTCGCAGGTCTCAGAGAGCCACAAAAGGCAAACATCCAAAGAGATTTGCTGATGAGTTTGCTAAAACAGCAGTTGCAGCTGTTAAAAGCTCCAAGAAGGTATTTGAACCTTCAAGTTTCCAAGAAATCCAGGATTTGGATTCAAAGGATGCTGAGCCATGGTTAAATGCCATGAAGACTGAGCTTGATTCCTTAGAGAGGAACAAAACATGGGAGCTAGTTCCAGTAGTTCCAGGAATGAAACTGCTTGGAAACAAATGGGTCTTTAAAGTGAAGACAGATCAGAATGGCAAGATAGTCAGACACAAAGCCAGATTGGTAGCCAGAGGTTTTTCACAGGTACCAGGAGAAGACTATCTTGAGACCTACTCACCCACCGTGAGATATGAAAGCATCAGGCTTATGCTCAAGCTTGCTGCAGAAGAGAATCTTCACGTTTCTCACCACGACGTGAATACAGCTTTTCTGTACGGATCTCTAGATGAATCACTTTATATGCTTCCACCTGATGGCGTACAGGTAAAACAGGGATTTGTTTGTGCTCTGAAGAAATCCCTTTATGGTCTCAAACAAAGTGCACGGTGCTGGCACACAAAACTCACTGAGGTATTGTTTTCTCTAGGTTTTCAGCAAGGGAAAGCTGATCCATGTGTATTTGTCAAAGAGGAGGGGCAAAAGAAGCTGTATTGCTTGTTTTATGTTGATGATATTCTGTTCTTTTGGAAAGATGTCACAATGTACAATAACGCCCTAGCTCAACTGAAAGAGCACTTTGACATGAAAGATCTTGGTGAGGTAACCAACTACCTATCTCTGGAAATAGAGAGAGATCAAGATGGTAACATTCTAGTACACCAGTCACGGAAAATCGCTGATGTGTTAGGCAAACTAAACCTGATGGATGCTAACCCTGTAGACACACCAATGACAACAGGTTATCAGGTAGATGACACTGAAGAAGCATTTTCTGACACTACACTGTACAGAAGTGTGCTAGGCAAACTAAACTTCATTGCCAGATGTTCAAGACCTGACATTGCTGTTAGCTGTAATTTGCTAAGCAGACAAGTCAACAATCCTACTGTTAAGGATTGGAAAGCTCTGAAATGTATAGCTCGCTATTTGAAAGGCACTATGCATTACAGACTGAGATTTAATAATCAGAAGTCTGGTGGTCTTGAGATATTTGCAGATGCAAGTTTTGGTAGTGACACTACAGACAGGAAAAGTACGTCTGGAGTTTGCTACATGTACAGTCAGGGTCTATTTGATTGGTTATGCAAGAAGCAAACAACAGTTAGCTTGAGTACTTGTGAAGCTGAACTGAATGCACTGTCTTATTCACTTAAAGATTGTGAATGGTTGTTACAATTGTGCAAAGACATGAAAATTCCTGTCAAATGTCCATTCCAGGTTTATCAAGACAACAAAGCATGTTTGGCTTTGCTGAATTCTGAAGGTTGTAAGCAAAGCACGAAGCATTTGCAATTGAAACTGCAACATGCTAGAGAATGTGTTCAGAAGGGACTCGTAACGGTGTCCTATATGCCAGGTAACGAAATTCCTGCTGATGTATTGTCCAAGGTTGTATCAAGGGATCAACACTGTACCTATGTGCAGAAGTTGGGTTTGTACTGATATTGTACGAACATGCTGCCCAGTGATGTTCACAGAAAGGGGGAGGATGTTGGTTTCTTTTTCCCTCACTGAGCAGCAAAACTGCTTGTCACAGGACAATGTTTACATTCCACAGTCAGAGTTACTGTTGGGTTCCCACGGGAATGGGAGACTGGATGTGACGTACACTGGTTTCCTGTTTTTCAGTGTTCTCTCTGTTCTCTTTGTGTCGAGAGGGAGTTGCTTCTCTGCTCTCACAGAGGCAGGATGCATGTTTGTATTCTCTCAGCATAGAGTGTAAATAAACTTTAGCAATGTAGCACATTTACCTGCTTATCCTTTTGCTGCTGGACTACTCTGCTTGGGCTCAAGATAAGACGAGCCTGTACCAGTTCCAGATGGGCCGGAGCTGGTCAAACTGACACTGATCACTACTCTCTGAAAGCCAAGATTGACTTCCCGCTTCTCCCCTGCTCGGGTGGCGAGCTTGTTTGCAGCTGCGTTGTACTCATATTCCAATATCGTGTGGGGCACCAAGGAGAGCTTGGCTGTCTGGCTGGTGTACCGACGACCCAGCGCACCGGCAGCCACCCTGTCAGACCTGGTGGAGGTGGCGGTGGGCTGGGCCTTGGCGTTCCCAAGCCTATTGGTTTTGGGAGACTTCAACATCCATGCCGATGCCACCCCCTCCTCACAGGCTCTGGACCTAGTGACTTCCATGGCAACACTAGGGCTCTCCCAGTTTGCTTTGAGCCCCACTCATCAAGCAGGCCACACGCTGGATCTGATCTTTGGTGCTGGCATAGATGTGATCATGCTCCCCCCTGTGGAAGTGCCATGGTCTGATCACTACGCTCTGAAAGCCAAGACGGACTTCCCGCTCCTCCCCTGCTCGGGTGGCGAGCCTATTTGGGCTCACCTGCGAAGGCTGATGGATCCTGATAGATTCCGTCAGGCCTTGCGGGACCCTGCTCTTCCTGGCGACTCATTAGATGACCTTGTCGAGGACTGGAATAACCGGCTCTGGGCAGCCATCGATGAGATAGCGCCTAAGCGCCCTCTGCGACCCCGTCGAAACCGGGCCCCTTGGTTTACTGAGGCGCTCCGGAAAATGAAGCGGGATCTCAGACGGCTAGAGTGAGTATGATGACGGACTCGTGACAGAGCTTCAAGAACATCTTATAGGACACTTATGAAAGCCTATGAGATGGCTATGAAAGCTGCTAAGAAATCTTACTTTCCTTAGGAGGACAACCAAATTTAAGCACAAATTCGACCCACAGCAGTGAGGCATTCACGAGCTTTTTTGCGGAGAAAGCCCTGTTGCTCCGCCATGACCTCCCTGCCAATTTAGATACAGTGACTGAACTGGAGGCCCCTCGACTGTCTTTGGGTCCAGTGTTGGACCATTTCAATCGGATACTCCCTGCTGATGTGGATAGATTCCTCCAAGCTGGTAGGCCCACCACCTGCCTCCTCGATCCGTGCCCGTCTTGGCTGATTAGTGTAGGTTTCTATTTCCCTCACTGAGCAGCAACTGCATGTCACAAGACATTGTTTGCATTCCACAGTCAGAGTTACTGTTGGGTTCCCACGGGAATGGGAGACTGGATGTGACCTACACTGGTTTCCTGTTTTTCAGTGTTCTCTCGGTTTCTTTGTGTCGAGAGAGTTGCTTCTCTGCTCTCACAGAGGCAGGATGTATGTTTGTATGCTCTCAGCATAGCTTGTAAATAAACTTCAGCATGTAGCACAATTACCTGCTTATCCTTTCATCTGCGGGACTACGCTCTGCTTGGGCTCAAGATGAGATGAGCCTGTACCAGCTCCAGATGGGCCAGAGCTGGTCAAATCTCACAATTAGGGCGTGTCCAGATGTTGCATGGACCCCCCTGGTTGAAATTATCAATTTGTCCCTTGGCACGGGGACATTCCCAGGGGAACTGAAGGAAGCAGTGGTGTGTCTGCTCTTAAAGAAAAACTTCACTAGATCCTTTAGACCTATCCAATTACCGGCCAGTTTCAAATCTTCCATATCTGGGTAAGGTAATTGAGAGAGCGGTTGCTGAACAGCTTGGTAGGTTTCTGGAGGAAACATCGGCTTTAGGTCCATTTCAGTCCGGGTTCCGTCCTGGTTTCGGGACCGAGACGGCTCTGGTTGCCCTAACAGATGATCTCCGTAGAGAACTGGATTGAGGCGGGTCAGGACTGCTGGTTCTTTTAGATTTGTCAGCAGCCTTTGACATGGTCAATCATGATCTTCTGGACCACCGCCTCACTGAAGTGGGGATACAGGGCATAGCTGTGCTCTTTTATCTCTGGTCGGGGACAGAGGGTGGTGCTAGGGAGGGAGATGTCATCATGCCACTCCTTGGTGTGTGGAGTGCCGCAGGGCGCAATCCTCTCCCCGATGCTTTTTAACATCTTTATGCGCCCCCTTGCCCAGATTGTCCCAAGCTTTGGGCTGGGCTGTCATCAATATGCTGATGACACTTAGCTCTACCTGCTGATGGATGGCCACACCAACTCGGCCCCGGACACACTGAGCAGATGTTTGGAAGCTGTGGCTGGATGGTTTCGTGGGAGCTGATTGAAACTAAATCCTTCAAAGACAGAGGTCCTATGGCTGGGTTGGGATGGCATGGGGATGAGGGACCAACTCCCTTCTCTTGCGGGGGCCCAATTAGTGCCATTGCCTTCTGTTAAGAGTTTGGGTGTAATCCCTGGCGCCTCCCTTTCCATGGAGGCGCAGGTTACAGCAACAGCCAAGGCGACATTTTCCCACCTTCGCCGCATCAAGCAGTTGGTCCCTTGCCTTTCCTGCCCCAACCTGGCCACAGTGATCCATGCGACGGTCACCTCCAGGATTGACTACTGTATTTGGCTCTATGTGGGGCTGCCCTTGAAGTTGTCCTAGAAACTCCAGCGGGTGCAGAATGCTGCAGCGAGGCTCCTCACGGGGTCTCTGCCATGGGAGCATATTCACCCAGTGCTTTTCTAGCTGCACTGGCTCCCGGTGGAGTACAGGGTCAGATTTAAGGTGCTGGTTTTGACCTTTAAAGCCCTTCATGGTTTAAGACCTACAGGACCGCCTCTCCCGGTATGCCCCACGGAGGACCTTAAGGTCCATAAATAGCCTAGTGGTCCCAGGCCCTAAGGAAGTTAGATTAGCTTCAACCAGAGCCAGGGCCTTTTCAACTCACTAACAGCAAAGATGACTGTTAGTGAGCAAGCAGGAAAGAGGGGAAAACTGGTTGGCAGAGATTATAAAAACAGATAGACAGGGAGTACAGGGTCAGATTTAAGGTGCTGGTTTTTGTCAGTATATGGAAACATCACCGCTGCAGACAGCCAGATTGTTGACACCACATGATGCGCTTATCTGTGGGAAAGAAGAATTTCCCAGGACGTTCACAGGCTGGATAAGTCTCTGTGAAGAGTGTAATTTAAAACCTTCTGTGTGCGCATGTACAGGAAGTTTGTCAGACTTGCTAGAAGAACTGAACTGAAAGGACGTGTTTTTCTCTAGTTTTGTAATGTCAGAAATAAACATCATGTAAATAGATTTCTGACTTATTTTCTTTCCCCTGCGGTAGCAGGAGGGAGGGGTTGTGCATTTTAACCACGCTTGGGAAAATGTCGCCTATCAAAATCTCCCTGGTCTGTCTGGATATCAGCCAGAGGAGGTTACAGGTATGCAAGCTCCGAGGACAGTGAGAGGGGCCAGCCTCTATGGAGGGGGCTTGCAAACCAACAGTTTTGACCTTTAAAGCCCTTCACGGCTTAAGACCTACAGGACCGCCTCTCCCGGTATGCCCCACGGAGGAGCTTAAGGTCCATAAATAGCAACAACCTAGTGGTCCCGGGCCCTAAGGAAGTTAGATTAGCTTCAACCAGAGCCAGGGCCTTTTCAACACTGGCTCTGGCTTGGTGGAACGCTCTGTCTCATGAGACCAGGGCCCTGCGGGATCTGATTTCTTTCCACAGGGCCTGTAAGACAGAGTTGTTCCGCCTGGCCTCTGTGCTCAGGTCCAGCTCCTGGAACCGAATGCCCAAGTGCCAAAGAGAAGGATGTGGAACTGCAGGAATAGGACTCCAATCGGAACAGACGTGCTGGTTAAATATGCAAAGACAACAGGAGTGTGCAAGGGCAGGCAAGATCAGGACCAAGAACAAACAAGTAATACCAGCCACTTCTTCCTCAGCTTAGCTATTCGGGGCCCCAAAGGAGCTTTGCTAATGAAAGAAAAAAAGCTTTTTCCTTGTATTTTTTAAGATGTGTCAGCCAGCCTGATATTTAAGCACTATCCCAGTAGCCACAGGCAACCAGAAATTCTTTGAAGGCAAGTGAGTTGGTTGATCTCTCCATTCTTCCTTCACCTGGCAACCTGGTTTCCAGGCTGGCTTTCCGGGAGCAGAAAACCACCTCTCAGATCTGCTGTGCGAAGCTTGTTTGCTAGAAGATTACCCCGTAACACCCTTGTCCTCTTTGCAAACCTCCTAAATGGCTAGCATTCTGTGTTTCCATGCTGGCCATGAAGGAATGGGCATTCCCGACTCTGAAAACAGCACAGAAATACAGCCTGTCTAGTAAAGGGGTAAAAAGAGCAAGCTAAACAACCTCTGTAAAACAGTAGGATCTGAAGCTGCTAACCACATACTGATAAACATATCATAAAAGCAGACATGAAAAACAAATGGCCACTGGGTACTACTAGCAGTGGGACACGGGTGGCGCTGTGGGTTAAACCACAGAGCCTAGGACTTGCAGATCAGAAGGTCGGCGGTTCGAATCCCCGCAACGGGGTGAGCTCCCGTTGCTCGGTCCCTGCTCCTGCCAACCTAGCAGTTCGAAAGCACGTCAAAGTGCAAGTAGATAAATAGGTACCGCTCCGGCGGGGAGGTGAACGGCGTTTCCGTGTGCTGCTCTGGTTCGCCAGAAGCGGCTTAGTCATGCTGGCCACATGACCCGGAAGCTGCACACCGGCTCCCTTGGCCAATAAAGCGAGATGAGCGCCGCAACCCCTGAGTCAGCCACGACTGGACCTAATGGTCAGGGGTCCCTTTACCTTTACCTTACTACTAACAGTACGAGGAAATAACCAAAGCAAAAACTTTGTTTGAAGTAATAAGCTAACATTATAAGGATGACCCACACCAAGTGTTGGGGGGGGGGGTCACACCTCCCTGTCCTCCAGCACAGCTTTTAGGAGGAGTTCCAAAGATTTTGCTTCAGTTTTGGATTAACTGCATCTTGTCACAATGTCTGAAGCTGCACACACCGCTTCATTTGAACCATGGCTCATTGAAACAAGCCAACTTCCAATTGTGGGTTTACAAAGCTGGTAAAATGAACCACCATAGGATCTGGACACACCAAACTGTGGTTAATTTAAAATCCAAGTGGAAGCTTCCAAATAGGCTTGGGGTGGGGGAGAGGTGTGCAAACCTGGAGGAGAGGCTGCTGTCCCACTCGTAATATGAAGCCACGGTTCAGTATGTGGCACCAAGGAAAATTGCCCACCACAACTAATACTTTCCATTACCCACCCATGTGGCCTGAGTGAACAGGACAGACTTTGCCTGGCACCCAACAATAAAGCTGTCATGTAGATGTCGCTTTCTCCAGCCCCAACTCTGATACAGGTTCCACTGGTCTTTGCATGGTGTTTGCACTTTTGCATGATCTGAGCTGAAATTCTGGGTGTTGACATATTCCTTCTCTCTCTTGGCGAGGACGTGCTTGATGAGTCCCTCTCTCTGTCCGGACTGCGTATGTGTGGAAGGCACAAAGAGCTTGCGCATAGTGTGGGTCATTGGGGTTGCTTCTTGCTCATACTCTCCTTGTCACGGATACGCCTCAGGGAGATGAGAACAGAACTCAAGTAGTCCTTAAAAGCAAGGAGGCGGGAGGGCACAGTACACCTCTAAGGCAACTTACAGCCTGCTTGGTGGCAGCGGTGGGGGTGGAGGCTCCCGGCGGGCACTCATTTGCTGATTCTGCAGGTTTCTTTCCTTCTCCATGAAGTTATCCTCGAATCCCAGAATTCCGGAGGGAAGAAAAGACTTCTGAGGTTAGAGGGGCTTCAGAACCGTTTGGGGAAGTTTCGGGAAAGGAACGTAGAAAATACTTAACTGCAGGAAAATGTTCCTGCCTCCCCACAGCACCACATTTGTCGGACAATTGCCTCTCAGCTTATGCATGTTTCGGAAGCATTGTGGAGGCAAGAGGTCCTCCCCTCAAGGCCTTTTCCTCTAAAGGAGGTAGACTGATCTTCTCCAATCCTCTGGCCACTGCTGAGTTTTCCAAACTTGCTGGCATATTGCGTGTAGCACCTTAACAGCATCATCTTTAACAAAATCTAATAGTTCAGCTGGAATATCATCACTTCCACTGGCCTTGTTATTAGCAGTGCTTTCTAAGGCCCATTTGACTTTGCTCTCCAGGATGTCAGGCTCAAGGTCAGCAACCACACTACCTGGGGTGTATGAGACATCCATATCTTTCTGGTATAATTCCTCTGTGTATTCTTGCCACCTCTTCTTGACGTCTTCTGCTTCTGTTAGGTTCTTTCCACCTTTGTCCTTTATTATGGTACTCTTTGTATGAAATGTTCCTTTCATAGCTCCAGTTTTCTTGAACAGATCTCTGGTTCTTCCCATTCTGTTGTTTCCTCTATTTCTTTGCATTGCTCATTTAAGAAGGCCTTCTTGTCTCTCCTTGCTATTTTTTGGAAATCTGCATTCAATTTCCTGTATCTTTCACTATCTCCCTCGCATTTTGCTTGCCTTCTCCAAGTCCACCTTTCCCTTTGAAGCAAAATGTCCTTGAAATGGGGGAGAAATGCCCTGCATGAAGTCTTGGGTTTGCAATTTGGGGAGAGGGAAGACTGTCTGCAGCGCTGGGGAGTGGGCAGGCTGGCGAGACCCCCTAGATCTAGAGGCCCTAGGCTTCAGCCTACTTAGCCTATACATAAATCCGGCCCTGCCTATGTCACAGTGACCACAGGCCCATCGATCACGTGCAAGGCATTCTGCGTGTTGGGAAGGAGCCTCCTGTTCTGGGCCAGGGGGAAGAGTGACTCCGCCAGATGGTTGAAAGGGGAGGAATGCCCATCCTCATCTGCTGCAGCAGAAGACTGGGTGGTGGGGTCGAAGCTGATCCCGGGGAGCACGTGAGGAGTCAAGGCTTCCCGCATGAAGGCCTCGCTTCCCCTAGAAGTCCCTGCCTCCTGGTCTGTGTTCGCTTTCTTCTTCAGGTACAGCGCCAGCATGTTCTGGATGGTGCACCTGCTTTCGGGGGAGAGCTTGTAGAACTGGTCCACACTAGAAGAATAGCCATGAGACGGGTGAGACTCCTGCAAGGTGTCCTCAAAGTCAGGGGAACATAAGCGCATTTGAAGAGCCTTGCTGGGTCAGGCCAAGGCCCATTCAGTCCGACATCCTGTTGGCATAGTGGTTCCTTCCAGATGCCCGTTTTTGTCGATTCATGATTGTTTCTATTCATGACAGTAGGAGGGCAGTTATATGCAAGACTGTATTCAGTACTGTTCGTGCCTGCAAAGCTTTCGGGACAGACATACTCCGACCCTTCCAACCAGTGCCCCCTAACTTCCAGCTGAAACCAGGTACCTTTTTCATACCACAAATGTTCTTCAGTGGTGAACCATGGCATCTCAAATTCCAGGGGAGCCCTGTACGATGCCAAAATTCAGTGCCCCCACGCCTCTCAACGTCTATTCAACATCATCGATGCGGTGTCCCCTGTGGGGCCCGCAAGGCTTCACGCCAGGGTGACCAAACCAGTTGCACTCCCCTAAATCCATCTAAATGTTATGGGGGGGGGGATTTGTCCCACTTAAGTTGCACTTTATAGCTCAAGAAGGCCCCTCTGGCTGATAATAATATAGTAGCACAGGGGACGCATCACAGAACAACTTGCAAAGCAAAATGACATGTAGTTGGTCCACCACAATTGCAAGATTATTGCATCCTTCAGGAATTGTGTGTCCAGCTCCATCTGAGTCATCATCCAGGCACGCTGTGGAGCTGCCTGGATGAGAGATGGGCATATTCGGCCAGTCAGGGGTGAAGAGCTGGCAAGATCCCCTGTACTGAGCAGAAAAGCAAACTCTTTGGCCTCCGAGATCTCTCCCAACTCTCAGCAGCCCTCACTGTGAGCCATACTAGAGGAATTTTGTCCTGCTTTTGCTGAGCTACAACACAGGAGCGCACCCCCAGGGGGCCATGATGTGGTAACCCTGGCGAAGCATTGCAGAGCAACTGAGAAAGCAGAATGATGTTTGCGTGGACAGTCCATTAGAAAGCTGCACTATTATTGCATCGATAGCACATTGCAGAATACGGCCCCCCTCCAGGCAAAAACATCCGTCTGCAGGCACAGTAGCTTTCATTTCGGAGGTTGTGGTTTTACAGCTTCCTTTTTATTTATTTATTCAAAATTATTTATTTATTTCATAAAATTTATACATTACCAGATGGTAAGAAACATCAAAGCCATTTACAGAAAGATAAAACCATAAAATCAGGAAAAACCTACAGTACATTAAACGCTGAAGAAGTGAATACCAGAATAGATCAGAACTCACTCCCAAGGTAAGGGGAAGAGACATGGCTGAGATGGCAGGACAGCTTACTCTATGATGTTAACCCCTTCATGCACTAATTAGACTGAAGCATGTTGGTTATATGAGACTGGTTATCCCACACAACATGCTCTCACGCAACCCATGCCCTCCAACTGAAAACCCATTTCCTGGACAATATCAACATTGTGTTTTGTGCCTGTGAACTGCACAGTGAATATTTTTATTAGAAAAGAAAACAGCCCGGTGTTTCAGCTTCTCAAAGTTGTTTTATTCAGTGCACTGCTACAGCTTGTCACACCCAAAACCTCCAAAGGAATCTGCCAAAGTGCTTTTCCAGGCAAAAGGGGGCAGAGGGAGAGAAACCAAGAACCTCAAATTCACTAGACCAGGGATGGGGAATTGTGTGGCCCTCTAGATGTTGTTGGATTCCATCACCCCTGACCGTCGGCCATGCTGGCTGAGGCAGAAGGCCATTGGATCTGGCAATATCTGGGAGCCCACAAGATTCCCAGCCTCCGCCCTACACAAAAAACCAGGCACTCAGCTGTGAGGCACGCCTCTTACCGGAGGGAGGGTCACTCCAGAGGCAGCTGTGGCATGAGGGTGCTGGATCATGCCTTTGTGGGCACATCTGAGGATTAAAGAGAACCCCCTAGGAAGCGTGCTTGGAGATCTTCCTTACCACGTGGCTCTCTGGCAAAAACACAACAGTACTAACGGCCATATGGAACCACACCTCAAAGCTGGATCAGACTTCCCAGATCCTGTAGCCTACATCAGGAGGAAGACTGGGGCAGAGGGGCCTAGACTGGGAGTCAGAGCTGCTCTTAAGCATGGGCAGAAATCTTTGGGTGTGAGGTTGCATGGGGCTGTCTCTTTGTGTTTTGCTGGTGCCAAGCCGCCAGCCAGGAAGAAGGCAGGCAACCAACTGGCTTCAGGGGCAAGCTCCTTTGCAAAGCCAGTCTGACTTCACCAAATGCAATGGCAGAGTGACCATTCGGCCCGTGTTCTGCTTCGCTGTGAAATGGCATGTGTTCCTCAACCCAGAGAACCTCTCGTTCAACGTCAAGCTGGTCTAAGGAAGAAAAGCATAAGAGTTAGTCTTGAATTCCCCCCGACATGTGCTGGGAGATGCCTGCACACCGCACATGTAAAGCACATCTCCTCCCACCCACACCCAAAAAGTCCTGGGAAGAATGGTTTGTTAAGGGTGCTGGGAATCGTAGCACAAAAAGTCTTAGCACAAAAAGTCTTCAGCCAGATGTCATGCAACCCTTTGGCAGGGGCAACTTATCATTTTATTGATTTTCCATAACAAGCAATTAAAAAGGCGGCCAATCTTGCAAAGGAGTGTTGCCATTTAAACTGCTGGTGTAACATAGGAACCCGAACAAAGAAAAGAAACCAACTACCCAGAGTCTGCTTCCGATTGCCCTTGTTCTCCACCTCCCTCTATCCTAATCAGCCGCAAACAAGAGTTCAGATTTGAAAGCCTTGTTATCACCTCATTCCCTTCAATTAGCCAGCTGCTCTGGCAGATGACATCAGTTCCTTCCCGCTCCCAATATTCCTGCTCCTAACCTGGATAGCCATAGCCCGGAAGCTGAATCTCAGGGGAACGCCTTTGGGCTGGGAAGGGCTCATCTTTTCTGGGTCTCTTCTCCCCCTCAGGAAGGGGTGCTTGGCTCCTGGCCTGTGAAATGTGCTCAAAATGTAAAGATGTGTTATGTACTGAGTTGAATAGGATACAAACTGCAGCAGTCTGATTGGTCCTGGAACAATAGGATTCAGAATGCAGCAGTTTGATTGGTCCCAGAACAATGCAGCAGTATGATTGGTTGGCAGGAACCACCCAATCATGCTCCAGATAGAAGTGAATCCACAACCTGATTGGCTTACAGTAGAATTCTGGAATTAGCCAATCATGTGCAGCCCATTGTGTAAATAATGTATATAAAGCAGGTACTTTGAGGGGCCATTCATTCATTCCTCCTCACCACTATGAGCTGAATAAAGAGCATGAAATCACTTTGCGACTCTGAGTATATTTCAAGATGCCTTCTTTCCACAGAGCCAAGGGAGAAGGGTGGAATTTGTTATACGCCCAAACCTTCCCACGTCAGAGATGCAGGAGTTGCGTCACCTCCAACTTCCTCAGGGATGAAGCAGCTATGGAAAACGAAACATCCCACCTAGGCACGGTTTCTGAGAGAGCAACAGCAGAAGACCCAGACTCTGGCAAGATGAGCATTTGCCCTGGGGATTCTGGCCGGTCCATGAGGGCAGACAGGGGATGGCTGCGGTGGCCGCCAGCCCCTTCCCACTCCATCTCAGATACAGACCACATTGGCTCTGCCACTCCTTGGCTGTGGCGCCACCTACTGTTGGCCTCCTTGCCTTCCACCCTCCCAGTCCCAATGAGCACCATCCCCCCCTGGTCCAGAGGTGCAGAGCAGTAGTTAGGTGATCTTGCGCCCCGGCAGAACCGTCCAGATTGCGCCCCCTAGCCACGGACATTTTAGCTCTTCTTTCCTCCGTTCCTCCACCCCCCACCCATTCAATTCACCCTGGAAGTACAAATATCGAAAAGTAAAATGTTAGAGGTTCCCCCCACCCCATAGCAATATAATTGGATTCAGCTAGCTGGTCAGTCTACTTTCGGTTTCACTCCTGGCTCCTTGTGAAATTAATACTGCATCAGAAACCTCCCAAGCAGATATCCAAAGTTCTGTGGCATTTCTCCAGTTGTTAATGAGATGTCTCTTCTAGTCCAGGGGAGTCTTTTGATCTTCTTCCAGGAAACCAAGAGTGCAATTTTTTTTTGGGGACTTCCGGAGGCGGCGCAAAACGGCAATGGCGGTCCTCTTTACCCTGTGAAGAGGGGCTCCGCGAAAAAGGGTCGTCCGCTGCGGCAAAGCGGAGACCCGTTAAGAAAAACCACAGGCAGAGCGAGCCTGTGGCCGTGGGACTCGGCGGGCGCCAAAAGCCCCCCCAAAAACGAAGAAGGAACCTCGTAAGGGGCTCCGGAACGTGAAAGGGGGAGCGGCGCTGTGAGTTCATCGCTCTTTTCGTGGATGCAAAGCCGCGCTGCTGCTGCCGATGAGCGCTGACCTTTCTTCTTGAAAACATCGAATTTGACAGCTACATACCCGTGAGTAAGGGGTACTAAATTTTGGACTAATTTTATGGATTTTGACTGAAAACGGGAGGCGAGTAACAGGAAGTCCGTCTTCCGATCCTGCTAACTAGATCAAAGCAAGAGCTGAAGTGCGCTGTAGCGCCCAAAAAGGATCGTAAAAACAGAACAAAGGTGCATTGATAGACTTTGTTTCTAGAAGTTAAAAGGGAAACTTTTGTGAAGCTTGTGGACTTAATTTTTGGAACTTTCTTCCTATTTTTGAGCTATACGGAGTTAAAAGGGACAACCTAGTCGTCGGGCTGCCAGAGTGTAATAGAGAACTGTCAAACTGCCGATACTGTTGCTGAAGTTCAAACTGTTACATAGACTGAGATATTAACGTTTAAACATTGTTTCTGGGACCATTCTTGACACCTTGTGGCTTTTAATCAAGAAATAGAAAGCTTTGGGAACCTTCCTTTTGTACTCAGGAATTACAAAGACTTAATACGGGATCATAGGAACTTCAATGGCGGAAAAGAGTTCTTTCCTTTCTTGAAACTTTGAAATACTCCCCCTAGAGGATTGTGGAGACATAGAGGCCTGGGAACTGTACTTTATTGAGACTTCTTGTGGTTTAATTGTTTATATTTTGAACTTGTCTCTCTCATGGAATAAAAGACAATTTGACCTTGAACTGAGGCAGGTGTGGAATGAGCGGCCCAGGGAAAACAAGAGCAGCCAAAGCTAAAGAAAAAGAAAAAGAAAAGAAATCTGTGCAACTTGTTCAAACAACTTTAACTCATCAACGCAGATCATCTGTCCCAACTGTGCTAACAGCACAGGAGGTGGAAATCGAGCAGCCTGCCACAGAAGATATGGCAACTGGAGGATCTGAATCAGTCCTGAAACAAATTTTGGAGCAACTGGCAATTTTAAACCAAAAGGTGGACAATCAATCAACAAAAATTGACCAAGCTACATCCTCTATTGGTAAATTAACTGAGCAGGTTTCCCAGCATACTCAGGCAATTGACAATTTGCAAGGAGCTACGGCTGAAAATTATAAATTAGCTGTGGAAGCCAATCAAAAAGCAGAGCAGGCAAACCGAAAAGTTGATGAGATTAAGGGGGAAGTAAGGCCTCTGAAAAGACAGGTAGGGGAACAACAAGCCTACCTGTCACTGGTTGAATTGAAAAGTAAGGAAAATAATCTCAGGTTAAGGGCCATCCCAGAATTGGAGGCAGGCAACTTAGAGGGATTTCTGACACTTCTATTTTCCAAATTCTGGGGAATTGAGGAAGATAAAGATTTCAAAATCGTGACGGCCTTTAGACTGGGAAGATCGGTAAAGAAAGATAAGGCTAGAGACTGTTTGGTTATTTTGAGATCAAGAGAGGAAAGAGATAAGATATTAGGCCTACATTTTAAAAAATCCTTGGAGATAGAAGGTAAAAAGGCTGAAATTTACAGAGATATACCCAAACATCTATTGGATCTTAGGACTACTTACACAGACCTGACCAAATTGTTAAGACATAACGCAATTCCTTATAGGTGGGAGTTTCCACAAGGACTATCATTTACTTATAAAGAAAGGAAAGTAAGAATCAAAACACCTGAGGATCAGCAGAAGTTCCTACACGACCACGAGGAGGACCTCCAAAAAGGAGCTGCAGCTTCTTGGCCACCACCACCACCGGGACCACCACCAAAACCTACACCGTCTGGATCTGGACCAGCACCACCACCTCCGGGACCGGAGGAAAACCTAGACACCCCATTGTAAGACCCACCAATTAAACCAGGATGTCTCTGCAGCTTCTTAGCTGGAATATAAATGGCGGAAACTCTCCGGAAAAAAGAAGAAAAGTATTTCATATTTTGAAAAAAGAACAATTGGACATTATTTGCCTGCAAGAAACACATGTGACAAGGCTCCACAGAAAAGTGTTAATCAATAAAAGATTAGGCCAAGAATTTATTTCTTCGGATAAAGTCAAGAAAAGAGGAGTGGTGATTTATGCAAAGGAGAGCCTGTCACCAAAATTTCTATTTAAAGATGAACATGGCAGAATTTTGGCGATTGAAATTCAGACGCAAGGAGAAAAATTTTTGATATTAGGAATATATGCTCCAAATGAAGGAAAATCGGAATTCTTTAGGAAGCTGCATGAGATTATGCTGGACTACTTAGACTATAACAACATCATTATGTTGGGCGATATGAATGGGGTTGTATCTGTAAACATGGATAAGTCGCAAAGTGCTAACATAACGAAAGATGGCAGACTACCTAAAACTTTCTTTGAAATGACTGACAATATGGACTTAATTGACATATGGAGGGTTAAGAACCCCTTAGGAAAAGAAGGAACTTTCTTTTCTGAAGCTCATCTGACATGGACACGAATAGATCAAATATGGACAACTAGAGGACTGGCACCTAAGACTAGAAAAGTGGAAATCTGCCCAAAAACCTGCTCCGACCATAATGCGTTGAAAGTGGAATTGAGACTAAACATAACCGGATCCTTTAGATGGAAAATGAATGACACCTTATTAAGGGATCAGGAGATTGTTAAGAAGGCCCAAAAAACTTTAAAGGACTATTTTGAAATAAACTTAAACACCACTGTGGAAAAAAGAACAATCTGGGACGCAAGTAAAGCAGTTATGAGAGGGTTTCTAATACAACAAAATACGATTAAGAAAAAGCTCTGGAATGAAAAGAAGGAGAAGATATTGGAGAAAATAAGAGAAGGAGAGAAAAAATTAAGATCTAGGCCTAAGTCGGTGGAAGTGCTCAGAGAAGTGAAATTTTTCCAGGCACAATATTTGAAATTGATAAATCAGGAGGTGGAATGGAAAATTAAACAGATGAAACAAAGATCCTTTGAATCAGCAAACAAGTGTGGGAAACTGCTAGCATGGCAGTTGAAAAAGAGACAAAAACTTAACACAGTTACAAATCTAGAGATTGAAGGGAGAATGGTTCAGAAACCCGAGGAAATTAGAAAGTGTTTCCAGAGATATTTTAAAGAACTCTATTCACAAGGGCCACAGAAAGACTTTGAGATGGATCAATTCCTTAAAACTAATGGATTACAAAAAATAACTCAAGAAATGAGAACTATCCTGAATAGTAATATCACCCAGCAAGAAATTGAAAGTGCCATCCAGAATCTTCAATTAGGCAAATTTCCAGGCCCTGATGGACTTACCTCCAAATACTATAAGGTTTTGAAGGATTATTTGATACAACCTTTGATGGAGGTCTGTAATCAGATTATGGAGGGGAGGAAGGCACCGGAGACGTGGAAAGAAGCCTTCATCACATTGATACCTAAACAAGAAACTGAAAAGACCCAGCTTAAGAACTACCGCCCCATCTCACTCCTAAACGTGGATTACAAAATTTTTGCGGATATTTTGGCAAGTAGGTTTAAAAAGGTGCTTAATGAAGTGATCCATAAGGACCAGGCCGGCTTTCTCCCCGGTAGGCATTTGTTTGATAATACAAGAAATATTATTGATATTTTGGAACTCCTACAAACAAATCTTAATACTAGAGCGGTTTTAATTTTCATTGATGCGGAGAAAGCCTTCGACAACATTTCTTGGATGTTCATGAAGAAAAATTTGGAAGGGATGGGTGTGGGGCGGGGGTTTGAAAATGGAATAGAAGCAATTTATTCAGAGCAAAAAGCTAAATTGATTGTTAATAATGTGGTGACAGAGGAGTTCAAAATAGAAAAAGGGACACGACAGGGGTGCCCCCTATCCCCCCTATTGTTTATTTCAGTCCTGGAGGTGCTACTGAACATGATTAGAAAGGACCGGTCTGTACAAGGAATTGAGGTCGGAGTGAAACAATATAAACTGAAAGCTTTTGCAGACGACTTGGTATTAACATTACAGGAGCCAGTCTCTAGTACTAAAAGAGTGTTAGAATTAATTTCTGATTTTGGTCGGGTGGCGGGATTTAAGTTGAACAAGCAAAAAACTAAGGTTCTAGCAAAAAATTTGACAACTACAGAAACAGATGAGTTCCTGAAAGAAACGGAATTAAATGTGGTTAAAAAAGTAAAATACCTAGGGGTGTATCTGACCTCCCAAAATTTGAATTTGTTTAAAGATAATTATGAGAAATGCTGGTCAGAAATTAAAAGAGATTTGGAAATATGGTCAAGATTGAAACTTTCCTTGTTGGGCCGAATAGCAGCTATAAAGATGAATGTATTGCCGAAAATGTTATTTCTGTTCCAGGCCCTGCAGATCGTGGACAAAGTGGAATGTTTTGGAAAATGGCAAAAGGATATTTCCAAGTTTGTTTGGCAGGGCAAAAAGCCCCGAATAAAGTTTAAAATACTAACTGATGCGAAAGAAAGAGGGGGATTTGCCCTGCCAGACTTGAGGTTATATTATGAATCTGCAGCCTTCTGCTGGTTGAAAGATTGGATTCTATTGGAAAACACTGATGTCCTAGATCTGGAGGGGTTTGATAATGCTTTTGGGTGGCATGCATATTTGTGGTATGACAAGGTTAAAGTTCATAAATTGTTTAAAAACCATATTGTCAGAAGAGCAATTTTGATGGTCTGGACAAAATATAAGGACTTATTGGAGAGTAAGACTCCGAGGTGGCTCTCACCGGTGGAGGCCAAGGCACGTAAGAGACTTAACATGGAAGCCTACTGGCCTAAATATTGGGAAATAATTGAAAAAATTGGAGACAATTGGAGGTTGCTGAGCTTGGAAAAATTGAAAAACAAGGTGCGAGATTGGTTGCACTATGCTCAAATCCAGGAGGTTTTTAAAGTGGATAAAAAGGTTGGATTCCAGGTGGAAAAATCGAAATTAGAGACAGAATTGTTAGAGCCAAAAAATAAACTACTTTCGAGAATGTATAACTTGCTGCTTAAATGGAATACACAGGACGAGACAGTCAAATCCGCCATGATAAAATGGGCACAGGACTTGGGGCACAACATTATGTTTGAAGACTGGGAAAGGTTATGGAACACCGGAATGAAATTTACGGCATGTAGTGCCTTGAAGGAAAATATTATGAAAATGATATACCGGTGGTACATGACCCCAGTCAAGCTTGCTAAGATATATCACCTGTCTGACAATAAATGTTGGAAATGTAAAGAGGCGGAAGGGACATTCTTCCATCTCTGGTGGACTTGCCCGAAAGTGAAGGCCTTTTGGGAGATGATTCATAATGAACTAAAAAAGGTACTTAGATTTACCTTACCTAAGAAACCGGAGGCCTTTCTTCTGGGCATTGTAGACCAGAGAGTACTTAAGAAAGATAGAATTTTTTTTATGTATGCTACCACTGCAGCAAGGATCCTGATTGCTAAGCATTGGAAGACACAAGATTTACCCACGCTGGAGGAATGGCAGACGCAGTTGATGGACTATATGGAACTGGCCGAAATGACTGGCAGAATCCGAGACTTGGGAGAAGAAACAATCGAGGAGGACTGGGAAAAATTTAAAGACTATTTGAAAAAACATTACAAGTTGTATGAATGTTAAAAAATGCACTTTTTAGAAATTCTAGCTTCAGCATCGGTAAATTAATGAAATGGAAATTAAGGTACAAGAAGTCAGAGGTGGAATGATGCAATAACTTTATTATGTTCAAGCTAAAACATATAAGATTTGGGTTACAACAGTTTTGAAATTAGGCAACATGATAAAATGAAAGATACAATAAGCTTTGAAATAAGTTAACAAATTGCTGATGTTTTGTATTACAGAGAATGCAGGGTTTGGAGGATGTGGGGAAGTCCAATAGATGTGCTGGAAAAAAGGATTATGGAAATTTGTAATTTCTCTACTGTATTTTCTATTTCTGTCTTTATCTCTTTTTTCTGTATTTCATAAACTTAATAAAAATATTATATATAAAAAAAAGAGTGCAATTTTTTTTAGTCTCCCTTGCTTTCCTGGTGACTTTCAGCTTAAAGACAAACTGCTCTGGAGTGAGAAAAACCCATCACACTCAAAAAGCCCAGCTGGAGGGACCTGGAAGTGTGAGGGAAAGAGCAGTTTTGTAGTGGCTTTGTTGCACAGGAGCACCAAGTTCACTAACTGGCTGATTCAGAGTGAATCCCATGCAAAAAGAGTGCAATGGTGTGTGTTTCAGCCAGCCATCCGGCTGCTGCAACTATTCCCTGGGTGCCACCACACTGTCCTGTCTGTGTGTTTGGAAGGGAATGGGAGCTATGCTCCCCCCGGAGACACGCCACTCCTTCTTCCTTAGCTGTGTTGCTCAACAGTTGAGGCAACCTTCACAGTTCTGGGATGCCGAGGAAGCGAACCAATAGTCATGTTCATTTGTACTGGCTCCGTATGACCTATTCTGACAGGTGCTGCCTTTCATATTCACGCCCAAGAGCCTTTCCGCTCCAGAGATCTGGGGCTGAACCCGGGATCTGCACGCCAAGGCTGGAGTAAGAAAGAGCCCTTGCCAGCTGGTCACGTTGGGCGCCTGCATGGAGAGTGGAACCCGGGGGTTTGAGGGACACCGTGCTGCTCCTGGCAACCCCTACCCAACCCGACGTCCTCCTTCGCCTGAATCCCGCTTCCCCCGGGACGCACTTCCCATCCTGGAGTGGCTGGGGTGGGAGCGCTCCCCACCCCCCTTTCCAGACAGCCGGGATGAGTCATGCTAGAAGCCTGTGGCCTTGATGGGCTTTGTGGCAGCCCATTGCCGTGGCACCCGCCATTTTGCCTCGCCGGAAGTCCCCATATGATGTGTCTTGTGCCGTTGAACCAATCACGCAACATTCCTTCCCTACTAATAAATCTACAACACTTAAAATATAAATCTGGGGGCCTTATATGAAATCCAGGGACATTCCGGGTACGGATTTTGTTGGGGACAGATTTGTAAATCCGGGGACTGTCCCTGGCAGACGGGGACATCTGGTAATCATTCCGTAATAGGGCTTCTCCTGCCTTTGCCAGTATGTCAGCCTTCTCAGCCTCCTTAAAGAGGGAGTTCAAAAGCATTTGTACGTCTGGCCATATGGGATTGTGAGTGGAGAAGATGGCGCAGTCTGGATGAGTCCCTCTGTCTTGCTCTTTGGTCACTGTGACCGAGCACCATTTTGGGACGATCAGGATCTATGGGGAAGGGGATCCACGCAGAAGTTGTGGAGGGAACGGGAAGAGAAGCTTGGTCAAGAGACTGGCTCATGTCAGAAGGAGGCCTGACTGCATCCTTGGCGAAGCCCAGGGCAGGGCAGGAAGGCAGCATTGCCCAGCGGGAAGGCATTCGGAGGCAAATCATCAGCAAGGAGCAGAAAATCCCCTCCTGTTCCATCCAGAAGATTGAAGAATCTCTAGTCGGCATTCAGGTGAGTTCAGCATCCCAGGTCTCTGGGGTGTTCCTGTCCATTACAAAGCTGACTTGAGGCTCCGTCAACTGAGCCCCTACACTCCTTGCGTACATGAAAGGGGCACAGAAAGGATGGGAGGCAGCCTTTTCCTGGAGCCGTCTTACCTGCAGCAGTTCACTCGCTGGCTGCTGACCCTTTTCCTCCATCACCTGGATGATCCTCTCAAGAGAGGAGGGTTTCCTGCAGAGTCTGGCCAGCTGCTCATCCCTTCTCCCTGCAATCTCCTTCTCCACCTCTTCCACATGATTCAGCAGACGCTTTTCTTCTTCTTCTTCTTCCAGGAACTGGCGCAGTTGTCTCAACTTCTCCACAGTCTTCAGCCTCTCCGTTTCTGAGGAGGTCGGAGTGAGGAAGATGGTCAGCCTTCAAAACATCAGCAAGAGAATTAGGATTTGAATTGAACTGCTTCTGAAGCACGTGAACGTAAGCAGGTACTCGCTTGGTGTTAAATAGGGATCAGGCAGACTCAGCAATGGAGAATAAGAAGGTGAAGTTTATTGCCAGGCAATAAGGACCCAGTTTGGAATCTCTTCCAAAAGGAACTGGGACCCCGATTGACAGAAATCCAGAGGTCTTTATACCTGAGCAGATCACAGCAAATCATAAATCATGAGACAATCATGAGACAGTCACGATATTGTCAGCAAGGAATAACCAATTAGCAAGCTTCTGGCCATGCGTCCAGCACCTGGTCAAGCACTGGTCAAACACCGAGTTCAAGTTCTGCTTTCCGATGCTTGTAATGACGCTCTGTCTAACCTCTCCCCTAGTTATGACAGGACAGGGAGTTTGGAGTTTTTGTGGTTTTGCTCTTCCTGTTCTGTGGACTAATTTAGCCTGTATCTGAGGGGATTTTGTACCAGAATCTCTGATTCACGTCTTCCCCATGTCCAGGGTTCACAGAAGTAGTAGGGGAAAGGTCGGTTCTAAACTTTGCTGTTCCAAGCAATGCAGTTAGCTAAGGCACAGCTTCCCTTTGATTCAAAATGGATTTTCAAATACTGTAAGCCTTGATTATGTGTGAGCATATATGAATATATTGATTTCTGATAACTGATTATATGAATAGCATAGGGGTAGCCCTTCTTTCCTTGCCTCATTCCCCCCTTTTCAAGCTCAGGGAGAAGATTCATCTGACTCCTGAGCTTGAACACCACTCTGGACATCAGAATAAACCACTGTTTCCTGCAAGGGGACCTGTTCCTGCACCGGAACTGGTTCCCGATGCATTCGCTCGTAACTATCGTCTTCCTGGTCTTCCTCTGGCTCCTCTGGCACTGGGGGCAGAGCTCGATATATTGCCAGAATCTGGGGGTCAGTAAGATGCTTAACATTGCGGGCTATCATTCTCCTAAGCAAGGACAGACAGCAAGGGATTACAGAAAGAAGCAACAGAAAAATAAATCCTCCTATGGCTAAGGCAGTCAGAAGGCTGTGCACCCACCCCTCTCCTGGGATCCACGACCACATCTTTTCCCAGGGATTCTGAGTGGGTGTGTTGTCAGCTACCAGAGACTGCAGTTTTTGCAGTTCGTCTTCAATTGTCTTGTTAAGATCATGGAATTTAACCTGGCATTGACCCTTTAGGACAATTTTGCAAAAACCGCCCGAACGTGCAAGGAGGTAGTCCAAAACTAATCTATGGGTCATCGTCAATTGGTTCAAATCCTCAACCTCTGCCTGCAGGGAGCGCAAGACACGGGTGGTGGCATTGATAGTTTTCTCCAGCCTGCATGTAAGAGCAAAGAGCGCCACTCTATTTTGCTCAGAAACTACTCCTGGGTATATGCCCATTGAGAGGAATCCTATAAATCCTCCCCCAACGCTCCCTACAGAATTTGACAGAAAAATTTCATCTTCACAGTGTTCGCCTAGGGCTGCCCTTTTCCGTCTGCTTCCAAGGTGGGGTACCTGGAGATTGACCTCCACCATAACCGGAAAGGTAAAAGCCCCCACGCCGACACACTGGAAATTTCCTGGGTGGAAATTTGTCGCCAATCCATCATATAGAAACCAAAAGTTAGGATCTTTAATCATCCAGCCAGAACAAATGGACCCTTGTCCAGTGAAATTAACCGAATACTGAGGAAAGTATGGGTACAAATCTGAAGAGGTAGTATTGCCCTGGGAAGGAGGCATTGTGGGAACCCCAAAGCCAAAATTTATCAGTGCATTGGGTATAGTTTCCCAGCCATCCTTTGTCAATGTGGTACTTAACTTGGGGCCAATACTTCCATTTGGAATTCCATACTCCCGTGGAATGACAACAAAAACATAGGCCTTTTGTGGTTCTGGTGTATCGGATGTATCGGTAGGGGATGTCATTCATTTCAGAAGGTGGGGCTGCAAAGAGGCCACTCTGATTGTAAAGCAGGCCTGCCAAAACAACATCAGGATCCTTGATTAATCCTGGTATTAGGGACATGTCTGCTACCTTCCTTGGGTGTTCATAATATAAGGTAGCATTCTCCCCATATATTTGGAACACGTGTTCAGCATGCTTTATAAAGGCATTACCCACTACCATTGGGCCTCTCTGGAGCCACAAGCACATCAAGATGAACAGAAGCTTCATTTTCATTTTCCCCCTGTAGGCCCTCAGGGTTGAACCTTATCAGTTCCGGCTCTGGGTCGGTTTCACTACTGTGATCCTTCTTATATATGCAGAATAGAATGATCAGGACCAGAAGGAGTGAAATTGAAACAATTATATAAGGAAGCAGGTACCAGAACATATCTTTTTGGCGAGATATAGCCTCCCCGCTTGGCCGCACCCAGTGGACTTATTAGTGGTCCCCGGGTTCTGATCGAGCTGGTGGGGTCAACTCACCCTGTATACACTCTGCAACTGCTACCTTGAAGGGACCTGTGGGCGGTGGAGGGAAAAAGGCTACAGTGACCAGTATGGTGTGGGGAAATGCCCCTTGGGGAGGTGGGGAGGAGAAGCTGCGTACGGCTCTCCTTGGTTCCCCTGGCATGTACTCTTCCCTCTGTATGTGAACCCATTGTCTTGGACCTGCTTGTGCCCAATCTGGTATGTAGAATTCCCCAAAAAAGAAAGGAATGTAACAACCGTATGCAGTTACCCAATCCACCCACTTATCACGAATGTCCCACCTTTTATCTGCCCTTGTTATTGTTATTTGTACTAAGGGTTTATATGCAAAGTCTGGCTGAAATCTGGGATTGACTGATATTTTAACTGGTAGGGGTCCTCCCATACGCTGGTGCAGCTCCCAAATCTTCCGGTGTGCGTAGACTCACTGGCTTCCAGGTGCAGTGAGAGCAGACCTGTAGTCCCGTTGCCCATGCTCCTGCCCGCTTCCGGAGGGGCTAGGTGCAGGGGTTCCTGGTGAGCTTCAACTTCAGAGGGTCAGACGGGTTCAGCTCACAGTTCCAATGTCCCTCAAACCGCTTCAGACGAGAATGATGAATCCACGGGGTTACTTCCGCTACCTTTACCACTGTAGGCGTGGCCAGCAGAACTGTGTAGGGACCTCTCCACCGAGCCGTCAGTGGTTCGCTTTTCCACTCTCACACCCAAACCTGGTCTCCCGGGCGGAAAGGATGGACTGGATCGGCCAAGCTGATGGGAGTGCGTTCGAGACACCTCCTGTTTAAATCAAGAGAAATACGACAAAGAGCCTGGATTTGCTCTGCTGTTATCTGTCCCCCCACCTGAGTTAAGTCTGCTGTAATTCCCGTGGCTATTGGAGGGGGTCTCCCATACAAAAGTTCGAAAGGAGAAAGTTTCAGTCTCTTTGTTGGTGAACATCTGATCCTAAACAAAGCTATAGGCAACAAGTCTACCCATTTACAATGAGTTTCCTGGCACAATTTTGCTAACTGTGTTTTGAGAGTCCGATTCATCCTTTCTGTTTTTCCTGAGCTTTGAGGTCTATAGGCCGCATGTAGTTTCCATTGTATTTGCAAGGCTTTGCATACACCATCCACTATTGATGCAACGAAAGCTGGACCATTGTCACTGCCTATACATCTTGGTAGACCAAACCTTGGAATGATTTCTGTTAGGAGGTGCTTTACTACTTCCTGGGCTTTTTCTGTTCTAGCAGGATAAATTTCAGGCCAGCCCGTAAGAGAGCATGTGAAGACCAAAAGCGCTTTAAACCCTCTTGCCTTGGGCATTTCCGTGAAATCCACTATTAAATTCTCCATTGGCATTAAGCCTGTTTGCTGTATTCCTGGTGGAGGTACTGGTCCTTGCTTGGGGTTGTTTTTTGCACACAGAAGGCATGCGCGTGATACTGCTTCGGCCAGCTGGGATATCCTAGTTATGTAAAATTGCCTATTCAGGCTTTCCCGCAATGCTGTGGACCCATAGTGAGTGGACTCACGATATTGTTTTACTATGTCCCTGCCTAAGGCTTCTGGGACAAATACTTGCTGGTCTGGTAGGATAAACCATCCATCCTGTGGTGGGATTCTGTACCCCCCTTCTTGTAGGGCCCATTTTGCTTCTGCCTCTGTGTAAATGGGTTTTATTTGCTCTACATCAACTGCTGTAGGAAAAAGAGAAGCGGTTATAGAGGCAGGTGGCGGTGGCAATAGAGCAGCCCGTTTTGCAGCTAGATCTGCAAACTGATTTCCCTTTGCTGTTTTTGTGGTTTCCTTGCTGTGGCCTCGGCAATGTATGACCGCAACCTTCCTTGGAGCCCATACAGCTTCCAAAAGCGCTTCTAATTCCGGGCCATATTTCAGCGCTTTTCCTTCTGCCCCAATGAGCCCTCTTTCCTTCCACAAGGCTCCGTGGGCATGTAAAGTTAAAAAAGCAAACTTTGAGTCTGTGTAGATATTTACGCTACAGCCAGCTGCTAGCTGAAGAGCTCTGGTTAAAGCCACAAGTTCTGCTTTCTGCGCTGAGGATGAAATTGGCAGAGGCCGTGCTTCAATGACGTCAGTTTGAGTAACCACAGAATATCCAGCCCTCCTTTGCCCCTCCTTTATGAAGCTGCTTCCATCTGTGAAATATTCCACATCTGGGTCTTTTAAAGGCTCATCCTGCAAATCTGGACGGCTAGAGTAAATTGCGTCCATTACTTGAATGCAATCATGAGGCTCATGTTCCACTGACCGAGACCATGGGCTCTTGGGAGCCTAAAGAAAGAGTTGAGCCCGGTCTGTCCTATGCATTCTCATTCTCATATTCCTCCAATTGCGCTAATCCAACAAAGTCTCTGCTACTTCCTCTGTTCCTCACATATCTTCCTGCTTGCATCCTTCCACGCTGCGATCCCCATCCACGTCCACGTCCCCTCTGTTCCCTGAATCCACCTTCTCCCTCTGTTTCCCTTGCATCAGGGCACTCCTGTTTCCAATGACCTTCCTTCCTGCAAATTGCACACTGATTTCTTCCCAATGGCTGTCCCCTTCCTCTTCCTCTTCCACGTGCCCTATTTGAACCTCTCCCTTGGGCACCTGCATCAAATGCTGAGCCTTGGCTGATGGCTGCAGCCAAAAACACTGCCTTTTGCTTCAATTCCCGAACTCTGTCCTTCTTAACCTCATTTTCCCTGTTCAAAAAAACATTTTCAGCGATTGCTAGGAGCTGTTCCATTTGCAATGTTTCAAAAGCGTCTAACTTTTGTAATTTTCTCTTTATGTCCGAAGCACTCTGAGCCACAAATGCCGCATTTACCATTTGCTTACTTTCTGGGGCTTCTGGATCAAAAGGGGTATAAATCCTATATGCCTCCATTAAGCGTTCCAAAAAAATGGAAGGAGATTCATCACTAAGTTGAACAACTTCAGAGACTTTAGAGATATTTGTAGGCTTTCTGGCAGCACCCTTTATACCCTTTAAAACTTCCTGCCGATAATTGTCCAAGGCGTCCTCATCCCTATCAGGGTCCCACCCTGGATCTGAAAGTGGATATCTGGCACGAACCCAAGCATCCGGATTATTTTCAGAATTGGGCACCTGGGCTTTGAGATTGTTATCTGCAGTGGAATCTATTCTTCTCCTTTCCTCAGAGGTGAAAAGAGTCATCAAAAGATGTCTGCAGTCCTGCCATGTAGGCAGATGGGTTACCATAATGGAAGCAACTAAATCCAGCATGGCCTGAGGTTTCTCTGAAAAGGGTACCGTATGTGTTTTCCAATTCAATAAATCTGTTGTTGTAAAGGGGACGTATTGGAGTGTGACAGTTCTTACAGGCCAAGGTCCAGTTGGTCTGCCCTGCCCATCCACAGGACGAGGATCTTGGGGCCCTAAGATTGCCCTCAGGGGAAGCATCGGCGCTGGTGCCCCCTTGTTATTTCGTAAGTAATAACCTCCCTTAGGAAAACCAGGCGAGGCCGGGCTTTGAGATGTGCTAGGCAAATCAGTTTCTCTCATTTTTAGGACCAATTTCTGCCCAGAATCTGTAATAGCATCCATCAATTTCCATAATTTTGAACTGTCACGGCTTTCTGGGGTTTTCAATGAATTAATTTGTTCTCCCCATGCTCCAGACATTTGAAATGTGCTGGTTCCTCCTGCCGCTCCCTCTGCCTGTGTCTGCCAGGCTGACATGTCCTGGTTGAATTTTTCCTCGGGAGGGGAGGGTAGCGTGCTTTGATCAAAAGCTGTAGTTTGTTTTGGCTGGGAAGGCAAATCTGGAAGGCTAGGCACATCCAGAGATGCTTGAGAAGGTGGGGCAGCCTGTAAGGCACTATTTGTGGCTTGCAGATAATTATTTATAGTTGGCTGAGATTGGCTGGGCATAGGGATCTGTTGGGTTTGTCCTGCCGGTATATTTTGAGGTGCCAATACTTGCCCTGAAGGCGGCAGTATCGCTTGATTTCTGTTGCTATAGTTATATGGAGGGGGGAGGATTCCCTCTTCCTCTGGAGGAGCAACATAAATTTTCCTGTCAGTTGCAGAAGAATTTGTGGTTTTCCTGGCTCCCTGCCTTACAGCAAAAATCTCACAGCTGCTACCACTTCCTTTCTTCATTCTGAGCCAGTCTGGATTTTTTAAACATATTTGTCAGGGGCTCAGGAGCAGAGGCACAGGGGAGAGAGGAAACGGAGAGCGAAGGGGAAGAATCTGAGGGCAGCGTAGGGGAGTATGACAGGGGCACGAGAGATTCCATGAGCTTCTCCAGCGAATCAGAAGATTCCCAGAGGGGGGCGCCGAGGGCCAGGGCAAGGGGGGTCCCAGGGGGGATAAACCAGAAGCAAGGGGCCAGCGGGGACTCCCAAAGCAGCAGCGGGAGATCAGGACCAGCTCCCCCACCAGAGCGTAGTGGGGGGGAAGAGTCCCATGTATCAGGGCCAGCGTCTCCTCCAGCAGGGAGAGAAGATGAGTCAGGGCTGACCACGCCTCTATCGGAGAGTGAGGGAACGGAGGGGAAGTCAGGTCCAGCTAGCCTCCCCGAAGGGGGAAGCAGTGACAGGAGCAGTGTAACGGTCAGGAGAAAGGTTGCCGGCTGGGCGCGCGCGCCAAGTTCAAATGTACAGGCGCGCAGGACAGCAGAAAACCCGGATTGGGAACCAGGTCCTAAAGCCCGCCGGAGGCAGGGGGAAGACTCAGGGGACTCAGCGTCAGAACAGTCTAGAAAGGGCAAGACCCCAGCGGACAGGCGGACCCAGAGGAGGAAAGAGCAGAGGAAGAGGTGGAGCAAGGCTAGAGTCTTAAACTGGTGTCTGGGGGGAGGAGATTCAGACGGAGCTTCAGCGGTCTAAAGTTTGAGACGTAGAGCTGCGCGCCGCGGCTTTGAAATCGAAACTGAACTTCAATAAAGACTTTTGTATATAACAACGGACTGGCGTTGGTCCTTTGTGAGCTGGGACCTCGGGCAGCTCTGACAGTAAGCTCCGTCTCAATAAAAATTGAACCCTCGCAGCGTGAGTTGGCGCAGCGAGGGGCAAAACTTGGTGTTTTGCGAGCTCACGAAGATCGGCAAAGATGACTACAGAGGACAAGGTGAAAGACCTGCAAGAAGCAGTCACGAGTCTTTACGCAGAAATAGCAGCATCCAGAAAGAGAGAGGAAGAAGCAGTAGCGCTCTGCCGGGATCTGCAAACCAGGTGGGAACGTTTGGGCAAAGAGGGACTGCCAGGACCCAAGCCGGAGGGAGTTGGCCTCGGGAAGAGGGGGGGCAGCATCGTAGCCCACTTCGACGGGAACCTGCAGCAGTATCCTAACTTCAGAGCAGACATAGTTTTCGCGCTCAATTTGCTTCGGAAAGACTTTAGAGATGGGGAGGAGAAAGTAGGCTTCATAATAACTCATCTGCATGGGGAAGCTAAATCGTGGCTGCGCAATTTATGGCGCGAAAATGACCCCGCCCTCCAAGATTCAAAAGCCTTTATCAAGGCTATGGACGATTGTTTCAAATCGACGGTAGATGTGGATGTGGCCAGGAGGGAAATGCATGGGCTGAAGCAGGGCAAAGCCACTGTGAGACAATATCACTCCCGCTTTTTTGCGTTAGTAAATGTGCTGGGCTGGGAGAAGGACTCCGCTGCCGTCAGGGATCTGTTCTGGGAGGGGCTGAATGGGGCCGTGAAAGATGAGCTGGCGAGGGGGGAGAGACCCAACAGCACCACAGAAGTCATCCAAAGAGCGCTGGCAATAGGGGTGCGCCTGGAAGAACGCCCTTGGAGCAGGGATGAGGGACGTATGGCACGCACACCAGCCAGAACAACTCCCTTCCTACCCAGAGAGACAGCGCGCGCGCAGTCCACGCCTCCACTGGGGGGGGGGGGAGAAGAGCCGATGGAGATAGGTGGTGCCAGGGCTCAGACAGCAACCAGAGCCCAAACACCAGGAGCAGTCAAGGCGAAGGCTCCTAGAGGGAGCAGGAAGTGTTATATCTGCGACAGTGCACAGCACATGGCCAAAGAGTGTCCCCAGAGGCTCCAGAGGCACACTGCAGCCTCAGCAACAGTAAGGGGAGCAGTTGAACAGGGGAACAGCTGCAGGGAAACGACGAAGCCTGGTTGGAGGCAGAGGCACTGGGGCCCAGCCAGGCGAGTCAGTGAAGCAGCCCCCATAGATTTTACAGCCCACAGACCCCCTCCCGCCCAAACCAGTGGTGCAACTCACCGCATCGCTCCAGCTGCCCAATGGACGCACCCTGGAAGTCCCTATTACCATTGACTGTGGTAGTAATGCAGACTTTGTAGGAGTGGATTTCATCAAGCAACATCGCATAGCGCTCCTGCCAGCCACGATGCCCCTAAACGTCGTCACGGTCGATGGCAGAGAGCTACTGGGAGGACAGGTGGTACAGCAAACACAGCCAATGGTAATGCAAATTGGAAATCACCGCGAAGTTATCAGCTTCAACGTCACCCACCTGTCGGACACGCCCATAGTGTTGGGCATGAGTTGGCTGGATAGGCACAGCCCGGCATTAGCGTGGTACCAGCGTCAATTGACCTTCTGCTCCTCCTACTGCGCAGAACACTGCATCCTGACCAGCCAGGAAGATGAGGGGCAAGAGGATGAGCTACAGCTACACTTAGGCATGCTGCAAGCGGTACCCAACAAGTACAAGGCGTTTTTGGAGGTCTTCTGCGAGAAGGAAGCGGACAAGCTGCCTCCCCACAGGCCCTACGACTGCAAGATTGACCTCCTGCCGGGGGCGACGCTGCCAACTAGGAAACTGTATTCCATGTCTGAAGACGAACTGCAAGAACTCAGGGAGTTCATAGATCACAACTTGAAGCGAGGATTCATCCAAGAATCCAAAGCAGTGGGGGGCAGTCCCGTGTTTTTCGTGAAGAAGAAAGACACGCCCCAACGGAGGCTGGTAGTTGATTACAGAATCCTCAATTCCAGGACAAAGCCCACAGCATTCCCCATGCCCAAGATCGACGACCTGCTCGCGACGGTGAGGAAGGGACGCATCTTCACCAAGTTGGATCTACGAGGGGCGTACAACCTTATACGCATGCGGGAGGGCGATGAGTGGAAGACGGCCATGTTTACACCTTTAGGCACCTGTGAATATCGAGTTATGCCGTTTGGTTTGCAAAATGGCTCCCATTGTTTCCAAGCCTTCATGCACCACGTGTTAGCGGGACTCCTCTACAAGAAGTGCGTCTGCTTCCTAGACGACATCCTGATCTTCTCGGAATCGCAGGAGGCTCATGAAAGAGACGTCAAGGAGGTCCTGCAGAGACTACGGGAGCACAGACTTTACGCCAAACTGGAGAAGTGCCAGTTCGACATGACGGAGGTGGATTTCCTGGGCTACAAGCTGTCCGACAAGGGACTCGCCATGGACAGCACCAAGGTCCACTCGGTGTTGGACTGGAAGAGCCCGCGCAATCGGAAGGAGGTCCAGAAGTTCGGCGGCTTCGCCAACTTTTATCGCAAGTTCATCAAGGGGTTCGCGATGGAGACGGCGGCCATCACGGACACCCTCAGCTCCAAGAAGAAGTTCACCTGGACGGACCAGGCGGAGCAGTCCTTTCGGAGACTCAAGCGTCTCTTCGCGTCCGAAGAACAGCTGCTACACGTAAACCCCAGCAAACCAATGAGGGTTGAAACGGACGCCTCGGACAGAGCAGTGGGGGCGGTCCTGTTGCAGCAAGATCCGCAAGGGGACTGGAGGCCATGCGCATTCTACTCCAGGAAACTCAGCAAGTCGGAACAGAACTACACCATCTGGGACAGGGAGTTGCTGGCCATTCATGCAGCCTTCAAGGCGTGGCGGCACTTCCTCATCGGAGCCAAACACACGGTGCAGGTCCGCACGGACCATAAGAACCTGGAGTACTGGCGCACGGCGCGGTTCCTGAACCAGAGACACATCCGCTGGGCGGAGTTCTTTGCGGATTTCGACTTCCGGATAGAATACATCCCGGGAGACAACAACGTCATGGCGGATGCGCTGTCCAGGAAGCCGCAGTATCTCGAGGAAGAGGCACCGGTGGCAGCCAAACACATTTTCGCACCGAAAGCGTGGACGTGCGCTGCAGCCACCGTGGACCTGGACGCGGTACGTCGCGCGCTGCAGACGGATTCGTTCGCACAATCCAAGATGGAGGAGGTGCGAAGAGGCACAGCGAAGGACGACGAGTTCCAGATACGCGACGGACTGCTCATCCGCAAAGGGGCCCTCTACGTGCCGGGAGACGACCTCCGCGCAAAAGTACTGCAGCAGTTACACGACGCGCCCAGCGCCGGGCACTTCGGCAAGGACAAGACGGCGGAATTGGTAGCCAGAGACTTTTGGTGGCCCAAGCTGAGGGGAGAAGTCGCGGATTACGTCACTAGGTGTGACACATGCCAAAGGGCCAAACCAGTACACAGGCCGCCAGCGGGACTGCTGGAACCGCTACAGACGCCGCTCGAACCGTGGGAGAAAGTGGCCCTGGACTTTGTCACAGATCTCCCCAGTTCGCGAGGCAAAACAGCGGTACTCGTGGTCGTAGACCTGTTCACCAAGATGGCGCACTTCATTCCTTGCGCGAAGGTGGCCACAGCGGAACAGACCACCAAGCTGTTCATAGACCACGTGTTCAAATTTCACGGCTTACCGCGGTCCATCCTGTCCGACCGGGGTCGCCAATTCATCTCGAGCTTCTGGCAGAAGCTGCTGGGCATCCTGAACGTCAAGATCAACTTAGCGTCGGCACGACACCCGCAGACCAACGGACAAGCGGAGAGGGTCAACGCCATCATGCAGCAGTACCTGCGATGCTACGCGAATCAACAGCCCTCGACCTGGGTGGACTACCTACCGCTGGCCGAGTTTGCCTACAACAACACGAAGCACGTGTCCACGGGGGTGACACCGTTCTTCGCCAACAATGGGCGGCATCCCAGAACCTTCCCGGGATTAGAGAAAGTGGGGGAGGGGGAGCCACAGGGAGCAGAGGCCTTGGCAGCGGAGTTACAGGAGGTCCATGAGCAACTCCGAAGGCACTTGGAGCTAGCAAAACACGCCTACAAAATGCAGGCAGACAGGCACAGGAGAGTCGGGGAAGACATCCAGGTGGGGGACTGGGTCTGGTTAGCAGCCCAGGCAGTGCCGGCCAGAACGTTAGCTAAGAAGAAGCTCAGACACAAGCAGCTAGGGCCTTACCAAGTCGAGGCACAAATCAATCCAGTGGCCTTCCGGTTGACACTCCCGGAGGACTCCAGAATGCACCCGGTCTTTCATAGATCAGTGCTCACACACTACAAGGAACCCCACAGGTTTCAGGCGCCAGGGAACGCACCAGACCCACTCAGCAAATCGCCAACAAGGGGGGGGGGGTCACCGAGGGCGGCGCCACTCAACGAAGTCACGGAGATTTTAGACTCGAGATGGGGGGAAGAGGGGGTTGAATATCTCCTCGCCAGGGAAGGTACCACGGCCAGCGCCAACAGGTGGGTACCGGACTATGCAGTGGAGGAGCACTACCTCAAAGACGAGTTCCATGCACTCTTCCCACACAGACCTATGCCGGCAGATTATTTCGACGACTATCTTTTCACACCCACACTTTCAGCCAGCACGTTCCAGGGGTTCTCATCAGCTGAGGAAACGGCGACAGAAACAAGCTCCCCAGAGGGATCACTCTCGGGGTTTGTCACAGACCGCTCTTATTGGTGGGACAATCAACCGGAGGTGGGGTGGAGCAGGGAACTGCTGAGGGGGCCCTTACACGCAGCATCACCCGAGGCAACAGGGGGAGAGAGGGACATGGACGTGTTGGGGGAGGATCCTGGGTTCGAGCACAGCTGCAGAGAGATGGAAGCAGAGGAGATCGACGTAGACGAGGCCATTACGGACTGGCCGGATCCAGCTGGCCGGCTGCACACCAGGGGGGAAGAACTGTATCCCGCACTCACCCCCACAGCACTGGAGCACCCGGAACCCGCACCCGAAGAGGGGGAGGGGGGAAGGGGGGGCTTCGAGGGGGGGATGGATGTCAGTGGCTCAGGAGCAGAGGCACAGGGGAGAGAGGAAATGGAGAGCGAAGGGGAAGAATCTGAGGGCAGCGTAGGGGAGTATGACAGGGGCACGAGAGATTCCATGAGCTTCTCCAGCGAATCAGAAAATTCCCAGAGGGGGGTGCCGAGGGCCAGGGCAAGGGGGGTCCCGGGGGGATAAACCAGAAGCAAGGGGCCAGCGGGGACTCCCAAAGCAGCAGCGGGAGATCAGGACCAGCTCCCCCACCAGAGCATAGTGGGGGGGAAGTGTCCCATGTATCAGGGCCAGCGTCTCCTCCAGCAGGGAGAGAAGATGAGTCAGGGCTGACCACGCCTCTATCGGAGAGTGAGGGAACGGAGGGGAAGTCAGGTCCAGCTAGCCTCCCCAAAGGGGGAAGCAGTGACAGGAGCAGTGTAACGGTCAGGAGAAAGGTTGCCGGCTGGGCGCGCGCGCCAAGTTCAAATGTACAGGCGCGCGGGACAGCAGAAAACCCGGATTGGGAACCAGGTCCTAAAGCCCGCCGGAGGCAGGGGGAAGACTCAGGGGACTCAGCGTCAGAACAGTCTAGAAAGGGCAAGACCCCAGCGGACAGGCGGACCCAGAGGAGGAAAGAGCAAAGGAAGAGGTGGAGCAAGGCTAGAGTCTTAAACTGGTGTCTGGGGGGAGGAGATTCAGACGGAGCTTCAGCGGTCTAAAGTTTGAGACGTAGAGCTGCGCACCGCGGCTTTGAAATCGAAACTGAACTTCAATAAAGTCTTTTGTATATAACAACGAACTGGTGTTGGTCCTTTGTGAGCTGGGACCTCGGGCAGCTCTGACAATATTGTAATCCATTTATTGATATAATAATACTGCTCCTTATATAGATCCGGTCTTTGCATTATTGAATCCATAACTGCTTGACATAATTCTATTTTAAATGTTCCTTCACGCGGCCAATTTTTAACCTGGCCGGGCCAATCCTGTTGGCAATATTTCTTTAAAATCTCCTTACTCGGTCTGACCTCTCCTGGTTCTTCTGGAAAGGCTCTTTTAAAATTCTCTATCATACATTCTAGGGGTGTACAGGCTTGAACGTTTTTTGAACATTCCCCCCCCCCCATTTCTCTGCAAAAAGCTTTTCCTTTTCACCAGGCAAAACGCTTTCAGCCAGGCAGCTTTCAAAAATAGGACAAGGAAACCACAGCACACTTCTCCCTCACTTTTCTAAGCCCTTCTCCGCTTACTCACAATCTTTTCCTTTCTTCAAACACTCTTCCTTTTTAAACACAATCCTTACTCATTCAACCACAAGTCCCGGGACACTCTTTCATTCGGTCATACACACAGCCGTTTCGCCCCCCTTTGCTTGCGGCGAAAACCCTTGGCAAAGAAACTCACACAGCGCTTTTTCTCTCACCCCCCCAGCTGTTTTTTCTTTTTTTCTTTTTCCTTTCCCCAACCTTTTTCTGCAGAACCTTTTTCCTATCCCTTGGCAGACCCAGCTTCTCCTCCCTTCCCTTTTGGGATCCTTTCCCCTTTAACAGGAGGATACTAGTGGGTCGCTCAGAGTGGTGATCAGGCACTCATTTTTATCTTTACTCACCGTGAGTTCCTTTCGTGGCACGCCTTTCCTGTTGGCTCACGTTCAGATTCTCCCTCGGTCGTTGCCCTCGCCCTGACGGGAGTCCACGCCGAAGGCGGTTGCCTCTCTCCTTCGGAAATGATGTCCGATTGGCGCCGGGATGCGAAACAAGGTCCCCCCGACGTGTTCCCCCACCCAAGAGCTGAGCAAGGCTCTTTTTGGGTAAAAAAAATACCCTACTGGCCTGTATGATCCGAGCACGGCACCAAATGAAGCACGTGAACGTAAGCAGGTACTCGCTTGGTGTTAAATAAGGATCAGGCAGACTCAGCAATGGAGAATAAGAAGGTGAAGTTTATTGCCAGGCAATAAGGACCCAGTTTGGAATCTCTTCCAAAAGGAACTGGGACCCCGACTGACAGAAATCCAGAGGTCTTTATACCTGAGCGGATCACAGCAAATCATAGATCATGAGACAACCATGAGACAGTCACGATATTGTCAGCGAAAATTAGCCAATTAGCAAGCTTCTTGCCATGCTTCCAGCTCCTGGTCAAGCACTGGTCAAGCACCGAGTTCTAGTTCTGCTTTCCGATGCTTGCAGTGACGCTCTGTCTAACCTCTCCCCTAGTTATGACAGGACAGGGAGTTTGGAGATTTTGTGGTTTTGCTCTTCCTGTTCTGTGGATTAATTTAGCCTGTATCTGAGGGGATTTTGTACTAGAATCTCTGATTCACGTCTTCCCCTTGTCCAGGGTACACGGATGTTTGTAGGGGAAAGGTCGGCTCCTAATTTTGCTGTTTCAAGCAGTATGCAGTTAGCTAAGGCACAGCTTCCCTTTGATTCAAAATGGATTATAAAATACTGTAAGCCTTGATTATGTGTGAGCATATATGAATATATTGATTTCTGATAACTGATTATATGAATAGCATAGGGGTAGCCCTTCTTCCTTGCCTCACTTCCACCCTCTCAGCTCACAAGTCCTCAGGTTTCTCCTTGACTGCTTTTCACATGATAAACAACAATGGGAAATAAACTCCATTTAGCTGCATTCAAAGGTGAACTTACCTAATTCGCAATTCTTGGAAAAATATGGAGACCAAAACAGCAATCTTTTGAAATTCAGACCTCTGAATTTTTCAAGGTTGACCCAGACAGGTAATGTTCACAAAAAAATGTATTTATGAGGGCAAAGCACGTACCAAAATATTTATACGAGAAGGTAGCCACCCTAGCATTTGATTCATTTTCAGAATAATAAATAAATAACAAACTGTAGCCTTATTGGAGTTCACCGATTGGGTCTGCGTTGCTCCGGGACAGGAGGAAGGAAGTCAAAACGACACCGAGGTTGGTTCAAAGAAAGAGTTTATTCTGCTCTCCGGATAGCAGAAGGCACTTGCGTGATCAAGTCCACAGCAAGTCCAAAGAAATGACAGGTTTCATGCAGTTTATATATCCTCCAGGCACCCTCTCACTCCTCCCCTAGGAGCCCAACCACGTCGGCCTACGTACGCAGGTTGACATCACATATGTTCCTGCTCTGGTACTCTCAGCCATAAAAGGCTCTTCCTTCCTGTACTTCTGACCATAAAAGGATCTTCCTCTTCCTACTCTTATCTGGGAGGCAGAGGTCACCATTTCCGAGAACACACTCTGGCGTTATTCCCAGACGTGGGTCTGCGCGTCTTTTGTGGTCAGCACATAAGATAAAGTTCTGACGCCTTTTCTTTGTTCCCCTGAAGAGCCAAGGCCATCCCTTGCCTGTCCTGATAAAAGACAGAACTGTTTATGCAGTTGTGTCCTTATTATGGTTTTGCTCAACAGTTCAAGTTTTACGCATTTAAAAGTGCTCTCTTTTAAAAGAACAAAGGGGGGGGGGGTTTGAGTCAGTTTTTAAACTTACTACACAGAAACCCATTCCTTCAAGACCAATATGGAAAAAGGAGAAATGGGGAGAAGTTGAAATGGGCAGATTTCCCCCTCCCTCCTCAGTCCGGACTTGCTTCTTGAAGTGCTTGTTCCCTCACTAGTAAGAATAGGGACACTTCCAAGGAGGTCTTTGCTTTCCTTGTCCAGGTCTGCTTGATAGGCCAGAATTTCCCCTCTCTCTTTCCTCCGAATCTCCAGGCGGCGACAGATCTCTCCCTGACAAGAAAAGGGAAAACTCAGCTTTGATTGAGACACAAAGAGAGGAGATGAATATTATACTGGCTTCTTGGATCCAGTGGCCTTGCTATAATAGCAAAGTAATTTACTGGAGGAAATAAAAGTACAGAGGTTTTCAACCTTTTTGGGTCCACGGCTCCCTGGACCAACTCCCTTCTTTCTGCGGCACCCCTGTGGGGCTCAGGAGACCAGTTAGGTCCCCCCTTGCTTGCCCAGCTTGCCTCCCCTCCCCCTTTCTCGAACAGCCTCCCTTGCGGAGTGCTCTCTCAGCCTCCTCTCCTCTCCCCTCTCCTTAGGAGTCCTCCTCTTGGTCTCTGAGCTGCCCCCGCTGCCCCCCAGGGGCCTGGGACTTGCCTGTCCATTCCCAACAGCAAGGGCCCCTCGCCAGTTTGCTTGCTTCCTCTGAGGCCGCCTCAGCTCCTGGCAGCCCACACCCCCTGGCCAGCCCCAGAGGCACCATTCTCTGGGGGAGAACAGCTGGGCAAGCCTTGGGGAGGCAGAGATGGCATCCGAGGAGGGAGGGAGGGAAGGAAAGAGGGACAGAGGCCAGTGTCTCCCGCGGCACCCCAGCTGCAGAACTGGGATGGGAAAGGTTTCTAGTCCAACTAACTGGTCTGGAGAAGAGGAAAGGCAGCCATGCTTGCTCCTTTGTCTTCTCCGAGGAGACTTCCAGCCTGACTTCTCTCTTTTTTTTTTAAATAATTTTTATTAAGATTTTCCAAATTAAAACAAATTAAATCCAATTTATAAACTTTTTCCAATAACTAGGACTTCCCCTCCCCACCCCCTCATGTATTCCAAATCTTCCAAATAAACAATTAGGTTCAACAAATTCTTGTCCCCAAATTGCAATCATCCTCCATTACCCAGTTTAGCGTAATTCCCATCCCCCTAAGCTTGATCTATTCCCTTCCACGAGTTTCCCCCTTTAATACAAATAAAAAACGACAACATAGAATTAAATAATAATTTTACAACCTTTGGATTCCAACTTTCCCTCCCCTTTTTCCCTGTTACGTTTCTCCTAGCCCTCCATCTCTAATATCTTCCTGGAGTTCCCACATTACATTAAACACACATCCCTCTGATTCTTTGCCAGTCTTATTAATTGCGAATGTCCAATCATTTAATTACGAATGTCCAATCCTAAAAAAAAGTCTATCGAGAAGAGGGTCCATTTCTTCTATCCAGATTTTTATATCCAGGAGTAGAAACTCCAATTTTAATTCCATAAGCTTGTCAAATCTGGATATCCCAAATGTCCCCTTTCCCATTTCTGTCCAGTTCTTGTTGTTTCCTTATTTCTTGTCGGCCATTCTCCTCCTTTTTGTTTCTCTGTTCTCCCACAGAAATGTTCTTTCTCCAAAAGTTTCTAATATCCCTGCAGAGGCTTGTTGTTCAGGAACAAAACATTACATCATGATCCTTTCATTTTCCAACAGATAGTTCCATTGTTTCCTATAGTGTGTAGACCTCTGTAGACAAAATAATGTTCCATTTCTGCAGTTTCCCAGGAGATTAAAAGTTCTATTCAACTGCACAAGTTTCCTGTCAAAAACACATGCAATATCCCTCAGCTCCTCTAGATGGATTCCCATAACAAAGTTCCCTTCCAAAGCCCATCCACCAGTCCAAATAGCTTGTTTATCCTTATTTAGACAATTTGAAACAATTTATACTCAACTTATATCAAATGTAACCGGCAAAGTCCATAACCAAGTCTCTGTTACATTCTTCCGTTTTGACAGCTCCTTGACGGCTGTCAAAACCTGTCAAAACCTCCGTTACTCTTCTCCAAGCATTTCCACGTGCTCTTCTCCAGGCATTTTCACGAATCGCTCCAGGGGTTCCGGGGGGGGGTGTTGCTTTTTAATACAAATTCCACTTTTCTCCTCCGGCTCAATCTTATAAATTTCCCTCGCGAAGTTGCTAATTCGGTGAAATTAGGTTACTCTCGATCTTAGTTATCCATTCCTTTGTTTTGGCTCTTCTACAATTTAGGGGGGGCTGACTTCCTTTTTTCCACCTCCCCCGTTCGCTCCAAATTTTAAAAATTTGTCCCCTCTTTTTAGTCCATATTCCAATTTACTCACGGGTTCTTCTTTTAGATCCGAATTTTCAATAGAAGAAGTCAGCGCTCTCCGCCGGATGGCATGCGGCTGCGCTCGGCAGGGATAGCAGAGAACTCAAGCACCACGCTTCTCCCCGGCACCCGATCCGGAGCCTTTAAAAAGGCTCCTTCACGAGTCGGGAGGGCGCTAACGGTGCCAGCCGAGTCTCCATGTCCACGGCCTCCTCTGGCCGTGGTTTTTAAGGGTCCCCGCATCGCCGGTGCGGTAGGACCCAGCCCCTGCCGAGCAGACTCCCTCCGGAGCCCTTGCGGAGTGCTCTCTCAGCCTCCTCTCCTCTCCCCTCTCCTTAGGAGTCCTCCTCTTGGTCTCTGAGCTGCCCCCGCTGCCCCCCAGGGGCCTGGGACTTGCCTGTCCATTCCCAACAGCAAGGGCCCCTCGCCAGTTTGCTTGCTTCCTCTGAGGCCGCCTCAGCTCCTGGCAGCCCACACCCCCTGGCCAGCCCCAGAGGCACCATTCTCTGGGGGAGAACAGCTGGGCAAGCCTTGGGGAGGCAGAGATGGCATCCGAGGAGGGAGGGAGGGAAGGAAAGAGGGACAGAGGCCAGTGTCTCCCGCGGCACCCCAGCTGCAGAACTGGGATGGGAAAGGTTTCTAGTCCAACTAACTGGTCTGGAGAAGAGGAAAGGCAGCCATGCTTGCTCCTTTGTCTTCTCCGAGGAGACTTCCAGCCTGACTTCTCATCTTGAGGCCCCAGGGAGAAGTGGGAAGAGGAGGAGGAGGAGGAGGAGGAAGCATCCCCTGAAGAAGTGTGCTCCCCACCAGTAGGTGCTTCCACCCCCCACTGCTAAATCTGCTTCCAACAGATACTGGGGGGGGGGGGCATCCTGCACCATCTGGTCAATTCCTGGTGTTAGGAGAATTAGAAGGTCTAAGATATAAACACATACATAAATACCGTAAGTAGTTCTCATCACAAAAGAATATGCAGGTAAACCCATGAACAGCCAGGTAAACCCATCAACAGGTTTCCTGCCAGACAGGAGTCTGTTGTAGGCCGCCCCTTCTGTGATGTATGTATGATGTATGGAGGGGTGGTCTTGGGCTCCAGGGTGGGCAATTTCAAATGTCTATATAAGGACTTGGTTCAGGGTCTCCTCCTCCCTCCTGCGTGGGGGGGCGGGCGGTGAGCACCCTGTTGCAACAGGTAGTAAAGATCTGGCTTACTAGCTGCTTTGCTTCTCAATATTCTCTGGTTGGCCTCTGTTATTTTCTCCTACCGATAGAGAAGCTACAAAGGGACTCTATATGGGCTCTGAGGTACCCCAGAAGGGAAAAGGAGCCCCCAGTCCCCACCCCCTTGCAGCTGACCCCTTGCTGCTATCTGCTTTGCAGGGTATTGAGGAGGCATCCTGCTAGCCAAAGGAGACCTGTGCAATTCACATTTGTAGTGTTCTAAATATGTACAAAGCAACCTTGCTGGGGGATGTGGATGAGGTTAACCCTTTCTCTCCCTGCCATGGTCCCAACCCAAATCTTTGAAGCTGCTGTATTTCAAGGGAAGATCCCTTGGCCCCCCTGGCAGAGAGAAAGACTTTGACTCCCTCCTCCCAGCCATCCCAGCAGCCCTCAGGCTTCCCCTTGGCTGCTCCTAAGGTAATAAACAACCACCAAGTAATACCATGCCTACTTTGGATCTGAGAATTAAGAAGATCACCTGCCAAGAAGAATACACAGCTATTTCTCCCCCTCAAGGTACCTTGTATTCCTCGACAGCCTCTTCCAGAGGAATCACCTCGTGGTGTTGGTGCTTCTTGGATCTGCCCCAAACCACACAGATGGGGGCTTCATCCTCCTTGCAAAAGAGTTTCAGGGGCTCCTGGTGCTTCTCACAGACTCCTCCTTTCCCTCTGGAAGTCTGAGAGTCTTGGCTACTTCGACAAAGGTAGCCAATTGCCGATTGTGGACGAGGCTCCTTCTCTGGACTCCAACTCGGCCTTGAGGACAGGAAGCCAGCCTCCTTTTTGCCCCGCTGCATTGGATCAGGCCGGACCAGCAGAAGTTGTTCCCACACTCTGGGATGGTCCCTGTGTCGTAAGAGAGTCAGGGTCAGAGAGGGGAATGAAGGAGACGGACCCTACCAATATCAAATAGATCGTATTCTGCCTTCAAACCCTACAAGAAGGTCAACGGTGCCTTGGGGAATGGATCGTTTTTTGCTGTATCGAATTGTATTCTTTTTGCTGTATCTTTCTCATTGACTTTAAGAATGGATCTGAATGTATTTTTCAACTCAAATGTATTTTTCCTCAAAATGCTGGACTTTTCTAAATGTATCCAAATGTATCCGAATGGGTTTTTGTATTTCCCCCCAATCTCATCGCCTAGAGAATGTTCCTTAAATGTAACAATCACTTCTTCCAAATGTATTTGATATAAATGTATTCGAGTGTATACTTTTATGGGAAAACGTAGCTAGGAAAATGTGGAGATATATATATTGCTTATAGTGCCTTTGAACGGTCAACGTTCCACCCTCTATCCTTTCATGAGCTGCCAAAAACACTCCACACCACACTGCCATCTACTGGGTCTACAAATGATACCATGAATACACACAAATACAAGCTCTAAAATAAATTAGTTTTATTTTCCAATAAGTATGCAAACATAAGACTATCACACCCGAATTGATAGCTATGCAGAACAGGATTCTCCTCCCTCCCTCCATCGGATAGCTGTCTGCGCGGCTGTCTTTGAGGGGGGTGGAGGGAGGAACGGGCGGGATCAACATCGGATAGCTGCCTGCCTGCCTGCCTGAACATGCTGTGCCCCCGGGGGGCGCTGCGACCGGCGCCCATTGGGAAGGAACAAGACAGGAAAAGGAAGGAAATGGGAGAGGTTTTTTTAAGGCCCCACTTTTCACATGGTGTCCTGTTGTGTGGTCGGAAAGTACTCTTTATTGTTTGATTTGGGTTAATGTCAGAATAAAAGCGAGTTCCTTCAAAATAACACATTCCTTTTTATCTTACCAATTTCTCATATTGTAAGAAGCGGAAGAAGAAACCATAGAGAGCATTAATATTTTCCTTCTGATCAATGAAGTCAAACGTTACAATTATCCATTTTAGAATGAGCACCTATAGGGAGAAGACAGATCTCAGTAAGCCCAAGCAAGGCCAAGACAACCAACCCCTTCTGGAATATGGTCAGCGTGTACAACATCTAGCTGAATCATCACCAGGATAACTAAGTCAGACTGGGGGAAATATCATTCTTCAGAACCAAGACATCATTACCATGCTTTCCAAGTTACCTGAAAGTCACTAGAACACTTGCGAGCACAGAGCCTCAAGAAAGCTCAAGAAAATACAAACTTTGGGCTTTGTAGATGGTTGTAAATGTTGCTGAAAGGTTTCTAGTTCACTAGTTGGAAACAGCTTCCAGGCTAGGCAGGACCAAGGTTGATTTATAACTGTTCCTGTCTGCCTGCTTGCCATCGTGCATATTTGTAAACCATTTCTGCCAAAATATATACATCTGCAATGGTAGTTTCTGGAAGCAGACCCTGCAAGAGTGCACACTCCATGAAGTCCATATGAAGAGTGTTACGGAATGGAGGGGGGGGCATATGAACAAAGTCTTACTCCCGAGTAAGAGACGTAGAGCCCGAGGCGATGACCTCAAGGGAACCCTGCCACACTAGGACTCCCCTCGCCCCGTCACAACGTTGCACCAAGCACTGCACAAAAGTCCGAAACCCCGAGAAGAAAGCGCCATTTCTGACCCCGTATCCCGATGCTATACACGATCGATGTATTTTATGAATGAACAATGTATTTGCATGAGGATGCGCTCTAGCCAATCAGATGGTGTTGAATGTAGCCCTTCAGCCAATCGCAGCAATGCCATGGCTCTGCAGAGGCAGCTCAGCTCCAGCTGTTTTGCACGCTCCACTGAGCGCTGACAAGGTGATGACAGCTCCCGCTGCGAGAACAACGGACTGAGTCAATCGAAACCTCGTTACCCCGTTAATCCAATCAAAACTAGATGTTGTTTAGTCGTTTAGTCGTGCCTGACTCTGCGTGACCCCCTGGACCAGAGCACGCCAGGCCCTCCTGCCTCCCGCAGTTTGGTCAAACTCATGCTGGTAGCTTCGAGAACACGATCCAACCATCTCGTCCTCTGTCATCCCCTTCTCCTAGTGCCTTCCATCTTTCCCAGCATCAGGGTCTTTTATAATTCCTCATAGTAATCCCATCTGATCACTACATCTCTGGATATTTGCACTCCTACATAGGCTGAGCCTGGGACCTGGCTCAGGAACGAAGTCTTTGTCATTACAAAAGACTGGCCAGGCTCCCCAGGGTACCCAATCAAGTGAGCACTAACAGGTAACCTGCCAGACAGGAGGTAAACAACGCACTCAGATGTCTGTTGTAGACCGCCCTTTCTGTGATGTAGGTACAATGTATCTGGGGGGGTGGTCTTGAGTTGCACCCCTTCTGTGATGAAGGTATGATGTGTCTAGGGGTGGCCTTGGACTCCAGGGCGGGCAATTTAAAATGTCTCTATAAGGGCAGGCACATCTTTGTTCGGAGTCCTCCTCCTTCTCCTCCCTTCTTCTGTGGGGGGGGGGGGAGCACCCTGTTGCAACAGTTCAATAAAGATCAGGCTTGCTAGCTGCTTTGCTTCTCAATCTTCTCTGCTTGGCCTCTGTTATTTTCTCCGACCTATGGAGAACCTACAAAGGACTCTAGAAGGGCTCTTGTGTTCCCCATAAGGGAATAAGGGCAGATTTTTGTTTATTACAATATGCAGGAGTGGGCTGCAAAAGACGGAGTTTGGCCTCATCAGGTCCCTCTACCATGAACTCCTTAGGTGGGCCACCCTGCGTCCGCCTCGGCATCGCGCCTCGCTATTCTGCAACTCGAGATAACACTGAACTGCTCTGCAGGGTTGTTGTAAGGATTGCAAGTCAAGGCATCCAAAGTGCCTTTGAACATTGAAAAGCCCCTAGTCAATGCTTTGAACTACTGTCGCTTTAAAAACGAAACTCTGATTAGTAAGAGTTTGGGGAATTAAAAATGGGTTTGTCCTGGGGGTGCTGAAGCTGTGTTCTGGCTTGAAAAGCCAGTGAGACCACTGGGCCATCTAGTTCTGTATGGTCTGCCACAGCCAGCAGCTGCTCTCCAGGATTTCAGAGCTCTCTTTCCCATGAATGGGTTGAAACTGCCGCTTTTTGCACCATGTGCCTCTCCCAGTGGGCCACCCCGAGCCATTTCCTGTATAGCGTTCTACATCCCATGTAGTCCTGCTTCTTCCAGCTCAATTCAGTTCATTCTGCAACTGTGCAAGTTAGGCCGCATCTGCTTTATGCATTCAAAGCACCATCATGCCCCTTGGCATTCTAACAGTTGCATCTTTGTATTCAGCACCTTGGACAGCAGTCTCTCAAGGCTCAGCCACAGTTACCTGGTGCCCCATGCTTCCTAGGCCCAGGTCCGTGCTTTAAAGGCACTGTGTCCGAGTGTTTTGTTGTCCCAGGGCTTTCTAATTGTGACTCATTTTCAGCATCCCTTTCCAGGGCAGCTTTATTTATTTCATGTCTTTAAGGAGTCCTCTGTGCGTGGCAAAGGCTTGTTGCTGGGACAATAGGAGGCTGCCTTATACTGAGTCCCACTATGGCTCTATCTAGCTCAGTGGTGTCCACAATGGATGGCAAAAACTCTCCAGGGTTTCAGACAGAGGACATTCTACCTGGAGATACAACAGATTGAACCTGAGAGCTTCTGCATGTAAGCAGGTGCTTTACCACTAAGCTATGGCCCTTCTCCCATTGCTTCTGCCCTGAATGAACTGCAAGCCTGTCCTACAGTCCTCCCCAAACTCTCTTTTGTGGCTACACTCTGCAGGAGGTCATTGGTTGCAGAAGTTGAGCTGTCTGCAAAAGTGACTGAATCAGTGAGAAGGCTGATCTGTAATGAAATGCTGACTTTCAGGCATCTCTTGAAGACCTTTTTTATGCCAACAGCTCTGTGCTATCATTTAAACATTTCTTGAGCACCCAGACATTTTAATTCTTTGGACTGATTTTAATGTCCACCCACCACCCGCTTTTGTACATTGCTGTCTTTTATGACATGCCCTAACTTCTGAGAAGCCTTTCGCTCAAACCAGTTAGACATGACATGAATTAGTCGTTTTATCCACCCGGCATGTATGGAACAGACCCTGACGAATCAAATGACAACGCATAATTAATCCCCCAGCTGAACTGAACAGGGAGCAGCAGCTGGGGTAGAACATGCAAACAAGAAATTATTAGTTCAAGGTACAGAAGCCCCAGAACACCCCAGCCACATGGAGTTAAGAATAGCAATTCCAGATTAAAGGGCTTGCATCTGAGACATTGGTTCCTTCCTTTTTGCCAAGACAGGTGATGTTCCTACGAATACATGGGAAATTTTGAAAGGACCGTGGTCATTTCTCCTCCACAGATGAAGATTCTGTGGGAATGTTCTGGGGTGCAGGAGAGGATATATTGACTAATTATATCCTTATCCAACTTGTGCTAACAAGTTCCCAAAATATCAGCAGAGTTTATGACATTCCCCTTTAAGTTCGCAACGGTTAACGCTTGCACAGGTTCGCTAGAACCTCTATAATAATTACTCTGGTAATTTCCCCTTTGTTCCCTCTTAAAATACAAGACACGACACAGTCTTTATAAAAGTATAAAAGAGTTTACTCACGTTCTGTTCACAATATGATCCCAGAAGGTAGGCAGGCTTAAAAAGGTTACATACACTTAGAAACTATCTTATAGCAAGATAGCCCTTATCTCCTCTCTTGGCTGGGAGCCAAGAGAGCATCCTTAGATGTTTCCTCATGGAAGGAAGATGGCAGAGAGAGAGGCAAGAGGCAAGAGAGAGAATGGCTGCCTCCCCTGTGCTTTTATCATTACCTGCACAGGTGAGGCCACACCCACCTCTGGTCACATGCAGAGGAAGTCCGTCCCCAGGAAGTTTACCTGCTTGCTGGACAGACATCCCTCCCCATGTTCTAACATGTACACTCTAGGAATGTTGTCATTGACTGCTCCTGTGTTTTACATCCCACAGATTCAGAGCAAAAAAAAAAAAAAAAATGATATCACTGGGAAAAATGATATCACTGGCAGTCACATGGGAGGCTGCTGAAAATGCACATGGAGAAACAATGGGTCCTTGTACTGAGGGGACTGTTTGACCTGCAGGAGGAAGCCAGTTGTTGAAAGGGAAGATGGATCTGAGAAGGAGCTTCGAGGGAGATTTCAACATCCAGCTGGAGCCATCAATGGCAGTTCATCACTAGTTTGGAGTTGGGGACTCTTTTTCAGTCTTAAGGGCCATATTCTCCTCTGGGAAGCCTTCCAGGGGCCGTGTGCCTGTGGTGGGAGGGGCCACAGGTGAAAGTGGGTGGAGTGATGAATGTAAACTTTGTTTTCCTAAGGGAGGCTGGTTTCTACACACATCCAACTCTCCACTCTCTGTCCTTCATGACTCAAGGTTGCGAGGGGAGGGGTAGTACCTCTGGTGGGGGGCACGTTGTGCTCCTTCTGGGGTAGTTTGTCCACCTTTGGTCACTACAGCTCTCACCTGCGGCTCTTAGAAACTGTCAGTCTGCAGCAGCAGCTACACCTCAGGAATGGCTTCAATTGGCGGGCTAACCAGGTGAGGGGAGTTGATGGGGCTCAAACCCTCAGTGAGTTAGGGGCTTCCCCTGCATGCAAAGCTAGTGTCGGGTACTGGCTAGAGGAGGAGGAATGGCGGGAGGCTACAGCCAGGGACCACCCCCCCCCCCCGGGAAGCATCAAAGTGGGAAGGCCCCAAGCCAGGAGACTTCTGGTGGGATGCAGGAGACAGGTCAGAAGAAGAAGAAGAAGAAGGGGGAGCAGATGGCTTGGAGGCTAAACAAGCAACAGGTTTAAGGGAGACTGAGGCAGCTGAGGAGGAGGAGGAGGAGGAGGCTGAGGCTGCAAGAGATCCCCAGGCACCTGCCATGTCCACTGTTCCCTTCTCCCCTCCTCCTCTGTCCCCAGGAACAAGGGAGGCATTACATGTAGCAGAACAAAAGGCACAGAGAGCCCCTCCATGACTGTTGGGAAGTCAGCCGACTGGGGAGGAGCCTTAGGATAGGGATGCCATATTTCTAAAAGTAGAAACCAAGACACCCCGAAAGCTGTGGAGCTATTTTTAGGAAGACCCCCAAATTGTTGAGCTTCTTAAAGGAAGACCCAGAAGCTGTTGATGTCTGATAGCCCTACCTTAGGAGGAGGCTAAGATCCTCCGTTCTGGCAACTGGGGCTAGTCCTGCCTGTGGAGTTTCTCTCTCGGGTTTTGTCTCTCTGAAGAAAGAGTCCACCTTACTGCTCATCTCTGAGTTTTGATGCTGAACTGCAGCTGAATCAGCCCTGACAGCCAGGCTCCGGCCAATTGAGCAGATGAGACCACTAGGGGGTCCAACAGTCAAGAAGGTGGTTTCTGCCCGTGCTGTAGAGGGAAGTGACGAGCCGTGGGGCTCATCCACCTGGGAAGGTAGCTCATTGAAGAGAAGGAAGTCCCTGATCCTAAACCTGATTGATCCATTTAGCCCAGTATTGCCCACTTCCAGCCTGAGTGGCAGAAGCTCTCCAAGGTCTTGGGCAGAGAGAGGCTCCTACCTACATTGAGCTTCTAACTGCAGGTGCTAGGGACTGCACCTGGGACCTTCTGCATGCAATGCAGGTGCTGACACACTGAGGCTATGGCGCCTCCACAAAACCTTCAGTTATGGGCAGGAGGCACTACTCGGCATCCTTATATCCCACCCTTCCTCCCAAAGGAGTCCAGGGCAGCAAAGACACAACAGTTAAACAACCAAAAACATCCAAAAACAGTTCCTACACAGAAGCAGACTAAGAAAAATCTCTCCTTAGAAGGCTTCTTGAAAGAGGAAGAGGAAGTAGGCATTGAAAAGATAGCAGAGAAGGGCCCCCCGATAAGATGGTACCTGCAGGAAAATGTCACTACTCCTCTTTTGTCTCTTCCTTCTGAAGGATCCCGGTGAACAAGCAAAAAGCCCTTGGGAAAACACACACACACACACACACACACACACACACACACAAGAGGACAAGACAAGACAGGGCTGTGCACCACAAACCATCCCAAAATAAGCCTCCATTCCCCATCAATCAATATTGGGCTAAAAGCTATAGAACACAAAGCTAAATGCACCTAAAAACTGGTTTTGAAATAGCCTTGGTGTTGCCTAGTCCCTCAGCCTTGTGAGTTTGGGAGCTAGTCTGCAAGGGTGAAAATCTAATGGAGGATTCCATTGATGAATTAACCAAGCAAGGGTCATAGTTGCCACCTATGTACCTTGTGGTTGCTCTGTGCCAGAGGGCAAATGAGGGTGGGCCTCCTCCCTCGCCTGGCTGGGAATGAGAAAGGAAAAGGTCAGAGTTGTGTGAGAGAGCTGGGCTGGAAGTTGGCAGAAGTCACAGAGAGAGAGCCATGCTTGATTTCTTCTTGATTCGAAGGCTGTAACTGGAAGAAGCAAAACCTTCTGGGGTGTTAATGCTGTGAGCCTCTCCATTTTCGGCTCAGGTTGTATATGTGTGTGAATAAACCATATATCATAAAGACACCACAGTCTCCACTGAGCCTCATTCCAAGGAAACTTGCTCTAACAACCTCACTAATGCAGCCCCTTCAGTCCTTTATTCTAGTTCCCCTTTCCATGCCGTACCATACAAGGCTTTGCCAGTATTTTCAGGGTCATCTTCCACCACAATTTAGGGTTGCCATATGTCTGGGGAAACCCGGACATGTCCTCTTTTTGGGGACCAACATGCCTATCTGGGCAATTATTTTACATTTTAAAGGAAATGTCCAGGGCATGGCAGTGGCGACCCCGCACACCTCTTTTCCCAGCTCGGGCTGGCAGTGCCTCAGGCTGTCCTCTTTTTTTGCTTTTATTTATTACTTATTGAATTTATATACCACCCTATACCCGCAGGTCTCAGGGTGTTTCACAAAGTAAAATGAAAATATAAAACCAAAAAATAAATACAGTTGTACCCTTGTTTTCAAACAGCTTAGTTTTTGAACGTTTTGGCTCCCGGAACTGATTCCATTCAACTTCCTGAAATAATATTTATTAAGAGCTTAAAGATTACAAAAAGAAAGAAAAAGAATTAAACAAATCAATATAATACAATACAAAAACAAAAACAAAAACACTACGTAGAACATTGAATTAACAAAACAAAACAAAAACAATTAAAAACACTTCCAATATTTTCAAACTTGGCTTTCATTCACTTGTTTCATTGACTTCCTCACGCCTCCCTTTTTGTATTCCACTTCTATTTAACTGTTTCAGCAATTCCTTTCCATCTTCCTCTGTTTTCTGTCCTGTAATTAATCTTAACATATTCTAACGTTATTTTTTTCCCCCTTTAATAAATTAACAATCTTTCTGTACCTAGTTCCTTATAACATTTCTGCCAAAGCCATATAACTTCATTCCACCATTTTTCTAAAGCTCATTAATTTTACAATATTTCTGTAAATAATCTTTAAATTTTTTCCAATCTTCTTCCACCGACTCTTCTCCCTGGTCTCGGATTCTGCCAGTCATTTCCGCCAATGCCATATAGTCCATCAGCTTCATCTGCCATTCTTCCTGGGTGGGTAAATCTTGTGTCTTCCAATACTTCGCGATGAGTATTCTTGCTGCTGTTGTTGCATACATAAAGAAAGTTCTGTCCGTCTTTAGCACCAATTGGCCGACCATGCCCAGGAGAAAGGCCTCTGGTTTCTTCAGAAAGGTATATTTAAATACCTTTTTCATTTCATTATAAATCATCTCCCAGAATGTCTTAATCCTTGGGCATGTCCACCAAAGGTGAAATAATGTACCTTCAGTCTCATTACATTTCCAACATGTATTTTCGGGCAAATGGTAAATTTTTGCAAGCTTGACTGGTGTCATGTACCACCTGTAAATCATTTTCATTAAATTCTCTCTTAGGGCATTACATGCCGTAAATTTCATACCTGTGGTCCATAACTGTTCCCAGTCAGCCATCATAATGTTATGTCCGACATCTTGTGCCCATTTAATCATAGCAGATTTCACCGTTTCATCCTGAGTGTTCCATTTCAACAGCAAGTTATACATTCTTGACAGATTCTTAATTTTGGGGTCTAACAATTCTGTTTCCAATTTTGATTTTTCCACCTGGAAGCCAACCTTTTTATCCAAGTTATATGCCTCCATTATTTGGTAATAATGGAGCCAATCTTACACTTTGTTTTTTAATTTTTCAAAACCCTGCAGTTTTACTCTGTCTCCATCTTGTTCCAAAATTTCCCAATATTTCGGCCATTTGCCCTCCATATTGAGTTTTTTCTGTGCCTTTGCTTCCATTGGTGACAACCATCTTGGGGTTTTATTTTCTAACAAATCCTTATATCTTATCCAAACATTAAACAATGCTTTTCTAACAATATGGTTTTTAAACGCTTTATGTGCTCTTACCTTATCATACCACAGATATGCATGCCAACCAAATACATTGTTAAAACCTTCTAAGTCTAGCACATCAGTATTTTCAAGAAGCAGCCATTCTCTCAGCCAGCAAAAAGCAGCTGATTCATAGTAAAGTTTAAGGTCTGGCAGGGCAAATCCACCTCTTTCCTTAGCATCAGTTAATATCTTAAATTTTATTCAAGGCTTCTTGCCCTGCCAGACAAATCTGGAAATATCTCTCTGCCACTTCTTGAAACAATCTGTCTTATCCAAAATTTGCAAAGTTTGAAACAAAAACAACATCCTTGGCAATACATTCATTTTTATCACAGCAATTCGACCTAGCAATGATAACTTCAAATTTGGCCATATTTCTAAGTCCTTTTTCACTTCAATCCAACATTTTTCATAGTTATCCTTAAACAAGTTCACATTCTTAGCAGTCATGTTAACCCCTAAATATCTCACTTTCTTAACCAATGTTAATCCTGTCTCCTCCCGGAACTTCTCTCTCTCATTCACAGTTAAATTTTTCTCTAAAACCTTAGTTTTCATTTTGTTTAACTTAAAACCTGCTACCTGTCCAAATTCTTGAATCAGTTCCAATACCCTTTTAGTACTAGATTCTGGCTCCTGTAAAGTCAATACTAGGTCATCAGCAAATGCTTTCAGTTTATACTGTTTAGCTCCCACTTGTATACCTTTAACCAGTTGGTCCTTTCTAACCATCTTCACCGGATTATGGTCAGAACAAGTTTTGGGGCATATCTCCACCTTGCTAGTTTTCGGAACCAGACCTCTAGTTATCCAAATTTGGTCAATTCTTGTCCATGTCATTTTAGCTTCAGAGAAAAAAGTTCCCTCTCTTCCCAAAGGATTCTTCATTCTCCAAATATCAACTAAATCCATATTTTCAGTCATGTCAAAAAAAGTTTTTGGTAGTCTACCATCTTTGGTGACTACCTGTCTCTGTGCCTTATCCATATTTGTAGACACCACTCCATTCATGTCTCCCATCAAAATCATATTGTAATCCATATAGTCCATTAGAGTCTCATGTAACTTCTTTAAAAAATCTGATTTTCCTTCATTTGGTGCATAGATACCTACTATCAAAAATTTCTCTCCTTCTGATTGAATTTCAATTGCAACAAATCTTCCTTGTTCATCTTTAAACATAAATTTCGGTGATAGGCTCTCCTTTGCATAAAGTACTACTCCTCTTTTTTTAACTTTATCCGATGAAATAAATTCATGGCCCAATCTTTTATTGCTCAATATCTTCCTGTGTAGCCTTATCACATGTGTTTCTTGTAGACAAATCAAGTCCAAATGTTCTTTTTTCAATAAGTGGAAGACTCTCCGCCTTTTTTCCGGGGAGTTCAGTCCATTAACATTCCAACTCAATACTTGCAACGCCATGGTGTAATTACTCTGATTTTCCTCCAACTGCACCCAATGCTTGCTCTTCTTCTGTTGGTGTTGTTAGTGTCTCATTCACTGGGGGATCCAGTCCAAAGGAATATGTTGATATATCCAATATTCCCTTATTTGATGATCTTCTGTCCAATGCTCTTTGCTCTAGTCCTCGGTCTGGTGGTCTTCTATCCAGTGCTTCTGGCTCTTTCCCAAGTCCCTTCTGGAAATCTTCTTCGTATTTATCCAAAAACTTCACTTTATCTTCTACTGATCTTATTTTTATCTTCCTTCCTTTGAAACTGAAAGATAGACCTTGGGGAAACTCCCACCTGAAGATAATTTTACTCCTTCTCAGCAGGTCGACCAAATCTCTATAATTAGACCTAAGATCCAAAAGATATTTCGGAACGTCTTTAAAAATTTCCACTCTTGACTGTTGTATTTCCAAAGTCTTCAAATAGTGCCAACCCAAAATTCTATCTCTCTCTTCTTTAGTTCGAAGGGTGATCAAACAGTCTCTTATTCCACTCTTTCCTTTTTCCCCCCTCTTGCGAGTCTAAAGGCACTCACAATTCTGAATTCCTCTTGCTCCAAGTCCAATTCCCCAAAATCAGCAAATTCCTGCGTGAGAAATTCTATCAAACTGTCCTTCTCCAGTTCAGGTACAGCTCTAATCCTCAAATTTGTCTGTTTTTCTTTGAGCTCAATCATAGAAAGCGTCAGCTTATGGTCATCAAGTTGCCTCTGTAGATCTGGGACTCTCTCTGCCTCCAGTTGTGTTACTTTATCTTCTACAACAGCAACTTTTTCCCTGGCTTCCTCTGCGGTCTGTCGAATCAAAGTAGATTCCTGTATCAATTTCTGGATGGTTTCTGTATTAGTATTCACCTTTTGTCCCAAATTATTTATACTTTCTGTATTTAAATCAATTTTAATAGTTGCAGCATCCACTTTCGCATTTGTCGCGTCTGCTTTCTTGTTAAGCTGTTCCAATGCGTCATTAATCTTGCCCAATGCAGCCGCTAATGCCTCTTCTGTTGACATTCCTCTTGATTTAGAATGTACTGATGCAGCCGCTGAGGGAGCAGGGGGACCTGATGTTGAGGCTCTCCTAGGTTGCTGCCAAGACTTCCCAGACCTTGTTGTTTTTTCTGGGATTGACTGGTCTATCTTTCCCTTTCCATCTGCCATAACACTTAAAGAGTTCAAGGTCAGTCCCACTGTCACACAGTTTTTATCTTACAGCTGGAAATTACCTAATCCAGCTCCTGTGACAGTTTCAAAAACTTCCTCTAGAGGGAAACAGTAGCAATTTGTAACAGTCCGGAATGTCCCCTTTTAAAATGCAGTTCAAGCAGTAAAGTTAGTTAGTTTCAGTTTTCAGTTACTTTTTAAAATCAGACGGAGACAGTCAAAACAATGTATCTCTCTTATTTGGCAAGCTGTCAATGAACGTTCTATTTGCAGTGAATAAACATTTTAAAGCACGTCAATCTTACTGGCAGCCCGTTTCCAGGTTCGGAGCGGTAGTGTTCTAAATTCCTTCACTCTCTCCTGCAGGCATATACGATCCAACACTCCCCCCTCTTCTCCTGCTTCCAAGGGGGGGTTAGATGTTTTTTACTGATGGAAATGTAGTCCTTTAGAATAGGCTTTCCAAGACTTTAGCTTGCAGCCTCTTCGCTTCAGTCTATTTACAAAAGGGGAAGGCGGACTTCCTGTTTTGAACCTCCCCCGTTCGATGCCAAATAAGACGTTTTAAAAATCCAATTCTTCACTCTACTCACGGGTTCAGTTTTACTTTTAAGGACAGGAAATTCTCCTGCAGGCCATCTGTGCTAAAGAGAGGGTGCAGATATAACTCTCCTTGTTTTGGACCACCCAATTTGCATAAAAATAAGACAAGATTAAAGTGTTGAGTTTTCCCCACCCCATGGAAAAGGAGCAAATGAAAAATCCTCTCCTAAGCTGTGGCTGCTACTTCCTGAGCATGAGAGATGAAAAGGGCCTGTATGGATTTGGCAAAGTCAGCATTCAGAGTTCGAGAATCACACTTGGCTCATGACCAAGGGTGTCAAAAAATAGCAAAAGCCAAACTTTTGGCTCAGAGTTGAAATGCTGACGTTCCTCTTCTCTATGGCCTGCTGGTCAGCGGATGCCTTGACCAAGACCTGGTCGTCTAACTTTAGACCTTTCGCCTACACCTGCTGTTCTGGGCTATGAAACTACAGCAGCAATTCAGCCCTTGGCTCACTGCAAATCATGTGTGCAAACACAGAACCTGGCTTGGGGCTGCTTTGCCTCTGACTTATGTTGCAACATCCTCTCCCTCCAGAGGAATCTTGCTTTGAATAAAAGTAACCCACAGTGGAGGATCAACTTCACTTTACTTGACTAGACCCAGTGGCGTAGTGGGCTGCGGGGCACAGTGGCAGTCGCCCCAGGCACAAAATTGTTAGTGCTGCCTCAATACAGCTGCACGCTTCCATCACTGGGGTCCGATGACAACGGCTTGTCCATGCGATCAGGTAAGTGACCTCTCCAGACAATGGGATGGCTCTTCTTTTCTTATCTCTGTGGCTGTGATCCCCTGGGTGATGTGGATGCCATTAGGCAGTCGAATGCGCATGCATACTCCGTCTGTTTCCCTCCCTCCTACCCCCTCCTCCACGTGGGAACTGGCAAGCCATCCTATGTCTCTGACTAGGCAGAGCTCTGGCACCCTCCTACCTTGGTGGAGTCTACCTCTTTTTATCTGCAAAAAAACTCATGACAAGAGTCATGACAGGAGATCTTGGACTCTGCATCAGACCCTGATGGCAAAGGTGGTTCTGTTAGACTATGAACCACCTGAAAGAGTCTCCTGGTACTGTTTTCACCAACAGATCCAGCAACAATGGTCCTCCTCACCGCTGCTATCGCCACTTGGTAGGCTCGGCGTTGAGCTCTAACCCGTGTTTGGTCTCATTTGAAGTGGGTTTTTCACCACCAGCACTTTAGCTGTCTCAGGAATTGTTTCATCACCCTCAGCCCCAGGGGTAGAACCACAGGGTCATCCAAGTGCCATGCCATTGGAGAGGGTGCTTTTTAAGGTTTGTGGAGCAGCACACTCTTATTCCCCACCACCAAATGTGCTTTCCATGTGTTTGGCCGCCCTCTATCGGGTCTCCCCAGATGAATTTGCTATTAGAAGGAGGCATGTGAAGCCATAATCCTGGAAAGAGATTCTGGAGAGAAGCACTCGACCCAATTTTAGCGTTTGATTCTGTGAGAGGCGCCCAGTGCTTGGTCTTACTAGCTGCAGCTCAACTTTAACTATGTTTACAGCAGAGGAGCAAGTCCTGGAGGGCTGGCTTCCTATTCTGCCTCTATGGGTGAGTTGGCATTGATGAGGAAAATTCCGGGGTGTGAGGCTACTATATTTTTTCAAAATATAGTCCGGCCCACCACATGCTCTTGTGCGATGTGAAACACAAGAGCAGTCAAGTACAACATTCCTAGAGTGTACATGTTTACACATGGGGAGGAATGTTTGTCCAGCCAGCAGGTAAACTTCCTGTTTCCTTCTGGGCTGGGACAAACTTCCTCTACATGTGACTAAAGGTGGGTGTGGCCTCACCTGTGCAGGTAACGACAAAAGCACAGGGCAGGGCAGCCATCTCTCTCTCTTTCACTACATACATCGAAGAAGCAACATCTGCTTAGCCAAAGATGCCCTCTTGGCTTCCAGCCAAGAGAGGACAAAGAGACTGTCTTCTTATGGAATAGTTTTCAAGTGTATGTTACTTTTCTAAGCTAAGTCTGCCTTCTGGGATCCGATTGTGAACAGAATGTGAGTAAACTCTTTTTATACTTTTATGGAAGACTGTGTCGTGTCTTATCTTTTATGAGGGAATAAGGGGGAAATACCAGAACAGTTATTATAGAGGCTTTAGCAAGCCTGAGCATACGCATCCGCTGCCAATTTTAGAAGAGGGGAATGTTACTCTGCTAAATTGTGGAACTTGTTAACACAAGTTGGATGAGGATATAATCAGACAATATATCCTCTCCTGCATCCCTGAACATTCCCACAGGTCTGAGGGACGGTGGACAGGCCATAGGCAAATATGTCCATACTTCTCACTCAGTACAAGCTTAACACAGGCAAACATGTCCAGGCACCTCTTACGTAAAGCTAAAGGTAAAGGGAGCCCTGACCATTAGGTCCAGTCGTGACCGACTCGGGGTTGCAGCGCTCATCTCGCTTTATTGGCCGAGGGAGCTGGCATACAGCTTCCGGGTCATGTGGCCAGCATGACTATGCCGCTTCTGGCGAACCAGAGCTGCGCACGGAAATGCCGTTTACCTTCCCGCCAGAGCGGCACCTATTGATCTACTTGCACTTTGATGTGCTTTTGAACTGCTAGGTTGGCAGGAGCTGGGACCGAGCAACTGGAGCTCAGCCTGTCGCGGGGATTCGAACTGCCGACCTTCTGATCGGCAATCCCTAGGCTCTGTGGTTTAGACCACAGCGCCACCCGCGTCCGTCCTGCACATCCATACCCTGGGGCAAGTCTGGGGATGGGCTCTTGGTTTCTTTGGCCAACTAACTGCTCAGTAATTGTCACCTTTGGGCACTTCCCTGGGTGTACACGTGTCCTCACGCTTGAGGGATTATGGCGGGAGATAGAGGGGAAAGAGTCCTTTCCTTAAGGGCAAGAATGGCATTGGAATGGAGGAAATTGATGCAGGGGGTTGATTTTCGAGGATTTTCTGAAGTGAGGGGCTTTTCCTAAGCTGGCAGTCCATAAGGGAAGTGGCTTGACATATTTCTTGCAACAAAGGATCACTTTTTGCAATAGAAACCAATTAATGGGCTTTTGATGGACTGAGTCCATTGTTCTCTCAGCAGGCGGCCACTCAGGAGCTCAGTCAAGCTGGCGAAGCTCCGCTGCTCTGCAGAACGGAAACAGGCAGCGGCACAAGAAAGATTCTGTCCACTAGAGGCCGCTATCCGCTATTGGCTAGCTGTCCAAATCCGATGCTTTTGATTGGGCTATACGCAGCAGTATGTAAATACAGAGTTCATTCCCAAGTCCCCGTTCATATTGATACGGTTTCATACCAGAAAGAGGGAAGCAGGGTCTTTTATTCATAAAAAAAGATGTGGTGCTTGGTGCGACAGGGGAAGGAAAGGGCTTTCTCGAGCTCATTGTCTCGCGCCCTAGGTATGTGGAGGGGTTTCTGGGGAAGGCGAGATCCCTAGCGAATTTCCCCCTCAGAAATTCCGTATAGCATATTCTTAAAAACGGAAAAAAGGAAAAAGAAGGGGGGGGGGAGAAAAGACTGAAAGGGAAGAAAGGTTTCCTCTGTTCCCCTCCACTCTTCCAAAACAATTCCGAGCTGAGGTGCAGAGCTCTTTCCTCCCTTGTGACCTCGCCACCCTCCTCCTCCTCCCTTCCACATAACTGGCTGTGTCACCTTGCCTGCCAATCATACCTCCCTTTGAACTGAAGCAGAGTTCCACCCCTGTTTGTGCCAGTTCTGGTGTCTAAAAGCCGAGGACCTAAATCAGCCCAAGGAAAATGACACCCTTCCTACCCACGCAAAAGTGCAACTTTCATTGGTCTGTTTGCTACTGGACGTGGTCTCCAAGCTTGGCAAAAGGGGTTTGTTTTTTCTTTTCTTTTAAGAAGCGAAGCAATAGCTCATTTGCTTGCGAGTGTGGGAGTCTGCAATTCTTGGTGTTCCAGGGCTTTTTGCAAGTTGGAGTTGCCTCCAGTCCAGCCCGGATGTAAGAACAGTCCTTCTGGATTAGACCAGTGGATGATCTAGTCCAGCACCTTGTTCCCCATAGTTGCCCAGCAGAGGCTCACAGCAAGCCCATCAGCAGGACCTGAGTGCAATGGCCCTCTCCCACTCATATTCCCAAGCAGGGCCAGACCTCTGATGAGCCAGAGTGAGGCAGCTGCCTCAGGCGGCCGATGCTGAGGTGAGGGGATTGAGCTGGGAGTGCCCTGTGGCCTGGCCTGTACCCCTACGTTAGCTGACTGCTCTCAAGTGCAGGGAAAGCTCCTGTCCTTTCCAAAGTACTTGGAAGAAGATTCAACAGTCAATCCAATTGGCTTCGGTACAGGAAAGATTTTGGGGTGTTTTACTCTTTTGGATGTTTCAATTTGCTGGCAGCGCCCAGAATGGCTGGGGCAACCCAGTCCAATGGACAGCATAGAAATCTCAAGGTTGAATTTGTCTGATTTCCTTTCAGAGCCATTGAAGTTGGTACTTTTCAGCACCTAGGGGTGTAGTGGCATCTGGACCATGGACCTCTCAGCTGGTGACTTGTGGGAGTCAGTCTGCAGCTCACCACACCTCAGCCAGTGGGATGTATCACCAGAGATTACAGAACCCCAGCCGAGTCTTCAGAGATGTCCTGCTCTCAGCAGAACAGCTTCTTCCAGAGCAGTGGCGGAGCAGGGTGGGGGCGGTCCGCACTGGGTGTCATCCTGCGGGGGGGGGGGGGACATTCACTGTAGGCTTGGGAAGCTGGGAGTCATGGGCGGGCGCTCCCGGCTGGAGGAGGCAGGCAGGGGAGAGGATGGGAAGGAGGCAGGTGAGCAAAGAACGGAGGGGGGCAGGAAGGGGAGAGGAAGGAAGCGGGATCGGTGGGGGCGCCTTTCATTCTGCCTGGAAGACCAGCGCCTACAGCTGGACTATCAAGTGGATTGAAAGGGTCACTTTGGGGGCAGCGCTGCAAATGCAGAAGGGATCTTGGCCGGTTTCTAAAAAGGGAAAGTGAGTTTCCCTCTGACAACCGCTTTCTGCCTCCCCTCTGCAAAGCTCCACATGTTTCCGCCCAACCCTCTCCTCAGCCAACCCCCCACTTAGAAGCCACTCTTGGGTTATTGACTTCTGTGTGCTTGTGTATCTGTGTCTCCCGTGTGGGGTTCCTCTCTGCGTAAAGTCTTCAAGCTGTGCCTGTGTGCGTCAAAATTTCTCTTTCCCCCCACCTCCAGTCTCCGTTGTTGTGTGTCCTGGCTGAGAGGAAAAACAGAAGACGGGGGGCCATCGGTCAGGGATAGTCTACTTGAGATTCCTGCATTGCCCCAGGGGGTTGGCTTGATGACCCTCAGGGGTCCCTTCCAGCTCCACTCTTCTCTGGTGCAGGCTTGTGCAGATTTTTAGGTACAAGTTGGATGCAAGGGGTGCAGCCCATCTTATGCACCGCCGGCTCAGGAAGAAGTCCCACTGATCATGATGAGACTCGCAGGTGAGTAAATTGCTGCTGTGCAGGCCTGCTGTTTAAGTAAATGTTTTCCTTTTCAGAGCATGGTGAAATTGTGGGAATGTTCAGGGCTGCAGGAGAGGATATATTGTGAGATTATATCCTAATCCAACTTGTGCTAACAAGTTCCCAAAATATCAGCAGAGTTTATAACATTCCCCTTTTTAAGTTCGCAACGGTAACGTCTGCACAGGTTCGCTAGAACCTCTATAATAATTACTCTGGTAATTTCCCCTTTTGTTCCCTCTTAAAATACAAGACACGACACAGTCTTTACAAAAGTATAAAAGAGTTTACTCACGTTCTGTATCACAATATGATCCCAGAAGGCAGACAGGCTTAAAAAGGTAAAACACACTTAGAATCTATCTTATAGGAAGATAGTCCTTTCCTCTCTTGGCTGAGAGCCAAGAGGGCATCCTGCTTCTTCGAAAGGTGATGGCAGACAGAGAGAGAGATGGCTGCCTGCCCTGTGCTTTTATCATTTACCTGCACAGGTGAGGCCACACCAACCTCTGGTCACATGCGGAGGAAGTCTGTTCCAGGAAGTTTACCTGCTTGCTGGACAGACATCCCTCCCCATGTCTTAACATGTAAACTCTAGGAATGTTGTCATTGACTGCTCCTGTGTTTTACATCCCACATACCCCTTCTCAGGCAATACAACATATACAAAACATAAACAACTTTATTCAACCACCCAGAGTCCCAGCTTGACACGTAGATTCTGGGAACCCTCTCTTGGTTGGAGTTTCGTCAGGATGTCAGCAGTCATCTCTTGGGCGCTGCAGTAGGATAGTTCCACAAGTCCATCCTGGATCATCTGGCATAAGTAGTGGTATTTAACCCCAATGTGTTTTGTTCTGGCTAGGAACTTCTCACTCTGCGTCAGCTTCAGGCAACTTTGGTTGTCCTCCAGCAAGCTGACAAGTTCTTTTCTCACCAACCCAAAGTCCTTTATGAGTTGATCAAGCCAGGCGATCTCTCTGCAGGCTTCTGTTGCTGCGATGTATTCTGATTCTGTGGAAGATAACGTTACACAGCTCTGTTTATAACTGCCCCATGCGACAGGTCCATCCCCAAACATAAAAACATGACCACTTGTTGATTTATAATCAGCATTATCCCCAGCCCAATCCGCATCAGTATACCCAACCAACTTAGGGTCTCTGACGGCTGGTAACCTTAATTTACAATTCATGGTACCCTTCAAATATCGCACCACCCTCTTTACACCTGCCCAATCATGCTCAGTGGGAGAATTCACTTTTCTGCTAAGAATCCCCACAGCATTAGCTAAGTCAGGTCTACATGTGGTAACTAAATACAAAAGTTTACCAATCGCCGACCTGTAGTCATTGTTGTCTGGCAACTGCTTCGAATCCTGCTGATTCTTCAGGAAGTCAGTAGGCATCGGTGTAGCAACTGGATGTGCGTCTTGCATCTGCATGTGCTCAACTAGCTCGTGGATCTTCTGTCTTTGGCTGAGAAGAAATGAGCCGTCCTCTTCTCTTTCCACCTGGATCCCAAGGTAGTACTGGACATCTCCTAGCTCCTAGCTCCTTGACCTCCACCTCTTTGCTAAGGTGTTTTACTATCTGTGTATAGTCTCTCTCACTAGCTGTGGCAATAATCAGGTCATCAACAAATGCTAGGATATATGAGAATTGTCCATTATTTGACTTACTGTACAAGCACTTGTCAGCGTCGCCTTGCTTGTACCCAAGTTGCGTCAGCATTTTATGCAACTTCTGGTTCCAGGCTCTAGCAGCCTGTTTAAGTCCATAAAGTCCTTTCTGGATTTTGCACACTAAATGTGCCTCATGTGGTTTTACAAAACCTTTGGGCTGTTTCATGCAAATTTCCTCAGAAATCTGCCCATGTAGAAAAGCGGTAGCAATGTCAATGTGTTTCACTCTCATTTTCTTGGAGGCTGCAATGCTTAAAAGCATTCTTACGCTGCTGTACCTCACAGTTGGTGCAAAAACTTCATCATAGTCTTCACCAAAACGTTGTGAAAATCCCTGTGCTACAAGTCTAGCTTTGTAGCGCTGCACTTCTCCTTCTGACCCCTTCTTAACCTTGAAAACCCATTTACTGCCAATGGCCTTCTTACCGGGAGGCAGCTCAGTGAGTGTCCAGGTCTTGTTCTGATGCAGTGCATCCATCTCCTCCTGCGCGGCCTTCCTCCAGAGACTGGCTTCTGCAGCTGGCATCTCCTGTATCTCTTCCCAAGTGGAAGGTTCCTGCGGTAACACCGACCCTGCAAAGTAGTTACAGATAGGTAGCCGTGTTGGTCTGCCATAGTCAAAACAAAACAAATTCCTTACAGTAGCACCTTAAAGACCAACTAAGTCAGTTCTTGGTATGAGCTTTCGTGTGCATGCACACTTCTTCAGATACACAGAAAAGGGTGTATCTGAAGAAGTGTGCATGCACACGAAAGCTCATACCAAGAACTGACTTAGTTGGCCTGCAAAGTAGGACAGTCGTAATGGTGGGACACCTCTGTTGGTTCTGGATGAGCGTCTGACCTCTGGTTCTGTGACCGCATCAGCTTCCTCATCCTCCTGCAACGCTGGCGTGTCCCCATCTGAGTCCTCCTCTTCGTCTCTGGTGAGGCCAGGGTTCTGGTCCTCTGCGTCTTCTGGTGCGTCGTCTGTAGGGGGCGCTGTTACACTTGAAGGCAGATTAGTACTTTGTGGGGTCTCAAAAGGGAAATATACAAACTCTTGAGTCCTTTCTGAGTCATCGGAAGAATCCACAACAGTGTTCTTAGTGTCTACTTTTCCATATTCATCAAAATAAACCGCATGGTATGCATTTGTCTTACCAGGTTGTAAGTCCAAAATTCTGTACCCTTTGCCTCCAGAGGCGTATCCCACCAGGATACCTGCTTTTGCCCTGGAGTCAAGCTTGTGTCTGTGTTCCTTGGGCACGTGGAAGTAACACGGACTCCCAAACACACGTATGTGCGACAGATTGGGGGCTTTCCCATTCCAAAGTTCAAATGGTGTGCGCTCTGCTCCTTTAGTTGGCAGTCTATTCTGTAAATAGACCGACGTGTATACTCCTTCGGCCCACAGCTTCTGTGGCAAACATGCATCCTTTAGCATGCACCTTGTCATGTCCATAATGGACCTAAACTTTCTCTCAGCTATGGCATTCTGCTGTGGTGTGTAAGGAATTGTGGTTACGTGTGCAATTCCTTCCTTGGCCAGGAGAGCCTGCATTTCATTTGAGCAGTACTCACCTCCATTGTCGCTCATTAACACAGCTGGAGCTCTCTGGAATTTATTCTTGACCATGGCAATGTATTCCTGGAGCTTGTCCACTGTCTCACTTTTCTCTTTGAGGAAATATACAACACAAAATCTTGAAAAGTCATACAGAAATATTAAAATATATGTATTCTTTCCCAGTGAGGGAACATTCATGGGTCCACATATGTCAGTGTGCACTATGTCAAGCACTTTGTTGCTTCTTTGTTCAGCACAACGTGGAAATGAAGGTTTTACAGCCTTCTCAGTAATACAGCTTACACACTTTGCTGGAGCTTTGTTGCTCTGCTTTACCTGCAAACCTCCTACAAGATCTCTTTTCTGTAGATCCAGAATGACGTTGGTATCTCTGTGTCCAAGCCTTCTGTGCCATAGGTCCAGATCTGCCTCATCGTTCTGGCTGGAATATGCCACTTTTGCAGACTGGTTCTCTGAAATATCAAGCTCATATACACCATTTATCAGCTTTGCTTGAGCAAACACTTTGCCATTTTTAGTCACACTACATTCTCCATTTCCAAATGTGATCTGGAAACCTTTCTTGTCCAAAGTGGACACGCTGATTAAATTGCAGCTCAGCTCTGGTACATACAAAACTCTAGACATTGTGTTCTCAATGCATTCATTGTTTATGTCGCATTTCAGACTCATGGAACCTGCACCTATTGCTTTAACAATGTTGCCATCTGCAATTTCAATTTCAGATCCTTCTTCATCATTTATCTCATTAAAATAGTCCTTTTTATGACAAAAGTGGGAAGATGCACCTGAATCCAAAATCCATTTATTACGTTTACTCTCACGATTCTGGACAGTTAAATTCCTTTCTTGCAGTAGCCATGTGCATTCACATTTCCCCTTCTTTTCCCCCTTTTGGCTGAAAGGGGTGGGGTTTCTTTGCTTTAGGAGCTTTGCAGTTCTTTGCAATGTGTCCTTCTTTGTTACAATTGAAACAAATCACTTTCTTAGGCATCTCTTTGGCCTTTGTAAATTGCCTAGATGCATAACCACTGTCTTTGCTTCTAGCATTTCTCACTGGAGATTCAGCTCTATCTCTGCATTCTTCTTTTAAATAACCAATCAAGTCTTTAAAAATCAGGCCTTCTCTATGGTCCATCAAGCTTACAAAAGCGCTAAAACGTGGTCCAAGTGATGATAACAAAAATGCTATCTTTGTATCATCATCAAAAGCTTTGGGAGTCAGATCAATCCTCTGAATAATCTCAGTAAACTTAGAATCATAGAATCATAGAATCATAGAGTTGGAAGAGACCAAAAGGGCCAACGAGTCCAACCTCCTGCCAAGCAGGAAACACCATCAGAGCACTCCTGACATATGGTTGTCAAGCCTCTGCTTAAAGACCTCCAAAGAAGGAGACTCCACCACACTCCTTGGCAGCAAATTCCACTGTCAAACAGCTCTTACTGTCAGGAAGTTCTTCCTAATGTTTAGGTGGAATCTTTTTTCTTGTAGTTTGGAACCATTGCTCCGTGTCCGCTTCTCTGGAGCAGCAGAAAACAACCTTTCTCCCTCCTCTATGTGACATCCTTTTATATATTTGAACATGGCTATCATATCACCCCTTAACCTCCTCTTCTCCAGGCTAAACATGCCCAGCTCCCTTAGCCGTTCTTCATAAGGCATCGTTTCCAGGCCTTTGACCATTTTGGTTGCCCTCCTCTGGACACGTTCCAGTTTGTCCGTGTCCTTCTTGAACTGTGGTGCCCAGAACTGGACACAGTACTCCAGGTGAGGTCTGACCAGAGCAGAATACAGTGGCACTATTACTTCCCTTGATCTAGATGCTATACTCCTATTGATGCAGCCCAGAATTGCATTGGCTTTTTTAGCTGCCGCGTCACACTGTTGGCTCATGTCAAGTTTGTGGTCAACCAAGACTCCTAGATCCTTTTCACATGTACTGCTCTCAAGCCAGGTGTCACCCATCTTGTATTTGTGCCTCTCATTTTTTTTGCCCAAGTGCAATACTTTACATTTCTCCCTATTAAAATTCATCTTGTTTGTTTTGGCCCAGTTCTCTAATCTGTCAAGGTCATTTTGAAGTGTGATCCTGTCCTCTGGGGTGTTAGCCACCCCTCCCAGTTTGGTGTCATCTGCAAATTTGATCAGGATGCCCTTGAGTCCATCATCCAAGTCGTTGATAAAGATGTTGAATAAGACCGGGCCCAAGACAGAACCCTGTGGCACCCCACTAGTCACTCTTCTCCAGGATGAAGAGGAACCATTGATGAGCACCCTTTGGGTTCGGTCAGTCAGCCAGTTACAAATCCACTGAGTGGTAGCATAGTCAAGTCCGCATTTTACCAGCTTCTTTACAAGAATATCATGGGGCACCTTGTCAAATGCCTTGCTGAAATCAAGGTAGGCTACATCCACTGCGTTCCCTTCATCTACCAGGCTTGTAATTCTGTCAAAAAACGAGATCAGGTTAGTCTGACATGACTTATTTTTCAGAAATCCATGCTGACTATTGGTGATCACAGTATTCCTTTCTAGGTGCTCACAGACTGTTTGCTTGTTGATGTGCTCTGTGAATTCCTCTTTTGAATTCATCCTCAATCTGGTTAATTTACACATCAAGTTTCTGTAGCAGTTTATGCTAGATTCTCCATATAAGATTTGAGATGCATCATCTGTACTATTTATTAATGATAGCTGCTCATCATGAAGTCCACTCAAAATTATGTGTCTAGCTTCGCTGTTCATGCGCTTCCAAGCACTTATCTTGGCTAAATCCCCCTCAGACGATCCTGTAGGTTGAGGGTTTAAAGCTTCCAAAATGTGCTTATAATCTAAACATGCTATCAAGCGCTGCTTCCAGTGTATGAAATTGCATTCATTCAGCACAGGCATTCCTAGCTTTGCATCACGATCAAAAGCTGCCCTAGCCATCTTAAAATTGAAAAATTTGAAAATTCTTCGAAATTCTAAATTTCTCAAAATTTTAAAATCAAAAATCTCAAAATACAAAACAATTCTTCACTGCTTTGGGTCACTGTGAGCTCTGAGGGAAGGGGGGCGGGTTTGCTTAATCCCCACTGCACAATGGAACAAAGGACCATGTGCTTACCAGGAAGTTAACTCAGAAAAATACTACTCAACTCAAAATCACAATCCAACGCAATCCTTCAAAAATACGCAAAAAATATGCATGGGAATTTGTGGGAATGTTCAAGGGTGCAGGAGAGGATATATTGTGAGATTATATTCTAATCCAACTTGTGCTAATAAGTTCCCAAAATATCAGCAGAGTTAAATACATTCCCCTTTTAAGTTTGCAATGGTAATGTCTGCACAGGTTCGCTAGAACCTCTATAATAATTACACTGGTAATTTACCCTTTTGTTCCCTCTTAAAATACAAGACACGACACAGTCTTCATAAAAGTATAAAAGAGTTTACTCACGTTCTGTTCACAATATGATCCCAGAAGGCAGACAGCCTTAAAAATGTAAAATACATATAGAATCTGTCTTATAGGAAGATAGTCCTTTCCTCCTCTCTTGGCTGAGAGCCAAGAGGGCATCCTGCTTCTTCGAAGGTAGATGGCAGAGAGAGAGAGATGGCTGCCTGCCCTGTGCTTTTATCATTTACCTGCACAGGTGAGGCCACACCAACCTCTGGTCACATGCGGAGGAAGTCTGTCCCCAGGAAGTTTACTTGCTTGCTGCACAAACATCCCTCCCCATGTCTTAACATGTACACTCTAGGAATGTTGTCATTGACTGCTCCTGTGTTTTACATCCCACAGAAATCCCTATGACTAAAACCTCCCCTTCCGTAGTTTCTGTCAGGAGTTCAGCCTACACTCGAGTAGCACCCTGGCAGAGACACGTGCCCAACTGGCATGTTCCCTCCCTCCTGGTCGATCGTTTGGGAGCTTCATAAGCTTTCTTCAGCCCGAACATCACAGCGACCGATGCCAAGCGACACCGGCAACCTTAGGGATCCGCAGAGTTTGTGCATCATGCGTGACAGACCTCAGCAACTCAGCATTTTGGCTAATCGACTTTATTTACATATAAACACACACATGGAGCACTGCAACATGACTCCCTCTCTCTCTAGCATCAGACAGCAAAGAGAAAAAGAACAAAGGACAATAGTCCCACTTCATGGAACACAGGAACACAAACGTCCTGTCGCCGTCACTTCCCACTCTGTGGAGTCAAAACATAGACAACAATCCCATGACTGCAATCATGGAGCTACAATTCTAACAGTTTCAAGCACTCCTACAGGTTCCGCAGAATATCTGTACTGCATTGTTTAGTGTGGCAGCACCTGCCCTTTGGAACTCCCCGCCTCTTGCAACAAAGCACGTGCCTTTGCTAGACGCTTTTCAGGCACCTGCTAAAAGCATTCTTGTTTAGGCAAGCATACCTAGAAGCTTAGGAAGTTGAAGTAATTTTCATCTCTTTTAATATTTTAGCTTTTGTATGTTTTAAAGTAGGATTGTTATTTTTTCTTGATTTGACTGCTGTGGTGGTTTTTTTGTTTTTTGTTTTGGTAAACCACTTTGCAGGCTTTTTAAAATAAATTTTATTAATTTATTTTTTATTATGTTGGTAGACTCTAAAAAAGCTTTTGATAACGTGTCCTGGAAGTTTATGAAAAAATTAATGGAAGAAATCGGACTGGGAGAAAATATTTGTAAAGGAATAAATGCCATCTATTCGGAACAATATGCAAAATTGATCATCAACGGAAGAATTACTGAGGAGTGCAAAATAAACAAGGGAACCAGACAGGGCTGCCCACTGTCTCCACTGATATTTATCTTGGTGATGGAAGTCTTGAACAATCAGATAAGAAGGGATCAGCTTGTTAAAGGCATCACTCTGGGAAACAAAACATATAAAATTAAAGCTTTCGCGGACGATCTACTTGTTATGACTGAAAACCCTAAAGAAAGTCTCAAAAGAGTGCTGGAACTGATTAAAGAATTTGGAGAAGTGGCAGGCTTTAAGCTGAATATAACAAAAACAAAAATGCTTGCTAAAAATGTAACCACAGAAGAAAAGGACAACTTAGAAAAAATATTGGGCCTGAAAATCTCTTCAAAAGCGAAATACTTGGGTATTTGGATCACCCCCAAGAACATAAACTTATTTCAGGATAATTACACCAAAACTTGGCTAGAGATTAGAAAAAAACTTGGTAACCTGGAGTAAACTAAAATTAACATTTCTGGGTAGGATTTCCATTATAAAGATGAATGTGCTTCCAAAATTAATCTTTTTATTTCAAATGATTCCGATACTGGGTGAAGCAGGTTGTCTCAAGATATGGCAAAGAGAAATTTCCAAATTTATGTGGGAAGGGAAGAAACCTAGGATTAAACACCTGATCTTAATAGACATAAAAGAGAGAGGAGGCTTTTCCCTACCCGATCTAAAACTTTACTACGAGGCAGCCTGTTTCACCTGGCTAAAAGATTGGTGCACGTTGCAGGATCCGGACCTCCTGGACCTGGAAGGTTTTGACAACCGTTGGGGATGGCACGCCTACCTAATATATGGAAAAGCGAAAATTCATAAAAATTTTACCAACCATATAATAAGAAAGTCACTCTTTGCTGTATGGGAAAAATATAAAGACCTGATGGAGCCTAAAGTCCCGTGGTGGACTTCTCCAGTAGAAGCCATAGCAGTAAAACGGAAAAATACTCAGGAAAGCTGGCCAACATATAAAATACTTCTAAAAAATGAAGATAACCAAATAAAATTTTTTAAAAAATGAGGAAATAAGAGAACACATTTCAGACTGGTTCCAATACCATCAGTTATTTGAAAAATTTAAATCTGACAAACAAAAGGGGTTCTCAGTAGATATTTCCCGATTTGAATCTGATCTTGTAAATTCTAAAAGAAAAACTCTTTCCAAAACTTACTGACTCCTCCTTGACTGGACCGTCAAGGAGGAGGAGGTAACAGTGGCAATGGTGAGGTGGTCCCAGGATTTTGGCCATTCAATAACCATGGCCCAATGGGAAAATTTATGGAAGATCAATTGGAAATTCACAAACTGTTACACGATTACGCTGGCAGTCATCTTTGAGAATTCCTGGAGAACAGGCGAAGTCCCGGCAGACTGGAGGAGGGCAAATGTTGTCCCTATTTTCAAAAAGGGGAAAAGAGAGGACCCAAATAATTACCGCCCAGTCAGTCTGACATCAATACCAGGGAAGATTCTGGAGCAGATCATTAAGCAAACAGTCTGTGAGCACCTAGAAAGGAATACTGTGATCACCAATAGTCAGCATGGATTTCTGAAAAATAAGTCATGTCAGACTAACCTGATCTCGTTTTTTGACAGAATTACAAGCCTGGTAGATGAAGGGAACGCAGTGGATGTAGCCTACCTTGATTTCAGCAAGGCATTTGACAAGGTGCCCCATGATATTCTTGTAAAGAAGCTGGTAAAATGCGGACTTGACTATGCTACCACTCAGTGGATTTGTAACTGGCTGACTGACCGAACCCAAAGGGTGCTCATCAATGGTTCCTCTTCATCCTGGAGAAGAGTGACTAGTGGGGTGCCACAGGGTTCTGTCTTGGGCCCGGTCTTATTCAACATCTTTATCAACGACTTGGATGATGGACTCAAGGGCATCCTGATCAAATTTGCAGATGACACCAAACTGGGAGGGGTGGCTAACACCCCAGAGGACAGGATCACACTTCAAAACGACCTTGACAGATTAGAGAACTGGGCCAAAACAAACAAGATGAATTTTAATAGGGAGAAATGTAAAGTATTGCACTTGGGCAAAAAAAATGAGAGGCACAAATACAAGATGGGTGACACCTGGCTTGAGAGCAGTACATGTGAAAAGGATCTAGGAGTCTTGGTTGACCACAAACTTGACATGAGCCAACAGTGTGACGCGGCAGCTAAAAAAGCCAATGCAATTCTGGGCTGCATCAATAGGAGTATAGCATCTAGATCAAGGGAAGTAATAGTGCCACTGTATTCTGCTCTGGTCAGACCTCACCTGGAGTACTGTGTCCAGTTCTGGGCACCACAGTTCAAGAAAGACACTGACAAACTGGAACGTGTCCAGAGGAGGGCAACCAAAATGGTCAAAGGCCTGGAAACGATGCCTTATGAGGAACGGCTAAGGGAGCTGGGCATGTTTAGCCTGGAGAAGAGGAGGTTAAGGGGTGATATGATAGCCATGTTCAAATATATAAAAGGATGTCACATAGAGGAGGGAGAAAGGTTGTTTTCTGCTGCTCCAGAGAAGCGGACACGGAGCAATGGTTCCAAACTACAAGAAAAAAGATTCCACCTAAACATTAGGAAGAACTTCCTGACAGTAAGAGCTGTTTGACAGTGGAATTTGCTGCCAAGGAGTGTGGTGGAGTCTCCTTCTTTGGAGGTCTTTAAGCAGAGGCTTGACAACCATATGTCAGGAGTGCTCTGATGGTGTTTCCTGCTTGGCAGGGGGTTGGACTCGATGGCCCTTGTGGTCTCTTCCAACTCTATGATTCTATGATTCTATGATTCTCTATGATTCTATGATTCTATGATTAGAGAGAACTTTCAAAAAATGCAACATCGATGGTAAACTTTCAAAAATGTATAAAAATGTGTCAAGTAATTGTTGGAGATGCGGAGACTCAGGAACATTCTACCATATGTGGTGGACATGTAGGAAAATACAGGTATTCTGGGAGAGTATACATGCAGAACTGCAAAAAATGCTAAAGATCTCTTTCAATAAAAAACCAGAGGCCTACCTCCTGGGAATAACAGATTTGGATATTCCACAAAAGAGGAAGGGTATCTTTTTATATGCAACGGCGGCAGCAAGAGTTTTGATCGCAGCAAAACGGAAGAGTAATGAAATCCCCTCTATACAAGATTGGATCCAAAAGCTGACAGAATATGCCGAATTAGATGGTTTATCAGAAAAAATAAAGAATAAAACAAAACAGGAATTTGTTTCTAAATGGGAGGTTTTCAAAGAATATCTGAAAAATAAATATAGTAGTTTAAATTCTGTTGCAGCATTCGAGGAACTTCAGTAATAGTTGCTAGGTAGATAGAAGAAATTAGATTTATTGAGAATAAGTTTAATTATGAAAAAAATGTGTATTGGCAATAAGTAATATGAATTTGAAATATGGAATAGACGGGAAGTTGGGTCTTTAGTGTTAAGACCAATAGATGTTTTATTGTTTGCCAAGAAAATTATGTGTCTATGGTTATTTTTGTAATTTGTGTGTAATTTGGTATTTGTGTTTTTTTTGTGTGTTTTTTTATCTTGTTGTATAAATAAATATTTTTTAAAAAGAAGCAATAGTAAAGGTAAAGGGACCCCTGACCATTTGGTCCAGTCGTGACAGACTCTGGGGTTGCGGCGCTCATCTCGCTTTACTGGCCGAGGGAGCCGGTGTACAGCTTCCAGGTTATGTTGCTAGCATGACAAAGCCGCTTCTGGCGAACCAGAGCAGCGCACAGAAACGCCGTTTACCTTCCCGCCGGAGCGGTACCTATTTATCTACTTGCACTTTGATGTGCTTTTGAACAAAGAAGCAATACATAGAACTAATAAGAGAAATATATAGGGAAATATATATCCCCCCCATTTTCTTTATTTTTCCTTCTCCTCCTCCTGCTGCTGCTCCTCCTCCTCCTCGTATTCCTCACCTGAAGGAAAAGCCAAAGAACCACCATTAAAATTGGTGCCTGGTATGTGCAACCATATGCTGTATTTTTATTCTTTTTGGCAAGAAAATGGGCACACAAGGAGGCAGCAAACCTTTGTGCCCTTCAGAGGCACATGCACAGTCTGCTACTGGCCTCTGGTCTCCTGCGCATGGGGTGGGGGTGGGGGGGAGGCCACCCCTTCCACGCAGTGAAGGCGACCCTGGCATGGCTACCAGCTGCCCACAAAGGCGCACTGAACTGGGCTCCAGACATGGCCAGCGCTCATCAGGGATGATGGGACTTGAAACCCATTGGGAGGGAGGGCCATGTGAAGACAGGATTCTCAAAAATACCTCTTGCTCGCGGCTCCTGGAGTGTTGCTGGCAACGCCTGGAGTTTCTCTTCAAGCTCCCGGAGCTTCACAAGGAATGTTTGAGTTTCCTTAAATACTGTTTCAGCTGCATGCCACACCTCAGCCAAAAGAGCTGCCATCACTCAAAAAAAGAAGGGAGCATCTGTGCACGTCATTCCGGTCAAGTTGCACCAAAGTGGGACTTGTTCATCTGAGCCCCACAGGCTGTTTTTTTTTAATTGTTTGACTGGGGTTGTTTGTTGGTTTTTCTTTAATTTGGGGCAAGGCCTTTTAATGTGCCCTTTCAATCCCCAAGAGCCAGCACTGTAAATCAGTTTTAAGGGAGTCTTACAACCACAGCTGCCGCCACCCATAAAGGCTTTTAAAACTTATTTAATATATTTTTTTAAAAGTTAACCTTGTAATTCCTAAATCATTTTAAACACTTTGAAATACTTTCTAAAATTCTGCTAACATTTATGTAAATGATGTACCGTATTTTTCGCCCCATAGGACGCACTTTTTCCCCTCCAAAAATGAAGGGGAAATGTGTGTGCGTCCTATGGGGCGAATGCAGGCTTTCGCTGAAGCCTGGAGAGCGAGAGGCATCGGTGCACACCGACCCCTCTCGCTCTCCAGGCTTCAGGAAGCTATCCGCAAGCCTTGCAAGCCCTGCGGGAGTTCCCAGGGCTCACAAGGCTTGCAGGCAGCAGCCTGCCACCCGAAGCACGGGGAGCCCTCCGGAGAGCTCCCTGTGCTTCGGGCGAGTGTCCGCAAGCCTCGCGCGCCTGGCGGGAGGTCCCGCTGAGCGTGCGAGGATTGGGGCGGCAGCCTGCCGCCCGAAGCACGGGGAGCCTTCCGGAGGACTCCCCGTGCTTCGGGCGAGGTTCCGCAAGCCTTGCGCGCCCGGCGGGAGGTCCCTGCTCCTCCACATGCAGCTGCTGGGTGACCTTGGGCCAGTCACACTTCTCTGAAGTCTCTTAGCCCCACTCACCTCACAGAGTGTTTGTTGTGGGGGAGGAAGGGAAAGGAGAATGTTAGCCGCTTTGAGACTCCTTAAAGGGAGTGAAAGGCGGGATATCAAATCCAAACTCTTCTTCTTCTTCTTCTTCCCGCCGAGCGCGCGAGGCTTGGGGCGGCAGCCTGCCACCCGAAGCACGGGGAGCCTTCCGGAGGACTCCCCGTGCTTCGGGCGAGTGTCCGCAAGCCTTGCGCGCCCGGCGGGAGGTCCCGCCGAGCACGCGAGGCTTGGGGAGGCAGCCTGCCGCCCAAAGCACGGAGAGCCCTCCGGAGGACTCCCTGTGCTTCGGGCGAGTGTCCGCAAGGCTTGGGGCGGCAGCCGCGGCTGGGGGGGAAATAAATTTTTTTTATTCATTCCCCCCCCCCAAAAAAACCCGAGGTGCGTCCTATGAGCCGGTGCGCCCTATAGGACGAAAAATACGGTAATAAAGGAACCCAAATGGCCAGATATTTCCCTGTTTCAGTTTTATCCCATAATGTATCCATTTTGCTACATGCCAACGATATGGTGTTGCACAAACGCAAGTGGGTATGAGGCGATTACTAAAGAACTTTGGGAGACTGTGTCGTAACAAAGATTTGAATACAAATTATTCCAAGACAAAAGCCGTAGTATTGGGGGCACAGCCCAGGAAGCAGAAATGGCTCCTAAATGGACAAGCCATTGAACAAGTCAGGCATTTCAACTACAGTGGTACCTCATGAGCAGAACGCAACCCGCGTCTGCTCGTGTGTGGGTCGCGAATTGCTGCTTCTGCGCATGCGCGTGACATCATTCTGAGCGTCTGCACATGCACGAGCAGCGAAACCCGTTCCGTTACTTCTGGGTCGCCGCGGGAGGCAACCTGAAAAGACGTAACCTGAACCGAGCATAACAAGAGGTATGACTGTATTTGAGGATTTGCTTCTCTGATAGGAGTACTTGGTGTCATCAGATGACAGCCTCGGCCTTGAAGGCATCAAGATCTGCACAAGCAATTCTTAGCTTTACCAGAACTGAAGGCGGCAATGGGATTGCCCCTGCTTCGAGAAGATATACAGTGGTACCTCGGAAGTCAAACGGAATCCACTCCAGAAGTCCGTTTGACTTCGAAAACATTCGGAAACCAAGGCGCGGCTTCCGATTGGCTGCAGGAGCTTCCTGCACTCAATCCAAAGCCGCGGAAGCCCCGTAGGACATTTGGGCTCCAAAGAGCATTCACAAACCGGAATACTCACTTCTGGGTTTGTGGCGTTCGGGAGCCAAAACATTCGATTCGCAAGGCATTTGGGATCCAAGGTATGACTGTATTGGTAAGGCGTCCCCACGGGTAACATGGGGGGGGGAGAACGATAGGAGGGGATCGGGAGAGACAGGGAAGCCCGGAGGGAACGCCCCACCTAGCCCAGGTCCGCCCCAAGCCAATATCACCAGCGGCTGGAGCAAAAGAGCAGAGGAACCGCACACCGGGGACCGGCTAGGGATAGAAGAACGCGGCGTGGACCCTCCCCTGCCAGTGCAGGGGGGCACAGCAAAAACCATGCTTTATTTTATTTAGTTTACTTTCAGTCCATTTCTTATCAGTATTTTCAAACCATATGAAGGACTGTAATGGGCCCATGGAGCCCATTTCCTGGAACCGCCGCCTCAGCCCTGATCTAGAGACCCGACACAAAGCCCTGGGGGTCCCACAGGAGAATTAAAACTGCCACTTTTTCGTGTTCCCTTCTCTCTCTCTCTCTCTCTCTCTCTCTCCTCCTTCTTCTTTAGTTATACACACAACCCTCCCTTATTATTAATACATTATTACTCATTATTCATCCATTTCTATTCACTTCTTACTCATTTACTCATCTTCATTATTATTACTCATTTTTCTCTTTTTTAAAAAAAAAGGTTTTTTTAATTTCTCATTAAAGAATTCTATATATATATCTACTTTTCAATCCCCCCCAGAACCCTGGCCTCACCAGAGACGAAGAGGAGGACTCAGATGGGGACACGCCAGCGTTGCAGGAGGATGAGGAAGCTGATGCGGTCACAGAACCAGAGGTCAGACGCTCATCCAGAACCAACAGAGGTGTCCCACCATTACGACTGTCCTACTTTGCAGGGTCGGCGTTACCGCAGGAACCTTCCACTTGGGAAGAGATACAGGAGATGCCAGCTGCAGAAGCCAGTCTCTGGAGGAAGGCCGCGCAGGAGGAGATGGATGCACTGCATCAGAACAAGACCTGGACACTCACTGAGCTGCCTCCCGGTAAGAAGGCCATTGGCAGTAAATGGGTTTTCAAGGTTAAGAAGGGGTCAGAAGGAGAAGTGCAGCGCTACAAAGCTAGACTTGTAGCACAGGGATTTTCACAACGTTTTGGTGAAGACTATGATGAAGTTTTTGCACCAACTGTGAGGTACAGCAGCGTAAGAATGCTTTTAAGCATTGCAGCCTCCAAGAAAATGAGAGTGAAACACATTGACATTGCTACCGCTTTTCTACATGGGCAGATTTCTGAGGAAATTTGCATGAAACAGCCCAAAGGTTTTGTAAAACCACATGAGGCACATTTAGTGTGCAAAATCCAGAAAGGACTTTATGGACTTAAACAGGCTGCTAGAGCCTGGAACCAGAAGTTGCATAAAATGCTGACGCAACTTGGGTACAAGCAAGGCGACGCTGACAAGTGCTTGTACAGTAAGTCAAATAATGGACAATTCTCATATATCCTAGCATTTGTTGATGACCTGATTATTGCCACAGCTAGTGAGAGAGACTATACACAGATAGTAAAACACCTTAGCAAAGAGGTGGAGGTCAAGGAGCTAGGAGCTAGGAGATGTCCAGTACTACCTTGGGATCCAGGTGGAAAGAGAAGAGGACGGCTCATTTCTTCTCAGCCAAAGACAGAAGATCCACGAGCTAGTTGAGCACATGCAGATGCAAGACGCACATCCAGTTGCTACACCGATGCCTACTGACTTCCTGAAGAATCAGCAGGATTCGAAGCAGTTGCCAGACAACAATGACTACAGGTCGGCGATTGGTAAACTTTTGTATTTAGTTACCACATGTAGACCTGACTTAGCTAATGCTGTGGGGATTCTTAGCAGAAAAGTGAATTCTCCCACTGAGCATGATTGGGCAGGTGTAAAGAGGGTGGTGCGATATTTGAAGGGTACCATGAATTGTAAATTAAGGTTACCAGCCGTCAGAGACCCTAAGTTGGTTGGGTATACTGATGCGGATTGGGCTGGGGATAATGCTGATTATAAATCAACAAGTGGTCATGTTTTTATGTTTGGGGATGGACCTGTCGCATGGGGCAGTTATAAACAGAGCTGTGTAACGTTATCTTCCACAGAATCAGAATACATCGCAGCAACAGAAGCCTGCAGAGAGATCGCCTGGCTTGATCAACTCATAAAGGACTTTGGGTTGGTGAGAAAAGAACTTGTCAGCTTGCTGGAGGACAACCAAAGTTGCCTGAAGCTGACGCAGAGTGAGAAGTTCCTAGCCAGAACAAAACACATTGGGGTTAAATACCACTACTTATGCCAGATGATCCAGGATGGACTTGTGGAACTATCCTACTGCAGCGCCCAAGAGATGACTGCTGACATCCTGACGAAACTCCAACCAAGAGAGGGTTCCCAGAATCTACGTGTCAAGCTGGGACTCTGGGTGGTTGAATAAAGTTGTTTATGTTTTGTATATGTTGTATTGCCTGAGAAGGGGTATGTGGGATGTAAAACACAGGAGCAGTCAATGACAACATTCCTAGAGTTTACATGTTAAGACATGGGGAGGGATGTCTGTCCAGCAAGCAGGTAAACTTCCTGGAACAGACTTCCTCCGCATGTGACCAGAGGTTGGTGTGGCCTCACCTGTGCAGGTAAATGATAAAAGCACAGGGCAGGCAGCCATCTCTCTCTCTGTCTGCCATCACCTTTCGAAGAAGCAGGATGCCCTCTTGGCTCTCAGCCAAGAGAGGAAAGGACTATCTTCCTATAAGATAGATTCTAAGTGTGTTTTACCTTTTTAAGCCTGTCTGCCTTCTGGGATCATATTGTGATACAGAACGTGAGTAAACTCTTTTATACTTTTGTAAAGACTGTGTCGTGTCTTGTATTTTAAGAGGGAACAAAAGGGGAAATTACCAGAGTAATTATTATAGAGGTTCTAGCGAACCTGTGCAGACGTTACCGTTGCGAACTTAAAAAGGGGAATGTTATAAACTCTGCTGATATTTTGGGAACTTGTTAGCACAAGTTGGATTAGGATATAATCTCACAATATATCCTCTCCTGCAGCCCTGAACATTCCCACAATTTCACCATGCTCTGAAAAGGAAAACATTTACTTAAACAGCAGGCCTGCACAGCAGCAATTTACTCACCTGCGAGTCTCATCATGATCAGTGGGACTTCTTCCTGAGCCGGCGGTGCATAAGATGGGCTGCACCCCTTGCATCCAACTTGTACCTAAAAATCTGCACAAGCCTGCACCAGAGAAGAGTGGAGCTGGAAGGGACCCCTGAGGGTCATCAAGCCAACCCCCTGGGGCAATGCAGGAATCTCAAGTAGACTATCCCTGACCGATGGCCCCCCGTCTTCTGTTTTTCCTCTCAGCCAGGACACACAACAACGGAGACTGGAGGTGGGGGGAAAGAGAAATTTTGACGCACACAGGCACAGCTTGAAGACTTTACGCAGAGAGGAACCCCACACGGGAGACACAGATACACAAGCACACAGAAGTCAATAACCCAAGAGTGGCTTCTAAGTGGGGGGTTGGCTGAGGAGAGGGTTGGGCGGAAACATGTGGAGCTTTGCAGAGGGGAGGCAGAAAGCGGTTGTCAGAGGGAAACTCACTTTCCCTTTTTAGAAACCGGCCAAGATCCCTTCTGCATTTGCAGCGCTGCCCCCAAAGTGACCCTTTCAATCCACTTGATAGTCCAGCTGTAGGCGCTGGTCTTCCAGGCAGAATGAAAGGCGCCCCCACCGATCCCGCTTCCTTCCTCTCCCCTTCCTGCCCCCCTCCGTTCTTTGCTCACCTGCCTCCTTCCCATCCTCTCCCCTGCCTGCCTCCTCCAGCCGGGAGCGCCCGCCCATGACTCCCAGCTTCCCAAGCCTACAGTGAATGTCCCCCCCCCCCCCGCAGGATGACACCCAGTGCGGACCGCCCCCACCCTGCTCCGCCACTGCTCTGGAAGAAGCTGTTCTGCTGAGAGCAGGACATCTCTGAAGACTCGGCTGGGGTTCTGTAATCTCTGGTGATACATCCCACTGGCTGAGGTGTGGTGAGCTGCAGACTGACTCCCACAAGTCACCAGCTGAGAGGTCCATGGTCCAGATGCCACTACACCCCTAGGTGCTGAAAAGTACCAACTTCAATGGCTCTGAAAGGAAATCAGACAAATTCAACCTTGAGATTTCTATGCTGTCCATTGGACTGGGTTGCCCCAGCCATTCTGGGCGCTGCCAGCAAATTGAAACATCCAAAAGAGTAAAACACCCCAAAATCTTTCCTGTACCGAAGCCAATTGGATTGACTGTTGAATCTTCTTCCAAGTACTTTGGAAAGGACAGGAGCTTTCCCTGCACTTGAGAGCAGTCAGCTAACGTAGGGGTACAGGCCAGGCCACAGGGCACTCCCAGCTCAATCCCCTCACCTCAGCATCGGCCGCCTGAGGCAGCTGCCTCACTCTGGCTCATCAGAGGTCTGGCCCTGCTTGGGAATATGAGTGGGAGAGGGCCATTGCACTCAGGTCCTGCTGATGGGCTTGCTGTGAGCCTCTGCTGGGCAACTATGGGGAACAAGGTGCTGGACTAGATCATCCACTGGTCTAATCCAGAAGGACTGTTCTTACATCCGGGCTGGACTGGAGGCAACTCCAACTTGCAAAAAGCCCTGGAACACCAAGAATTGCAGACTCCCACACTCGCAAGCAAATGAGCTATTGCTTCGCTTCTTAAAAGAAAAGAAAAAACAAACCCCTTTTGCCAAGCTTGGAGACCACGTCCAGTAGCAAACAGACCAATGAAAGTTGCACTTTTGCGTGGGTAGGAAGGGTGTCATTTTCCTTGGGCTGATTTAGGTCCTCGGCTTTTAGACACCAGAACTGGCACAAACAGGGGTGGAACTCTGCTTCAGTTCAAAGGGAGGTATGATTGGCAGGCAAGGTGACACAGCCAGTTATGTGGAAGGGAGGAGGAGGAGGGTGGCGAGGTCACAAGGGAGGAAAGAGCTCTGCACCTCAGCTCGGAATTGTTTTGGAAGAGTGGAGGGGAACAGAGGAAACCTTTCTTCCCTTTCAGTCTTTTCTCCCCCCCCCCTTCTTTTTCCTTTTTTCCGTTTTTAAGAATATGCTATACGGAATTTCTGAGGGGGAAATTCGCTAGGGATCTCGCCTTCCCCAGAAACCCCTCCACATACCTAGGGCGCGAGACAATGAGCTCGAGAAAGCCCTTTCCTTCCCCTGTCGCACCAAGCACCACATCTTTTTTTATGAATAAAAGACCCTGCTTCCCTCTTTCTGGTATGAAACCGTATCAATATGAACGGGGACTTGGGAATGAACTCTGTATTTACATACTGCTGCGTATAGCCCAATCAAAAGCATCGGATTTGGACAGCTAGCCAATAGCGGATAGCGGCCTCTAGTGGACAGAATCTTTCTTGTGCCGCTGCCTGTTTCCGTTCTGCAGAGCAGCGGAGCTTCGCCAGCTTGACTGAGCTCCTGAGTGGCCGCCTGCTGAGAGAACAATGGACTCAGTCCATCAAAAGCCCATTAATTGGTTTCTATTGCAAAAAGTGATCCTTTGTTGCAAGAAATATGTCAAGCCACTTCCCTTATGGACTGCCAGCTTAGGAAAAGCCCCTCACTTCAGAAAATCCTCGAAAATCAACCCCCTGCATCAATTTCCTCCATTCCAATGCCATTCTTGCCCTTAAGGAAAGGACTCTTTCCCCTCTATCTCCCGCCATAATCCCTCAAGCGTGAGGACACGTGTACACCCAGGGAAGTGCCCAAAGGTGACAATTACTGAGCAGTTAGTTGGCCAAAGAAACCAAGAGCCCATCCCCAGACTTGCCCCAGGGTATGGATGTGCAGGACGGACGCGGGTGGCGCTGTGGTCTAAACCACAGAGCCTAGGGATTGCCGATCAGAAGGTCGGCAGTTCGAATCCCCGCGACAGGCTGAGCTCCAGTTGCTCGGTCCCAGCTCCTGCCAACCTAGCAGTTCAAAAGCACATCAAAGTGCAAGTAGATCAATAGGTGCCGCTCTGGCGGGAAGGTAAACGGCATTTCCGTGCGCAGCTCTGGTTCGCCAGAAGCGGCATAGTCATGCTGGCCACATGACCCGGAAGCTGTATGCCAGCTCCCTCGGCCAATAAAGCGAGATGAGCGCTGCAACCCCGAGTCGGTCACGACTGGACCTAATGGTCAGGGCTCCCTTTACCTTTAGCTTTACGTAAGAGGTGCCTGGACATGTTTGCCTGTGTTAAGCTTGTACTGAGTGAGAAGTATGGACATATTTGCCTATGGCCTGTCCACCGTCCCTCAGACCTGTGGGAATGTTCAGGGATGCAGGAGAGGATATATTGTCTGATTATATCCTCATCCAACTTGTGTTAACAAGTTCCACAATTTAGCAGAGTAACATTCCCCTCTTCTAAAATTGGCAGCGGATGCGTATGCTCAGGCTTGCTAAAGCCTCTATAATAACTGTTCTGGTATTTCCCCCTTATTCCCTCATAAAAGATAAGACACGACACAGTCTTCCATAAAAGTATAAAAAGAGTTTACTCACATTCTGTTCACAATCGGATCCCAGAAGGCAGACTTAGCTTAGAAAAGTAACATACACTTGAAAACTATTCCATAAGAAGACAGTCTCTTTGTCCTCTCTTGGCTGGAAGCCAAGAGGGCATCTTTGGCTAAGCAGATGTTGCTTCTTCGATGTATGTAGTGAAAGAGAGAGAGATGGCTGCCCTGCCCTGTGCTTTTGTCGTTACCTGCACAGGTGAGGCCACACCCACCTTTAGTCACATGTAGAGGAAGTTTGTCCCAGCCCAGAAGGAAACAGGAAGTTTACCTGCTGGCTGGACAAACATTCCTCCCCATGTGTAAACATGTACACTCTAGGAATGTTGTACTTGACTGCTCTTGTGTTTCACATCGCACAAGAGCATGTGGTGGGCCGGACTATATTTTGAAAAAATATAGTAGCCTCACACCCCGGAATTTTCCTCATCAATGCCAACTCACCCATAGAGGCAGAATAGGAAGCCAGCCCTCCAGGACTTGCTCCTCTGCTGTAAACATAGTTAAAGTTGAGCTGCAGCTAGTAAGACCAAGCACTGGGCGCCTCTCACAGAATCAAACGCTAAAATTGGGTCGAGTGCTTCTCTCCAGAATCTCTTTCCAGGATTATGGCTTCACATGCCTCCTTCTAATAGCAAATTCATCTGGGGAGACCCGATAGAGGGCGGCCAAACACATGGAAAGCACATTTGGTGGTGGGGAATAAGAGTGTGCTGCTCCACAAACCTTAAAAAGCACCCTCTCCAATGGCATGGCACTTGGATGACCCTGTGGTTCTACCCCTGGGGCTGAGGGTGATGAAACAATTCCTGAGACAGCTAAAGTGCTGGTGGTGAAAAACCCACTTCAAATGAGACCAAACACGGGTTAGAGCTCAACGCCGAGCCTACCAAGTGGCGATAGCAGCGGTGAGGAGGACCATTGTTGCTGGATCTGTTGGTGAAAACAGTACCAGGAGACTCTTTCAGGTGGTTCATAGTCTAACAGAACCACCTTTGCCATCAGGGTCTGATGCAGAGTCCAAGATCTCCTGTCATGACTCTTGTCATGAGTTTTTTTGCAGATAAAAAGAGGTAGACTCCACCAAGGTAGGAGGGTGCCAGAGCTCTGCCTAGTCAGAGACATAGGATGGCTTGCCAGTTCCCACGTGGAGGAGGGGGTAGGAGGGAGGGAAACAGACGGAGTATGCATGCGCATTCGACTGCCTAATGGCATCCACATCACCCAGGGGATCACAGCCACAGAGATAAGAAAAGAAGAGCCATCCCATTGTCTGGAGAGGTCACTTACCTGATCGCATGGACAAGCCGTTGTCATCGGACCCCAGTGATGGAAGCGTGCAGCTGTATTGAGGCAGCACTAACAATTTTGTGCCTGGGGCGACTGCCACTGTGCCCCGCAGCCCACTACGCCACTGGGTCTAGTCAAGTAAAGTGAAGTTGATCCTCCACTGTGGGTTACTTTTATTCAAAGCAAGATTCCTCTGGAGGGAGAGGATGTTGCAACATAAGTCAGAGGCAAAGCAGCCCCAAGCCAGGTTCTGTGTTTGCACACATGATTTGCAGTGAGCCAAGGGCTGAATTGCTGCTGTAGTTTCATAGCCCAGAACAGCAGGTGTAGGCGAAAGGTCTAAAGTTAGACGACCAGGTCTTGGTCAAGGCATCCGCTGACCAGCAGGCCATAGAGAAGAGGAACGTCAGCATTTCAACTCTGAGCCAAAAGTTTGGCTTTTGCTATTTTTTGACACCCTTGGTCATGAGCCAAGTGTGATTCTCGAACTCTGAATGCTGACTTTGCCAAATCCATACAGGCCCTTTTCATCTCTCATGCTCAGGAAGTAGCAGCCACAGCTTAGGAGAGGATTTTTCATTTGCTCCTTTTCCATGGGGTGGGGAAAACTCAACACTTTAATCTTGTCTTATTTTTATGCAAATTGGGTGGTCCAAAACAAGGAGAGTTATATCTGCACCCTCTCTTTAGCACAGATGGCCTGCAGGAGAATTTCCTGTCCTTAAAAGTAAAACTGAACCCGTGAGTAGAGTGAAGAATTGGATTTTTAAAACGTCTTATTTGGCATCGAACGGGGGAGGTTCAAAACAGGAAGTCCGCCTTCCCCTTTTGTAAATAGACTGAAGCGAAGAGGCTGCAAGCTAAAGTCTTGGAAAGCCTATTCTAAAGGACTACATTTCCATCAGTAAAAAACATCTAACCCCCCCTTGGAAGCAGGAGAAGAGGGGGGAGTGTTGGATCGTATATGCCTGCAGGAGAGAGTGAAGGAATTTAGAACACTACCGCTCCGAACCTGGAAACGGGCTGCCAGTAAGATTGACGTGCTTTAAAATGTTTATTCACTGCAAATAGAACGTTCATTGACAGCTTGCCAAATAAGAGAGATACATTGTTTTGACTGTCTCCGTCTGATTTTAAAAAGTAACTGAAAACTGAAACTAACTAACTTTACTGCTTGAACTGCATTTTAAAAGGGGACATTCCGGACTGTTACAAATTGCTACTGTTTCCCTCTAGAGGAAGTTTTTGAAACTGTCACAGGAGCTGGATTAGGTAATTTCCAGCTGTAAGATAAAAACTGTGTGACAGTGGGACTGACCTTGAACTCTTTAAGTGTTATGGCAGATGGAAAGGGAAAGATAGACCAGTCAATCCCAGAAAAAACAACAAGGTCTGGGAAGTCTTGGCAGCAACCTAGGAGAGCCTCAACATCAGGTCCCCCTGCTCCCTCAGCGGCTGCATCAGTACATTCTAAATCAAGAGGAATGTCAACAGAAGAGGCATTAGCGGCTGCATTGGGCAAGATTAATGACGCATTGGAACAGCTTAACAAGAAAGCAGACGCGACAAATGCGAAAGTGGATGCTGCAACTATTAAAATTGATTTAAATACAGAAAGTATAAATAATTTGGGACAAAAGGTGAATACTAATACAGAAACCATCCAGAAATTGATACAGGAATCTACTTTGATTCGACAGACCGCAGAGGAAGCCAGGGAAAAAGTTGCTGTTGTAGAAGATAAAGTAACACAACTGGAGGCAGAGAGAGTCCCAGATCTACAGAGGCAACTTGATGACCATAAGCTGACGCTTTCTATGATTGAGCTCAAAGAAAAACAGACAAATTTGAGGATTAGAGCTGTACCTGAACTGGAGAAGGACAGTTTGATAGAATTTCTCACGCAGGAATTTGCTGATTTTGGGGAATTGGACTTGGAGCAAGAGGAATTCAGAATTGTGAGTGCCTTTAGACTCGCAAGAGGGGGGAAAAAGGAAAGAGTGGAATAAGAGACTGTTTGATCACCCTTCGAACTAAAGAAGAGAGAGATAGAATTTTGGGTTGGCACTATTTGAAGACTTTGGAAATACAACAGTCAAGAGTGGAAATTTTTAAAGACGTTCCGAAATATCTTTTGGATCTTAGGTCTAATTATAGAGATTTGGTCGACCTGCTGAGAAGGAGTAAAATTATCTTCAGGTGGGAGTTTCCCCAAGGTCTATCTTTCAGTTTCAAAGGAAGGAAGATAAAAATAAGATCAGTAGAAGATAAAGTGAAGTTTTTGGATAAATACGAAGAAGATTTCCAGAAGGGACTTGGGAAAGAGCCAGAAGCACTGGATAGAAGACCACCAGACCGAGGACTAGAGCAAAGAGCATTGGACAGAAGATCATCAAATAAGGGAATATTGGATATATCAACATATTCCTTTGGACTGGATCCCCCAGTGAATGAGACACTAACAACACCAACAGAAGAAGAGCAAGCATTGGGTGCAGTTGGAGGAAAATCAGAGTAATTACACCATGGCGTTGCAAGTATTGAGTTGGAATGTTAATGGACTGAACTCCCCGGAAAAAAGGCGGAGAGTCTTCCACTTATTGAAAAAAGAACATTTGGACTTGATTTGTCTACAAGAAACACATGTGATAAGGCTACACAGGAAGATATTGAGCAATAAAAGATTGGGCCATGAATTTATTTCATCGGATAAAGTTAAAAAAAGAGGAGTAGTACTTTATGCAAAGGAGAGCCTATCACCGAAATTTATGTTTAAAGATGAACAAGGAAGATTTGTTGCAATTGAAATTCAATCAGAAGGAGAGAAATTTTTGATAGTAGGTATCTATGCACCAAATGAAGGAAAATCAGATTTTTTAAAGAAGTTACATGAGACTCTAATGGACTATATGGATTACAATATGATTTTGATGGGAGACATGAATGGAGTGGTGTCTACAAATATGGATAAGGCACAGAGACAGGTAGTCACCAAAGATGGTAGACTACCAAAAACTTTTTTTGACATGACTGAAAATATGGATTTAGTTGATATTTGGAGAATGAAGAATCCTTTGGGAAGAGAGGGAACTTTTTTCTCTGAAGCTAAAATGACATGGACAAGAATTGACCAAATTTGGATAACTAGAGGTCTGGTTCCGAAAACTAGCAAGGTGGAGATATGCCCCAAAACTTGTTCTGACCATAATCCGGTGAAGATGGTTAGAAAGGACCAACTGGTTAAAGGTATACAAGTGGGAGCTAAACAGTATAAACTGAAAGCATTTGCTGATGACCTAGTATTGACTTTACAGGAGCCAGAATCTAGTACTAAAAGGGTATTGGAACTGATTCAAGAATTTGGACAGGTAGCAGGTTTTAAGTTAAACAAAATGAAAACTAAGGTTTTAGAGAAAAATTTAACTGTGAATGAGAGAGAGAAGTTCCGGGAGGAGACAGGATTAACATTGGTTAAGAAAGTGAGATATTTAGGGGTTAACATGACTGCTAAGAATGTGAACTTGTTTAAGGATAACTATGAAAAATGTTGGATTGAAGTGAAAAAGGACTTAGAAATATGGCCAAATTTGAAGTTATCATTGCTAGGTCGAATTGCTGTGATAAAAATGAATGTATTGCCAAGGATGTTGTTTTTGTTTCAAACTTTGCAAATTTTGGATAAGACAGATTGTTTCAAGAAGTGGCAGAGAGATATTTCCAGATTTGTCTGGCAGGGCAAGAAGCCTTGAATAAAATTTAAGATATTAACTGATGCTAAGGAAAGAGGTGGATTTGCCCTGCCAGACCTTAAACTTTACTATGAATCAGCTGCTTTTTGCTGGCTGAGAGAATGGCTGCTTCTTGAAAATACTGATGTGCTAGACTTAGAAGGTTTTAACAATGTATTTGGTTGGCATGCATATCTGTGGTATGATAAGGTAAGAGCACATAAAGCGTTTAAAAACCATATTGTTAGAAAAGCATTGTTTAATGTTTGGATAAGATATAAGGATTTGTTAGAAAATAAAACCCCAAGATGGTTGTCACCAATGGAAGCAAAGGCACAGAAAAAACTCAATATGGAGGGCAAATGGCCGAAATATTGGGAAATTTTGGAACAAGATGGAGACAGAGTAAAACTGCAGGGTTTTGAAAAATTAAAAAACAAAGTGTAAGATTGGCTCCATTATTACCAAATAATGGAGGCATATAACTTGGATAAAAAGGTTGGCTTCCAGGTGGAAAAATCAAAATTGGAAACAGAATTGTTAGACCCCAAAATTAAGAATCTGTCAAGAATGTATAACTTGCTGTTGAAATGGAACACTCAGGATGAAACGGTGAAATCTGCTATGATTAAATGGGCACAAGATGTCGGACATAACATTATGATGGCTGACTGGGAACAGTTATGGACCACAGGTATGAAATTTACGGCATGTAATGCCCTAAGAGAGAATTTAATGAAAATGATTTACAGGTGGTACATGACACCAGTCAAGCTTGCAAAAATTTACCATTTGCCCGAAAATACATGTTGGAAATGTAATGAGACTGAAGGTACATTATTTCACCTTTGGTGGACATGCCCAAGGATTAAGACATTCTGGGAGATGATTTATAATGAAATGAAAAAGGTATTTAAATATACCTTTCTGAAGAAACCAGAGGCCTTTCTCCTGGGCATGGTCGGCCAATTGGTGCTAAAGACGGACAGAACTTTCTTTATGTATGCAACAACAGCAGCAAGAATACTCATCGCGAAGTATTGGAAGACACAAGATTTACCCACCCAGGAAGAATGGCAGATGAAGCTGATGGACTATATGGCATTGGCGGAAATGACTGGCAGAATCCGAGACCAGGGAGAAGAGTCGGTGGAAGAAGATTGGAAAAAATTTAAAGATTATTTACAGAAATATTGTAAAATTAATGAGCTTTAGAAAAATGGTGGAATGAAGTTATATGGCTTTGGCAGAAATGTTATAAGGAACTAGGTACAGAAAGATTGTTAATTTATTAAAGGGGGAAAAAAATAACGTTAGAATATGTTAAGATTAATTACAGGACAGAAAACAGAGGAAGATGGAAAGGAATTGCTGAAACAGTTAAATAGAAGTGGAATACAAAAAGGGAGGCGTGAGGAAGTCAATGAAACAAGTGAATGAAAGCCAAGTTTGAAAATATTGGAAGTGTTTTTAATTGTTTTTGTTTTGTTTTGTTAATTCAATGTTCTACGTAGTGTTTTTGTTTTTGTTTTTGTATTGTATTATATTGATTTGTTTAATTCTTTTTCTTTCTTTTTGTAATCTTTAAGCTCTTAATAAATATTATTTCAGGAAGTTGAATGGAATCAGTTCCGGGAGCCAAAACGTTCAAAAACTAAGCTGTTTGAAAACAAGGGTACAACTGTATTTATTTTTTGGTTTTATATTTTCATTTTACTTTGTGAAACACCCTGAGACCTGCGGGTATAGGGTGGTATATAAATTCAATAAGTAATAAATAAAAGCAAAAAAAGAGGACAGCCTGAGGCACTGCCAGCCCGAGCTGGGAAAAGAGGTGTGCGGGGTCGCCACTGCCATGCCCTGGACATTTCCTTTAAAATGTAAAATAATTGCCCAGATAGGCATGTTGGTCCCCAAAAAGAGGACATGTCCGGGTTTCCCCAGACATATGGCAACCCTAAATTGTGGTGGAAGATGACCCTGAAAATACTGGCAAAGCCTTGTATGGTACGGCATGGAAAGGGGAACTAGAATAAAGGACTGAAGGGGCTGCATTAGTGAGGTTGTTAGAGCAAGTTTCCTTGGAATGAGGCTCAGTGGAGACTGTGGTGTCTTTATGATATATGGTTTATTCACACACATATACAACCTGAGCCGAAAATGGAGAGGCTCACAGCATTAACACCCCAGAAGGTTTTGCTTCTTCCAGTTACAGCCTTCGAATCAAGAAGAAATCAAGCATGGCTCTCTCTCTGTGACTTCTGCCAACTTCCAGCCCAGCTCTCTCACACAACTCTGACCTTTTCCTTTCTCATTCCCAGCCAGGCGAGGGAGGAGGCCCACCCTCATTTGCCCTCTGGCACAGAGCAACCACAAGGTACATAGGTGGCAACTATGACCCTTGCTTGGTTAATTCATCAATGGAATCCTCCATTAGATTTTCACCCTTGCAGACTAGCTCCCAAACTCACAAGGCTGAGGGACTAGGCAACACCAAGGCTATTTCAAAACCAGTTTTTAGGTGCATTTAGCTTTGTGTTCTATAGCTTTTAGCCCAATATTGATTGATGGGGAATGGAGGCTTATTTTGGGATGGTTTGTGGTGCACAGCCCTGTCTTGTCTTGTCCTCTTGTGTGTGTGTGTGTGTGTGTGTGTGTGTGTGTGTGTTTTCCCAAGGGCTTTTTGCTTGTTCACCGGGATCCTTCAGAAGGAAGAGACAAAAGAGGAGTAGTGACATTTTCCTGCAGGTACCATCTTATCGGGGGGCCCTTCTCTGCTATCTTTTCAATGCCTACTTCCTCTTCCTCTTTCAAGAAGCCTTCTAAGGAGAGATTTTTCTTAGTCTGCTTCTGTGTAGGAACTGTTTTTGGATGTTTTTGGTTGTTTAACTGTTGTGTCTTTGCTGCCCTGGACTCCTTTGGGAGGAAGGGTGGGATATAAGGATGCCGAGTAGTGCCTCCTGCCCATAACTGAAGGTTTTGTGGAGGCGCCATAGCCTCAGTGTGTCAGCACCTGCATTGCATGCAGAAGGTCCCAGGTGCAGTCCCTAGCACCTGCAGTTAGAAGCTCAATGTAGGTAGGAGCCTCTCTCTGCCCAAGACCTTGGAGAGCTTCTGCCACTCAGGCTGGAAGTGGGCAATACTGGGCTAAATGGATCAATCAGGTTTAGGATCAGGGACTTCCTTCTCTTCAATGAGCTACCTTCCCAGGTGGATGAGCCCCACGGCTCGTCACTTCCCTCTACAGCACGGGCAGAAACCACCTTCTTGACTGTTGGACCCCCTAGTGGTCTCATCTGCTCAATTGGCCGGAGCCTGGCTGTCAGGGCTGATTCAGCTGCAGTTCAGCATCAAAACTCAGAGATGAGCAGTAAGGTGGACTCTTTCTTCAGAGAGACAAAACCCGAGAGAGAAACTCCACAGGCAGGACTAGCCCCAGTTGCCAGAACGGAGGATCTTAGCCTCCTCCTAAGGTAGGGCTATCAGACATCAACAGCTTCTGGGTCTTCCTTTAAGAAGCTCAACAATTTGGGGGTCTTCCTAAAAATAGCTCCACAGCTTTCGGGGTGTCTTGGTTTCTACTTTTAGAAATATGGCATCCCTATCCTAAGGCTCCTCCCCAGTCGGCTGACTTCCCAACAGTCATGGAGGGGCTCTCTGTGCCTTTTGTTCTGCTACATGTAATGCCTCCCTTGTTCCTGGGGACAGAGGAGGAGGGGAGAAGGGAACAGTGGACATGGCAGGTGCCTGGGGATCTCTTGCAGCCTCAGCCTCCTCCTCCTCCTCCTCCTCAGCTGCCTCAGTCTCCCTTAAACCTGTTGCTTGTTTAGCCTCCAAGCCATCTGCTCCCCCTTCTTCTTCTTCTTCTTCTGACCTGTCTCCTGCATCCCACCAGAAGTCTCCTGGCTTGGGGCCTTCCCACTTTGATGCTTCCCGGGGGGGGGGGGTGGTCCCTGGCTGTAGCCTCCCGCCATTCCTCCTCCTCTAGCCAGTACCCGACACTAGCTTTGCATGCAGGGGAAGCCCCTAACTCACTGAGGGTTTGAGCCCCATCAACTCCCCTCACCTGGTTAGCCCGCCAATTGAAGCCATTCCTGAGGTGTAGCTGCTGCTGCAGACTGACAGTTTCTAAGAGCCGCAGGTGAGAGCTGTAGTGACCAAAGGTGGACAAACTACCCCAGAAGGAGCACAACGTGCCCCCCACCAGAGGTACTACCCCTCCCCTCGCAACCTTGAGTCATGAAGGACAGAGAGTGGAGAGTTGGATGTGTGTAGAAACCAGCCTCCCTTAGGAAAACAAAGTTTACATTCATCACTCCACCCACTTTCACCTGTGGCCCCTCCCACCACAGGCACACGGCCCCTGGAAGGCTTCCCAGAGGAGAATATGGCCCTTAAGACTGAAAAAGAGTCCCCAACTCCAAACTAGTGATGAACTGCCATTGATGGCTCCAGCTGGATGTTGAAATCTCCCTCGAAGCTCCTTCTCAGATCCATCTTCCCTTTCAACAACTGGCTTCCTCCTGCAGGTCAAACAGTCCCCTCAGTACAAGGACCCATTGTTTCTCCATGTGCATTTTCAGCAGCCTCCCATGTGACTGCCAGTGATATCATTTTTCCCAGTGATATCATTTTTTTTTTTTTTTTTGCTCTGAATCTGTGGGATGTAAAACACAGGAGCAGTCAATGACAACATTCCTAGAGTGTACATGTTAGAACATGGGGAGGGATGTCTGTCCAGCAAGCAGGTAAACTTCCTGGGGACGGACTTCCTCTGCATGTGACCAGAGGTGGGTGTGGCCTCACCTGTGCAGGTAATGATAAAAGCACAGGGGAGGCAGCCATTCTCTCTCTTGCCTCTTGCCTCTCTCTCTGCCATCTTCCTTCCATGAGGAAACATCTAAGGATGCTCTCTTGGCTCCCAGCCAAGAGAGGAGATAAGGGCTATCTTGCTATAAGATAGTTTCTAAGTGTATGTAACCTTTTTAAGCCTGCCTACCTTCTGGGATCATATTGTGAACAGAACGTGAGTAAACTCTTTTATACTTTTATAAAGACTGTGTCGTGTCTTGTATTTTAAGAGGGAACAAAGGGGAAATTACCAGAGTAATTATTATAGAGGTTCTAGCGAACCTGTGCAAGCGTTAACCGTTGCGAACTTAAAGGGGAATGTCATAAACTCTGCTGATATTTTGGGAACTTGTTAGCACAAGTTGGATAAGGATATAATTAGTCAATATATCCTCTCCTGCACCCCAGAACATTCCCACAGAATCTTCATCTGTGGAGGAGAAATGACCACGGTCCTTTCAAAATTTCCCATGTATTCGTAGGAACATCACCTGTCTTGGCAAAAAGGAAGGAACCAATGTCTCAGATGCAAGCCCTTTAATCTGGAATTGCTATTCTTAACTCCATGTGGCTGGGGTGTTCTGGGGCTTCTGTACCTTGAACTAATAATTTCTTGTTTGCATGTTCTACCCCAGCTGCTGCTCCCTGTTCAGTTCAGCTGGGGGATTAATTATGCGTTGTCATTTGATTCGTCAGGGTCTGTTCCATACATGCCGGGTGGATAAAACGACTAATTCATGTCATGTCTAACTGGTTTGAGCGAAAGGCTTCTCAGAAGTTAGGGCATGTCATAAAAGACAGCAATGTACAAAAGCGGGTGGTGGGTGGACATTAAAATCAGTCCAAAGAATTAAAATGTCTGGGTGCTCAAGAAATGTTTAAATGATAGCACAGAGCTGTTGGCATAAAAAAGGTCTTCAAGAGATGCCTGAAAGTCAGCATTTCATTACAGATCAGCCTTCTCACTGATTCAGTCACTTTTGCAGACAGCTCAACTTCTGCAACCAATGACCTCCTGCAGAGTGTAGCCACAAAAGAGAGTTTGGGGAGGACTGTAGGACAGGCTTGCAGTTCATTCAGGGCAGAAGCAATGGGAGAAGGGCCATAGCTTAGTGGTAAAGCACCTGCTTACATGCAGAAGCTCTCAGGTTCAATCTGTTGTATCTCCAGGTAGAATGTCCTCTGTCTGAAACCCTGGAGAGTTTTTGCCATCCATTGTGGACACCACTGAGCTAGATAGAGCCATAGTGGGACTCAGTATAAGGCAGCCTCCTATTGTCCCAGCAACAAGCCTTTGCCACGCACAGAGGACTCCTTAAAGACATGAAATAAATAAAGCTGCCCTGGAAAGGGATGCTGAAAATGAGTCACAATTAGAAAGCCCTGGGACAACAAAACACTCGGACACAGTGCCTTTAAAGCACGGACCTGGGCCTAGGAAGCATGGGGCACCAGGTAACTGTGGCTGAGCCTTGAGAGACTGCTGTCCAAGGTGCTGAATACAAAGATGCAACTGTTAGAATGCCAAGGGGCATGATGGTGCTTTGAATGCATAAAGCAGATGCGGCCTAACTTGCACAGTTGCAGAATGAACTGAATTGAGCTGGAAGAAGCAGGACTACATGGGATGTAGAACGCTATACAGGAAATGGCTCGGGGTGGCCCACTGGGAGAGGCACATGGTGCAAAAAGCGGCAGTTTCAACCCATTCATGGGAAAGAGAGCTCTGAAATCCTGGAGAGCAGCTGCTGGCTGTGGCAGACCATACAGAACTAGATGGCCCAGTGGTCTCACTGGCTTTTCAAGCCAGAACACAGCTTCAGCACCCCCAGGACAAACCCATTTTTAATTCCCCAAACTCTTACTAATCAGAGTTTCGTTTTTAAAGCGACAGTAGTTCAAAGCATTGACTAGGGGCTTTTCAATGTTCAAAGGCACTTTGGATGCCTTGACTTGCAATCCTTACAACAACCCTGCAGAGCAGTTCAGTGTTATCTCGAGTTGCAGAATAGCGAGGCGCGATGCCGAGGCGGACGCAGGGTGGCCCACCTAAGGAGTTCATGGTAGAGGGACCTGATGAGGCCAAACTCCGTCTTTTGCAGCCCACTCCTGCATATTGTAATAAACAAAAATCTGCCCTTATTCCCTTATGGGGAACACAAGAGCCCTTCTAGAGTCCTTTGTAGGTTCTCCATAGGTCGGAGAAAATAACAGAGGCCAAGCAGAGAAGATTGAGAAGCAAAGCAGCTAGCAAGCCTGATCTTTATTGAACTGTTGCAACAGGGTGCTCCCCCCCCCCACAGAAGAAGGGAGGAGAAGGAGGAGGACTCCGAACAAAGATGTGCCTGCCCTTATAGAGACATTTTAAATTGCCCGCCCTGGAGTCCAAGGCCACCCCTAGACACATCATACCTTCATCACAGAAGGGGTGCAACTCAAGACCACCCCCCCAGATACATTGTACCTACATCACAGAAAGGGCGGTCTACAACAGACATCTGAGTGCGTTGTTTACCTCCTGTCTGGCAGGTTACCTGTTAGTGCTCACTTGATTGGGTACCCTGGGGAGCCTGGCCAGTCTTTTGTAATGACAAAGACTTCGTTCCTGAGCCAGGTCCCAGGCTCAGCCTATGTAGGAGTGCAAATATCCAGAGATGTAGTGATCAGATGGGATTACTATGAGGAATTATAAAAGACCCTGATGCTGGGAAAGATGGAAGGCACTAGGAGAAGGGGATGACAGAGGACGAGATGGTTGGATCGTGTTCTCGAAGCTACCAGCATGAGTTTGACCAAACTGCGGGAGGCAGGAGGGCCTGGCGTGCTCTGGTCCAGGGGGTCACGCAGAGTCAGGCACGACTAAACGACTAAACAACATCTAGTTTTGATTGGATTAACGGGGTAACGAGGTTTCGATTGACTCAGTCCGTTGTTCTCGCAGCGGGAGCTGTCATCACCTTGTCAGCGCTCAGTGGAGCGTGCAAAACAGCTGGAGCTGAGCTGCCTCTGCAGAGCCATGGCATTGCTGCGATTGGCTGAAGGGCTACATTCAACACCATCTGATTGGCTAGAGCGCATCCTCATGCAAATACATTGTTCATTCATAAAATACATCGATCGTGTATAGCATCGGGATACGGGGTCAGAAATGGCGCTTTCTTCTCGGGGTTTCGGACTTTTGTGCAGTGCTTGGTGCAACGTTGTGACGGGGCGAGGGGAGTCCTAGTGTGGCAGGGTTCCCTTGAGGTCATCGCCTCGGGCTCTACGTCTCTTACTCGGGAGTAAGACTTTGTTCATATGCCCCCCCTCCATTCCGTAACACTCTTCATATGGACTTCATGGAGTGTGCACTCTTGCAGGGTCTGCTTCCAGAAACTACCATTGCAGATGTATATATTTTGGCAGAAATGGTTTACAAATATGCACGATGGCAAGCAGGCAGACAGGAACAGTTATAAATCAACCTTGGTCCTGCCTAGCCTGGAAGCTGTTTCCAACTAGTGAACTAGAAACCTTTCAGCAACATTTACAACCATCTACAAAGCCCAAAGTTTGTATTTTCTTGAGCTTTCTTGAGGCTCTGTGCTCGCAAGTGTTCTAGTGACTTTCAGGTAACTTGGAAAGCATGGTAATGATGTCTTGGTTCTGAAGAATGATATTTCCCCCAGTCTGACTTAGTTATCCTGGTGATGATTCAGCTAGATGTTGTACACGCTGACCATATTCCAGAAGGGGTTGGTTGTCTTGGCCTTGCTTGGGCTTACTGAGATCTGTCTTCTCCCTATAGGTGCTCATTCTAAAATGGATAATTGTAACGTTTGACTTCATTGATCAGAAGGAAAATATTAATGCTCTCTATGGTTTCTTCTTCCGCTTCTTACAATATGAGAAATTGGTAAGATAAAAAGGAATGTGTTATTTTGAAGGAACTCGCTTTTATTCTGACATTAACCCAAATCAAACAATAAAGAGTACTTTCCGACCACACAACAGGACACCATGTGAAAAGTGGGGCCTTAAAAAAACCTCTCCCATTTCCTTCCTTTTCCTGTCTTGTTCCTTCCCAATGGGCGCCGGTCGCAGCGCCCCCCGGGGGCACAGCATGTTCAGGCAGGCAGGCAGGCAGCTATCCGATGTTGATCCCGCCCGTTCCTCCCTCCACCCCCCTCAAAGACAGCCGCGCAGACAGCTATCCGATGGAGGGAGGGAGGAGAATCCTGTTCTGTATAGCTATCAATTCGGGTGTGATAGTCTTATGTTTGCATACTTATTGGAAAATAAAACTAATTTATTTTAGAGCTTGTATTTGTGTGTATTCATGGTATCATTTGTAGACCCAGTAGATGGCAGTGTGGTGTGGAGTGTTTTTGGCAGCTCATGAAAGGATAGAGGGTGGAACGTTGACCGTTCAAAGGCACTATAAGCAATATATATATCTCCACATTTTCCTAGCTACGTTTTCCCATAAAAGTATACACTCGAATACATTTATATCAAATACATTTGGAAGAAGTGATTGTTACATTTAAGGAACATTCTCTAGGCGATGAGATTGGGGGGAAATACAAAAACCCATTCGGATACATTTGGATACATTTAGAAAAGTCCAGCATTTTGAGGAAAAATACATTTGAGTTGAAAAATACATTCAGATCCATTCTTAAAGTCAATGAGAAAGATACAGCAAAAAGAATACAATTCGATACAGCAAAAAACGATCCATTCCCCAAGGCACCGTTGACCTTCTTGTAGGGTTTGAAGGCAGAATACGATCTATTTGATATTGGTAGGGTCCGTCTCCTTCATTCCCCTCTCTGACCCTGACTCTCTTACGACACAGGGACCATCCCAGAGTGTGGGAACAACTTCTGCTGGTCCGGCCTGATCCAATGCAGCGGGGCAAAAAGGAGGCTGGCTTCCTGTCCTCAAGGCCGAGTTGGAGTCCAGAGAAGGAGCCTCGTCCACAATCGGCAATTGGCTACCTTTGTCGAAGTAGCCAAGACTCTCAGACTTCCAGAGGGAAAGGAGGAGTCTGTGAGAAGCACCAGGAGCCCCTGAAACTCTTTTGCAAGGAGGATGAAGCCCCCATCTGTGTGGTTTGGGGCAGATCCAAGAAGCACCAACACCACGAGGTGATTCCTCTGGAAGAGGCTGTCGAGGAATACAAGGTACCTTGAGGGGGAGAAATAGCTGTGTATTCTTCTTGGCAGGTGATCTTCTTAATTCTCAGATCCAAAGTAGGCATGGTATTACTTGGTGGTTGTTTATTACCTTAGGAGCAGCCAAGGGGAAGCCTGAGGGCTGCTGGGATGGCTGGGAGGAGGGAGTCAAAGTCTTTCTCTCTGCCAGGGGGGCCAAGGGATCTTCCCTTGAAATACAGCAGCTTCAAAGATTTGGGTTGGGACCATGGCAGGGAGAGAAAGGGTTAACCTCATCCACATCCCCCAGCAAGGTTGCTTTGTACATATTTAGAACACTACAAATGTGAATTGCACAGGTCTCCTTTGGCTAGCAGGATGCCTCCTCAATACCCTGCAAAGCAGATAGCAGCAAGGGGTCAGCTGCAAGGGGGTGGGGACTGGGGGCTCCTTTTCCCTTCTGGGGTACCTCAGAGCCCATATAGAGTCCCTTTGTAGCTTCTCTATCGGTAGGAGAAAATAACAGAGGCCAACCAGAGAATATTGAGAAGCAAAGCAGCTAGTAAGCCAGATCTTTACTACCTGTTGCAACAGGGTGCTCACCGCCCGCCCCCCCACGCAGGAGGGAGGAGGAGACCCTGAACCAAGTCCTTATATAGACATTTGAAATTGCCCACCCTGGAGCCCAAGACCACCCCTCCATACATCATACATACATCACAGAAGGGGCGGCCTACAACAGACTCCTGTCTGGCAGGAAACCTGTTGATGGGTTTACCTGGCTGTTCATGGGTTTACCTGCATATTCTTTTGTGATGAGAACTACTTACGGTATTTATGTATGTGTTTATATCTTAGACCTTCTAATTCTCCTAACACCAGGAATTGACCAGATGGTGCAGGATGCCCCCCCCCCCAGTATCTGTTGGAAGCAGATTTAGCAGTGGGGGGTGGAAGCACCTACTGGTGGGGAGCACACTTCTTCAGGGGATGCTTCCTCCTCCTCCTCCTCCTCCTCTTCCCACTTCTCCCTGGGGCCTCAAGATGAGAAGTCAGGCTGGAAGTCTCCTCGGAGAAGACAAAGGAGCAAGCATGGCTGCCTTTCCTCTTCTCCAGACCAGTTAGTTGGACTAGAAACCTTTCCCATCCCAGTTCTGCAGCTGGGGTGCCGCGGGAGACACTGGCCTCTGTCCCTCTTTCCTTCCCTCCCTCCCTCCTCGGATGCCATCTCTGCCTCCCCAAGGCTTGCCCAGCTGTTCTCCCCCAGAGAATGGTGCCTCTGGGGCTGGCCAGGGGGTGTGGGCTGCCAGGAGCTGAGGCGGCCTCAGAGGAAGCAAGCAAACTGGCGAGGGGCCCTTGCTGTTGGGAATGGACAGGCAAGTCCCAGGCCCCTGGGGGGCAGCGGGGGCAGCTCAGAGACCAAGAGGAGGACTCCTAAGGAGAGGGGAGAGGAGAGGAGGCTGAGAGAGCACTCCGCAAGGGCTCCGGAGGGAGTCTGCTCGGCAGGGGCTGGGTCCTACCGCACCGGCGATGCGGGGACCCTTAAAAACCACGGCCAGAGGAGGCCGTGGACATGGAGACTCGGCTGGCACCGTTAGCGCCCTCCCGACTCGTGAAGGAGCCTTTTTAAAGGCTCCGGATCGGGTGCCGGGGAGAAGCGTGGTGCTTGAGTTCTCTGCTATCCCTGCCGAGCGCAGCCGCATGCCATCCGGCGGAGAGCGCTGACTTCTTCTATTGAAAATTCGGATCTAAAAGAAGAACCCGTGAGTAAATTGGAATATGGACTAAAAAGAGGGGACAAATTTTTAAAATTTGGAGCGAACGGGGGAGGTGGAAAAAAGGAAGTCAGCCCCCCCTAAATTGTAGAAGAGCCAAAACAAAGGAATGGATAACTAAGATCGAGAGTAACCTAATTTCACCGAATTAGCAACTTCGCGAGGGAAATTTATAAGATTGAGCCGGAGGAGAAAAGTGGAATTTGTATTAAAAAGCAACACCCCCCCGGAACCCCTGGAGCGATTCGTGAAAATGCCTGGAGAAGAGCACGTGGAAATGCTTGGAGAAGAGTAACGGAGGTTTTGACAGGTTTTGACAGCCGTCAAGGAGCTGTCAAAACGGAAGAATGTAACAGAGACTTGGTTATGGACTTTGCCGGTTACATTTGATATAAGTTGAGTATAAATTGTTTCAAATTGTCTAAATAAGGATAAACAAGCTATTTGGACTGGTGGATGGGCTTTGGAAGGGAACTTTGTTATGGGAATCCATCTAGAGGAGCTGAGGGATATTGCATGTGTTTTTGACAGGAAACTTGTGCAGTTGAATAGAACTTTTAATCTCCTGGGAAACTGCAGAAATGGAACATTATTTTGTCTACAGAGGTCTACACACTATAGGAAACAATGGAACTATCTGTTGGAAAATGAAAGGATCATGATGTAATGTTTTGTTCCTGAACAACAAGCCTCTGCAGGGATATTAGAAACTTTTGGAGAAAGAACATTTCTGTGGGAGAACAGAGAAACAAAAAGGAGGAGAATGGCCGACAAGAAATAAGGAAACAACAAGAACTGGACAGAAATGGGAAAGGGGACATTTGGGATATCCAGATTTGACAAGCTTATGGAATTAAAATTGGAGTTTCTACTCCTGGATATAAAAATCTGGATAGAAGAAATGGACCCTCTTCTCGATAGACTTTTTTTTAGGATTGGACATTCGTAATTAAATGATTGGACATTCGCAATTAATAAGACTGGCAAAGAATCAGAGGGATGTGTGTTTAATGTAATGTGGGAACTCCAGGAAGATATTAGAGATGGAGGGCTAGGAGAAACGTAACAGGGAAAAAGGGGAGGGAAAGTTGGAATCCAAAGGTTGTAAAATTATTATTTAATTCTATGTTGTCGTTTTTTATTTGTATTAAAGGGGGAAACTCGTGGAAGGGAATAGATCGAGCTTAGGGGGATGGGAATTACGCTAAACTGGGTAATGGAGGATGATTGCAATTTGGGGACAAGAATTTGTTGAACCTAATTGTTTATTTGGAAGATTTGGAATACATGAGGGGGTGGGGAGGGGAAGTCCTAGTTATTGGAAAAAGTTTATAAATTGGATTTAATTTGTTTTAATTTGGAAAATCTTAATAAAAATTATTTAAAAAAAAAAAAGAGAAGTCAGGCTGGAAGTCTCCTCGGAGAAGACAAAGGAGCAAGCATGGCTGCCTTTCCTCTTCTCCAGACCAGTTAGTTGGACTAGAAACCTTTCCCATCCCAGTTCTGCAGCTGGGGTGCCGCGGGAGACACTGGCCTCTGTCCCTCTTTCCTTCCCTCCCTCCCTCCTCGGATGCCATCTCTGCCTCCCCAAGGCTTGCCCAGCTGTTCTCCCCCAGAGAATGGTGCCTCTGGGGCTGGCCAGGGGGTGTGGGCTGCCAGGAGCTGAGGCGGCCTCAGAGGAAGCAAGCAAACTGGCGAGGGGCCCTTGCTGTTGGGAATGGACAGGCAAGTCCCAGGCCCCTGGGGGGCAGCGGGGGCAGCTCAGAGACCAAGAGGAGGACTCCTAAGGAGAGGGGAGAGGAGAGGAGGCTGAGAGAGCACTCCGCAAGGGAGGCTGTTCGAGAAAGGGGGAGGGGAGGCAAGCTGGGCAAGCAAGGGGGGACCTAACTGGTCTCCTGAGCCCCACAGGGGTGCCGCAGAAAGAAGGGAGTTGGTCCAGGGAGCCGTGGACCCAAAAAGGTTGAAAACCTCTGTACTTTTATTTCCTCCAGTAAATTACTTTGCTATTATAGCAAGGCCACTGGATCCAAGAAGCCAGTATAATATTCATCTCCTCTCTTTGTGTCTCAATCAAAGCTGAGTTTTCCCTTTTCTTGTCAGGGAGAGATCTGTCGCCGCCTGGAGATTCGGAGGAAAGAGAGAGGGGAAATTCTGGCCTATCAAGCAGACCTGGACAAGGAAAGCAAAGACCTCCTTGGAAGTGTCCCTATTCTTACTAGTGAGGGAACAAGCACTTCAAGAAGCAAGTCCGGACTGAGGAGGGAGGGGGAAATCTGCCCATTTCAACTTCTCCCCATTTCTCCTTTTTCCATATTGGTCTTGAAGGAATGGGTTTCTGTGTAGTAAGTTTAAAAACTGACTCAAACCCCCCCCCCTTTGTTCTTTTAAAAGAGAGCACTTTTAAATGCGTAAAACTTGAACTGTTGAGCAAAACCATAATAAGGACACAACTGCATAAACAGTTCTGTCTTTTATCAGGACAGGCAAGGGATGGCCTTGGCTCTTCAGGGGAACAAAGAAAAGGCGTCAGAACTTTATCTTATGTGCTGACCACAAAAGACGCGCAGACCCACGTCTGGGAATAACGCCAGAGTGTGTTCTCGGAAATGGTGACCTCTGCCTCCCAGATAAGAGTAGGAAGAGGAAGATCCTTTTATGGTCAGAAGTACAGGAAGGAAGAGCCTTTTATGGCTGAGAGTACCAGAGCAGGAACATATGTGATGTCAACCTGCGTACGTAGGCCGACGTGGTTGGGCTCCTAGGGGAGGAGTGAGAGGGTGCCTGGAGGATATATAAACTGCATGAAACCTGTCATTTCTTTGGACTTGCTGTGGACTTGATCACGCAAGTGCCTTCTGCTATCCGGAGAGCAGAATAAACTCTTTCTTTGAACCAACCTCGGTGTCGTTTTGACTTCCTTCCTCCTGTCCCGGAGCAACGCAGACCCAATCGGTGAACTCCAATAAGGCTACAGTTTGTTATTTATTTATTATTCTGAAAATGAATCAAATGCTAGGGTGGCTACCTTCTCGTATAAATATTTTGGTACGTGCTTTGCCCTCATAAATACATTTTTTTGTGAACATTACCTGTCTGGGTCAACCTTGAAAAATTCAGAGGTCTGAATTTCAAAAGATTGCTGTTTTGGTCTCCATATTTTTCCAAGAATTGCGAATTAGGTAAGTTCACCTTTGAATGCAGCTAAATGGAGTTTATTTCCCATTGTTGTTTATCATGTGAAAAGCAGTCAAGGAGAAACCTGAGGACTTGTGAGCTGAGAGGGTGGAAGTGAGGCAAGGAAGAAGGGCTACCCCTATGCTATTCATATAATCAGTTATCAGAAATCAATATATTCATATATGCTCACACATAATCAAGGCTTACAGTATTTTATAATCCATTTTGAATCAAAGGGAAGCTGTGCCTTAGCTAACTGCATACTGCTTGAAACAGCAAAATTAGGAGCCGACCTTTCCCCTACAAACATCCGTGTACCCTGGACAAGGGGAAGACGTGAATCAGAGATTCTAGTACAAAATCCCCTCAGATACAGGCTAAATTAATCCACAGAACAGGAAGAGCAAAACCACAAAATCTCCAAACTCCCTGTCCTGTCATAACTAGGGGAGAGGTTAGACAGAGCGTCACTGCAAGCATCGGAAAGCAGAACTAGAACTCGGTGCTTGACCAGTGCTTGACCAGGAGCTGGAAGCATGGCAAGAAGCTTGCTAATTGGCTAATTTTCGCTGACAATATCGTGACTGTCTCATGGTTGTCTCATGATCTATGATTTGCTGTGATCCGCTCAGGTATAAAGACCTCTGGATTTCTGTCAGTCGGGGTCCCAGTTCCTTTTGGAAGAGATTCCAAACTGGGTCCTTATTGCCTGGCAATAAACTTCACCTTCTTATTCTCCATTGCTGAGTCTGCCTGATCCTTATTTAACACCAAGCGAGTACCTGCTTACGTTCACGTGCTTCATTTGGTGCCGTGCTCGGATCATACAGGCCAGTAGGGTATTTTTTTTACCCAAAAAGAGCCTTGCTCTGCTCTTGGGCGGGGGAACACGTCGGGGGGACCTTGTTTCGCATCCCGGCGCCAATCGGACATCATTTTCGAAGGAGAGAGGCAACCGCCTTCGGCGTGGACTCCCGTCAGGGCGAGGGCAACGACCGAGGGAGAATCTGAACGTGAGCCAACAGGAAAGGCGTGCCACGAAAGGAACTCACGGTGAGTAAAGATAAAAATGAGTGCCTGATCACCACTCTGAGCGACCCACTAGTATCCTCCTGTTAAAGGGGAAAGGATCCCAAAAGGGAAGGGAGGAGAAGCTGGGTCTGCCAAGGGATAGGAAAAAGGTTCTGCAGAAAAAGGTTGGGGAAAGGAAAAAGAAAAAAAGAAAAAACAGCTGGGGGGGGTGAGAGAAAAAGCGCTGTGTGAGTTTCTTTGCCAAGGGTTTTCGCCGCAAGCAAAGGGGGGCGAAACGGCTGTGTGTATGACCGAATGAAAGAGTGTCCCGGGACTTGTGGTTGAATGAGTAAGGATTGTGTTTAAAAAGGAAGAGTGTTTGAAGAAAGGAAAAGATTGTGAGTAAGCGGAGAAGGGCTTAGAAAAGTGAGGGAGAAGTGTGCTGTGGTTTCCTTGTCCTATTTTTGAAAGCTGCCTGGCTGAAAGCGTTTTGCCTGGTGAAAAGGAAAAGCTTTTTGCAGAGAAATGGGGGGGGGGAATGTTCAAAAAACGTTCAAGCCTGTACACCCCTAGAATGTATGATAGAGAATTTTAAAAGAGCCTTTCCAGAAGAACCAGGAGAGGTCAGACCGAGTAAGGAGATTTTAAAGAAATATTGCCAACAGGATTGGCCCGGCCAGGTTAAAAATTGGCCGCGTGAAGGAACATTTAAAATAGAATTATGTCAAGCAGTTATGGATTCAATAATGCAAAGACCGGATCTATATAAGGAGCAGTATTATTATATCAATAAATGGATTACAATATTGTCAGAGCTGCCCGAGGTCCCAGCTCACAAAGGACCAACACCAGTTCGTTGTTATATACAAAAGACTTTATTGAAGTTCAGTTTCGATTTCAAAGCCGCGGTGCGCAGCTCTACGTCTCAAACTTTAGACCGCTGAAGCTCCGTCTGAATCTCCTCCCCCCAGACACCAGTTTAAGACTCTAGCCTTGCTCCACCTCTTCCTTTGCTCTTTCCTCCTCTGGGTCCGCCTGTCCGCTGGGGTCTTGCCCTTTCTAGACTGTTCTGACGCTGAGTCCCCTGAGTCTTCCCCCTGCCTCCGGCGGGCTTTAGGACCTGGTTCCCAATCCGGGTTTTCTGCTGTCCCGCGCGCCTGTACATTTGAACTTGGCGCGCGCGCCCAGCCGGCAACCTTTCTCCTGACCGTTACACTGCTCCTGTCACTGCTTCCCCCTTTGGGGAGGCTAGCTGGACCTGACTTCCCCTCCGTTCCCTCACTCTCCGATAGAGGCGTGGTCAGCCCTGACTCATCTTCTCTCCCTGCTGGAGGAGACGCTGGCCCTGATACATGGGACACTTCCCCCCCACTATGCTCTGGTGGGGGAGCTGGTCCTGATCTCCCGCTGCTGCTTTGGGAGTCCCCGCTGGCCCCTTGCTTCTGGTTTATCCCCCCGGGACCCCCCTTGCCCTGGCCCTCGGCACCCCCCTCTGGGAATTTTCTGATTCGCTGGAGAAGCTCATGGAATCTCTCGTGCCCCTGTCATACTCCCCTACGCTGCCCTCAGATTCTTCCCCTTCGCTCTCCATTTCCTCTCTCCCCTGTGCCTCTGCTCCTGAGCCACTGACATCCATCCCCCCCTCGAAGCCCCCCCTTCCCCCCTCCCCCTCTTCGGGTGCGGGTTCCGGGTGCTCCAGTGCTGTGGGGGTGAGTGCGGGATACAGTTCTTCCCCCCTGGTGTGCAGCCGGCCAGCTGGATCCGGCCAGTCCGTAATGGCCTCGTCTACGTCGATCTCCTCTGCTTCCATCTCTCTGCAGCTGTGCTCGAACCCAGGATCCTCCCCCAACACGTCCATGTCCCTCTCTCCCCCTGTTGCCTCGGGTGATGCTGCGTGTAAGGGCCCCCTCAGCAGTTCCCTGCTCCACCCCACCTCCGGTTGATTGTCCCACCAATAAGAGCGGTCTGTGACAAACCCCGAGAGTGATCCCTCTGGGGAGCTTGTTTCTGTCGCCGTTTCCTCAGCTGATGAGAACCCCTGGAACGTGCTGGCTGAAAGTGTGGGTGTGAAAAGATAGTCGTCGAAATAATCTGCCGGCATAGGTCTGTGTGGGAAGAGTGCATGGAACTCGTCTTTGAGGTAGTGCTCCTCCACTGCATAGTCCGGTACCCACCTGTTGGCGCTGGCCGTGGTACCTTCCCTGGCGAGGAGATATTCAACCCCCTCTTCCCCCCATCTCGAGTCTAAAATCTCCGTGACTTCGTTGAGTGGCGCCGCCCTCGGTGACCCCCCCCCCTTGTTGGCGATTTGCTGAGTGGGTCTGGTGCGTTCCCTGGCGCCTGAAACCTGTGGGGTTCCTTGTAGTGTGTGAGCACTGATCTATGAAAGACCGGGTGCATTCTGGAGTCCTCCGGGAGTGTCAACCGGAAGGCCACTGGATTGATTTGTGCCTCGACTTGGTAAGGCCCTAGCTGCTTGTGTCTGAGCTTCTTCTTAGCTAACGTTCTGGCCGGCACTGCCTGGGCTGCTAACCAGACCCAGTCCCCCACCTGGATGTCTTCCCCGACTCTCCTGTGCCTGTCTGCCTGCATTTTGTAGGCGTGTTTTGCTAGCTCCAAGTGCCTTCGGAGTTGCTCATGGACCTCCTGTAACTCCGCTGCCAAGGCCTCTGCTCCCTGTGGCTCCCCCTCCCCCACTTTCTCTAATCCCGGGAAGGTTCTGGGATGCCGCCCATTGTTGGCGAAGAACGGTGTCACCCCCGTGGACACGTGCTTCGTGTTGTTGTAGGCAAACTCGGCCAGCGGTAGGTAGTCCACCCAGGTCGAGGGCTGTTGATTCGCGTAGCATCGCAGGTACTGCTGCATGATGGCGTTGACCCTCTCCGCTTGTCCGTTGGTCTGCGGGTGTCGTGCCGACGCTAAGTTGATCTTGACGTTCAGGATGCCCAGCAGCTTCTGCCAGAAGCTCGAGATGAATTGGCGACCCCGGTCGGACAGGATGGACCGCGGTAAGCCGTGAAATTTGAACACGTGGTCTATGAACAGCTTGGCGGTCTGTTCCGCTGTGGCCACCTTCGCGCAAGGAATGAAGTGCGCCATCTTGGTGAACAGGTCTACGACCACGAGTACCGCTGTTTTGCCTCGCGAACTGGGGAGATCTGTGACAAAGTCCAGGGCCACTTTCTCCCACGGTTCGAGCGGCGTCTGTAGCGGTTCCAGCAGTCCCACTGGCGGCCTGTGTACTGGTTTGGCCCTTTGGCATGTGTCACACCTAGTGACGTAATCCGCGACTTCTCCCCTCAGCTTGGGCCACCAAAAGTCTCTGGCTACCAATTCCGCCGTCTTGTCCTTGCCGAAGTGCCCGGCGCTGGGCGCGTCGTGTAACTGCTGCAGTACTTTTGCGCGGAGGTCGTCTCCCGGCACGTAGAGGGCCCCTTTGCGGATGAGCAGTCCGTCGCGTATCTGGAACTCGTCGTCCTTCACTGTGCCTCTTCGCACCTCCTCCATCTTGGATTGTGCGAACGAATCCGTCTGCAGCGCGCGACGTACCGCGTCCAGGTCCACGGTGGCTGCAGCGCACGTCCACGCTTTCGGTGCGAAAATGTGTTTGGCTGCCACCGGTGCCTCTTCCTCGAGATACTGCGGCTTCCTGGACAGCGCATCCGCCATGACGTTGTTGTCTCCCGGGATGTATTCTATCCGGAAGTCGAAATCCGCAAAGAACTCCGCCCAGCGGATGTGTCTCTGGTTCAGGAACCGCGCCGTGCGCCAGTACTCCAGGTTCTTATGGTCCGTGCGGACCTGCACCGTGTGTTTGGCTCCGATGAGGAAGTGCCGCCACGCCTTGAAGGCTGCATGAATGGCCAGCAACTCCCTGTCCCAGATGGTGTAGTTCTGTTCCGACTTGCTGAGTTTCCTGGAGTAGAATGCGCATGGCCTCCAGTCCCCTTGCGGATCTTGCTGCAACAGGACCGCCCCCACCGCTCTGTCCGAGGCGTCCGTTTCAACCCTCATTGGTTTGCTGGGGTTTACGTGTAGCAGCTGTTCTTCGGACGCGAAGAGACGCTTGAGTCTCCGAAAGGACTGCTCCGCCTGGTCCGTCCAGGTGAACTTCTTCTTGGAGCTGAGGGTGTCCGTGATGGCCACCGTCTCCATCGCGAACCCCTTGATGAACTTGCGATAAAAGTTGGCGAAGCCGCCGAACTTCTGGACCTCCTTCCGATTGCGCGGGCTCTTCCAGTCCAACACCGAGTGGACCTTGGTGCTGTCCATGGCGAGTCCCTTGTCGGACAACTTGTAGCCCAGGAAATCCACCTCCGTCATGTCGAACTGGCACTTCTCCAGTTTGGCGTAAAGTCTGTGCTCCCGTAGTCTCTGCAGGACCTCCTTGACGTCTCTTTCGTGAGCCTCCTGCGATTCCGAGAAGATCAGGATGTCGTCTAGGAAGCAGACGCACTTCTTGTAGAGGAGTCCCGCTAACACGTGGTGCATGAAGGCTTGGAAACAATGGGAGCCATTTTGCAAACCAAACGGCATAACTCGATATTCACAGGTGCCTAAAGGTGTAAACATGGCCGTCTTCCACTCATCGCCCTCCCGCATGCGTATAAGGTTGTACGCCCCTCGTAGATCCAACTTGGTGAAGATGCGTCCCTTCCTCACCGTCGCGAGCAGGTCGTCGATCTTGGGCATGGGGAATGCTGTGGGCTTTGTCCTGGAATTGAGGATTCTGTAATCAACTACCAGCCTCCGTTGGGGCGTGTCTTTCTTCTTCACGAAAAACACGGGACTGCCCCCCACTGCTTTGGATTCTTGGATGAATCCTCGCTTCAAGTTGTGATCTATGAACTCCCTGAGTTCTTGCAGTTCGTCTTCAGACATGGAATACAGTTTCCTAGTTGGCAGCGTCGCCCCCGGCAGGAGGTCAATCTTGCAGTCGTAGGGCCTGTGGGGAGGCAGCTTGTCCGCTTCCTTCTCGCAGAAGACCTCCAAAAACGCCTTGTACTTGTTGGGTACCGCTTGCAGCATGCCTAAGTGTAGCTGTAGCTCATCCTCTTGCCCCTCATCTTCCTGGCTGGTCAGGATGCAGTGTTCTGCGCAGTAGGAGGAGCAGAAGGTCAATTGACGCTGGTACCACGCTAATGCCGGGCTGTGCCTATCCAGCCAACTCATGCCCAACACTATGGGCGTGTCCGACAGGTGGGTGACGTTGAAGCTGATAACTTCGCGGTGATTTCCAATTTGCATTACCATTGGCTGTGTTTGCTGTACCACCTGTCCTCCCAGTAGCTCTCTGCCATCGACCGTGACGACGTTTAGGGGCATCGTGGCTGGCAGGAGCGCTATGCGATGTTGCTTGATGAAATCCACTCCTACAAAGTCTGCATTACTACCACAGTCAATGGTAATAGGGACTTCCAGGGTGCGTCCATTGGGCAGCTGGAGCGATGCGGTGAGTTGCACCACTGGTTTGGGCGGGAGGGGGTCTGTGGGCTGTAAAATCTATGGGGGCTGCTTCACTGACTCGCCTGGCTGGGCCCCAGTGCCTCTGCCTCCAACCAGGCTTCGTCGTTTCCCTGCAGCTGTTCCCCTGTTCAACTGCTCCCCTTACTGTTGCTGAGGCTGCAGTGTGCCTCTGGAGCCTCTGGGGACACTCTTTGGCCATGTGCTGTGCACTGTCGCAGATATAACACTTCCTGCTCCCTCTAGGAGCCTTCGCCTTGACTGCTCCTGGTGTTTGGGCTCTGGTTGCTGTCTGAGCCCTGGCACCACCTATCTCCATCGGCTCTTCTCCCCCCCCCCCAGTGGAGGCGTGGACTGCGCGCGCGCTGTCTCTCTGGGTAGGAAGGGAGTTGTTCTGGCTGGTGTGCGTGCCATACGTCCCTCATCCCTGCTCCAAGGGCGTTCTTCCAGGCGCACCCCTATTGCCAGCGCTCTTTGGATGACTTCTGTGGTGCTGTTGGGTCTCTCCCCCCTCGCCAGCTCATCTTTCACGGCCCCATTCAGCCCCTCCCAGAACAGATCCCTGACGGCAGCGGAGTCCTTCTCCCAGCCCAGCACATTTACTAACGCAAAAAAGCGGGAGTGATATTGTCTCACAGTGGCTTTGCCCTGCTTCAGCCCATGCATTTCCCTCCTGGCCACATCCACATCTACCGTCGATTTGAAACAATCGTCCATAGCCTTGATAAAGGCTTTTGAATCTTGGAGGGCGGGGTCATTTTCGCGCCATAAATTGCGCAGCCACGATTTAGCTTCCCCATGCAGATGAGTTATTATGAAGCCTACTTTCTCCTCCCCATCTCTAAAGTCTTTCCGAAGCAAATTGAGCGCGAAAACTATGTCTGCTCTGAAGTTAGGATACTGCTGCAGGTTCCCGTCGAAGTGGGCTACGATGCTGCCCCCCCTCTTCCCGAGGCCAACTCCCTCCGGCTTGGGTCCTGGCAGTCCCTCTTTGCCCAAACGTTCCCACCTGGTTTGCAGATCCCGGCAGAGCGCTACTGCTTCTTCCTCTCTCTTTCTGGATGCTGCTATTTCTGCGTAAAGACTCGTGACTGCTTCTTGCAGGTCTTTCACCTTGTCCTCTGTAGTCATCTTTGCCGATCTTCGTGAGCTCGCAAAACACCAAGTTTTGCCCCTCGCTGCGCCAACTCACGCTGCGAGGGTTCAATTTTTATTGAGACGGAGCTTACTGTCAGAGCTGCCCGAGGTCCCAGCTCACAAAGGACCAACGCCAGTCCGTTGTTATATACAAAAGTCTTTATTGAAGTTCAGTTTCGATTTCAAAGCCGCGGCGCGCAGCTCTACGTCTCAAACTTTAGACCGCTGAAGCTCCGTCTGAATCTCCTCCCCCCAGACACCAGTTTAAGACTCTAGCCTTGCTCCACCTCTTCCTCTGCTCTTTCCTCCTCTGGGTCCGCCTGTCCGCTGGGGTCTTGCCCTTTCTAGACTGTTCTGACGCTGAGTCCCCTGAGTCTTCCCCCTGCCTCCGGCGGGCTTTAGGACCTGGTTCCCAATCCGGGTTTTCTGCTGTCCTGCGCGCCTGTACATTTGAACTTGGCGCGCGCGCCCAGCCGGCAACCTTTCTCCTGACCGTTACACTGCTCCTGTCACTGCTTCCCCCTTCGGGGAGGCTAGCTGGACCTGACTTCCCCTCCGTTCCCTCACTCTCCGATAGAGGCGTGGTCAGCCCTGACTCATCTTCTCTCCCTGCTGGAGGAGACGCTGGCCCTGATACATGGGACTCTTCCCCCCCACTACGCTCTGGTGGGGGAGCTGGTCCTGATCTCCCGCTGCTGCTTTGGGAGTCCCCGCTGGCCCCTTGCTTCTGGTTTATCCCCCCTGGGACCCCCCTTGCCCTGGCCCTCGGCGCCCCCCTCTGGGAATCTTCTGATTCGCTGGAGAAGCTCATGGAATCTCTCGTGCCCCTGTCATACTCCCCTACGCTGCCCTCAGATTCTTCCCCTTCGCTCTCCGTTTCCTCTCTCCCCTGTGCCTCTGCTCCTGAGCCCCTGACAAATATGTTTAAAAAATCCAGACTGGCTCAGAATGAAGAAAGGAAGTGGTAGCAGCTGTGAGATTTTTGCTGTAAGGCAGGGAGCCAGGAAAACCACAAATTCTTCTGCAACTGACAGGAAAATTTATGTTGCTCCTCCAGAGGAAGAGGGAATCCTCCCCCCTCCATATAACTATAGCAACAGAAATCAAGCGATACTGCCGCCTTCAGGGCAAGTATTGGCACCTCAAAATATACCGGCAGGACAAACCCAACAGATCCCTATGCCCAGCCAATCTCAGCCAACTATAAATAATTATCTGCAAGCCACAAATAGTGCCTTACAGGCTGCCCCACCTTCTCAAGCATCTCTGGATGTGCCTAGCCTTCCAGATTTGCCTTCCCAGCCAAAACAAACTACAGCTTTTGATCAAAGCACGCTACCCTCCCCTCCCGAGGAAAAATTCAACCAGGACATGTCAGCCTGGCAGACACAGGCAGAGGGAGCGGCAGGAGGAACCAGCACATTTCAAATGTCTGGAGCATGGGGAGAACAAATTAATTCATTGAAAACCCCAGAAAGCCGTGACAGTTCAAAATTATGGAAATTGATGGATGCTATTACAGATTCTGGGCAGAAATTGGTCCTAAAAATGAGAGAAACTGATTTGCCTAGCACATCTCAAAGCCCGGCCTCGCCTGGTTTTCCTAAGGGAGGTTATTACTTACGAAATAACAAGGGGGCACCAGCGCCGATGCTTCCCCTGAGGGCAATCTTAGGGCCCCAAGATCCTCGTCCTGTGGATGGGCAGGGCAGACCAACTGGACCTTGGCCTGTAAGAACTGTCACACTCCAATACGTCCCCTTTACAACAACAGATTTATTGAATTGGAAAACACATACGGTACCCTTTTCAGAGAAACCTCAGGCCATGCTGGATTTAGTTGCTTCCATTATGGTAACCCATCTGCCTACATGGCAGGACTGCAGACATCTTTTGATGACTCTTTTCACCTCTGAGGAAAGGAGAAGAATAGATTCCACTGCAGATAACAATCTCAAAGCCCAGGTGCCCAATTCTGAAAATAATCCGGATGCTTGGGTTCGTGCCAGATATCCACTTTCAGATCCAGGGTGGGACCCTGATAGGGATGAGGACGCCTTGGACAATTATCGGCAGGAAGTTTTAAAGGGTATAAAGGGTGCTGCCAGAAAGCCTACAAATATCTCTAAAGTCTCTGAAGTTGTTCAACTTAGTGATGAATCTCCTTCCATTTTTTTGGAACGCTTAATGGAGGCATATAGGATTTATACCCCTTTTGATCCAGAAGCCCCAGAAAGTAAGCAAATGGTAAATGCGGCATTTGTGGCTCAGAGTGCTTCGGACATAAAGAGAAAATTACAAAAGTTAGACGCTTTTGAAACATTGCAAATGGAACAGCTCCTAGCAATCGCTGAAAATGTTTTTTTGAACAGGGAAAATGAGGTTAAGAAGGACAGAGTTCGGGAATTGAAGCAAAAGGCAGTGTTTTTGGCTGCAGCCATCAGCCAAGGCTCAGCATTTGATGCAGGTGCCCAAGGGAGAGGTTCAAATAGGGCACGTGGAAGAGGAAGAGGAAGGGGACAGCCATTGGGAAGAAATCAGTGTGCAATTTGCAGGAAGGAAGGTCATTGGAAACAGGAGTGCCCTGATGCAAGGGAAACAGAGGGAGAAGGTGGATTCAGGGAACAGAGGGGACGTGGACGTGGATGGGGATCGCAGCGTGGAAGGATGCAAGCAGGAAGATATGTGAGGAACAGAGGAAGTAGCAGAGACTTTGTTGGATTAGCGCAATTGGAGGAATATGAGAATGAGAATGCATAGGACAGACCGGGCTCAACTCTTTCTTTAGGCTCCCAAGAGCCCATGGTCTCGGTCAGTGGAACATGAGCCTCATGATTGCATTCAAGTAATGGACGCAATTTACTCTAGCCGTCCAGATTTGCAGGATGAGCCTTTAAAAGACCCAGATGTGGAATATTTCACAGATGGAAGCAGCTTCATAAAGGAGGGGCAAAGGAGGGCTGGATATTCTGTGGTTACTCAAACTGACGTCATTGAAGCACGGCCTCTGCCAATTTCATCCTCAGCGCAGAAAGCAGAACTTGTGGCTTTAACCAGAGCTCTTCAGCTAGCAGCTGGCTGTAGCGTAAATATCTACACAGACTCAAAGTTTGCTTTTTTAACTTTACATGCCCACGGAGCCTTGTGGAAGGAAAGAGGGCTCATTGGGGCAGAAGGAAAAGCGCTGAAATATGGCCCGGAATTAGAAGCGCTTTTGGAAGCTGTATGGGCTCCAAGGAAGGTTGCGGTCATACATTGCCGAGGCCACAGCAAGGAAACCACAAAAACAGCAAAGGGAAATCAGTTTGCAGATCTAGCTGCAAAACGGGCTGCTCTATTGCCACCGCCACCTGCCTCTATAACCGCTTCTCTTTTTCCTACAGCAGTTGATGTAGAGCAAATAAAACCCATTTACACAGAGGCAGAAGCAAAATGGGCCCTACAAGAAGGGGGGTACAGAATCCCACCACAGGATGGATGGTTTATCCTACCAGACCAGCAAGTATTTGTCCCAGAAGCCTTAGGCAGGGACATAGTAAAACAATATCGTGAGTCCACTCACTATGGGTCCACAGCATTGCGGGAAAGCCTGAATAGGCAATTTTACATAACTAGGATATCCCAGCTGGCCGAAGCAGTATCACGCGCATGCCTTCTGTGTGCAAAAAACAACCCCAAGCAAGGACCAGTACCTCCACCAGGAATACAGCAAACAGGCTTAATGCCAATGGAGAATTTAATAGTGGATTTCACGGAAATGCCCAAGGCAAGAGGGTTTAAAGCGCTTTTGGTCTTCACATGCTCTCTTACGGGCTGGCCTGAAATTTATCCTGCTAGAACAGAAAAAGCCCAGGAAGTAGTAAAGCACCTCCTAACAGAAATCATTCCAAGGTTTGGTCTACCAAGATGTATAGGCAGTGACAATGGTCCAGCTTTCGTTGCATCAATAGTGGATGGTGTATGCAAAGCCTTGCAAATACAATGGAAACTACATGCGGCCTATAGACCTCAAAGCTCAGGAAAAACAGAAAGGATGAATCGGACTCTCAAAACACAGTTAGCAAAATTGTGCCAGGAAACTCATTGTAAATGGGTAGACTTGTTGCCTATAGCTTTGTTTAGGATCAGATGTTCACCAACAAAGAGACTGAAACTTTCTCCTTTCGAACTTTTGTATGGGAGACCCCCTCCAATAGCCACGGGAATTACAGCAGACTTAACTCAGGTGGGGGGACAGATAACAGCAGAGCAAATCCAGGCTCTTTGTCGTATTTCTCTTGATTTAAACAGGAGGTGTCTCGAACGCACTCCCATCAGCTTGGCCGATCCAGTCCATCCTTTCCGCCCGGGAGACCAGGTTTGGGTGTGAGAGTGGAAAAGCGAACCACTGACGGCTCGGTGGAGAGGTCCCTACACAGTTCTGCTGGCCACGCCTACAGTGGTAAAGGTAGCGGAAGTAACCCCGTGGATTCATCATTCTCGTCTGAAGCGGTTTGAGGGACATTGGAACTGTGAGCTGAACCCGTCTGACCCTCTGAAGTTGAAGCTCACCAGGAACCCCTGCACCTAGCCCCTCCGGAAGCGGGCAGGAGCACGGGCAACGGGACTACAGGTCTGCTCTCACTGCACCTGGAAGCCAGTGAGTCTACGCACACCGGAAGATTTGGGAGCTGCACCAGCGTATGGGAGGACCCCTACCAGTTAAAATATCAGTCAATCCCAGATTTCAGCCAGACTTTGCATATAAACCCTTAGTACAAATAACAATAACAAGGGCAGATAAAAGGTGGGACATTCGTGATAAGTGGGTGGATTGGGTAACTGCATACGGTTGTTACATTCCTTTCTTTTTTGGGGAATTCTACATACCAGATTGGGCACAAGCAGGTCCAAGACAATGGGTTCACATACAGAGGGAAGAGTACATGCCAGGGGAACCAAGGAGAGCCGTACGCAGCTTCTCCTCCCCACCTCCCCAAGGGGCATTTCCCCACACCATACTGGTCACTGTAGCCTTTTTCCCTCCACCGCCCACAGGTCCCTTCAAGGTAGCAGTTGCAGAGTGTATACAGGGTGAGTTGACCCCACCAGCTCGATCAGAACCCGGGGACCACTAATAAGTCCACTGGGTGCGGCCAAGCGGGGAGGCTATATCTCGCCAAAAAGATATGTTCTGGTACCTGCTTCCTTATATAATTGTTTCAATTTCACTCCTTCTGGTCCTGATCATTCTATTCTGCATATATAAGAAGGATCACAGTAGTGAAACCGACCCAGAGCCGGAACTGATAAGGTTCAACCCTGAGGGCCTACAGGGGGAAAATGAAAATGAAGCTTCTGTTCATATTGATGTGCTTGTGGCTCCAGAGAGGCCCAATGGTAGTGGGTAATGCCTTTATAAAGCATGCTGAACACATGTTCCAAATATATGGGGAGAATGCTACCTTATATTATGAACACCCAAGGAAGGTAGCAGACATGTCCCTAATACCAGGATTAATCAAGGATCCTGATGTTGTTTTGGCAGGCCTGCTTTACAATCAGAGTGGCCTCTTTGCAGCCCCACCTTCTGAAATGAATGACATCCCCTACCGATACATCCGATACACCAGAACCACAAAAGGCCTATGTTTTTGTTGTCATTCCACGGGAGTATGGAATTCCAAATGGAAGTATTGGCCCCAAGTTAAGTACCACATTGACAAAGGATGGCTGGGAAACTATACCCAATGCACTGATAAATTTTGGCTTTGGGGTTCCCACAATGCCTCCTTCCCAGGGCAATACTACCTCTTCAGATTTGTACCCATACTTTCCTCAGTATTCGGTTAATTTCACTGGACAAGGGTCCATTTGTTCTGGCTGGATGATTAAAGATCCTAACCTTTGGTTTCTATATGATGGATTGGCGACAAATTTCCACCCAGGAAATTTCCAGTGTGTCGGCGTGGGGGCTTTTACCTTTCCGGTTATGGTGGAGGTCAATCTCCAGGTACCCCACCTTGGAAGCAGACGGAAAAGGGCAGCCCTAGGCGAACACTGTGAAGATGAAATTTTTCTGTCAAATTCTGTAGGGAGCGTTGGGGGAGGATTTATAGGATTCCTCTCAATGGGCATATACCCAGGAGTAGTTTCTGAGCAAAATAGAGTGGCGCTCTTTGCTCTTACATGCAGGCTGGAGAAAACTATCAATGCCACCACCCGTGTCTTGCGCTCCCTGCAGGCAGAGGTTGAGGATTTGAACCAATTGACGATGACCCATAGATTAGTTTTGGACTACCTCCTTGCACGTTCGGGCGGTTTTTGCAAAATTGTCCTAAAGGGTCAATGCCAGGTTAAATTCCATGATCTTAACAAGACAATTGAAGACGAACTGCAAAAACTGCAGTCTCTGGTAGCTGACAACACACCCACTCAGAATCCCTGGGAAAAGATGTGGTCGTGGATCCCAGGAGAGGGGTGGGTGCACAGCCTTCTGACTGCCTTAGCCATAGGAGGATTTATTTTTCTGTTGCTTCTTTCTGTAATCCCTTGCTGTCTGTCCTTGCTTAGGAGAATGATAGCCCGCAATGTTAAGCATCTTACTGACCCCCAGATTCTGGCAATATATCGAGCTCTGCCCCCAGTGCCAGAGGAGCCAGAGGAAGACCAGGAAGACGATAGTTACGAGCGAATGCATCGGGAACCAGTTCCGGTGCAGGAACAGGTCCCCTTGCAGGAAACAGTGGTTTATTCTGATGTCCAGAGTGGTGTTCAAGCTCAGGAGTCAGATGAATCTTCTCTCTGAGCTTGAAAAGGGGGGAATGAGGCAAGGAAAGAAGGGCTACCCCTATGCTATTCATATAATCAGTTATCAGAAATCAATATATTCATATATGCTCACACATAATCAAGGCTTACAGTATTTGAAAATCCATTTTGAATCAAAGGGAAGCTGTGCCTTAGCTAACTGCATTGCTTGGAACAGCAAAGTTTAGAACCGACCTTTCCCCTACTACTTCTGTGAACCCTGGACATGGGGAAGACGTGAATCAGAGATTCTGGTACAAAATCCCCTCAGATACAGGCTAAATTAGTCCACAGAACAGGAAGAGCAAAACCACAAAAACTCCAAACTCCCTGTCCTGTCATAACTAGGGGAGAGGTTAGACAGAGCGTCATTACAAGCATCGGAAAGCAGAACTTGAACTCGGTGTTTGACCAGTGCTTGACCAGGTGCTGGACGCATGGCCAGAAGCTTGCTAATTGGTTATTCCTTGCTGACAATATCGTGACTGTCTCATGATTGTCTCATGATTTATGATTTGCTGTGATCTGCTCAGGTATAAAGACCTCTGGATTTCTGTCAATCGGGGTCCCAGTTCCTTTTGGAAGAGATTCCAAACTGGGTCCTTATTGCCTGGCAATAAACTTCACCTTCTTATTCTCCATTGCTGAGTCTGCCTGATCCCTATTTAACACCAAGCGAGTACCTGCTTACGTTCACGTGCTTCAGAAGCAGTTCAATTCAAATCCTAATTCTCTTGCTGATGTTTTGAAGGCTGACCATCTTCCTCACTCCGACCTCCTCAGAAACGGAGAGGCTGAAGACTGTGGAGAAGTTGAGACAACTGCGCCAGTTCCTGGAAGAAGAAGAAGAAGAAAAGCGTCTGCTGAATCATGTGGAAGAGGTGGAGAAGGAGATTGCAGGGAGAAGGGATGAGCAGCTGGCCAGACTCTGCAGGAAACCCTCCTCTCTTGAGAGGATCATCCAGGTGATGGAGGAAAAGGGTCAGCAGCCAGCGAGTGAACTGCTGCAGGTAAGACGGCTCCAGGAAAAGGCTGCCTCCCATCCTTTCTGTGCCCCTTTCATGTACGCAAGGAGTGTAGGGGCTCAGTTGACGGAGCCTCAAGTCAGCTTTGTAATGGACAGGAACACCCCAGAGACCTGGGATGCTGAACTCACCTGAATGCCGACTAGAGATTCTTCAATCTTCTGGATGGAACAGGAGGGGATTTTCTGCTCCTTGCTGATGATTTGCCTCCGAATGCCTTCCCGCTGGGCAATGCTGCCTTCCTGCCCTGCCCTGGGCTTCGCCAAGGATGCAGTCAGGCCTCCTTCTGACATGAGCCAGTCTCTTGACCAAGCTTCTCTTCCCGTTCCCTCCACAACTTCTGCGTGGATCCCCTTCCCCATAGATCCTGATCGTCCCAAAATGGTGCTCGGTCACAGTGACCAAAGAGCAAGACAGAGGGACTCATCCAGACTGCGCCATCTTCTCCACTCACAATCCCATATGGCCAGACGTACAAATGCTTTTGAACTCCCTCTTTAAGGAGGCTGAGAAGGCTAACATACTGGCAAAGGCAGGAGAAGCCCTATTACGGAATGATTACCAGATGTCCCCGTCTGCCAGGGACAGTCCCCGGATTTACAAATCTGTCCCCAACAAAATCCGTACCCGGAATGTCCCTGGATTTCATATAAGGCCCCCAGATTTATATTTTAAGTGTTGTAGATTTATTAGTAGGGAAGGAATGTTGCGTGATTGGTTCAACGGCACAAGACACATCATATGGGGACTTCCGGCGAGGCAAAATGGCGGGTGCCACGGCAATGGGCTGCCACAAAGCCCATCAAGGCCACAGGCTTCTAGCATGACTCATCCCGGCTGTCTGGAAAGGGGGGTGGGGAGCGCTCCCACCCCAGCCACTCCAGGATGGGAAGTGCGTCCCGGGGGAAGCGGGATTCAGGCGAAGGAGGACGTCGGGTTGGGTGGGGGTTGCCAGGAGCAGCACGGTGCCCCTCAAACCCCCGGGTTCCACTCTCCATGCAGGCGCCCAACGTGACCAGCTGGCAAGGGCTCTTTCTTACTCCAGCCTTGGCGTGCAGATCCCGGGTTCAGCCCCAGATCTCTGGAGCGGAAAGGCTCTTGGGCGTGAATATGAAAGGCAGCACCTGTCAGAATAGGTCATACGGAGCCAGTACAAATGAACATGACTATTGGTTCGCTTCCTCGGCATCCCAGAACTGTGAAGGTTGCCTCAACTGTTGAGCAACACAGCTAAGGAAGAAGGAGTGGCGTGTCTCCGGGGGGAGCATAGCTCCCATTCCCTTCCAAACACACAGACAGGACAGTGTGGTGGCACCCAGGGAATAGTTGCAGCAGCCGGATGGCTGGCTGAAACACACACCATTGCACTCTTTTTGCATGGGATTCACTCTGAATCAGCCAGTTAGTGAACTTGGTGCTCCTGTGCAACAAAGCCACTACAAAATTGCTCTTTCCCTCACACTTCCAGGTCCCTCCAGCTGGGCTTTTTGAGTGTGATGGGTTTTTCTCACTCCAGAGCAGTTTGTCTTTAAGCTGAAAGTCACCAGGAAAGCAAGGGAGACTAAAAAAAATTGCACTCTTGGTTTCCTGGAAGAAGATCAAAAGACTCCCCTGGACTAGAAGAGACATCTCATTAACAACTGGAGAAATGCCACAGAACTTTGGATATCTGCTTGGGAGGTTTCTGATGCAGTATTAATTTCACAAGGAGCCAGGAGTGAAACCGAAAGTAGACTGACCAGCTAGCTGAATCCAATTATATTGCTATGGGGTGGGGGGAACCTCTAACATTTTACTTTTCGATATTTGTACTTCCAGGGTGAATTGAATGGGTGGGGGGTGGAGGAACGGAGGAAAGAAGAGCTAAAATGTCCGTGGCTAGGGGGCGCAATCTGGACGGTTCTGCCGGGGCGCAAGATCACCTAACTACTGCTCTGCACCTCTGGACCAGGGGGGGATGGTGCTCATTGGGACTGGGAGGGTGGAAGGCAAGGAGGCCAACAGTAGGTGGCGCCACAGCCAAGGAGTGGCAGAGCCAATGTGGTCTGTATCTGAGATGGAGTGGGAAGGGGCTGGCGGCCACCGCAGCCATCCCCTGTCTGCCCTCATGGACCGGCCAGAATCCCCAGGGCAAATGCTCATCTTGCCAGAGTCTGGGTCTTCTGCTGTTGCTCTCTCAGAAACCGTGCCTAGGTGGGATGTTTCGTTTTCCATAGCTGCTTCATCCCTGAGGAAGTTGGAGGTGACGCAACTCCTGCATCTCTGACGTGGGAAGGTTTGGGCGTATAACAAATTCCACCCTTCTCCCTTGGCTCTGTGGAAAGAAGGCATCTTGAAATATACTCAGAGTCGCAAAGTGATTTCATGCTCTTTATTCAGCTCATAGTGGTGAGGAGGAATGAATGAATGGCCCCTCAAAGTACCTGCTTTATATACATTATTTACACAATGGGCTGCACATGATTGGCTAATTCCAGAATTCTACTGTAAGCCAATCAGGTTGTGGATTCACTTCTATCTGGAGCATGATTGGGTGGTTCCTGCCAACCAATCATACTGCTGCATTGTTCTGGGACCAATCAAACTGCTGCATTCTGAATCCTATTGTTCCAGGACCAATCAGACTGCTGCAGTTTGTATCCTATTCAACTCAGTACATAACACATCTTTACATTTTGAGCACATTTCACAGGCCAGGAGCCAAGCACCCCTTCCTGAGGGGGAGAAGAGACCCAGAAAAGATGAGCCCTTCCCAGCCCAAAGGCGTTCCCCTGAGATTCAGCTTCCGGGCTATGGCTATCCAGGTTAGGAGCAGGAATATTGGGAGCGGGAAGGAACTGATGTCATCTGCCAGAGCAGCTGGCTAATTGAAGGGAATGAGGTGATAACAAGGCTTTCAAATCTGAACTCTTGTTTGCGGCTGATTAGGATAGAGGGAGGTGGAGAACAAGGGCAATCGGAAGCAGACTCTGGGTAGTTGGTTCCTTCTCTTTGTTCGGGTTCCTACGTTACACCAGCAGTTTAAATGGCAACACTCCTTTGCAAGATTGGCCGCCTTTTTAATTGCTTGTTATGGAAAATCAATAAAATGATAAGTTGCCCCTGCCAAAGGGTTGCATGACATCTGGCTGAAGACTTTTTGTGCTAAAAGTTGAAGCTATGCTGGTGTGTGTGTGTGTGTGTGTGTGTGTGTGTGTGTGTGTGTGTGTCCGTCCATCCGTCCATGTGGCCGCTGTGTATTCAGCATTCCACCCCTTCCAAAGAATCCTAAGAAACTTACTTTTCCTTTCACAGTGCTACGATTCCCAGCACCCTTAACAAACCATTCTTCCCAGGACTTTTTGGGTGTGGGTGGGAGGAGATGTGCTTTACATGTGCGGTGTGCAGGCATCTCCCAGCACATGTCGGGGGGAATTCAAGACTAACTCTTATGCTTTTCTTCCTTAGACCAGCTTGACGTTGAACGAGAGGTTCTCTGGGTTGAGGAACACATGCCATTTCACAGCGAAGCAGAACACGGGCCGAATGGTCACTCTGCCATTGCATTTGGTGAAGTCAGACTGGCTTTGCAAAGGAGCTTGCCCCTGAAGCCAGTTGGTTGCCTGCCTGTGGCTGGCTGGTGACTTGGCACCACCAAAACACAAAGAGACAGCCCCATGCAACCTCACACCCAAAGATTTCTGCCCATGCTTCAGACATGCAGCCCTAAGAGCAGCTCTGACTCCCAGTCTAGGCCCCTCTGCCCCAGTCTTCCTCCTGATGTAGGCTACAGGATCTGGGAAGTCTGATCCAGCTTTGAGGTGTGGTTCCATATGGCCGTTAGTACTGTTGTGTTTTTGCCAGAGAGCCACGTGGTAAGGAAGATCTCCAAGCACGCTTCCTAGGGGGTTCTCTTTAATCCTCAGATGTGCCCACAAAGGCATGATCCAGCACCCTCATGCCACAGCTGCCTCTGGAGTGACCCTCCCTCCGGTAAGAGGCGTGCCTCACAGCTGAGTGCCTGGTTTTTTGTGTAGGGCGGAGGCTGGGAATCTTGTGGGCTCCCAGATATTGCCAGATCCAATGGCCTTCTGCCTCAGCCAGCATGGCCGACGGTCAGGGGTGATGGAATCCAACAACATCTAGAGGGCCACACAATTCCCCATCCCTGGTCTAGTGAATTTGAGGTTCTTGGTTTCTCTCCCTCTGCCCCCTTTTGCCTGGAAAAGCACTTTGGCAGATTCCTTTGGAGGTTTTGGGTGTGACAAGCTGTAGCAGTGCACTGAATAAAACAACTTTGAGAAGCTGAAACACCGGGCTGTTTTCTTTTCTAATAAAAATATTCACTGTGCAGTTCACAGGCACAAAACACAATGTTGATATTGTCCAGGAAATGGGTTTTCAGTTGGAGGGCATGGGTTGCGTGAGAGCATGTTGTGTGGGATAACCAGTCTCATATAACCAACATGCTTCAGTCTAATTAGTGCATGAAGGGGTTAACATCATAGAGTAAGCTGTCCTGCCATCTCAGCCATGTCTCTTCCCCTTACCTTGGGAGTGAGTTCTGATCTATTCTGGTATTCACTTCTTCAGCGTTTAATGTACTGTAGGTTTTTCCTGATTTTATGGTTTTATCTTTCTGTAAATGGCTTTGATGTTTCTTACCATCTGGTAATGTATAAATTTTATGAAATAAATAAATAATTTTGAATAAATAAATAAAAAGGAAGCTGTAAAACCACAACCTCCGAAATGAAAGCTACTGTGCCTGCAGACGGATGTTTTTGCCTGGAGGGGGGCCGTATTCTGCAATGTGCTATCGATGCAATAATAGTGCAGCTTTCTAATGGACTGTCCACGCAAACATCATTCTGCTTTCTCAGTTGCTCTGTAATGCTTCGCCAGGGTTACCACATCATGGCCCCCTGGGGGTGCGCTCCTGTGTTGTAGCTCAGCAAAAGCAGGACAAAATTCCTCTAGTATGGCTCACAGTGAGGGCTGCTGAGAGTTGGGAGAGATCTCGGAGGCCAAAGAGTTTGCTTTTCTGCTCAGTACAGGGGATCTTGCCAGCTCTTCACCCCTGACTGGCCGAATATGCCCATCTCTCATCCAGGCAGCTCCACAGCGTGCCTGGATGATGACTCAGATGGAGCTGGACACACAATTCCTGAAGGATGCAATAATCTTGCAATTGTGGTGGACCAACTACATGTCATTTTGCTTTGCAAGTTGTTCTGTGATGCGTCCCCTGTGCTACTATATTATTATCAGCCAGAGGGGCCTTCTTGAGCTATAAAGTGCAACTTAAGTGGGACAAATCCCCCCCCCCATAACATTTAGATGGATTTAGGGGAGTGCAACTGGTTTGGTCACCCTGGCGTGAAGCCTTGCGGGCCCCACAGGGGACACCGCATCGATGATGTTGAATAGACGTTGAGAGGCGTGGGGGCACTGAATTTTGGCATCGTACAGGGCTCCCCTGGAATTTGAGATGCCATGGTTCACCACTGAAGAACATTTGTGGTATGAAAAAGGTACCTGGTTTCAGCTGGAAGTTAGGGGGCACTGGTTGGAAGGGTCGGAGTATGTCTGTCCCGAAAGCTTTGCAGGCACGAACAGTACTGAATACAGTCTTGCATATAACTGCCCTCCTACTGTCATGAATAGAAACAATCATGAATCGACAAAAACGGGCATCTGGAAGGAACCACTATGCCAACAGGATGTCGGACTGAATGGGCCTTGGCCTGACCCAGCAAGGCTCTTCAAATGCGCTTATGTTCCCCTGACTTTGAGGACACCTTGCAGGAGTCTCACCCGTCTCATGGCTATTCTTCTAGTGTGGACCAGTTCTACAAGCTCTCCCCCGAAAGCAGGTGCACCATCCAGAACATGCTGGCGCTGTACCTGAAGAAGAAAGTGAACACAGACCAGGAGGCAGGGACTTCTAGGGGAAGCGAGGCCTTCATGCGGGAAGCCTTGACTCCTCACGTGCTCCCCGGGATCAGCTTCGACCCCACCACCCAGTCTTCTGCTGCAGCAGATGAGGATGGGCATTCCTCCCCTTTCAACCATCTGGCGGAGTCACTCTTCCCCCTGGCCCAGAACAGGAGGCTCCTTCCCAACACGCAGAATGCCTTGCACGTGATCGATGGGCCTGTGGTCACTGTGACATAGGCAGGGCCGGATTTATGTATAGGCTAAGTAGGCTGAAGCCTAGGGCCTCTAGATCTAGGGGGTCTCGCCAGCCTGCCCACTCCCCAGCGCTGCAGACAGTCTTCCCTCTCCCCAAATTGCAAACCCAAGACTTCATGCAGGGCATTTCTCCCCCATTTCAAGGACATTTTGCTTCAAAGGGAAAGGTGGACTTGGAGAAGGCAAGCAAAATGCGAGGGAGATAGTGAAAGATACAGGAAATTGAATGCAGATTTCCAAAAAATAGCAAGGAGAGACAAGAAGGCCTTCTTAAATGAGCAATGCAAAGAAATAGAGGAAACAACAGAATGGGAAGAACCAGAGATCTGTTCAAGAAAACTGGAGCTATGAAAGGAACATTTCATACAAAGAGTACCATAATAAAGGACAAAGGTGGAAAGAACCTAACAGAAGCAGAAGACGTCAAGAAGAGGTGGCAAGAATACACAGAGGAATTATACCAGAAAGATATGGATGTCTCATACACCCCAGGTAGTGTGGTTGCTGACCTTGAGCCTGACATCCTGGAGAGCAAAGTCAAATGGGCCTTAGAAAGCACTGCTAATAACAAGGCCAGTGGAAGTGATGATATTCCAGCTGAACTATTAGATTTTGTTAAAGATGATGCTGTTAAGGTGCTACACGCAATATGCCAGCAAGTTTGGAAAACTCAGCAGTGGCCAGAGGATTGGAGAAGATCAGTCTACCTCCTTTAGAGGAAAAGGCCTTGAGGGGAGGACCTCTTGCCTCCACAATGCTTCCGAAACATGCATAAGCTGAGAGGCAATTGTCCGACAAATGTGGTGCTGTGGGGAGGCAGGAACATTTTCCTGCAGTTAAGTACCGTATTTTTCCTTCTATAACACGCAGATTTTTTCTTCTAAAAAGGAAGGGGAAATGTCTGTGCGTGTTATAGAGCGAATGTGTGGTCCCTGGAGCCGAAAAATCATGCAAAAATCAAATCGCGGCGCTGCACGCTGCACGGAGAAGCGAAACCTGAAAAGAGGAAGCGGCTGCTTTCCTGCATTCTGCCTCAGGGTCTTACTGCCCACCCCCCTCTGTTTCGTTGCTGTGTTTGCTGAAACGGAACAAAGAGCAGGGAAAGCCCCTCCCCTCCAGGCAAGCTCCGGTGCTGCTGGGGGAGAGGGAGAGAGAGGGGGGAAGGGAGAGAGAGGGGGGAGGGGGAGGGAGAGGGGGGGAGGGCGAGAGAGGGGGAGGGAGGGAGGGGAGAGAGAGAGAGAGAGAGAGAGAGAGAGAGAGAGAGAGAGAGAGAGATGGCTGGCTTGGGTGGGGGGAAACTTTTGCCTTTCTTTCCTCCCTCCCGTTAAATCCCTCTCCTGCATTCTTAGCCAGCTGCTTCTCTGCACACCCCTCTAATGTCCCTTCTTTGTTTTTCCTTCGCTCCCCACTTAAAATGTGGTTACAAAGCATGGATCCACAGGGATCCTCAGGATCTTTGCATTGGGTCACCCCAAATTCACCATCAGATCACATAGCATGTCCATGGCTACAGCCTGCACCAAAAAAATCAGGCACCCACTGTTGCTTGGGGCTGCAGTGGTGCAAAAATGTGGTTTAAAAGCATGGATCCACAGGGATTCTCAGGATCCTTGCATTGGGTCACCCCAAATTCACCATCAGATCACATAGCATGTCCATGGCTACAGCCTGCACCAAAAAAATCACGCACCCACTGTTGCCTGGGGCTGCAATGGTGCAAAAATGTGGTTACAAAGCATGGATCCACAGGGATTCTCAGGATCTTTGCATTGGGTCACCCCAAATTCACCATCAGATCACATAGCATGTCCATGGCTACAGCCTGCACCAAAAAAATCACGCACCCACTGTTGCCTGGGGCTGCAATGGTGCAAAAATGTGGTTACAAAGCATGGATCCACAGGGATTCTCAGGATCTTTGCATTGGGTCACCCCAAATTCACCATCAGATCACATAGCATGTCCATGGCTACAGCCTGCCCCCCCAAAATCACGCACCCACTGTTGCCTGGGGCTGCAATGGTGCAAAAATGTGGTTAAAAAGCATGGATCCCCAGGGATTCTCAGGATCCTTGCATTGGGTCACCCCAAATTCACCATCAGATCACATAGCATGTCCATGGCTACAGCCTGCCCCCCAAAAATCACGCACCCACTGTTGCCTGGGGCTGCAATGGTGCAAAAATGTGGTTAAAAAGCATGGATCCACAGGAATTCTCAGGATTTTGGCATTGGGTCACCCCAAATTCACCATCAGATCACATAGCATGTCCATGGCTACAGCCTGCCCCCCCCCCCAAATCACATACCCACTGTTGCCTGGGGCTGCAATGGTGCAAAAACGTGGTTACAAACCATGGATCCACATGGATCCTCAGGATCTTTGCATTGGGTCAGCCCAAATTCACCATCAGAGCACATAGCATGTCCATGGCTACAGCCTGCCCCCAAAAAATCACGCACCCACTGTTGCCTGGGGCTGCAATGGTGCAAAAACGTGGTTACAAACCATGGATGCACAGGGATTCTCAGGATTTTTGCATTGGGTCAGCCCAAATTCACCATCAGATCACATGTCTGTGGCCACAGCATGAAGCACAAAAATGATACATCCACTGTTTCATTCAGAATGTTTTTTCCCTTGTTTTCCTCCTCTAAAAACGATGTGCGTGTTATGGTCAGGTGCGTGTTATAGAGCGAAAAATACGGTATTTTCTACGTTCCTTTCCCGAAACTTCCCCAAACGGTTCTGAAGCCCCTCTAACCTCAGAAGTCTTTTCTTCCCTCCGGAATTCTGGGATTCGAGGATAACTTCATGGAGAAGGAAAGAAACCTGCAGAATCAGCAAATGAGTGCCCGCCGGGAGCCTCCACCCCCACCGCTGCCACCAAGCAGGCTGTAAGTTGCCTTAGAGGTGTACTGTGCCCTCCCGCCTCCTTGCTTTTAAGGACTACTTGAGTTCTGTTCTCATCTCCCTGAGGCGTATCCGTGACAAGGAGAGTATGAGCAAGAAGCAACCCCAATGACCCACACTATGCGCAAGCTCTTTGTGCCTTCCACACATACGCAGTCCGGACAGAGAGAGGGACTCATCAAGCACGTCCTCGCCAAGAGAGAGAAGGAATATGTCAACACCCAGAATTTCAGCTCAGATCATGCAAAAGTGCAAACACCATGCAAAGACCAGTGGAACCTGTATCAGAGTTGGGGCTGGAGAAAGCGACATCTACATGACAGCTTTATTGTTGGGTGCCAGGCAAAGTCTGTCCTGTTCACTCAGGCCACATGGGTGGGTAATGGAAAGTATTAGTTGTGGTGGGCAATTTTCCTTGGTGCCACATACTGAACCGTGGCTTCATATTACGAGTGGGACAGCAGCCTCTCCTCCAGGTTTGCACACCTCTCCCCCACCCCAAGCCTATTTGGAAGCTTCCACTTGGATTTTAAATTAACCACAGTTTGGTGTGTCCAGATCCTATGGTGGTTCATTTTACCAGCTTTGTAAACCCACAATTGGAAGTTGGCTTGTTTCAATGAGCCATGGTTCAAATGAAGCGGTGTGTGCAGCTTCAGACATTGTGACAAGATGCAGTTAATCCAAAACTGAAGCAAAATCTTTGGAACTCCTCCTAAAAGCTGTGCTGGAGGACAGGGAGGTGTGACCCCCCCCCAACACTTGGTGTGGGTCATCCTTATAATGTTAGCTTATTACTTCAAACAAAGTTTTTGCTTTGGTTATTTCCTCGTACTGTTAGTAGTAAGGTAAAGGTAAAGGGACCCCTGACCATTAGGTCCAGTCGTGGCTGACTCTGGGGTTGCGGCGCTCATCTCGCTTTATTGGCCAAGGGAGCCGGTGTGCAGCTTCCGGGTCATGTGGCCAGCATGACTAAGCCGCTTCTGGCGAACCAGAGCAGCACATGGAAACGCCGTTCACCTCCCCGCCGGAGCGGTACCTATTTATCTACTTGCACTTTGACGTGCTTTCGAACTGCTAGGTTGGCAGGAGCAGGGACCGAGCAACGGGAGCTCACCCCGTTGCGGGGATTCGAACCGCCGACCTTCTGATCTGCAAGTCCTAGGCTCTGTGGTTTAACCCACAGCGCCACCCGTGTCCCACTGCTAGTAGTACCCAGTGGCCATTTGTTTTTCATGTCTGCTTTTATGATATGTTTATCAGTATGTGGTTAGCAGCTTCAGATCCTACTGTTTTACAGAGGTTGTTTAGCTTGCTCTTTTTACCCCTTTACTAGACAGGCTGTATTTCTGTGCTGTTTTCAGAGTCGGGAATGCCCATTCCTTCATGGCCAGCATGGAAACACAGAATGCTAGCCATTTAGGAGGTTTGCAAAGAGGACAAGGGTGTTACGGGGTAATCTTCTAGCAAACAAGCTTCGCACAGCAGATCTGAGAGGTGGTTTTCTGCTCCCGGAAAGCCAGCCTGGAAACCAGGTTGCCAGGTGAAGGAAGAATGGAGAGATCAACCAACTCACTTGCCTTCAAAGAATTTCTGGTTGCCTGTGGCTACTGGGATAGTGCTTAAATATCAGGCTGGCTGACACATCTTAAAAAATACAAGGAAAAAGCTTTTTTTCTTTCATTAGCAAAGCTCCTTTGGGGCCCCGAATAGCTAAGCTGAGGAAGAAGTGGCTGGTATTACTTGTTTGTTCTTGGTCCTGATCTTGCCTGCCCTTGCACACTCCTGTTGTCTTTGCATATTTAACCAGCACGTCTGTTCCGATTGGAGTCCTATTCCTGCAGTTTCACATCCTTCTCTTTGGCACTTGGGCATTCGGTTCCAGGAGCTGGACCTGAGCACAGAGGCTTTCTTCTACTTGGACTCGACAAAGGAGCAAGAGTGGCTGACAGCTGTGGAAAAGGCTTTGCGTTCCAAATCCAAGTACAAGAAAGTAAGTCCAACCCCACCCATTTCTTCAGCAGCCAGACAGCTGTCAGGAGCTGGAGTGAGGAGGAGGAGGAGGAGGTCAGCAAGAAAAAACACCTGGTGTCAGTGGTGTTTTATTCAAAAGAAGCCAACATTCTTTATTCAAAGTAACCCAAACCGTGCAGGCCTAGTGATCACAGAAACCTTTCCCAACAGGTCTTGCCCCAGTGAGGTAGTTGTGAAGGCTGAAGGTTGCTACCCTCCCACCACTCTCTTAAGTCTCCTTCTCCCCCTGGTCCTTCCCAAGCAACCTGAGACTCTGACACCTTGCCTGTCTTTGCTCCCTCCTCTTAATTTCTCTGTGTTCTGGGAGACCAGCAGGGAGGGGAGCTGATCGCAGCAGGATGGGGAGACCCCCTGGCTTCTTCAGCAGCCTGCCTGATCTCTGCCTCTTGACCCCCGCCTCCAGCCTCCACTTCTGCCTCGGATTCTGGGCTGCTGTTTGCCACAGAATCTTCCTGCCCTCCTGCCTCTTCAGTTTCCAACACCTCCTCTTGCTCACAGTCTGCTCCCTCTTCTCCCTCGGACGACTCAGCCTCGTCATCCCCCCACCAGTTCCCTGGCTCTGAGCCTTCTTCCCTTGGGGGATCCCCAGTTGGTGCCACCTGCCACTCCTATCTGCATCCAGCCGGCCCAGGACAGCAAGCAATGAACAGAGCTGGTAGACATCCCAGTACCTTGCATCTTCTAGGTGCAGCTGGTGCGTCTAGTCGGAATGATGTTGCTCATCTTTGTCAGGAAGGACCAGCTCAGCCGCATCAAGGAAGTGATGAGGGAGACAGTGGGCACAGGCATCATGGGGAAGATGGGGAGTAGACCCTGACAGCGGAATTCCCTATGTCTATCTTTCTGTCTGTCTATCTGTTTTTATAATCTCTGCCAACCAGTTTCCCCCTCTTTCCTGCTTGCTCACTAACAGCCATCTTTGCTCCGCCCCTGCAGGGTAACAAGGGGTGTGTGGCCACGAGGCTTGTCTGCAACAATACCAGCTTCTGCATGGTCAATTCCCACCTTGCTGCCCACGTGGAAGACTTTGAGCGCTGAAACCAGGATTACAAGGATATCTGTGCCCAGATGAGCTTCCTGCCCCCTGACCAGGGTCTGCCGCAGCTGACAATCATGAAACACAAGTGCGTTTCAAGGGCTTGGAGGGAGAGAGCCTTGGCTGATGTATCTTGTTGGTCTCCGCTATCTGGAGAAGCAAATTGAGTCACGTTTCTGTAACTTTCCTGCCTGTGTGTAGCTCAGGGTAGGCAGCATAGTGCTCTCCAAATGTTGATAGACCAAAATTCCCATAATTGCTAAGAACTGGCCTTGCTGACTGGGGCTCATGAGAGTTCCACTTCAGCAACACCAGGAGGGTGCAGTGTCGACGATCCCTGCTGCTGCAGCTGCACCACTAAGGTTTCTACTAGAGCAGCCAGAAGTGCCCAGCACGGTAGGCTCCTGCTTCATTCAGGGCAGGCAGATACTAAACATCTGTGGAAGCGAGTGCTGGGCTTCATTCATTAATTTCCGTTTATTGTGGGGATTTCTTCCCCAGAGTGGCTTATTTAAAATAATAATCAGAAATGCAAATCAAGATAATTTAAAGCATATAAACAGTACCTTAATAGCAGCGGATCTAAAGAGAGCAACATAAACCGAGTGGCAGAGATGTATTAGATTAGATTATAGCAAATGTGGGCAACTTCTCCAGTGATCGGGGTGGGAGTTGCAGTTTGTTAAGGGCAGTAACGCGAAAGCAGAGTGGCCATTTTGTATGGAGAAGGTTCCAGGCTCAGTCACCAGTGTGTGCAGATCAGGCTGGGCATGATCTCTGCCTGAAAGCTGCTGCCAGTCCATGTAGTCCGTCCTGAGCTTGATGGCTCAATGGTCTGCCTCAATATAAGGTAGCTTCCTATGTTCCTGTGTACTACAGCAGGGTTTGGAGGGCCACAAGCGCCCTGCCCATGAATTAACGAACCAGGGGAAATTCTAAAAGTCTTTGCTGAAAGGACATCAAAGCAGGGGCCAGGTGAACCTCTTTGGGAGATTATTCTGAAAGGTCGGGTGCCATGACTGAAAAGGCCCTGCCATGCTTGAAAGAGCAGGAGTTCCCTGGGAAAGGGATTCTAGTCAGTGGAGAGGCAGTGCAAACATAAGTGGGCCTTCTTCTGGTACCCTTTTCCCAAACCTTGAAACACTTGAAAGGCAAAATGGGATGCTCTGAATTGGGCCTGGAAGCAGTTCAAGAGCCAGTCTAGTTCACAGAGCACTAGCCGAATATGATCATACTGTTGGTTTTGCAAGCCCCCTCCATAGAGACTGGCCCCTCTCACTGTCCTCGGAGCTTGCTTACCGGTAACCTCCTCTGGCTGATATCCAGACAGACCAGGGAGATTTTGATAGGCGACATTTTCCCAAGCATGGGCAAAATGCACAACCCCTCCTGCTTCCGCAGGGGAAAGAAAATAAGTCAGAAATCTATCTACATGATGTTTATTTCTGACATTTCAGCACTAGAGAAAAACACGTCCTTTCAGTTCAGTTCTTCCAGCAAGTCTGACAAACTTCCTGTACATGCGCACTCGAAGGGTTTTAAGTTACACTCTTCACAAAGACTTATCCAGCCTGTGAACGTCCTGGGAAATTCTTTCCCACGATTAAGGGCATCATGTTGTATCAACAATCTGGCTGTCTGCAGCGGTGATGCTTCCATATACTGACATCCTCCCCCATATGAATCATCGTTAGCTGCGGACAAAGCTTGATCCAGAGAAGAAAACAAACAGTTGTTATACATATAACAATCCCCTGTTGTTTCAGTTCCACCCTTGGAACTACCCGCCACTGGTTTCACCAATGTAACTCTCTGGTTGTCTGATTTCCAAGGAATGAGTGCATCTGCATTACCTTGGCTAGGGAATGTTGTGTTACGCTTAGCAACTCCCTGTTGTGTCTTTGTCTCCGACTTAGACATACCCTTAACCTGGCTTGAGTTGTCAGCAATAGTAACACATGCAACAGCTGAACTAGCAAACTCTTGAGAATACCTCTTGGGTGGTACGCCCTTTGTTATTCTCTCAGACCTGCGCATGAGGTGCTGATCCTCTCTGCTCACTGGTTCAGTCTCAGGACTCTTTGGAGAACCAGTTCCAATAGTAAACAATGGTTCATCCTCCACCTGTGAAGGTCTAGCCATTGTGTGAGGTTTCCTCTCAATGACTGTGTCAACAGAACTCTCTGACCTTTATGTGTCACTTTCAGTATCACTATAATCAGAATAATCAAATTCATCATCTGAATCATCTGCAGTGGGATATGTGTGAACAATTACTCTCTCCTGTCCAGGAGCACTCTCTAGAAATTTTGTGAGAATCACCTGACCAGATTCAGACAAAATTACTCTGTAGAGACCCTTTTCATAACCCACAAAAATGCCTCTGGCATTCTTTACCCCATCTAGAGTTTCAGTCCTGACCTGAGATCCAAAAACCTTAAAATGCGAGACAGAAGGTTTTCTGTGGAACAGCCTCTCAAAAGGAGAACATTTCATGCCTTTTGAAACCTTTCTCACCCACGAGTAACAAAAACATGATAAAGATTCAGCCCAAAACTCATGTGGCAAGTGTGAACTCAGCAATTGTGCCTTCATGCCATTTTGCAACACCTTGTTCACTTTTACACAAACAGTTTTGTTCCATGCAGCCTCTGAAGCAGCAACCTTGTGCTCTATCCCTTGCTTCTCAAGGAAATCCTGAAAATCCTGTAAAAGAAAAATTGGCTTCTCATCTGTGAAAAGAAAATCAATTTTAGCATCATGAATATTCTTAATCTTATCACAAAACTCCTTAAACCTTTCTAAGGTTTCTCTGGGACTCTGCAACATGTAAATCCATACATATTGAGAAAAATGATCAAGAAATACAAGATAGTATTTAGCATTGCCTCTAGAAGGTGCTAAAGGACCAATCACATCAGCATACACTCGCTGAAAAACTTTGTTAATCTTTGTTGCCTTTCCTCCCGTGTCTTCTTTCGAGATACCTGCAAGAGAAAGCATTTTAGATTCGCATGCTCTACACATTTTATAATCACTTTCATCAAAAGTTAACAGATACAGTCCATCTTTCTCTCTGGCAGAAAGATACAGCTCTCCATCTTTGTAGATTTTGCAGCTTTTCTCATCATACGATAACACCAGTTTCTTCTTAGTGATTTGAGATACACTCAGCAAATTGTACTTTAAACCTGGAACAAAATAAACATTGTTAATAGTCAAGTTCAGGCTTTCTAGATACACAGTTCCGATCCCGGTTGCTTCCATTTCCTGACCATTGGCCAGTTTCACAGTGAAGTGTTGCTTCTCAAACGTAGAAAACAGTTCCCGACGTGATGTCATGTGTTGCGTGCATCCAGTGTCTATTATAAATGAGTTTTCCATGGATGATGTGGCTTTTAGCGACATCAAAGCCATATCAGGTTTTGCCTGGGACTGGGTACGACCTTTGCTTGAAGCTTGAGGCTTTACAAAGCTCCCTCTAGCTCCTTTCTCCTGATGTGGTGTCTCTTGACAAACAGCATTCTGAGCTACAGCTTTCTTCTCTGTAGCAATAGTAGTGGGGGTGCTTGATTTCTGAACTTCACTCCCCCCATCAGCAACAGCCATTGCAGCAGTGCTAGGATCATCATCAGCAATAGCAGCAACAGTCCCTTCACTTCCTTGTTGTGGCTCAAAGCTCCTCCCAGCTTTCAATGAGCTCTCAAGAATTTGGCTAGCTTCATCTTGGCTCTCCCCCTTTGGTGCAACCAATTCTCGGTCCTTGCTTCCCACCCCAGCTTCACAAGCTTTGCGGAGCGATTGCCAAGCGACCCTTGGTTCTTCTGCACCCTTTAGGACTGGCTCCAGATAAGCATCCACATTTTCCACCAAAATTCTCAGGACACGCTGCTTCAATTCACTTTGAACTTCAGCCTTCCTCCCCTGTGCTTGTACAGCAACAGGTTGTGAAGTTTGTACTAAGTCCCACAATTGCTCTCCCACTAGCAAAAATTCCATTGCAAATGACCATTCTAGCCAGTTTGGGCCATTCAGTTTCTGAGAGAAGAGAGCCATCTTTAATCCCAAGCTGCAGCTTCAGCTACAAACTGGGAAATCCAAAAGTCTGTCTTGTTTACAAGCTGCTTGCACCTGGCAGTCAGTCCAGCTGCCCGGAATTTTCCCTTCCACAGGATCTGTAAACAATAAGCCTTCGCTGCAATCCAACAGCTATCAGCTTGCTGCTTCGGAAAGTCCCTTTCCAACAGTTTGTTTACAACAAGCGTCACTGAAAAACACCCAGCCTTGCTTTCGTTTTTGAAGCTTCTTTTCTCTCTATGCTTTTTAAGCTAACCAGCTCATAACTTTAGCTTAAAAGGTACTCACGACTTGTCGCTTAGCAACTGAACTTCATATCAGCTCTGGAATGCGAAGTATGTGGCCTCTTGGCTTTGTTTAATCCAAAACAAGAGCCTTTCTCCTCAGGGAACCGAAGACTTTTCAATTCGCGTTCACCATCCAGCCATAAATCAGCATCTCAGAGGTCCGTGGATCGCTGCTTATCAGAAAAAAAACGTCTCCCACCTGGAGCTCAGCGTCTTGTTGCTGCAACCATCGAGGCTCTGCTACCATTTGTTGGTTTTGCAAGCCCCCTCCATAGAGGCTGGCCCCTCTCACTGTCCTCGGAGCTTGCTTACCGGTAACCTCCTCTGGCTGATATCCAGACAGACCAGGGAGATTTTGATAGGCAACATTTTCCCAAGCATGGGCAAAATGCACAACCCCTCCTGCTTCCGCAGGGGAAAGAAAATAAGTCAGAAATCTATTTACATGATGTTTATTTCTGACATTTCAGCACTAGAGAAAAACACGTCCTTTCAGTTCAGTTCTTCCAGCAAGTCTGACAAACTTCCTGTACATGCGCACTCGGAGGGTTTTAAGTTACACTCTTCACAAAGACTTATCCAGCCTGTGAACGTCCTGGGAAATTCTTTCCCACGATTAAGGGCATCATGTTGTATCAACAATCTGGCTGTCTGCAGCGGTGATGCTTCCATATACTGACACATACTGCCCAATCCTAGTTATCAGTCTTACTACATATTGCAGGAAGTGGCAGCAGGCTGCCCCCCGATCCCCGACCCCGTGAGCTAGCTTGTAGCTGTGGTTTCTTTGCTTTTTTCCAGTATTGTCATCTGATCACTAAAAATGAGCTTCAGAGACTTCTGACCTACGACCAGGTGAGAGACATCTTTGTGTTATATGTGGTGGTTTAGGATATTGCCCTGTTTATTTCCTTTGTCTGGGATATCCCAGCCTAGGCTAGAGAAACCACTTTCAGGCAGTTAGGAGCAAAGTGTAGCTATAACATAGGATGACTGCGACTTCTACAAATGCTTTTTAAGGTTGCAGGTTTGTGCAAACTTAATTAGAAGCAAGTCCCAATTAATTTGGAGGGTTGCCTTGGAATAAGTAGGACTGCTCTGCAATTTCCCAGTTAGAGGTCTTTCCTAGCTCAGCACATGCTCCAGATGTTGTTGGACTCCCATCAGCCCCAGCATAGCTGCTGTCCAGCAATATCTAAAGGTCTAAGGTTTCCTGCTCTAGGTTTTGCATCTGTCTGGAAAATCTGCGTTGCTCACATGTTCTTATCAGCAGAGACTTCCATTAAGTCCAATTAAATTGCTGGTGCTTTTTGTTTTACATTTTTCTCTCCAAGGTTTGTGTGTTCATCATGTTTACTACCTTTCTCCCACTTGGCATAAGGATCATTGGTATTTTGTGTTGAAACAGAGGCCTGATTGCTGCACCTTATGGTGGATTTAAACTCTGTGAGCGTAGTCATGCCTTAGCCCTTTGAGAAGGATGCTGCAAGGAAGGCAAGGGGGGGCAGCCTCAGACTTCCAACATATGCAAAACCATCATAAAACATTAAAAACTTCCCTAAAGGCTGTATAGTTACTTAACTCCTTGACATCTGACGGGAGGGTTTCCCACAGGGCAGGTGCCACTACTCAGAAGGCCCTCAGCCTGGTTCCCTGTAACTTCGCTTCTCACAGTGAGGAAACCGTCAGAAGGCCCTCGGTGCTGGACCCTGATGCCTGGGCTGAACAATGGAGATGGAGACACTCTTTCAGGGCTGAGGCCATTTAGGGCTTTGAAGGTTGGCACCAACACTCAGAATTGTGCTCAGAAACGTCCTGGGAGCCAACGTAGGATGCAAAAGGATGGTTTTGCAGTTGCTCATAGTGTCGGGGTGTATTCTGGTGGTTGTTAATAGTTTGTATGCATTATTGGTACATATAACATTGCATATTGTAGGTATGGCTAACCTGTGGTCTGCCAGATGTTACTGAGCTGCAGTTCCTGTTGGCTCCAGCCATCATGGCCAGTAATCAGGGATGATGGGAATTGTAGTTCTGCAGCATTGTGAGGGCCACGTGTCTGCTACTCCTGAGTTAGAGGATTTTTCCTGTCGTGTGATGCAGCAAAGTACCGTATTTTTTGCTCTATAAGACTCACTTTTTCCCTCCTAAAAAGTAAGGGGAAATGTGTGTGCGTCTTATGGAGCGAATGCAGGCTGCACAGCTATCCCAGAAGCCAGAACAGCAAGAGGGATCACTGCTTTCGATGCGCAGCGATCCCTCTTGCTGTTCTGGCTTCTGGGATTCAGAATATTTTTTTTCTCGTTTTCCTCCGCCAAAAACTAGGTGCGTCTTGTGGTCTGGTGTGTCTTATAGAGCGAAAAATACGGTAATTTAAGATGACATGGGGCAAAATTGCACAAGCATCCTGTACCTTTAATAATTGTGTATAAGATAGGATTTCAGCAGGTATACCCCTTTTTTTGCACCTGGCTAACCTACTAGTAGGGACGGGGGTGGCGCTGTGGGTTAAACCACAGAGCCTAGGGCTTGACGATCAGAAGGTCGGCGGTTCGAATCCCCGTGACGGGGTGAGCTCCCGTTGCTCGGTCCCTGCTCCTGCCAACCTAGCAGTTCAGAAGCACGTCCAAGTGCAAGTAGATAAATAGGTACCGCTCTGGCGGAAAGGTAAACGCCGTTTCTGTGTGCTGCTCTGGTTCACCAGAAGCGGCTTAGTCATGCTGGCCACATGACCCAGAAGCTGTACGCCGGCTCCCTCGGCCAATAAAGCGAGATGAGCATCGCAACCCCAGAGTCAGTCATGACTGGACCTAATGCTCAGGGGTCCCTTTACCTTTACCTTTAACCTACTAGTACTTCATCTTGGTCTTCCAGCACAATGTTGTTGTTTAGTCATTTAGTCGTGTCCGACTCTTCGTGACCCCATGGACCAGAGCACGCCAGGCTGTCTTCCACTGCCTCCCGCAGTTTGGTCAAGCTCATGCTGGTAGCTTCAAGAACACTACCCAACCATCTCGTCCTCTGTCGCCCCTTCTCCTTGTGCCCTCCATCTTTCCCAACATCAGGGTCTTTTCCAGGGAGTCTTCTCTTCTCATGAGGTGGCCAAAGTATTGGAGCATCACCTTCAGGATCTGTCCTTCCAGTGAGCACTCAGGGCTGATTTCCTTAAGAATGGATCGGTTTGATCTTCTTGCAGTCCATGGGACTCTCAAGAGTCTCCTCCACCACCATAATTCAAAAGCATCAATTCTTCGGCGATCAGCCTTCTTTATGGTCCAGCTCTCACTTCCATACATCACTACCGGGAAAACCATGGCTTTTACTATACGGACCTTTGTTGGAAAGGTGATGTCTCTACTTTTTAAGATGCTGTCTAGGTTTGTCATTGCTTTTCTCCCAAGAAGCAGGCATCTTTTAATTTCGTGGCTGCTGTCACCATCTGCAGTGATCATGGCGCCCAATAAAGTAAAATCTCTCACTGCCTCCATTTCTTCCCCTTCTATTTGCCAGGAGGTGATGGGACCAGTGGCCATGATCTTTGTTTTTTTGATGTTGAGCTTCAGACCATATTTTGCGCTCTCCTCTTTCACCCTCATTAGAAGGTTCTTTAATTCCTCCTCACTTTCTGCCATCAAGGTTGTGTCATCTGCATATGTGAGGTTGTTGATATTTCTTCCGGCAATCTTAATTCCGGTTTGGGATTCATCCAGTCCAGCCTTTCGCATGATGAATTCTGCATATAAGTTAAATAAGCAGGGAGACAATATACAGCCTTGTCGTACTCCTTTCCAGCACAATAGTGGCTGTTAATAGACTCCATTGTCAGGCAACAGGGGGTCTTTTGCTTCTCTGCTGATAAGCGATTTCTTTTTGGCTTTAGCTAAACATTCAGCGTACCCAAAAGACAGCTTTTGCTGATTTCACAGAGGGAGAGATCAAGTTCATCCCGACGTACAAATTCGACTCTAAAACAGATCCTGCTTGATAGTTGAGCCTTTGTAAGTAAGTCCTCTCAATCATTCTTCTGCAAGGCTTGTTTGTTTTTCCTAGTCTGCTGAGATGCTAGTATTGTCCTGCCTTTCCATCCTCCTGAGCAGGCTAGTAAAACATATATTTTAAACATGGCTTTCTGCTAAGCAAGCTGTTGGAGGAGGGCTAGAGTTGAGGGCTGGATGGACTTCCTTTCCTCTGCAGCCAGAATGGACACCAAGCCACGGAGGAAGAGAGAGATCCAGCTCTCCTTCACCTGCTCACTTTGCTTGCATGGAACTCCTGGTTGCCAAAGGCTGCTAGGCGAGTTGTGAAATGCAAGGCTGTGATATGTTGTCTTCCTCAAGCCATCCCTGCTCTGGAAATGTTTTGGCTCCTTTCCCCCACATTTGTCCTGATAACCAGCATCCTCTGTTTCATGGTGTGTATAAGCAGTGTTGCAGTTCCTTGAAAGGTGCAGCAGGCTGAATGAGAATCCTGTTTGTGTCAAGGAAGTCTGGGAATTAGACTTGGTGCTCTCTCAAGATGAGTCTGCCAGGGCATAAGAACATGAGAGCAGCCCTGCTGGATCAGGCCATTGGTCCATCTGGCCCAGCATCCTGTTCTCACATTGGCCAATGAGATGCCTCTCGGGGAGCCCACAAACAGGACCTGAGTGCAACAGCACGCTCCCCTCCTCCAAGCCATACTGCTTCTCTTGGTGGAGTATGTTCTGTGGCCATTATGGCTAGTACCCATTAAGCCTCACCATCCATGATTTTGCATATTCTTGTGGTTCTTGAGAACTGTCTGAAGCCACCTAGGCCTGCTAGTTTCATTGCTCTTGCTGTGGTAATGGGGAAATCAAAAGGACAGGCGGAACATGTAGTGACGAAGCCGGAAAACGGCAGGCTCCTTTGGGCAGCATTTCAGGTGCCAGAAAGGGTCTTTTGGATCACTGAAAAAATAGTGTCTGAACAAGAATAACGGGGCCCCTTGCTTTGGGGAAGGATCATCATTTGGTGGTGTGCCATATGCTTTGTATGCAGAGTCTCAAGTTGAAACTCTATGGCACCTCCACCTGAAAAAGGATTGGGCCACAGAGAGCTGCTGCCAGCCAGAGTAGACTTAATTAATTAATTGTGGGGTTGGAAGTGATCATGAGGGTCATCTAGTCCAACCCCCTGCAATGTAGGAATCCAAACTGGGGGAGGTCAGAAATTCATTCTGACCTGGTAGAAGGCAGCTTTTGATTTCCTGACAACTCTCTCCATGAGGCAAAATGCCTGCACACCTGCAAGGTCCGCCCCTTCAGAAGTTGGACTCCCAAGCCCCATCATCTCCAGCTCTTGACCGTGGTCAAGATCACAGGCCGTGTGTGGAGCCAAAGTTTGACTGTGTGAGCCTTGTGTGTTGCCTCAGCCAGTCCAACAGTCCTGGTGTCTCTCCTGTCTCCTTGCAGTGGGAAGTGCCGTGTGCCAGCATGGTGTGAGCCAATCCTCTGGAGAGGAGGCAGCGTGAATCAGCTCAGCTACCGAAGCCACATGGAATTGAAAAGGAGCGACCACAAGCCCGTCAGCTCCCTCTTCCTCACAGGGGTAACACCTGCCCTGGCCAGGGCTATCGTCTATTCAGGGTTTTTAGTTGCCTGCTATGTGGCACCCCTCGAATCTGGGCAGGCCCTGACCAACAACCAGGCCCCTTTCCACAGAGCTCCTCCTTGGCCAATGACTTCCGGTGCAAGGAGTGGGCAGGTTTTGGCTCTGTTAAATCCCTAGGCTTCCATTCTCCACTCTTCTGAGTACACGCTGCTCCTGCAGGCATGGCAGACCACATGGGCTGAACTGTATACCTTAACCGTTGGCTCCATTCATGCAATGGAGCTTCTGTGGTACTTGGCTTGGAGCATTTGGCTTCAGCCCATTGGCTCTGGAAGTCACAGCCGCTGCCATCCTGGGGAAGCTCTCAGAGTTACAGTACTTGCCTCTTTCAGGGCTGGGAACAGGGGGGTGCATCAGGCCTTTCTGCTCTTAACTCATGCCCCCCCCTTTAGTCCATAGCCCCAACAAATGTGCTCTGCCCCCCCCATAGGTGAAGGTTGTGGCTGACCGACGGTACCGGAAAGTGTTTGAGGATATTGTTCAGTTGATGGACAGGATGGAGAACGAATTCCTTCCCTCCCTGGAGGGAGGTAAAGACGAATAGGATCCTCTCCAACCCCTTAAAGAGGGTTTGCTGCAAAAAGACATGGGGGGAAAGAAGCCCTTGGCCCATCTAACTCAGTCTTGAGCGGTTCCCCAGGATTTCCGGGGGATCTCTCCCAGCCCTACCTGGAGATGCTGGGGATAGAACCTGGGACCTTTGCATGCAAGGCAGATGCCCTTCCATTTAGCGGCAGCCTCTTCCTCTTCCTCTTCCTCGCAGGCAAAGACTCCAGGGGTAGCCAGTGTGGTGCCCTCCAGATGCTGGACTACAACTCCCATCATCCCCAGCCAACATGGTCAGTGGCAAGTGCAGCAATATCTGGAGAGCCCCACGTGGACCTGTTGCATGTGCAGTCCCCTAAATGAGAGCCCGGGGCCAAGGACAAACTTCCCCCTGGAGCACGTTTCCTTGCCTCTGCTGGAGGCAAGCACTCTCCCCCCCCCCTTTTGCTCTGCAGTTTCCGTTTGAGAATGTGAAGTTCCGGCAGCTGCAGAAGGAGAAGTTCCAGATCACAAACAACGGGCAGGTCACCCTCCATTTCTCCTTTATCCCCAAGCTCAGTGACAGCCAGTATTGTAAGCCATGGCTTCGCGCTGAGCCCTGCGAGGGATACTTGGAGCCCAGTGAGTCTCTCTCTGGAATCATAGAACTGTAGAGTTGGAAAGGGACCCCAAGGGTCATCTAGGGAAGGCCTTCCTTTTCTCCTCCTCTTCCCAACCCTCCTCCATCAAACCTTGGGAGTTTGGTAGAGCAGGGGAGGCTTAACATTTGTGGGCTACATTGCCCCATGCTCAAGCCTCCAAGGGCCACACGTCAAAGCAAAGCTCTGCATTGAAACTCCAAACTGCCCCTCCCTGTCTTGCAGGTGATCTGCCAGTTGCCGCGGTAGCACCAGAACGTGTTCCGCTTCGTGGTGGCTTTCCTGCAGGAGCTGCTGAAATACTCTGAGAGCAACAATGTCAGTGGCAACATGCTAGGTAAGGCCTGCCTGTCCTGGCTGGGAGCTGGCCTTCCTCCTGCTCCCGCCTCCTCTCATGCAAATGTTTTCGCTTCCCTGCAGCCACCCTCTTCGCCAGCCTCCTGCTACGGCCTCTGCCCAACGTTCTGTTGAAGCAGAGCCCACAGGAGCATCAGCGTGCCATCGGCTTCCTCCTGGGCTTCCTGCTGGGGGCGGATGACTACGAAAGGTGCCAAGCGTGACTGGAGACAAAGTTGGGAGGGAAGAGGCAAGGCCCAGCCTCTGTTCTCTGGTGCCTGCCCTTCCCCTTGTGCCATCTTGCCATGTGCCAGCTCCCTTCCCTGTGCTTCGCCCTTTCCACCTTTTCCTCTTGACTCCTGACACGGTTGCACACTTGGCTTTCCACATGGTTCCAGGGCATTGGCAGCAGGTTCAGGGTGCTTGGGGAGGGACCCTGTTGGAGGACAGTCATCCCCCTGCCCATCCTACTACCACCACTGCTGCTCTCAGTCCCTGCACAGTAGTCCACGCTCTCCCCTTCTGCTGCAGCTGAGCATGTGCTACTCTTGGTGGGTACCAGGCATAAGGATTCCTGGCCTGTCCTGGGATTGCAGGACCTCTTTCTCTGTCCCCCCAGCCTTGATGCTCATCAAGAAGGGGCAGGGCAGCCACTGTGGCCCACGTACGCCTTAGCCTGCTCTCCATAGTTCAGCTATCTGTCCCCATTCTGCCAAGTAGAGTTCTAGGGTGTTCATTCTTCATGAAACACTAAGCACTGCCTAAAGGGACCAGGGAGGAGGAGGGGGCACAGGCTGGGCAGCAGGAGGGGAGCTGAGGCAGTGGGTACAGCTGGGTTGGGTTGGGCTCCCCACCCAACCCCAAGTTCTGCAACTTTGTCTTTCTGCTTTTCTGTCCTGGGTTCCTGTACTTGGTGCACACACACTCTTAATTTATTGGGAAACGGTTGTTTCAAAATGAAAGATCCGTTGTGCAGAGATTGTTCTGGTGTTTGGAGGGGAGCTACACTTGCCTTTGCTGGTTTCTCCACTGCTCTGAAGCTCAGCCAGACTTTCCAAATGTAGCCGCCTTGGGCCCTCGCAGCACACATGAGGGAGAGGCTGTGGGGCATCAGGTCGTGCAGATACCATGGAATCTGACTTGGCTCTTCACAACAAGGCTTGCAGGTGCAGAAAGAGGGCTACCTTGCTTCCCCAAGGTGTTTCTCAATTGCTCTCCTTCCTCATACTGCTTGCAGCTTGCAAGTTTCAGCCCAGCAGCAGCTGGCTGCGAATTCTTGCATAGACTCTTGAGGGGAGGTCTGCCCTCCCCTCTCCCCATTAAGCTTTGTCTCCAGGGCTCAGTGGTAGGAGGGAGAGCAGAGGAAGAAAAAGAACTGGGCTTGGCTTGAGGAGCCTATGAGAGCATATGTGCACCTGGTGCCAAGGGATAAGGCTGCAGAACTGAGCAGAACACACTTAAGAGCAGGAGGAGCTGAGCCCTGCTCCCGCCACCACCACCAACAGCAACTCCTAGATGTCCACTTGCTCTTCTCAAGGGAGTCCCCAAAATGACCAAAGGAGACTGGAGCTCTGAGAGCAGCTATGGAGACTGCAGAGTCTGGATGGGAGCTCTTTTATTATTTATTTTCATTTGAAGTGGGATGGAGTGGAGGCTAGATGGGTCACTTTGAGGGGGGGGAGCAGGCAGAGAGCAGTGGAACGGGATTGGGAACTTCCCCCTTCCCCACTGAAATAATCCAACTGGGCACCCTAGGAATTGGCAGGGCCAACCTGCGCATGAGGCGTTGCGAGGCCATTGGCTCAAGGGGGGGGGGGCAGATCAAGGTCCATAGAGCACCATGCTTGCAGCCATGCCTTGTGAGGGTTTTGCCAACACAACCTGCTCCTCTCCAGCCTCCTTTCCTAAAGGAGAAGCAGAGGCAGGGCTCAGGGTGTTTCTGCTGCAAGCAAAAACATCCTCAGCTGGTCCTGGCAGTGGGCATTAGAAAGTGCTTTCGATATGGAAAAGAGTGGAATGAAGGAAAGTGGGGGGAGGGGAGTGTGTTAAAGGAAAATGGATGAGTTTTCCAAACTAAAATTGGGATTGAAGACAGAGCTCTATTGAGTCACAAAAGGGGCTTCTGCCAGCCCAGTGGAATTTCCAGCTCCCCACATCCCAGCGTCTTAAAACACAAGAAGAGCTTGGGGAATCAATTTTGTGTATAAGGTAGATGTTTGGCATGGTCTGTCCTTGATGTGAAAAGAGGATCCTTTCAATATTTACTTTGGTGAACTACAGCTCCCACAACAACAACAACTCTGAAGGTGACGCAGATGTTCAGAGCGGGGTGCTGATAATGCCAAGGTCATAAGTTTGATCCCTGTATAGGCCAACTGCATTTTTCCTGCATTGTAGGGGATGGAACTAGATCAGTGGTTCCTAATTGGCTGATTACTGAGGACCCCTTATTTTTCAAAAGCCAAGCCGCAGACCCCCTTACTTTTGAAAAATTTGATAACTCTATGGTAGTTACCTCCATGGAAATTAGATGAGCAAATGGATAGCAAAATTCCTTGAGTGGGGAGGAGGGTTCAATGTTATAATAGATTAGATATGGACAGTCCTTCAGTACAGCAAAGCTTGACACTTAGAGACCTTTGAGTCCTTTCCAAAAGGACTTCACCCACTATTTAGGGGGGAAGTATGTCAGAACTGACCTTCTGCAGTACTGATTCCACATTCTTGGACTCCTAATCTTACACGTAAATTAGAGCTGGAAGCATCTCAGGCCCTATGGCTCGTGAAATGTCCATGACCTATTGAGCAAAACCACAGAATCCACCTCTCTGGTGACTAAACCCCACTTGCTTTTACAAAATAAATTAACAACAGAGGAAAATCATGGAAGAAATAAAATGGCTTTTGAAATTAACGAAGGCGATTCCTATTATCCACATGTATTACAGGACATGTTCAAAACGCCCCAAGGGGAAATTCTGTAAGCAAAGGTAGCAGATACACAAGGACACATTGCTAAACGAAACAAAGGGATTTGGAGTGAACAGGTAGTACCAGAATGTACAGAATTGTACCTAGAAAAAGGTTACAACTGGATTACCTTTTTATAAACAAAAACAACAACAACAACAACCCCAAAAATAAAACTCAGAAGCAGCAGGACTCCTTAGGAACTCTTCAAAAAACAAAACACAAAACTGCATATCCCTACCTAGTCACCAAATGTGAGGGGAAACGTAAACCAGCATCTTAAACTGCTTTAAATGATAGCCAGATTCTGCAATTTTTTACCACACCAGAAGTAAAAACACGGGGCATTAATAAGTTTTTGAAAAATCATGCACTTCATTTGTAGGCAAGGGAAAGCTTTCTGAAATGTACAAAATCTTACTAAGACACACAATCTGTTGAAATGACAAAGCAGCGGACGATATTCGGGGACAGTGGTGTGCCACGTGGGGAAATGTTCCTTTCCATTCATCTTAAGCAAAGATGTGGTGACCTTGTGCATCCATAAATAACTTTCAGAAATGTATTTCATTACTTCCCAAACCTTATCAATGGGCTACCAGATGGCATTTCTTTCTATTTTGGATGAAACTGGGGAAGCAGCTTTAGAAGAAGGGGTTGCTGACATTCACTGGCCTGGAAAACACCTGATGCCAATATGATGGCACAGCGGTGTCCGCAAATTGTGGGTGGTGCATTGATGGAGAAACTAAGGCAACAAATGGGGACATGACGCCACCGGTGTTCTAAAGATACATTTCATGTAAAGATTATGACGGGCTTCTTCAAATGCACATAGCCTCTTACAAGCAGAGGTTTTAGATTAATTTTATGTAAACATCTGTAATAAATAGTTGTCACTGAAAATACGACCAAACAATGCAATGCTAGACTCATCCCTCCTGTCAACGTGCCTGGAAAGCACGGGTCCGAATAGTTTCCGCCTTACTCTGCTCCTTTCTCTGTGAAAGCCTGCTCTTTAGCTTTCACATCAGAGCAAACCTCAATCCATCCCCTCCCAAATAAACCATTTTTATGAGCCCCCCTATTCTGTGTGTACTTTAAGCTAACTGCTTTCTTTGGCTCCTGTCTCAATGTGCAGAAATTGAGCACATGAATTTTTCAGCATTGGGAGTTTTCCCCAAGACAGTGTCGAGATCAGGCGTGTTTGTGTGGCTCCACGCTTGCAATTATTGGGGCTTTGGCTCAGAGGAGTGCATGCACTTTCAGCAAAACATAGCTAGCTAGCTAGACAGTTTACATCGCTTTGCTAAAGTTTAAATTTCTGCATGCCATCTGCTGTTATGGAACAAGTCATCCCCATGATCCCTCTAGCCCAGTGTTCTCTAGGGTGGCCCACAGAAGCTCTCAAAGGTTTCAGACAAAACATTTGTTCACTTCAGCATATAGCAGTCAAAATAAATGTATGATCTAGAAGGTCACAGGCTCCCCCGTCTTTGGGGTAGAGGTTTGACGTCTGAGACTAGATCTGCAGTACTCATAAACATTTCACTCTGGGGGCTTCCGGGTTGGCGCCTCCAGGCAATGGCGGAGTTCCTCCGATCGGGAGGAATTTGCTCCGTGGAAATTAGGGTCTGACCGCCACGGCGAAGGTGGAGACCCGTTGAAATCACAGGCAGGAGGGACTTCCGGGTTGGCGCCTCCGGCAATGGCTGAGCTCCTCCGGTCAGGAGGAACTTACTCCGTGAAAAACAGGGTCTGACCGCCACGGCGAAGGCGGAGACCCATTGAAATCACAAGCGGGAGAAGCTTGTGAACCTGGGATTCGGCTGGCACCTTTTGCGCCTCCACTACTCGGGGGAAACCCTGTTTTGGGGATCCGGAGCGACGTGGGGTGAGTGGCGCGGTGCTTTGAATCGACTGCTTCTTTCACGGAGTGAAGCCGCATTGCTGTTGCTGGAGAGCGCTGACTTTTTCCTGTGGACAATTGGATTTTAAACAACTACCCGTGAGTAGAACGGAAAATTGGATCTTTAAGTACCTTAATTTGGTGCCGAAGCGGGAAGGTCATAAACAGGAAGTCCGCCTTCCGCTTTTGTAAACAGACTGAAGCAAAGACGTTACAAGCTAAAGTCTTTGAAAGCTTTTGACAAAGGATTAAAGCTCCATCGGTTAAAAATATAAAAAACACCTTGGAAGCAGGTGAAGAGGGGGGAAATGTTGAACTTAGTAAGCCTGCAGGAGTGAGGGGAAAATCAAATTACCACAGCTCTGAACCTGGGAACGGGCTGCCAGATGACGCTTGGGGAAAGTTTATTGACAGAACGGATTTGACAGCTAGCTAAAATAAGAGTAAGATACTGTTTCCATTGTCCTCTTCTGCATTTAAAATGGAGGAAAAAGTAACTGAAAATCGAAACTATGTTTATTGCTTGAGTTGTGCTTGAAAGAACTGATACAAGTGGAGACTGTTTCCCTCTAGAGGGAGCCTTTGAAATTGTTATAAGAGTGTAACTGGGAGGTCTCCAGCTGCAAGATAAGGATTCTGAGAACCAGAGATTGACCTTGGACCATTCAAAATGTTGATAGGAGAAGTTATTGTGACTGCATTATGTAAGATAAACTATTTACTGGAAGAGCTTCATAAAAAGACGGATGACATGACTTTTAAAATTGATAATTTGGAACGGAAAGTGACTAATATGAGACAAAAAGTGACCACCAACACAGAAATAATTCAGGACCTGGCACAGGAACCTACCTTGGCAGAACAAATGGTGGAGGAAAAGGAGAAAGCCGTTGTTTTTGAACCTAAAATAACACAAGCGGGATCCTTAGTTCTACAGAAGCAAATTGAGGACTATAAATTGAGGCCTTTTATGATTGAATCTAGAAAAAGCCAGATTTTGAGGATTGGATCCCGTCTTGGACTGAAGAAGGAAAGTTGGAAAGATCTCTCTATCCAGGGATTAATTGACTTTTGGGACATGGACTTGGATTTGGAGGAGATTGAAGTTTTGGGGGCCTTTGGATTTGGAGGAATCTTGAAATACGTCCTGAAACACTGTATAGACCCTAGCTTCAACTATGGAAATTTGGCTGAACTGTCCAGAAGGAATAAAAGTAATGTTAGGATGGAGTTCTCTCGAGATTTGCTCTTTAGCATTAAAGAATATGAAGAAGATCTGCAGAAGGGACCTGGAAAAGAGTTAAGAGCCTCGGACAGAAGATCTCCAGGTTGATGGACTATATGGAATGGACGGAAATGATTGGCAGAATCCGAGACCAGGGAGAAGAGATGGTTGTAGATGATTGGGAAAGTCTAAAGTTTGTACATAGAAATATTGTAAAATTAATGAGTGTTGTTGGAATGAAACTTTATGGCTTGAGCAGAAATGCTATAAGGAGTTAAGTATAAATAAGTATTTTAGTATTAATGGAAAATAAGGTTTAAAATATGTTAAGACATTCATAATGATAAAGATAGAGAAAGATGGAAAGGATTTGCTGAAACAAGTAACAGAAGTGGAATATAAAAAGGGAGGTGAGAGGAAGTCGATGAAATAAGGGAATGAAAGATAGACTAATGAAATGGTATGCTATATGTTTTTTAAATTGTTGTTGTTTTGTTTAATTTAGTGTTAAGGTTATGTTTTGTATTGTTTATTGTATTGTTTCTTCTTTTGTTCTTTTTTCTTGTCTGTCGTAAGTTTGAAAAGTAATAAAGATTATTTAAAAAAAAACAAAAAAAAACACATTTCACTCTGTAGAGATGAGTAGTCGGCACCGTCCGAGTATAGGAGGAGGGGGGTGGGGGTGGAATACAGGGCTGAGAAATAGAAGAATGCGTTCAATTTCCTACACGAAGCCAGAGCCAATTATGAAGATTGACCAGTTGCTTATAGATCAAATGCATGGATCATGCAGCTGCAAAGAGGTCTACCCAGCCGCTCCCACAGGCAACATGGAATTCTTCTGTGCAATTTACTGTGTTGTTGTTGTTGTTAAAGATGTAAGACAAGCCTATATTGGAGTTCCGGTTGATCACGGATCGAAGACGCAAGCAGGAATTTTCTCTTGGGAGAGATTCCGAGCTTTAGGAGGAAAAAAGGGGCACTGCAAGGGCGCCGCAGCCCCCAGATCTCCCCAGAGGGAAATCCAAGGGGTCAGGTTCCTGGCGAAGCCTTTTTGCGGATCACCCGGCTGTCAGGTAGCCCCTCAAAGGGGTGAAGAGTATGGCGGAGTGAAGAAGCAGGCTACAGGAAGCCATTTTCTATCCTCCAAAAGTGCAGCCCCAGGCTTGCACGGAGAAGTGATCGACTCTCAATCAATAAGAAATTCGGACCTAAACTAAGGTATTTACTGAAATTTATAATTGGGAAAGGATTCGGATGGATGAAGTCGTAAAAAGGAGCTCAGCTTCATCTGAAATCTGAGATATACGCAGGAGGTATTCATGGAATGCAAGGGAGTGGAGTGTAATTTACTGCAAGCGGTTTTTCTCTGATGTTTAATGAGACTGCACATCTACTTAGAAAATAAGGATTGAGAGTGTAAAAAGATACTAATTAATAAGTTTTGAGGTTTTTCGGTGGAACTGATGGGACCGTGGGGAAAAGGATCATCTAGAGCTTTTCAGTTTCGGTTTTAAAAAGTAACTGCGCAACAAATATAAAAGACTTTTGTCTCTATTTTTACTGTGGTAATTTTTTCTTTTCTGGCAGCAACTGAGGGTAAGGAGGGTTTTAAAAAAGACAGACTGGACTATTTTCTCTACTACAGATAATTTAAAGGGTATTTGCTGAAGATATTAGAACTTTTAAAGGCTACCCCCCCTTCCTACCTCTAAGGTTCCACGGGTTATGAAATGATTGTTTATTTTTGTTTGAGTTGCTGCTTTTCTGGTGTGGCTTCTGTGCTTTTTATGCTCATTTGATTTATGCCTTGGACACGATTATCTAAAAGGTTTAAAAGATTGCACTTGGATTTTGGATTTGTTTTTATGCGAGACATACTCTCTCCACTCCCTGTAACTACTTGATGGATAAATAAGTGGCAAGAAGATTAATTATAGACCTTTTAAGCTTCAAACTCTTTGATGAAAATCTGGCCTGATTTGGATTGACTAGCCATTCAAGAGGCAAGAAGATATTTTTCTTTCTTCTTTTTTTATATATAATATAAAGGGGGTGGTTTTGAATTTATAATACTCTACTTTGTTTTTACTTCTTATTTTTTATTTTTGGTTTTAATTCAGGTCTCGTTTTAAGTGTGGAAATAGCCAAGCAAGTGGCAAGAAGATTTATTTGAACTGATTGACTTGGGATTTAATTTTTTTTTTTTAAAAAAGTCTCACTCACAGAAAAAAACAAGTGAGGGAGCGACACCAGGGGACAGGAAGGGCTCAAGACAGGAGTCAGAACTTAAAGGAGATATATTGAAAATGTTTGCTGAAATTAAAAAGGATATAAAACAAAGTGAAAAAAATATAGAATCTAAATTAGAACAGGTGGATAAAAAAATAGGACAAATGGATAAAAAAATAGAAGTGACAGTGAATGAATTGAAGGGACAAATAAAGGAGGTTACTAAAAGGACACAAAGCTTGGAAGAAGGGTTGAAAAGAACAAAGTTAGAAGTGAAAGAGATTAAAAGAGGGGAGGAAAAGATTAAAGTGGGGATATCAGAAATTAATAAATCGCAGGAGGAGGTGTGGGACGTGATTGCTATGAACGAACTGAGGCAGAGAGAAGCTAATTTAAGACTGAGGGCTGTGCCGGAATCGCAAGGTGAAAATATTAAAGAGAAATTGATCATAGAGATAGCACAATGGTTAGAGATGGAAAAGGAGGAGGTGGCAAAAACGGTGCAAAATGCATTCCGAATAAAGGCTAGAACGTCTAAAGCAAGGAAATTTCCAGGAGATTGTTTGATGATATTCAAAGATAGAGATATGAGAAATCTGATATTACAGAAGAATAGAGAAAAGAGACTGAGTATAGATGGAAATTATATAATTATTTTTAAAGACATCCCACTTTGTTTGTTGAAAAGGAGAGACCCGTTTAAACCACTGGTGCAAATATTGAAGAAAAATCAGATTGAATTTAAGTGGGAAATCCCGCAAGGGATTTCCCTTTTTTATAAAGGCAAGAAGCATAGACATACAAGTCCAGAGGAAACAAGCAAATTTTTGAGAAGGTACAAGGAGTTAGGAACAGGTGAAGAAGCAAGAGGTGCGGAGGCAGGAGCAGGAGCAGCAGCAGGAGTTGGAGAGCAAGCGGAACCTGAAGAGGAGGAAGGAGATGATCAGGGAAAGAGCGAAGAGGAAGAAGAAGAAGAAGAAAAAGAAGAAGAGGAAGAAAGGTTATAGAATTTTAATATATTAAAATTATAAAAGGAGGACAAAATGGCGCTGAAATTATGGACATGGAATATTAATGGGATGAACGAGAGGAAAAAACGCAATAAAGTTGAACAATTTTTAAAGAAGAAAAATTTGGACATTATATGTTTACAAGAGACACATGTGGCAAGAAGACACAGAAAAGTTCTAATTAATAAAAGATTAGGAAACAAATTTATCTCATCAGATAGAAACAAGAATAGAGGGGTAGTACTGTATATAAAGAATAAGATTGAAGCTCAGCAAATCTTTAAAGACGAAGAAGGGAGAATCATAGCAGTCCAGATCAACTGGCAAGGAGAGAAATTAATAATAGTCGGGATTTATGCACCAAATGGAAACATGACTGATTTTTACAAAAACTTGGAAGAAAAACTATTTGATTTTATGGATCAAAAGATGATAATAATGGGAGATATGAATGGAGTGGTTTCAATGGAGATGGACAGATTGAGGGCAACGGGGAAGACTAGAGATGGGAAACTTCCTAAGACTTTTTTTTCTATGATCGAGAACTGTAATCTAATAGACATTTGGAGATTAAGACACCCATTAGAAAAACAGTTCACATTTCATTCTGAACCAAATCAGTCACTGTCAAGAATCGATCAAGTATGGATCTCTAATGAATTAACACCAAGAATTCTAGAAATTGAAATTCAACCAAAGATAATCTCGGACCATAATGCAATAAAATTGGAAATAAAGGGATTTGAGGGAAAAACGTTCAGATGGAGAATAAATGAGCACCTTCTCGATGATCAAGAAATTTTAATGAAAGCACACAAAAAATTGATGGACTATTTTGTAAACAATTCTAACAAAGAAACGAAAATGAATATAGTATGGGATGCCAGCAAAGCTGTGATGAGAGGTTTCTTTATTCAGCAGAATTCGATTAAAAATAAATTTAGAGAGAAAGGGAAAAAAGAGATTTTGAAACAAATAATGGAAAATGAGAAAAAACTAATCAAAAGACCAAACAATTTGAAAATTGTCAGGGAACTGCCATCAGTGCCGGAGGGAGAGAGCAAAAGCCAGAGGGATTCCAGAGAGCGTCCAGGGATCGGGAGAAGCAGCCCATCTTCTGGGGAAGAGAATCAGCGTAGCACCAGTGGAGAAGGGGGGCAGATGGGGGAAGCGGCAAGGCGGTCTCATGACTCCTTGCCTGGGACCAGCGGGGAGAGTAGGGGTCCTCCGTTGCCCATGCCCTCCCTGCGCAGAAGGCTTTTGCGCAGAGAGAGTAGGAGGAGACTAGGTGTCAAAGAGCTTCTTTGCTGGAAGAAGTTTAAGAAATGCCCACTGACGGATTCTGCCAGCGATTGAGTCAGCCACGGGTGAGTGGCTGTCCGGACAGAAAAGGTTCACTTTGGCAACCCAGGTGTTTGCACCCAGCCGGGGAGATAGACACCTGCTTACGCACGAGCAACCTCTAGAACCATTACAGCAATCTGTCAGTCCCTGACGTTGCTTGTGCACAGCCCCGGGGAGGCAGCACGATGAGCCAAACAGGGCCAGCTGGAGAGACAGAGCAAGAAGCCATGGTGCGAGGTCTGGTCGAGAGGAATCGAGCGCGGCTGGAGGAGAGGCGGGCTCAGGATGCACAGGTCAGAGCCACCCGGATAGGGAGGAAGGTCCCGGGGCTGGTAAATAAGTTTGGAGGAAAGCCCCAAGACTACAATGCTTTCCGAACGGAAATTCAATACGCTTTGGAATTGCAGAAAATTGACTTTGCAGATGATGGGGAGAGGGTGGCTTACATTGTTGGACATCTGCAGGATGGGGCGCGTGAATGGATCAGGCCCTTGATGGCAACAGGGAATGATGCATTAAAAGATCTTAAGAAATTCTATCAGGCAATGGACGCGATGTTCTCCAGCGAGATTGAGCAAAGCGTGACACGGAGGGAGCTGATGGGGTGCAAGTAGGGGAGCCTGTCCGTCAAAAACTACTGGTCGCATTTTGCAATGTTAGTGCACAAGCTCGTGTGGGATCTGGACTCTGAACCAGTACAAATGCTGTTTGAGGCAGGTTTGGACCCCGAAGTGAAAGACGAGTTGTCCAGAGCGCCCCGCCCGCAGTCGATGGATGAACTCACAAAGACTGTGCTTGCGATCGGTGTACGCCAGGAAGCGCGGGCTCAGGAAAAGCGGGAGATAAGGGCGGAACGTTTCCATGGCAACCGCATTCCTGAGATGCTGAGGGAGCCTTCCCAGGCGGCAGAGCCGATGGAAATTGACGGAGCGCGCGCGCGAAGTTTCAAATGCTAGTGAAGGCCGGAAAAGGGAGGGGAAGGAGTGGAAAACTACCAAGAAGTGTTTCCTCTGCCAGCGGCCAGGACATTTTGCAAAGGTCTGTCCTTAACGAAAGGCCTGGCAAGGCATGATGGGGGCCGCAGACCACGACGAGAAGGGGGAGGAAGGGCCAGTGCAGGGAAACGAGAAAGCCTGGCTGTCAACCAGCAGGGGCAGCAGCCAGGCCAGCGACCAATAGAAGTGCCCCAGCCTGGCCCTCCCAAGGCAGCTATAGCCATTGAAGTGGTGCTAGAACTCCCAAATGGGCACCCAGTCAAGGTGGAGGGGCTGCTGGATTCTGGCAGCTTGTGCAATTTCTTCAGCAGAGACTTCGCTCTGGAGCACCAGCTCCACCTGTTGCCACTAGATTTTCCCTTACAGGTGTCCACCATTGATGGCAGGGAACTACTGGGAGGGGAAGTGACACACCAGACACCGCCAATGTGGATGAGTGTTTCCAGGCACACAGAAACCATTGTCTTTCACGTAGCCACGCTGGCAGGACCCCCAATAATACTGGGAATGAGCTGGCTGGCAATACACGACCCAGTGGTGTCATGGCATCAGCGGTCGCTCACCTTTGGGTCAGCTTACTGCTTAGAACACTGTCTGGGAGGGAAGGAATCAAGAATGACTGTGGCCAGGGTGGCTGGGGTGGCCCTGGAGGAAAAAGGGCGGGTGCCAAAAGCATTTGCTGATGATTTGTTATTGACACTAAAGGAGCCAGAATCTAGTACTAAAAGAGTATTGGAATTGATTCAAGAATTTGGTCAGGTTGCTGGATTTAAGTTGAACAAGCTGAAAACTAAGGTTTTAGAGAATAATTTAACAGAGATTGAGAGAGAGAGGTTTCAGAAGGAGACAGGACTAACATTGGTCAAGAAGGTGAAATACCTAGGGGTTAATATGACCGCTAAGAATGTGAATCTATTTAAAGACAATTATGAAAAATGTTGGACGGAAGTGAAAAGGGACTTAGAAATATGGTCAAATTTGAAGTTATCATTGCTAGGCTGCATTGCTGTGATAAAGATGAATGTGTTGCCAAGGATGTTATTTTTGTTTCAAACATTGCAAATTTTGGATAAAGTGGACTGTTTCAAGAAGTGGCAAAAAGATATCTCTAGATTTGTCTGGCAGGGCAAGAAGCCTCGAATATATATTTTTTAAATTCTTTTTATTAATTTTCACTTAAATAACCAAAAAGGAAACAAATCAACAGTTACAACAGTTACATAAAACACAAAAACACAAAAAGAAAAATAAATAAATATCTAAACATAACACAAAAATAGCGTCAATTTCCATTACAGTTCTTTGTCTTCTCATTTATATCTTTATATCTTTAAATACTTAAATCGTTCCTCTGCACACCTATTGACTTCCATCCCTCCCAGTTTCAGGCTTCTTAATATAAGTGGTTTATTTCTCTTGCAGCAAATAATTATAATGGTTTACACAACGTAAGATCTATATCAGTCCTGCTGTAGTTTTTAAGTTCTTATAATTCCCTTCAATGTATGTCATAAATTTGTTCCAATCATTAATAAACTTTGTATTTTTTTGGTTTCTAATTTTTTGTGTCATTTTTGCAAGTTCTACAAATTCAAATAACTTTATTTGCCAATCTCTAATTGCTGGGGTGCTTTGACTTTTCCAATTTTGGGCAATTAATAATCTAGCGGCAGCTGTAGCATACTGGAATAATGTTTTATCTTCTTTTTTAATTTCGTCCCCAATTACTCCTAGTAGAAAGGCCTCTGGTCTTTTGGGAAATGTGTATTTGAGTATTTTTTTTAACTCATTATAAATATGTTCCCAGTATTTCTTCATTTCGTCTCATGTCCACCACATGTGGAAAAAATTACCCTCTTTAATTTTACACTTCCAGCAAAACTTATTACCTGTTTTGTACATTTTCCCTAGTTTTGCCGGGGTAATGTACCACCTATACATCATCTTTTCTAAATTTTCCCTCAGTGTTACACATGCAGTGAATTTCGTTCCGCTAGTCCATAAATTCAGCCACTTATCATACTCTATATTGTATCCCAGATCCATTGCCCATCTTGTCATAACCTCCTTTATTTCTTCATCTTTGGTGTCCCATTCCAATAATATATCATACATTTTAGATAATAATTTGGATTTGCCCTCAATTATTTCTATCTGAAATTTGGATTTCTTCATATTCATCCCTACTTTTTTGTGTTCTGTCCATATTGCATTTATTTGATGGAATTGTAACCAGCTTGTTAATTTACCTTTCAACTCCTCATATGTTCTCATCTTCCATCTATTTTCTAATCTTATTAGTAGGTCTTCATAGGTGAACCTTTTTCTTTCCATATTTGTTTTTTTAATCGCTGAAATATCAATTGGTGATAACCACCAGGGTGTTTTCCATTCTAGGAGTTTTTTATTTTTCTCCCACACTTCATAAAGGGGCCCCCTAATAATGTGACTTGAAAACCCTTTATGTACTTTTTCTTTATTTTGCCATAAGTAGGCATGCCAGCCGAACCTATTGTCGAACCCCTCTAGATCTAATAAATCGGTATTTTCCAAATTAATCCACTCTTTGATCCAGCAAAGGCAGGCAGCCTCAAAATATAATTTCAGGTTGGGTACCGAGAATCCCCCTCTTTCTTTCTGATCTGTAAGGAGTTTGAATCTAATTCTTGGCCTTTTTCCTTGCCATATGAATTTCGAAAGAGTTTTTTGCCAATCTGTAAACATTTTAGAGCCTCTGATCACTGGGATGTTTTGAAACAGAAATAACATTCTTGGAAGTAAGTTCATTTTTATTGCCGCCATCCTTCCCATCCACGAAAGTTTCACTCTACTCCACGTATCAAGATCTTTCTTAATCTCCTTCCATTTCGTAAGGTAATTATCTTGGATCAGATTTATATTTTTAGTAGTTAACCAAATTCCCAGATTCTTTATTTTTTTCCCACTTTGATTCCATGCTGTATCTCTAGTTTTTGACTTTCATCCTTTTCCACATTCTTCATCAGCATTTTTGTCTTTAATTTATTTAATTTAAAACCGGATACCTTGCCAAATTCTTCTAACATCTCCAAGGCCTTACCAATACTTTTTTGTGGATTTTCCAGGGATAGCATCAAGTCGTCCGCATATGCTTTTAATTTATACTCTTTTGTTCCTATTTTGATCCCTCGGATCTCTGCTGTTACTCTTATTTTATTTGTAATTACCTCTAGTGCCATAATGAATAAAAGCGGGGATAGAGGGCATCCCTGTCTTGTTCCTTTTTCAATTTTAAATGAATTTGTTAGGTTATTATTTATAATCAATTTTGCAGATTGTTTCGAATATATTGCTTTTATTCCATTCATAAACTCTCCCTCTAGCCCTGCTTTTTCCATGCTCTTCAATAGGAACTGCCATGAAACGTTATTGAATGCCTTTTCGGCATCGATAAAAATAAGCGCCGCGGATATCTCGTTCTTACATTCCAAATACTCAATAATGTTTATGGTGTGCCTTACATTATCTCTAAGTTGCCTGTTTGGAAGAAATCCTGCCTGATCTTTATGTATTAGATTCACTAGACATTTCTTAAGTCTGCTTGCCATCAACTCCGCAAAGATTTTATAGTTGTTATTTAATAGTGATATAGGTCTATAGTTCTTAATATTCAGTTTGTCCATATCTGGTTTAGGGATCATCGTTATATGAGCCTCTTTCCATGTCTCTGGTATCTTTCCTCCTTTTAATATCTTATTCATGTTGTCACATAGCACTGGTGTTAATTGGTTTTCCAATACTTTATAGTATTTGGCTGATAATCCGTCCGATCCTGGAGCTTTCCCTGATTTCATCTTCTTTATTGCCTCCTGGATCTCTTCTATTTTTATGGGGTTATTTAATTGGATTCTTTCTTCCTCTGTTATGGTCTTCCCGCTGTAATCTTCTAAGTATTTTTCTATTTGGGTTATTTCTTCCTCTAATTTTTATACAACTTCTCATAGAATTTGAGGAAATTCTCCTTTATTTCTCTTCGGTCTTCTATCAAATGCTCTTCTATTTTTATCTTATTTATTACATTTTGTTTTTGCCTTCTTCTCAATTGCCATGCTAATAGTTTACCCGTTTTATTAGCTGACTCGAAATATTTTTGTTTCATTAATTTGATTTTCCATTCTATTTCTTGGCTTGTTAACATTGAGTATTGAGATTGTAACATTTTTATTATTAGCCTGTTTTGTTCATCTTTCGGGTTTGTTGCTATTTTTTTCTCACACTCTCTTAGCTGATTAAGAATTTCTTCTTTCTTTTGTTCTCTTACTTTCCTCCTGTAGCTATTTTGCTGTATAAAAAACCCTCTTAAGACCGCTTTACTAGCGTCCCAGACTATGTCCAAACTTGTTTCTGTATTAAGGTTCAGGCTAAAGTAATCTTTTAAGGTGGCTTTGGCTTTTTCAACTACCTCTTCATTCTCCAATAGATATTCATTTAATCTCCATCTGAATCCACCCTGTGATTTGCCTTTTATTTCCAGAGCAACTGAGTTATGGTCCGAGAGAGTTCTAGGTTGAATTTCACACTTTATAGTTCTTAATGTAAGCTCCCTTGAGACCCAAATTTGATCAATTCTACTCCAACTCTTGTGTGGTTCTGAAAAAAAGGTGAATTGCTTCTCTATTGCATGTTTATATCTCCAAATGTCTATTAAATCTAAGTTTTCCTCCAAGTTATTAAAAGATTTTGGCAGCTTCCCTTGTTTATTTTTTCTCTCTCCTAATTGTTTATCTAATTCTGGTTCCGGCACTCCATTAAAGTCTCCCATTAGAATCGTCTTGTTAGGCTCTAACTCCAATAGCATTTGTTCCAATTTCTTAAAGAATTCCGGCTTATTTAAATTTGGGGCATATATGTTTATCACATTAAGTTTTTCACCGTGGAAGTTAATTTGTACTCCCAAAATCCTTCCTTCATTATCTTTACAAATAATTTTGGGTTCCCATTTTTCTTTCACATATATCGCCACCCCTCTTTTCTTTTCCGTTGTACAGTTTATAAACTCAAGTCCCAACTTTTTATGTACCAGGATATGTTTATGTTTTCTAATCACGTGTGTCTCCTGTAAGCAGATTAAATCAAGTTTCTTTCTTTTCAACACATTTACAATTTTATTCCTTTTGGTTTTTTCATTCAAATCGTTCACATTCCACGACAAAATTTTCAAGTTCATTGTAATGACTACTTTTCAATCTACAAATAATTAGTGTTTTAAATTTGAGTGGTTTTGTTTTCTCTATTCTCTTCCTCTTCTTCTTCTACCTCTTCTACTGCCACCTCCTCCTCTTCTTCTTCGTCTGCTTCTTCTCCTCTACCTCTCTCTTCTTGGTCTTTTCCTATTTCCCTTTTCCTTCTTCTCTCCTCTGGGTCCTCATTTCTTCCTTCATATCTCTCCTCTATCCTTCCTAGCTCCTTCTCATATCTACGCAAAAATTTCTTCACTTCTTGTGTCTCGGCGATCCTAAATCTTTTGTCTTTATAAAAAAAGGAAATCCCTTCAGGGAACTCCCATCTATATTGTATATTGTTCTTTTTTAGGACGCTTGCCAGTTGCTTATAACCTTCCCTTTTGCGCAGGAGTCTGGTTGGTATCTCTTTAAAGATGATGATTGGTCTGCCATCAATAATTAATTTTTTTGATAGCTTCTTTTTAATATCATATTTTTCATCTCTATCGAGTTAAAGATGACCAGGCAGTCTCCTGCGATTTTTCTTGATTTCACTTGTTTGGTCTTTATTTTTATTCTGAAAGCGTTCTCCATCGTATATGCAACCTCTTCTTCTTTCAGTTCTAACCATTTCGCTAGCTCTTTGATCATTTTTTCCTTAATATTTTCATTTATCTCTTCTCCTACTCCCCTAAATTTCAAGTTTAACTGTTTTTGTTTCATATCAATCATCGCCAAGTTATCTAAGATTTGGTCTTGGTTTCTATTTAGTTCTCCTATCTCATCTCTTATCCTGTCTGTCTCCTTTCTTTGTTCTTTCATTTCTTTCTGTATTTTTTTATTTGTTTCCTCCATAGTCTTTGACCAAACTGACAAGTCTTTAATTTTACATGACAATTCTCCTACTGCTCCCTCTATTTTCCTATCTATTAACTTGTGCATCTCTCCTAGTTTTTTTTCCATATGTATTTCACTCTGTTTGAACTCCTCTTTTATTTTTAACCATAGGATATCTAAATCCTTTATCTCTTCTTGTTGGGATGTTTTCCTTTCCGATGGTGTTCCTCCTACCTTTTTTCCTTCTTTCCCTGCCATTTTCTCCTTCACTGGTTTTGAATTAAGTCTCTTGCGGTACTTATTCTCTCCCCTAGGGGGCGCACACTCCAAGCCCTGTCTAGTTAATTATCGAACAATGAGTTCAAAAACACTCTCTTAAGCTTTCAGATTGCAAATTCTCAACCATTTAGAGTTTAGAGAGAGTATATGGAAGCTAACTCTATACTTATAATAGATCAAGCTCGTTCTCAGACACTTTAAGTTCGGCTGAAAGCGAGAGACGTAAACAGGAAGTCCGTCTTCCGCTTCTGCTTAAGATTTAAAGCAAAAAGACTTTGATGCCTGGAGCCTGTGAAGAGGTGTTAAAAACAACTAATCTGTGCATCCATTGAAGTTGCTTTTATGCTAAATCAGGACTTAATCTTTTTTAAGTGACTCTTTTCTTTTATGGACTGTGTTTTATCCTTTCCCATGGAATTCACAACTTTATTGAGAAGCCCAGGTAGTGGATCTGCCTGAGTAACAGAACTGTCAGAGTGCAGACTTTGATACTTTGCAACTTGAGTTTGCTACAATCTGAGTCTTTGTGGATTTGCTACACTGAAACATCTTTTCTGGCACTTGCTAGAGACATTGTAGTGCTTTTTAAACCAACTCTGCTAACTACAAGAATTGAAGGCTCTTTGGAAATTAATTTGGACTGTGGAAATTAACTGGATTTTAACAATTTGGCTTTTTCCCTTAAGACATACTTGAACTCCCTCTAGAGGCCTCTGGATTTATAGTTGTATGTGACTTTACTTTCTATTTCCTTTCCTCCTATTTGACTGTTTACTCTCTGGGCTGCTGGATTCTCATGGGAACAACTTAGTTTGACCTTGACTTGTAGACAAAACTGGAATGAGTGGCACCGGGAGAACAAGAGCGGCTAAAGCGAAAGCTAGACAAACAACCTTAAACTTAACTTCACAGCCGCGTAGATCATCTGTTCCTACTGTTTTGTCAGCAGAAGAAGAAGAAATTGAGCAACTACCGGAAGATATGGCTGCAGGAGCATCTGGCTCAGTACTAGAGAAAATCTTTGAAAAATTGGAAGCTTTGGACAAGAAAGCGGATGAACAAACGGCTAAGATTGAACAAAATACAGCCAGTGTAAATAAATTAACTGAACAAGTTGCTTTGAATACCCAATCAATTGGAAAGCTATTTGAGACCACTGCAGAAAACCGCAAATTGGCTGAGGAAGCCAGCCAAAAAGTTGAAGAATTAGAACAAGAGGTAAAACCACTGCATAAACTGGTTGGTGAACAGCAGGCGTATTTGTCTATGATTGAATTGCGGAATCGGGAGAATAATTTGAGATTGAGGTCTATACCAGAACTTGAACAAGGGAATTTAATTGAGTTCCTGACAAAATTTTTTTCCAAGTTTTGGCCCTTGGAGGAAGAAAAGGATTTTAAAATTGTGACTGCTTTTAGGCTTGGAAAAGTAGCAAGGAAAGACATGGCCCAGAGATTGTTTGATCACTTTGAGATCTAAGGAGGAAAGAGACAAAATACTAGGCCTACATTACGGAAAGTCACTGGATATTTCGGATAAAAGAGTTGAAATTTACAAAGACATCCCAAAACAACTTTTGGACCTGAGATCCACCTATATTGAGGTAGTGAAACTGCTGAGGAGCAACTCAATTGTTTTTAGGTGGGAATTTCCCCAAAGATTATCCTTTACATTCAGAGGGAAGAAGGTTAAAATTAAAACAGCCGAGGACAAAGACAAATTTTTGAGTACCTACGGAGAGGACCTTCAGAAAGGGATCGAGAGACCTTCAGGGTCTGGACCATCATCAGTACCTGCACCATTGGGACCTGAAGACTCGGAGAAGAAGACACCACCACCAGAGCAATAACAGATTTGTTCAGGATGTCTCTGCAACTTCTGAGCTGGAATATTAATGGCTGTAACTCCCCGGAGAAAAGGAGAAGAATATTTCATATATTGAGAAAAGAACAATTGGACATTATTTGTTTGCAAGAAACACGTGTGACTAGGCTCCATAGGAAAGTGTTAATAAACAAAAGATTAGGACAAGAATTTATTTCTTCGGATCGAGTTAAGAAAAGAGGAGTGGTGATATATGCAAAGGAGAGCCTTTCACCAAAATTTTTATTTAAAGATGAGCAAGGAAGAATTTTGGCAATTGAGATACAAAACCAAGGAGAAAAGTTTTTGATACTAGGAATCTATGCACCTAACGAGGGGAAATCGGAATTTTACAAGAAGCTGCATGAGATAATGCTGGACTATCTGGACTATGACAACATCATTATGATGGGCGATATGAATGGGGTGGCGTCAACCAACATGGATAAGTCTCAAAGCCAAAATGTGACAAAAGATGGCAGACTACCTAAAACTTTTTTTGAACTGACTGACAATATGGACTTGATTGATATCTGGAGGACAAAGAACCCCCTGGGAAGAGAGGGAACATTCTTTTCTGAAGCCCAACTGACATGGACAAGAATCGACCAAATATGGGTAACTAGAGGTCTGGCACCCAAGACGAGAAAAGTGGAAATCTGCCCAAAGACCTGCTCCGACCATAACGCCGTAAAGATGGACATGAGATTAATCCCAACCGGCTCCTTTAGATGGAAGATGAACGACAACTTGTTTAGAGACCAGGAGATTACTAAAAAGGCCCAAAAAGTTTTGAAGGACTATTTTGAGATAAACTTGAACACCAAGGTGGAAAAAAGAATTATCTGGGATGCAAGTAAGGCGGTTATGAGGGGGTTTCTGATACAACAGAATGCCGTAAAGAAAAGAGCACAAAATGAGAGAAAAGATAAGATTTTGGAGAAAATTAAAGAATGTGAGAAGAAGTTAAGATCGAAACCGAAGTCAAAGGAGATTTTGAAAGAAATTAAATTTTATCAAGCACAATACTCCAAATTGATAAATCAGGAGGTGGAGTGGAAAATTAAATTAATGAAACAAAGATCATTCGACTCGGCAAATAAATGTGGAAAACTGCTAGCATGGCAGTTGAAGAAGAGACAAAAAATAAACACGATCACCAACTTAGAGATTGAAGGAAGAAATATTCAGAACCCTGTCGAGATTAGGAAGTGCTTCCAGAGATATTTCAAACAATTATACACTCAAGGGCTGCAAAATGAGGTTGAGATAGAACAATTTATGAGAAAAAATGGACTACCAAGGTTGTCTCAAGAAAATAGATCAATCCTGAACTGTAAAATAACACGACAAGAGATTGAAGTTGCCATTCAGAATATGCAATTGGGCAAATCTCCAGGGCCAGATGGGCTTACATCCAAATACTATAAGATACTGAAAGACTATTTAATATATCCACTAATGGAGGTTTGCAATGAGATTATGGAGGGGAAGAAAGCACCGGAAACGTGGAAAGAAGCCTTCATCACATTGATACCTAAATCAGAATTGGAAAAGACACAACTCAAGAATTACCGTCCCATCTCCCTTTTAAATGTGGATTACAAAATCTTTGCAGACATCTTAGCAAACAGACTTAAAAAGGTTTTAAGTGAAGTGATCCATAAAGACCAGGCAGGCTTTCTCCCAGGAAGACATTTATCTGCTAACACAAGGAACATTATTGACATTTTGGAACTTTTGCAAACGAATATTAATACTAGAGCAGTGTTAATATTTATAGATGCGGAGAAGGCCTTTGACAACATTTCCTGGAAGTTTATGAAGAAAAATCTGGAAGGGATGGGAGTGGGACGGGGATTTGAAAATGGGATAGACGCAATATATTCAGAACAAAAGGCTAAATTGATAGTTAACAATGTGGTGACAGAAGAGTTTAAAATTGAAAAAGGAACACAACAAGGTTGCCCTATTTCCCCTTTGTTATTCATTTCGGTCCTGGAGGTGCTCTTGAATATGATTAGAGGGGACCGGTTGGTGGAAGGAATTCAGGTCGGAGCGAAACAATACAAACTTAAGGCTTTTGCAGATGACCTAGTTTTGACCCTACAGGAGCCAGAATCTAGTACGAAAAGGGCATTACAATTAATTCAAGACTTTGGTCGGGTGGCGGGTTTTAAATTAAATAAGCAAAAAACCAAGGTACTGGAGAAAAATTTGACAGTTTCAGTCAGAAAGGTTTCAGAAGGAGACAGAGTTAAACGTGGTTAAGAAAGTAAAATATCTAGGGGTGAACATAACAGCAAAAAATCTGAATTTATTTAAGGACAACTATGAAAAGTGCTGGTCAGAAATTAAGAGAGATCTAGAAAGTTGGTCAAGACTGAAACTTTCCTTGCTGGGCCGAATTGCTGCTATAAAATGAATGTATTGCCAAGGATGCTGTTTCTTTTCCAGACTGTGGATAAAATGGAGTGTTTCGGGAGGTGGCAAAGAGATATTTCTAAATTTGTCTGGCAGGGCAAAAAGCCCAGAATTAAGTTTAAAATATTAACTGATGCTAAAGAAAGAGGGGGGTTTGCCCTGCCAGACTTAAGGTTGTACTATGAATCAGCAGCTTTTTGCTGGCTGAAAGACTGGCTGCTTCTTGAAAATACTGATGTGTTAGATTTGGAAGGATTTAACAATGCTTTTGGTTGGCATGCATATTTGTGGTATGACAAGGTTAAGATTCATAAGAACTTCAAGAACCATATTGTAAGGAAAGCAGTGTTTAATGTCTGGATAAAATATAAAGACTTATTAGAAAATAAGACCCCAAGGTGGCTATCACCTATGGAAGCTAAGGCTGTGAAAAGACCCAATATGGAGGTCAAATGGCCGAAATACTGGGAAATATTAGAAAGAGACGGAGACAATTGGAGATTGCAGAGTATGGAGAAATTAAAAGATAAAGTGCGAGACTGGCTACACTATGCTCAGATTAAAGAGGTTTTCAAATTGGATAAAAAGTTAGGATTCCAGGTGGAAAAATCGAAACTGGAAACAGAATTGCTAGAACCTAAGACTAAGGTACTTTCAAGAATGTATAACTTGTTGCTGAGGTGGAATACACAGGATGAAACGGTTAAATCAGCTATGATAAAGTGGGCACAGGACATTGGGTACAATATCATGTTTGCTGACTGGGAAAAGTTATGGACCACCGGTATGAAATTAACGGCATGTAATGCCTTGAAAGAAAACATTATGAAAATGCTATATAGGTGGTACATGACCCCAGTCAAGCTCGCAAAAATATATCACCTGTCAGACAATAAGTGTTGGAAATGTAAGGAAACTGAAGGAACGTTCTTTCACCTCTGGTGGACTTGCCCCAAGGTTATGGACTTCTGGGAAATGATATATAATGAGTTGAAAAAGGTATTTAAGTATACCTTTCCCAAGAAACCAGAGGCCTTCCTTTTGGGCATTGTTGGCCAGAGGGTGTTAAAGAATGATCGAACATTTTTTATGTATGCAACAACAGCAGCAAGGATACTTGTCGCTAAATACTGGAAAACTCAAGATTTGCCCACGCTGGAAGAATGGCAGATGCAACCGATGGACTATATGGAGCTAGCAGAAATGACTGGCAGAATTCAAGACCTGGGAGAGGAAGCAGTGGAAGAGGATTGGAAGAAATTCAAGGACTACTTACAAAAACACTGTAAATTATACGAGTGTTAAGAAGGATGAGGGATTTGAAAATAATAGGGCACCATAAAGGTTGGTTAAAAGACTATGAGATTGAGTGAAGTTTATGAGAAAAATAAATTTTGAATAAAGACTATGGTAAAACTAGATATCTAAGATCTAGATAAAAATATTCAAAGTTAGGGACAAAATATTGGAAATGCGTACAATAAGAATGGAAATAAGGAGATAAATTGCTGATCAAAGTTTCATATTTGGAAAGTAGGAGTGAGAGGCGTGAGGAAGTCCAAAAAATGAAGAAAAGTTGGCTATTATACGATGATAAATTTTATGTTTGTTTTCCTTTTTGTTTGCTTTTTTTGCTTATGCTGTTTTTCTTTGTTTATTGTATTAAAAAACTCTTAATAATTTTTTTTTTTTTAAAAAAAGAGCAACCAAAGGTCCTGAAGAAATCGCCAAAAGTCCAAAAAACCAAAGGTCCAAAAAAGGAAGAAAAAAAGAGGAACCAAATGTCAAATGTCAAATCCAGACCGTCCACTAAGTGTAAATATATCCTCCGATAATCTGGATATACTCCTCTCTCAAATTCAAATATATTTCAGCTCCACAAAAATCCAAATATCAGAGCCTTTAAGAGTCTCATGTATTCAGTCCAGTTACCCAGAGAGGAGGGAGTAGCTGTTTAAATTGAAGTTGGTCTTATCTCTGTAAACACAGTTCATGAATAGTTCCAAATAGTTCCAGATATCTCAGAGGACCGAAGCAGAAAAAAGAGAGCAAAACTCCAACTTATTTAGAGGGGGGGGGAGGTTGCTTTCCAGGTTTAATAATTAAAGGAGAAGAGGAAGGAATTTTTTTTTTTTAATAATATTTTATTTGGATTTTTCAAACATAAATGCAAAAATAAAAAACAGTATAATATATATCATAACATCTTTTCATAACATCTTTGGACTCCCTCGCACCTCCCGCTCCCATTTACATCATTGCCAATTCTTGCCAGCAATTTATCATCTTGTTTACACTCTTATGTCAAATTCAGTTAAATATAATCTATAAGTTCTCCAAAAGGTTTATAGTTTTTTCTCAAATTTACTTATCATCTTAATTCTCACTAATTTAGTGGTGCACAATTATTTATGATCTAGCATCCTTTCTTAGCATTCAACCAAATTACAGTATTTTTTTAAATAAATCTTGAATTTCTTCCAATCTTCTTCAACCCTCTCCTCTCCCAGGTCTCGGATTCTGCCAGTCATCTCGGCTAGTTCCATATAGTCTATCAGTTGCATCTGCCACTCTTCCAGTGTGGGTAGTTCTTGAGTCTTCCAGTTCTTAGCGATGAGTATCCTTGCTGCCATTGTTGCATACATGAAAAATGTTCGGTCCTTCTTTAACACCTTCTGGCCGACAATGCCCAGAAGAAAGGCCTCTGGTTTCTTAGGGAAGGTATACTTAAATACCTTTTTCAGCTCATTATATATCATTTCCCAGAAAGCCTTCACTCTAGGGCAGGTCCACCAGAGGTGAAAGAATGTTCCTTCATTTTCTTTACATTTCCAACATTTATTATCAGACAAATGGTATATCTTAGCAAGTTTAACTGGGGTCATGTACCATCTATATATCATTTTCATTACATTTTCCTTCAAAGCATTACATGCAGTGAAGTTCAACCCAGTGGTCCACAACCTTTCCCAGTCCTCGAACATAATATTATATCCAATGTCCTGTGCCCATTTTATCATAGCTGATTTAACCATTTCGTCTTGTGTATTCCATTTTAACAGCAGGTTATACATTCTTGAAAGTACCTTAGTCTTTGGTTCTAACAATTCTGTTTCTAGCTTCGATTTCTCCACCTGGAACCCTAGCTTTTTATCATTTTTAAAAACTTCATTAATCTGAGCATAATGTAACCAGTCTCGCACTTTATCCTTGATTTTCTCCAAACTCTGCAATTTCCAGTTGTCTCCATCTTTTTCTAGTATTTCCCAATATTTTGGCCATTTGGCCTCCATATTGGGTCTTTTTCGGGCCTTAGCTTCCAGGGGTGAAAGCCACCTTGGAGTTTTATTCTCCAATAAGTCTTTGTATTTTGTCCAGACATTAAATACTGCTTTCCTGACAATATGGTTCTTAAAGGCCTTATTGATCTTAACCTTATCATACCATAAGTATGCATGCCAACCAAAAACATTGTTAAAACCTTCCAGATCCAGTACGTCAGTGTCCTCGAGAAGTAGCCAATCTTTTAGCCAGCAGAAAGCTGCGGCTTCATAGTACAGCTTTAAGTCTGGCAGGGCAAAGCCCCCTCTTTCTTTCGCATCAGTTAATATTTTAAACTTGATTCTGGGCTTTTTGCCCTGCCAGACAAATTTAGAGATATCTCTCTGCCACTTCCGGAAGCACTCCGTCTTGTCCACAATCTGTAATGTTTGAAACAAAAACAACATTTTTGGCAATACATTCATCTTAATAGCAGCAATTCGGCCTAACAAAGAAAGCTTCAATTTTGTCCAACTGTCCAAGTCTCTCTTAATTTCAGACCAACATTTTTCATAGTTATCCTTAAATAGACTCAGATTTTTTGCTGTTATATTTACCCTTAGGTACTTTACTTTTTTAACCACAGTTAGTTCTGTTTCTCTCTGAAACCGTTCTGACTCTGTATCTGTCAATTTTTTCCCCAACACCTTAGTTTTCTGTTTATTTAGTTTAAATCCCGCCACCTGACCAAAGTCTTGTATCAGTTGCAATACTCTTTTTGTACTAGATTCTGGCTTCTGCAAAGTCAAAACTAGGTCATCTGCAAAGGCTTTAAGTTTATATTGTTTCGCTCCGACCTGAATCCCTTCCACCAACCGGTCCCCTCTGATCATATTCAAGAGCACCTCCAGAACCGAAATAAATAACAGAGGGGAAATCGGGCAGCCTTGTCGTGTTCCTTTTTCAATTTTGAACTCTTCTGTAACCACATTGTTAACTATCAATTTGGCCTTTTGTTCTGAGTATATTGCGTCAATCCCATTCTCAAACCCCCGTCCCACTCCCATTTCTTTTAAATTTCCCTTCATAAATTTCCAAGAGATATTATCAAAGGCCTTCTCCGCATCTATAAAGATTAGCACTGCTTTTGTATTTATGTCTGTTTGCAAAAGTTCCAAAATGTCAATGATGTTCCTTGTGTTAGCAAACATATGTCTACCTGGGAGAAAGCCTGCCTGATCTTTATGAATTACTTCATTTAAAACTCTTTTAAGTCTACTTGCCAAAATGTCTGCAAATATTTTGTAATCCACATTTAGAAGGGAGATGGGACGATAGTTCTTGAGTTGTGTCTTTTCAGTTTCAGATTTTGGTATCAATGTGATAAAAGCTTCCTTCCACGATTCCGGCGCCCTCTTTCCCTCCATAATTTCGTTGCTGACCTCCATCAATGGTTGAATCAAATAGTCTTTTAATGTCTTATAATACTTGGAGGTCAGGCCGTCTGGCCCTGGAGATTTGCCGAATTGCATGTTCTGAATGGCTTGTTCAATCTCTTGTCGTGTTATTTTATTGTTCAGGATTAATCTGTTTTCTTGTGACAGTTTTGTTAGTCCGTTTTTTTCCAAAAATTGTTTAATCTCAACCTCCTCTTGCGGCCCTTGAGTATATAGTTTTTTGAAATATCTCTGGAAACACTTTCTAATCTCCACGGGGTTCTGAATGTTTCTTCCTTCAATTTCTAGGTTTGTGACTGTATTTAATTTTTGTCTCTTCTTCAACTGCCACGCTAGCAGTTTCCCACATTTGTTTGCCGATTCAAAAGTTTTTTGTTTCATTAATTTGATCTTCCACTCTATTTCCTGGTTTATCAGTTTAGAATATTGTGCTTGATGAAGTTTAATTTCTCTCAGAATCGGCTGTGATTTTGGGTTGGATCTTAACTTCTTCTCTAGTTCTTTAATTTTCTCCAAAATCTTATCTTTCCTCTCATTTTGTATCCTTTTCTTTACAGTATTCTGTTGTATCAAGAACCCCCTCATCACCGCCTTACTTGCGTCCCAGATAATTCTTTTTTCCACCGTGGTGTTCATATTTATCTCAAAGTAATCCTTCAAAGCTTTTTGGGCCTTCTTGGTGATCTCCTGATCTCTGAACAAATTGTCATTCATCTTCCATCTAAAGGAACCAGTTGGTAGTAATGTCATATCCATCTTCAGTGCATTATGGTGAGGAAGGAAAAATTTACCCTCTTGCTTATTCGTATAAAAAACTTCAGTATTTAAACTTCAAAAACAGAGGGGCCAAGTGAGAGGTTTAAACTGTTTGTTTGTTCCATCCTGTAATGGTTGTAAGGGGTTACTTGTGCGTAAGTTGCCTTCCGTTTTGGTTAGATTGCCTGGCCAACCATGCTTTGGCTGACAGCTCACACTCCGTGGCCGGTCAGTCACTTGCAGAATCCGTCAGTGGGCGTTTCTTGAACCTCTTCCAGCATAAGAGCTGTTTGACGCCAAGTCTCCTCCTACTCTCCCTGCGTGGAACTCGTCTGCGCAAGTAAGGGGAAGGCAGAGGCGTGTCCGCGCTCTCCCCACTGGTCTCGGGTGAAGGGTCTTGGAGACCTCTCTCCGAATTCTCCATTTCCCTCCCTTCCCTACCGGTGTTACGCTGAATACTTTCCCCCCTGCTGGTCCCCTCTCCTGCATCGCTGTGGAGCCTTGCCTCCACCTCTCCGTCTGATGTCAGTTCCCTGACACATCCTTTCTCCTATCCCCTCTTTCCCCCTTGCATTTCTATATTTCGTTTGTGGCTTCAGGATGTTTATCCTTTGTAACCACTCTGTTCCATTTATTCCCTTGTTTTAGTATCTTCTCCCCCAAAGGAAATACAAAGTCTCTAGAGGTCTGTTCAGTTACTTCTATAATACTTAGTTTCCTTCGCCTCGCTAAAAAAAATTTGCTGAGGACTTTCACTTTTCTGTTCTCTACAGCGGGCGATTAGTCACTTCCTTTCTTCTCTCTTACGATTATATGCCCTGCACCATATTTGCTCTGAAAAAACAGGTCGGGTTCCTCACTTAAATCCTTTTACATCCAGATCTCACTTAGTGCTTAATCCAAATTTTTGGCTCAGAATTACTCCAAAAACACTAAGGGTTCTGTTCTTAAAGTTACGGAGATTTGTCGCTTTTTCAGTGGGAGCTAGAGGCATCGCTGCACGGGGTCCGCAGAGCTTACCATTTCGCGTTTCTCAGTCCCGTCGCTCTCGGGTCCTTGAAAAAAAAACCCGAAAAAGCTTCGGGACCACTCCAACGCTGCTGGATGGCTAATCCCTCAGGGGGGCCCCCTTGAGGTTTTGGGGGTCGCAGTGCCTTTGCGTCGCCCCCGAGCCCCCGTGAAGCTCGGAAAAGCTCTCAGCGGCTTTTTCCACGCTCCCTGCTGCTTGCGATCCCAAACCGGAAGTCTCGAATAAAATTTAAGATATTAACCAATGTTAAAGAAAGAGGTGGATTTGCCCTGCCAGACCTTAGGCTTTATTATGAATCGGCTGCATTTTGCTGGCTGAAAGAATGGCTGCTTCTTGAAAACACTGACATTTTGGATTTGGAAGGTTTCAATAATGTTTTTGGTTGGCATGCATACTTGTGGTATGATAAGGTCAAAGCACATAAAGCGTTTAAAAACCATATTGTCAGGAAAGCACTGTTCAGTGTTTGGATAAGATATAAGGATTTGCTTGAAAATAAAACTCCAAGGTGGTTGTCACCAATGGAAGCGAAGGCTCAGAAAAAGCTCAATATGGAGGCCAAATGGCCGAAATATTGGGAAATTTTGGAACAAGAAGGAGACAGATTAAAATTGCAGAGTTATGAAAAACTAAAAAACAAAGTGCGAGATTGGCTTCATTATTACCAAATAATGGAGGCCTATAATTTGGACAAGAAAATTGGTTTTCAGGTGGAAAAATCAAAACTGGAAATAGAATTGTTAGAACCCAAAACTAAGAATTTGTCGAGAATGTATAACTTGCTGTTGAAATGGAACACTCAGGATGAAACGGTTAAATCTGCAATGATTAAATGGGCACAAGATGTTGGACATAATATCATGATGGCTGACTGGGAACAGTTATGGACCACAGGTATGAAGTTTACGGCATGCAATGCCTTAAGAGAGAATATAATGAAAATGATATACAGGTGGTACATGACACCAGTCAAGCTTGCAAAAATCTATCATTTGCCCGATAATAAATGTTGGAAATGTAAACAGACTGAAGGTACATTCTTTCACCTTTGGTGGACATGCCCAAGGATTAAGACTTTCTGGGAGATGATCTATAATGAAATGAAAAAAGGTATTTAAATATACCTTTCAGAAGAAACCAGAGGCCTTTCTCCTGGGCATGGTCGGCCAATTGGTGCCAAATAAGGACAGAACTTTTTTTATGTATGCAACAACAGCAGCAAGAATACTCATCGCCAAGTATTGGAAGACACAAGATTTACCCACCCGGGAAGAATGGCAGATGAAAGTGATGGATTATATGGAACTGGCGGAAATGACTGGCAGAATCCGAGACCAAGGTGAAGAGTTGGTGGAAGAAGATTGGAAAAAATTCAAAGTTTATTTACAGAAACATTGTAAAATTAAGGAATGTTAGAAGGTTGTTGGAATGAAGTAATGTGGTTTTAGCAGAAATGATATAAAGGATTAGGTTAAAATTGATTTATTAATTGGTGAAAGACGAGAATTACAGTATATTAAGATAAATTATTAGGATAAAAACAAAGCAGGAAAGGATTTGCTGAAACATCTAACTGAACTAGAATACAAAAAAGGGAGGTGTGAGGAGGTCAAGGAAATAAGCAAAGGAAAGAAAGCTATGTTTTTCTTTAATTGTTTGTTTGTATTTTTTATGTCTTTGTTATTTTTCTTTTTTATTGTTCCTTTTTGTAATTTTCAAAATTTGAATAAATATTATATATAAAAAAGGGCGGGTGCCACCACAATATGCAGATCTGAAGGAGGTCTTCAGCGAGAGGGAGGCAGACAGACTGCCCCCCCACAGGCCATTTGACTGCCAAATCAACCTGCTTCCAGGGGCTCAGTTACCGGTGGGTAAGCTGTATGCCATGTCCGACCGGGAGATGCAGGAGTTGAGGCAGTTTATTGACAAGAACCTGAAGAGAGGTTTCATAAAGCAATCGAAGGCGGTGGGGGGCAGTCCGGTGTTCTTTGTGGACAAAAAAGAGACTAATCAGCCCAGATTAGTCGTGGATTGCAGGGCCCTAAACCTGGTGTCAGTACCCGTGACTTTCCCAATGCCCAGGATCGACGATATTTTGACACGTGTGAGGCAGGGGAAAATTTTTACCAAGCTGGACCTCAGGGGGACATACAATCTGATTAGGATAAGGGAGGGGGACGAATGGAAAACGACCATGTTCACCCCCCTGGGAGCTTTTGAGTACTTAGTCATGCCATTTGGATTACAATCGGGGTCCGCCTGCTTTCAAGCCTTCATGCACCATGTGTTGGGGTCCCTGCTGTACAAGAATTGCGTAGCCTTTTTGGATGACGTCTTAATCTATTCGGAGAATGAAACGCAACACGTCAGAGACGTCAGGGAGGTGCTACAGAGACTGAAGAAGCATCAGTTGTGGGTTAAGCTGGAAAAATGCCAATTCCACACGAGGGAGGTCGAGTTCCTGGGGTACAGGTTGTCAGACAAAGGACTGGCCATGGATCCAGGCAAGGTGAAGGCAGTGCTGGAATGGAAGGCCCCCCAAAACAGAAAGGATGTGCAGAGGTTCCTAGGCTTCAGCAACTTCTACAGGAAGTTCATAAAGAACTTCGCTCACTTGACAGCGCCCATAACGGATTGTCTTAGTAGCAAAAAGAAGTTTGCATGGACAGAGGATGCCCAGCAATCCTTTGAAAACCTGAAGAAGGTGTTAGCCTCGGAAGAGCAGCTCCTGCACGTGGATCCAGAGAAGCCCATGAGACTGGAGACGGATGCGTCCGACCGCGCGATTGGAGCGGTACTTTTGCAACCCGGGTCCAAAGAGAACTGGAGACTGTGTGCCTTTTTCTCTAGGAAGCTGAGCAAGTTGGAGCAAAACTACATGGTGTATGACCGAGAACTGCTTGCTATCTATGCGGCATTTCGGCAATGGAGACATCTTTTGATAGGGGCGCGGCACAAGATCCAGGTCTGAACTGACCACAAAAACTTGGAATACTGGCGGACCGCGCGAGTGCTCAACCAGAGACAGATCAGATGGTCCCAGGAGTTCGCCAAGTTTTTCTTCGAGATACAATACGTGCCGGGAGGGGAAAACGTGAGGGCAGATGCACTCTCCAGGAAACTGGAGTGCATGGAAGGGGAGGGGCCACCGGAGACCAGGCACGTGTTCCCCGAGGACCGGTGGGTGTGTGGGGGAGCGTTGGTAGGGAAACGAGAACTAGCAGGGCTCACCAGAGACGATGAGTTTGCTCAGACAAAAATCAGGGAGCTCAGGGACGGAAAGGAAGGCAATGTGGGGTTTGAGGAAAAGGAAGGGCTACTGTACTACAAGGGAGCGCTGTATGTACCAGGAGAGACTTTGAGGGGGAAGGTACTTAGACAGCTCCATGACAACCCAACAGCTGGGCACTTTGGACAGCACAAGACCATGCTACTTGTCACCAGGCAGTTCTGGTGGCCAAAGGTGAGGGAAGACGTACGAGAATATGTAAAAGGGTGCGACCAATGCCAGAGGGCAAAGGGGGAAAGAACTGCCCCAGCAGGGCTACTGGAACCCTTACCTACACCAGAAAGGCCCTGGGAGGTGGTGTCCATTGATTTTATGACAGATCTGCCCAAGTCAAGGGGAAAGACAGCGGTCATGGTAGTGGTCGATCTACTGACTAAAATGTGCCATTTCGTAGCTTGCTCGCATGCAGTGTCGGCAGAGGAGACAGCCAGGCTGTTTGTGGACCACATTTTTAGACTGCATGGGGCTCCCTTGAGGGTAATCTCAGATCGCGGGTGTCAGGGGTTCAGGAGCAGAGACACAGGGGAGAGAGGAAACGGAGAGCGAAGGGGAAGAATCTGAGGGCAGCGTAGGGGAGTATGACAGTGGCCCGAGAGATTCCATGAGCTTCTCCAGAGATTCAGAAGATTCCCAGAGGGGGGCGCCAGTGGCCAGGGCAAGGGGGGTCCCAGGGGGGACACACCAGAAACAAGGGGCCAGCGGGGACTCCCAAAGCAGCAGCGGGAGATCAGGACCAGTTCCCCCACCAGAGCGGAGTGGGGGGGAGGAGTCCCATTAAACAGGGCCAGCGTCTTCTCCAGTAGGGAGAGAAAATGAGTCAGAGCTGGCCACGCCTCCATCGGAGAGTGAGGGAACGGAGGGGAAGTCAGGTCCAGCTACCCCCCCCCCGAGGGGGGAAGCAGTTACAGTAGCAGTGAAACGGTCAGAAGGAAGTTTGCCGGCTGGGCGCGCGCGCGCGCCCAGTTCAAATGTACAGGCGCGTGGGACAGCAGGAAGCCCGGATTGGGAGCCAGGTCCTAAAGCACGCCGGAGGCAGGGGGAAGAATCCGGGGACTCAGCATCAGAAGAGTCCAGAAAGGGCAACACCCCAGCGGGCAGACGGACCCAAAGGAGGAGAGAGCAGAGGAGGAGGTGGAGCAAGGCTAGAGTCTTAAACTGGTGTCTAGGGGGAGGAGATTCAGACGGAGCTTCAGCGGTCTAGAGTTGAGACGTAGAGCTGCGCGCCGCGGCTTTGAAATCGAAACTGAACTTTAATAAAGACTGTTGTATATAACAAGAACTGGCATTGGTCCTTTGTGAGCTGGAACCTAGGGCAGCTCTGACAGCGGGAAACAATTTACCTCCCGGTTCTGGCGGAGACTCATGAGCTTGCTGCAGGTCAAGGTGAGCTTCTCGACGGCAAGGCACCCAGAAACCAACGGACAGGCCAAAAGAGCGAACGGTATACTCCAGCAGTACCTACACTGCTATGTCAGCGAGAGGCAGAACGATTGGGTAGAGAAATTAGCTTTGGCTGAATTTGCGTACAATAACGCTGAACACGTGTCCACGGGAATGAGCCCTTTCATGGCCAATTACGGGTGTCACCCCAGGGCCTTCCCGGGGCAGGGGGAGGAAGGATGGAGTGTACCTGCAGCTGAGCAATTTGCGGAGGAAATGGAGGCCTTACACCAGCAACTCAGGTTGAACTTGGAGCGGGCCAAGGAAGTTTACAAGAGGCAGGCGGACAGGCACCGTCGGGAGGGGGAGGCCATACGGGTGGAAGACCGAGTGTGGTTGTCACCCCAAGGGTTGCCCCTAAAGGGGGGGTGCAAAAAGTTGCAGCCTAGTCGGCTGGGGCCTTTTGAGGTAATACAGCAGGTTAACCCAGTGGCATTCAAACTCAAGTTGCCTGACAGCATGAAGATACATCCGGTGTTCCATAGGTCCCTACTTTCACATTACAGGGAGGGGCGGGAATTCCCGGGACGGGAGGGAGGGGTTACCACCCACCCGCGGGTAGAGGAGAGCGAACACTGTAACAAAGCTACGGAAATACTCGATTCGAGGTGGCGAGGTCACCAGGTAGAGTACTTGGTAGCCTGGGAGGGAGAACCCAGGTCTGAAAACACTTGGGTCCCTGCTGAATCAATCCCTGACGGGTATCTAGTGGAAGAGTTTCGTGGTTTGTTCCCGGGTAAGCCCAAACCATTAGCTAGACTCTGGGAGGAAGAATTTGGACCCACAGACGACGAAGGGGACTTTGTGGGTTTTCCTGCCTCTGAAGAGGAGGGAGGGGAGGTGTCCGAGGGAGAAGAATCAGACTGGGAGGTTCAACCAGCTGGAAGAGGTCCGAGCGGATGGGAGGCTGGTTTTGAATCCTTAGAAGATGATGACAGTTCTTTCAGGGGATTCCCCGCATTGTCGGTCAAGGAGAGAGAGGAGGATGTCTCGGAAGATCGCGCCAGGGGCGGGTGGGGGGTCCTGAGGAGGAGGTGGATGTCAGGGAACTGCCATCAGTGCCGGAGGGAGAGAGCAAAAGCCAGAAGGATTCCAGAGAGCGTCCAGGGATCGGGAGAAGCAGCCCATCTTCTGGGGAAGAGAATCAGCGTAGCACCAGTGGAGAAGGGGGGCAGATGGGGGAAGCGGCAAGGCGGTCTCATGACTCCTTGCCTGGGACCAGCGGGGAGAGTAGGGGTCCTCCATTGCCCACGCCCTCCTTGCACAGAAGGCTTTCGTGCAGAGAGAGTAGGAGGAGACTAGGCGTCAAAGAGCTTCTTTGCTGGAAGAAGTTTAAGAAACGCCCACTGACGGATTCTGCCAGCGATTGAGTCAGCCACGGGCGAGTGGTGTCCGGACAGAAAAGGTTCACTCAGGCAACCCACCCAGGTGTTTGCACCCAGCCGGGGAGATGGACACCTGCTTACGCACGAGCAACCCCTAGAACCATTACAAAAATAAAACAAAATATAAAGATTCTACAAACACAATTCGCAATGATAATAAATAAAGAAGTGGAATGGAATATTAAAAGAATGAAACAAAGAAATTTCGAATTTGCTAATAAATCAGGAAAATGGTTGGCTTGGCAGATTAAGAAAAGAAAGGAACAGAATACATTTAACAAAATCATCGTTGAGGAAACTGAAATAGATAATCTGAAAGGAATTAGAAAAGGATTCTTGGATTTTTATAGACATTTATATAAAAGAAGAGAGAAGAGCAATATGAAAAAAATAGAAAAATTTTTAAAGGAAAAAGAGGTGCAGAAAATCCCGACTGATAAAAGAGACAGACTGAATGACCCAATAGAAATTGAAGAGATAAAAGAGGCTATAAAGGAATTAAAAAAAGGAAAGACACCAGGACCAGATGGATTTACGGCAAGGTATTATAAAGAGATGAAACACATCCTACTAGTACCATTGAAAGAAGTTATGAATAATATCTTAAAGAAAAAAGAAATTCCTGAAACTTGGAAAGAAGCTTTTATCATGTTTATTCCAAAACAAGACTCTGATCTAACACAAGTAAAAAACTATAGGCCTATTTCGTTGCTAAACAATGATTACAAATTATTTGCAAGTATTTTAGCTAAGAGGATGAAAAGGTTATTACAAGAAGTGATTCATAAAGATCAAGCTGGTTTTCTACCTGGCAGACAGCTGAAAGATAATATAAGAAATATAATTAATATTTTGGAATATCTGACAGCCAGAAATGAAAAACAAGCTATGTTGATATTTGTGGATGCAGAAAAGGCCTTTGATAATATATCTTGGGATTTTATGTTAAACAATTTAGAAGCTATGGATGTAGGTCAAGAGTTTTTTAATGGTATAAAAGCTATATATACAGAACAAAGAGCAAAATTGATTGTAAATAATGTGACGACAGAAGATATAAAAATAACTAAAGGTACAAGACAGGGATGTCCTCTTTCGCCACTATTATTCATCTTGGTGTTGGAAATCTTTCTGAGATCTATAAGGAAAAATAAATCAATAAGAGGGGTAACAGTCGGTCATAATGAGTATAAGGTTAAAGCCTTTGCCGATGATCTGGTATTGACTGTGGAAGAACAGATAAGAAGTGTTAAAGAGGTATTAGAGGAGATAGAACAGTTTGGTCAAGTAGCAGGATTCATACTAAATAAGAAAAAAACTAAAATAATTGCTAAAAACATGGAACAAGGTCTGATAGAAACAATGCAACAACAAGCAGGAATAGAAGTGGTTAAGAAGGTTAAATATTTGGGAATTTGGTTAACCCCAAAAAATATTGATCTGTTTCAAAACAACTATATACCAATGTGGAATGGAATTAAAAGGGACCTGGAGGTGTGGGGGAGGATGAAGTTATCATTTTGGGGAAGAATTTCAATGATAAAGATGAGCGTGTTACCAAAGATGTTATATTTATTTCAGACAATCCCGAAAATCAAAGGGGCAGTAATATTTAAAGAATGGCAAAGAACAATTTCAAGGTATATCTGGCAGGGTAAGAAGCCAAGAATACAGTTTAAGTTGTTAACAGATGTGAAAGAAAGAGGAGGCTTCGCCCTACCAGACCTGAAATTGTATTATGAAGCATCATGCCTCTGTTGGTTGAAGGAGTGGATGAGATTAGAAAATGGAGAATTGTTAGACTTGGAAGGATTTGATAACAGATTTGGTTGGCACGCATATTTATGGTGTGATAAGAAAAAAATTCACAAAGGCTTTGAAAACCACATCTTCAGAAGATCTCTTATAGAAGTTTGGGATAGGTATAAAAACCTATTAGAACCAAGGATACCACACTGGTTGTCTCCCTTAGAGGTGATGAGTATAAAGAAGATCAATATGAGGGGGAATTGTTTAACATATGGGAACTTGATTGTTAAAGAAGGAGGTAAATGGAAATTGAAACCCTACGAGAAAGTTAAAGAATATGTTAATGATTGGTTGCATTATTATCAGGTTAATGAAATGTTTAAAAAAGAACTAAAAGAAAAAGGTTATGTTGAAAAAGAATCGAAATTTCAAATAGAGATATTGAATAATGATTTTAAAATTTTATCGAAGATGTATAAATTGCTGCTAGAATGGTATACTAAAGATGAAGAAATTAAATTGGTTATGATTCATTGGGCTAGAGATTTTGGATATAATATACAGTTATGTGAATGGATAAAACTATGGAACGAAAGGTTAAAATTTACGGGCTGTACTGTGTTAAAAGAAAATGTTATGAAAATGGTATATAGATGGTATATAACACCAGTGAAGTTAGCAAGAATGTATAAAATGTGTAATAAATGTTGGAAATGTAAAGAAAAGGAAGGGACTTTTTATCATATGTGGTGGGAATGTAAGAAGGTGAAATGCTTCTGGGAAATGATATATAACAAATTGAAAAAAATGTTGAAATATACATTTGTTAAGAAACCAGAGGCATTTTTGTTAGGAATGGTAGGAAATGAATTAAACAGAAAAGATTACAAGCTTTTTCTATATGCAGTAACAGCGGCAAGAATACTGCTAGCCCAAAAATGGAAACAAGAAGAATTACCGTCGATGGAAGAATGGAGAATGAAGTTAATGGAATACGCAGAACTTGATAAACTAACAGGAAGGATCCGAAGCCTACGAGACCACAGATTCACTGAAGACTGGAGTAAATTTGTAGACTATTTGAAAAGTATTTGCGATGAACAATTAACGTTTGTAGGTTTGCAAGAGGCTCTGTGAAAATAATATCAGAAATATTGTAAAAACGGGAATAAGAGGGAGGAGGTATTTAATAAAAGGCAATATTAGATTAAGAAATGCGGAAGAAGGACTAAAACGGAGGATTTGCAGAAGAGCTGAGGGAACTCCAAAAAATGTATTTGTGAAAAATTGTGTTATGTGTTTTTATATTTTTGTATTGTAAAATGAATAAAAAATAATTAAAAAAAAAGACAAGCCTATATTGCACTTCATTAAAAATGCCAGGTCACTTCACAACAATATACTGATGGACTCAGTAGAATCAGCAATCAATACTGGGGCACGGGCCTTGGCTGGCACCCTGAAACGCACAGCCCCTGCACCAGTCCTGAAGACTGAGGAGGCTCAAGGCCAGGGGTCAGCAACCTTTTTCAGTCGTGGGCTGGTCCACCGTCCCTCACAGCATGTGGGGGGGGGGGCGGACTATATTTTTTTGGGGGGTGGGGGTGGGGGGAAATGAACGAATTCCCACAAAGAACCCAGAGGTGCATTTTAAATGAAAGGACACATTCTACTCATGTAAAAACACATTGATTCCCGGACTGTCCGTGGGCCGGATTGAGAAGACGATTGGGCCGCATCCAGCCCCCGGGCCTTCGGTTGCCTACCCCTGCTCAAGGCAATCACTTCCTGCACTTCACGTTAACGCAGAAGACGGCCCAGTTGTGCTCAGATGCTCAAAATTCCCTTTTCACCTTTGAAACGGGAAGTCCAATGCCTGGTCCTACAACTTCCTGCACTTCACGTTAACTCAGAAGACAGCTCAGTTGTGCTCAGATGCTCAAAATTCCCTTTTCACCTTTGAAACTTTGGAGAGTCTGTTTCAGTTGGCATCGGGACAGCTCACCTAGCAGTGCAGCTGCCTTTATTGCAGAAGCAGGAAGTTTCCTTCCTTTCATATTCAGGATTTCTGTACTCACATAAAAATAATAAAATGGTTTCTGCTGTTTGTTAAAAGTCATGAATGAACTCTCACAATTTGTTGATAAGGTAGCTTGCTTGTGTTTCGAGAAATCGTATAAGAGGAGCATTCATAGGAAGTTGCACTTGACAGAGTCAATCTAGCCTAGCACTGCCTACACTGACTGGCAGCAGCGCTGCAGGGTTTTCAAACAGGGGACAGTCCCAGCCCTGTCTGGTGGAGATCCTGGACTGAACCTGGGATCTCCTGCATGCAAAGCAAGGCCTCCCTCAACTCGGGAGGCGTGAGTTCTCTACTGTATTTCAGCAAATGCTTGGGTGGCCTCTCTTGAGAAACGTTGCCAGAAAATGTATGAACCAGTTTGTGATAAAAAGTGATTCGTAAAGCTGCAAACAGCAAGTGTCCCAAAGTTAGGGAGAAAACATCGCAACGAAAGAGGGGGGAGATTAGTTCAGGGTCAAGCTGGGTGGGTTGTCAAGGAAAGTGTCCTGCCCATCTTTGTGACATCTCTTGCTGCTTGTAGAAAAGACAGCAGCTACACATCCCCGTCGTGGGATAGTTGGGAGGAGTTGGCTAAGACAGAACTGGGACGGAGAAGCAAGCGAGGGACCAACAGGGGAGATACGTGTAGACTTTTCTTTGTTTTGCTTTAACTTTATCATTTCATTTTCATTTGTATATTTTGTGCACATATTTTCCTGTATATTTTAGACAGAGAGGAGTAGCAATAGGGCTAGAGGCAAGGTTCAGAGTTAGTGTTGTGAGAGCATTTTAAAGCAGTTGAGTTTAAACAGGAGGGGATTTCACCTGAAGAAATGGCCAGCATCGTGAATCTGTAAGTAGGATTTCTTCTGCTTCTTTTTTTTTAATCTCCTGGGGCGAGGGCTTGGGGTCCCCCACACGGCCAGCATCCCCATGGAATTTAACCCCTTCCTGAACAGCTTAACTTCTCTTCCCACCCGCCTTCCCATTCTCCCTCAAATCTCATTGCAGCTCAGCTGGTTAGAGGGAGCTGCAGATAGCACCAAGGTTGCAGGTTCGATTCCCATAAGGTACAGCTGCATATTCCTGCATTGCAGGGGGTTGGACTAGATGATCCCCAGGGTACCTTCCATGATCCTTATTTGGGGATGCTTTTTATTACATTCGTAGCCCACTTTTCATCCAAGCAGTTCAAGGAGGCATTTATGGCTTGCCTTTCCCCCCGTTTTTCCCCTCACAACAAACCTGTTAGGCAGGCTAGGATGAGAGTGACTGGACCCAACATCAAACAGTGCACTTCATGACTGAGTGGGGATTTGCACTCGGATCTCCCAGGTCCTCCTAGTCCAGAATTCTAGCCACTATACACCCCCCCCTCTCTACCCCTTCTCCCTTTCTCAACTCTTCAGCCATCAACTGCAACAGACAGGCGTTCTGTCAGTCTTCCTGTCAGTCACTCTGGCTCTAAGAGAGTTTTCATTGCATTCTTCAGCTCATCTATGCCTAGATGATTTGATGACCTTCCTAGCAGGGCTGCTGTCCTAAAAGCATTATGCTGAGAGCTCTTTTAAATGCTGGAAATGCTTCCCTTATCTTTGCTTTGCCAGTAGTGAGGGTGGGGGGGAGTGTTGGAATCCCCCCCCCCCGCACACAAACATGAGATGCACCACTGTGTTCCTGTGAAGAGCCGTTTGGGGTCTGTGGGTGCATAAAAAAACAAAAAGAGCCCTATTGCGTGGCGAGTTCCCGCCCCCCCCCCAGTGGAAATAAAGACACATGACACAATTATTTCAGGTTAATGGGCTAAATATGGCCACAACTTTATTGGTTACAGGTGATGAGTGGTATTGGCTTAGGCATTGGTCCTAACCGACTATCCGGCTTCAGCCCGTCCGCTTGAAGTCCGGGAAGGATTAACCACCAGTAGGGGGAGTCCTGCTGATGCACATCAACTCAGAACCCCCCCCCCCAGGGGTCACCGCTCAGGGGCGTGCCTTAGGCCCTCACCTCCATAGGCTTCGGACAGGGCCACGCCCCCCAGAATCCTTTATCGGACATGCTTCCTCCCCTCTTCCATCTACAGAACAATACCAATACCAATGCCTAACCTCCAATACCCAGAAAGTTGTAACGATTTGCTACGAGGTAGGCAAAAAACCAAGTGGCTGGTGCCAATTTGCCAAGTGGAAAAATTCCTACCAGGCCCCTCAACAGCGACCAACAGAGATTCATAGCAAGGTCAAGGACGAAAACCTCAAAGGGCGGGAGGGTGGGAAACCGGCAAAAGAGGGAGATAAATAGGGCTGGTCACGCCCCCTGAGGCAGCCAATTGGCTGTCCAGGGGCTGACACGGCTGGGGATTCCTTCAGTCGCCCGCAACTCCACCTCCTTTGTAGGCGGAAGGGTCTGGGTTAAAGGCGGATCTACACGGATCCTCATGGATCGTCCACTTTTTAAAAACTAACTCCAACTAATCCAGTGTCAAATCACAAATGGAAGGCACACCTGCAGACTGGACTGTAAAAAACGTGGATCCAACACTGTCTCTCTGTAGCACCAGAAAAACATGGATCAGAGGCATGGATCCTTATGAATTCATATGATTTTTATATTGAAACAAAATAAAACCACCATGATACTCTGGACCACATCTTAGTCTGTAGGCAGAACCAAAAAAATCATGCATCCACTGTTTCGTGGTCTCACAATGGCGCAAAAACGTGGTTTCGAAGCACAGGTCCTCATGGATCCTCACCCTTTTTGCATTGGGCCACCCCTAACTCACTGTCAAATTACACTTCATGCACATGGGCACAACCTGCACCACAAAACAGTTGGATCCATGACTTCTTGGCCACTCCATGGCCCAAAAACATCATTGCAAAGGGGTCTGGGTTAAAGGCGGATCTACATCTACACTTTTTACATCTACATCTACACTTTTTAAAAAATAACTCCAACAAATCCAGTGTCTAATCACACCTGGAAGGTACGCCTACAGACTGGACTATAAAAAACGTGGATCCAACACTTTGCCGCGCTGCAGCACCACAAAAACATGGATCCGAGCCATGGATCCTCATGAATTCATATGATTTTTATATTGAAACAAAATAAAAACACCATGATACTCTAGACCACATTTAGTCTGTAGGCAGAACCAACAAAATCACGCATCCACTGTTTCGTGGTGCCGCATTGGCCCAAAAACATGGTTAAAAAACACGGATCCTCATGATTTTAGCACTAGATCAGCCCGAAGTCACCATCAGATCAAATATCATGGCCATGGTCGCAGCCTGCACCACAAAAATCATGGATCCACGGATTCCTGGTGACACCGTGGCCCAAAAACATGGTTTTGAAGCACGGGTCCTCATGGATCGTCATGCTTTTCTCATTGGGCCAAACCAAACTCACTGTCAAATCACACGTCATAGCCAGGGGCACAGCCTGCACCACAAAAATCACGGATCCACGGCTTCCTGGCCATTCCATGGCCCAAAAACGTGGTTTTGAAGCTCGGATCCTCATGGATCCTCACCCTTTTCGCATTGGGCCAACCCAAACTCACTGTCAAATCACACGTCATGGCCATGGGCACAGCCTGCACCACAAAAATCACAGATCCACAGCCTCCCAAAATCATGAGGTGCACTACAAAAATCACAAAAATGCCCTTACTTGCACTGTTAATGTCACCACTGGAACATTATTATTAGAGCCGATAGGAGAATGTATGACTATATATTGTACCAAGATATGGTTCATCTTCAAGAACAGATCAAATACATGCCAAAGTATTAAAGAGGAGAAAAAATATGAAACTGCTTACATACTGTCAACTAATATCCAGATTCAAGAAAGACTGTATGGCAAACATTTAAATCAGTGAAAAGACAGAATTTGAGCCCATCATAACAGAGTTCTACCTTTTGGGTAAAATTTATAAACTATTACTCAAATATGACACCGAGCCTGAACAAGCAAAACCTTATATGACAAAATGGATGGAAAAATTTTAAGAGCAGTTTACAGGGGAACAATGAGAACAATTATGAATAAAGGAATAAAATTCACTGCAAGTTAAGCCCTAAAACAAAATTGGTACAGTGGAACCTCGGGTTGCGGACATAACCCGTGATGGAGGCACGTCCGCAACCCACAGCGTTCGCATCCTGAAGCACCGCGTCTGCACAGGCGCCAACACAATTTGGCGCTTCTGCGCATGTGCGAGCGGCAAAACCCGGAACTAACCCGTTCTGGTACTTCCAGGTTTCCCGCAGTCCGCAACCCGAAAACACGTAACCTGAAGCGGCCGTAACATGAGGGATGACTGTACAAAAATGTTCTTTCAATGGTATATAACTTTGAAAGATATACAGAAGATGAATAATGAAATGAATGGACATTGCTGGAAATGTGATAGACCTTAAGGAATCTTCTTCCATTTATGGTGGACCTGTGAAAAGACCAAAAGGTTTTGGAGGAAAGTTCATTTCGAAATAAAAAAATGTAAAAAAAAACCCCTAAATTTGCATTGGACCCCAAAACTATGCCATTGGGAATGACTCCTTCAGCTACTGTATTGTGAAATCGTCAGTGGAACTATTTAGTTATATGACCACAGCAGTCAGAGTGGTGTTGGCTAACATATGGAAATTTGACATATGTCCTGAAATAGATGCATGGAAAGAGAAACTATCAGAATATGCAGTAATGGCGACTTCCGGTTGACAGCGATCCGAGCGCAAGCGGGGATTTTCCCTCTTGGGAGATCCCGGGTTTTTCGGAGGATTGGGGGTGTCACAGGGCGCAGTGACCCCTCGAAGTAGTGTCAGGAGGGTGTTCTGACACTCAGGTTCCCGCAGGCAGCCGAAACGCGAACCTCCCGGCCGTCAGGTAGCTCTCAAAAAGAGTGACGAGAACGGCGGGGGGGAGAGCGGGTTGCAGGGAGGCCATAGCTACCTCCGAGAAACGAAGCCCCGGGCTTGCAAGGAGAGCTTTCAATTCTCGATTTGAAAGAAATTCGGACTTAATTGGATATAAGAAGAATTTAAAATCAAGGAAAGAAACCGGATGAAAAAATTGAAAGGTACGAGACCAGCTTCTCTATTCGCAATCAGCTTAGACGCATGAAAACAACAAAGCGACCAAAAGTGAAAGTAAGTTACCGCTCGCGGCTGTTGTTTCTTCTCCCCTTTAACTGAATAAAAAGTACCCTTTTTGGGGGAGATACAATTTATCAAGGAAGATCTAAAGGGAAAGGGGGGACAGAAGAACAAGACGGAGTTATTTAAGTCCTTTTTGAAGCTTGTGAATTTGATTTGGCGTAACTAGACTTTGCAGCGGTGGCGGAATAAAAACTGCGTAACAAAAAGGGGATTTCCAGACTCCATTGTTAAAGTTCTATGAGACTGTCTGATGTTTGCCGTGGAAAGAAGGTTTTTTTTCTAAACTGATCTGGACTGGCGTTTCAGGATTGAATACAATTCGGTATACTTTTTGACTGTTTAATTCTTTTTTTGTGTGTGTGCCAATTTCTTTTTATTGAAACACCTAAATATTTGAGCAAATTAAAACAGTTTGGAGACCTTGCCCCTAGTGGTCAGAACGCATATAACAACTTGTTTTTTTCCGGGTCTTTATTTTTTTTTTCTTTAATAAATAGCCCTTGGCTGTTGGATTAAAAGAATTATTGATTCATACAAATTTGGATTAGCCTAATTGGTGGCAGAAGAAATATTTATTCATATCGATTTAAGGAATTAGCCTAATTGGTGGCAGAAGATTGGTTTGAACATTAATATATATATTTTTTATTTTTTTATTTTTTTATTCTTTTCCTCTTCTCTTTTGGATTTCCTCTAACTCCAGTAATTTGCAAAAGTTGGGTCATATTTAAAACAAGTACCTATATTTATGGATTAGCCTAATTGGTGGCAAGAAGACGTTTACAGACAATTTGAACTGTTGGGATTTAATTTGACTATATTCGATTATATTAGGATTTGGACTGGACTTGATGGACTATGAATGGTTGATAGTGGTATTTGTATTTTGAATTGTGAAATTTTGAAAAAGTGTCATTTAAATGTTTCATAAGAATTTGTTTTGAAGAGGGACACAGTAGAAATTGGGGTCTGGATCCAACTGAATCAGGGAAGTGGGACTGAACTATTAGAAAAGGAAACGGGTTAGAAAGTAAGGAGAAGGAGAGAATGTCTCACCCACAGAAAAAAGCTGGGGAAGGAGGAACACCGGGAGATAGAAGAGGTTCAAAACCTGAGGCAGATTTCAAAGCCGAAATTTTAAAAATGTTCGCAGAAATTAGACAAAGCGAAAAGAATTTGGAGGATAAATTAGAACATGTAGACACTAGAATTGAGCAGGTGGATAACAAAATAGGTAAAATGGACCAAAAGATTGATGATACAGTAAAAGAATTGAAAGGCCAAATAAAAGAAGTCAGCAAGAGAACACAATCTGTGGAGGAAGGATTAAAAAAGACAAAAGTGGAGATGAGGGAAGTTAGGAGAGAAGAGGAGAAGATGAAAGCAGGAATTTCAGAAATGAGCAAAACGCAGGAGGAGTTATGGGATGCAATCTCCATGAACGAACTGAGGCAACGGGAGGTGAACCTAAGGTTGAGAGCAGTTCCAGAGGTCCAAGGAGAAGACATCAAAGACAAATTAATAACGGAAATTGCTCAATGGTTGGAATTACAAAAAGAAGATGTAGAGAAGAGAGTTCAAAATGCATTTAGGATGAGAGTAAGGACAACAAAGACAAGGAAAGTTACAGGAGATTGCTTGATTACTTTTAAAGACAAAGACATGAGGAATTTAATACTCCAAAAAAACAGAGAGAAACGACTGAACATTGACGGGAGTTATATAATTATTTTTAAAGACATACCGGTCAGATTGCTGAAACGGAGAGACCCATATAAACCATTGGTCCAAATTCTGAAGAAAAACAAGATTGAATTTAAATGGGAATTCCCTCAGGGGATTTCTTTTGTTTATAAAGCCAAGAGACACAGACTTACAAGTCCCGAAGAAACAAGTAAGTTTCAGAGACGTTACAAAGAATTGATGGTAGAAGAGGAAGAGGAAGAAGGTGCGGTAGGAGGAATTGACCCGGCGGGAGGAAAATTTCTAAAAGAAAAGTATAAAAAGAATAGAGAGACGGATGAAAAGGAGGAGGAGAAAGAAGAAGAAGAAGAAGAAGAGGAGGAGGAAGAAGAAAAGGAGGAGGAATTATAAAGAGAGAAATTTAGAACAAAATTTTATATTTTTTAATTAATTATCAGAAAATATGGCATTGAAATTATGGAATTGGAACATTAATGGGATGAATGATAAGAAGAAAAGAAATACCATTGAACAATATTTAAAAAGGAAAAATTTGGACATCATCTGTCTTCAAGAAACACACGTGGCAAGGAAACATAAAAAAATTTTGATTAACAACAGATTGGGAAATGAATTTATATCCTCGGATAAAGAAAAGAAGAGAGGCATAGTCCTTTACGTAAGAAAAAATATAGAAGCTCAACAGATCTTTAAAGATGAAGAAGGAAGAATAATTGCAATACAGATCAATTGGCAGGGCGAAAAATTAATAATTGTCGGGATCTACGCACCAAATGGAAACAAGACTGATTTTTACAAGAAATTGGAAGAAAGATTGTTTGAATACATGGATCAAAAAATTATAATAATGGGAGATATGAACGGAGTTGTATCAACGGAAATGGACAGATTAAGAGAAAAAAGTGACAGTAAAGAAGGGAAATTACCGAAGACCTTTTTTGCATTGGTGCAAAATCTCAATTTAATTGACATTTGGAGACTCAGACACCCATTAGAAAAAGAGTTTACATTTTATTCGGAACCGAATCAGTCCATGTCAAGAATAGATCAAATTTGGATCTCGAATGAACTAACTACCAGAATCCAACAAATAGAAATCCAACCTAAAGTAATTTCGGATCACAATCCGATAAAAATGGAGATAAAGGCGTATGAAGAAAGAACATTTAGATGGAGATTGAAAGATTACCTTTTGGAAGATGAAAGAATCATTCAAGATGCTCGCAAAAAATTGATGGATTATTTTGTAGATAATATGAACAAAGGCACAAAGATCAGTACAGTTTGGGATGCAAGCAAGGCGGTAATGAGGGGATTTTTTATCCAACAGAATGCGATTAAAAACAAGAATAGAGAGAAAGGGAAGAAGGACATCCTAAAACAAATAATGGACAATGAACAAAAGCTAATCAAAAAGCCAAATAACATTAAGATAAAACAAAACAATAAAGTTTTGCAGACACAGTTTGCCATGATCATAAACAAAGAAGTTGAATGGAATATTAAAAGACTGAGACAAAGGAACTTTGAATTCGCAAACAAACCTGGAAAATGGCTTGCATGGCAAATCAAAAAAAGGAAAGAGCAAAGTATAATAAACAAAATTATTGTGGATGGCGAGGAAATTGAGAACCCAAAAGGCATCAGAAAAGGATTCTTGGATTTCTACAAGCATTTATATGCAAGACGAGAGAAAAACAATATAAAGAAGATAGAGAAATTTTTGAAAGAAAAAAAGGTGCAAAAGATCCCGACAGAAATGAAAGACAGACTGAATGCCCCAATAGAGAATGAGGAAATTGTGGAAACTATAAAACAGATGAAAAAAGGGAAGGCACCAGGACCAGATGGATTTACAGCAACTTATTACAAAGAAATGAAGGGCTCCCTGACGGTACCACTCAAAGAAGTTATGAATAATATTTTGAAACATCAGGACATACCAGAAACATGGAAAGAAGCCTTTATAACACTCATACCAAAACAAGACTCCGATCTCACACAAGTGAAGAATTATAGACCGATATCTCTGCTAAATATGGATTACAAGATTTTCTCGGGTATTTTGGCAACAAGACTTAAGAAGATACTGCAACAGCACATCCATGGAGATCAGGCAGGTTTCCTTCCTGGCAGACACATGAAGGATAATGTAAGAAATATAATAAATATTCTGGAATATCTGACTGCCAGTAATGAGAGACAGGCCGTCCTAATGTTTGTGGATGCAGAGAAAGCGTTTGATAATGTTTCATGGGAATTTATGTTGAAAAACTTGGAAATGATGGAAGTGGGAGAAGACTTTTATAATGGTATAAAGGCAATATATTCAGAACAGAGAGCAAAATTGATTGTAAACAATGTAATTACAGAAGATGTGAATATAAAGAAAGGTACAAGACAGGGATGCCCTCTTTCGCCACTGTTATTCATTACGGTTCTGGAGGTCCTGTTGAGTTCTATTAGGCAAAATGAACTAATAAAGGGGGTAACAGTAGGTCAAAATCAATATAAAGTTAAAGCCTTTGCCGATGATCTGGTAATTACAGTGGAAGATCCGACAAGAAGTTTAAAAGAAGTTATAAAAGAAATTGACCAATTTGGAAGAGTAGCCGGATTTGTACTAAATAAGAGGAAAACTAAACTTATGGTGAAGAATTTGGACCAAAGTCTGATGGAAGAAGTGCAAAGAGAAACAGAGATGGAAGTGGCGAAAAAAGTAAAATATTTAGGAATATGGTTAACTCAAAAAAATATTGATTTATATCAAAACAATTATGTGACAACTTGGAACATTATTAAGAGAGACCTCGAAGTGTGGAGTAGGATGAAATTATCTTTTTGGGGCAGAATCTCTTCAATTAAGATGAGCGTGCTTCCAAAGATGTTGTTTTTATTTCAAATGATTCCAATAATCAAGGGGACAAAGATCTTCAGAGAGTGGCAAAGAATGATTTCCAAATATATCTGGCAGGGCAAAAAGCCACGAATACAATTTAAGTTACTAACTGATGCGAAAGAAAGAGGTGGCTTCGCCCTGCCAGATTTGAAACTTTATTATGAAGCATCTTGTCTCTGTTGGTTAAAGGACTGGATAACACTAAAAAATAATAAGTTATTGGACTTGGAAGGGTTTGACAACAGGTTCGGTTGGCACGCCTACTTATGGTTGGGAAAGAAGAAAGCTCACAAAAGTTTTGCCAATCATATTTTTAGAGGTGCCCTAATAGAAATATGGGATAGGTACCAAAATATTTTGGAACCAAATGTACCTCATTGGTTATCCCCACTGGAGGTCATGAGTGTTAAAAAGACAAACATGAGAGAGGATTGGATGACTTATGGAGATATTGTAATTAAAGAGGGGGGGAAATGGAAATTGAAGCCATATGAACAAGTTAAAAAATATGTATATGATTGGTTGCACTACTTCCAAACAAATGAAATGTTTAAAAAGGATTGTAAAGAGAGGAAATATATTGAAGGAGAGTCTAGATTTCAGAAAGAGATAATAAATAATGATTATAAGGTTTTGTCAAAAATGTATAAAATGCTATTGGAATGGCAAACAAAAGACGAAGAAGTTAAATTGGTTATGATACATTGGGCCAAGGATTTTGGTTATAATATACAGCTGACAGATTGGGAGAAGGTATGGAAGGAAAATATGAAATTCACTGCATGTATGACGATAAAGGAAAATATCATGAAAATGGTATGTAGATGGTATATCACTCCCGTTAAACTTGCAAAAATGTATAAGACATGTAATAAATGTTGGAAATGTAAGGAGAAGGAAGGGTCGTTTTATCATATGTGGTGGGAGTGTAAGAAAGTAAAAGGCTTCTGGGAAATGATATATAATGAGTTGAAAAAGATGTTTAAATATACGTTTGTGAAGAAACCAGAAGCCTTTTTGTTAGGAATTACAGGAAGCGAGATCAATAGAAGTGATTATAAACTTTTTCAATATGCAGTGACTGCGGCAAGAATTTTAATGGCTCAAAAATGGAAACAAGAAGATTTACCAACATTGGAAGAATGGAGACGGAAATTGATGGACTTTGCTGAATTAGATAAACTGACAGGAAAAATCAGATACCAAAAGGATCACAAGTTCATACAGGACTGGAGAAAGTTTACGATTTATCTGGAAAATATATGTGATGAACAGACAACGCTAGTCGGTTTTAAAGAGGCTTTGTGAGGAGAAAGGGTGTTGTAAGAGGGGAAAGAGCTGTAAAGATTCACTAACTAGCAATACAATTATAAAGGAAATGTGAATTAAATTTTAAAATTATGAGGATTGTGGAGGGAGCTGGGGGAAGTCTAAAAGAATTTATGTATTATATTGGAAAGTATGTGTTATTTAAATTTGTAAAAGAAAAACTTTTCTAAAAAATTAATAAAATAAAAAAAGAATATGCAGTAATGGCAAAACTCGCCAATTTAGTAAATAATTGACTCATCTTTATAATTTGTATACAACTTAACAGAACTGTAACAAAATGAACATCTGTATGGATTTGTATAATAGACCTTAGTTACAAAAATATTTCCTGTTTAAAAATAGAAGCTTTGTGTGTATATGATAAAGAAAGAAATATATAGTAGAAGAAATCTTGTCTGTCTGATCTAGAAATGAAATCATATTTTAAAATAATTTTGCTTTAAATTTTTATAATCATATATGGTATTTCTCCAATAGCAAACTACCTAGAATTGGAAATAATATTTAGTACACTAACCTTTGTTTAACTCTTGATAAATGTCAGCTTGCTGAGTTATTTTGTACCATTGTGATTCAATGTTATACAGGTGAAACTCGGAAAATTAGAATATCATGGAAAAGTTCATGGAATATCATGGAAAAGTTCATTTGTTTCAGTCATTCAACTTAAAAGGTGAAATTAATATATGAGAAAATCTCCTGGTAGACAGCTGCGTTGACCCTGGACTTAATGAAGCACAGTGGACCAACACCAGCTGATGACATGGCTCCCCAAATCTCTTTTCTGATGAGAGCAGCTTTTGGATCTCATTTGGAAACCAAGGACCCAGAGTCTGGAGGAAGAATGGGGAGGAACACAATGCCAGATGCTAGAAGTCCAGTGTGAAGTTTCCACAGCCTGTGTTGATTTGGGGAGCCATGTCATCAGCTGGTGTTGGTCCACTGTGCTTCATTAAGTCCAGGGTCAACGCAGCCGTCTACCAGGAGATTTTGGAGCACTTCATGCTTCCTTCCGCAGACGAACTTTATGGGGATGCTGACTTCATTTTCCAGCAGGACTTTGGCACCTGCCCACACTGCCAAAAGTACCAAAACCTGATTCAATGCCCATGGGATTACTCCGCTTGATTGGCCAGCAAACTCGCCTGACCTGAACTCCATAGAGAATCTATGGGGCATTGCCAAGAGAAAGATGAGAGACATGAGACCGAGCAATGCAGAAGAGCTGAAGGCTGCTATTGAAGCATCCTGGTCTTCCATAACACCTCAGCAGTGCCACAGGCTGATAGCATCCATGCCATACCACATTGAGGCAGTAACTGATGCAAAAGGGGCCCAGACCAAGTACTGAGTACATATGCATGCTTCTACTTCTGAGAGGTCCAATATTGCTCTATTTGCAGTCCTTGTTTTGCTGATTTCATTTAATATTCTAATTTTCTGAGAATGTTAATTTGGGGCTTTCTTCAGCTGTACGCCATAATATCACAATTAGAACAAATAAAGGCTTGACATATCTCACTTTGCATGTCATGAGTCTGTCTCATATATTAGTTTCACCTTTTAAGTTGAATTACTGAAATAAATGAACTTTTCCATGATGTTCTAATTTTCCGAGTTTCACCTGTATTTGTGCTCAGTACTTTGTAGGATTTGATAATCTGCGAACTGTGATATTCCACAGGTTGGTATAATACAGCAAAATCCAAACACATAGTTTTCATCAGCATGGCAGGGATGGTCCTTTTCCATAGAATTCTTATTCATGGAGTTGTTTTTTATATCCTGCTTTTCTCTACTTTAAGGAGTCTCAAAGCGGCTAAAAATCTCCTTTTCCTTCCACCCCCACAACAGACACCTTGTAAAGTAGATCGAGCTGAGAGAGTTCAGAGAGAAGTGTGACTGGCCCAAGGTCACCCAGCAGACTGCATGTGGAGGAGCGGGGAAGCGAACCCAGCTCACCAGATTAGAGTCCACCGCTCTTAACCACTACACCACACAAATGTACCTCTTAAAACTCTGGAGCAAGCTGTTCAGTTCAGCCTCATAGTGATACTGATTTGCGGAGGGAGGGTTGGTGATGAGCAAGATCTGTTCCCATTTCCCAACACAGAGACCATAGAGCAGTTTCTTTTGGGGGCTGAACCTGCCAGGTGTTTCTGTTCAGAGTTTCTGTAGCAGAAATTGGCCAAGTGCCTTTATAAACATTCAGCTTCTCAAATAGAACTCCATCATGAAACTTTCAGGTGTAGCTGTTGGAGGTGGAGGGCAGAGAAGGTGCTAGTCCTTACTTCCTCCTCCCAGCCCCATTATCAGTTGCCCAATGGGCTGAATTTCAGGGCATTTGTATGTAAAGGGCAAGCTTGTTCTTTACTTGTTTAGACTCTTTAAACTTGGGAACTGATATTTGGCTCCGTGACCAAAATGACCAAAAGGGTCAGCTTCTAGAGGACTGGAAAGATGATGGTTGTGTGAGATTTTGACCAGCTTTGGCCCATCTGAAGCTGATACAGGCTCGTTTTATCTTGAGCCCAAGCAGAGCGTAGTCACACAGCAGAAGGATAAGCAGTATGTGCTACATTCTTAATTTTTATTTACACTCTAGGGACTTCCGGGTTGGCGCCTCCAGGCAATGGCGGAGTTCCTCCGATCGGGAGGAATTTGCTCCGTGGAAATTAGGGTCTGACCGCCACGGCGAAGGCGGAGACCCGTTGAAATCACAGGCGGGAGAATCTTGTGAACTTGGGATTCGGCTGGCACCTTTTGCGCCTCCCCTACTCACGGGGGAAACCCTGATTTGGGGATCCGGAGCGAAGTGGGGTGAGCGGCACGGTGCTTTGAATCGACTGCTTCTCTCATGGAGTGAAGCCGCATCGCTGTTGCCAGAGAGCGCTGACTTTTTCCTGTGGACAATTTGACTTTAAACAACTACCCGTGAGTAGAACGGAAAATTGGATCTTTAAATTCATTAATTTGGCGTCGAAGCGGGAAGGTTTTAAACAGGAAGTCTGCCTTCCTCTTTTGTAAATAGATTGAAGCAAAGACGTTGCAAGTTAAAGCCTTGGAAAGTATTTTGTAAAGGATTAAATCTCCATCGGTTAAAACTGTTAAAAACCCCCCTTGGAAGCAGGAGAAGGGGGGGGGGAATTTGGACTTAGTGAGCCTGCAGGAGAGAGTGAAATATTTAATTACCACTGCTCTGAACCTGGAAAAGGGCTGCCAGCAGAACTAATGTTTTGGGAGAGTTCATTGACTGTGAACGGATAGCATGTTGACAGATGGCTAAATAAGAGAAATATATTGTTTCCATTGTCCTCTTCTGCGTTCAAAAAGGAGGAAAAGTAATTGAAAATTGAAACTAACTTTATATTTTAAAATGTGCATGAAAGGATCGATACAAGTGGAGACTGTTTCCCTCTAGAGGGAGCTTTTGAAACTGTTACAAGAGTGGTTTTTTCCAGCTGCAAGCTAAGAGCTGTGAGAATGAGAGATTGACCTTGGACTTTAAGAATGTTGACAGAAGGAGCTTTAGTGACTGTTTTATGTAAGATAAGCTGCTCGCTGGAACAGCTTCATAAAAAGACGGATGTTATGAATTCCAAACTTGAGAACTTGGAACAAAAAGTGATAAATTTGGGACAAAAAGTGACCATTAATACAGAAATTGCTCAGGATTTGATACAGGAAACTACTTTGACAGGACAAACTGGGGAGAAGAAGGAGAAAGTTGTGGTTGTTGAACCTAAAGTAATACAAGTGGAAGCCCCAGCCTTTCAGAGGCAAATCGAGGACTATAAGTGGAGGCCTCTTATGAATGAATATAGAAAAAGTCAGAATTTGAAGATTGGAGCCCTGCCTGCACTGGAGAAGGAAGGTTGGATAGACTCTTTCATGCAGGGATTTATTGACCTTTGGGTTCTGAATCTGGGTCAGGAGGTGATTGGAGTTGTGGGGGTCTTTGGATCTGGAGGAGTCTTGGAACATGATTTGAGATATTGTATGGACCTTGGTTCTAGCTGTGGAGAGTTGGCTGGCCTGTCGAGAGGGAATGGGGGCATGGCTGGGTTGGGGCCTCCCTGAGACTTGCTCTTTATCATTTTCAGCATCAAAGAATATGAAGAAGAATTGCAGAAGGGACTTGGAAAAGATTTAATTGCCTCGGACAGAAGATCTCCAGGTTGATGAACTATATGGAATGGACGGAAATGATTGGCAGAATCCAAGACCAGGGAGAAGAGATGGTGGTAGAAGATTGGGAAAGTCTAAAGTTTGTACATAGAAATATTGTAAAATTAATCAGTGTTTGAAAATTGTTGGAATGAAACTTTATGGCTTTAGCAGAAATGCTATAAGGAGTTAAGTATAAATAAGTATTTTAGTATTAATGGAAAATAAGGTTAAAAATATGTTAAGACATTCATAATGATAAAAATAGAGAAAGATTGAAAGGATTTCCTGAAACAAGTAACAGAAGTGGAATACAAAAAGGGAGGTGAGAGGAAGTCGATGAAATAAGGGAATGAAAGATAGACTAATGAAATGGTATGCTATATGTTTTTTAAATTGTTGTTGTTTTGTTTTGTTTAATTTAGTGCTAATGTTGTGTTTTGTATTGTTTATTGTATTGTTTTTTCTTTTGTCCTTTTTTTTCTTTTCTGCCGTAAGTTTGAAAAGTAATAAAGATTATTTAAGAATATATATATATATATATATATATATGCAGGTTTTGGTGTCCTCGGGTGTCTTCCCGTGTAAAAGTTGGGGTGTCTAGGCGACGTTTCGACGAGGTCTCACTCGTCATCTTCAGGCTGGTGCTTTCGGCTTCTTGTTACTGGAACAGAGCAGGATCTCAGTGTTTGAGTTCCTATAAATACTGTAGAGGGGGTGTGGTGTATAGCCTCCAATGTTCTGGGCAGAGAGGAAGTTCCCAGGCTAGTGTGCCTTTTCTTCTTTTGTTCCTTAATTACTTGAGAGGTATCTTGAGTGATTTCTTGAGTGATATCCTGAGTACCACTTAGGTGGGTCATTAGGTGTGGATTAGTTGTTAAAGTCTTTGTGTCTTGACCTCTTGAACTTTGTGAAGAGTTTTCCTGAGAAGATGGCTGTACTGTACTTAGTTGTGCTCTGGCTTGGCTTCGTGTATAGGGGCGAGCTGTGGTTTTGTGGCTTGTGTCAGCCAGGTCTGTGTAGGGATTGCAGGGGGGTGCAGCATCCGGAGGTGCCACCATGGATTGGCTACTGGATGGTGTCTGTAATTCATCTGTGGAGAGGGTCTGGGTTTGGGTCTGGTGTGGTTGATTGGTGTTGGCGTTCTGTGTGCCTCTGGATCTGGTGTCAGTTTTTGTGGGGAGGGCTAATTTCCAGATGTCTGGCAAGCGGGATGTGTCGTCACGCTTGTTCATGTTGTGAGGGTGTTTCTCTATCTCGATGGCTTCCATGATTATTCTCTTGTGGTGATGTTCCGTGTTAAAGAGCAATTTGGAATCTGCAAAATTAATTTCGTGTCCTGTTTCTTTCATGTGTTGGAAAAGAGAGGAAGTTTTTTCTTCTTTTTTGACGGCATTCTTGTGTTCTGCGATACGTGCATTTATTCGTCTGTTTGTTTGTCCAATGTACGTGGCTGGGCAGACTTTGCAGGGTATTTCATAGATCCCTTGGTTTTCCAACTGGATTTTATCCTTGGGGTTTCTGAGGATATTGGCTATTTTTTGGTTGGTGCAAAAGGCTGTTTTGATATTGTGTTTATGGAGGATTTTGCTAATTTTATCTGTAGTGCCCTTGATATAAGGAAGGAGGGCCATGCCATTGTTTTCTTCTGTGTCTTGGTTTTTGGGGGGTGTTTCCTTTTGGATTAGCTTCGTAATCCTGTTTTGCTGGTATCCATTGGCAATTAACACGTTTGAGAGATTCTGTAACTCAGTTGTCAAGTGGTCTTTGTCAGCCAGGCGTTTGGTTCTGGAGATGAGAGTCTTGGCTACGGAGTTTATTTGTGCAGGGTGGTGGTGTGATTGTGCATGTAAGTAGCGGTTGGTGTGTGTTTTTTTCCGGTAGATAGTGTGTCCTAGGGAGCCATCAGGTTTTTTGTAGATTAGGACGTCAAGGAAGGGAAGTTGGTTGTTGGCTTCTATTTCCATAGTGAATTGTATTTTGGGGTGTAAGTTGTTGAGATGTGTGAGGAAGCTATCCAGTTTTTCCTTCCCGTGTGGCCAAATTACAAAGGTGTCGTCAACATATCTGAGCCAAAGTTTGGGTTTGTGTTCTGACTTGTCTAAAGCATTGGTTTCAAAGTGTTCCATGTACAGGTTTGCGATGACCGGTGAGAGGGGTGATCCCATAGGTGCTCCTTCTATCTGTTTGTATCTTTGTCCATTGTGGATGAAGTACGTGTTGGTTAGGCAGTGGTTGGTCAGGTCCAAGATGTATTCGGGGGGATTGTATTTGTTTTGAATAGCTGTCAAGGCTTCATTAATGGGCACTTGTGTGAAGAGAGATACAACATCGAAGCTCACAAGTAGGTCATTAGGATGTAGGTTTTGCTTCTTGATTGTTTCTATGAACTGGAAGGAGTTTGGTACGTGTGAAGAGATGGATTCTGCATAGGGCTGAACAACCAACTTCCCTTCCTTGACGTCCTAATCTACAAAAAACCTGATGGCTCCCTAGGACACACTATCTACCGGAAAAAAACACACACCAACCGCTACTTACATGCACAATCACACCACCACCCTGCACAAATAAACTCCGTAGCCAAGACTCTCATCTCCAGAACCAAACGCCTGGCTGACAAAGACCACTTGACAACTGAGTTACAGAATCTCTCAAACGTGTTAATTGCCAATGGATACCAGCAAAACAGGATTACGAAGCTAATCCAAAAGGAAACACCCCCCAAAAACCAAGACACAGAAGAAAACAATGGCATGGCCCTCCTTCCTTATATCAAGGGCACTACAGATAAAATTAGCAAAATCCTCCATAAACACAATATCAAAACAGCCTTTTGCACCAACCAAAAAATAGCCAATATCCTCAGAAACCCCAAGGATAAAATCCAGTTGGAAAACCAAGGGATCTATGAAATACCCTGCAAAGTCTGCCCAGCCACGTACATTGGACAAACAAACAGACGAATAAATGCACGTATCGCAGAACACAAGAATGCCGTCAAAAAAGAAGAAAAAACTTCCTCTCTTTTCCAACACATGAAAGAAACAGGACACGAAATTAATTTTGCAGATTCCAAATTGCTCTTTAACACGGAACATCACCACAAGAGAATAATCATGGAAGCCATCGAGATAGAGAAACACCCTCACAACATGAACAAGCGTGACGACACATCCCGCTTGCCAGACATCTGGAAATTAGCCCTCCCCACAAAAACTGACACCAGATCCAGAGGCACACAGAACGCCAACACCAATCAACCACACCAGACCCAAACCCAGACCCTCTCCACAGATGAATTACAGACACCATCCAGTAGCCAATCCATGGTGGCACCTCCGGATGCTGCACCCCCCTGCAATCCCTACACAGACCTGGCTGACACAAGCCACAAAACCACAGCTCGCCCCTATACACGAAGCCAAGCCAGAGCACAACTAAGTACAGTACAGCCATCTTCTCAGGAAAACTCTTCACAAAGTTCAAGAGGTCAAGACACAAAGACTTTAACAACTAATCCACACCTAATGACCCACCTAAGTGGTACTCAGGATATCACTCAAGAAATCACTCAAGATACCTCTCAAGTAATTAAGGAACAAAAGAAGAAAAGGCACACTAGCCTGGGAACTTCCTCTCTGCCCAGAACATTGGAGGCTATACACCACACCCCCTCTACAGTATTTATAGGAACTCAAACACTGAGATCCTGCTCTGTTCCAGTAACAAGAAGCCGAAAGCACCAGCCTGAAGATGACGAGTGAGACCTCGTCGAAACGTCGCCTAGACACCCCAACTTTTACACGGGAAGACACCCGAGGACACCAAAACCTGCATTCCTGTACCCGTGAAAATCTACGAAAGCATATATATATATATATATATATATATATATATATATATATACACACACACTATGCTGAGAGAATACAAACATGCATCTTGCCTCTGTGAGAGCAGAGAAGCAACTCCTCTCGGAAACAAAGAACACCGAGAGAACAGTGAAAAACAGGAAACCAGTGAACGTCACATCCAGTCTCCCATTCCCGTGGGAATCCAACAGTAACTCTGACTGTGGAATGCAAAACAATGTCTTGTGACTGCAGTTGCTGCTCAGTGAGGGAAATAAAAACCAACATCCTCCCCCTTTCTGTGAACATCACTGGGCAGCGTGTTCGTACAATATCAGTACAAACCCAACTTCTGCACATAGGTACAGTGTTGATCCGTTGATACAATCTTGGACAATACATCAGCAGGAATTTCATTACCTGGCATATAGGACACCGTTACGAGTCCCTTCTGAACACGTTCCTTAGCATGTTGCAGTTTCAATTGCAAATGCTTCGTGCTTTGCTTACAACCTTCAGAATTCAGCAAAGCCAAACATGCTTTGTTGTCCAGGTAAACCTGGATTGGACATTTGACAGGAATTTTCATGTCTTTGCACAATTGTAACAACCATTCACAATCTTTAAGTGAATAAGACAGTGCATTCAGTTCAGCTTCACAAGTACTTAAGCTAACTGTTGTTTGCTTCTTGCATGACCAATCAAAACGACCCTGATTGTACATGTAGCAAACTCCAGACGTGCTTTTCCTGTCTGTAGTGTCACTTCCAAAACTTGCATCTGCAAATATCTCAAGACCACCAGACTTCTGATTGTTAAATCTCAGTCTGTAATGCATAGTGCCTTTCAAATAGCGTGCTATGCGTTTCAGAGCTTTCCAATCCTTAACAGTAGGATTGTTGACTTGTCTGCTTAGCAAATTACAGCTAACAGCAATGTCAGGTCTTGAACATCTGGCAATGAAGTTTAGTTTGCCTAGCACACTTCTGTACAGTGTAGTGTCAGAAAATGCTTCTTCAGTGTCATCTACCTGATAACCTGTTGTCATTGGTGTGTCTACAGGGTTAGCATCCATCAGATTTAGTTTGCTTAACACATCAGCGATTTTCCGTGACTGGTATACTAGAATGTTACCATCTTGATCTCTCTCTATTTCCAGAGATAGGTAGTTGTTTACCTCACCAAGATCTTTCATGTCAAAGTGCTCTTTCAGTTGAGCTAGGGCGTTATTGTACATTGTGACATCTTTCCAAAAGAACAGAATATCATCAACATAAAACAAGCAATACAGCTTCTTTTGCCCCTCCTCTTTGACAAATACACATGGATCAGCTTTCCCTTGCTTAAACCTAGAGAAAACAATACTTCAGTGAGTTTTGTGTGCCAACACCGTGCACTTTGTTTGAGACCATAAAGGGATTTCTTCAGAGCACAAACAAATCCCTGTTTTACCTGTATGCCATCAGGTGGAAGCATATAAAGAGATTCACCTAGAGATCCGTACAAAAATGCTGTATTCACATCGTGGTGACTAACGTGTAGATTCTCCTCTGCAGCAAGCTTGAGCATAAGCCTAATGCTCTCATACCTCACGGTGGGTGAGTAGGTCTCGTGATAGTCTTCACCTGGTACCTGTGAAAAACCTCTGGCTACCAATCTGGCTTTGTGTCTGACTATCTTGCCATTTTGATCAGTCTTCGCTTTGAAGACCCATTTGCTTCCAAGCAGTTTCATTCCTGGAACTATTGGAACTAGCTCCCATGTTTTGTTCCTCTCTAAGGAATCAAGCTCAGCCTTCATGGCATTTAACCATGGCTCAGCATCCTTTGAATCCAAATCCTGGATTTCTTGGAAACTTGAAGGTTCAAATACCTTCTTGGAGCTTTTAACAGCTGCCACTGCTGTTTTTGCAAAATCATCAGCAAATCTCTTTGGAGGTCTGCCTTTTGTGGCTCTCTGAGACCTGCGAATTAGCCGTAGGTCTTCAACACTCTCCCCTTCCTTCTTAGGAGAAAAGTGGCCTATAGTGAACAATGTTTCCCCCAATTCTTGATCAGAGCTTTCAGAGGGTCGCATAGAGGCTTTTGCACTCTTGAAGTCCTCTGAATCACCCGACTCAGTCTCAGACTCAGAATCAGGACCTTCATCAGTGGGTGTGGGTTGTTGCAGCAGCTGTGGCTGTTGCTGCTGCTGTGGCTGTTGCCTATCCTCAGTCTCATTACTGTCATTAGGATAACATTGGAAAATTCCCACATTCTCCCCCCACTTGGCATTGTACTCAACACTTCTTGTGAGCCTAATTGTCTTAGAGTCAGTCATCATTATTCTTTAAGAACCTTTCTGATAACCTAGAAAGATACCATGCAATCCACGCTTGCCTAACTTGGAGCTTTGTGGTGTGTGAACCCACATGTCAGAACCAAAAATTCTCATGTGTTTGATGTATGGCTTCTTGTCAAACATCTACTCATAGGGGGTACAACCAATCGCTGAAGATAACCTGCGATTATAACTGTAAACAAAACAAGAGAGAGATTCGGCCCAATAACTCTCTGGAAGATTGGCATCATGCAGCAAGGTTTTCAACCCTTGAAGCAATGTTTGGCTTGCCCTCTCGCAAAGTCCGTTCTGCCATGGCGAGCGAGAACTAGACAAATCATGTTGAATTCCTTTCTCAGTCAGAAAAGCTTCAAACTGCTGAGAAGTGAATTCCCCCCCCCCGTGATCAGTGAAAAGAATCTTTATCTTCTTGCCATGCACATTTTCCAACCAAGCACAGAACTCCTTGAACCTTGGGAAAGCCTCTGATTTCTGCTCGAGATTGTACACATAAATATACCTGGAAAATGCATCAATGAGGACCATGAAGTACCTGTTTCCACCCAAAGAGGGCGATAGTGGACCAACCAAATCAGCATGCACTACCTGGTATGGTTCTTTAGCTTGCCTACTAGACACCTTACCTTTCGCAGCCATTTTCACCTTGTTTGCTGCACATGCCTTGCACTTCATGTGGTACCTGCAGGGTTTAATAGTCATACCTTCAACCAAGGCAGGCATTTTAGATACTGCCTCAAAATGTAAATGACCAAATTTCCTGTGAAAATCATGAATACATCCTGCATGCAAACTTTTGTTAGAACCTGCAATGCAACAAGTTTATCCTGCACAACATCATCATAATACAATACAAACAAACGATCAACATATTCAGCATGCAATACATAATCGTTTTTCTTTGTGATGGTGCACTTCTTGTTCTTGAAGGAAACGTCAATTTTCCGTTCATTTAGCTGCGCAACGCTGAGTAGATTGTGTGCAGCATTTGGAACGTAGAGAACATCTTGTATCGATAAGTCCAAACTGTGAAGAACAACAGTTCCGTAGCCTTGACTGGGGATCGTGTGGTCATCCACCTGGTGAATCGCACCTTCCTGCGGCGTAAAAGACACAAACAGTTGCTTGTCATTGCATAAGTGTCTCGTGGCACCCGAATCCACCACGAAGAAAGATCTAGTCGTCTTCTGGACCTTTGCAACCTTTGGAGTGAAGCGTGAGACCATTGCCTTGTGCTGCGTTGTCCTGGACACTGGACCTTTGCCTTTGCCTTTTCCACACGATGAGCTTTCGCTGCGCTGCTCTGTCTTGGCCCTGGGAAATCTGCATTCCCTCTTCATATGGCCTAGACGTCCACACGAGTAGCATTTCACTGCCTTCAAAGCTTTGGCGCCATCTGGTGGTTCCACTGCATTCTGGGATGACGTCTGTGAAGACTCCCCCTTAACCCATGCAGCTAGCACCTCGGCGGTCTGCTTCATTCTGAATCACGGCAGTAACATGGGCTACTGTGATCTGAGCAGTTGGCAGAACAGCAATCTGAGTGGCAACGGACTCCCACAAGCATCAGCCAGCCTTGCATTAGCCATCTCTGCTGCATTAAATCTAGCTGCGTCTGTGTTTACTGCAGCCTCCAATAGCACTCTGCAAAAGCACTTTCGCTTTTCAAGCCTGTGAGCCTGTGAGCCTGTGCCACGGCAAACGGCTTTAAAAGTTCAAAGTCTAGCCATAAAGCCATTAATTAGGAGCTGGGAGGCTGCCCGGAGCAATGAGCACATACCTCTCATCAATCTTCTTGACGCGCAGAGCAGATAACATCCGATCTGTCCCTCTGCCTCTGCCGGCATTCCGATCCTCTGATTTTTTGTTCCTCTGCCAGCAGCCATTAGTTCAGTCCGATTCCGTTTTCCTGGGCCCGGAACCAAAAATGTGAGATTTTGACCAGCTTCGGCCCATCTGAAGCTGATACAGGCTCGTCTTATCTTGAGCCCAAGCAGAGCGTCGTCACACAGCAGAAGGATAAGCAGTATGTGCTACATTCTTAATTTTTATTTACACTCTATGCTGAGAGAATACAAACATGCATCTTGCCTCTGTGAGAGCAGAGAAGCAACTCCTCTCGGAAACAAAAAACACCGAGAGAACAGTGAAAAACAGGAAACCAGTGAACGTCACATCCAGTCTCCCATTCCCGTGGGAATCCTACAGTAACTCTGACTGTGGAATGCAAAACAATGTCTTGTGACTGCAGTTGCTGCTCAGTGAGGGAAATAGAAACCAACAGGTTGTACTTCCCCTATCCTCAGCCCTAACTCCGTTGAGTATTTTTTTGTTATGAGACTGAGCGTTTGGGGCTGATGTTGTAGCATTCTTCTCTGGGGGCTTGGTGGAAAAACAGAAAAGTGACCCTCACCTAACTCTCCAATGCCCTTCAACAAGAATGCTGTAGGAAATATTGCCAAGCCCAAAGGGAGGCAAGCATTTGCTTCAGTTCACCCTGTTAATGGGGGAGCAAAAGCTATGCGTGTGTCATTCTCAATCAGTCTGCTTTCAGGACTGATTTTACAACCCTCTTACATCAGGCCACATGGTCACTGGAGGTGGTCCCATCATGCAGAATTGACTATCCACACGGGGACCATCTTTTTTCTTTTATTCTTATACTGGATTTTAAGTTACAGTAACTTCTTTTAAAGCAGCTGTCAGTAAAAGGCGAAAGATTTATACAATCTGAGGTGAAACCAAATGGAGAGGCCCGAGGCCCTACAGGAGCATAAGCTATTGTTGTTGAAGGCTGAATTTGAAGTGGGCCAGGGGGGGTCTGGAGTTGTGGGGCCCCTTAAGTTTGGAGGGACTTTGAAACATGCTTTCAAATATTTTCTGGACTACACTGTTGACTGTGGGGAATGGGACTGTGGGGAATGGGCCGATCTGCTGAGGAGAGATGGAGATATTTTTGAGTTGGAACATCCCCGAGACCTACTCCTCAATGAGAAAGGAAATAAATTAAGAAAGAGATCTACAAAAGACAAGGTAAAGTGCAAGTACAAACAAGAAGAAGACCTGCAGAAGGGACATGGAAAAGACTTAAGAGCCTCGGATATAAGATTACCAGGTTGATGGACTAGATGGAATGGACAGTAAGGACTGACATAACCCGAGACCAGGAAGAAGAGACGCTGGAGGAAGATTGGTTTAATATATATATATATATATATATATATATATATATATATATATTTGTTTTTCCAAATACAAAAAAAAAAACATACACCAAAAACAGCACACCAAACAAAAACAAAAAATCCAATTTTCAGACTCATGTTTACAGAACCTTCTTTCTTGACCTCCTCACGCCTCCCTTTTTGTGTTCCTCTTTGTCCAATCAGATACAGCAAATCCTTACCCTTCTTCAAAACTCATTTCTAATTATTATAATTACTTCTATTATGTCTCCAATCTTTCCTCTTTATAATTGAACACCTTTATCATATTATTTACTTTGACATAATATAACTTCCGGAGGCGGCGCGAGCGACAATGCTTGTGAAGGGGAAGCTCCGCAGAAACGGGTCGTCCGCTACGGTGAAGTGGAGACCCTTGCCAGAAAACCACAGGCGGCGATAGCCTGTGGCCGTGGGACTCGGCGGGCACCATCAGCGCCCCCCGAAACTGCGAAGGGACCCCGTAAGGGGCTCCGGAGCGTGACGGGGGTAGCGGTGCTGTGAGTCAACCACTCTTTCTGCGGAGTGAAGCCGCAAAGCTGCTGTCGGTGAGCGCTGACCTTTTTCCTGGGACTATTCGGCTAAGAAACAACTACCCGTGAGTAGGTGAAGTAAATCGAACCGAGGATTAAAATATAAATTTAATTTGGCACTGAAGCGGGAGGCGCAACCAGGAAGTCCGTGTCCCGGCTTTGTTTGAAGACTTAAAGCAACGACGTTTAATTTACTTACGCCATGGAAACTGGGATTTTAAAAGGACTTATCTGAGCATCAAACAGAAGATTCCACCTCAACTAAATTGGGGTGGAAGAAGGGAAGTTGGGCTTTTATCTCTCCAGTTGTGGATTTATTAAAAGTTTTAGAGCTCCCGGCGATCGGGCTGCCAAACTACGAGAACTGTCAGGCTGCTTTGAACTGTTATATTGTAACTCGCACCTTTGGAGACTTTGTAACTTTTTATGACTAACTCTGCAGAAGCTTAAAGATTTGGAAAGTTTACAGCTACTTTTGTAAATTTTCAAGAGACACTTTGTAATTTTGGGAAAGACTTTATAAATTGTAACTTTTGAAGATAAACAAAGTGTCCCTCTAGTGGACTATTGAAGCTATACAACTACTGGGGGATTTTTCCATCTCTGGACTTGGGGATTTTCCATGAGAAAGGCAGACCGTGGGACCGACCTTGGCTCATAGACAGAAGTGGGATGAGTGGGAAGACAAGATCAGCTAAAGCCAAAACACAGCAGCAGCCCAGTATAATTTCACAGTTACGCAGATCATCTGTTCCCACGGTACCTGTGGCACAAGAGGAAGATTTAGAACAAACCAGGCTTGAAGGAATGGCCACAGGAGGGGACTTTAATTCAGTGCTGAATAAAATTCTTGAAAAATTGGATGGAGTAAGTAAGCAACTGACTGATCAATCAACCAAATTTGACCAAAATACAGTTAGTATTAATAATTTGACCCAGCAAGTCAGTTTAAATTCTCAATCTATTGGGAAATTATTGGAAGATACCACATTAAATCGTAAAACGGCTGAGGAGGCTAAACAGAAAGTAGAGGCTGTGCAAGAAGAAATTAAACCTATGCTGTCAGGGAACTGCCATCGGATCTCAGGAGGGTGGAGAGGCTCTCGGATGCTGGGGAGGGAACCAGCAGGGAAAGAGGAAGAGCTTCCGCTGAGGAAGAAGGGAAGGAGGAGGAGTCGGAGGGAAGGCTCAGGGACGCTTCCAGCGAGACCAGTGGAGAGAGCTCAGGACCTCCCCTGGGGACACCCACTCTGCGCAGAAAGCTGACGCGCAGGGAATCCAGGCGGAGACTTTCTGTCAAGGAGCTCTTATGTTGGAAAAAGTTCAGGAAACGCCCACTGACGGATTCTGCCAGTGATTAAGACAGCCACGAAATAAGGGCTGTCCGGCTAGGGAAGGTTTTAGCCAACTACTCAACTTGGAGCGGTTTGGCGCTTACGCACAAGCAACCCCTAATCCCATTACAGCAATCTGTCAGTCTCCGACGTTGTTTGTGCGAAGGGGGCATTATGAGCAACACAGAAGGAGCCGGAGGCGGAGGGGGAGCCAGGGGAGGACCAACTCTGGAGGAGAGAAACAGAGATTTGGAACAACAGCTGGCTCTCCTAGCGGCGCGGCTTGATGAGAGGCGGGCTCAGGATGCGCAGGGGAAACCCACCCCCATCTCAAGGAAGGTACCGGGACTGGTGCATAAGTTTGGGGGCGATCCGAGGGACTACCAGGCTTTTAAGACAGAGATGCAGTATGCACTGGATCTACAATATGATGACTTTGTGGACGAGGGGGCGAGAGTTGCCTTCGTGGTCGGACACCTGGAGGCGGGAGCCAGAGAGTGGGTTAGACCGCTGATGGCATCGGATAATGATGCCCTAAAAGACTTGAGGAAGTTCTTTGCAGCCATGGATCTGATGTTTTCCAGCCAGATTGAGCAGAGCGTTGTATGCAGGCAGTTGATGGCGTGCAAACAAGGGAACCAATCAGTCAGAGCGTACTGGTCGCGATTTGCCATGCTCATACACCGACTTGGTTGGGATTTGACTTCGGAACCGATTCAGATGTTATTTGAGGAAGGGCTAGCCCCCGCAGTAAAAGACAAACTTTCCCGCGCGCCCTGCCCGCAGTCGATGGATCAGCTGACTAAGGCTGTGCTTGCCATTGGAGCGCGGCAGGAAGCACGGGCTCTGGAGAAGCGGGAAGGGAGAGGAGAGCGTTGGAATGACTTCCGCATTCCTGAAATACCAGAGCAACCTTCCCCGCCGGCGGAGCCAATGGAGATCGGAGGCGCGCGCGGGGGGTTTCAAACTCTGGCGAAGTTCGAAAGAAGGAGGGGAAAATGACCAAGAAGTGTTTCCTCTGCCAACAGCCAGGGCATTTTGCCAGGGTCTGCCCTCAAAGGAAAGCATGGCAAGGAATGGTGGGGGCGGCTGGGAGTGAGGAGGAGGGGCTTAAGGAGCAGGGAAAAGCCAACGCTTGGCTGCCAATAGGGCCCAGCAGCCAGGCAAACAACCAGTAAATGTGCCCAAGCCAGAGCCGCCCCCGAGCAGCCATCGCCATAGAAGTGGTGCTAGAGCTCCCCAACGGCCACCCACTCAAGATAAAGGCACTGTTGGACTCAGGCAGTTCTTGCAATTTCCTTAGCAAGGAATTTGCGTTAGAGCATCAGCTGCAGACTCTGCCACTAGGGAGTCCCTTACAAGTCACAACGATCGATGGGAGGGAACTCCTGGGAGGGGAGGGGACACACCAGACGCCCCCCATGAGAATGAGGATTGCAAGGCACACTGAAATTATTGCCTTTCACGTAGCCACCCTGGCAGGACCGCCAATTATACTGGGAATGAGCTGGCTGGCGCTACATGACCCGTTAGTGGGATGGCACCAGCGGACGGTCTCATTCGGGTCAGCTCACTGCTTGGAACACTGCCATGGGGGGGAAACCCCGAGGATGGCAATAGCCAGAGTGGCAGGGATGGCAGTGGGAGAGAAGGGGCAGGTACCACCGCAGTACGCTGACTTGCAAGATGTCTTCAGTGAGAAAGAAGCGGATAGACTGCCTCCTCATAGGCCCTTTGACTGCCAAATCAACCTACTCCCAGGAGCTCAGCTGCCAGTGGGCAAACTGTACGCCATGTCGGACAGGGAGATGCAGGAGTTGAGGGAATTTATAGACAAGAACCTAAAAAGAGGGTTCATAAGGGAATCAAGGGCGGTGGGGGGCAGTCCAGTGTTCTTTGTGGACAAGAAGGACACTAATAAACCCAGGCTGGTAGTGGACTTCCGGGCCGTGAATTCGGTGTCGGAACCCGTGACCTTCCCCATGCCCAGGATTGATGACATTTTGACCAGGGTGAGGAAGGGAAAGATTTTCACCAAGCTGGACCTAAGAGGGGCGTACAATCTGATCAGGATGAGGGAGGGAGATGAATGGAAAACCACCATGTTCACCCCTCTGGGGGCCTTCGAGTATCTCGTTATGCCCTTCGGACTACAAGCGGGTTCAGCGTGTTTCCAATCTTTCATGCATCACGTTCTGGGACCCTTGCTGTACAAGAACTGTGTAGCCTTTTTAGATGACGTGTTGATCTATTTGGAGGACGAGGAGCAACACGTCAGAGATGTCCGGGAAGTGCTTAAGAGGCTACAGGTGCACCAGCTGTGGGTCAAACTGGAGAAGTGCCAGTTCCACACCCGAGAGGTCGAGTTCCTGGGGTACCGGTTGTCAGACAAGAGCCTAGCTATGGATCCGGGCAAGGTACAAGCGGTACTGGAATGGAAGACACCCAAGACCAGGAAGGACGTGCAGAGGTTCCTGGGGTTTGGAAACTTCTATCGGAAGTTCATCAAAAACTTTGCCCACTTAACGGCACCCATCACAGATTGCCTCAGTAGCAAGAAGAAGTTCGTCTGGACGGAGGAAGCGCAGGAATCTTTTGAAAGGCTAAAGAAGGCGTTCGCTTCGGAAGAGCAGCTCTTGCACGTGGATCTGCAGAAGCCAATGAGGCTGGAGACCGATGCATCGGACAGAGCGGTGGGGGCCGTACTGCTTCAGCCGGGGGGGGAACCAGTCTGACTGGAGACCGTGTGCCTTTTTCTCCAGGAAGTTGAACAAGTCGGAGCAGAACTACACGGTGTATGACCGGGAGCTGCTGGCTATCTACGAAGCGTTTCGACGCTGGAGACATTTGCTGATAGGGGCGCAGCACAAGATCCAGGTGTGCACGGACCATAAGAACCTGGAATACTGGAGAATGGCGAGGGTACTCAATCAGAGACAGGTGCGGTGGGCTCAGGAGTTTTCCAAATTCCATTTTGAGATTTGTTACGTACCGGGGGAGGAAAACGTCAGAGCAGACGCCCTCTCCCGGAAGCCAGAGTACCTGGAAGGAGAGGGAGCGCCGGAAGAACGACATGTGATACCCGAGGACCGATGGGTGTGTGGGGGAGTGTTGGTAGGGCGACGGGAGCTTGCAGAGGGGACGGCAGACGACGAGTACGCCCAAAGCAAGATCAGGGAACTCAGGGGGGCAGGAGGAAACCCGGGGGGTTTTGAGGAAAAGGATGGGGCACTGTATTACAGGGGGGCATTGTATATACCAGAGGGGAACTTGAGGAGTAGAGTACTCAAACAACTGCACGACAGCCCCACGGCGGGACATTTTGGGCAACACAAAACCATGTTGTTAGTCACCAGGCAGTTCTGGTGGCCAAAGGTGAGGGAAGATGTACGAGAATATATAAGGGGGTGCGACCGCTGCCAGAGAGCCAAAGGGGAGAGGGCGGCACCCGCGGGGTTACTGGAACCATTACGCACACCAGAAAGACCATGGGAGGCAGTGTCCATAGATTTTATGACCGATTTGCCCAAGTCAAGGGGCAAAATGGCCGTCATGGTAGTAGTCGACATGTTAACTAAGATGTGCCATTTTATCGCTTGCTCGCATGCGGTGACGGCGGAGGAAACCGCCAAGCTCTTTGTGGAACACGTTTTCAGGCTGCATGGCGCCCCCTTGAGGGTGTTATCAGATCGAGGGAAACAATTCACTTCCAGGTTCTGGAGGAAGCTCATGAGCCTACTACACGTAGAGGTCAACTTCTCAACGGCCAGGCACCCGGAGACCAATGGGCAGGCGGAAAGAGCAAACAGTATACTCCAACAATACTTACGGTGCTACGTCAGCGAGAGGGAGAATGACTGGGTAGAGAAATTGGCCTTGGCCGAATTTGCCTACAATACCGCGGAGCATGTGTCCATGGGGATGAGCCCGTTCATGGCCAATTATGGGTGTCACCCCAGGGCTTTCTCAGGGGAAGGGGAGGAGAGATGGAGTGTGCCCGCAGCTGAACAGTTTGTGGAAGAGATGGAAGCCCTGCACCAACAGCTTAAGATGAACTTGGAGAGGGCTAAGGAAGTGTACAAAAGGCAGGCAGATAGGAGCAGGAGGGAAGGAGAGACCATAAGGGTGGGGGACCGGGTGTGGTTGTCAACCCAAGGGTTATCGTTCAAGGGAGGTTGCAAGAAATTAAGGCCTAAGCGACTGGGACCCTTCGAGGTAACACAGCAGGTGAACCCGGTGGCCTTTAGGCTCAAACTGCCTGACAACATGAAACTACACCCGGTATTCCATAGGTCATACCGGGAAGGGAGGGAATTTCAGGGACGAGAAGGAGAGGTTCCCGTACACCCACAGGTAGAGGAGAGGGAGCGCAGCAGTCACGTAGTGGAGATACTAGATTCAAGGTGGAAAGGGAGACAGGTGGAGTATCTAGTGGCTTGGGAGGGGGAGCCTGAGTCAGAAAATGCATGGGTGCCAGCAGAAACCATCAAGGATGAGTTTCTCCTGGAAGAGTTTCACCGCAGGTTCCCAAGGAAGCCCAGACCCTTAGCGAGATTCTGGGAGGAGCAATTTGGCACCACAGATGATGAAGAGGATTTTGTGGGTTTTCCAGCCTCTGGGCAGGAGGGAGGAGAAGTGTCTGAAGGGGTGGAATCGGATTGGGAAGATGCTCCCGTGGGAAGAGGTAGTAATAGGTGGAGAGCAGTGTTCGAGTCATCAGAAGATGGGGAAGATTCCTTCCGGGGGTTCCCAGCATCACCGGCCGAAGAAAGGGGACGGACCGGGGGTGAGGGGGGTCCTGGAGGGGAGGTGGATGTCAGGGAACTGCCATCGGATCTCAGGGGGGGTGGAGAGGCTCTCGGATGCTGGGGAGGGAACCAGCAGGGAAAGAGGGAGAGCTTCCGCTGAGGAAGAAGGGAAGGAGGAGGAGTCAGAGGGAAGGCTCAGGGACGCTTCCAGCGAGACCAGTGGAGAGAGCTCAGGACCTCCCCTGGGGACGCCCACTCTGCGCAGAAAGCTGACGCGCAGGGAATCCAGGCGGAGACTTTCTGTCAAGGAGCTCTTATGTTGGAAAAAGTACAACGTATCATCAGAGATCTACAACCTCTCCTGGACAATGACAGTTCTCTTTCTCAAGCTCTGGGAGGAAGACCTTTCATTGCCTACAGACAGCCACCCAATCGGACAACACCATTACTGGCCCCAACAACATCACACATGGTTTCCGCTGGTACCCATGCATTTTCTGACTCATGTTCCCCCTCCCAAGCCACTAGGTACTCCACCTGTCTACTCTTCCACCTTGAATCTAGTATTTCCGCAACGTGACTGCTACGCTCCCTCTCTTCTACTTGAGGTGTCGCGGGAACCTCTCCCTCTCGTCCCTGAAATTCCCGCCCTTCCCTGTATGGTGATAGTAATGATCTATGAAATACCGGATGTAGTTTCATGTTGTCCGGCAGTTTGAGCCTGAAGGCCACCAGATTCACCTGTTGTGTTACCTCGAAGGGTCCCAGTCGTCTCGGTCTCAATTTCTTGCACCCTCCCTTGAACGGTAACCCTTGTGTTGACAACCACACCCGGTCCCCCACCCTTATGGTCTCTCCTTCCCTCCTGCTCCTATCTGCCTGCCTTTTGTACGCATCCTTGGCCCTCTCCAAATTCAACTTAAGCTGCTGGTGTAGAGCTTCCATTTCTTCTACGAACTGTTCCGCTGCCGGTACACTCCATCTTTCCTCCCCTCCCCCTGGAAAGGCCCTGGGGTGACAACCATAATTGGCCATAAACGGGCTCATGCCCGTGGACACATGCTCCGCGTTATTGTAGGCAAATTCGGCCAGGGCTAATTTCTCTACCCAGTCACTCTCCCTCTCGTTGACGTAGCACCTCAAGTATTGCTGCAATATACTGTTTGCCCTTTCCGCTTGCCCGTTGGTTTCTGGGTGCCTGGCCGTCGAGAAATTGACCTCCACGTGCAGTAGGCTCATGAGCTTCCTCCAGAACCTGGACGTGAATTGTTTTCCTCTGTCAGAGACCAGCCTCAAGGGGGCGCCATGCAACCTAAAAATGTGTTCTACAAACAGCTTGGCGGTTTCCTCCGCCATCACCGCATGTGAGCAAGCTATAAAATGACACATCTTAGTTAATAAGTCGACTACCACCATGACCGCCGTTTCCCCCCTAGATTTGGGCAAATCTGTAATAAAATCTATGGACACTGCCTCCCATGGCCTTTCTGGTGTGGGTAATGGTTCCAGCAACCCCGCTGGCGTTGCCCTCTCCCCCTTGGCTCGCTGGCAGCGATCGCACCCCCTGACATATTCTCGTACATCTTCCTTCACCTTTGGCCACCAGAACTGCCTGGTGACCAGCAACATGGTTTTGTGTTGACCAAAATGTCCCGCCGTGGGGCTGTCGTGTAATTGTTTGAGTACTCTACTCCTCAATTCCCCTGCTGGTATATACAACGCCCCCCTGTAATACAGCGCCCCATTTCTTTCCTCAAACCCCCCCGGGTTTCCCCCTGCTCCCCTGAGCTCTCTGAGCTTGTTTTGGGCGTACTCGTCGCCTTCTGTCCCCTCAGCCAGTTCCCGTTGCCCAACCAGCAACGCCCCACACACCCAGCGGTCCTCGGGTATCACGTGTCGTTCTTCCGGCGCTCCCTCTCCCTCCATATATTCTGGCTTCCGGGAGAGAGCGTCCGCCCTTACGTTTTCTTCCCCCGGTACGTAGCGAATTTCAAAATGGAACTTGGAAAACTCCTGTGCCCACCACACTTGTCTCTGGTTGAGTACCCTTGCCGTCCTCCAGTATTCCAGGTTCTTATGGTCTGTGCACACCTGGATCTTGTGTTGTGCCCCTATTAGCAGATGTCTCCAGCGTCGAAATGCTTCATAAATAGCCAGCAGCTCCCTGTCATACACTGTGTAGTTCCGTTCCGACTTGTTCAACTTTCTGGAGAAGAAGGCACACGGTCTCCAGTCGGACTGCCCTATCCCCGGTTGGAGCAGTACTGCCCCTACCACTCGGTCTGATGCATCGGTCTCCACCCTCATTGGTTTCTGCAGATCCACGTGCAAGAGCTGCTCTTCCGAAGCGAACGCCTTCTTTAGTCTGTCAAACGATTGCTGCGCCTCTTCCGTGTGGCTGTTGGATGGAGTCCACACGCTTCGGCTGCGCCTCACTGGACTCCCGTGGAATGCTCTCCGTCAGCTTCCTGTAGCAGAGTTGTCGCAGCGGCAGAAAATTGTTGCTGTGTGTGTGTGTAATAAATCAGACTGCACGCAAGCGTTCTTGCTTATCTCTAATTGTCTTTAATTGTGTAGAAAAACATTATAAATCAACCCCGGCGAGAGAGCGCACATCTTGCTGCCTCGCCGCAAAAGCGGAAAAAAAAAGAACACAGAGAAACCACTCCCCTCTGCGAACTTGCCACGCCTCAGAATGTGAGACGTCACTCAGAACTGTTTAACCCTGTAAGTTCTGAATCTCCTCACACCCTCCTCATTGTGGTCAGCAAGTGTGTCCTCTACATCCGAAGACTCCCCCTCTGACTTAGTGCGTCTTCGGGCCTTCTGTACTTTGCTAACAGGAGACGAAGGCTCACTCTTGGGCTCTCTTTTAACAACCTGTGGAGATGCCCAACCCTGTTCTTGACCCTGTTCAGAGACTTGGTCCTCAGCAACAGGTTCAGCCTCTAGCTCTCCCTCCTCCTCAGAATCAGACAGACATTCTGAGAGAACGTCATGACTTGCATGGATCTTTGACCAACCATTCTGCTCACAGAACTCAGCATGTTTACTGATCAGAAGCTTGGTCTGATCACCTTCTGGATATGCAAACCTCCACCCCTTTGTCGCAGGTTCATACCCACAGAAGATCATTTTCTGGAACCTCGGGGCACCTTTCTTGCATTGAGCCTTTGGCACAGGCAACCAGGCCTGTGAACCAAACACACGGAAGAAATGCAGCTTCGGCTTCATTCCGTGGAGCAAGAAATACGGGGTGTCACCTGCCACTGAATTGTAGGACCTGTTCATCGTGAAATTGGCCGTCCTCGAAGCTTCACTCCAAAAACTCTGAGGCAAACCGGAGTCACACAGTAAAACCTCTGTTGTTTTAGCCAGAGCTTCACTTCTGAGCTCTGCCACGCCCCTCTCCTGAGGAGAAGTAGCACCCGTCACCTTGTGACGTATCCCCTTCTGACGGAAAAAACCCTGCAGAGCAGACCCAGTAAACTCTGCACCTCGGTCACTCTTGAACCCCTGCACCTTGGTGGAGAACCGTAGTTCCACTTCCACAACCCAATCTTTGATCAGTTGCGCTGCTTCTCCTTTCGTTCTCAGCGAGAAGCACCAGCCATTTTGGCTAAAATCATCTGTCAGCGTCAGCACAAACGTGGCCCCGCCCAGACTCGGCTTTGGCATGGGTCCAAAAAGGTCTGTGTGCACAAGCTCAAAAGGTTTTGTGGTTACCCTCTCCAACCTGGGATAACTGCACCCTTTTACCTTTGCCTTTCTGCACGCCTTACAATCTAGGGATTGGTGACATGGTTCTATCTTGCACCCTACTGTGTACTGGCGCAACCTTTGGATACCTTCCCAAGAGTCATGTGACATTCTCTTGTGCCACAAGCAAGCACATGAATCATGAGTGGGAACGTTTGCACACTTTGCTTGTGCTCCCTCAGCATTCCCCTCACCCTCCAGAGGTGTCTCCAAAACGAAGAGATTGTTCTGACTTGCAACACTGACGAGCTGTCTCCCCCCCCCCCCCTGGAAATAGAACAGACATTATCTTCAAAGCAAACTGTGATGGGATAATGAGCTGCTTGTGCGTAAAAGCTTGATCCCTCTGGGGTTTGGCTGGTCATCCAAACCGATGCACTAACGGAGCCCCCAAAGCATGACTCCGTCAGTCGCTGGTAGAATCTGACAGTGGGCGTCTACGGAATCTACGCCAACATAAAAGCTGTTTGACAGACATGCGCTTTCGTGACTCTCTGCGTGACAGTTTCCGGCGAAGGGTGGGCGTTCCCAACGGGGGTCCCGTTACCTCTCCACTACTCTCACTGGAAGCATCCCAGAGCCTCCCCTCCGCTGTGACTCCTGCACTCCCCCTGCTGGTTCCCTCTTCTGCTGCAGATTCTCTCCTATTCTCCTGGAGCCTGTCCACCACCTGTCTCTCCGATGGCAGTTCCCTGACATCCACCTCCCCCCCAGGGCCCCCTTCACCCCCTCCCGCCTCCTCTCCCACTGGCGGTGAGGGCGGAAAGCCCCTGAAGGAACTCTCCTCGTCGTCCGAGGATTCTAACACTTCCAGCCACGGCGTACCGTCTCTCTCCCCGTCTTCCTCTTCTTCGTCGGAGTCGGCTTCTTCACCCACCCCTGACTCTGGGAACCCTTCAAACTCCCCTTCCTCATCGGTGGTCCCAAAGTGTTCCCTTCTAAATCGAGCCACGGGTTGCGGTTTTCTAGGGAAACGCTGATGAAATGTTTCTATTAAAACCTCGTCATTGACTACCTCTGCTGGTACCCAAGTGTTTTCCGACTCTGCTTCCCCCTCCCATTCTACCAGATATTCCACCTGATTCCCCTTCCACCTGGAATCAATGATTCCTGCCACGTTCATGTCGCGCTCTCTCTCTTCTATCACGGGCGTTTGGGTGGCCTCTCTCTCACGCTCCCCCCACTCACGTCCCTCTCGGTACGGCGACAGTAATGACCTGTGAAATACTGGGTGTAATTTCATGTGACTGGGCAGCCTGAGTTTGAATGCCACTGGGTTGACCTGCTGTGTGACCTCAAAGGGTCCCAATCTTTTGGGCCTCAATTTCTTACTCCCGCCCTTGAACGGTAGCCCTTGGGTGGACAACCACACCCGGTCCCCCACCCTTATAGTTTCACCCTCCCTCCTATTTCTGTCTGCTTGCTTCTTATATTCTTCCTTGGCTTTCTCTAAGTTAAGTTGAAGCTGACGGTGGATCGCCTCCATCTCTTCAAAAAAATATTCCGCCGCCGGCACGCTCCACCTCTCCCCTCCCTCTCCTGGGAATGCCCGGGGGTGACACCCATAATTTGCCAGGAAGGGACTCATCCCTGTGGACACGTTCTCCGCGTTGTTGTAGGCAAATTCTGCTAGAGGTAACTTATCCACCCAATCATTTTCTCTGTCTTTTACATAACACCTCAGGTATTTTTGTAAAACCCCATTTGCCCTTTCCGCTTGCCCATTGGTTTCTGGGTGCCGGGCAGTTGAGAAATTGAGTTCTACGTGCAGTAAGCTCATAAGTTTCCTCCAGAACCTGGAAGTAAATTGTTTCCCTCTGTCGCTCAAAACCCTCAAGGGGGCGCCATGCAACTTAAAAATATGTTCTACAAACAACTTGGCGGTTTCCTCCGCTGTGACTGCATGTGAACAGGCTATAAAATGACACATCTTGGTTAATTGATCTACCACCACCATGACAGCTGTTTTGCCTTTGGATTTTGGAAGGTCCGTCATAAAATCTATGGATACTGCCTCCCATGGCCTTTCGGGCGTGGGTAAGGGTTGTAATAGCCCCGCTGGCGCCACCCTCTCTCCTTTCGCTCGCTGGCACCTGTCGCAACCCCTGACATATTCCCGTACGTCCTCCCTCACCTTGGGCCACCAAAACTCCCTGGTAACCAACCACATGGTTTTGTGCTGTCCAAAATGTCCCGCTGTGGGGCTGTCATGCAACTGCTTGAGTACTCTGCCCCTCAGTTCCCCGTCGGGTATGTACAGTGCCCCTTTGTAATACAACGCCCCGTTCTTTTCTTCAAACCCCCCTGTGTTCTCCTCTGTCCTCCGGAGCTCTCTGAGTTTCTCTTGGGCGTATTCATCGTTCTCCGTACCCTCTATCAGTTCCCTCTGCCCCACCAATGCCGCCCCACACACCCAGCGGTCTTCAGGGATTACATGCCTTGCCTCAGGCGCTCCCTCCCCCTCTAAGTACTCAGGTTTCCTGGAAAGAGCGTCCGCCCTCACGTTTTCGGAGCCGGGTACGTAACGAATCTCAAAGTGGAATTTGGAGAACTCCTGGGCCCATCTCACTTGTCTCTGGTTCAGCACTCGGGCTGTTCTCCAGTATTCCAGATTTTTGTGGTCAGTTCGGACTTGAACCTTGTGCTGCGCCCCAATCAGTAAGTGCCGCCATTTCCGGAATGCTTCATGAATGGCGAGCAGTCCTCGGTCGTACACTGTGTAGTTCCTCTCGGATTTGTTCAACTTCCGCGAGAAGAATGCACACGGTCTCCATTCAGACGTATCTTTTCCCGGCTGGAGAAGAACGGCCCCCACCGCTCGGTCTGACGCGTCAGTCTCCACTCTCATTGGTTGTTGTAGATCCACGTGCAAAAGTTGCTCTTCCGACGCAAACGCCTGCTTTAAGCGTTCGAACGCCCTCTGCGCTTCTCCCGTCCAAACAAATTTCTTTTTGCTACTAAGACAATCCGTGATGGGCGCTGTTAAATGGGCAAAGTTTTTGATGAACTTCCTATAGAAGTTTCCGAAGCCCAGGAACCTTTGCACGTCCTTCTTGGTCTTTGGTGTTTTCCATTCCAGTACCGCTTGAACCTTGCTGGGATCCATGGCCAATCCCTTGTCAGACAACCGGTACCCCAGGAATTCCACCTCCTTGGTATGAAACTGACACTTCTCCAGTTTCACCCACAGCCGGTTTTCTCTCAGCTTGCTCAGTACCTCTCTTACATCTCGCACATGCTGCTCCTCGTTGTCTGAGTACACCAGGACGTCATCTAAGAACGCTACGCAGTTCTTGTAGAGCAGTGGCCCCAGGACGTGATTCATGAATGATTGAAAACAGGCGGAGCCCGCTTGTAATCCAAAAGGCATAACCAAGTACTCAAAGGCCCCCAAGGGGGTGAACATAGTGGTCTTCCACTCATCCCCCTTTCTCACACGTATCAAGTTATATGCCCCCCTAAGGTCCAGCTTGGTAAAAATTTTCCCTTTTCTCACCCGTGTTAGAATGTCATCAATTCTGGGCATAGGGAAAGTCACTGGTTCTGACACTGCATTTAGGGCCCTGAAATCACATACAAGCCTGGGCTTGCCCGTGTTTTTTTTGTCCACAAAGAACACTGGGCTGCCCCCCACCGCTCGTGACTCTCTGATGAAACCTCGCTTGAGATTCTTGTCAATGAACTCCCTTAACTCCTGCATCTCACTGTCTGACATTGCATACAGCTTGCCCACTGGCAATTGTGCTCCTGGGAGTAAGGTAATTTGACAATCAAAGGGTCTGTGCGGGGGCAGCTTATCTGCTTCTTTTTCGCTGAATACGTCAATCAAGTCAGCGTATTGTGGTGGCACCCTCCCCTTGTCCATCATTTCCATCCCTGCTAGAGTGGCCCTGGCGCCTGCCTGAGCCTCTCCCTCCTTGCAGTGTTCTAGGCAATGTGCTGATCCAAAGGAAACCACTCTCTGATGCCAGCCTACTAGCGGATCGTGTAGCGCCAGCCAGCTCATACCCAAGATAATAGGAGCTCCTCCCAAGGTGGCTACGTTAAACGCTATCAGTTCGGTGTGTCGTGCCACCCTCATTATCATTGGTACAGTCTGTTGGCTCACTTCTCCTCCCAACAGCTCCCTCCCATCAATCGTGGTAACCTGCAAAGGCTTACTCAATGGGATAGTCTGTATCTGGTGTGCAGCTGCAAACTCTTTGCTCATAAAATTACATGAGCTACCTGAATCCAATAGCGCCTTTATCTTCAGTGGGTGTCCGTTTGCCAGTTCCAGCAACACCTCTATCACAAGCGCTGGTCTTGGAGGTTCCGGCGTGGGCACATTCATTACTCCCTGGCCTGGCTGCTGTGCCCTGATGTTGGCAACCAGGCGTTGGCTTTTACTTGCTCCGTGATTTCTTCTTCCTCCTTCCCCCCAACAGTTCCCGCCATCCCTTGCCATTCCTTCCTTTGCGGACAGACTCTGGCAAAGTGACCTGGCTGTTGGCAGAGATAGCATCTCTTGCCGCTCTTTCCCTCCTTCTTCCGCCCTTCACTGGTGTTTGAAACTGCGCGCGCGCGCGCTGTTCCAAGTTCCATCGGCTCTGCTGGCGGGAAAGGCTGCTCCGGAATCTCTGGAATGCGGAAGTCCTTCCAACGTTCCCCCTTTCCTTCCCGCTTTTCCATAGCTCTAGCTTCCTGGCGTGCCCCAATGGACAGCGCTGATTTAGTCAGCTGATCCATAGACTCCGCCCTAGGCGCCCGGGAAAGTTCATCTTTCACTGCCGGAGAGAGACCTTCTTCAAACAGCATTTGAATAGGTTCACTAGCAAGGTCCCACCCAAGTCTATGAATCAGCATGGTGAACTCAGTCCAGTACTCACGTACAGATCGGCTCCCCTGTTTACACGCCATTAACTGCCTGCGCACCACTCCCTGCTCGATCTCGCTGGAAAACATCAAGTCCATGGCGCGGAAAAACTTCATTGTGTCCTTTAAGATTTCATTATTGGCTGCCATCAGGGGCCGAACCCAGTCCCTCGCCCCTCCCTCTAGATGGCCAATCACGTACGCCACTCTAGAGTTCTCGTCGGGGAAGTCATCAAACAGCAGATTGAGAGCATATTGCATCTCTGTCCTAAAGGCTTGATAGTTCCGGGGATCCCCCCCAAATTTCTGCACCAGTCCAGGCACCCGTCTGGCAAGTGGGGTGGTCTTCCCCTTATCTGCATCTTGAGCCCTCCTCTCCTCGAGCCTCGCCGTTTGCAGTGCCAGCTGGACCTCCAACGCCCTGTACCTTTGTTCCAGGCTTGGATCTGCCCCGGCTCCTGCTCCCCCGGTTCCGGCTGGTTCGCTCATGATGCCTTCTGCTTGCACAAGCTGCTTTCAAAGACTGTCAGATTGCTGTGATGGGATAATGAGCTGCTTGTGCGTAAAAGCTTGATCCCTCTGGGGTTTGGCTGGTCATCCAAACCGATGCACTAACGGAGCCCCCAAAGCATGACTCCGTCAGTCGCTGGTAGAATCTGACAGTGGGCGTCTACGGAATCTACGCCAACATAAAAGCTGTTTGACAGACATGCGCTTTCGTGACTCTCTGCGTGACAGTTTCCGGCGAAGGGTGGGCGTTCCCAACGGGGGTCCCGTTACCTCTCCACTACTCTCACTGGAAGCATCCCAGAGCCTCCCCTCCGCTGTGACTCCTGCACTCCCCCTGCTGGTTCCCTCTTCTGCTGCAGATTCTCTCCTATTCTCCTGGAGCCTGTCCACCACCTGTCTCTCCGATGGCAGTTCCCTGACACAAACCTTGTACCCCTGCTTCAAGAGACAAGGAACAGACAAAAGACAGTGTTTCATCTCAGGCACAATGTAAACTTCCAGCTCCGCCTGCAAGAAAGAAACATAAACATTTGCCACGTTAGACAAAGGCTTCTGTGACCCATCAGCAAAAACAACTGTATTCCTAGCTGGAACAGCTTTGCAGTTCCACATTTCGACACCAGGTGTCGCTGTTATCAGGTGATGGCTGGCACCAGAGTCGATTACCCAGCGCATCATTCTGTTCTCACTGGAGCTCTTTATTGTTGCCATGGAGGCAGTCAGGTGATAAGGACCGTCTTCACTCCCTGAGTCACGTCCTCCCTTCGCTTTCCCATGCTGGTCTCCTCTCCTGGACTGGTTGCCATGGGAAACGACCTTGGAGACATCCTGCCCAGCCTCCCTGGCTCTCTGCGGGCAGGAACGATGCAGATGGTCAGGAGAATTGCAAACAAAGCAGCGACGAGTGGAAAAAGCCAGAACTGTGCCTTCCGCTGGCCTGGCCCCCCCTCTGCAAGTGGATGGGCTCCCTGTGCCAGCTCGGTGGTTTTCCATTCATCCCCCTCCCTCATTCTGATTAGGTTGTACGCCCCCCTTAGGTCCAGCTTGGTGAAAATCTTTCCCTTCCTAACCCTGGTTAAAATGTCATCAACCCTGGGCATGGGGAAGGCTACTGGTTCTGATACAGAGTTAATGGCCCTGAAATCCACTACCAACCTGGGCTTATTAGTGTCCTTTTTGTCTACGAAAAACACCGGACTGCCCCCCACCGCCTTCGACTCCCTTATGAAACCTCTCTTTAGGTTCTTGTCTATAAATTCCCTCAACTCCTACATCTCCCTGTCCGACATGGCGTACAGTTTGCCCACTGGCAGCTGAGCTCCCGGGAGTAGGTTGATTTGACAGTCAAAGGGCCTATGAGGGGGTAGTCTATCTGCTTCCTTCTCACTGAAGACATCGCGCAGGTCGGCGTATTGCGGTGGTATCTTCCCTTTTTTCCCCACCGCCAGCCCTGCCACACTGGCCATTGCCATCCTCGGGTTCCCCCCCCCCAATGGCAGAAGTTCCAAGCAGTGAGCTGACCCGAAAGAGACCGTCGGCTGGTGCCATCCCACTAACGGATCATGTAGCGCCAGCCAGCTCATTCCCAGTATGATGGGTGGTCCCGCCAGGGTGGCTACGTGAAAGGCATGGAGTGGGTTCCTCTCAGTCAGAGGAATACCGCTGTAATGGGATAAGGGGTTGCTTGTGCGTAAGCGGCAAAAACGCTCCCAGTTGCGTAGTTGGTTTCAAACTCTCCCTAACCGGACAGCCATAAGTTCGTGGCTGCCTTAATCGCTGGCAGAATCCGTCAGTGGGCGTTTCCTGAACTTCTTCCAACATAAAAGTTCTTTGACAGAAAGTCTCCTCCTTGATTCCCTGCGCGACAGCTTTCTGCGCAGAGTGGGTGTTCCAAGGGGAGGTCCTGAGCTCTCACCGCTGGTCTCGCTGGAAGCGTCTCTGAGCCTTACCTCCAACGCTGTCTCCTCCTCCCCTCCTTCTTCAGCGGAAGCCCTCCCTCTTCCCTGGCTGGTTCCCTCCTCAGCATCCGAGGGTCTCCCAGCATCCGAGAGCCTCTCCACCACCCTGAGCTCCGATGGCAGTTCCCTGACATCCACCTCCCCTCCAGGCCCCCCCTCACCCCCTGTCCTTTCCCTTTCTTTGGGCGGTGAGGCTGGGAATCCCCGGAAAGAATCTCCCCCATCTTCTGATGACTCGAAAACTGCTCTCCACCTACTACTATCCCTTCCTCCTGAGAAATCTTCCCTTTTCCCCCCACCGCCAGCCCTGCCACACTGGCCATTGCCATCCTCGGGTCCCCCCCCCCATGGCAGTGTTCCAAGCAGTGAGGTGACCCAAAAGAGACCGTCCGCTGGTGCCATCCCACTAACGGATCATGTAGCGCCAGCCAGCTCATTCCCAGTATGATGGGTGGTCCCGCCAGGGTGGCTACGTGAAAGGCAATGACTTCCGTGTGCCTGGCCACCCTCATTCTCATGGGGACCGTCTGTTGGGTTACTTCTCCCCCCAGGAGTTCCCTCCCATCAATCATGGTGACTTGCAAAGGGCTACTTAGGGGTAAAGTCTGCAGCTGGTGCTCTGACGCAAATTCCTTGCTCATGAAGTTGCAAGAGCTGCCTGAGTCTAACAGAGCTTTTATCGTAAGTGGATGTCCGTTGGGTAGCTCTAGCACCACCTCTATGGCGATGGCTGCTCGGGGGGGCTCAGGCTTGGGCACGTACACTGGTCGTTGGCCTGGCTGCTGTGCCCTGTCATCGGCAGCCAGGCGTTGGCTTTTACCTGCTCCTTAACCCCCTCCTCTTCACTCCCAACAGCCCCCACCATTCCTTGCCAAGCCTTTCTTTGAGGGCAGACCCTGGCAAAATGTCCTGGCTGTTGGCAGAGGAAACACTTCTTGGCAGCTTTCCCCTCCTTCTTCCGCCCTTCGTTTGAATTTGAAGCCCCACGCGCGCGTGCGCCTCCGATCTCCATTGGCTCCACTGGCTGGGAAGACTGTTCTGGCATCTCAGGAATGCGGAAATCATTCCAAGGCTCTCCTCTGCCTTCCCGCTTCTCTAGAGCCCTTGCTTCCTGTCGCGCGCCAATTGCAAGTACCGCCTTGGTCAGCTGATCCATCGACTGCGGACGGGGCACGCGGGAAAGTTCGTCTTTCACTGCAGGGGCTAGGCCTTCCTCGAATAGCATCTGAATCGGGTCCGAAGTCAGATCCCACCCCAGCCGGTGTATGATCATGGTAAAACGCGCCCAGTACTCTCGGACTGATTGATTCCCCTGTTTGCACGCCATCAACTGCCTGCGTACAACGCCCTGCTCAATCTGGCTGGAATGCATCAAGTCCATGGCCAAAAAAAATTTCCTCAAGTCTTTCAAGGCGTCATTATCCGATGCCATCAGGGGTCTAACCCATTCTCTGGCCCCCCCTCCAGGTGTCCGATCACAAAGGCTACTCTCACCCCCTCGTCCACAAAGTCATCATACTGCAGGTTCAGTGCATACTGCACCTCTGTCTTAAAGGCCTGGTAGTCCCTTGGATCACCCCTAATTTATGCACCAGTCCCGGTACCTTCCTTGCAATGGGGGTGGGTTTCCCCTGTGCATCCTGAGCTCGACTCTCATCGAGCCGCGCCGCTAGTAGAGCCAGCTGTTGTTCCAAATCTCTGTTTCTCTCCTCCAGAGTTGGTCCTCCCCTGGCTCCCTCTCCGCCTCCGGCTCCTTCTGTTTTGCTCATGATGCCCCCTCCACACAAACAACGTTGACGACTGACGGATTGCTGTAATGGGATAAGGGGTTGCTTGTGCGTAAGCGCCGAAAACGCTCCCAGTTGCGTAGTTGGTTTCAAACTCTCCCTAACTGGACAGCCGTAAGTTCGTGGCTGCCTTAATCGCTGGCAGAATCCGTCAGTGGGCGTTTCCTGAACTTCTTCCAACATAAAAGTTCTTTGACAGAAAGTCTCCTCCTTGATTCCCTGCGCGACAGCTTTCTGCGCAGAGTGGGCATTCCAAGGGGAGGTCCTGAGCTCTCACCGCTGGTCTCGCTGGAAGCGTCTCTGAGCCTTACCTCCGACGCTGTCTCCTCCTCCCCTCCTTCTTCAGCGGAAGCCCTCCCTCTTCCCCGGCTGGTTCCCTCCTCAGCATCCGAGGGTCTCCCAGCATCCGAGAGCCTCTCCACCACGCTGAGCTCCGATGGCAGTTCCCTGACAGTAGAGAAGGGACGTTTTTTTCTGAAGCCAAAATGACATGGACGAGAATTGACCAAATATGGCTAACTAGAGGACTGGCACCTAAGATAAAAAAGGTGGAAATCTGCCCAAAAACCTGCTCCGACCATAATGCTGTAAAGATGGAAATGAAACTGACGTCGATCGGTTCCTTCAGATGGAAGATGAATGACACCTTATTAAGAGATCAAGAGACTGTCAAGAAGGCCCAAAAGACCCTGAGAGACTATTTTGAAGTAAATTTGAAAACTACGGTTGAAAAAAGAGTAATCTGGGATGCAAGCAAAGCGGTCATGAGAGGATTCTTGATACAACAGAATGCAATAAAAAAGAGATCTCAAAATGAGAAAAAAGATAAAATTTTGGGAAAAATAAAAGAAGGAGAGAAGAAATTAAGATCGAAACCAAAGTCACAAGAGATCCTGAGAGAAATTAAGTTATATCAAGTACAATATATGAAATTGATAAATCAGGAAGTAGAGTGGAAAATTAAACAAATGAGACAAAAGACTTTCGAGTCAGCCAATAAATGTGGAAAATTATTAGCATGGCAATTGAAAAAAAGACAGAAGCTAAATACGATTACAAATCTTGAGATTGAAGGGGGAAATATTCAGAATCCGGTGGAGATTAGAAAGTGTTTCCAGAGATATTTCAAACAACTCTATACTCAAGGGCCACAGAAAGAGACTGTTATAGACCAATTTTTAAGAACTAATGGATTACAAAAAATATCTCAAGAAAATAAGATAATGCTGAACTATAAAATTACAGAACAGGAGATTGAAGGTGCCATTCAGAACATGCAATTGGGCAAATCTCCAGGGCCGGACGGGCTAACCTCCAAGTACTATAGGACTTTGAAAGACTATTTAATTCAACCACTAAAGGAGGTTTGTAATGAAATTATGGAGGGGAAGAAGGCGCCAGAGACGTGGAAAGAAGCTTTCATCACACTTATACCGAAAACAGAATCTGAAAAGACACAACTTAAGAACTACCGTCCCATCTCCCTTTTAAATGTGGATTACAAAATATTTGCAGATATTTTAGCCAACAGATTAAAAAGAGTGTTAACTGAAGTGATACATAAGGATCAGGCAGGCTTTCTACCAGGCAGACATTTGTCTGACAATACAAGGAACATAATTGATATTTTAGAGTTGCTGCAAATGAATATTAATACAAAAGCAGTTTTAATTTTCATTGATGCGGAGAAGGCCTTTGATAATATTTCCTGGAATTTTATGAAGAAAAATCTTAAGGGAATGGGAGTGGGACAGGGGTTTGAAAATGGTATAGATGCAATCTATTCAGAACAAAAAGCAAAATTGATTGTAAATAATGTGGTGACTGAAGAATTTAAGATAGAAAAAGGAACACGCCAGGGCTGCCCTATCTCTCCATTATTATTCATTTCGGTCCTGGAGGTGCTGTTGAACATGATTAGAAGGGATCGGTTGATTAAAGGAATTCAGGTCGGAGCTAAACAATATAAATTGAAGGCCTTTGCAGATGACCTGGTTTTGACACTACAGGAGCCAGAATCTAGTACGAAAAGGGTTTTAGAATTGATTCAAGAGTTTGGTCATGTGGCAGGATTTAAATTAAACAAGCTAAAGACTAAGGTTTTAGGGAAAAATTTAACATCAATGGAAAAAGAAGGGTTTCAGAATGAGACAGGTTTAACTGTGGTTAAGAAGGTGAAATACCTAGGGATTAACATGACTGCAAAAAAATTGAATTTATTTAAAGATAACTATGAAAAATGCTGGTCAGAAGTTAAAAAAGATTTAGAAATTTGGTCAAAATTGAAGCTTTCCTTGTTGGGTCGAATCGCAGTTATAAAGATGAATGTATTGCCAAAAATGTTATTTTTGTTTCAGACCTTGCAGATTGTGGACAAGATGGATTGTTTCAAGAGGTGGCAGAGAGACATCTCTAAATTTGTCTGGCAGGGCAAAAAGCCCAGAATAAAATTTAAAATATTAACCGATGTGAAGGAAAGAGGGGGGTTTGCCCTGCCAGACTTTAGATTGTACTATGAATCAGCGGGTTTCTGCTGGTTGAAGGATTGGCTGCTTCTTGAGAATACTGACATTTTGGATTTGGAAGGTTTTAACAATGCTTTTGGATGGCATGCATATTTGTGGTACGACAAGGTTAAAGCACACAAAGCCTTTAAGCATCATATTGTCAGGAAAGCATTATTTAATGTCTGGATAAGGTATAAAGATTTACTGGAAAGTAAGACCCCAAGGTGGTTGTCACCTATGGAGGCAAAGGCTCTGAAAAGACTCAATATGGAGGCCAAATGGCCGAAATATTGGGAGATATTAGAACAAGAAGGAGATAAATTGAAATTGCAGAGTTTTGAGAAATTAAAAGACAAAGTGTGAGATTGGCTTCATTATTATCAAATAAGAGAGGCCTATAATGCGGACAGAAAATTGGGCTTCCAGGTGGAAAAATCGAAATTGGAAATAGAATTGTTAGAACCTAAAACTAAGAATTTGTCAAGAATGTATAACTTGCTGTTGAAATGGAATACTCAGGATGAAACAGTTAAATCAGCTATGATTAAATGGGCACAGGTCATAACATTATGTTTGCTGACTGGGAAAAGTTGTGGACCACCGATATGAAGTTTACGGCATGTAATGCCTTAAGAGAGAATATTATGAAAATGATTTATAGGTGGTACATGACCCCAGTCAAGCTTGCAAAAATTTATCACCTGCCTGATAACAAGTGTTGGAAATGTAAAGAAACTGAGGGTACATTTTATCATCTTTGGTGGACGTGCCCGAAGATTAAGGCTTTCTGGGAGATGATATATAATGAACTGAAAAAGGTATTTAAATATACCTTCCCTAAGAAACCAGAGGCCTTTCTCTTGGGCATAGTCGGCCAATTGGTGTTAAAGAAAGATAGAACGTTTTTTTATGTATGCGACAACAGCAGCAAGAATACTCATTGCAAAGTACTGGAAGACACAAGATTTACCCACCCGGGAAGAATGGCAGATGAAAGTGATGGATTATATGGAACTGGCGGAAATGACTGGCAGAATCCGAGACCTGGGAGAAGAATCGGTGGAAGAGGACTGGAAGAAGTTCAAGAATTATCTGCAGAAACATTGTAAAGTGTATGAATGCTAAAATGATGTTGGATATGAAATAATATGGCATCAGTGGTACAGTGTTAAAAAATATGCAAAAAAAGTAATAGAAAAAGGGTGACGCTGGAGGAAGATTGGAAGATAACTTTTAAAAGTTTATTTTGGGAATTAGTGTAAAATTAATGAGTATTAGGAAAAATGTTGGAATGAAAATATTTGGCTTTAGCAGAAATGTTATAAGGAATTATGTATAAATAAATATTAAGTTTTAAGTTTTAAGGTATTTTTGGGAAGATAAGGTTAAAATAAACTAAGGTAAACTGAATGACAGAATATAGTGAAAGATGGAAAGGATTTGCCGAGTTAATTAATAGGTTAGACTGTTAATACAAACTATTTCAAAAAAATTGAGAAGGATGGAAAGAATTTGCTGAAATAAATAAGTAAACTAGAATACAAAAAGGGAGGTGTGAGGAGGTCGATGAAACAAGTTAATGAAAGATAAAGATATGGAATATTGTGTTTTTATTGTTATTGTTGTATTGATTTTTATGTTTTTTTTCTTCTCTTTTTTCCCTCTTTTAAGTATTGTTATATATGCTTTGAAAATTTTCTTTTGTTGTTGTTGCTTTCTTCTTTTTTCTTTGTAATTTTTGAAACTTCTAATAAATATCATTAAAAAAAAATAAAAATAAAGCAGCGGTCAGTATATCACACTGTATTCCACTTGCCTTCCAAAGGAACACGTTGCTCTTCCCATGTAGTGGGTTAGGCTGAGACTGCTGATCCAAAGTGATCAGTAATTTTTACGGTAATTACAATCCTGCTTTCCCTTTTACCAGCTTACCTTGACTTCAATAAGGCCTTTGAAAAGGTCCCCCATGATATTATTGCAAAAAAGCTAGTAAAATGTGGGCTAGAGAAAGCTACTGTTAGCTGGATTTGTAATTGGTTGACGGGCTGAACCCAAAGAGTGCTCATCTTCATCCTAGGGAAAAATGACTATTGGGGTTCCACAAGGTTCTGTCCTGGGCCTGGTATTCAATATTTTTATAAATGATTTGGATGATGGAATAGAGGGCATGCTAATCAAATTTGCAGATGACACCAAACTGGGAGGGGTTGCTAATACCCCAGAGGACAGGGTCAGAATTCAAAATGACCTGAATAGCCTAGCGAGCTGGGCCAAAACGAACAAAATGGAGTTCAATGGGGAGAAATGTAAGGTACTACACCTGGGTAGAAAAAATGAAATGCACAGGCGGGGGACACTTGGCTTGACAACAGTACCTGTGAAAGGGATCTGGGAGTCTTAGTCGACCACAAGCTGAACATGAGTCCACAGTGTGATGATAATAATAATAATAATAATAAATTTTTATTTGTATCCCACTCTCCCCAGCCAAAGCCAGGCTCAGAGCGGCTAACATCATCTAAATAAGACAATATGCATAATACAATATACAATATGCAAATAAAATAACATTCAACATTCATTAAAACAATATAGAATAATATTAAATATCAGCATTTCAAAATTAAACAGAAATCTACTCAACAGTTACAACAAGTAATTTCTAAACTCCAGTCAATAAAACAACAGCAAAGCACAGTGCACAACATAATACAATACAAAATGAGAAGCAGAGACTGGAGGGTTGGGCAAGGCAGGTGGAAGGAGGCCTTGCCTGATGGAGTCTCTCCCCTCACAGTTCTTCCTCCAGGCACAGCTCCCTTATGAGGAGACCCAGGGCCGGAGGGTGGGGCAAGGCAGGTGGAAGGAGGCCTTGCCTGATGGAGTCTCTCCCCTCACAGTTCTTCCTGCAGGCACAGCTTCCTTATGAAGAATCCCAGGGCCAGGGGGTGGGGCAAGGCAGGTGGAAGGAGGCCTTCCACCTTAGCTGATGTGGCAGCTAAGAAAGCCAATGCAATTCTGGGCTGCATCAATAGGAGTATAGTGTCTAGATCAAACGAAGGAATGCTACCACTCTATTCTGGTTGGTCAGACCACACCTGTAATACTGTGTCTATTTCTGGGCACCACAGTTGAAGAAGGATATTGTCAAGCTGGAGCATGTCCAGAGGAGGGTGACCAAAATGTAAAAGGTCTGGAATCCAAGCCCTATGAGGAGAGACTTAGGGAGCTGGATTTGTTTAGTCTAGAGAAGAGAAGATTAAGGAGTGACATGATAGCCATGTTTAAATATTTGAAGGGATACATGTCATGTTGAAGAGGGGGCAAGCTTGTTTTCTGCTGTTCTAGAGACTAGGATGCAGAATAATGGATTCAAACTATGGGAAAAGAGATTCCACCTAAACATTAAGAAGAACTTTCTGACAGTAAGGGCTGTTGGACAGTGGAATATGCCACCTTGGAGAGTGGTGGAGTCTCCTTCTTTGGAGGTTTTTAAGTGGAGGCTGGCTGGCCATCTGTCAGGAGTGCTTTGCTTGTGTGTTGCAGCATGGCAGGGGGTTGGACTAGATGGGCCTTGCGGTCTCTTCCAGCTCTATGATTTTATGATTCTATGACACTAGCTAGTACACTGCACTGTTTCATTAGATAGATATTGTTGCTATTTTTTAAGCTAAAGGTTATGTATAGCTGGCATCTATTAGTCTTTGAGCCAGCGTGATGTAGTGGTTAAGATCGATGGACTCATAATCTGGTGAGCCGGGTTCGCTTCCCTGCTCCTTCACATGCAGTCTCAAAGCATCTCACAATCTCCTTTCCCTTCCTCCCCCACAACAGACACCCTGTGTGGTGGGTGGGGCTGAGAGACTTCAGAGAGAACTGTGACTAGCCCAAGGTCACCCAGCAGCTGCATGTGGAGGAGTGGGGAAGTGAACCCAGCTCACCAGATTATGAGTCCATTGCTCATAACCACCACACCACACCTGAAGTGCCTTTTCCAGTTGTCAATAATGCCCTGTTGTTATCATTTTTGAAACATTAGTTGTTGGGTTGAAATAAACGACAGATGAGTGGTGGGTGTCATCTGGGAGGCATCTTCTCGAGCATGTCTCGAGGAGTCCCTTTTATTGAATATTACAGCATTGCCACATATGTGCTTGTTGCTGATTGGTTAACATAAATACAAAGCAAAAGTTACCTATAGACGTTAATCACCAATAGATTAAAGGCTGGGAAAGGGAGCACAGAACTAGACAGGCATGAAAACCTCCTAATTAAATTATAACTAGTGATTAATATGGCAAGACTTAAACAATTACTCGGTGATTAATATACAGCTTTCATTCATAGATGTGATCAACCAAGCACTAAAAACAGGTCAGACTAAGAACGAGTCAGAATGCAATGTTTTCTGATGTGCAGAAACAAAACTTTCCTTCAATTAGTGTTATGATGGCACCTAAAGCCTGAAATATCTTCCTAAAAGATAGGAAAAGTTGCTAGGAAAAGTTTAGGAAATGTTTAGGAAACTGTTTAGGAAAAGATGTTATGAAAGGAGGAATGAAGAATGTAAGTTCAGCATATAATTCTCTGCATTATGCTTTCATAGAATCATAGAATCATAGAATCATAGAGTTGGAAGAGACCACAAGGGCCATCGAGTCCAACCCCCTGCCAAGCAGGAAACACCATCAGAGCACTCCTGACATATGGTTGTCAAGCCTCTGCTTAAAGACCTCCAAAGAAGGAGACTCCACCACACTCCTTGGCAGCAAATTCCACTGTCGAACAGCTCTTACTGTCAGGAAGTTCTTCCTAATGTTAGGTGGAATCTTCTTTCTTGTAGTTTGGAACCATTGCTCCGTGTCCGCTTCTCTGGAGCAGCAGAAAACAACCTTTCTCCCTCCTCTATGTGACATCCTTTTATATATTTGAACATGGCTATCATATCACCCCTTAACCTCCTCTTCTCCAGGCTAAACATGCCCAGCTCCCTTAGCCGTTCCTCATAAGGCATCGTTTCCAGGCCTTTGACCATTTTGGCTGCCCTCCTCTGGACACGTTCCAGTTTGTCAGTGTCCTTCTTGAACTGTGGTGCCCAGAACTGGACACAGTACTCCAGGTGAGGTCTGACCAGAGCAGAATACAGTGGCACTATTACTTCCCTTGATCTAGATGCTATACTCCTATTGATGCAGCCCAGAATTGCATTGGCTTTTTTAGCTGCCGCGTCACACTGTTGGCTCATGTCAAGTTTGTGGTCAACCAAGACTCCTAGATCCTTTTCACATGTACTGCTCTCAAGCCAGGTGTCACCCATCTTGTATTTGTGCCTCTCATTTTTTTTGCCCAAGTGCAATACTTTACATTTCTCCCTGTTAAAAGTCATCTTGTTTGTTTTGGCCCAGTTCTCTAATCTGTCAAGGTCGTTTTGCAGTGTGATCCTGTCCTCTGGGGTGTTAGCCACCCCTCCCAGTTTGGTGTCATCTGCAAATTTGATCAGGATGCCCTTGAGTCCAAGACAGAACCCTGTGGCACCCCACTAGTCACTCTTCTCCAGGATGAAGAGGAACCATTGATGAGCACCCTTTGGGTTCGGTCAGTCAGCCAGTTACAAATCCACTGAGTGGTAGCATAGTCAAGACCGCATTTTACCAGCTTCTTTCAGGTCTCCATATGATGAGCATGTGGACAGACAGAGGAGAAGGCTGCATGAGGCTGATAGTTAATTGCAGAGCAACCTCTGCAAAAGAAAGTTGTGCATATTTTATCTTTGTGACTGTTAAATAAATGTTTAAATTATAGTTTTTTAATATCCAACCCAAGCTCTGATTTTCTCAGTTCTCCCTTCACCTGTGTGTATCCTGCTAGTTCTATCCATTTCGCCTTTCTCTTGACACAAATGTATATAAAATTATACAGGAAAATGTTAAATGATTGGTTTTAATGCAGTGTCTCTGTCTCTACCTTTCTGTGCAATTGCTCAATAATGTCACTAAGAAAGCTCTATATATTGGAATGGTCTCTTTTATTGGAAAAAAATCCCAAAGTTAATTCTAAAGGGGTGCATAAGACCAGTGGGCCAGAATTTTTGTCCCAATAATATTTTTATTTTTTTCCTGTGGCCATCACTAAATCTTCATGCAGTTAACTCCACAGTTTAATCTCTCATGGAGTAAAGTGGTACTTCCTTTCGCTGGGTGCCCCTGAGGTCAGTATTATGGGAGAGGGATGAAAAGTTCTCTCTATCCACTTTATCTTCTTAAATTTTTAAACCTCTATCATGTCTGCTGCCCACTTAGTCACCTTTTATAGACTGAACATTTCCAAACTCTTCAGCCTTTTCTCAAATGAAAAGCACTGTTACCCCTTAATCGTTTGGTTGCCCAATTCTAGCTGTTAAGAGCGATCTGGTTGCCACATCTATCACCCTTTTGATCACCAGGGTTGATTTGGCTGATCAGACTGGCAAGGAATGTGTCTGCCATCTCCATCACTGTGCATCCCTCCCTATGCCACACACTCCATGGAAGAGAACAACCATCCCACACAGAGCGAGAACACCCTCTTCTGCACTTTTCCCAGCTATGCCAAAACTGTACACGGTATTCCAAATGGGACCACACTATAGAACTGTACAGGGACATTACAATACTGACCATTTCATTTTCAGTTCCTTTTTCAATAGTCTCCAGCACAGAATTTGGTTTGCCAACATAGCCACTATACTGCTCAGCACTAATTCCAGATCATACAACAATAAATGAAATAATAGCGGTTCTGATCCTTGTGGGACCCAACTGCTGTCTCTCTTTCACTGGGAGAACTGTACATTTGTTCCAACTTCCTACCAATTTGTAATCCCCCAGTGGGTCCAATCTTTGGTCCCATGGCTGGTAAGATTACTCTCAGTAGTCTGGTGAGGTTTCTAATCAAAAACCCCTTTGGAAGTCCAAGCATATCATGTGTAACAGCTCACCCTCATGCAAGGGCTTGTAACCCTTCTCAAGGAACTCCAAAATGTTGGCGAGCAGGACTTCCTTTTGGAGGGAAGCTATGGAATGCACATGATATTTCAAACAGTGGCTCATTACGCATTCACCCTTGTGGTGGGTGAGCGTGCGTCCTCTGCACCCTCCCAGTGCAGACAATCAAAAAGGAACAAGAGCAAGTGCAAGGATTGTTGATGGAAGGGGATCTCTTCTGATTAAGTATATCTCATGGCCTGTGGGAATGGGAATTATCAGAAGTTTCTGAGGCGTATGACATCACATTAAAAATCAGGTGCAATCATCACTTAATCCTGTTATAAGGCAATTGAGGAAAAGCAATATTCTAGCATTGCAAAAGAATGCAAGTATGCCATCAGTTCTAAGGGCAAAACGAGACTCCGAAACACAAGATTGCCACAGGGACTTGCAGCAGGGCAGCAGTTGTGACCTTGTGGGAAAAGCACCACGGGGGCCAAATCTGGATTGATACCACAGTGAAAGGGGAGAATGGGCTTCAGCCTTCGCCCTAGCCCTATTTAAATTATTATTATTATTATTATTATTATTATTATTATTATTATTATTATTATTTTAAGCTGCTCTCCTCACCAAAGTGGGCTCAGAGCAGTGTACAACATCAAAAATTCAATAAAACAAATAGATTAAAAGAAAATTCGACTCCAATAACTGAGGCACCCTGATTACCAGCAAGGGTAAGGATAAAAGGGGAAGAGGGAGAGGACCAACAGGAAGAGGGAAAGAGTGAGAAGAAAATAAAAAGTGGAGGGGAAGGGAAAGGAAAGGTAAAAATAAAACCATTGCTGCCCTCAACCTTAGGACTGGTGAAACAACTCGGTCTTACAAGCTCTACAGAACAGATCTTCTTCTGCGATCACTCGTAGCCAAGTAAGATTGTCTTCCATAAACACGGTTTTAACAATGAGTCCATAAGTGACTGTGGAGGCCAATTCTGGACCCACATGTCCTTCCACAGTGGGGACATTGGTTCCCGGGAAGGAGTTGAACACGGTGTGGATTTGCCAAGTGTGCCTTCCTCTTAGCATGTTTCTCCCTTGTGTCCTGAGTTCGAGTGTCTTCAAAGCCCATGACACCTTTGGTAAAGGCTGTTCTCCAACTGGAGCGCTCGCAGGCCAGTGTTTCCCAGTTGTCGGTGTTTATACAATACATTTTTTAAGATTTGCCTTGAGACAGTCTTTAAACCTCTTTCGTTGACCACCAGCATTACGCTTTCCATTTTTAAGTTCGGAATAGAGTAGTTGCTTTGGAAGATGATCATCAGGCATCTGCACAACATGACCAGTCCAACAAAGCTGATGTTGAAGAATCATTGCTTCAACACTGGTGATCTTTGCTTCATCCAGTACACTGATATTAGTTTGCCTGTCTCCCCAAGTGATGTGTAAGATTTTTCAGAGACACCGTTGATGGAATCTTTTAAGAAATTGGAGATGGCATTTGTAAGTGGTCCATGTTTCACAAGCATACAGTAAGGTTGGTAGTACAATAGCTTTGTAAACAAGCATTTTGGTTTCCCTGCAAATGTCCTGGTCCTCAAACACTGCACTTCAATTTGGAGAAAGCCGCACTTGCAGAGCTCAGGCAATGCTGGATTTCGGCATCAGTGTTGACCCTTGTGGAAAGATAACTGCCAAGGTAGGAGATGGGACTGACATTTTCCATTGTTACACCATTGAGGGGTTATTTTGTACTTATTGGTGTAGCACTTTGGTTTTTTGGATGTTGAATGACAGGCCAAGCTTTTCGTAAGCTCCTGTGAAGATATTTAGGATGGTTTGGAGGTCATCCTTTGAGTGTGCACATACTACGTTGTCATCAGCATACTGAAGCTCTATGACGGAAGTTACAGTAACCTTACTCTTTGCTTTCAGCCTGCTCAGATTGAAGAGCTTTCTTTCCATCTGTTCGATATATGATTTCTACCCCAGTGGGGAATTTGTTACTTTCTGTTTGCCACTGAGCAGTGCTTTGGAGTCACAAGACTCTGTTTACATTCCACACATTCCATACTGTTGGAAGTCTCACGGGAGATGGGATGTGACGTACTGGTTTTCCTGTTTCTTTTGTTCCTTTGTTCCTTTGTTTCAGTTGCTCTCTGCTCTCACAGAGAGAGGATGTATTTTTCTTTGCTCTCTGCATAGCTTAGTAATAAAGCATAGCATGTAGCCATAAATCTCATCACTTCTGCTGCTTTGGAAACTCTGCTGAACGGGAATGTGCCTGAGGCCTCATCAAAGGCTCAGGTGTTAATTATTCGTCGGAGGCAATTCCAAAGGCTCGGCCGGAGGAAAATGAGCTTTATCAGCTTGGCCGAGCGGAGATCCTGACAGAATTTCCCTACGACAAAGTGTAGGATCATGGCAATGAAAATAATGAATAGAGTTGGGGCAATAACACAACCCTGTCTAACACCTGATCCCACTGTGAATTGTTCACTTTGAGAGCCATTGTTATCTGCGATTGTTGCTGTCATATTATCATGGAGGAGCCAAAAGATGTTTACAAATTCATCTGGGCAGCCAATTTTCAGAAGGACAGTCCACAGGGCATTACGATTTGCAGTGTCGAAAGCCTTAGTCAGGTCAAGAAACGCCATATACAGGGGTTGGTTTTGCTCTCTGCATTTTTCCTGAAGTTGTCGAGCGTGAAAATCATGTCCACTGACCCCCTAGAAGGCCGAAAACCAGGTGACTTCTGGTTGACAGCGATCCGAGCGCAAGCGGGGATTTTCCCTCTCGGGGAATCCCGGGTTTTTCGGAGGATTGGGGGTGTCACAGGGCGCAGTGACCCCTCGAAGTAGTGTCAGGAGGGTGTTCTGACACTCAGGTTCCCGCAGGCAGCTGAAACGCGAACCACCCAGCCGTCAGGTAACTCCTAAAAGGGGTGAAGAGAACGGCGGGGGGGGGGAGAGCGGGCTGCAGGGAGGCCATAGCTACCTCCAAGAAACGAAGCCCCGGGCTTGCAAGGAGAGCTCTCAATTCTCGATTTGGAAGAAATTTGGACTTAATTGGATGTAAAGAAGGAATCTAAATTAAGGAAAGAAACCGGATGAAAAAAATTTGAACTCACGAGACCGGCTTTTTATCTGCAATCAGCTTAGACGCATGCAAACAACAAAGCGATCAAAAGTGAAAGTAAGTTACCGCTGGCGGCTGTTGTTTCTTCTCCCCTTTAACTGGATAAAAAATAACCCTTTTGGGAAGATACAAACTAGCAAAGAAGATTTAAAATAAAAGGGGGGACAGAGGAACAAGACAGAGTTATTTAAGTCCTTTTTGGAGCTTGTGAATTTGAGTTAACGCAATCAGACTTTGGTGTCGTGGTAAAATAAAAACTGCGCAACAGAAAGGGGATTTCCAGACTCCATTGTTAAAGACTTACAAGATCTATGAGACTGTCTGATGTTTGCTGTGGAAGGAAGGTTCTTAAATTGATCGGGACTATCCTTTCAGGATTGGACATAATTTGGTTCACCTTTTAACGCTTTATTTTTTCTCTGTTGTAATTTCTTTTTATTGAAATATTTGAGCAAATTTAAAACGGTGACTGTTTGGGAACTTTGGCCCCTAGTGGTCAGAAGACATACAACAACTTGTTTTTTTCCCGGGACTTTTATTTTTTGTTTGACAAACAACTCTCGGCTTTTTGGTTTAAAAGAACTATTTACCCATATTAATATAAGGATTAGCCTAATTGGTGGCAGAAGATTGGTTTTGACATCAACATTTCAAGAATTTTCCCCATAGTTCCTCCTGGCCTCAACAATTGGCAAGAGTTGGTTACATTTAAAATAAATATTTGCACGTTTGGATTAGCCTAATTGGTGGCAAGAAGACTTTTGCAGACAACTCTAACTGTTGGGACTTAACCTGATTATATTTAGATTTGGACTGAATTTGATGGACTCCGATTGGATGAAAGTGTCATTTATATGTTTGATGAAAGTGTCATTTATATGTTTGATATAAGAATTGTTTTGAGGAGGGATATAAGTATACACTGGGGGTTGGACCCAACTAAAATAGGGAGGCAGTGGGATTGACCTAACGGAAAAGGGACTGGGCTGGAAAAGCGGGAGGAAATGGAAATTAAAACCTAAAGTCCGAGACTGGTTACATTATTACCAGATTAATGAGACCTTTAAGCAGGACAGGAAACTAGGATTCCAGAAGGAGAGGTCAAAGCTAGAAACAGAATTGTTAGAACCCAATACTAAGAATCTGTCTAGAATGTACAATCTGCTGCTAAAATGGAACACACAGGATGAAACGGTCAAATCAGCTATGATTAAGTGGGCACAAGACATTGGTCATGATATTATGTTTGCTGACTGGGAGCAGTTATGGACCACAGGTATTAAATTCACGGCATGTAGTGCCTTAAAAGAGAATATAATGAAAATGATCTATAGGTGGTACATGACCCCAGTCAAGCTTGCAAAGATATATCATTTGCCCAATAACAACTGTTGGAAGTGTAATGAATGCGAAGGAACTTTTTATCATCTTTGGTGGACCTGCCCGAAGATTAAGGCCTACTGGGAAATGATCTATAATGAAATTAAGAAAATCCTTAAGTGGACATTTGCAAAGAAACCGGAGGCTTTTCTCTTGGGCATGGTAGGCCAAATGATTCCAAAGAAAGATAGAACATTTTTTATGTACGCAACAACAGCAGCAAGAATTCTTTTGGCAAAGTATTGGAAGACTAAAGAACTACCTACTCTGGAAGAATGGCAGACCAAGGTGACTGAATTTATGGGACTGGCAGAGATGACCGGCAGAATTCGTGACCAGAGGAGAGAGACAGTGGAAGAGGACTGGAAAAAATTTAAAATTTATCTTTAAAATTGTTGTAAAATTTCGGAATGTTAAGATGTCAAGGGATTTGATAGAAAGAATTACAGCTGTAAAAATGTAAGCTTAAGAAAATTTTAAAGAGAATTAAATATAAAAATGGATGAAGGATTGCTAAAAAAAAAATTTAAAACAAGGATGCAGTGAAGGGGAGGTATGGGGAAGTCGTGTTATGTTTGTTTGTATTTTGTTTATGTTGTAAAATTAATAAAAATTATTTTTTTAAAAAAAAAGAAAAGCGGGAGGAAATGTCTCACTTACCAAAGAAAGCTGGGGAGGGAGGAACACCGGGAGAAAGAAGAGGTTCAAAACCTGAGGCAGATTTCAAAGCCGAAATCTTAAAGATGTTCGCAGAAATTAGACAAAGTGAGAAGAACTTGGAGGATAAATTGGAACATGTAGATACTAGAATTGAGCAGGTGGATAATAAAATTGGGAAAATGGACCAAAAAATTGATGATACAGTAAAAGAATTGAAAGGCCAAATAAAAGAAGTTACTAAGAGAACACAATCTGTTGAGGAAGGACTAAAAAGGACAAAAGTGGAGATAAAAGAAGTTAAAAAAGAAGAGGAGAAGATGAAGGCAGGAATTTCAGAAATGAACAAAACACAGGAGGAGTTATGGGATGCAATCTCCATGAATGAATTGAGGCAACGGGAGGTGAACTTAAGGCTGAGAGCAGTTCCAGAGGTTCAAGGAGAAGATATTAAAGATAAATTAATAACGGAAATTGCTCAATGGTTGGAATTACAAAAAGAGGATGTAGAGAAGAGGGTTCAGAATGCATTCAGGATGAGAGTAAGGACAACCAAGACAAGGAAGGTTACAGGAGATTGCCTGATCACCTTTAAAGACAAAGATATGAGGAATTTAATACTCCAAAAAAAATAGAGAGAAGCGACTGAACATCGATGGGAGTTACATAATTATTTTTAAAGACATACCGGTCAGATTGTTGAAACGGAGAGACCCGTATAAACCATTGGTCCAAATTCTGAAGAAAAACAAGATTGAATTTAAATGGGAATTCCCTCAGGGGATCTCTTTCATATATAAAGCCAAGAGACACAGACTTACAAGTCCCGAAGAAACAAGTAAGTTTCAGGGACGATACAAAGAATTAATGGTAGAGGAGGAGGAGGAAGAAGGTGCGGTAGGAGGAATTGACCCGATGGGAGGAAAACTTTTAAAAGGAAAGTACCAAAAGAACAGAGAGACGGATGAAGAAGAGGAGGAGAAAGAAGAGGAAGAAGAAGAGGAGGAGGAGGAGGAGGAAGAAAAAGAGGAGGAATTATAAAAAGATAAACCAGAACAAAAATTTTATATTTTTTAATCAACAGAAAATATGGCATTGAAATTATGGAATTGGAACATTAATGGAATGAATGAAAAGAAGAAAAGAAACAACACTGAACAATATTTAAAAAGGAAAAATTTGGATATCTTCTGTCTTCAAGAAACACATGTGGCAAGGAAACATAGAAAAATTCTGATCAACAATAGATTGGGAAACGAATTTATATCCTCAGACAAAGAAAAGAAGAGAGGCATAGTTCTTTATGTAAGGAAAAATATAGAAGCTCAACAGATCTTCAAAGACGAAGAAGGAAGAATAATTGCAATACTGATCAATTGGCAGGGCGAAAAACTAATAATCGTCGGGATCTACGCACCCAATGGAAACAAGACTGATTTTTATAAGAAATTGGAAGAAAGATTGTTTGAATACATGGATCAAAAAATGATAATAATGGGAGATATGAACGGAGTTGTATCAACGGAAATGGACAGATTAAGAGAAAAAAGTGACAGTAAAGAAGGTAAATTACCGAAGACTTTTTTCTCATTGGTGCAAAATCTTAACTTAATTGACATCTGGAGACTTAGACACCCATTAGAAAAACAGTTCACATTTTACTCGGAACCGAATCAGTCCATGTCAAGAATAGATCAAATTTGGATCTCGAATGAATTAACTACCAGAATCCAGCAAATAGAAATTCAACCCAGAGTAATTTCGGATCACAATCCGATAAAAATGGAGATAAAAGTGTATGAAGAGAGAACATTCAGATGGAGATTGAAAGACTACCTTTTGGAAGATGAAAAAATTATTCAAGAAGCCCGTAAAAAATATTGATGGAGTATTTTTCAGATAATATGAATAAAGGCACAAGGATCAGTATAGTTTGGGATGCAAGCAAGGCGGTAATGAGGGGATTCTTTATTCAACAGAATGCGATCAAAAATAAGAACAGAGAGAAAGGGAAGAAGGAAATTCTAAAACAAATAATGGACAATGAACAAAAGTTAATTAAAAAGCCAAATAACATCGAGCCTTTTTAAAGGCTGGAGAGCGGGCGCCTGGGGGTGGTGGTGCTTTGAGTCCGCCGCTTCCCCTGCCGAGCGAAGCCGCATGCCATTCGGTGGAGAGCGCTGGCTTCTTCCATTGAAAATTTGGATCCAAAAGAACAACCCGTGAGTAATTGGAATATGGATTAAAAAGAGGGATAAATTTTTAAAATCCGGAGCGAGCGGGGGGGGGGTATAAAAAGGAAGTCATCCCCCCCCCAATTGTAGAAGAGCCAAAACAAAGGACTTAACAACTAAGATCGAGAGTGACCTTATCTTGATGAATTAGTGATTTCGCGAGGGAAAAATATAAGATTGAGCTGGAGGAGAAAAGTGGAATTTGAACTAAAAAGCACCCCCCCCCCGGAACCCCGGGAGCGACTGGTGAAAATGCCTGGGGAAGAGAAACGGAGGTTTTGACAGCTGTCAAAGAGCTGTCAAAACGGAAGAACAAAACAGAGACTTTGTTATGAGGACTTTGCCGGTTACACTGGTTATAAATTGGATATAAAATGTTTCAAATAAGGATCAACAAGCTACTTGGATTGGTGGATGTGATCTGGAAGGGAACTCAGTTACTGAAATCCATCTAGAGGAGCTGAGGGATATTGCAAGTGTTTTTGACTGGAAATTTGAACAGTTGAACAGAACTTTTTATCTCCTGGGAAACTGCAGAAATGGAACATTATTTTGTCTACAGAGGTCTACACACTACAGAAAACAATGGATGTAAATGAAAGGGACATGACGCAATGTTTTGCTCCTGAATAACAAGCCTCTGCAGAGAAACTAGAAACTTTTGGAAATAGAACATTTCGGCAGAAGAGCAGGGAAAAAGCAAAAAATAAAAAGGAGGAGTGTGATTAATAAGAATAATGAAATAACAAGATCTGGACAGAACTGGAAGTGGGAACATTTGGGACATTCAGATTTGACAAGCTTACAGAAATAAAATTGGAGTTTTTGCTCCTGGATATAAAAATCTGGATAGAAGAAATGAGCCCCTTTTTGAGATAGACTCCTTCTATGATTGGACACTCGAATTTAAAAATGACTGGTAAAGGACTAGAGAGGTCTGGGTTTAGTGAGATGTGGGAACCCCAGGAAGATATCAGATGTCGAGGGATATTGGGAACGCAACCGGGAAAGGGGGGAGGGAAATCTGGAATCCAAAGGGTGCAAAACTATTTTTTATCTTGTTTATTTTTATCTGCATTATTCTTGAAGGGGGGGAACTCGTGGAAGGGAATTAGGTCGATCTTAGGGGATGGGAATTTTCGAAAAATTGGGTTAATGACGATAAGTGTAATTTGGGGATAAGAATTTGTTGAATTGATTTGTTAAACTGGAAGACAAGAGGGGGAGGGGAGGGGAAGTCCTGGTTATTGGAAAAAGATTATAAATTGGATTTAATTTGTTTTAAATTGGAAAACTTTAATAAAAAATATTTTTTTTTAAAAAAAAAAAAAAGCCAAATAACATCAAAATAAAACAAAATATCAAAGTTTTGCAGACACAGTTTGCCATGATTATAAACAAGGAAGTCGAATGGAACATCAAAAGACTAAGACAAAGGAACTTCGAATTCGCAAACAAACCAGGAAAATGGCTTGCATGGCAAATTAAAAAAAGGAAAGAACAAAGTACAATTAACAAAATTACGGTGGATGGCGAAGAAATAGAAAACCCAAAAGGTATTAGAAAAGGATTCTTGGACTTTTATAAACATTTGTACGCAAAACGAGAAAAAAATAATATAAAGAAGATAGAGAAATTTCTAAAAGAAAAAAAGGTGCAAAAGATCCCGACAGAAAAGAAAGACAGACTGAATGCCCCAATAGAGAAGGAAGAGATAGTAGAAGTTATAAAAGAGATGAAAAAAGGGAAGGCACCAGGACCAGATGGATTTACAGCAACTTACTACAAAGAAATGAGGGACTCCTTGACGGTACCACTAAAAGAAGTTATGAATAATATTTTGAAACAACAGAATATACCGGAAACTTGGAAAGAAGCCTTTATTACACTCATACCAAAACAAGATTGCGATCTCACACAAGTTAAGAACTACAGACCGATATCTCTGCTAAACACAGATTACAAGATTTTTTCGGGTATTTTGGCAAAAAGATTAAAGAAGATACTGCAAGAACATATCCACGAAGATCAGGCAGGTTTCCTTCCTGGCAGGCATATGAAGGACAATGTAAGAAATATAATAAATATTTTGGAATATTTGACTGCCAGTAATGAGAGACAAGCCGTACTAATGTTTGTGGATGCAGAGAAAGCGTTTGATAATGTTTCATGGGAATTTATGTTGAAAAATTTGGAAATGATGGAAGTGGGAGAGGACTTTTATAATGGTATAAAGGCAATTTACTCAGAACAGAGAGCAAAATTGATTGTAAACAATGTAACTACAGAGGAAGTGAACATAAAGAAAGGTACAAGACAGGGATGCCCTCTCTCACCACTGTTATTCATTACGGTTCTGGAGGTCCTGCTTAGTTCAATCAGGCAAAACGAATTAATAAAGGGGGTCACAGTAGGTCGAAATCAATACAAAGTAAAAGCCTTTGCCGATGATCTGGTAATTACGGTAGAAGATCCGACAAGTAGTTTAAACGAAGTTATAAAAGAAATCGATCAATTTGGAAGGGTGGCCGGATTTGTATTAAACAAAAGGAAAACTAAATTAATGGTGAAGAATATGGATCAAAGTCTAACAGAAGAAGTGCAAAGAGAAACAGAGATGGAAGTGGCGAAGAAGGTAAAATATTTAGGAATATGGTTAACCCCAAAAAATATTGATTTATTTCAAAACAATTATGTGACAACCTGGAACAGTATAAAGAGAGACCTTGAAGTGTGGAGTAGGATGAAATTATCTTTCTGGGGCAGAATTTCTTCAATTAAGATGAGCGTGCTTCCAAAGATGTTGTTTTTATTTCAAATGATCCCAATAATCAAGGGGACAAAGATCTTCAAAGAGTGCCAAAGAATGATTTCAAGATATATCTGGCAGGGCAAAAAGCCAAGAATACAATTTAAGTTACTAACTGATGCGAAGGAAAGAGGTGGCTTCACCCTGCCAGACCTGAAACTTTATTATGAAGCATCTTGTCTCTGTTGGTTAAAGGACTGGATAACATTAAAAAACAATAAATTATTGGATTTGGAAGGGTTTGACAACAGGTTTGGTTGGCACGCCTACTTATGGTTGGGGAAGAAGAAAGCTCATAAAGGTTTTGTCAATCTAAAAGAAATGGGAGTGGGACGGGGTTTTGAGAATGGGATTGATGCAATATATTCAGAACAAAAGGCTAAATTGATAGTTAACAATGTGGTTACAGAAGAGTTCAAAATTGAAAAAGGAACACAACAAGGCTGCCCTATTTCCCCTTTGTTATTTATTTTGGTTCTGGAGGTGCTCTTGAATATGATTAGAGGGGACCGGTTGGTGGAAGGGATCCAGGTCGGAGCGAAACAATACAAACTTAAAGCTTTTGCAGATGACCTAGTTTTGACCCTGCAGGAGCCAGAATCTAGTACGAAAAGAGTATTACAATTGATTCAAGACTTTGGTCGGGTGGCGGGATTTAAATTAAACAAACAGAAAACTAAGGTGTTGGGGGAAAATTTGACAGATACAGAGTCAGAACGGTTTCAGAGAGAGACAGAACTAACTGTGGTTAAAAAAGTAAAGTACCTAGGGGTAAACATAACAGCAAAAAATCTGAGTCTATTTAAGGATAACTATGAAAAATGTTGGTCTGAAATTAAGAGAGACTTGGACAGTTGGACAAAATTGAAACTTTCTTTGTTAGGCCGAATTGCTGCTATTAAGATGAATGTATTGCCAAAAATGTTGTTTTTGTTTCAAACACTACAGATTGTGGACAAGACGGAGTGCTTCCGGAAGTGGCAGAGAGATATCTCTAAATTTGTCTGGCAGGGCAAAAAGCCCAGAATCAAGTTTAAGATATTAACTGATGCGAAAGAAAGAGGGGGCTTTGCCCTGCCAGACCTAAAGTTGTATTATGAAGCCGCAGCTTTCTGCTGGCTAAAAGACTGGCTACTTCTCGAAGACACTGACGTACTGGACCTGGAAGGTTTTAACAATGCTTTTGGTTGGCATGCATACTTATGGTATGACAAGGTTAAGATCAATAAGGCCTTTAAGAACCATATTGTCAGGAAAGCAGTGTTTAATGTCTGGATAAAATACAAAGACTTATTGGAAAACAAAACTCCAAGGTGGCTTTCACCTCTGGAAGCTAAGGCCCGAAAAAGACCCAATATGGAGACCAAATGGCCAAAATATTGGGAAATACTAGAAAAAGATGGAGACAATTGGAAATTGCAGAGTTTGGAGAAAATGAAGGATAAAGTGCGAGACTGGTTACATTACGCTCAGATTAAAGAAGTCTTTAAAAATGACAAAAAGTTAGGGTTCCAGGTGGAGAAATCGAAGTTGGAAACGGAACTGTTAGAGCCTAAGACTAAGGTACTTTCAAGCATGTATAACTTGCTGTTAAAATGGAACACACAAGATGAAATGGTTAAATCGGCTATGATAAAGTGGGCACAGGACATTGGGCACAACATTATGTTTGAGGACTGGGAAAGGTTGTGGACCTCTGGGTTGAACTTCACTGCATGTAATGCTTTGAAGGAAAATGTAATGAAAATGATATACAGATGGTACATGACCCCTGTTAAACTTGCCAAAATATACCATTTGTCTGATAATAAATGTTGGAAATGTAAAGAAAATGAAGGAACATTCTTTCACCTCTGGTGGACATGCCCTAGGGTGAAGGCCTTCTGGGAAATGATATATAATGAGCTGAAAAAGGTATTTAAGTATACCTTCACCAAGAAACCAGAGGCCTTCCTTCTGGGTATTGTCGGCCAGAAGGTGTTAAAGAAGGACCGAACATTCTTTATGTATGCAACAACGGCAGCAAGGATACTCATCGCCAAGCATTGGAAAACTCAAGATCTACCCACACTGGAAGAGTGGCAGATGCAACTGATAGACTACATGGAACTAGCCGAGATGACTGGCAGAATCCGAGACCTGGGAGAGGAGAGGGTTGAAGAAGATTGGAAGAAATTTAAGATTTATTTAAAAAAACATTGTAATTTGGTTGAATGTTAAGAAAGGATGCTAGATCATAAATAATTGAGCACCACTAAATTAGATGGAATCAAGATGACAAGTAAGTTGAGGAAAAATTATATACCCTTTGGAGAATTAATAGACTATATTTAAATGAATGGGACACAAGAATGTAAACAAGATGATAAATTGCGGGCAAGAATTGACAATGATGCAAGTGGGAGCGGGAGATGTGAGGGAGTCCAAAGAAGTTAAGAAAATATGTTATGATATATGTTATATTGTTCTTTATCTTTGCACTTATGTTTAAAAATCTCAATAAATATATATTTTTTTAAAAAAACATAAAGGTTTTGTCAATCACATTTTCAGAGGTGCCCTAATAGAAATATGGGATAGGTACCAAAATATTTTGGAACCGAATGTACCTCATTGGTTATCCCCACTGGAGGTCATGAGTGTCAAAAAGACAAATATGAGAGAGGATTGGATGACTTATGGAGACATTGTAATTAAAGAAGGGGGGAAGTGGAAACTGAGGCCATATGAACAAGTCAAAAAATATGTATATGATTGGTTGCACTACTTCCAAACAAATGAAATGTTTAAAAAGGATTGTAAAGAGAGGAGATATATTGAAGGAGAGTCTAGATTTCAAAAAGAAATAATAAATAATGATTATAAGATACTGTCAAAAATCTACAAAATGCTACTGGAATGGCAAACAAAAGATGAAGAAGTTAAATCGGTTATGATACATTGGGCCAGGGACTTTGGTTATAATATACAGTTAGCAGATTGGGAGAAAGTATGGAAGGAAAATATGAAATTCACTGCATGTATGACGATAAAGGAAAACATTATGAAAATGGTATATCACTCCCGTTAAACTAACAAAAATGTATAAAACTTGTAATAAATGTTGGAAATGTAAGGAAAGGGAAGGGTCGTTTTACCATATGTGGTGGGAGTGTAAGAAAGTAAAAGGTTTCTGGGAAATGATATATAATGAGTTGAAAAAGATGTTTAAATATACGTTTGTGAAGAAACCAGAAGCCTTTTTGTTGGGAATCACAGGAAGAGAAATCAATAGAAGTGACTATAAACTTTTTCAATATGCAGTGACTGCGGCAAGAATCTTAATGGCCCAAAAATGGAAACAAGAAGAACTACCGACACTGGAAGAATGGAGACGGAAACTGATAGACTTTGCTGAACTAGACAAATTGACAGGAAAAATTAGATACCCCAAAGACCACAAGTTCACTCAGGACTGGAGAAAGTTTACGACTTATCTGGAAAATATTTGTGATGAGCAGACAACGCTAGTTGGTTTTAAAGAGGCTTTGTGAATGAGAAAGGGTATTGTAAAAGGGAAAAGAGCTGTAAAGATTTATAAACTGGCAATACAGTTATAAAGGAAATGTGGAATAAATATAAAAGTATGAGGATTGCGGAGGGAGCGGGGGGAAGTCTAAAAAATTGTCTATCATATTGAATATGAGTGTGTTTATATAATTTGTAAAAGAAAAATTTTCTTTAAAAATTTTTTTTTAAAAAAAATAGAAGGCCGAAAACCATTTTGGGATTCAGGAAGGGTCACCTCGGATATTGTTAAGAGACGGTTTGCTAAGATCCTTGCAAGAATTTTACCAGCCACAGCTAATAGAGAGATGCCTCAATAGTTTCTGCAATCAGTTCTGTCACCTTTTTTAAAGAGATTGTGTGCTGGTCCTGGGGGGAGGTTACCGAGAAGAGTGGTCAGAGTACGGTCCTGGGTCAAGGGTCTGGAGACTGTCCACAAAGGGCGAAGCGGGGTCCGAAGCAAGAAGCCGGGCGTGGTCGGGAACTCCGGAAGAACAGGTCTAGGTGCTGGCAGAAGCAGGTTTCCAACGATGTTGCTCCTGCAACCTGGGACTGGGCTGATTGGCCTTTATCTCCTCTGAGGCCAGGGGCAGTCCTGGCCCACAGGTGACCCGCCTCTACTGGCCTTAAGGCAAGCATTCCTCCTGAGAGAACCCAGTTCCCTCCGCCTCTCTGCCCTGAGAGGCCAGTGAAGCGGGCCAGTGAAGCGTGCGTCCAGCTTCCGCGAAGGCCGGGTGGGGTGGAGGTGGTGAGTGGAGAGCCGTACCAGGTCACCGACATGGAGTTCTGGCCCCACCTGGCGGTGGCGGTCGGCCTGGGCCTTGTATGCCTCCTTGGCCTGGCGCAGTTGCTCCATCAATAGTTGTTGCTGAGACTGGAGCTCCTGCAGCCACTCTGTCACTGCAGGGACTGTGGATGCCGGCAGCACATCCGGGAACAACCGCGGATGGTAACCATAACTGGCCTGGAACAGGGTCTGCTGGGTGGTTGCATTCACCGCATTGTTGTAAGCGAACTCCGCCAACGCTAGGTGGTCAACCCAGTCATCCTGCTGGTAGCTGCAGTAACACCGGAGGTACTGCTCCAGCACCCCGTTGGCCCGTTCCGTCTGGCCATCAGTCTGTGGGTGGTAGGCTGACGATAGACAGACCTCTGTCCCGAGGGTCTGGTGCATCGCTCGCCAGAAACGGGATGTGAACTGAACGCCCCGGTCGGACACCACACGCTCAGGTAGGCCATGCAGGCGGAAGACATGCTGAAGGTATAGCTGAGCGGTTTCCTTAACTGTGGGTATGGAAGGGCAGGGGGCACAGTGCACCATCTTCGTGAAATGGTTGGAGAAAACCAGGAGACAGGTACAGCCACGAGATGGGGGTAAGTCCACCACAAAGTCCAGTGAAACCGTGTGCCAAGGACGTGGTGGGACTGGCAACGGCTGAAGTAGGCCGGGGGGTCGCCCGGTAGAGCCCTTGGCCCGCCGGCAGACATCACAACCAGCGACGTAGCGAGCCACGTCAGCCTTCAGGCGGGGCCACCAAAACTCGTGGCTTACCAGATGGGTCGTCCGATACCGCTCGAAGTGTCCTGCCGCTGGGGCATCATGGGTCATCCGGAGGACCTCAGCCCGCAGTGGCCCTGGCGGGATGTACAGGCGACCGTGGTGCAGCAGTAGGCCCTGGTGCAAGACCAGCCCTGGATACTGAGGGCATGACCCTTCGGCCAGTTCCCGGAATCGTTCTTGAGCCCAAGCGTCGACCCGCTGCTGTTCCTGCACCCGAGCCCACAGTGGCTCAGCCTCCTGAGTGGCCAGGAACGCAGACAGTGGTAGGATCGTGGTTGGTACTGCTTGCTGTACTGTGTCTGCGATGTCTTCGGGTTTCCAGGACAGGGCATCCGCCTTCTGGTTTTGGGAGCTAGGGATATAGCGGGTTGCGGAACTGGAACCGGGAGAAGAACAACGACCAGCGGATCTGCCTTTGGTTCAACTTGCGGGTGGTCTGGAGATACTCCAGGTTCCAGTGGTCGGTTCTCACCTCCACCAGGTGTCGTGCCCCCTCAAGATGGTGGCGCCAGACCTCAAAGGCCACCTTGATGGCCAGTAGTTTCCGCTCCCACACGGTATAGTTACGCTCCGCCGGAAGGAGCTGGCGGGAATAGAAGGCACAGGGTAACAGTGGCGCATCAGGTCCGTGCTGCTGGGACAAGAGGGCACCGAGAGCCATGCTGGAGGCATCGGTCTCTACCACAAAGGGTCGAGAGGGATCAGGATGTTGCAAGATCGGCGCCCTCTGGAAACAGGCTTTCAATCCCTGAAACGCCTGCTCTGCCTCCTTGTCCCAGGAAAATGGCATCTTGGGGCGCAGGAGCCAGGTCAACGGGGTGGTGCAATGAGCATAATCTGCAATGAAGGTCCGGTAATAGTTGGCGAACCCCAGGAATCGCTGTAGGTGCTTGCGGTTCCGAGGTGCTGCCCATTCCCGAACTGCTGCCACCTTCCCAGGATCCATCTGCACCCCATCTGGAGAGAGTTGGTGACCAAGGAAGTGTACTGACCGCTGATGGAACTCGCACTTGCTGAGCTTCACATACAGGCGGTGCTCCCGCAAGCACTGCAGCACGGTTCAGACATGACCCTCGTGGCGAGCCGGGTCACAGGAGAAAATCAGAATGTCATCTAAGTACACCACCACGTACTTGTCTAGCAAGTCCTGGAACACGTGGTTGATGTACCTTTGGAACACAGCAGGCATGTTGCACAATCCGAAGGGCATTACCAGGTATTCGAACTGCCCATACCGGGTCCCGAATGCCGTCTTCCACTCATCCTCGGCTCAGATTCGAATTAAATTGTAGGCCCCCCAGAGGTGAACACCCGCGTCCCTTGCACCCGCTCCAGCAACTCCGAGATAAGGGGCAAGGGGTACTGGTCTGGGATGGTAATCTTATTCAGGGCCCGGTAATCATGGCAAGGGCGAAGCTCCCCACACTTCTTATTAACGAAGAGCACTGGCGCAGCGGTGGGCGAGGTAGAGGGCCGAATGAAACCACGCTCCAGGTTCTTGCGAAGGAAGTCCTGCAAAGCTTCGCTTTCCGGCTCCGTAAGAGAGTATAGGCGACTCACCGGCAGGGGCGCCCCAGGCTGGAGGTCTATTCCGCAGTCAAAAGACCGATGCGGTGGCAGCTGGTCTGCCCCCCATTCCTCGAACATGTCTTGGTAGTCCCGGTAAACAGCAGGGAGCGTTGACGCAGCCTCCTCAGTGGGGGCGGCTGCTAGCATATCGGACCAAGCATGGGGACACGGGTCTGGAAAGTGCACAGTCCGATTGACCCAGTCAATCCGAACATTGTGAGACTCCAGCCAGTCCATCCCGAGCACCAGGGGAAACCGGGGCATGGTAGCAATGTCCAAAGTTCTCACCTCCCGGTGCTGCTGGTGACACAGAACCAAGGGCTGTGTCTCCTGAGTAACAGCGCCCGAGCGCAGGAGCCACCCGTCAATTGCCTCCACCTGTACCGGTTCCGACTTATCCTGGAGTGGCACCTGATGATGGGCGGCAAAGGCAGAGTCCATATATGAGCGGGTTGCCCCCAAATCCACCAGAGCATGGGTGAGAATCCAGGGCCCGCCAGGGGGGTATAGGCGCACCGGAACCATGAGGTGTCACAATTCCACCGGTGAGGGCCCCTCTTGCATGGTTTGGGACCCCAGGTATCCAGGGCCTTCGGCTACCGAAGTTGGCGGTTTCCCTGCGGCTGGCATCTTCTCGGGACAGGATCGAGCGTAATGTCCACTCCCACCGCAGTAAAGACACAGGTTCCCCTCCTGACTCTGCATCCTCTCCGAGGGGGAGAGGTGAGGTCGCGCTGCCCCGAGCTGCGTTGGCTCATCCAGCAACTTGGCTGTGGCCGTGGACCTGCTGGGAAGGACTGGAGCCCGGAGCCGGGAGTGCTGGCGGTCCCGGGCCTGGCGATGGTTCTCCAACCGATTGTCTATCTGCAGGCTCCGCTGAATGAGGGCGTCCAGTGTGGTAGGGCGATCCATCGTGGCCAGCTGGTCCAGTATCTCATCCGACAGTCCCTCAAGATACTGGTCCCGAAGTGCTGAGTCATTTCAAGACAAGTCCTGTGCCCACAGCCGAAATTCTGTGGCGTAGGCGGCGGATCGCACGATTGGCTTGGCTCCCCTTCAGAGGGTTGCCAAACGCAGTCTCTCTCTCTCTCTCTTTTTTTTTTAAATCATGTTTATTAAAATTTCCAGAAAAATCCAAAAAAGAAAAAAGAAAAAAAAAGAAACATTTGCATTTAGGCCTTGCTTTCATTAACATCTTTCCAGGACTTCCCCACCCCGCCCCCTCTTGTATTCCATTTCCATTAAATTAGTTCCACAAGTTCTTACCCCAAATTTTAAGCTTATTATAATTGGCCCAATATTCAATTTAATTCATCTTATATGACCACTTTCCCTTTAAATTCCACCGTCCTTCAACTTAAAAACTTTTCCCCCCCTAAGATCGACCCCTGTTCCCTTCCACGAACTCCCCTCTTTAATACACAGAACAGAACGAAATAAAAAATAAAGAAAACATAGTTCAGAATATAGTTTTACACCCTTTGGATTCCGAATTTCCCTCCCCCCTTTCCCGGTTTCGATCCCCAATGTCCATCAATCTATCTACTGTCATCCTGGAGACCCCACATCCATGTCCAAATCTCTCTCAGCTCCACTTTGCCGTCTTTTTAGTAGTCTTTGCCATCTTTTTAATAGTCTTTAGTTTCAAACACCCAATCTTGGAAAAGCTTTATCTCAAGAAGGTCCATTTTTCTTCCATCCAGATCTCTATATTCAAGAATAAAACTCAAATTTTGTTTCTTTTTTTAAATTTTTATTAAATTTTGACATAAATATATTTCACAAATACAAAAGACAAAATTGAAAAAGAAAAAACAGAAAAAGAGAAAACAAAAAAACAAAAAAAATGAAATACACACAACTTTAATGACATTGATCGACTTCCCTTTATCTCGATTTCGGAAATTATTATCTTGTTTAACTATCTGCTGTGTCTATTCCTTAATAAAACTTTTTACGTAGTAAGCGTTATCTCATGCCTACTGTGATTTCTATAAGTACATATGTGTTTCTGATCAACATTTTAATTTTCCCCTTGTCTCTATTTCCATATATATCCTAAATTTATCCCATTCATTGTTAAATTTTGCACTTCTTTGATTTCTTATTTTCTGTGTCAATTTAGCCAGCTCCAAATAATCGGATAATTTAAGTTGCCACTCCTTTAGTGTTGGGATTTTTGGTGTTTTCCAGTACTGTGCTATGAGGGTTCTGGCGGCCACCGTTGCATATTGAAAAAAGGTTCTATCTTCTTCTTTGATATCCTTACCAATTATCCCCAGCAGGAAGGCTTCAGGTTTTTTAACAAACGTGTATTTAAGAATTTTTTTTAATTCATTATAGATGGATTCCCAAAATTTTTTGAGAATCTCGCACGTCCACCACATATGAATGAATTCGCCCTCCTTGCTCTTACATTTCCAACACAGTTTATCGCCCGTTCTATACATTTTATGTAGTTTTACCGGCGTTATGTACCATCTGTACATCATCTTATACATGTTTTCCTTTAGTGTCGTGCATGCTGAAAAATTCATATCTTTACACCACAATGCCTTCCATTTGTCAAACTCTATGTTGTACCCTAGGTCTACCGCCCACTTCACCATCACATCCTTTACTTCCTCGTCCTTGGTGTCCCACTCAAGCAACTGGTTGTACATTTTTGATAATAATTTTGTTTTACTTTCTATTATTTCAATCTGAAATCTAGATTTCTTGTCATTTATTCCGATCTTATTATCTTCCCTCCACATTGAATTAATTTGATGGTATTGAATCCAGCCAGTCAGCTTGCTTTTTATTTCTTCATAAGGTCTAATCCTCCACCCGGATTCTGTTTTGGTTAGTAAATCTTCATATGTCCATCTTTCCCCCTCTATATTTAATTTTTTAATTGTTAAAATGTCTATTGGTGATAACCACCAGGGCGTTTTCTGCTCCAACAGTTTTTTATTCCTTTCCCACACTTCCAGCAGTGGCCCTCTGAAAATGTGATTAGAAAAACCTTTATGAACCCTTCCCTTGTCTCGCCATAAATAGGCATGCCAACCGAATCTTAGATTAAACCCCTCTAGATCAAACAAATTTTTGTTTTTGATGACAATCCAGTCTTTTACCCAACAAAGACATGCAGCTTCGTAATATAACCTCAAGTTTGGAACCGCAAGGCCACCCCTATCTCTTTGGTCTGTGAGCAATTTAAATCTGATTCTTGGTCTCTTTCCCTGCCAAATGAATTTAGAAAGTAATCTCTGCTATTCTTTGAATATTGAGGTTCCTCTAATTATCGGTATATTCTGAAATAGGAAGAGTAATTTAGGTAGTAAGCTCATTTTAATCACCGCCATTCTCCCCAACCACGAGAGATGTATTCTATTCCATGTATCCAAGTCCTTCATTATTTCTTTCCATGTTTTCTTATAATTATTTTCAATCAGATTTATATTTTTCATAGTTAACCAGATTCCAAGGTATTTTACTTTTTTAGTTATTTTAATTCCAGTTTGACTTTCAAGATCGTTTTTGGTTTCTTCTTCCATATTTTTGGTCATTATTTTGGTCTTTGCTCTGTTCAATTTAAATCCGGATAATTTTCCAAATTCCTCTAGTAGCTTTAACACTTTGCCGACACTCTCTTTTGGTTCTTCCAATGACAGCATAAGATCGTCTGCATATGTTTTCAGTTTATATTCTTTCGCTCCTATTTTTATGCCACGGATCTCTGGGGTTTTTCTTATCTTGTTTGTGATTATCTCTAAAACCATGATAAACAACAGTGGTGACAGAGGGCACCCCTGTCGAGTGCCTTTTGCTATTTCAAACTGTTCTGTCAGGGTATTGTTAATAATTAATCTAGCTCTTTGTTGTGTGTAGATTGCTCTAACTCCTTCCAGGAATGTGCCATCTATCCCTGATCTTTCCAGGCACTTTATCAGAAAACCCCAGGAGACATTGTCGAAAGCCTTCTCGGCATCGACGAACATTAAAGCAGCGGGAATTTCATTATGATATTCTAAATATTCAATGATGTCTATTGTATGTCTAATATTATCTTTTATTTGTCTGTTGGGAAGGAAACCGGCCTGGTCAATATGGATGAGATTAGTTAAACACTTTTTAAGTCTGTGTGCCATTATAGCTGCGAAGATCTTGTAGTCGTTATTTAGTAATGAAATCGGTCTATAATTCTTGATGTTAAGTTTGTCTGAATCTGGTTTCGGGATCAACGTGATATAGGCTTCTTTCCAGGATGCTGGCATTTTTCCTCCTCTTAGTATCTCGTTGATTACGTCACATAGTACTGGTGTTAATTGTTCCTCTAGGACCTTGTAATACTTGGCAGATAACCCGTCTGGGCCTGGGGCTTTCCCCAGTTTCATCCTCTTGATTGCCTCTCGGATCTCCTCTATTTTTATGGGTTTATTTAAGGCGGTTATTTCCTCTTCTGATATATATCAAATTTTGTTTCTTAATCCTTTTAAGTCTGGATGTCCCAAATGCTCCCACTTCCAGCTTAGTCCAATTCTTGTTGTTCTCTTTCCTCACTTTCCTCAGGTTTCTTTTCCTGTTCCGCTGCAAAAACATTCTAAATCCAAAAACTTCTAGTTCCTCTACAGAGGCTTTATTTATTTATTCAGGAACAAAAACTTGCGTCAAGTCCCTTCCGTTCTTCAATAGATATATCTATTGTCTCCTTTAGTGTAGAGACCTCTGTAGACAAAATAATGTTTCATTTTTGCAGCTTTCCCAGGAGATAAAAAGTCCTGTTCAATTCCACAAGTATTTTTCCACTTACAACGATTCTTGTAGTGTCCCAAAGCTCCCTCTAGAGGGATTATAGTAACTTAGTTTCCTTCCAAATCACACCGAAAAGTCAAACTAACTTGTTATTCCTTGTTTTCAACAATTTATATCCAAATTGTAACGAATCTAACCGGCAAAGTCATCGTAACAAAGTTCTCCTTTTATTCTCCAACTTTGACAGCTGTCAAAATCTCTATATCTCCTCACCAGGCTCTCTCACGGATCACTCCCGGTTCCCGGGGGGTTGCACTTTAGCTCACACAATCCACTTTTCTCCTCCAGCACAATCTTGTAGTTTCCCGTCGTGAAATTAATAGCTTTTATCAATAAAAAAACAGACCCTTCTCTCGATCTTAGTTGTCAGATCCTTGCTTTAAATCATCTACAACAGGGGGGAGACGGACTTCCTTTTTGCACCTCCCCCGCTCATTCCGAATTAAAAAAAAAAAAATTCCTTTTAGATACGATTTCCCAATTACTCACGGGTTGTTATTTTTAATCCAAATTTTCAATGGAAGAAGTCAGCGCTCTCCGTCGAATGGCATGCGGCTTCGCTCGGCAGGGGAAGCGGAGGACTCATAGCACCACACCACCCCCCGTCCCCCCCTCCGTAGCCTTTAAAAAGGCTCCTTCGCGGGTCGGGGGGGGCGCAAACGGTGACCGCCGAGTCACCAGGTCCATGGGCTTCTGCGCCCATGGTTTTTGAGGGTCCCCGCATCGCCGGCGCGGCGGGACCCAACCCCTGCTGAGCAGGCTCCCTCCGGAGCTCGGAGGGAGTCCGTCATTCGGCGATGGCGCCAACCCGGAAGTCCGCCAAACGCAGTCTCCAAGTGGTTACAAAACCCCACATAGTCTGTTAGCAAAGGAGAGTCTTGCCGGAGCAGAGGCAAAGCCCACTGGGCCGCCTGGTCCTTTAACAAACTGATCAAGAAGTGCACCTTGGTGTGATCGTCAGGAAAATTCCAGGCTCGCCCCTGAATATACAACTTGGCCTGGGCGAGGAACATGGGAAAGCTGGCCGGGGACCCATCAAATTTCTCTGGCAGGGCCACTGGGTACTTGCCAGAAACTGGAGCGTTGGCCCCAGGAGCCGGTAAGGCGTCCAACCACTGCTGAAGCGCCATAGCCGCATTGCTTAGCTGCTGAACGGTGTGAGTCAAGGCCTGGTTCTCCTGGGCCAATGCCACCAACGCAGCTGCCTGGTCAGCCATGGCTTTTGGCTCTTCCCGAACGCACCCCAACGAAGGGGGAGTGATGGTGTGGCGGGAGCAAACTGTGCTACGTCCTGGGGGGAGGTTACCGTGAGGAGTGGTCAGAGTCTGGTCCTGGGTCAAAGGCCTGGAGACAGTCCACCAAGGGCAAAGCGGGGTCCGAAGCAAGAAGTTGGGCGTGGTCAGGAACTCCAGAAGAACAGGTCTGGGTGCTGGCAGAAACAGGTTTCCAACGACGTTGCTCCCGCAACCTGGGACTGGGCTGACTGGCCTTTATCTTCTCTGAGGACAGGGGTGGTCCCGGCCCACAGGTGACCCGCCTCTACTGGCCTTAAGGCGAGCACTCCTCCTGGGAGAAACCAGTTCCCTCCGCCTCTCTGCCCTGAGCCTCTGCAGCTCAGGAGAGGCTGGAGGATTATTGGACCCAGGAGCAGCTTCACCTTCCCCTGACAGGGCTGGGAGAGGCGCACCTGCAGGCAATGGGCCCTCAATCACCTCCGGAGCCAGAGTGGATGCATCTGGTGTCTGCTCCTGAGGATCCGGCACAGGTGCAGGCCCTTCAGATTCAAGCCCCTGCTCAGCCGGCCCTGGAGGTGGGGACTCCTCAGATTCAGCTTCTGAATCAGATTCCCAGGCCATCACAGATTGGTAATTTTGGTATCCCTGAAGTCTGCTGGGATCGCTTCTCTTTCCCAGATTTTTTCGATCAGCTTGTGAAGTTGTTGTGTAAGTTCAATTCCACCCACTTTGAAGATTTCAGCAGGTATCTCATCAGGTCCACTGGCTTTGTTGTTTTTCACTTGGTTAATAGCTGTACATAACTCCCAGATTTGGAGATACTGCAAGCTCATCTCTAACTTGGTTTTGTGGGATTTGTGAGAGGACCTCAGCAGCTGTGGGGGAGTTGCAGTTAAGGAGATGTTGGTAGTGTCCTTTCCAGCACAGTACAATAGCTTATCTTTTAGAAGTGTGGTACCATCTGCTGAGCGTAGGGGGCATATGCCATGATTTATTGGTCCATAGATGGTCTTTGTGGCTTTAAAGAAACTCTGTGCATCATGAGTGTTGGCTAAGTACTGGAACTCTTGAGCTTTTTTTTTTTTATTCACCAGGTGTTTTTTAGTTCTCTGGTTCTTAGCATTGGCATAGGTTTTTTTTCTTAGTGGCACAGTTTCTTTCTCTTTGCCAGATCTGAAATGCCTTCCTTTTCTTGTCAATCATGTGTTCAATCTTACTGTCATTCTCATCAAACCAGTTGTGCTGGTCCCGGGGGGAGGTTACCGTGAGGCATGGTCAGAGTCCGGTCCTGGGTCGAGGGTCTGGAGACTGTCCACCAAGGGCGAAGCGGGGTCCAAAGCAAGAAGCCGGGCGTGGTCGGGAACTCTGGAAAAACAGGTCTGGGTGCTGGCAGAAACAGGTTTCCAACGTCGTTGCTCCCGCAACCTGGGACCGGGCTGACTGGCCTTTATCTTCTCTGAGGCCAGGGGTGGTCCCGGCCCACAGGTGACCCGCCTCTCCTGGCCTTAAGGCAAGCATTCCTCCTGAGAGAACCCAGTTCCCTCCGCCTCTCTGCCCTGAGCCTCTGCAGCTCAGGAGAGGCTGGAGGGTTACTGGACCCAGGAGTAGCTTCACCTTCCCCTGACAGGGCTGGGAGAGGCGGGGACTCCTGTGCAGGCTGGGATTCCTCTGGTTCAGCCTCTGAATCAGATTCCCAGGCCATGACACCAGTCCTGGTGTTTCGTGGTTTGGTATCCAATAGTTTGTTCACAGGCTGCAATAATGGATGTTTTTAGTTTGGTCCAGTGTTCCTTGATGTTATCAGGGAATTCTGAAAGCAGATGGTCCTTAAGAGTCATTTGTTTGTTTGTTTTTTAAATAATATTTATTAAGAGTTTAAAGATTACAAAAAGAAAAAAAGAATTAAACAAATCAATATAATACAAAACAAAAACAAAAACAAAAACAAAAACAAAAACAAAAACAAAAACAAAAACAAAAACAAAAACAAAAACAAAAACAAAAACAAAAACAAAAACAAAAACAAAAACAAAAACAAAAACAAAAACAAAAACAAAAACAAAAACAAAAACAAAAACACTACATAGAACATTGAATTAACAAAACAAAACAAGAACAATTAAAAACACTTCCAATATTTCCAAACTTAGCTTTCATTCACTTGTTTCATTGACTTCCTCTCACCTCCCTTTTTGTATTCCACTTCAATTAACTGTTTCAGCAATTCCTTTCCATCTTCCTCTGTTTTCTGTCCTGTAATTAATCTTAACATATTCTAACCTTGGTTTTTTTTTTTCCTTTTAATACATTAACAATCTATCTGTACCTAGTTCCTTATAACATTTCTGCCAAAGCCATATGACTTCATTCCACCATTTTTCTAAAGCTCATTAATTTTACAATATTTCTGTAAATAATCTTTAAATTTTTTCCAATCTTCTTCCACCGACTCTTCTCCCTGGTCTCGGATTCTGCCACTCATTTCCGCCAATTCCATATAGTCCATCAGCTTCATCTGCCATTCTTCCCGGGTGGGTAAATCTTGTGTCTTCCAATACTTCGCGATGAGTATTCTTGCTGCTGTTGTTGCGTACAAAAAGAAAGTTCTGTCCTTCTTTAGCACCAATTGGCCGACCATGCCCAGGAGAAAGGCCTCTGGTTTCTTCAGAAAGGTATATTTAAATACCTTTTTCATTTCATTATAAATCGTCTCCCAGAATGTCTTAATCCTTGGGCATGTCCACCAAAGGTCAAAGAATGTACCTTCAGTCTCGTTACATTTCCAGCATTTATTATCGGGCAAATGGTAAATTTTTGCAAGCTTGACTGGTGTCATGTACCACCTGTAGATCATTTTCATTAAGTTTTCTCTTAGGGCATTACATGCTGTAAATTTCATACCTGTGGTCCATAACTGTTCCCAGTCAGCCATCATAATGTTATGTCCAACATCTTGTGCCCATTTAATCATAGCAGATTTCACCGTTTCATCCTGAGTGTTCCATTTCAACAGCAAGTTATACATTCTTGACAAATTCTTAATTTTGGGATCTAGCAATTCTGTTTCCAATTTTGATTTTTCCACCTGGAAGCCAACTTTTTTGTCCAAATTATATGCCTCCATTATTTGATAATAATGGAGCCAATCTCGCACTTTGTTTTTTAATTTTTCAAAGCTCTGCAGTTTTACTCTGTCTCCATCTTGTTCCAAAATTTCCCAATATTTCGGCCATTTGGCCTCCATATTGAGTTTTTTCTGTGCCTTCGCTTCCATTGGTGACAACCATCTTGGGGTTTTATTTTCTAACAAATCCTTGTATCTTATCCAAACATTAAACAGTGCTTTTCTAACAATATGGTTTTTAAACGCTTTATGTGCTTTTACCTTATCATACCACAAATATGCATCCCAACCAAATACATTGTTAAAACCTTCTAAATCCAGCACATCAGTGTTTTCAAGAAGCAGCCATTCTTTCAGCCAGCAAAAAGCAGCTGATTCATAGTAAAGTTTAAGGTCTGGCAGGGCAAATACACCTCTTTCTTTAGCATCAGTTAATATCTTAAATTTTATTCGAGGCTTCTTGCCCTGCCAGACAAATCTAGAAATATCTCTCTGCCACTTCTTGAAACAGTCCATCTTGTCTATAATTTGCAATGTTTGAAACAAGAACAACATCCTTGGCAATACATTCATTTTTATCGCAGCAATTCGACCTAGCAATGATAGCTTCAAATTTGACCATATTTCTAAATCCTTTTTCACTTCAATCCAACATTTTTCATAGTTATCCTTAAACAGATTCACATTCTTGGCAGTCATGTTAACCCCTAAATATTTCACTTTCTTGACCAATGTTAATCCTGTCTCCTCCTGGAACTTCTCTCTCTCATTCACAGTTAAATTTTTCTCTAAGACCTTAGTTTTCATTTTGTTCAACTTAAAGCCTGCTACCTGTCCAAATTCTTGAATCAGTTCCAATACCCTTTTAGTACTAGATTCTGGCTCCTGTAAAGTCAATACTAGGTCATCAGCAAATGCTTTCAGTTTATACTGTTTAGCTCCCACTTGCATACCTTTAACCAGTTGGTCCTTTCTAATCATATTTAGCAAAACCTCCAGGACCGATATAAAAAGCAGTGGAGAGATTGGGCAACCTTGTCGTGTTCCTTTCTCAATCTTAAACTCTTCTGTAACTATATTGTTCACAATTAATTTTGCTTTTTGTTCTAAATAAATTGCACCTATACCGTTTTCAAAACCTTGACCTACCCCCATCCCCTGTAAATTCTTCTTCATAAAACTCCAAGAAATATTATCGAAAGCTTTCTCCACGTCCACAAATATCAAAACTGCCTTAGTATTGATATTCACTTGTAATTTTTCTAAAATGTTAATTATGTTCCTCATATTGTCAGACAGATGTCTGCCCGGGAGAAACCCAGCTTGATCTTTATGAATTTCTTCTACTAACACCTTTTTTAATCTTTTAGCCAAAATATCTGCAAAAATTTTATAATCCACATTGAGCAGGGATTTCGGTATAAGTGTAATATAGGTGTAATGGGGTATGGGATTGCTTGTGCGTAAAGCGCAAACTGCTCCGAGCTGAGTAGTTTGGACAAAACTTTCCCCCCAGGCTGGACAGTCAGTACACCATGACTGTCTCAATCACTGGAAGAATCCGTCAGTGGGCGTTTCCTGAATTTCTTCCAACATAAGAGTTCTTTCACACCCAATCGTCGTCTCCCTTCTCTGCGCGAAAGCTGTCTGCGCAGAGTGGGCGTCCCCAGAGGAGGTCCTGTGCTCTCCCCGCTGGTTTCACTGGAAGAGTCCTGGAGCCTTCTCTCCGCAGCTCCCTCGGACTCCCCTTTCTCTCTGGTGTCACCTCTATCTCCTTCCCCAGCGGAAGCGTCCTCTCTCCCTCTGCTGGTTCCCTCTCCAGCATCATCATTAGGGAGCCTCAGCGCCACCCTTGGCTCCGATGGCAGTTCCCTGACATCCACCTCCCTCCCAGGGCCCTCTCCACCCCCGCCCCGGTTCCTGGGCGGTGAAGCGGGAAACCCCTGGAACGAACTATCCCCTTCCTCTGATGATTCAAACATCGTTTTCCACCTGCTGCTGTTCCTGTCCTCTGCCCAATCTCCCCAATCTGACTCCTCTTCCTCTGATACCTCCCTTCCCTCTCCCTCTGAAGGAGGATACCCCACAAATTCTTCTTCATCATCCGTGGTTCCAAATTGCTCTTCCCAAAATCTTGCCAACGGTTTCGGCTTCCTTGGAAACCGGCGATGAAACTCCCCCAGCAGACACTCATCCCTTATCTCTCCTGCAGGCACCCACGTGTTTTCTGACTCAGGCTCTCCCTCCCAAGCTACCAAATATTCCACCTGCTTCCCCTTCCACCTTGATTCAAGTATTTCCGCTGCTTGACTACTGAGTTCCCTCTCCTCCACCTCTGGGTGACTGGGGATTTATCTCTCTCGCACCAGAAACTCCCTCCCTTCTCGGTATGGTGAAAGTAAAGACCGGTGGAACACCGGATGCAATTTCATGTTGGTTGGCAGCTTTAGCCGGAAAGCCACAGGATTCACCTGCTGCGTGACCTCAAAAGGTCCCAGCCACCTTGGCCATAATTTTTTACAACCTCCCTTGAACGGTAGCCCTTTGGTTGACAACCACACCCGGTCCCCAACCCTTATGGCTTCTGCAGGTCCACGTGCAAGAGCTGCTCTTCCGAAGCGAACGTTCCTTTTAGTTTCTCAAAGGATTGCTGTGCCTCTGACGTCCACACGAACTTCTTCTTGCCACTGAGACAATCAGTGATTGGTGCAGTCAAGTGCGCGAAGTTCTTGATGAACTTCCTATAGAAATTCGCAAACCCCAGGAACCTCTGCACGTCCTTTCGGTTCTTAGGAGTCTTCCATTCCAGCACCGCCTGCACCTTGCTTGGGTCCATGACTAACCCCTTGTCTGACAACCTGTAACCCAGGAATTCGACCTCTCGGGCATGGAATTGGCACTTCTCCAGTTTCACCCACAACTGGTGCTCCTGAAGCTTCTTCAGCACTTCTCTGACATCTTTTACATGCTGTTCCTCATTGTCCGAGTAGATCAGGACGTCATCTAGGAAAGCCACGCAGTTCTTGTACAAGAGGGACCCCAACACGTGGTGCATGAACCCTTGAAAACATGCCAAGCCCGATTGTAATCCGAAGGGCATAACTAGGTACTCAAAGGCTCCCAGGGGGGTGAACATGGTAGTCTTCCATTCATCCCCTTCCCTTATCCTAATTAAATTGTACGCCCCTCAAAGATCCAACTTGGTAAAAACCTTTCCCTTCCTTACCCTGGTCAAAATGTCATCGATTCTGGGCATTGGGAAGGTCACCGGCTCCGATATTGAGTTTAACCTCCTGTAATCACAAATTAATCTAAGTTCTTTTGAGTCTCTCTTGTCCACGAAAAACACTGGACTGCCCCCCACCGCCCTCGATTCTCTTATAAAACCCCTCTTCAGGTTCTTGTCGATAAACTCCCGCAACTCCTGCATTTCTCTGTCCGACATGGCGTACAGCTTACCCACTGGCAGCTGAGCCCCTGGGAGTAGGTTGATTTGACAGTCAAAGGGCCTATGGGGGGGCAGCCTATCTGCCTCCTTCTCACTGAAAACTTCTTTCAAATCAGCGTATTGTTTTGGTACCCTCACCTTTTCCTCCGCCTCCAACCCTGCCACTCTGGTTATGGCCATCCTCGGGATCTCCCCCCCGTGGCAGTGTTCTACACAGTGAGCTGACCCAAAGGATACTGTGCGCTGGTGCCATCCCACTACCGGCTCATGCAGCGCCAACCAGCTCATTCCCAGTATGATTGGCGGCCCGGCCAGTGTGGCTACATGAAATGCAATTGTCTCAGTATGCCTAGAGACTCTCATCTTCATGGGAGGAGTTTGGTGTGTCACTTCTCCCCCCAGGAGTTCCCTCCCATCTATGGTCGTGACTTGCAAGGGGCGCTCCAAGGGCAACAGCTGCAGTTGGTGCCCTAGTGCAAAGTCCTTGCTAAAGAAATTGCAAGAACTGCCCGAGTCCAGCAGTGCCTTCACCTTAATAGGATGTCCGTTGGGTAGCTCTAGCTCCACCTCTATGGCGATGGCTGGTCTGGGGGGGTCTGGTTTGGGCACTCTTACTGGTTGTTTGCCTGGCTGCTGTGCCCCTTGATCGGCAGCCAAGCTCTCTCATTTCCCTGCTGTGAATGCCCCTCCTCCTCACTGCCCGCGGCCCCCACCATCCCTTGCCAAGCCTTTCTCTGTGGGCACACCCTGGCGAAATGTCCCGGCTGCTGGCAGAGGAAACACTTCCTGGTCGCTTTCCCCTCCTTTTTGCGCACCTCGCCGGAGTTTGAAACCCCGCGCGCGCGCCTCCGATTTCCATTGGCTCCTCTGGCTGGGAAGGTTGCCCTGGCATTTCAGGAATCCGGTTGTCATGCCAACGCTCTGCTTTCCCTTCCCGCCTCTCCAAAGCCCGCGCTTCGTGTCGTATTCCAACAGACAGCGCCATTTTGGTCAGCTGATCCATCGATTGCGGGCGGGGCGAGCGGGAAAGTTTGTCCTTAACCCAGGGGGCTAAGCCTTCCTCAAACAGCATCTGAATAGGTTCCCAACTCACTTCCCACCCAAGTTTGTGGATTAGCATCGAAAACTTCCTGATCCGTTATTTTATAATTCAACATTAACTTATTTTCCTGAGAGATTTTCTGTAGACCATTTGTTTTCAAAAATCGATCAATGTCCATTTCTTTCTGCTTCTCCTGTGTATAGAGTTGTTTAAAATACCTCTGGAAGCACTTCCTGATCTCCACTGGATTCTGTATATTTTTTCCTTCCACTTCCAAATTCGTAATAGTATTAAGTTTTTGTCTTTTTTTCATTTGCCAGGCCAACAATTTCCCACACTTATTTGCCGATTCAAATGTCTTTTGTCTCATCTGTTCAATCTTCCATTCTATTTCCTGATTCATCAGCTTCATATATTGTACTTGGTATAACTTTATCTCTTTCAGGATCTCCTGTGATTTTGGTTTTGCTCTCAGTTTCTTCTCTCCTTCCTTTATTTTCTCCAGGATTTTATCCTTTTTCTCATTTTGTATTTTCTTCTTAATTGCATTCTGTTGTATCAAAAATCCTCTCATAACTGCTTTACTTGCGTCCCAGATTACTCTTTTTTCCACTGTAGTGTTCATATTTATCTCAAAATAGTCTCTCAAGGTTTTTTGGGCCTTCTTGGTCACTTCTTCATTCCTAAACAAAGTATCATTCCATCTAAAGGAACCAATTGGCGTCAATTTCATCTCTATCTTCACCGGATTATGGTCAGAACAAGTTTTGGGGCATATCTCCACCTTGCTAGTTTTCGGAACCAGACCTCTAGTTATCCAAATTTGGTCAATTCTTGTCCATGTCATTTTAGCTTCAGAGAAAAAAGTTCCCTCTCTTCCCAAAGGATTCTTCATTCTCCAAATATCAACTAAATCCATATTTTCAGTCATGTCAAAAAAAGTTTTTGGTAGTCTACCATCTTTGGTGACTACCTGTCTCTGTGCCTTATCCATATTTGTAGACACCACTCCATTCATGTCTCCCATCAAAATCATATTATAATCCATATAGTCCATTAGAGTCTCATGTAACTTCTTAAAAAAATCCGATTTTCCTTCATTTGGTGCATAGATACCTACTATCAAAAATTTCTCTCCTTGTGATTGAATTTCAATTGCAACAAATCTTCCTTGTTCATCTTTGAACATAAATTTCGGTGATAGGCTCTCCTTTGCATAAAGTACCACTCCTCTTTTTTTAACTTTATCCGATGAAATAAATTCATGGCCCAGTCTTTTATTGCTCAATATCTTCCTGTGTAGCCTTATCACATGTGTTTCTTGTAGACAAATCAAGTCCAAACGTTCTTTTTTCAATAAATGGAAGACTCTCTGCCTTTTTTCCGGGGAGTTCAGTCCATTAACATTCCAACTCAATACTTGCAACGCCATGGTGTAATTACTCTGATTTTCCTCCAACTGCACCCAATGCTTGCTCTTCTTCTGTTGGTGTTGTTGGTGTCTCATTCACTGGGGAATCCAGTCCAAAGGAATATGTTGATATGTCCAATATTCCCTTATTTGATGATCTTCTGTCCAATGCTCTTTGCTCTAGTCCTCTGTCTGGTGGTCTTCTATCCAATGCTTCTGGCTCTTTCCCAAGTTCCTTCTGGAGATCTTCTTCGTATTTATCCAAAAACTTCACTTTATCTTCTACTGATCTTATTTTTATCTTCCTTCCTTTGAAACTGAAAGATAAACCTTGGGGAAACTCCCACCTGAAGATAATTTTACTCCTTCTCAGCAGGTCGCCCAAATCTCTATAATTAGACCTAAGATCCAAATGGTATTTCGGAACGTCTTTAAAAATTTCCACTCTTGACTGTTGTATTTCCAAAGTCTTCAGATAGTGCCAACCCAAAATTCTATCTCCCTCTTCTTTAGTTCGGAGGGTGATCAAACAGTCTCTTATTCCACTCTTTCCTTCCCCCCCCCTCTTCCGAGTCTAAAGGCACTCACAATTCTGAATTCCTCTTGCTCCAAGTCCAATTCCCAAAAATCAGCAAATTCCTGCATGAGAAATTCTATCAAACTGTCCTCCAGTTCAGGTACAGCTCTAATCCTCAAATTTGTCTGTTTTTCTTTGAGCTCAATCATAAAAAGTGTCAGCTTATGGTCATCAAGTTGCCTCTGTAGATCTGGGACTCTTCCCCCCCCCCCCCAAATAATATTTATTCAAGTTTTAAAAGGTTACAAAAAGGAACACAGAATACAAAAACAAAACACATCCAAGAAAAAAATAAAAATAAAAGAAATAAAAAAGCAAAAACAGCTAAAAAGAAAAAAAATCAAAAAACGACAAAAGAAAAAGTTAAACCTTAATATAACTCCCTTTCTTAACTTATCTCCTTGACCTCCTCACACCTCCCCTCTTTGTATTCTAATTCAAATAGATATTCCAGCAAATCCTTCATCTTTATTTTTATCTTTATAACTTATCTTAATATACTGTAATTTTCCATTCTCTCATTCGCCTATTAGCCATCCACTTTTACTTTATTTAATCTTATTTCTCCTTAAAACTTATATATCTGAAATTATTCTCTTAAGATGTTTCCCCTAGGGTCACAAAGATTCCATTCCACGATTTTCCCATCTCTCATTAAAAGAAAATTTTTATTTTTTTTAATATCACAATATATACACTTTAAATTCCCAATTTTTCTTTCACCATCTCCCCTCCCCAGTCTCGGCCCCTGCCAACAGTTCTCCAAAAGTCCATCAACCCGGAGATCTTAAGTCCGAGGCTCTTGACTCTCTTTCATGTCCCCTCTGCTGATCTTTTTGATAGTCTTTGGTGTTAAAGAACAAATCTCGGGGGAGCTCCAACCCAACAGTAGTCAAATTCCTTCTTAGCGAGTCTGCCAGACTTCCATAGTTAAAGGTGGGGCCCATAGAATATTCCAAATCTTGTTTCACACTCCTGCCAAATCCAAAGGCCCCAGAGGCTCCAATCTCCACCTGACTCAGATTCAGATCCCAAAAGTTATTTGATCCCCACATAGTGTGATCTCTCCATCTTTCATTTTCCAAACCAAGCCAGGCTTTCATCTCCAAAAACTGGCTTCTCCTAGTTGCAAACGTATAAGGCCTGAAGTTGTAATCCACCATTTGCCTCTGTAGGGTTACGACTCCCCCATGCATCACTTTAACAACAGCAACTTTCTCCTTCTCTGGTTCTTCAATTTGTTTAGTTAAAAGAGATTCCTGTGCCAGGTTCTTGTCTACTTCTTTACTGATGCCCACTTTTGTTCCCAAAATTTCGACATTGGTAGCCATAATGTTTATCTGTTCTTGCAGCTTTCCCAGCAGATAAAATGTCCTATTCAGTTCAGACGCGACTTCCTTCTCATCCGCCATCCTTGAAATGTCCAAGGTCAAAGCTAGTTTCTCAGAGACTTTATCTTTAAAATCAATTTCCCAGCTGCTTCCTTGCAACACTATCCCAAAACTCCCTCTAGAGGGACACAGTTTCCATTTACACTCCTTCTAGCACAGTCCCAAAAGTCCCAAACGTAAAATTGTAGCAATTGCCTTCCTTCTTTTTAAACACAGAAACACAGAAACTGACAATAGCAACAAAGTCCTTCTTTTGTATCTTGACAGCTAGCTGTCAAATTTATCTCTTCACCCTCCACGGGCTCTCGCAGACCGCTCCCGGGTTTAGGGAAGTGGCGCTTCAATCCCCAATTTTTACCTTCTCCTGCAGGCTTCCCTGCTTCCAAAAAGAGTATTAATAGTAATTTCAATCAGTGGAGTTTTAATCCTTTAGGTAAGACTCTCCACAACCTTAGTTAACAAGTTCTTTGCTTCAGTTTATTTACAGAAAGGGGAGGTGGACTTCCTGTTTAGACCTTCCCCGATCGGTACCAATTTAAAAGTACTTTAAAAGTCCAATTTCTGTTCTACTCACGGGTTGTTGTTTGAAATCCAATTGTCCACAAGAAAAAGTCAGCACTCTCCGGCAACAGCTACACGGCTTCACTCCGTAAAAAATAGCGGTTGATTCAAAACACCGTGCAGCTCACCCCATGTCACTTCGGAACCCCAAAAAAGGGGTTTCCCTGGTGTCAGCCGAATCCCACGTTCATGGAGCAGGTTCCTCTCAGTCAGAGGAACACCGCTGTAATGGGATAAGGGGTTGCTTGTGCGTAAGCGGCAAAAACGCTCCCAGTTGCGTAGTTGGTTTCAAACTCTCCCTAACCGGACAGCCATAAGTTCGTGGCTGCCTTAATCGCTGGCAGAATCCGTCAGTGGGCGTTTCCTGAACTTCTTCCAACATAAAAGTTCTTTGACAGAAAGTCTCCTCCTTGATTCCCTGCGCGACAGCTTTCTGCGCAGAGTGGGTGTTCCAAGGGGAGGTCCTGAGCTCTCACCGCTGGTCTCGCTGGAAGCGTCTCTGAGCCTTACCTCCAACGCTGTCTCCTCCTCCCCTCCTTCTTCAGCGGAAGCCCTCCCTCTTCCCCGGCTGGTTCCCTCCTCAGCATCCGAGGGTCTCCCAGCATCCGAGAGCCTCTCCACCACCCTGAGCTCCGATGGCAGTTCCCTGACATCCACCTCCACTCCAGGCCCCCCCTCACCCCCTGTCCTTTCCCTTTCTTTGGGCGGTGAGGCTGGGAATCCCCGGAAAGAATCTCCCCCATCTTCTGATGACTCGAAAACTGCTCTCCACCTACTACTATCCCTTCCTCCTGAAAAATCTTCCCTTTTCCCCCCACCGCCAGCCCTGCCACACTGGCCATTGCCATCCTGGGGTCCCTCCCCATGGCAGTGTTCCAAGCAGTGAGCTGACCCGAAAGAGACCGTCCGCTGGTGCCATCCCACTAACGGATCATGTAGCGCCAGCCAGCTCATTCCCAGTATGATGGGTGGTCCCGCCAGGGTGGCTACGTGAAAGGCAATGACTTCCGTGTGCCTGGCCACCCTCATTCTCATGGGGACCGTCTGTTGGGTTACTTCTCCCCCCAGGAGTTCCCTCCCATCAATCGTGGTGACTTGCAAAGGGCTACTTAGGGGTAAAGTCTGCAGCTGGTGCTCTGACGCAAATTCCTTGCTCATGAAGTTGCAAGAGCTGCCTGAGTCTAACAGAGCTTTTATCGTAAGTGGATGTCCGTTGGGTAGCTCTAGCACCACCTCTATGGCAATGGCTGCTCGGGGGGGCTCAGGCTTGGGCACGTTCACTGGTCGTTGGCCTGGCTGCTGTGCCCTGTCGTCGGCAGCCAGGCGTTGGCTTTTACCTGCTCCTTAACCCCCTCCTCTTCACTCCCAACAGCCCCCACCATTCCTTGCCAAGCCTTTCTTTGAGGGCAGACCCTGGCAAAATGTCCTGGCTGTTGGCAGAGGAAACACTTCTTGGCAGCTTTCCCCTCCTTCTTCCGCTCTTCGTTTGAATTTGAAGCCCCTCGCACGCACGCGCCTCCGATCTCCATTGGCTCCACTGGCTGGGAAGACTGTTCTGGCATCTCAGGAATGCGGAAATCAATCCAAGGCTCTCCTCTGCCTTCCCGCTTCTCTAGAGCCCTTGCTTCCTGTCGCGCGCCAATTGCAAGTACCGCCTTGGTCAGCTGATCCATCGACTGCGGACGGGGCACGCGGGAAAGTTCGTCTTTCACTGCAGGGGCTAGGCCTTCCTCGAATAGCATCTGAATCGGGTCCGAAGTCAGATCCCACCCCAGCCGGTGTATGATCATGGTAAAACGCGCCCAGTACTCTCGGACTGATTGATTCCCCTGTTTGCACGCCATCAACTGCCTGCGTACAACGCCCTGCTCAATCTGGCTGGAATACATCAAGTCATGGCCAAAAAAAATTTCCTCAAGTCTTTCAAGGCGTCATTATCCGATGCCATCAGGGGTCTAACCCATTCTCTGCCCCCCCCCTCCAGGTGTCCGATCACAAAGGCTACTCTCGCCCCCTCGTCGGCAAAGTCATCATACTGCAGGTTCAGTGCATACTGCACCTCTGTCTTAAAGGCCTGGTAGTCCCTTGGATCACCCCCGAATTTATGCACCAGTCCCGGTACCTTCCTTGCAATGGGGGTGGGTTTCCCCTGTGCATCCTGAGCTCGCCTCTCATCGAGCCGCGCCGCTAGTAGAGCCAGCTGTTGTTCCAAATCTCTGTTTCTCTCCTCCAGAGTTGGTCCTCCCCTGGCTCCCTCTCCGCCTCCGGCTCCTTCTGTTTTGCTCATGATGCCCCCTCCGCACAAACAACGTCGACGACTGACGGATTGCTGTAATGGGATAAGGGGTTGCTTGTGCGTAAGTGCCGAAAACGCTCCCAGTTGCGTAGTTGGTTTCAAACTCTCCCTAACCGGACAGCCGTAAGTTCATGGCTGCCTTAATCACTGGCAGAATCCGTCAGTGGGCGTTTCCTGAACTTCTTCCAACATAAAAGTTCTTTGACAGAAAGTCTCCTCCTTGATTCCCTGCGTGACAGCTTTCTGCGCAGAGTGGGCGTTCCAAGGGGAGGTCCTGAGCTCTCACCGCTGGTCTCGCTGGAAGCGTCTCTGAGCCTTACCTCCGACGCTGTCTCCTCCTCCCCTCCTTCTTCAGCGGAAGCCCTCCCTCTTCCCCGGCTGGTTCCCTCCTCAGCATCCGAGGGTCTCCCAGCATCTGAGAGCCTCTCCACCACCCTGAGCTCCGATGGCAGTTCCCTGACAACCGCCAATGCCGATGGCGCTAACCCGGAAGTCTCAGATCTGGGACTCTCTCTGCCTCCAGTTGTGTTACTTTATCTTCTACAACAGCAACTTTTCCCCTGGCTTCCTCTGCGGTCTGTCGAATCAAAGTAGATTCCTGTATCAATTTCTGGATGGTTTCTGTATTAGTATTCACCTTTTGTCCCAAATTATTTATACTTTCTGTGTTTAAATCAATTTTAATAGTTGCAGCATCCACTTTCGCATTTGTCGCGTCTGCTTTCGTATTAAGCTGTTCCAATGCCTCATTAATCTTGCCCAATGCAGCCGCTAATGCCTCTTCTGTTGACATTCCTCTTGATTTAGAATGTACTAATGCAGCCACTGAGGGAGCAGGGGGACCTGATGTTGAGGCTCTCCTAGGTTGCTGCCAAGACTTCCCAGACCTTGTTGTTTTTTCTGGGATTGACTGGTCTATCTTTCCCTTTCCATCTGCCATAACACTTAAAGAGTTCAAGTTCATTCCTACAGTCACACAGTTTTTATCTTACAGCTGGAAATTACCTAATCCAGCTCCTGTGACAGTTTCAAAAACTTCCTCTAGAGGGAAACAGTAGCAATTTGTAACAGTCCGTAATGTCCCTTTTTAAAATGCAGTTCAAACAGTAAAGCTAGTTAGTTTCAGTTTTCGGTTACTTTTTAAAATCAGACGGAGACAGTCAAAACAATGTATCCCTCTTATTTGGCAAGCTGTCAATAAACGTTCTATTTGCAGTGAATAAACATTTCAAAGCATGTCAATCTTACTGGCAGCCCGTTTCCAGGTTCGGAGCGGTAGTGTTCTAACTTCCTTCACTCTCTCCTGCAGGCATATATGATCCAACACTTCCCCCCTCTTCTCCTGCTTCCAAGGGGGGGGGGTTAGATTTTTTTTTTTTACAGATGGAAATTTAGTCCTTTAGAGTAAGCTTTCCAAGACTTTAGCTTGCAGCCTCTTTGCTTCAGTCTATTTACAAAAGGGGAAGGTGGACTTCCTGTTTTGAACCTCCCACGTTCGATGCCAAATAAGACGTTTTAAAAATCCAATTCTTCACTCTACTCACGGGTAGTTGCTTTAAAGTAAAATTGTCCACAGGAAAAAGTCAGTGCTCTCCAGCAACAGCTGTGCGGCTTTGCTCCGTGAAGAAAGCAGTCGGTTGGAAGCACCGCGCCACTCACCCTGCATCGCTCCGGATCCCCGAAACCGGGTTTCCCCGCGAGTAGGGGAGGTGCAAGAGGTGCCAGCCGAATCCCACGTTCACAGGCTTCACCCGCCTGTGATTTATAGTGGGTCTCCGCCTTCACCGTGGCAGCCAGTCCCAAATTTTCACGAAGCAAATTCCTCCCAGTCAGAGGAATTCTGCCATTGCCGATGGCGCTAACCCAGAAGTCCAGTCCTTAAGAGTCATTTGGAAGCAATCCAGCTTAATGGGATCTTGAAGGGCTTGAGTGTTCATTTTGCATTTTGGTTTCCTTCCTTGAAGCATGCGTTGAGGTATAATCTTGATAGCCATCGTAGAGCTTATTAGTCGGTGATTTGTCCAGCAGGCGTCGGCGCTCGTCATAGCTCTTGTAAGAAGCACATCACGTTGATCTTTAGCACGGACAATAACATAGTCTAAGAGGTGCCAGTGGTTTGACCGAGGATGCCTCCATGAAGTTTTAAATTTATTTTTCTGTCAAAAGAAGTGTTTTGGTAATAACAAGTTTGTGCACTGCACATATCGTCAAAAGTAAGATTCCATTCTGGTTGCTGTTGCCAACTCCTTCTTTCCCAATAGTCCCAGGCCACAGATCGAAATCTCACCCAACTCTTGCATTAAAATCACCCAGGAGGATAATTTTATCTTCCTTAGGCATCTCTGATAGGATGATATCCAGCTGAGAGTAATTTTTTTCTTTAATGTCTTCATCGGCATCCAGTGTTGGTGCATAAGCGCTTATAATAGTAGCCTGTTGGTTTTTTGTGAGCTTTATTTGAAGGGTTGAGAGTCGCTCATTAATGCCAGTAGGGACTTCTGACAGGAGCTTCACAAGGTCGTTTTTGATAGTGAAGCCTACCCATGTATTCAATGTTCTTGTTCAGATAGAGCTTTCCAGAAGAATGTGTAGCCTCCTTTTTCTTCCTTCAGTTGTCCCTCGCCTGCTCTTCGAGAGTCTTGAAGCGCTGCAATATCGATGTTAAAACGTCACAGCTCTCTTGCAATGATGGCAGTTCTGCGTTTAGGACGTTTGCTGTCTGTGTTATCTGACAAAGTCCATATATTCCTTGTTCTAAAGTTCAATTGTCGTTTACAGCCCCTTGGGTGGTGACCCCACTGGGCATGGTAATCCAGTCAGGGGAAAAGGGAGGCAGACTATGCTTAGGGCACCTTTTCTAGCCCCTCCCCTTTTTGGGGTGAGCAGAGTGGATCATAAAAAGGGCTGCTCAGTCTTGGATACAGCTGCTGAGCTGCTCAACTGCCTCATTCCTTGAGTCAGAACGACTGAATCTGTATCCACCGCCCATGTGCTGGTTCATGACTAGGGGCTTCCAGATTTCATGATCCTGCCCCTGTAACCATTTGCCGATCGCCATGGGACTATTGAGGTTTGGGTTGGGTTTTTGGAAGACGCCTGTGTGTGAATTTGTTTCATGTGTGTAGATCAGTGCATGCTGACCAACGCACAGTCTTCGCAGTAAGGCTCTGTTCCGATGGCATGAGTAGTCACGACAAACTGGTAGATCCTATCTGCTGCAGCCTTCATCCTTCTTCACAGCCGTTGTAACATACCGCTTGTTATCATCCGCCTGTTCTGCCGTTGATGACTTCTTGGAACATTCTTTGTCTAGCTCCTTCCCTGTTATGTACTAAGCTTGGATCCTAGAACAATAGGCAAGTAGGATCCTAGAATGCAACAACTGATTGGCTTGTAGAAAAAGACCAATCAGGCTCCAGGATCGAAGCAGAATCAGAAAAACACACGGGACTCATTGTGTAAATAATGTATATAAAAGCCTGAGCTTTGGGGGGCAATTCAATCACTGTTTTACAAGCTGCAATAAAGAGCATGAAATCACTACAGGACTCTGAATATATTTCATTCCCTTTGACCTTACCGCCTTGGGTGACCCTGCTGAGAGTACGAGATTCCCAATGGCTTCACTCACAAGGTTCATAGGAATGTGCAAGCCCACTCACCACAACAAGGTGATGATCCAGCGAGTGAGAGAACTGAGATAGATTGCACTGAGCCCTGGTCTCATTCGACAAAGCGTTCCACCAAAAAGGCTCTGGCTCTGGTTGAGGACAGCTGGATATGTTTTGGGCCAGGGAACACCAGTAGGTTGCTCTAAGGTGAGCATCACGCTCTTTGGGGGGTGTATTGAAAGATAATTCCCACAGATAAGAAAGGTGACAGGCAGTTTAGGGCTTTAAAGGTTAGCACCAAAACCTTGAACCTGATTCGATACTCCACCCGAAGCCAATCCAGCTGATGAACAACCAGCTGAATGTGGGCTCTCCACAAAGTCCCAGGAATAATAATAATAATAATAATAATAATAATAATAATAATAATAATAATAATTTATTATTTATACCCCACCCATCTGGCTGGGTTTCCCCAGCCTCTCTGGGCGGCTTCCAACAAAAGATTAAAAATACATTAAAATATAGAAATTTATTTTTTTTTATAAATGTTTATTAAAGTTTTTGAATACAATACATTAATAATAAACAACATTGCTTATATCATAACATAGTTTCATCACTTCTTTGGACTCCCTCACGTCTCCCGCTCCCACTTACATCGTTATAAAATTTTTTCAAGCAAATTATCATCTTGTTTAGAACCTTATATCCGCTCATTTAAATAAAATCTAGCAGTTCTCCAAAAAATTTATATTTTCCTTAATCTCACTTATCGTCAAATTCAAATCTAATTCAGTGGTGGACAATTATTTATGATCTAGCATCCTTCTTAACATTCAACCAAATTACAATATTTTTGTAGATAAATCTTAAATTTCTTCCAGTCTTCTTCAACCCTCTCTTCTCCCAGGTCTCGGATTCTGCCAGTCATCTCGGCCAATTGCATATAGTCCATCAGCTGCATCTGCCACTCTTCCAGTGTGGGTAGATCTTGAGTTTTCCAGTTCTTAGCGATGAGTATCCTTGCTGCCGTTGTTGCATACATAAAAAATGTTCGGTCCTTCTTTAACACCTTCTGGCCGACAATACCCAGGAGGAAGGCTTCTGGTTTCTTAGTGAAGGTATACTTAAATACCTTTTTCAACTCATTATAAATCATTTCCCAGAAAGCCTTCACTTTAGGGCAGGTCCACCAATGGTGAAAGAATGTTCCTTCATTTTCTTTACATTTCCAACATTTATTATCAGACAAATGGTATATTTTGGCAAGTTTAACAGGGGTCATGTACCATCTGTATATCATTTTCATTACATTTTCCTTCAGAGCATTACATGCAGTGAAGTTCAGCCCTGTGGCCCACAACCTTTCCCAGTCCTCAAACATAATGTTATGCCCAATGTCCTGTGCCCACTTTATCATAGCCGATTTAACCATTTCGTCTTGTGTATTCCATTTTAACAGCAAGTTATACATTCTTGATAATACCTTAGTCTTTGGTTCTAACAATTCTGTTTCCAACTTCGCTTTCTCCACCTGGAACCCTAACTTTTTGTCATTTTTAAAAGCTTCTTTAATCTGAGCGTAATGTAACCAGTCTCGCACTTTATCCTTCATTTTCTCCAAACTCTGCAATTTCCAATTGTCTCCATCTTTTTCTAATATTTCCCAATATTTTGGCCATTTGGCCTCCATATTGGGTCTTTTTCGGGCCTTAGCTTCCAGAGGAGAAAGCCACCCTGGAGTTTTGTTTTCCAATAAGTCTTTATATTTTGTCCAGACATTAAACACTGCTTTTCTGACAATATGGTTCTTAAAGGCCTTGTTGATCTTAACTTTGTCGTACCATAAGTATGCATGCCAACCAAAAGCATTATAAAAACCTTCCAAATCCAATACATCAGTGTCTTCAAGAAGTAGCCAATCTTTTAGCCAGCAGAAAGCTGCGGCCTCGTAGTACAACTTTAAGTCTGGCAGGGCAAAGCCCCCTCTTTCTTTCGCATCAGTTAATATCTTAAACTTAATTCTGGGCTTTTTGCCCTGCCAGACAAACTTAGAAATATCTCTCTGCCACTTCCGGAAGCACTCCGTCTTGTCCACAATCTGTAGTGTTTGAAACAAAAACAACATTTTTGGCAATACATTCATCTTAATAGCAGCAATTCGGCCTAACAAAGAAAGTTTCAATTTTGTCCAACTGTCTAAGTCTCTCTTAATTTCTGACCAACATTTTTCATAGTTATCCTTAAATAGACTCAGATTTTTTGCTGTTATATTTACCCCTAGGTACTTTACTGTTTTAACCCCATTCAATTCTTTTTTTTCTTTTCTTTGTTTATCTCTTTTTTTTTATAAATATTTATTAAAGTTTTTGAGTACAAATAACAAATAATAAACAATCTTACTTCCAACGCAACGTGGTTTCATCAATTCTTTGGACTCCCTCACGTCTCCCGCTCCCATTTTCATCGTAAAAGGTTTTTCCAAGCAAATTATCAACTTGTTTACGGTCTTATATTCACTCATTTAAATATAATCTAGCAATTCTCCAAAAATTTTATATTTTCTTTAATCTCACTTATCATTGAGTTCAAATCTAGTTTAGTGGTGGCCAATTTTTATAATCTAGCATCCTTCTTAACTTTCAACCAAGTTACAATGTTTTTGTAAATACATCTTAAATTTCTTCCAATCTTCTTCAATCCTCTCTTTTCCCAGGTCTCGGATTCTGCCAGTCATCTCAGCCAGTTGCATATAGTCCATCAGCTGCATCTGCCACTCTTCCAGTGTGGGTAGATCTTGAGTTTTCCAGTTTTTAGCAATGAGTATCCTTGCTGCCTAACCACATTCAATTCTGTCTCTCTCTGAAACCGTTCTGACTCTGTATCTGTCAAGTTTTTTTTCCAACACCTTGGTTTTCTGTTTGTTTAATTTAAATCCCGCCACCCGGAGACTTCCGGAGGCGGCGCGAAACGGTAATGGCTGCCCTCTTCTAACCGGGAGAGGGTAGCTCCGCTGAAAAGGGTCGTCTGCTACGGCGAAGCGGAGACCCACATCCGAAAACTGCAGGCGGCAGAAGCCTGCGGTCTTGGGACCCGGCGGGCGCCAAGAGCTGCCCCCAAAACGTTGAAGGAACCCCGTAAGGGGCTCCGGATCGCGGAGGGGGTAGCGGCGCTGAGGGTCGTTCCGCAATCAACGGAGCGAAGCCGCGTAGCTGTTGCCGGTGAGCGCTGACCTTTCTTCCTGAAATTTCTGTTTTGGAAAAGCAACAATCCGTGAGTAATAATAGACTTTGTACAATTTGGGACTTTAAAGCATTGAATTTGGCTGAAAGCGGAGTGACGAAAAACAGGAAGTCCGTCTTCCGCCCTCATTGAACTTCAAAGCAAAGAGCTGGAGGAGTGGAGGTAAAGAGAGATCTTTTAACCTAACTGATCTGAGCACCCATTGAACTTTATTTTAAGTGGAATAAGGACTTTAAGTGCTGGACTTTTTGTGTTTTAGCTGTATGGTGATACCTTTCTTCTACTGGAGCTACATCTTAAGTAAAAAACCCAGGTGCTGGAGCTGCCTGAGTAACTGAGCTGTCAGTTTGCAGTTTGCAGACTTGAATACTTTGAATCTGAACTTTGAAACAATCTGAGAGAGTCTGAACTTGTTACTTTGAAGCATTTGGATTACCAGTATGCACCATTTGAAACACTGTTGCTGCTAAATACTGAATCCTAACTCTGCTGAAATTTCTTACTGAAGGTTCCTGGACTTTGAAATCTGACTTTATTAATTTTACTGGAATTGATCTCTTCCCTAGAAATATTTTAAACTCCCCCTAGAGGATTTGGGACTTACAGCAGTGACTTTTATTTCACTTTCCTTTTCCCGGCCCTCTGTCTGACTGTTACTATCTGGGACGTGGCTTTCTCATGGGAACAACTCAGCTTGACCTTGACTTTTAGATAACTTTGGAATGAGTGGCGCAAGAAGGAGAGGAAGAGCTAGACAAACAACTTTGACAACTTTAACCGCAGCCTCACAGACACGTAGATCATCTGTGCCTACCTTGCCTTCGGAGGAAGAAGCTGCTACTCTGCCACGGGCAGGGGAGGGAGAAGCTGAGGAATTACAACTGGAAGATATGGCCTCAGGGGCAAGCACCTCTATTTTAGAGAAAATCTTTGAAAAATTGGAATCTCTGGACAAGAAAGTGGAATCTTTGGACAAGAAGGCTGACGAGCAAACATATAAAATCGATCAAAACACAGAATGTCTAAATAGACTAACTGGACAAGTAGCACAGAATGCACAAGCAATTGGAGAATTGAAGGAGGCTGCAGGGGAAAATCGGAAATTGGCTGAGGATACCAGCCAAAAACTTGAAAATTTAGAACAAGAGGTAAGACCACTCTGCAAACAAGTAGGTGAACACCAGACCTATCTTTCTATGATAGAACTGCGGAACCGTGAGAGTAATTTAAGGATAAGGGCGATACCAGAAGTGGAAGAAGGCAACCTAGCTGAGTTTTTGACTAAAGAATTTTCCAAATTTTGGAACTTATTTTTTTTTTTAAATAATTTTTATTAAGGTTTTCCAAATTAAAACAAATTAAATCCAATTTATAAACTTTTTCCAGTAACTAGGACTTCCCCTCCCCACCCCCTCATGTATTCCAAATCTTCCAAATAAACAATTAGGTTCAACAAATTCTTATCCCCAAATTGCAATCATCCTCCATTACCCAGTTTAGCGTAATTCCCATCCCCCTAAGATCGATCTATTCCCTTCCACGAGTTTCCCCCTTTCAAACATAATACAAAAAAACAACAACAACAACATAGAATTAAATAATAATTTTACAACCTTTGGATTCCAACTTTCCCTCCCCTTTTTCCCTGTTACGTTCCTCCTAGCCCTCCATCTCTAATATCTTCCTGGAGTTCCCACATTGCGTTAAACCCACATCCCTCTGATTCTTTGCCAGTCTTATTAATTGCGAATGTCCAATCATTAAATTACGAATGTCCAATCCTAAAAGAAGTCTAACGAGAAGAGGGTCCATTTCTTCTATCCAGATTTTTATATCCAGGAGTAGAAACTCCAATTTTAAATCCATAAGCTTGTCAAATCTGGATATCCCAAATATCCCCTTTCCCATTTCTGTCCAGTTCTTATTATTTCCTTATTCTTGTCGGCCATTCTCCTCCTTTTTGTTTCTCTGTTCTCCCACAGAAATGTTCTTTCTCCAAAAGTTTCTAATATCCCTGCAGAGGCTTGTTGTTCAGGAACAAAACATTACATCATGATCCTTTCATTTTCCAACAGATAGTTCCATTGTTTCCTGTAGTGTGTAGACCTCCTGTAGTGTGTAGAAGGAGACTCCACCACACTCCTTGGCAGCAAATTCCACTGTCGAACAGCTCTTACTGTCAGGAAGTTCTTCCTAATGTTTAGGTGGAATCTTTTTTCTTGTAGTTTGGAACCATTGCTCCGTGTCCGCTTCTCTGGAGCAGCAGAAAACAACCTTTCTCCCTCCTCTATGTGACATCCTTTTATATATTTGAACATGGCTATCATATCACCCCTTAACCTCCTCTTCTCCAGGCTAAACATGCCCAGCTCCCTTAGCCGTTCTTCATAAGGCATCGTTTCCAGGCCTTTGACCATTTTGGTTGCCCTCCTCTGGACACGTTCCAGTTTGTCAGTGTCCTTCTTGAACTGTGGTGCCCAGAACTGGACACAGTACTCCAGGTGAGGTCTGACCAGAGCAGAATACAGTGGCACTATTACTTCCCTTGATCTAGATGCAATACTCCTATTGATGCAGCCCAGAATTGCATTGGCTTTTTTAGCTGCCGCGTCACACTGTTGGCTCATGTCAAGTTTGTGGTCAACCAAGACTCCTAGATCCTTTTCACATGTACTGCTCTCAAGCCAGGTGTCACCCATCTTGTATTTGTGCCTCTCATTTTTTTTGCCCAAGTGCAATACTTTACATTTCTCCCTGTTAAAAATCATCTTGTTTGTTTTGGCCCAGTTCTCTAATCTGTCAAGGTCGTTTTGAAGTGTGATCCTGTCCTCTGGGGTGTTAGCCACCCCTCCCAGTTTGGTGTCATCTGCAAATTTGATCAGGATGCCCTTGAGTCCATCATCCAAGTCGTTGATAAAGATGTTGAATAAGACCGGGCCCAAGACAGAACCCTGTGGCACCCCACTAGTCACTCTTCTCCAGGATGAAGAGGAACCATTGATGAGCACCCTTTGGGTTCGGTCAGTCAGCCAGTTACAAATCCACTGAGTGGTAGCATAGTCAAGACCGCATTTTACCAGCTTCTTTACAAGAATATCATGGGGCACCTTGTCAAATGCCTTGCTGAAATCAAGGTAGGCTACATCCACTGCGTTCCCTTCATCTACCAGGCTTGTAATTCTGTCAAAAAACGAGATCAGGTTAGTCTGACATGACTTATTTTTCAGAAATCCATGCTGACTATTGGTGATCACAGCATTCCTTTCTAGGTGCTCACAGACTGTTTGCTTAATGATCTGCTCCAGAATCTTCCCTGGTATTGATGTCAGACTGACTGGGCGGTAATTATTTGGGTCCTCTCTTTTCCCCTTTTTGAAAATAGGGACAACATTTGCCCTCCTCCAGTCTGCCGGGACTTCGCCTGTTCTCCAGGAATTCTCGAAGATGACTGCCAGTGGTTCTGAGATCACATCTGCCAGTTCTTTTAATACTCTTGGATGCAGCTCATCTGGCCCTGGAGACTTGAATACATCTAAACTAGCCAAGTATTCTTGTACTATCTCCTTAGTTATTCTGGGCTGTGTTTCCTCTGCTGAATCATTTGCTCCAAATTCTTCAGGTCGGGCATTGTTTTCTTTATCGGAGAAGACTGAGGCAAAGAAGGCATTGAGGAGTTCAGCCCTTTCTGTGTCCCCTGTTTGCATTACACCATCTTCTCCTCTGAGTGACCCCACTGTTTCTTTGTTCTTCCTTTTGCTACGAACATACCCATAAAAGCCTTTTTTGTTGCTTTTAACCTCTCTAGCAAGCCTGAGTTCATTCTGTGCTTTAGCTTTTCTGACTTTGTGTCTACACGTGCTGGCTATTTGTTTGAATTCCTCTTTGGTGGTTTCCCCCCTTTTCCATTTTTTGTACACATCCTTTTTTAATCTTAACTCAGTTAAAAGTTCTTTAGATAGCCACCCTGGCTTCTTTAGGCACCTTCCATGTTTCCGTCTCATTGGTATTGCCTGAAGTTGTGCTTTTACTATCTCCCTCTTAACAAACTCCCAGCCATCATGAACTCCCTTTCCTTTTAATATTACTGTCCATGGGATCTCACCCAGCACTTCCCTAAGTTTTATAAAGTCGGCTTTCTTAAAGTCAAGAAATTGAGTCCTAGTATGCTTGGCTGCTCCTTTCCGCTGTATAGTAAACTTCAGAAGAGCATGATCACTCGCGCCTAATGATCCTTCCACTTCTACCCCACTAACCAGGTCATCAACATTGGTTAGGACCAGATCTAAAATGGCTGTTCCTCTTGTTGCTTCTCCCACTTTCTGGACAACGAAGTTGTCTGCAAGGCCAGTGAGGAATCTGTTTGACCTTATGCTCTTGGCTGAGTTTGACATCCAGCAAATATCCGGGTAATTGAAGTCCCCCATTACTACTATCTCCCTTCCTTTTGCATGCTTGGCCATCTGTTCCAGGAAGGCATCATCTATGTCCTCCGTTTGGCTTGGGGATCTATAGTAAACTCCCAAAATGAGGTCCCTGTTATTCTTCTCTCCCTTAATTTTGACCCAGATGCTCTCACTTTGGCTTTGAGGCTCTAAATCTTGGATCTCTTCACAGGTATACACATCCCTGACATATAACGCCACTCCTCCTCCTTTCTTGTCTGGTCTGTTTCTCTGAAATAGATTGTAACCCTCCATTATTACATTCCAGTCGTGGGACTTATCCCACCAGGTTTCAGTGATGCCTATTATGTCATATTTAGTTTGCTGTACCAAGAGCTCAAGCTCATCTTGTTTATTACCCATGCTTTGCGCATTAGTGTACAGACATTGAAGTCCATTAATCATTCCCCCGTGTCTCTTATTTAAGGATTTTTTCCTCCCACCACTGGGTCTGCGTGCTGTTTGCTCCATTTGGTCTATGACATTTGGATGATCATCTTCATCAATTGATAGAATCCTACCTTCAGGAGCACTGTCTTCCTCCCCCACATTAGAGATGTGCTTAGAGATCAGGAGATTATTAAGAAGGCCCAAAAAGTTTTGAAGGATTACTTTGAGATAAACATGAGCACTACGGTGGAAAAAAGAACTATCTGGGACGCAAGCAAAGCTGTGATGAGGGGGTTCTTGATACAACAGAACGCTGTAAAGAAAAGGATACAAAATGAAAGGAAAGACAAGATCCTGCAGAAAATTAAAGAAGTGGAGAAGAAGTTAAGATCAAATCCGAAGTCACAGCCGATTCTGAGAGAAATTAAACTCTACCAAGCACAATATTCTAAACTGATAAACCAGGAAATAGAGTGGAAAATTAAATTAATGAAACAAAAAACTTTTGAATCGGCGAATAAATGTGGGAAACTGCTTGCGTGGCAGCTGAAGAAGAGACAAAAATTAAATACAGTTACAAATCTAGAAATCGAAGGAAGAAATATTCAGAACCCCATGGAAATCAGAAAGTGCTTCCAGAGATATTTCAAAAAATTATATACTCAAGGGCCGCAAGACGAGGTTGAGATTAAACAATTTTTGGAAAGAAATGGACTAACAAAATTGTCACCAAAAAACAGATCAATCCTGAACAACAAAATAACATGAGAAGAGATTGAACAAGCCATTCAGAACATGCAATTGGGCAAATCTCCAGGGCCAGACGGCCTGACCTCCAAGTATTATAAGACATTAAAAGACTACCTGATCCAACCAATGATGGAGGTCTGCAACGAAATTAAGGAGGGGAAGAGGGCGCCGGAATCGTGGAAGGAAGCTTTTATCACATTGATACCAAAACTGGAAACTGAAAAGACACAACTCAAGAACTATCGTCCCATTTCCCTTTTAAATGTGGATTACAAAATATTTGCAGATGTTTTGGCAAGCAGATTTAAGAGAGTTTTAAACGAGGTAATCCATAAAGACCAAGCAGGCTTTCTCCCAGGTAGACACATGTTTGCTAATACAAGGAACATTATTGACATTCTGGAACTTTTGCAAACAGATATAAACACAAAAGCAGTGCTAATTTTTATAGATGCGGAGAAGGCCTTTGATAATATTTCTTGGAAATTTATGAAGGGAAATTTAAAAGAAATGGGAGTGGGACGAGGGTTTGAGAATGGGATTGATGCAATATATTCAGAACAAAAGGCCAAATTGATAGTTAACAATGTGGTTACAGAAGAGTTCAAAATTGAAAAAGGAACACGACAAGGCTGCTCGATTTCCCCTCTGTTATTTATTTCGGTTCTGGAGGTGCTCTTGAACATGATCAGAGGGGACCGGTTGGTGGAAGGGATTCAGGTCGGAGCGAAACAATACAAACTTAAAGCTTTTGCAAATGACCTAGTTTTGACCCTGCAGGAGCCAGAATCTAGTACGAAAAGAGTATTACAATTGATTCAGGACTTTGGTCGGGTGGCGGGATTTAAATTAAACAAACAGAAAACCAAGGTGTTGGGGAAAAAATTGACAGATACAGAGTCAGAACGGTTTCAGAGAGAAACAGAACTAACTGTTGTTAAAAAAGTAAAGTACCTAGGGGTAAACATAACAGCAAAAAAATCTGAGTCTATTTAAGGATAATTATGAAAAATGTTGGTCTGAAATTAAGAGAGACTTGGACAGTTGGACAAAACTGAAGCTTTCTTTGTTAGGCCGAATTGCTGCTATTAAGATGAATGTATTGCCAAAAATGTTGTTTTTGTTTCAAACACTACAGATTGTGGACAAGACGGAGTGCTTCCGGAAGTGGCAGAAAGATATATCTAAATTTGTCTGGCAGGGCAAAAAGCCCAGAATTAAGTTTAAGATATTAACAGACGCGAAAGAAAGAGGGGGCTTTGCCCTGCCAGACTTAAAGTTGTACTATGAAGCCACAGCTTTCTGCTGGCTAAAAGACTGGCTACTTCTCGAAGACACTGACGTACTGGACCTGGAAGGTTTTAACAATGCTTTTGGTTGGCATGCATACTTATGGTATGACAAGGTCAAGATCAATAAGGCCTTTAAAAACCATATTGTCAGGAAAGCAGTGTTTAATGTCTGGACAAAATACAAAGACTTATTGGAAAATAAAACTCCAAGGTGGCTTTCACCTCTGGAAGCTAAGGCCCGAAAAAGACCCAATATGGAGGCCAAATGGCCAAAATATTGGGAAATATTAGAAAAAGACGGAGACAATTGGAAACTGCAGAGTTTGGAGAAAATGAAGGACAAAGTGCGAGACTGGTTACATTACGCTCAGATTAAAGAAGTTTTTAAAAATGACAAAAAGTTAGGGTTCCAGGTGGAGAAATCCAAGTTAGAAACAGAATTGTTAGAACCAAAGACTAAGGTACTATCTAGAATGTATAACTTGCTGTTAAAATGGAACACACAAGACGAAATGGTTAAATCGGCTATGATAAAGTGGGCACAGGACATTGGGCATAACATTATGTTTGAGGACTGGGAAAGGTTATGGACCACTGGGCTGAACTTCACTGCATGTAATGCTCTGAAGGAAAATGTAAGGAAAATGATATATAGATGGTACATGACCCCAGTTAAACTTGCCAAAATATACCATTCGTCTGATAATAAATGTTGGAAATGTAAAGAAAATGAAGGAACATTCTTTCACCTCTGGTGGACATGCCCTAAGGTGAAGGCCTTCTGGGAAATGATATATAATGAGCTGAAAAAGGTATTTAAGTATACCTTCACCAAGAAACCAGAGGCCTTCCTTTTGGGTATTGTCGGCCAGAAGGTGCTAAAGAAGGACCGAACATTTTTTATGTATGCAACAACGGCAGCAAGGATACTCATCGCAAAAAACTGGAAAACTCAAGATCTACCCACACTGGAAGAGTGGCAGATGCAGCTGATGGACTATATGCAACTGGCCGAGATGACTGGCAGAATCCGAGACCTGGGAGAAGAGAGGATTGAGGAAGACTGGAAGAAATTTAAGATGTATTTACAAAAACATTGTAATTTGGTTGAATGTTAAGAAGGATGCTAGATTATAAAAAATTGTCCACCACTAAATTAGATTTTGAATTTGATGATAAGTGAGATTAAAGAAAACATAAATTTTATGGAGAATTGCTAGATTATACTTAAATGAGTGGATATAAGATCGTAAACAAGTTGATAATTTGCTTGGAAAAACCTTTTAACGATGTAAATGGGAGTGGGAGACGTGAGGGAGTCCAAAGAAGTGATGAAACTACGTTGTGATGGAAGTAAGATTGTTTATTATCGGTGCATTTGTATTCAAAAACTCTAATAAATATTTATATAAAAAAAAAAAAAATCCCGCCACCCGACCAAAGTCCTGAATCAATTGTAGTACCCTTTTCGTACTAGATTCTGGCTCCTGCAGAGTCAAAACTCGGTCATCTGCAAAAGCTTTAAGTTTATATTGTTTCGCTCCGACCTGAATTCCTTCCACCAACCGGTCCCCTCTAATCATATTCAAGAGCACCTCCAGAACCGAAATAAATAGCAAAGGGGAAATAGGGCAGCCTTGTCGTGTTCCTTTTTCAATTGTAAACTCTTCTGTAACCACATTGTTAACTATCAATTTAGCCTTTTGTTCTGAGTATATTGAATCAATCCCATTCTTAAAACCCCGTCCCACTCCCATTTCTTTTAGATTTCCCTTCATAAATTTCCAGGAAATATTGTCAAAGGCCTTCTCCGCATCTATAAAAATTAACACTGCTTTTGTATTTATGTCTGTTTGCAAAAGTTCCAAAATGTCAATTATGTTCCTTGTATTAGCAAACAAGTGTCTACCTGGGAGAAAGCCTGCCTGGTCCTTGTGAGTTACTTCGTTTAAAACTTTTTTAAATCTACTTGCCAAAATGTCTGCAAATATTTTGTAATCCACATTTAAAAGAGAGATGGGACGATAGTTCTTAAGTTGTGTCTTTTCAGCTTCTGATTTTGGTATCAATGTGATAAAAGCTTCCTTCCACGATTCCGGCGCCCTCTTCCCCTCCATAATTTCATTGCTAACCTCCATCAGTGGTTGTATCAAATAGTCTTTTAATGTCTTATAGTACTTGGAGGTCAGCCCATCTGGCCCTGGAGATTTGCCCAGTTGTAAAATATAGAAATTTAAATAATAATAAATAATTTGATAGCACAAAATTGGAAGACAACAAACATACCAACTGTTAAAGAGTGGCAAAGTAAATTATTTGAATACATAGAATTGGCAAAAATGGCACAAAAAATTAGAGACCAGAAAGATACAAAGTTTATTAAGGAATGGAATAAATTTATAACATATATTGAAGCAGATGTAAGACATTTAAATATCACAGTAGGTTTAATATAACCCTTCGACGCGTAGATGTTATAAATCAAAATTGCGGGAAAAATTATTTGTTATATAATCCAAAACTGAGGTGGAGGGAAGTCAATTATTTGTATGATGCTCTTTGTTGTTTGTTTTCTTTTTTGTGGTGATTTTGCTTTGTTGTTGTTTGTGTTTGACTGGTTAACGGAAATTAATAAAAAGAATTTTTTTTTTTTTAAAAAAAGAAATTTAAATAATAATCATCAGGCCAATGGCCCACCTGGTCCAGCATCCTGTTCTTGAAGCGGCTGACCAGATGCCCCAATACAGGCCTAGGCAAACTCAGCCCTCCAGATGCCCCGGGACCACAACTCCCACCATCCCTAGCCAACAGGACCAGTGGTCAGGGATGACGGGAGCTGCAGTCCCAAAACATCTGGAGGGCTGAGTCCGCCCATGCCTGCCCCAATGCAGATAATTACAATGAATCTGCATTTTAGACCATTTGGAGTTTCTGGAGCAGTCTCAAGGGTAGCCCTGTTTATCTATCTATCTATCTATCTATCTATCTATCTATCTATCTATCTATCTATTTGTGGCATTTATACCCTGCCCTCCCCAGCTCAGAGCAAGTTAAAGTAGTCTAGTCTGCAGGTGACTGCTGCATGGATCACCATGGCTAGGTTGGAAAGTGACCGGTACGGTACCAATCACCTAACCTGGCATAGATTAAAAAATGCCAGTTTGGCTACATTTGTGACCAGTGCCTCCATAGAGACAGAAGTGTCCAGGATCACACCGGGACTCCTGATGGTGGCTACAGGTGAATATTGAGCCCCATGAAGAGCTGGGAGCTGGCAAACCAAACCGAAATCATTCCGGCCCAGCCATTGGACCCCCCTCTTTAATGGATAGAGATTCAGCCGACTCCGTTTCCTCCATCCCAGTACACCCACCTAAAAATTGGCCAATATATCCAGGGTAGCATCTGGCCAGGGCCACATAGCAGTAGATCCATGATGTTTGTGGTCAGATCTGTGGTTTGAATAAACAGTGAATTTGGGGTTCCCCAATGCAAAAACACTGAGCATCCATGAGGATCCGTGCTTCGGAACCACGGTTTTGGGCTATAGAGTGGCCAGGAAGCCGTGGATCCGAGGTTTTTTTTGCTGCAGGCTGTGCCCCTGGCTATGATGTGTGATTTGACAGTGAATTTGGGTTGGCCCAATGCAAAAAGTGTGAGGATCCATGAGGCTCCGTGCTTCAAAACCATGGCCCAGGTGGTTGGTTTCACACGTCCAAGCAGCCTGTCCACATCCTTAGGGGTAACGGATTAAAATAGATTCCATGCAACTTGACCAGACAGGGCTCTAGCACTTTGCCGCCACAGCCCTGCTTCTATGGTGGTGTCTACCTCCTTCCAAATCTAAGCGACTTTATCTGCAAAAAAACTTTGCAAAATCGTTGCAGGAGATTTTGGGGTCTTTACAAGAGTCTCCTGCTACTATTTTCTGCAGATGCAATAGAGGCGTTGAAGAAAGTCTTCTTCGCCAACGCTGTCGCCACTTGGTAGGCTCGACGTTCAGCTCTAACCCGTGTCTGGTCTTATTCAGAATGAGTTTTCTGCCACCGGTGCTCTAGCCATCTCAGTGACTGTTTCCTCGCCCTCAGCTCCAGAGAAAACCACGGGGCTGTCCAGGCTCCATGGAGTCAGAGAGGGCACTTCGGAGCCAGACAGTTGATAGCCATGGTTAACTCCACATTCCAGTGGACCACCAGGGAATCAGCTGGAACCCATTTGGATCCATTAAGTGGCGGGGGCGGACCATCCAAATCGGTCCCACCTCTCTGCAGAGGGGAAGGGTTGCGGAGAAGCCCACTTGCACCAGGAAGTGATCTGACCATGGCACTTCTTTCGTTTCACTTTTACTTAGTGTCAGATCACCCACATCACTAGAGGTGAACACCAGGTCTAAGGCATGTCCGTGACTATGAGTTGGGCCAAACTTATTCAGGGACAGCTCCATGGAGGCCATGCTTTCCATGAAGTCCCGAGCAGCCCCTTGTAAGGTCGTGTTGGCATGGAGGTTAAAATCCCCATGGACAACCAAACTAGGTGTCTCCAGGAGAACATCCGCCACGACCTGAAGCAGCTCGGGCAAGGAATCCTTGGTGCAGCGGGGAGGTCAGTACACCAAAAGGAATCCTGTACTGCCCCTGCTGCCCAACTTCCAGAACATGCACTCAGAGAACTGGGTCTTCCCAGTAGGATGCCTGATGCAAGCTAGTGACTTCCTAAAAATCACTGCAACCCCCCCCCCCCATGACCTGGGTTGCTGTACGTAAGAGAAACCTGGTGGACAAGCAGCAGCTAGGACAGGCCCATCTGCTTCATCCAACCAAGTCTCTGTTACACATGCCAGGTCAAGTCCTCCATCCACGATCAAGTCATGGATGGCAGTGGTCTTATGAGTCATTGACTTAGCATTGCACAGCAACAACTTCAGGTCATATGGGTTTCCCTTGTTGAGCGCAAATATAACATTGAATCACAATGGTACAAAATAACTCAGCAAGCTGACATTTATCAAGAGTTAAACAAAGGTTAGTGTACTAAATATTATTTCCAATTCTAGGTAGTTTGCTATTGGAGAAATACCATATATGATTATAAACATCTAAAACAAAAATTATTTAAAAATATGATTTCATTTCTAGATCAGACAGACAAGATTTCTTCTACTATATGTTTCTTTCTTTATCATATACACACAAAGCTTCTATTTTTAAACAGGAAATATTTTTGTAACCTAAGGTCTATTATACAAATCCATACAGATGTTCATTTTGTTACATTTCTGTTAAGTTGTATACAAATTATAAAGATTCCAAGTTTTTTTATGTTCCTCCACGAGTCTATTATTTACTAAACTGGCGAGTTTTGCCATTATTGCATATTCTGATAGTTTCTCTTTCCATGCATTTATTTCCATATGTCAGATTTCCATATGTTAGCCAACACCACTCTGACTGCTGTGGTCATATAACTAAATCGTTCCACTGATGATTTCACAATACAGTAGCTGAAGGAGTCGTTCCCAATGGCATAGTTTTGGGGTCCAATGCAAATGTAGGGTTTTTTTTTTACATTTTTTTGCATTTCAAAATGAATTTTCCTCCAAAACTTTTTGGTCTTTTCACAGGTCCACCATAAATGGAAGAAGGTTCCTTGAGGTCTATGACATTTCCAGCAATGTCCATTCATTTCATTATTCATCTTCTGTATATCTTACAAAGTTATTGTGATGGGATGATGAGCTGCTTGTGCGTAAAAGCTTAGTCCCTCAGAGTTTGGGCATGGTTCTCAAACTCTGTCCTTAGCGGAGCCCTTAAACATGACTCCCTTAATCGCTGGCAGAATCCGACAGTGGGCGTTTACGGAATCTACTCCAGCATAAAAGCTCCTTGACGGAAACGCGTCTTCTGTACTCTGCTTAGTCAGATTTTCTAAAGATTCATTTATTTTAAGCAATGCCTGTGTCACTGAATCCATGAATGCAGATACGAAACAATTGACAGAACTCACAGCAAAATTAGATTTAAACACCAAAAGCATCACATCTAATACAGAGACCATAAATAAACTGGTGCAAGAAAACGCTACTATTAGGAAAATTGCGGAAGAAGCTAAATTTACTGCAGAATCCACACAGGGAAACTTAGTACCGGTTTGTAAGAAGCTTGACCAGCATGAGGCGACCTTGTCTTTGTGGGAAATGCAGCGCAAGGAGAAGAATTTGAGACTTAGACTTGTTCCAGAGAGTGAAGGGGACAGTCTAGTGGACTTTCTCACAAAAGAACTTTCGGAATTTTGGCAGGTGAACCTAGAGGAAGAAGAATTTGAGATAACAACTGCCTTCAGATTGGGCAGAAGGCAAGGTAGGAAGATCCCAAGGGATTGCCTGATAACTTTGAGATCCAAAGAGGAAAGAGACAAAATATTAAACTTGCATTACCAGAAAACTCTTCAGATCGAAAACGCTACTGTGCAAATCTATAGGGACATCCCAAAATATATTCTAGAGGTAAGAACCTACTTCAAGAACTTGGTTGACCTGCTGAAAAAGAACAACATACCTTTCAGGTGGGAATATCCACAAGGTCTGTCCTTTAATTTCAAAGGAAAGAAAGTCAAGATAAGAACAGTACAAGATAAAGAACAATTCCTGGACAGATACGAGGAGGACTTGGTGAAAGGAGTGCTGAACTCGACATCTGACACAGACTTGGGAAACCTGACATTTGGGCTTAAGTCACCAACGGAAGAACAGCCGCAGGGTGCGGCTGGAGGAAACTAACCAACAATGTCTCTGCGATTCCTTTTTTTTTTATAATATTTTTATTAAGTTTATGAAGTACAGAAAAAAGAAATAAAGACATAGATAGAAAAATACAGTAGAAAAATTACAAATTTCCATAATCCTGTTTTCCAACACATCTATTGGACTTCCCCACATCCTCCAAACCCTGCATTCTCTGTAGTACAAAATATCAGCAATTTGTTAACTTATTTCCAGACATTATTGTATCTTTCATTTTATCATGTTGCCTAATTTCAAAACTATTGTAACCCAAATCTTGTATGTTTTAACTTAAACATAATAAAGTTATTTCATTATTCCACCTTTAACTTCTTATATCTTAATTTCCATTTCATTAATTTACCAATGCTGAAGCAAGAATTTCTAGAAAGAGCATTTTTTAACATTCATACAACTTGTAATGTTTTTTCAAATAGTCTTTAAATTTTTCCCAGTCCTCCTCGATTGTTTCTTCTCCCAAGTCTCGGATTCTGCCAGTCATTTCAGCCAGTTCCATATAGTCCATCAACTGCGTCTGCCATTCCTCCAGCGTGGGTAAATCTTGTGTCTTCCAATGCTTAGCAATCAGGATCCTTGCTGCTGTGGTAGCATACATAAAAAAAGTTCTATCTTTCTTAAGTACTCTCTGGTCCACAATGCCCAGAAGAAAGGCCTCCGGTTTCTTAGGTAAGGTATATCTAAGTACCTTTTTTAGTTCATTATGAATCATCTCCCAAAAGGCCTTCACTTTCGGGCAAGTCCACCAGAGGTGAAAGAATGTCCCTTCCGCCTCTTTACATTTCCAACATTTGTTATCAGACAGGTGATATATCTTAGCAAGTTTGACTGGGGTCATGTACCACCGGTATATCATTTTCATAATATTTTCCTTCAAGGCACTACATGCCGTAAATTTCATTCCGGTGTTCCATAACCTTTCCCAGTCTTCAAACATAATGTTGTGCCCCAAGTCCTGTGCCCATTTTATCATGGCGGATTTGACTGTCTCGTCCTGTGTATTCCATTTAAGCAGCAAATTATACATTCTCGAAAGTAATTTATTTTTTGGCTCTAACAGTTCTGTCTCTAGTTTCGATTTTTCCACCTGGAATCCAACCTTTTTATCCACTTTAAAAACCTCCTGGATTTGAGCATAATGCAACCAATCTCGCACCTTGTTTTTCAATTTTTCCAAGCTCAGCAGCCTCCAATTGTCTCCAATTTTTTCAATTATTTCCCAATATTTAGGCCAGTAGGCTTCCATGTTAAGTCTCTTACGTGCCTTGGCCTCCACCGGTGAGAGCCACCTCGGAGTCTTACTCTCCAATAAGTCCTTATATTTTGTCCAGACCATCAAAATTGCTCTTCTGACAATATGGTTTTTAAACAATTTGTGAACTTTAACCTTGTCATACCACAAATATGCATGCCACCCAAAAGCATTGTCAAACCCTTCCAGATCTAGGACATCAGTGTTTTCCAATAAGATCCAATCTTTCAACCAGCAGAAGGCTGCAGATTCATAATATAATCTCAAGTCTGGCAGGGCAAATCCCCCTCTTTCTTTCGCATCAGTTAGTATTTTAAACTTTATTCGGGGCTTTTTGCCCTGCCAAACAAACTTGGAAATATCCTTCTGCCACTTTCCAAAACATTCCACTTTGTCCACGATCTGTAGGGCCTGAAACAGAAATAACATTTTCGGCAATACATTCATCTTTATAGCTGCTATCCGGCCCAACAAGGAAAGTTTCAATCTTGACCATATTTCCAAATCTCTTTTGATTTCTGACCAACATTTCTCATAATTGTCTTTAAACAAATTCAAATTTTTGGAGGTCAAGTACACCCCTAGATATTTTACTTTTTTAACCACATTTAATTCTGTTTCTTTCAGGAACTCATCTGTTTCTGTAGTTGTCAATTTTTTTGCTAGAACCTTAGTTTTTTGCTTGTTCAGCTTAAATCCCGCCACCCGACCAAAATCAGAAATTAATTCTAACACTCTTTTAGTGCTAGAGACTGGCTCCTGTAATGTTAATACCAAGTCATCTGCAAAAGCTTTCAGTTTATATTGTTTCACTCCGACCTCAATTCCTTGTACAGACCGGTCCTTTCTAATCATGTTCAATAGCACCTCCAGGACTGAAATAAACAATAGGGGGGATAGGGGGCACCCCTGTCGTGTCCCTTTTTCTATTTTGAACTCCTCTGTCACCACATTGTTAACAATCAATTTAGCTTTTTGCTCTGAGTAAATTGCTTCTATTCCATTTTCAAACCCCCGCCCGACTCCCATCCCTTCCAAATTTTTCTTCATAAACATCCAAGAAATGTTGTCAAAGGCTTTCTCCGCATCAGTAAAGATTAAAACCGCTCTAGTATTAAGATTTGTTTGTAGAAGTTCCAAAATGTCAATGATGTTTCTTGTATTATCAAACAAATGCCTACCGGGGAGAAAGCCAGCCTGGTCCTTATGGATCACTTCATTAAGTACTTTTTTAAACCTACTTGCTAAAATATCCGCAAAAATTTTGTAATCCACGTTTAGGAGTGAGATGGGGCGGTAGTTCTTAAGCTGGGTCTTTTCAGTTTCTTGTTTAGGTATCAATGTGATGAAAGCTTCTTTCCATGTCTCCGGTGCCTTCCTCCCCTCCATAATCTGATTGCAGACCTCCAACAGAGGTTGTATCAAATAGTCCTTCAAAACCTTATAATATTTGGAGGTAAGTCCATCAGGGCCTGGAGATTTGCCTAGTTGAAGGTTCTGAATGGCACTTTCAATTTCTTGCTGGGTGATATTACTATTCAGGGTAGTTCTCATTTCCTGAGTTATTTTTTGTAATCCATTAGTTTTAAGGAATTGATCCATCTCAAAGTCTTTCTGTGGCCCTTGTGAATAAAGTTCTTTAAAATATCTCTGGAAACACTTTCTAATTTCCTCGGGTTTCTGAACCATTCTCCCTTCAATCTCTAGATTTGTAACTGTGTTAAGTTTTTGTCTCTTTTTCAACTGCCATGCTAGCAGTTTCCCACACTTGTTTGCTGATTCAAAGGATCTTTGTTTCATTTGTTTAATTTTCCATTCCACCTCTTGATTTATCAATTTCGAATATTGTGCCTGGAAAAATTTCACCTCTCTCAGCACTTCCTTCGACTTGGGCCTAGATCTTAATTTTTTCTCTCCTTCTCTTATTTTCTCCAATATCTTCTCCTTCTTTTCATTCCAGAACTTTTTCTTAATCGTATTTTGTTGTATTAGAAACCCTCTCATAACTGCTTTACTTGCGTCCCAGATTGTTCTTTTTTCCACAGTGGTGTTTAAATTTATTTCAAAATAGTCCTTTAAAGTTTTTTGGGCCTTCTTAACAATCTCCTGGTCCCTTAATAAGGTGTCATTCATTTTCCATCTAAAGGATCCGGTTATGTTAAGTCTCAGTTCCACTTTCAAAGCATTATGGTCGGAGCAAGTTTTTGGGCAGATTTCCACTTTTCTAGTCTTAGGTACCAGTCCTCTAGTTGTCCATATTTGGTCGATTCGTGTCCATGTCAGATGAGCTTCAGAAAAGAAAGTTCCTTCTTTTCCTAAGGGGTTCTTAACCCTCCATATGTCAATTAAGTCCATATTGTCAGTCATTTCAAAGAAAGTTTTAGGTAGTCTGCCATCTTTCGTTATGTTAGCACTTTGCGACTTATCCATGTTTACAGATACGACCCCATTCATATCGCCCAACATAATAATGTTGTTGTAGTCTAAATAGTCCAGCATAATCTCATGCAGCTTCCTGAAAAATTCTGATTTTCCTTCATTTGGAGCATATATTCCTAATATCAAAAATTTTTCTCCTTGCGTCTGAATTTCAATCGCCAAAATTCTGCCGTGTTCATCTTTAAATAGAAATTTCGGTGACAGGCTCTCCTTTGCATAAATCACCACTCCTCTTTTCTTAACTTTATCCGAAGAAATAAATTCTTGGCCTAATCTTTTATTAATTAACACTTTTCTATGGAGCCTTGTCACATGTGTTTCTTGCAGGCAAATAATGTCCAATTGTTCTTTTTTCAAAATATGAAATACTTTTCTTCTTTTTTCCGGAGAGTTTCCGCCATTTATATTCCAGCTAAGAAGCTGCAGAGACATCCTGGTTTAGTTGGTGGGTCTTACAATGGGGTGTCTAGGTTTTCCTCCGGTCCCGGAGGTAGTGGTGCTGGTCCAGATCCAGACGGTGTAGGTTTTGGTGGTGGTCCCGGTGGTGGTGGTGGCCAAGAAGCTGCAGCTCCTTTTTGAAGATCCTCCTCGTGGTCGTGTAGGAACTTCTGCTGATCCTCAGGTGATTTAATTCTTACTTTCCTTTCTTTATAAGTAAATGATAGTCCTTGTGGAAACTCCCACCTATAAGGAATTGCGTTATGTCTTAGCAATTTGGTCAGGTCTGTGTAGGTGGTCCTAAGATCCAATAGATGTTTGGGAATATCTCTGTAGATTTCTGCCTTTTTACCTTCTATCTCCAAGGATTTTTTGAAATGTAGGCCTAATATCTTATCTCTTTCCTCTCTTGATCTCAAAATAACCAAACAGTCTCTAGCCTTATCTTTCTTTACCGATCTTCCCAGTCTAAAGGCCGTCACGATTTTAAAGTCTTTATCTTCCTCAATTCCCCAGAATTTAGAAAATAGGAGTGTCAGAAATCCCTCTAAGTTGCCTGCCTCCAATTCTGGGATGGCCCTTAACCTGAGGTTATTTTCCTTGCTTTTCAATTCAACCAGTGACAGGTAGGCTTGTTGTTCCCCTACTTGTCTTTTCAAAGGCCTAACTTCCCCTTTAATCTCATCAACTTTTCGGTTTGCCTGCTCTGCTTTTTGATTGGCTTCCACAGCTAATTTATAATTTTCAGCCGTAGCTCCTTGCAAATTGTCAATTGCCTGAGTATGCTGGGAAACCTGCTCAGTTAATTTACCAATAGAGGATGTGGCTTGGTCAATTTTTGTTGATTGATTGTCCACCTTTTGATTTAAAATTGCCAGTTGCTCCAGAATTTGTTTCAGGACTGATTCAGATCCTCCAGTTGCCATATCTTCTGTAGCAGGCTGCTCAGTTTCCACCTCCTGTGCTGTTAGCACAGTTGGGACAGATGATCTGCGTTGATGAGTTAAAGTTGTTTGAACAAGTTGCACAGGTTTCTTTTCTTTTTCTTTTTCTTTAGCTTTGGCTGCTCCTGTTTTCCCTGGGCCACTCATTCCACACCTGCCTCAGTTCAAGGTCAAATTGTCTTTTATTCCATGAGAAAGACAAGTTCAAAATATAAACAATTAAACCACAAGAAGTCTCAATAAAGTACAGTTCCCAGGCCTCTATGTCTCCACAATCCTCTAGGGGGAGTATTTCAAAATTTCAAGAAAGGAAAGAACTCTTTTCCGCCATTGAAGTTCCTATAATCCTGTATTAAGTCTTTGTAATTCCTGAATACAAAAGGAAGGTTCCCAAAGCTTTCTATTTCTTGATTAAAAGCCACAAGGTGTCAAGAATGGTCCCAGAAACAATGTTTAAACGTTAATATCTCAGTCTATGTAACAGTTTGAACTTCAGCAACAGTATCAGCAGTTTGACAGTTCTCTGTTGCACTCTGGCAGCCCGACGACTAGGTTATCCCTTTTAACTCCGTATATCTCAAAAATAGGAAGAAAGTTCCAAAAATTAAGTCCACAAGCTTCACAAAAGTTTCCCTTTTAACTTCTAGAAACAAAGTCTGTCAATGCACCTTTGTTCTATTTTTACGATCCTTTTTGGGCGCTACAGCGCACTTCAGCCCTTGCTTTGATCTAGTTAGCAGGATCGGAAGACGGACTTCCTGTTACTCGCCTCCCGTTTTCAGTCCAAATCCATAAAATTAGTCCAAAATTTAGTACCCCTTACTCACGGGTATGTAGCTGTCAAATTCGATGTTTTCAAGAAGAAAGGTCAGCGCTCATCGGCAGCAGCAGCGCGTCTTTGCATCCACGAAAAGAGCGATGAACTCACAGCGCCGCTCCCCCTTTCCCATTCCGGAGCCCCTTACGGGGTTCCTTCTACGTTTCTGGGGGGGCTTTGGGCGCCCGCCGAGTCCCACGGCCACAGGCTCACTCTGCCTGTGGTTTTTCTTGACGGGTCTCCGCTTTGCCGCAGCGGACGACCCTTTTTCGCGGAGCCCCTCTTCACAGGGTAAAGAGGACCGCCATTGCCGTTTTGCGCCGCCTCCGGAAGTCCCAACAATGTCTCTGCGATTCATAACCTGGAATTGTAACGGATTGAACCTTCCCAGAAAAAGGCGTGAAGTTTTTCATATTTTGAAAAGAGAACAATTGGATGTGATTTGTCTACAAGAAACCCATGTGACAAGGGCACATAGAAGATTACTTATAAACAAAAGATTAGGACAAGAGTTTATTTCATCAGATAAAGTCAAGAAAAGAGGCGTGGTGATTTATGTAAAAGAGAAACTGGACCCAAAACTGATTTTTAAAGATGAACATGGAAGAATTTTGGCAATTGAAATACAAATCCAAGGAGAAAAGTTTTTGATAGTTGGCATATATGCACCAAATGAAGGGAAGGCAGAATTTTACAAGAAATTGCATGAGACATTGATGGACTTTTTGGATTATAAGGTGATTCTTTTAGGAGATATGAACGGTGTCGTTTCTACAAATATGGACAAAGCACAAAGACAGGTGATTTCAAAGGATGGGAGATTACCTAAGATATTTTTTGAAATGACTGAAAATATGGACTTGATTGACATTTGGAGAACAAGAAACCCTCTCGAGAGAGAGGGGACATTCTTTTCAGAGTCACAGATGACATGGACAAGAATAGATCAAATATGGATTACTAGTGGAATGGCTCCAAAGATTAAAAAAGTGGAAATCTGCCCAAAGACATGCTCCGACCATAACGCGGTAAAGATGGAAATGAAGGTAACAACAACTGGTTCCTTTAGATGGAGAATGAATGACACCCTTTTTAGAGATCCAGAAGTTTACAAAAAGGCCCAAAAAACTTTGAGGGACTATTTTGAGATAAATTTGAGGACAGAGGTGGAGAAAAGAGTGATCTGGGACGCAAGCAAGGCCGTGATGCGAGGTTTCCTAATACAGCAGAATTCCTTAAAAAGGAGGAAACAAAATGAGAAGAAAGACAGGATTTTGGATAAAATTAAAGAAGGCGAAAAGAAACTGAGGTCGAAACCAAAGTCTCATGAGATTTTGAGAGAAATTAAGTTTTACCAGATGCAGTATATGGAATTGATGAATCAGGAGATAGAATGGAAAATTAAGCAAATGAGACAAAGGACATTTGAATCAGCAGATAAATGTGGGAAACTTCTATCATGGCAACTGAAGAAGAGACAGAAACTGAATATGGTCACAAGTTTGGAGGTGGATGGAAAGAATATCTCTAAGCCAAATGAGATTAGTAACTGCTTTCAGAGTTATTTCAGAAGACTGTATGCACAAGGGCCAGAAAATGAAGGAGAAATGGAAGATTTTCTTAAGAACTATGGATTACAAAAAATTTCGCAACAGAGTATGATGGTTTTAAATGAGAAAATAACCGAGCAAGAAATAGAGGGGGCCATTCAAAATATGCAATTAGGGAAATCTCCAGGACCAGATGGACTAACCTCCAGATACTACAAAGCACTAAAGGAATGGTTAATACAGCCGCTTAAGGAGGTTTGTAATGAAATATTAGAGGGGAGAAAGGCACCTGAATCGTGGAAAGAAGCTTTCATTTCACTTATACCAAAGACTGAAGCTGACAAGAAACAGATCAAGAACTATCGCCCTATATCATTACTTAATGTGGATTACAAAATATTTGCAGACATTTTGGCAAAAAGATTAAAGAAGGTGTTGGTGGAGGAGATTCAAAAGGACCAAGCAGGCTTTCTCCCGGGTAGACATTTATCAGATAACGTAAGGAATATAATTGACATTATAGAAATGTTGACAGTTAATACTAATACAAAGGCAGTTTTGATTTTTGTGGACGCGGAGAAAGCCTTTGACAATATCTCTTGGAATTTTATGAAGAAGAATCTCCATGGGATGGGGGTAGGCCAAAGGTTTGAAAACGGTATAGGTGCAATATATTCGGAACAAAAGGCAAAACTAATTGTAAATAATGTGGTTACTGATGAACTTTCCATAGAAAAAGGGACACGGCAGGGATGCCCAATTTCCCCGTTACTCTTTATATCAGTCCTGGAGGTTTTGTTGAATATGATAAGGGGGGACCAGCTGGTGAAAGGGGTTCAGGTCGGAGCCAGAGAGTACAAATTGAAGGCTTTTGCAGATGACTTAGTTTTGACCTTACAGGAGCCAGACACTAGTACAAAAAGAGTTTTAGAATTAATTCGAGTTTTTGGTCAGGTTGCAGGATTTAAACTGAATAAGCAAAAAACTAAGGTTTTGGGAAAAATTTAACAAATGTGGAAAGAGAGAGGTTCCAAGAGGAAACTGGATTAATTATGGTAAAAAGAGTGAAATATCTGGGAATTAACGTGACATCTAAAAATGTGAACTTATTTAAAGACAATTATGATAAGTGCTGGACAGAGATAAAGAAAGACTTAGAAATATGGTCGAACTTGAAGCTTTCCTTGTTAGGCCGAATTGCAGTGATTAAAATGAATGTGCTGCCTAGAATGTTATTTTTGTTTCAGACACTACAAATTGTGGATAAATTAAATTGTTTCAAGAAGTGGCAGAAAGATATATCTAAATTTGTCTGGCAGGGCAAAAAGCCCAGAATAAAGTTTAAGATACTTACTGACGCAAAAGAAAGAGGGGTTTTTGCCCTGCCGGACTTAAGACTGTATTATGAAGCGGCAGCATTTTGCTGGTTGAAAGACTGGCTACTACTTGAAAATGCAGACATTCTGGATTTGGAAGGTTTTAACAATATGTTTGGTTGGCATGCATATATCTGGTATGACAAGGTTAAAGTGCACAAGGGTTTCAAAAACCATATTGTCAGGAAAGCACTATATAATGTTTGGATTCGGTATAAGGATTTGTTGGAAAACAAAACTCCCAGGTGGCTATCACCAATGGAGGCTAAAGAGGTGAAGAAACTTCATATGAGAACTAATTGGCCAAAATATTCTGAGATTTTGGAACTAGAAAGTGGTGAATTTAAATTACAGAGCTTTGAGAAGATAAAGTCCAAGGTACGAGATTGGCTCCATTATTTTCAAATAATGGAGGCCTTTAAACAAGACAGGAAAATTGGATTCCAGGTGGAAAAATCGAAATTAAAAACTGAATTGTTAGAACCCAATACGAAGAATTTATCAAGGATGTATAACTTGCTGTTGAAGTGGAATACAATTGATGAGACAGTTAAATCAGCCATGATTAGATGGGCACAGGACTTAGGTCATGATATTATGTTTGCTGACTGGGAACAGTTGTGGACCACAGGTATTAAATTCACGGCTTGTAATGCCTTAAGAGAAAACATTATGAAAATGATTTACAGGTGGTACATGACCCCAGCCAAGCTTGCGAAGATTTATCATTTGCCCAATAATAAATGTTGGAAATGTAATGAGACCGAAGGTACCTTTTTTCACCTTTGGTGGACCTGCCCAAAGATTAAGGCCTTCTGGGAACTGATTTATAATGAAATTAAGAAAGTACTTAAATGTACTTTTCATAAGAAACCAGAGGCATTTCTTTTGGGTATGGTCGGCCAATTGGTGTCAAGGAGGGATAAGATCTTTTTTATGTACGCCACAACGGCAGCAAGGATCCTTCTAGCAAAGTATTGGAAGACACAAGAGTTACCCACGCTGGAAGAGTGGCAGGCGAAAGTGATCGACTTTATGGGATTGGCAGAAATGACCGGCAGAATCCGTGACCAAGAGAAAGAGACTGTGGAGGAAGACTGGAAGAAGTTTAAAGCATATCTTAAAAATTGCTATAAAATTGAGGAGTGTTAAAGTGTTAAGGGAAAGGAAGATGTATAATTACAGCTATATATATCTTTTGATTCAAAGTGTAATTGAAAGGAGAATAAGTTAAACTATAATTGGCTAAAAGGGTTGCTGAAAAATTTTGAAATTAGGATGCAAAAAGGGGAAGGTACGGGGAAGTCCGAGAAAAGAGGCTTATGAAAATGAGGTTAAGAAAGCAAAAATGTATGTATGTGTCTATGTTTGTTGTTGTTTGTATTGTTTGGTGTTGTTTCGTTGTTAAAATTGGAAAATTAATAAAAATTATTTTTTTTAAAAAAAAAGGAAACACGTTGTCAGGTCTGCCTCTAGATCCCAGCTCACAGAGGACCAACGCCCGGTGGATATAATATACAAAAGTCTTTATTGAAGTTTAGTTTCCATTTCAAAGCTCTGGGCGCGCAGACCCACGTCTCGACGCTAGACCGGCTAAGTCCCCTCTGACTCACTGCTCCTCCCACACCAGTTTAAGATCCTAGCCCGGCTCCACCTCCTACGCTGTTCTTTCCTTCGCTGGGTCCTTCTGCCCTCTGGGGTCTCCTCCTTCCTGGACTCCTCTGACGCTGACCCCCCTTGGTCTTCCCCTTCCTTCCGGCGGGCTTTAGGACCTGGCTCCCTACCCGGGCTCCCTGCTGTGCCGCTCGCCTGTACATTTGAACTTGGCGCGTGCGCCCAGCCGGTAACCTTCCTCCTGACCGTTTCCCCGCTTCCTGATGTGGGCGTGACCAAACCTGACTCCTCTCCTCCCGCTGGTGGTGAGAGCACTGGTCCCGATTCCTGGGACTCCCCCTCCCCACTGCGCTCTGGTGGGGAAGCTGGTCCTGATTTCCAACTGCTGCTCAGGGACTCCCCGCTGGCCCCTTCCTCCTGGGGCTTCCCCCCTGGAACCCCCCTCGCTCTGGCCATCGGCGCTCCCTTCTGTGAGTCCTCCGATTCGCTGGAGAGGCTTGTGGAATAACTCTTTCCACTGTCACTGCCTGCGCCCCCCTCGGACTCCTCCTCCTCACTCTCCATTTGCTCCCCCTCCTGTGTCTCTCCTTCTGAACCCCTGACATCCATCCCCCCCTCGAAGCCCCCCCTTCCCCCCTCCCCCTCTTCAGGTGCGGGTTCCGAGTGCTCCAGTGTTGTGGGGGTAATTTCAGGATACAGTTCGTCCCCCGAGGCGTGCAGCCAGCGGGATAAGTCCGGGAAGTCCTCCATGGGCTCGTCGACGGCGATTTCCTCCGCTTCCATCTCCTGGGCGGTGTGTTCGAAATCTGAAACCGCCCCCAAATCACCCAAGACCCCTCTCCCTCTGTCGCCTGAGGTGACTCCACTTCCCAGGGTCCCTTCGGCATGTCTCTGCGCCAGCCCACTTCGGGTTGGTCCTCCCACCAATAAGATCCCCCCGTGCCAAACCCTGAGAGTGATCCCTCTGGGGAACTGCCTCCCGGAGTCGATTCCTCAGCTGAAGAGAAACCCCGGAAAGTGCTGGCTGAGAGTGTGGGTGTGAACAGACAGTCGTCAAAAAAGCCCGCCGGCATGGGCTTGTGCGGGAAAAGTGTATGGAATTCTTCCTTGAGCCACTGCTCCTCCAATGCGTAATCCTGCACCCACCTGTTGGCGCTGGCCGGGGTGTCCTCTGTGGCGAGAAGATATTCGATCCCGTCCTCCCCCCACCTTGAGTCTAAAATCTCTGTGGCTTCATTGAGTGGCTCCCCTCTCGGCGACCCCCCCTTTTTGGGCGCTTCCCTGAGCGGGTCTGGCGCCGTCCCTGGTGCCTGAAACCTGTGGGGCTCTCTGTGGGGTGTGAGCACTGATCTATGAAAGACCGGGTGCATTCTGGACCCCTCCGGGAGTGTCAACCGGAAGGCCACTGGGTTGATCTGCGCCTCTACTTGGTACGGCCCTAGCTGCTTGTGCCCTAGCTTCTTCTTGGCCAGCGATCTGGCAGGAACTGCCTGGGCTGCTAACCACACCCAGTCTCCTACCCGGATGTCTTCCCCCACTCTCCTGTGTCGGTCTGCCTGCACTTTGTAAGCCTGTTTCGCCACCTCTAACTGCCTCCTGAGCTGCTCGTGGATCTCCTGCAACTCCGCTGCCACGGCCTCTGCTCCCTGCGGCTCCCCTGCCTTCACTTTCTCCAAACCCGGGAAGGTTCTGGGATGCCGCCCATTGTTGGCGAAAAACGGCGTCACCCCCGTGGACGCGTGCTTCGTGTTGTTGTAGGCAAACTGGGCCAACGGTAGATAGTCCACCCAGGTCGAGGGCTGCTGGTTCGCGTAGCATCTCAGGTACTGCTGCATAATGGCGTTGACTCTCTCCGCCTGCCCGTTGGTCTGCGGGTGTCGTGCCGACGCCAGGCTGACCTTGACGTTCAGGAAACCCATCAGCTTTTGCCAGAAGTTGGATATGAACTGGCGCCCCCTGTCGGACAGAATGGACCGTGGCAGGCCGTGCACCTTGAACACGTGGTCTATAAACAGCTTGGCGGTCTGCTCGGCTGTAGCCACCTTCGCGCAAGGAATGAAGTGGGCCATCTTGGTGAACAAGTCTACTACCACAAGTACTGCCGTCTTGCCCCTCGAGCTGGGCAGATCTGTGACAAAGTCCAGGGCCACCCTCTCCCACGGTTCGAACGGTGTCTGTAGCGGTTCCAACAGGCCTGCCGGCGGCTGGTGTACTGGCTTGGCCCTTTGGCAGGTGTCGCACCTATTGACGTATTCCGCGACATCCCCTCTCATCTTGGGCCACCAAAAGTCTCTGGCTACTAAGTCCACCGTCTTCTCCTTGCCGAAGTGTCCCGCGCTGGGCGCGTCGTGCATCTGTTGTAGGACTTTCGCTCGGAGGTTGTCTCCCGGTACGTAGAGGGCTCCTTTGCGGATGAGCAGGCCGTCGCGTATTTGGAAGTCGTCGTCCCTCGCCGTGCCGCTACGGACCTCCTCCATCTTGGCTCACGCGAAGGAGTCCGTCTGCAGCGCACGCCGCACTGCGTCCAGGTCCACCGTGGCTGACGCGCATGCCCACGCCTTCGGTGCGAAAATGTGCTTGGCCGCCGCCGGTGCCTCTTCCTCGAGATACTGCGGTTTCCTGGACAGCGCGTCCGCCATGATGTTGTTGTTTCCAGGGATGTATTCTATTCTGAAGTCGAAATCTGCAAAGAACTCCGCCCAGCGGATGTGTCTCTGGTTCAGGAACCTCGCCGTGCGCCAGTACTCCAAGTTTTTATGGTCTGTACGGACCTGCACCGTGTGTTTGGCTCCGACGAGGAAGTGCCGCCACGCCTTGAAGGCTGCATGTATGGCCAGTAACTCCCTGTCCCAGATGGTGTAGTTCTGCTCCGACTTGCTGAGTTTTCTGGAGTAGAAAGCGCACGGCCTCCAGTCCCCCTGGTGGTCTTTCTGCAACAGGACGGCCCCTACGGCCCTGTCTGAGGCGTCCGTCTCCACTCTCATGGGCCTGCTGGGGTTCACGTGTAGCAGGTGTTCCTCGGACGCGAAGAGATTCTTGAGCTTTTGAAAGGACTGCTCTGCCTGCTCCGTCCAGATGAATTTCTTCTTCTTGGAACTGAGGGTGTCAGTGATGGCCGCTGTCTGCATGGCGAAACCTTTGATGAACTTGCGATAAAAGTTGGCAAAGCCGACAAACCTCTGGACTTCCCTTCCGATTGCGTGGGCTCTTCCAGTCCAGCACTGCACGTACCTTGGTACTGTCCATGGCGAGTCCCTTGTCGGACAGTTTGTAGCCCAGGAAGTCCACCTCCGTCTTGTCGAACTGGCACTTCTCCAGCTTGGCGTAAAGCCTGTGCTCCCGCAGCCGTTGCAGGACCTCCCTGACATCTCTCTCATGAGCCTCCGGCGACTCCGAGAAGATGAGGATGTCATCCAGGAAGCAGACGCACTTCTTGTAGAGAAGACCCGCCAAGACATGATGCATGAATGCTTGAAAACAGTGGGAGCCATTTTGTAATCCAAAAGGCATAACTCTATACTCATAGGTGCCCAGCGGCGTAAACATGGCCATTTTCCACTCGTCACCTTCGCGCACGCGAATGAGATTGTACGCTCCCCGCAGATCCAACTTGGTAAAGATGCGACCCTTCCTCACCGTCGCCAGCAGGTCATCGATCTTGGGCATAGGGAAGGCTGAGGGCTTGGTCTTCGAGTTTAAGACGCGAAAGTCCACGACCAGCCTCTTCTGGGGCGTGTCCCGTTTCTTTACAAAAAATACAGGACTGCCCCCCACCGCCTTGGACTCTCGGATGAATCCCCGCTTCAAGTTGTGATCTATGAACTCCCTGAGCTCCTGCAATTCATCCTCCGACATGGAATACAGTTTCCCCGTCGGGAGCGTTGCCCCCGGCAGGAGGTCAATCTTACAGTCGTAGGGTCTGTGGGGAGGCAGCTTGTCCGCTTCTTTCTCGCAGAAGACCTCCAAAAACTCTTTGTACTTGTTAGGTACTGCTTGCAGGATGCCCAAGTTCAGCTGTGGTCCGTCCTCATGCCCCTCATCTTCCAAGTCAGCCAGGATGCAGTGTTCTGCGCAGTAGGAGGAGCCGAAGGTTAGTTGACGCTGGTACCAAGCTAATGCCGGGCTGTGCCTATCCAGCCAACTCATGCCCAACACTATGGGCGTGTCTGACAGGCGGGTGACGTTGAAGCTGATGACTTCGCGGTGATTACCAATGCGCATCACCATTGGCGGCGGCTGCTGTAGCACTTGCCCTACCAGTAGCTCCCTGCCGTCCACCGTGATGACGTTCAGAGGTACCGTCGCTGGCAGAAGGGCTATGCCATGTTGCTGGATGAACTCCATGCCTATAAAATCTGCATTGCTCCCAGAGTCAATGGTAATGGGAATTTCCACAGTGAGCCCATTGGGAAGCTGGAGGGATGCGGTGAGTTGCACCACTGGTTTGGGTGGGAGGGGGTCTGTGGGCTGTAACATTACTGGGGATTGCTTCACTGACTTGTCTGGCTGGCCCCCAGTGACTCCATTTCCAGCCAGACAGTGGAGTTTTCCTGCTGTGATTCACTCTGCTGAACTGCTTCTGTTACTGTCGCTGCGGCTGCAGTGTGCTTGTGAAACCGCTGGGGACACTCTTTCGCCATGTGATGAGCACTGCCGCAGATGTAGCACTTCCTGGTCCCTCTAGGAGGCTTCATTTTGACTGCTCCCGGCGTTAGGGCTCCGGCTGCTGACTGAGCCTTAGCACCACCTATCTCCATTGGCTCCTCTCCCTCTCCCAGCGGAGGCATGGATCGAGCGCGCGCCGCTTCCTTGGGAAAGGGGGGCGGTCCTCTCGCTGGCGTGCGTCCCCAATGCCCTTCCTCCTTGTCCCAAGGGCGTCCTTCCAGCCTAACCCCCATCGTGAGTGCCCTCTCCACAACGTCTTTGGTGGTATGGGGTCTCTCTCCCCTTGCAATTTCGTCTTTTACAGCTCCATTCAGCCCTTCCCAGAAAAGGTCTCTGACTGCAGCTGAATCTTTTTCCCATCCCAGCGCATTCACCAATGCAAAAAAGCGGGAATGATACTCCCTCACAGTGGCTCTCCCTTCTTTCAGCCCATGTATCTCTTTTCTGGCGATATCAATGTCTATTGTTGATAAAAAACACGAATCCATCGCTTTAATGAAGGCATTCGCACTTCGGAGCGCCGGATCCTTATCTCTCCACAGATTGCGCAGCCACGCTTTAGCTTCTCCATGCAAATGAGATAATATAAATCCCACCCTCTCCTGCTCATCTCTAAAGTCTTTATCCAGCAATTGCAGCGCAAACAGCACGTCTGCTCGGAAGTTAGGGTACTGCTGCAAATTCCCATCGAAATGAGACACAAGGCTGCCCCCTCTCTTCCCCAGCCCAATCCCCTCTGGCTTTGGGGGGGGTTGCCCCTGCTTTGTAAGCGCTTCCAACCTGGCTTGTAGATCCTTGCAGGCAGCAGCTGCTTCGTCTTCCCTCCTCCTAGATGCGAGTATCTCCTCGTTGAGTCGCGTCACTGCATTTTGCAGGGCTACCATTTGCTGTTCGGTAGTCATCTTGCCTTGCTTTTGTGAGCTCGTTAAGCACCAATCTTCGCCCCTCGGTGCGTCCACTCACGTTGCGAGGTTCTTGGTGAAAGGTCAGAGGGGACTTACTGTCAGGTCTGCCTCTAGATCCCAGCTCACAGAGGACCAACGCCCGGTGGATATAATATACAAAAGTCTTTATTGAAGTTTAGTTTCCATTTCAAAGCTCTGGGTGCGCAGACCCACGTCTCGACGCTAGACCGGCTAAGTCCCCTCTGACTCACTGCTCCTCCCACACCAGTTTAAGATCCTAGCCCGGCTCCACCTCCTACGCTGTTCTTTCCTTCGCTGGGTCCTTCTGCCCTCTGGGGTCTCCTCCTTCCTGGACTCCTCTGACGCTGACCCCCCTTGGTCTTCCCCTTCCTTCCGGCGGGCTTTAGGACCTGGCTCCCTACCCGGGCTCCCTGCTGTGCCGCTCGCCTGTACATTTGAACTTGGCGCGCGCGCCCAGCCGGTAACCTTCCTCCTGACCGTTTCCCCGCTTCCTGATGTGGGCGTGACCAAACCTGACTCCTCTCCTCCCGCTGGTGGTGAGAGCACTGGTCCCGATTCCTGGGACTCCCCCTCCCCACTGCGCTCTGGTGGGGAAGCTGGTCCTGATTTCCAACTGCTGCTCAGGGACTCCCCGCTGGCCCCTTCCTCCTGGGGCTTCCCCCCTGGAACCCCCCTCGCTCTGGCCATCGGCGCTCCCTTCTGTGAGTCCTCCGATTCGCTGGAGAGGCTTGTGGAATAACTCTTTCCACTGTCACTGCCTGCGCCCCCCTCGGACTCCTCCTCCTCACTCTCCATTTGCTCCCCCTCCTGTGTCTCTCCTTCTGAACCCCTGACACACGTCTTCTGGATTCTCTGCGCGACAGTTTCCGGCGAGGAGTGGGTGTACCTATAGGAGGTCCTGAGACTTCTCCACTGTTCTCGCTGGAAGACTCCCTGAGCCATCCCTTCGACTCACTTTCTCTCTGATCTCCCTCTCTCCCCCTGCTGGTACCTTCCTCCGCTGCTGAGTCTCTCCTTGCTTCCGAGAGCCCCTCCACCACCTGCCTTTCCGATGGCAGTTCCCTGACATCCACCTCCCCTCCAGGGCCCCCTTCACCCCCTCCCGCCCCCTCCTCTACTGGCGGTGAGGATGGAAAACCCCGGAAAGAACACTCCTCATCGTCAGAGGATTCAAACACTTCTCTCCACTGACTCCCGTCTCTTCTCGCTGAGTCCTCCTCCTCGTCGGAGTCTATTCCCTCTTCCAGCCCTGATTCTGGGAACCCTTCAAACTCCTCTTCCTCATCGGTGGTGCCGAAGTGTTCCCTCCCGAACCGTGCCACGGGCTGAGGTTTCCTTGGGAACCGTTGATGAAACGTTTCTATTAAAACCTCATCATTGACCTCCTCTGCCGGTACCCATGTGTTTTCTGACTCCGGTTCCCCTTCCCATTCTACCAAGTACTCCACCTGATTCCCTTTCCACCTGGAATCAATGATTTCTGCCACATGCATGTTGCGTTCCCTTTCTTCTATGACTGGTGTTTGAGTAACCTCCCTCTCACGTCCCCCCCACTCCCGCCCCTCTCGGTACGGCGACAGTAAGGACCTGTGAAATACTGGGTGCAGTTTCATGTGGTTGGGCAACCTGAGTTTGAATGCCACCGGGTTGACCTGTTGTATGACCTCAAAGGGTCCCAGCCTTTTGGGTCTCAATTTCTTACACCCTCCCTTGAACGGCAGTCCTTGGGTGGATAGCCGCACCCGGTCCCCCACCCTTATGGTTTCACCTTCCCGTCTGCTTCTGTCTGCTTGCTTCTTGTATTCTTCCTTGGCCCTCTCTAAGTTAAGTTGGAGTTGCCGGTGGAACGCTTCCATCTCTTCAACAAAGTGTTCCGCTGCCGGGACACTCCATCTTTCCCCTCCTTCTCCTGGAAATGCCCTGGGATGACACCCATAATTAGCCAGGAAGGGACTCATCTCTGTGGACACGTTCTCCGCGTTGTTGTAGGCAAATTCTGCCAGGGCCAACTTATCTACCCAATCATTTTCTCTGTCATTAACATAACACCTCAGGTATTGTTGTAAAATACCGTTTGCCCTTTCCGCCTGCCCATTTGTTTCTGGGTGTCGGGCAGTCGAAAAATTGACCTCTACGTGCAGTAAGCTCATAAGCTTCCTCCAGAACCTGGAAGTAAATTGTTTCCCTCGATCTGAGACCACCCTCAAGGGGGCGCCATGCAACCTAAAAATATGTTTTACAAACAACTTGGCGGTTTCTTCCGCTGTGACCGCATGCGAACAGGCTATGAAATGGCACATCTTAGTTAATAGGTCTACCACCACCATGACAGCTGTTTTCCCTTTGGATTTTGGCAGATCCGTCATAAAGTCTATGGATACTGCCTCCCATGGCCTTTCTGGTGTGGGTAAGGGTTCCAGTAGCCCCGCTGGTGCCAGCCTCTCCCCTTTTGCTCGCTGGCATCGGTTGCACCCCCTTACGTATTCCCGTACGTCTTCCCTCACCTTGGGCCACCAAAATTCCCTGGTAACCAACCACATGGTTTTGTGTTGCCCGAAGTGCGCTGTGGGGCTGTCGTGCAATTGTTTGAGTACCCGGCCCCTCAATTCTCCTTCGGGTATGTACAGTGCCCCCTTGTAATACAACGTTCCGTTCCTTTCCTCAAACCCCCCTGTGTTCTCTCCACCTCCCCGGAGTCCTCTGAGCTTCTCTTGGGCGTATTCATCGTTCTTGGTTCCCTCTACCAGTTCTCTCGGCCCCACCAATGCCGCCCCACACACCCAGTGGTCCTCGGGGATGATATGTCTCTCCTCTGGCGCTCCCTCTCCCTCTAAATACTCTGGTTTTCGAGAGAGAGCGTCCGCTCTGACATTCTCCTTCCTTGGCACGTAGCAAATTTCAAAATGGAATTTGGAGAACTCCTGGGCCCATCTCACTTGTCTCTGGTTCAGTACTCGGGCAGTTCTCCAGTATTCTAGGTTTTTGTGGTCGGTACGCACTTGGACCTTGTGCTGCGCTCCAATCAGCAAGTGTCGCCATCTCCGGAACGCTTCATGAATGGCGAGTAGTTCTCGGTCGTACACGGTGTAGTTCCTCTCGGATTTGTTCAATTTCCGCGAGAAGAAGGCACACGGTCTCCATTCCGACATATCCTTTCCCGGCTGAAGAAGCACCGCCCCCACCGCTCGGTCTGATGCGTCGGTCTCTACTCTCATCGGTTGCCGCAGATCCACGTGCAAAAGTTGTTCTTCCCACGCGAACGCCTTCTTTAACCTTTCGAACGCTCGCTGCGCCTCTTCCGTCCAGACAAATTTCTTCTTGCTGCTGAGACAATCAGTGATGGGCGCCGTTAAGTGGGCGAAGTTCTTGATGAACTTCCGGTAGAAGTTTCCAAACCCCAGGAACCTTTGCACGTCCTTCTTTGTTTTAGGTGTCTTCCATTCCAGTACCGCTTGAACCTTGCTGGGATCCATGGCTAATCCCTTGTCTGACAAACGATACCCCAGGAATTCCACCTCTCTGGTATGAAGCTGACACTTCTCCAGTTTCACCCACAGCTGGTTTGCTTGCAGTCTGCTCAGTACCTCTCTTACGTCCCGCACATGCTGCTCCTCATTCTCTGAGTACACCAATACGCCATCTAAGAATGCCACACAGTTTTTGTAAAGTAAAGGTCCCAGGACGTGATTCATAAATGATTGAAAACAGGCTGAGCCCGCCTGTAGACCGAAGGGCATAACGAGGTACTCAAAGGCCCCCAAGGGGGTGAACATGGTAGTTTTCCATTCGTCTCCCTTTCTCATTCGTATCAGGTTATAAGCCCCCCTCAGGTCCAGTTTGGTGAAAATTTTCCCTTTCCTCACTCGGGTCAAAATGTCATCGATTCTGGGCATGGGGAAAGTCACTGGTTCAGACACTGCATTTACGGCCCGGTAATCCACAACCAATCTGGGTTTATTCGTGTCTTTTTTGTCCATGAAGAACACTGGACTACCCCCCACCGCTCGTGACTCCCTGATGAAACCTCGTTTGAGGTTCTTGTCAATGAACTCCCTTAACTCCTGCATCTCCCTGTCAGACATGGCGTACAGCTTGCCCACTGGCAGCTGGGCTCCTGGGAGTAGGTTAATTTGACAGTCAAAGGGTCTATGCGGGGGCAGTTTATCTGCTTCTTTTTCGCTGAAGACGTTACCCAGATCGGCGTATTGTCGTGGTACCTTCCCCTTATCTGTTACTTCCATCCCTGCTAGAGTGGCCTGGGCTCCTCCCTGAGCCTCCCCCTCCTTGCAGTGTGCTAGGCAATGTGCTGACCCAAAGGAAACTACCCGCTGGTGCCAACCCACTAGCGGATCGTGCAGCGCTAGCCAGCTCATTCCCAATATGATGGGCGCTCCTCCCAGGGTGGCCACATTGAACGCTATTACTTCCGTGTGTCTTCCCACCTTCATTATCATGGGGACAGTTTGTTGGTTAACTTCTCCACCCAACAGTTCCCTCCCATCAATCGTTGTCACCTGCAAAGGGTTACTCAAGGGGATAGTCTGTATCTGGTGTTCAGCTGCAAACTCCTTGCTCATGAAATTGCAGGAGCTGCCTGAGTCCAATAGCGCCTTTATCTTTAGCGGATGTCCGTTTGGTAGCTCTAGCACCACCTCTACGACAAGCGCTGGTCTTGGGGGTTCAGGTTTGGGCACATTCACTGATCTTTGGCCTGGCTGCTGTGCCCCGATGCTGGCAACCAGGCGTTGGCTTTTACCTGCTCCTTAACCCCCTCCTCTTCACCCCCAACAGCTCCCGCCATTCCTTGCCATCCCTTCCTTTGAGGGCAGACTCTGGCAAAGTGACCCGGCTGTTGGCAGAGGAAACATTTCTTGGCGCTCTTTCCCTCCTTCTTCCGCCCTTCATTGGTGTTTGAAGCTCCGCGCGCGCGTGCTGCTCCAATCTCCATCGGCTCTACTGGCGGGGAATGCTGCTCTGGCATCTCTGGAATGCGGAACTCACTCCAACGTTCCCCTTTCCCTTCCCGCTTTTCCAAGGCTCTCGCCTCCTGGCGCGCTCCAATGGCAAGCGCAGATTTGGTCAGCTGGTCCATAGACTCCGCCCTGGGCGCGCGGGAAAGTTCGTCTTTCACCGCCGAGGACAGCCCTTCTTCGAACAGCATTTGAATGGGGTCCGCAGACAGGTCCCACCCCAATTTATGGATGAGCATGGTAAACTCTGTCCAGTACTCTCGGACGGATCGGTTCCCCTGTTTACACGCCATCAACTGTCTGCGCACCACCCCTTGCTCAATCTCGCTGGAAAACATCAGGTCCATGGCGCGAAAAAACTTTCTCGAGTCTTTTAGAGCGTCATTGTTCGCTGCCATCAGAGGCCTCACCCAGTCTTTCGCGCCCCCCTTCGAGATGCCCAATGACAAACCCCACTCTCGATTCCTCATCGGGAAAGTCATCAAACTGCAGATTGAGGGCGTATTGCATCTCTGTCCTAAAGGCTTGATAATTTCTGGGATCACCCCCAAACTTTTGCACCAACCCTGGCACCTTCCTTGTGAGTGGGGTGGTTTTTCCCTTGTCTGCATCCTGAGCCCGCCTCTCTTCGAGCCTCGCCGTTTGCAGCGCTAGCTGGAGTTCCAACACCCTGTACCTTTCTTCCAGGCTTGGACCCGCTCCAGCTCCTCCTGCGTCTCCGGCTCCGGTTGGGTTGCTCATGATGCCTCTCCTTGCACAAGCGGCTTTCAGAGACTGTCGGATTGCTGTGATGGGATGATGAGCTGCTTGTGCGTAAAAGCTTAGTCCCTCAGAGTTTGGGCATGGTTCTCAAACTCTGTCCTTAGCGGAGCCCTTAAACATGACTCCCTTAATCGCTGGCAGAATCCGACAGTGGGCATTTACGGAATCTACTCCAGCATAAAAGCTCCTTGACGGAAACGCGTCTTCTGGATTCTCTGCGCGACAGTTTCCGGCGAGGAGTGGGTGTACCTATAGGAGGTCCTGAGACTTCTCCACTGTTCTCGCTGGAAGACTCCCTGAGCCATCCCTTCGTCTCACTTTCTCTCTGATCTCCCTCTCTCCCCCTGCTGGTACCTTCCTCCGCTGCTGAGTCTCTCCTAGCTTCCGAGAGCCCCTCCACCACCTGCCTTTCCGATGGCAGTTCCCTGACAGTTATATACCATTGAAAGAACATTTTTGTACAGTCATACATCATGTTACGGCCGCTTCAGGTTACGTGTTTTTGGGGTGTGGACCGCAGGAAACCTGCGAGTAACCGGAACGGGTTACTTCTGGGTATCGCTGCTCACGCATGTGCAGAAGCGCCAAATTGCCTGCGCAGATGCAGCGCTTCAACATGCGAACGCTGCGGGTTGCGGACATGCCTCCATCACGGGATTATATCCGCAAGCCGAGGTTCCACTGTACCAATTTTGTTTTAGGGCTTAACTTGCAGTGAATTTTATTCCTTTATTCATAATTGCTCTCATTGTTCCACTGTAAACTGCTCTTAAAATTTTTGCATCCATTTTGTCATATAAGGTTTTGCTTGTTCGGGCTCGGTGTCATATTTGAGTAATAGTTTGTAAATTTTACCCAAAAGGTAGAACTCTGTTATGATGGGCTCAAATTCTGTCTTTTCACTGATTTAACTGTTTGCCATACAGGCTTTCTTGAATCTGGATATTAGTTGACAGTATGTAAGCAGTTTCTTATTTTTTGTCCTCTTTCATACTTCAGCATATATTTGATCTGTTCTTGAAGATGAACCATATCTTGGTACAATATATAGTCATACATTCTCCTATCGGCTCTAATAATAATGTTCCAGTGGTGATATTAACAGTGCAGGTATGGGCATTTTTGTGATTTTTGTAGTGCACCTCATGATTTTTGTGTGTGATTTGATGGTGAGTTTCGGGTAGCTCAGTGCATAAGGCGTGAGGATCCATGAGGTTCCGTGCTTCGAAACCATTGTTTTGGGCCACGGTATAACCAGGAAGCTGTGGATCCTAGTTTTTTGTGGTGCAGGCTGTGGCCCTGGCTATGATGTGTGATTTGATGGTGAGCTTGGGTTGGCCGAATGTGAAAAGTGTGAGGATCCATGAGGATCCATGCTTCAAAACCAGGTTTTGGGCCATGGAGTGGCCAGGAAGCCATGGATCTGTGATTTTTCTGGTGCAGGCTGTGCCCCTGGCTATGATGTGTGATTTGACAGTGAGTTTGGGTTGGCCCAATGCGAAAAGCATGACGATCCATGGGAATCCATGCTTCGAAACCACGTCTTTGGGCCAGGGTGTCACCAGGAAGCCGTGGATCCGTGATTTTTGTGGTGCAGGCTGCGACCATGGCCATGATATTTGATCTGATGGTGACTTCGGGCTGATCTAGTGCTAAAATCATGAGGATCCGTGTTTTTTAACCATGTTTTTGGGCCAATGCGGCACCACGAAACAGTGGATGCGTGATTTGTTTGGTTCTGCCTACAGACTAAGATGTAGTCTAGAGCATCATGGTGTTTTCATTTTGTTTCAATATAAAAATCATGAATTCATGAGGATCCATGCCTCGGATCCATGTTTTTGTGGTGCTGCAGCACAGCAAAGTGTTGGATCCACGTTTTTTATACTCCAGTCTGTAGGCGTGCCTTGCAGGTGTGTTTTGACACTGGATTTGTTGGAGTTATTTTTTTAAAAGGGGAGGATCCATGAGGATCCGTGTAGATCCGCCTTTAACCCAGACCCATGTTTTATGTTAGCTTGCTGGTTTGTGGTTGGCAGGCGCTGGCTCGTGTATCTAAAGTAAAATTTGCCGCCTATCTACTCTGGAGCTTTCAAGGCAGCCTACAAAACAGCTAAGAGTATATGGGTATATGGAGACTTACTGGCATTTTGTATTTTTTGTGTTTAATTGCAAATACGCAGGTTGAGTTTAGGGGCTGAACACTCCCCATAAAGTTTGCTGCTCCAGGCAACCTGTTTATTGAACATTCATCCTGATTGGTTTGTGGAGATGTTATTTAATGTCCAGTTTTTTCTGCTGCCGCCGCCCCCAGGTTTCCAGTGCATTTATATCCCAAAAGTCCCAGGCTTGGGGGTTTTTGTTTTAAGTGGGTGTCAAATCAACTTTTAATTGTGCAACCCGAATTTTTTAATATGCGTTTGATGCAACTCCAGCTCTCCAGAGAGTCACAGCCAACACCCAAAATTCTGCTAGCTTACAAATGCCCCAAAGTCAGCTGAGTCTTGGCCTCACAGACACCTAAATATTACAACATCACCTCGAAGGGAGAGGGGGATAAATATAGGCCCTTTTTCAGGTATTCACTTGCCATTCAAAAGACTTATGGAAGATCATTAACAAGTAGTTCCCACGACACCTGTAGTACAAGAGAGGTAAATAGTCCCCGTAAGGTTATGATTATACCAGTGTACCCCTACAGTATTTGAGGCCTGAAGGAGAAAAAAATCATTTTTTCCCTTCTGTCAAAAGAAGCAAAGGGAAGCTAGTTATGCTTACCCTATTAGTGAACATTGGGCCACTTCACAGAAAAATCACTTCTACTTAAAGGACACTGTGTCCATTGGAAGCATGTAGGTAGAACATGAGTTGCTTGTATGACAGAATGCTTATTTAGTGAACCTTTCATAGGACGTAACCTGCCAGTGTTGCATCACTGTATTTTTGGCTTCCTGCTATTGCAGATTCAACATGGCTGTTCTTCTGGAACAGACATTTACACTCTGATCTTTCTCTCTCAAAACTTGAGGTGATTGAAATGGAGGACTCGATGGGACGTTATGACTTCTACAGCGGACTGGGCTTGGCTCTCAGCTCTAGCCTGTTCATTGGAGGAAGTTTTATCCTAAAGAAGAAGGGACTTCTCAAGCTAAGTAGCAGAGGTGCTCTCAGAGCAGGTAATAATATTGAATAGGAGCTCACAGAGTTACCATGCCATCTGTTGTGGATGGGAAAAATCCCAGAAACCAGGCTGTCCATGAATGAATGGATTTTATTATTTTGGTCACAGACCAGTTCCAGTCCACATACAATATCAAGGAAGTCATAAAACACGATAGGGATACATTTGAATTTGCAATTAGGTACAACAGGGACAATACAGATATGGCAACAGTTTAAAAATATATAAATTAAAACTTAGCCACTAACCTATAACCTGAAATTATCATTTGAAACCTTAATAATGATGATAACACAGCTTGTTCCCTAAGTTTTGTGGCAATCGCACAGAATTTGGCTACTCTTAACGTGATCTCAGGATCCTTGTCCTCTACCAGGGATTTTAGACACTGAAGTTCGGATTCATTTTGAGATTTTTGCATAGCAGGGTGTCAGGGAACTGCCATCGGAGAGTCAGGTGGTGGAAGGGCTCACAAAGGCTAAGAGACCCTCGGATGCGGAGGAAGGAACCAGCAGGGGGAGAGGGAGAGTTCCTGCAGAAACTCAATCGGAGGGATGGCTCCAAGATGCTTCCAGTGAGAACAGCGCGGAAGGCTCAGGACCTCCGCTGGGGAAGCCTACTCCACGCAGGAAACTGTCATGCCGAGAATCCCGAAGGAGAGTTTCGTCAAAGAACTCTTATGTTGGCGCAAATTCCGGAAACGCCCACTGACGGATTCTGCCAGCGATTGAGGTAGCCATGCACCCATGGCTCCGCTGACTGGGAGAGTTTAGAAACTGATTGCATGAGTTTAGAGCTCAACCATTTACGCACAAGCAGCCCCCTTAACCCATAACAGCAATCCGTCAGTCATTGACGCTGTCTGTGCGAAAGAGAGGCATCATGAGCAACCCAACCGGAGACGGAGCAGCGGGAGGAGCTGGAGCGGGACCAACTCTGGAGGAGAGAAACAGAGCGTTGGAACACCAGCTGGCACTGCTAACGGCGCGTCTCGAGGAGAGGAGAGCTCAGGATGCACAGGGGAAGCCCACCCCCATCGCAAGGAAGGTACCGGGGTTGGTACAGAAATTCGGGGGTGACCCAAGAAGCTACCAAGCCTTTAAGACAGAAATGCAGTACGCACTGAACCTGCAGTTTGATGACTTTGCCGATGAGGAATCGAGAGTGGCTTTTGTGATTGGGCACCTCGAGGGGGGAGCGAGAGAATGGGTGAGGCCCCTGATGGCATTGAATAATGATGCCTTAAAAGACTTGAGGAAATTCTTTATCGCGATGGACTTGATGTTTTCCAGCCAGATTGAACAGGGAGTGGTATGCAGACAGTTAATGGCGTGCAAACAGGGGAATCAGTCCGTCAGAGAGTATTGGACACAGTTTACCATGCTTATACATAAATTGGGGTGGGACCTGTCTTCGGACCCGATACAAATGCTGTTTGAAGAAGGGCTAGCCCCAGCGGTGAAAGATGAACTTTCCCGCACGCCCCGTCCGGAGTCCATGGATCAGCTGACCAAGGCGGCACTTGCGATTGGAGCACGCCAGGAGGCAAGGGCTCTGGAGAAGCGGGAAGGGAGAGGAGAGCGTTGGAGTGATTTCCGCATTCCTGAGATGCCGGAGCAACCTTCCCTGCCAGTGGAACCGATGGAGATTGGGACTGTGCGTGCGCGCGGAATTTCAAACGTCAACGAAGGGCGGAAGAAGGAGGGGAAGAGCGCCAAAAAATGCTTCCTCTGTCAACAGCCAGGACATTTTGCCAGGGTCTGCCCACAAAGGAAGGGATGGCAAGGAATGGTGGGGGCTGTTGGGAGTGAGGAGGAGGGGGTTAAGGAGCAGGTAAAAGCCAACGCCTGGCTGCCAGCGACAGGGCACAGCAGCCAGGCCAAGGATCAGTGAACGTGCCCAAGCCTGAACCCCCAAGAGCGGCTCTAGTCGTAGAGGTGGTGCTAGAGCTACCCAATGGACATCCACTCACGATAAAAGCCCTGTTAGACTCAGGCAGCTCCTGCAATTTCATGAGTAAGGAGTTTGCATCAGAGCACCAGATACAGACACTGCCCTTAAGTAATTCCTTGCAGGTGACAACGATTGATAGGAGGGAACTTCTGGGAGGGGAAGTGAACCAACAAACGGTCCCCATGACAATGAGGGTGGCAAGGCACACGGAAGTCATTGCTTTTCATGTAGCCACCCTGGCGGGGCCGCCCATCATATTAGGAATGAGCTGGCTGGCGCTACATGACCCGCTAGTGGGATGGCACCAGCGGACAGTCTCTTTTGGGTCAGCTCATTGCCTAGAACACTGCAAGGGAAGAGAAACTCAGGGGTTGGCCAGGGCAAGTCTGGCAGGGATGGTGGTGGGGGAAAAGGGAGAAATACCACCACAATACGCCGACCTGAGTGACGTCTTCAGCGAAAAGGAAGCAGATAGACTGCCCCCGCATAGACCCTTTGACTGTCAAATTAACCTACTCCCAGGAGCCCAGCTACCAGTGGGCAAGCTGTACGCCATGTCTGACAGGGAGATGCAGGAGTTAAGGGAGTTCATAGACAAGAACCTGAAACGAGGTTTCATCAGGGAGTCAAGAGCGGTGGGGGGTAGCCCAGTGTTTTTTGTGGACAAAAAAGACACTACTAAACCCAGGCTGGTCGTGGACTTCCGGGCCGTAAATTCGGTGTCAGAACCAGTGGCCTTTCCCATGCCCAGAATTGATGACATTTTGACCCGAGTGAGGAAGGGAAAGATTTTTACCAAACTGGACCTGAGGGGGGCGTATAACCTGATACGGATGAGGAAAGGGGATGAATGGAAAACCACCATGTTCACCCCCTTGGGGGCCTTTGAGTATCTCGTTATGCCCTTCGGTCTACAGGGGGGCTCAGCATGCTTCCAATCCTTCATGAATCACGTCCTGGGACCTTTGCTTTATAAGAACTGTGTGGCCTTCTTAGATGACGTGTTGGTCTACTCAGAGGACGAGGAGCAGCATGTCCGAGATGTCCGGGAGGTCCTAAGCAGGCTGCAAGCAAACCAGCTGTGGGTAAAACTGGAGAAATGCCAGTTCCATACCAGAGAGGTGGAATTCTAAATGGCCAAAATACTGTGAAATCTTAGAATATGAAGGTGAAAGGGTAAAGCTTCAGAGTTACGAAAAACTAAAGTCCAAAGTTCGAGATTGGCTGCATTACTATCAGATAAATGAGACTTTTAAAGAGGACAGGAAAATAGGATTTCAGAAGGAGAGGTCAAAGTTAGAAACGGAACTGTTAGAACCCAATACTAAGAATCTGTCAAGAATGTATAATTTGCTGCTTAAATGGAATACACAGGAGGAAACGGTGAAATCAGCTATGATTAAATGGGCACAGGATATCGGTCATGACATTATGTTTGCTGACTGGGAACAGTTGTGGACCACTGGTGTTAAGTTTACGGCATGTAATGCCTTAAAAGAAAATATAATGAAAATGATCTACAGGTGGTACATGACCCCAGTCAAGCTTGCAAAAATTTACCATTTGCCCAATAATAAATGTTGGAAATGTAATGAGAATGAAGGTACCTTTTATCACCTATGGTGGACCTGCCCGAGGGTGAAAGCATTCTGGGAAATGATCTATAATGAAATTAAGAAAGTCCTTAAATGGACATTTACTAAGAAACCAGAGGCTTTTCTCCTGGGCATGGTTGGCCAATTGGTGCCAAAGAAGGATAGGACTTTCTTTATGTATGCTACTACTGCAGCAAGAATTCTTCTGGCAAAGTATTGGAAGATGCAAGAACTACCTACTCTTGAAGAATGGCAGACAAAGGTGATTGACTACATGGGACTGGCAGAGATGACCGGCAGAATTCGTGACCAGGGGAAAGAGGCAGTGGAAGAAGACTGGAAGAAATTTAAAATATATCTTAAAAACTGTTGTAAAATTGAGGAGTGTTAAGATGTCAAGGGGTAAGAAGCAGAGAACTACAGCTGTAATTAACAAATTTATGGGAATTTAATGAAGGGAACTAAATGGATAAATTGACTAAAGGGTTGCTAAAAAATTTTAAAATAAGGATGCAGCGAAAGGGGGGTAAGGGGAAGTGGATTGAAAGAAGTTAGAAGAAAATAAGATTATGAATTTATTTATGTTTGAGTTGTTTATGTTTGTTTGTATTTTGTGATGTGTTTGTTTCTCAATTATGTGTTTTAAAAATTGAATAAAAATTATTATAAAAAAAAAAAATACCAGAGAGGTGGAATTCCTGGGGTACCGTTTGTCAGACAAGGGATTGGCCATGAATCCCAGCAAAGTCCAAGCGGTACTAGAATGGAAGACACCCAGAACCAGGAAGGACGTGCAGAGATTCCTGGGGTTTTGGAAACTTCTATCGGAAGTTCATCAAAAACTTTGCCCATTTAACGGCTCCCATCACCGATTGCCTCAGTAGTAAGAAGAAATTTGCCTGGACGGAAGAGGCGCAGCGAGCGTTTGAACAGCTAAAGAAAGCGTTCGCGTCGGAGGAACAGCTCTTGCATGTAGATCTACAAAAACCGATGAGGGTAGAAACGGACGCATCGGATCGAGCGGTAGGGGCGGTGCTTCTCCAACCGGGAAAGGATGCGTCGGACTGGAGACCGTGTGCCTTCTTCTCACAGAAGTTGAATAAATCCGAAAGGAACTACACAGTGTACGACCGGGAGCTGCTCGCCATTCATGAAGCGTTTCGGCGGTGGCGACACCTGCTGATTGGAGCGCAGCACAAGGTCCAGGTGTGCACGGACCACAAAAACCTGGAATATTGGAGAACGGCCCGAGTACTGAACCAGAGACAAGTGAGATGGGCACAGGAGTTCTCCAAATTCCATTTTGAGATTCGTTACGTACCGGGGGCAGAGAACGTAAGGGCGGACGCCCTCTCTCGTAAGCCAGAGTATATGGAGGGGGAGGGAGCGCCCGAAGAAAGACATGTCATACCCGAGGACCACTGGGTGTGCGGGGCAGCATTGGTGGGGCAACGAGAACTATTGGAAGGGACAGAGAACGATGAATACGCCCAAGATAAGCTCAGAGGGCTCAGGAGGGCCGGAGAGAACACCGGGGGGTTCGAGGAAAGGAACGGGGCATTGTATTACAAAGGGGCCTTGTACATACCAGAAGGGGAGTTGAGGGGTAGAGTACTCAAACAACTGCACGACAGCCCCACCGCGGGGCACTTTGGGCAACACAAAACAATGTGGTTAGTTACCAGACAGTTCTGGTGGCCCAAGGTGAGGGAAGATGTACGAGAGTATGTAAGGGGGTGCGACCGCTGCCAACGAGCAAAGGGGGAGAGGGCGGCACCGGCGGGGTTGCTAGAACCATTACCCACACCCGAACGGCCATGGGAGGCAGTGTCCATAGATTTTATGACGGATTTACCAAGATCCAAGGGGAAAACTGCGGTAATGGTAGTGGTAGACCTGTTAACCAAGATGTGCCACTTTATAGCTTGCTCACATGAGGTAACGGCCGAAGAAACCGCCAGGTTGTTCATAAAACACATCTTTAGGTTGCATGGCGCCCCCTTGAGGGTGGTCTCAGACATAGGGAAACAATTTACTTCCAGGTTCTGGAGAAAGCTTATGAGCTTACTGCACGTGGAAGTAAATTTTTCGACCGCCAGACACCCAGAAACCAATGGGCAGGCGGAAAGAGCAAACAGTATTCTGCAGCAATATCTGAGGTGTTATGTGAATGACAGAGAGAATGATTGGGTAGAGAAACTAGCCCTGGCCGAATTCGCCTACAATAATGCGGAGAATGTGTCCACGGGCATGAGTCCATTTATGGCCAATTATGGGTGCCACCCCAGGGCCTTCCCAGGGGAAGGAGGGGAAAGATGGAGCGTACTGGCAGCAGAACATTTTGTGGAAGAAATGGAAGCAATACATCAACAGCTCAAAATGAATTTGGATAGGGCCAAGGAAGAATACAAGAAGCAGGCAGATAGGAGCAGAAGGGAAGGAGAGACCATAAGGGTGGGGGACTGGGTGTGGTTGTCAACCCAAGGGTTACCATTCAAGGGAGGGTGCAAGAAATCGAGACCGAAACGATTGGGACCCTTTGAGGTCATACAACAGGTCAATCCGGTGGCCTTTAAACTCAGGCTGCCAGACAACATGAAACTGCACCCTGTATTCCATAGGTCATTACTATCACCATACCGGGAGGGGCGGGAATTTTGGGGAGGTGAAGGTGAGGTTCCCGCGGCACCGCAAGTAGAAGAGAGGGAGCGCAGCAGTCATGTAGCAGAAATACTCGACTCTCGGTGGAAGGGCAAACAGGTGGAGTATCTAGTGGCATGGGAAGGAGAACCGGAGTCCGAAAATACCTGGGTACCAGCAGAAACAGTCAGAGATGAGGTTTTAGTGGGAACGTTTCATCGCCGGTTCCCACAGAAGCCTCAGCCCATGGCTAGGTTCTGGGAAGAGCAATTCGGCACCACTGACGAGGAAGAAGAGTTCGAGGGGTTTCCAGAATCAGTACAGGAAGAGGACGAAGACTCAGATGGGGAAGAGTATTCGGGAAGAAGGGACAATAGTAGGTGGGGAGCAGTTTTCGAGTCATCCGAAGATGAGGAGGATTCTTTCCGGGGTTTCCCAGTCTCACCACCCAGAGATGAGGGGGAAACGGGGGGTGAGGGGGGTCCTGGAGGGGAGGTGGATGTCAGGGAACTGCCATCGGAGAGTCAGGTGGTGGAAGGGCTCACAGAGGCTAAGAGACCCTCGGATGCGGAGGAAGGAACCAGCAGGGGGAGAGGGAGAGTTCCTGCAGAAACTCAATCGGAGGGATGGCTCCAAGATGCTTCCAGTGAGAACAGCGCGGAAGGCTCAGGACCTCCGCTGGGGACGCCTACTCCGCGCAGGAAACTGTCACGCCGAGAATCCCGAAGGAGAGTTTCCGTCAAAGAACTCTTATGTTGGCGCAAATTCCGGAAACGCCCACTGACGGATTCTGCCAGCGATTGAGGTAGCCATGCACCCATGGCTCCGCTGACTGGGAGAGTTTAGAAACTGATTGCATGAGTTTAGAGCTCAACCATTTACGCACAAGCAGCCCCCTTAACCCATAACACAGGGGTAATAAATACAGAGCATATATCCCCATAGAAATGGCAGCGTAACAAGGCATGAGAGACAGTTTCTACCTCCATCAAGCCGCAGGCGCAGACTCGTTCAGCGTATGGTTTACCCTCAAATCTGCCCTGCAATAAGGCAGATCGCAGCACGTTGAATCTAGCGAAGGTAAATGACCATCTGTATTTAGGTATTTGTAATTTTGACAAACAATTTGCCAGGGTAAATCCTCTCCCATTATCTTTTATTGCTGGGTGTTTATTCATCTCACTCACGTGGCATTGCATTTCCACATCCCAAATTTGTTGGTGGATTATTGCTCTAGCTTTCACATAACCTACAGCTATCCGAGTCTGTGGGGAAAACCCCAAGCCTCTTAGCTTTTCATGCAGTGTAGCTTTCCATTTAGATTGGTAGGAATCCAGTAGGGTTAAGGGTGCCAACCCAACAGGGAAAAAGATAAGTTTTAACCAATAATGGATCTTCAGAATCCATATCTGAGCGCTAACAGGGATTTGCCAGACCTCCAGGCAGACAGCTATGTTAGACACACAAGAAGGGATCCCTAGCAGGCAGCGATAGAACTTAGTTTGGAATGATTCTAAGGAAGCAAGGTTTAAGAAACTGCAGATCTGAGAGCCATATGTCAGTTGTGTTGATATTTTTGCAGCAAAGACCTGGGAGGCTGCCGGAATATATTGCCCCCCTTTTCCATAGAAAAACCTTATAATAGCTTTGGTAGATCTTTGGGCATTTGCAATTGTCAGGGATGATTGGTGGGTGCTAGAAGAGATAAGAGCCCGGGACTCCAGCCAGCTTTCCAGGATTTATTAGGTCCATTTTACTATTTACACTACAGAGCTCTCAAAAGCATGTCCGGCTCATTCGGTCTCAGTTGCCGAGACTGACCCCTCCTTTCGTTTTCTCCAGCATAACCATTTCCGGAGCCCTCCCCTCTTCCTTCCTCTTTTGCTTGAAGAGCTAAACCCCGGAAGTTGCTCCCCCCTCCCTGATTCATTGCTTCCTGACAACCCTTCGTCATCCTCCCCCTCTGACAAGGTGCAGCTGCTTACGATCGGAGGCTTCTCTCTGCATTTCCCCAGCTTTTTCCCCTTCTCAGCCTCCAGTTCCCTGACATCCACCCCCTCCTCAAAGCACCCCCTCTCCTCCTCAGGAGAGACGGCTGTCTCTGCTTCACCTATGTCGCGAGGTGCAGGAGGGAATCCTAGAAAGACGTCGTCTTCATCTTCTGTATCCGCAAAAACATCCCTCCAGCCCTCCCCCAACCCAGCAGTTTCGCGGTGATTCTAAGGGCTGACCTCCTCCCGTGCCATTCCCGCCGACCCCCTTCGGTTCCCACTCATCATCGTCAGATGGTGCGGAACCCTCAAAGTCCTCCTCGTCATCTGTCGGCCCAAAAATCTCCTTAAAGAACTTACCCGGGGGTTTTGGTTTGTCGGGAAATAAATCGTGGAACTCCTCCACCAGATACTCCTCAGTGATGCAACTCTCTGGAACCCACGTGTTTTCTGAGCTAGGCGCCCCCTCCCAAGCCACTAGATACTCTAGTTGCTGCCTGCTCCAACGAGAGTCCAGTATTTCTGTCACCTCGTTGCATTTCTCCCTTTCCTCTATGTTGGGTGTTGGGATCATCCCTTCCCCCCTCCCCTGCTGGTTGCCCCCTTCCCGATAGGGCGACAGCAGTGACCTGTGGAAGACGGGATGAATCCTCATACTGTCCGGCAGCCTTAACTTAAACGCCATGGGATTGACCTGTTGGATGACCTCAAAGGGCCCCACTCTCCTGGGCTTGAGCTTCTTGCACCCACCCCTCCAGAGCAACCGCTGCGTGGACAACCACACCCTATCCCCCACCCGGATGACCTCCCCTGGTCTTCGATGCCTTTCTGCTTCCCTCTTGTACACCTCTTTGGCCCTCTCCAAGTTCAACTGAAGCTGTTGGTGAATAGACTCCATCTCTTCCGCAAACTGTTCACACTCCATGACTCCTCTCCCCTCCCCGGAAAGGCCCTGGGGTTACACCCGTGATTGGCAAAGAAAGGAGTCATCCCTGTGGACACGTTTTCAGCGTTATTGTACGCAAATTCTGCTAGGGCTAATTTGTCCACCCAGTCATTCTGTCTCTGACTGACATAACACCGCAAATACTGTTGCAAAACGGCATTTGCTCTTTCCGCTTGCCCGTTGGTTTCGGGGTGCCTTGCTGTCGCGAAGCTCACCTCTACTTGCAGCAAACCCATCAGCTTGCGCCAAAATCGTGAGGTGAACTGCGTCCCCCAATCAGAAATTACCCTTGAAGGAACTCCATGCAGCCTAAACACATGCTCTACGAACAGCTTGGCTGTGTCCTCCGCGGTCACTGCATGGGAACATGCCACGAAGTGACACATCTTGGTTAGTAGATCCACCACTACCATGTTTTCCCCCTGGACGTGGGTAGGTCAGTTATAAAATCTACCGACACCACCTCCCATGGCTTCCCTGGTGTGGGCAAAGGCTCTAGTAACCCTGCCGGAGCAGCCCTCTCCCCTTTGGTCCTCTGACAGGTGTCACAACCTCTCACATATTCCCGCATGTCCTCCCTCACCTTGGGCCGCCAAAAGTCCCTTGTAACCAACAGCATGGTCTTGTGTTGCCCAAAATGTCCTGCAGTGGGGTTGTCGTGGAGCTGCTTGAGGATTTTGGCCCTTAGGGATTCACCCGGGACATACACTGCCCCCTCATAGAACAAAAGCCCCCCTTTCTCCTCGAAACCTCCCTCAGCTCCCCCCTTTTACCTAAGCTCGTTCAGCTTCCGCTGTGCAAAAGCATTGTCTCTGATCAGTTGCTCTAGTTCACCGTCCTTCACCAGTGCCCCCCCCCACAAGTCCAACCGTCCTCCGGGAACATGAGCCTGGCCACAGGAGGTCCCTCTTCCACCCAGTACTCCGGTTTGCGTGATAGCGCATCCGCCCTCACGTTCTGCTCTCCTGGGATGTACTGAATCCTAAAGTTGAAGTTGGCAAAAAAACTCTGCCCAGCGTACTTGCCTTTGGCATAACACACGCGCTGTCTGCCAGTACTCCAGGTTCTTATGATCCGTGCATACCTGCATCTGATGTTTCGCACCAATCAGGAAATGTCCCCATTGCTTGAAAGCTGCAAAAATAGCAAGCAATTCTTTGTCGTAAATACTGTAGTTTAACTCCGACTTTTTCAGTTTCCGGGGGGGGGGGGAGCGCACGGTCTCCAATCCCCCCTACCATCTTGCTGCATAAGGACCGCTCCGATGGCCCGGTCTGACGCATCCGTTTCCACTCGAAGCGGCAGATCAGGGTTGACATGCAATAACTGCTCCTCCGATGCAAAAACCTTCTTCAGTTTCTCAAATCCCTCTTGTGCCGCTTCAGTCAACAAAAACTTCTTCTTCCCACTAAGGCAGTCAGTTATGGGCGCTGTCAAACGTGCAAAATTCTTGATGAACTTCCTGTAGAAGTTGCTGAACCCCAGGAACCGCTGAACATCCTTCCTGGTCTTGGGGCTTTTCCATTCCACCCAGCCTTCACCTTCTCAGGATCCATTGCTAGACCCTTATCCGATAACCTGTAGCCCAGCAACTCGACCTCCCTCGTGTGGAACTGGCACTTTTCCAGCTTCACCCACAGGCGATGCTCCTTTAGCTTCCCCAGAACCTCACGCACGTCCTCCACATGCTGCTTTTCATTCTCAGAGAATACCAGAATGTCATCCAAGAAACAAACGCAGTTACAGTATAGTAGCGGCCCCAGCACGTGGTGCATGAACGCCTGAAAGCATAGGCTTCCACATTGTAAGCCGAAGGGCATAATGAGATATTCAAATGCCCCAAGGGGGGTAAACATGGTGGTTTTCCACTCATCTCCCTCTCGCACCCTTATGAGATTGTACGCCCCCCTGAGGTCCAGCTTCGTAAAAATTTTCCCTTTCCGCACTCTCGCCAAAACGTCGTCGATTCTTGGCATGGGGAAGGCCATGAGTTCCGTCAAGGAGTTGAGAATTCTGAAGTCAACTACCAGTCTCTTTTCTTTTGTTGCCTTCTTGTCCACAAAGAACACCGGGCTGCCACCCACTGCCTTGGACTCCCTGATGAACCCCCTTTTCAAGTTTTTGTCAATAAACTCCTTCAACTCCTGTATCTCTTGGTCGGACATCGAGTACAGCTTCCCCACCGGTAGCTTGGCCCCCGGGACCAAGTTAATCTGGCAATCGTATGGCCTGTGAGGCGGTAACATGTTGGCCTCTCTCTCACTGAACACCTCCTCCAAGTCCCTGTATTGTGGAGGGATTTCGCCTTTCCTTCCTAGACACATTGTCGCCTCCCGGGCCTTCCTTTCCCGAGGTTCTCCTCCTCCCAGGCAGTTCTCCAAACAGTTAGTCGACCCGAAAGTTAGGGACCGCTGGTGCCAAGAAACCACCAGGTCATGCAAGGCCAACCATCTCATCCCCAGAATAATAGGTGGCCCAGCCAAGGTGGCTATGTGAAAGGCAATGGTCTCGGAGTGCATGGAAATCCTCATTCTCATGGGAGGAGTCCGATGTGTGAGTTCCCCTTCCAAAAGCTCTCTTCCATCAATCGTGGTAACTTGCAGAGGAAAATCAAGCAGCCGGAGATGCAGCTGGTGCTGCGCAGCAAAGTCCCTGCTGAAGAAGTTGGCACTGGCCCCCAAATCCACTAGAGCGTGGACCTCCATTACTTGGCCGTTTGGGAGCTCCAGCAGCACCCTAACCACTATGCCTGGTTTGGGGTGGCCTGGTCGGGGCTCTTCGCTGCTGCTGCTGCTGCCTGGCTGCTGCCCCGGTTTACCTCCAGCCAGGCCTTCCCATTTCCCTGCACCTGGGGCACTTCTTCTTCTCCTTGTGGAGTGGCCCCCACCATTCCCTGCCAGTTACGACGCTCCGGACACACTCTGGCAAAGTCGCCTGGTTTCTGGCCCATAAAACACTTCTTGGCAGTGGCCTCACCCACTCTCTAGCTGGCCCAGATAGGTGGCTGATTACAAAAGCCACTTTCTGCTGATCGTTAGCAAATTCACTCCCTGTCAGGGAACTGCCATCGGAGCCAGAGGAGGAGGGAGGGCTCCAGAGGGATGCCGGAGAGTGTCCCAGGAGGGAGAGAGGCAGCCCATCTGCGGGGGAAGGAAATCAGCGTAGCACCAGTGGAGAAGGGGGGCAGATGGGGGAATCGGTGAGGAGGCTCCATGACTCCTCGCCGGAGACCAGCGGGGAGAGCACGGGTCCTCCACTGCCCACACCCTCCCTGCGCAGAAGACTTCCGCGCAAGGAGAGTAGGCAGAGACTTGGCGTCAAAGAACTTCTTTGCTGGAAGAAGTTCAAGAAACGCCCACTGACGGATTCTGCCAGCGATTGAGACAGCCACGGATGAGTGGCTGTCTGGACAGAAAGGGTTCACCCAGGTGACTCAGCCAGGTGTGGCGACGACTTACGCACGAGCAACCCCTAGAACCATTACACTCCCCTGGAGCTCTAATGCATATTTCATTTCAGTTTTAAAGCTTAACTATTCCTGAGGATCCCCTTCAAACCTACCGACCAATGAAGGCATTTTCCTTCCCAGCAGGTCACCCCTCGGTTCCTTATTTTGCGAACGGCTCTCCTCCAGCCTTATTCGCAGCTCCTCCACATGTCTTTCCAGATCCGAATGGCGTTGCTTCAAAGCAGCAAATTCTTTCTTGCTAGCACCCGGCAAAGGAGTCTCGGCAAGCTGTCAGGGATGATTGGTGGGTGCTAGAAGAGATAAGAGCCCGGGACTCCAGCCAGCTTTCCAAGATTTATTAGGTCCATTTTACTATTTACACTACAGAGCTCCCAAAAGCATGTCCGGCTCATTCGGTCTCAGTTGCCGAGACTGACCCCTCCTTTTGTTTTCTCCAGCATAACCATTTCTGGAGCCCTCCCCTCTTCCTTCCTCTTTTGCGTGAAGAGCTAAACCCCGGAAGTTGCTCCCTGTTGGAATTCTGCCTCGGTCAGAGGAATGTGCCTACTTCTCCAGGCACCGGCTGAATTCCTTTTGACCTCCCCCTGCGACTCCCGGCAGGTAAACAGGCGAGGTCTGTATCGGCGATTCTTCCCAGACTGTGAGAAAAACACACCATTGCTTCTCTCTCCTCCCTGCTATTCCCCAGGGAGGGGAAATAGACTCAGACAGAAATGTAACTACATACTTTTATTCCTGTCTTTAGCAGCCATACAGATAAAGATGTCTGCACTCTTTACAAACAACAGCAGAGAGAATAAACTCCACCCATGTACATCCTGTACAGGTCATATGACACACACTGAGCTAACATCCGGTGCTCAATACGGAGAATGGACTGCCCCTTTCTTGCCATGGTAACAGTCACAAACATCCTGTCTGGCTTTCCAGCCACCTGCAGCTGGCTTAGCTGCTCCTTGCTTCTGCATTGCTTCTTTATGGTAACATCCTCCCTCTAAAGAATCAATGCGTGCTTCGTGCAATGCATGATCCAGAAAAGAAAACAAACGGTTGTTATATGTATAACATTCCCCTGTTGTTTCAGTTCCACCCTTGGAACTCCCCGCCACTGGTTTCCCCAGTGTACCTCTCTGGTTGTGTGACTTCCAAGGAATGAGTGCATCTGCATTACCTTGGTTAGCAACCCTCTGTTGTGCCTTTGTCTCTGACTCAGACACAGCTTCAATTTGACCTTGGTCGTTTACAACAGCAACACATGCAATAGCTAGGTTGGCAAACGCCTTTGAATACCTCTTGGGTGGTACTCCCTTCTTTGCTCTCTCAGACCTACGTAAGAGGTGCTGCTCTTCTCTGCTTTCTGGTTCAGCCTCTGAACTCTCTGGAGAACCAGTACTAAGCGTAATCAGTGGTTCATCCTCCTCCTCCGAGGGCCTAGTCATTATGTGAGATTTCCTCTCAATGACTGTGACAACTGAGCTGTCTGAGCTATCGCTGTCATCTTCTGTACTACTGAAATCAATAAAATCAACATCATCATCATCATCTGAATCATCATCTCCTGTGGGAAATGTGTGAACAATCACTCTCTCCTGTTCAGGAGCACTCTCTAGAAATTTTGTGAGAATCACCTGACCAGATTCAGACAAAATTACTCTGTAGAGACCCTTTTCATAACCCACAACAATGCCTCTGGCATTCTTTACTCCCCCCGGAGCTTCTGTCCTCACATGAGACCCAAAAACCTTGAAATGGGCAACAGAAGCTTTTCTATGGAACAGTTTCTCAAAAGGAGAACTTCCCAACTCTTTTGAAAACTTTCTCAACCACGTATAACAAAACGACATTAGCGACTCAGCCCAGTACTCATGTGGCAGATGTGAACTTAGCAATTGCGCCTCCATTCCCTTTTGCAATTCTTTGTTCACCCTAACGCAGACACATCTCTTCCATGCTTCTTCGGAAGCAGCAATTTTGTGTCTTATCCCTTTCTTCTGCAGGAACCTCTGGAACTCCTGTAAGAGAAAAATTGGCTTCTCATCTGTGCAAAGACAATCTATGTCAGCATCATGCATATTTTTAACCTTGTCACAAAACTCTTTAAACCTTTCTAAGGCGTCTTTTGGTCTCTCCAAAAGATAAATCCAGACAAAACCTGTGAAAGAATCAACACACATTAGGTAATATTTTGCGTTGCCTCTAGATGGTGCTAGAGGACCAATCACATCAGCATACACCCGCTGAAATGCCCTGTCGACCCTCGAGGTGACCTGCTTGGCGTTCTTCTTGGCTACACCTGCAAAAGAAATCATGTTAGAATTACATTTCATGTAATCACTTTGATCAAAAGTCAACAAATACAGTCCATCTTTCTCTTTGGCAGAAAGATACAACTCTCCATCTTTGTAGATCTCGCAGCTCTCATCATCATAGGACAGTTTTAGTCCCTTCTTAGCAATCTGCGATACGCTGAGCAGATTGTACTTCAACCCTGGAACCAAATAAAGATTGTTTATAGTCAAGTTCAGACTTTCAAGATACACAGTCCCAATTCCGGTGGCTTCCAGCTCTTGACCGTTGGCCTGTTGTACAGCGAAGCTTTGCTTCTTAAACGTCGAAAACAAATCCCTGCGTGCTGTCATGTGACAGGTACAACCCGTGTCTAGAACAAAAGAATTCCCCACTTCTGGTGTGGCCTTTAGCGACATCAAAGCCTTTGCAGGCTTCGCCTGTGACTTGGTATGACTTTTGCCTGATGCCTCAGACTTCGTAGAGCTTCCCTTGGCTCCTTTCTGCTGACGTGGCTTCTTACAGGTCCGCTGAAGATGCCCAGTTTGTCCACAATTGTAACATCGGACAACGTTCAAAGCTACAGCATTTTCTCCAGTAGCTACATCAGTGGGGGTGTTAGAACTCCATTCTTGTCTCCCCCTGTCCTTCACCTCCAGTGCAGCAAGTCTGTCCTGTTCATTAAGAACCACGGCAAAGACCCTCTCCGAGGTCAAATCATTCGCCGGAAGAGACCCAAGCTGACTGGCAACGGTTTTGTAAGTCCGATTCAGGCTGTTGATCACCATGAAGCAAAACACTTCCTCCTGCAGACGGAAATTGCGTTCCACCATCTGTTGGCGCAGATATTTCATTTCCGTCAGGTGCGCTTGAACATCTCCATCAGGCGCAAGCCTCAGATTGGTCAGCTTTTCAAAATACAGCAACGCTGAAGAACCTGCATCTCTCTGATGCGTCCTTCTCAGCGTGTCCCAAACCTCTTGTGCGTGCTGTAAATCCTGTATATGGACGAGCTGAGAGTCTGACACACACAGAATTATAGCCGTTCTGGCCTTCACATCCTGTGACTCCCAAGCACGCGTTGGTGCTGCAGGGATGGGGTTTTCAATCACCCCAAACAGTCTCTGATTCTGCAGCAGGGCCTTCATCTTAATAGACCAAGATGAATAATTGTCATTGGTCAGGAGGGGTGGAGAAGGCAGGGCTCCCCCCTTCTTGACATCCATTTTGAGTCCTTGCATTAACTCTCAAACACAAGCCTCTAAAATCCAATAGCTGGTTTGTTTACACTCTTGTGCACCTGGCAGCTCTAACACTGGCTGCGTTGGAAAGTCCCTTCCAAGAGTTCGTGAGAGCCTAGTCAAAACAAAACGTTGTTTTTGCCTCTCTTAGGCATAGCCTGACAGTCCAGCCCACTTTTGTAGCTTTCCACCACACTGACGGGCGTTGCTTAGAAACTGTGCATTCCTTCTTGTACAGGAAACCACAAGAATTTCTGGAATGCAGGCCTCTTCTCACTCGGAGCTGTTTTTTCTCAAACGCTGCTCCCGTGAAGCAGAGAATGAATCAATCTGCATTCACACTTTTAAGCCCGAAAATCTCATACCTTGGGCTCCGTGGCTTGGCTGTCAGCTTCGTCTGTTCAGCTTCTGGCTGCAGAGGATCAGCCTCTCACTTCAGGCTTCCATGGAGCGATGAAAACAGCCGCTCTGCTACTATTTTGCAGACTTCCATGGATCGAAGAAACCAGCAGCTCTGCTACCACTGTTGGAATTCTGCCTCGGTCAGAGGAATGTGCCTACTTCTCCAGGCACCGGCTGAATTCCTTTTGACCTCCCCCTGCGACTCCCGGCAGGTAAACAGGCGAGGTCTGTATCGGCGATTCTTCCCAGACTGTGAGAAAAACACACCATTGCTTCTCTCTCCTCCCTGCTATTCCCCAGGGAGGGGAAATAGACTCAGACAGAAATGTAACTACATGCTTTTATTCCTGTCTTTAGCAGCCATACAGATAAAGATGTCTGCACTCTTTACAAACAACAGCAGAGAGAATAAACTCCACCCATGTACATCCTGTACAGGTCATATGACACACACTGAGCTAACATCCGGTGCTCTATACGGAGAATGGACTGCCCCTTTCTTGCCATGGTAACAGTCACAAACATCCTGTCTGGCTTTCCAGCCACCTGCAGCTGGCTTAGCTGCTCCTTGCTTCTGCATTGCTTCTTTATTGTAACACTCCCCCCTCCCTGATTCATTGCTTCCTGACAACCCTTCGTCATCCTCCCCCTCTGACGAGGTGCAGCTGCTTACAATCGGAGGCTTCTCTCTGTATTTCCCCAGCTTTTCCCCCTTCTCAGCCCCCAGTTCCCTGACAGCAATAGTATTTTTAACCTGATAATGCCACAAACCCTTTTCCTGGAAGGTTATACCCAGGTATTTAAAAGATGAAACCTGTTCAATCAGATCAGAAGGTCAGCGATTCGAATCCCCGTGAGCTCCTGTTGCTCAGTCCCTGCTCCTGCCAACCTAGCAGTTCGAAAGCACGTCAAAATGCAAGTAGATAAATAGGTACCACTCCGGTGGGAAGGTAAACGGCATTTCCGTGCGCTGCTTTGGTTCGCCAGAGGCAGGTTTGTCATGCTGGCCACATGACCCTGAAGCTGTATGCCAGCTCCCTTGGCCACTAAAGCGATATGAGCGCCACAACCCCAGAGTCGGTCATGACTGGACCTAATGGTCAGGGGTCCCTTTACCTTTACCTGTTCAATAGGTCGATTGTCAATTCTCCATTTGTGCCTCATTCTTTTTTTAGAGAACACCATAACTTTGGATTTGCTATAGTTAATTGTTAATTGTTCGGCATTACAATAAACAGTGAAAGATCTTAGAAGTTTTCTTAGGCCTACACAGGAGAAGGCAATTAGAACTGCGTCATCCGCATATAAGAGAACCGGGAGGGGTGTACCAGCCAGTTTCTTTCTCCATGTTTCCTACTAAGGAGTTAATATAGAAGTTGAATAAAGTAGGCGCAAGGATGCAGCCTTGTTTAACACCATGGTAGATTTGGATTTCCTTGGATAAATGGCCCTGTCGGTCACACCTAACCTGTACCCGAGTGTTTTCGTATAAACTGCGGATGAGACACAGTAGACATCTGTCTATGTTTGAGGCGCTTAGTCTTTCCCAAAGCCTATCTCGTGATATTAAATCGAAGGTAGATTTAAAGTCTATGAAAGCTGTGTAGAGAGATCCTCCTTTTCTTGAGGTATATTTTTCCGCAAGATGTTGAAGTACTAGGCCTTGGACTAAAGTTGACCGGTTTGCCCTGAAACCAGCTTGTGCTTCTGTAAGGACATGTTCTTGCTCCATCCAATCCTCAAGTTTATTACATAAGTGGGCAGCATATAGTTTACTGATAATGCTTAGGAGACTAATTGGCCTGTAATTAGCAGGGTCCGATCTGCTCCCTTTCTTGTGTAATGGGATGATGATTGCTAGTCCCCAATCCTCTGGGATGGTAGCCGATTGATCTATGCTGGTGAACAAGGCAGCAAGCAGTGGGGCCCACCAATCAACATTGGCCTTAAGAAGCTCAGGTGAAATATTGTCTGCACCAAGAGCTTTGCCAGGTTTAAGAGATTGAATGAGCCTGCGAGCTTCTTCAGTTGACACCAGGGGCCACTCAGCACCAGTATCAGTCAGAGTTAGGGACAGAGCCTGTAGATGTTGGTTAGTTGTGTATAAGGATTGGAAGTATGACTCCCAAACCCCAACAGAGATGGTATATTCCACTTCGGAAGGGGAATCTTGCCATCCTTTTGCAACTATTTCCCAAAAGGTGACTGATTCTCTCCTTCGAGGGGCCACTCTCCCCTTTGGGCCTGAAGCTTTTTCTCTTTAATCAAAGCTTTATAATTTCGTTTAGCTTCAAACCACTCTGAAGGGAGTGAGGGTAGATTGGCAGACCTATAGTTCCTGTATTTTCCCAACAAAGAGTGATTCAGTGGACTATTTACAGGAACAGAACACGGATCTTTAGCTTGCTCTCTCATAAACGACTCACAACTCCTACACTGACACACAGAACTCTGAACCTCTGAACCTCTGAACTAACACATTCCAGTTAGTAGGCCATTAATTATCACTCCTTTGAGAGAGCTTGACCAATCATGGAGCTGTCTCCATGTTTCTGTTATCACCAGGCAGACTTCCTCCTTCACATGACCTTTTGGCTGTCTGCCAAACCTTAATTGACTCTGTGTGAGTAGCTGCATGTACACAGTTTCCCAACAACTGATTCATCAGTTTGTCAGTGTACGATTCCAGCCTGGACCAGATGTTTTTTATCAGAAAACAGACCACCTTTAACTCAGCCCCCTTTGTTGCTTGGTGATCCTGAGAGGCAGAACGAGGAAAAATTGTTGACATCTATTTCGCTTGTACTCCATGTCTCCTGTAAAAATACAATGTCATAACCTTGAACGAATTTAACAAAGGACGGGTCAGATGCCTTTTTAGGCCAGCCTGCAATATTCCATGTTAGAAGGCTAAAGTCGGCTTTGGCTTTGCTGAAGTCTAGAGAGAAGAAGAGAGCCAGTGTGGTGTAGTGGTTAAGAGCTGTAGTCTTGCAATCTGGTGAACCGGGTTCGCGTCCCCGCTCCTCCACATGCAGCTGCTGGGTGACCTTGGGCTAGTCATGCTTCTTTGAAGTCTCTCAGCCCCACTCACCTCACAGAGTGTTTGTTGTGGGGGAGGAAGGGAAAGGAGATTGCTAGCCGCTTTGAGACTCCTTAGGGTAGTGATAAAGCGGGATATCAAATCCAAACTCTTCTTCTTCTTCTTTGTCAGTTGTCTTCCGGATAACTTTTGGAGTTTGCCATTTTTTGTGGCAACTGACTGTCATTTGTTCTGGTGGTATCCTTACACGGGGAGCTGCCCAGGCATTCAATGACTTCGGACGGTGGATGTAGAATGCTCACATTAGTAGTCATAGGACCTTTGTTTTGCGAGGCCTCCTCCAGAGGATGTTCTGTCTGGTTGAAACCTAGTTCCTCCTCATCTAGATATCTCATTTTAGTTCAAAAGCCCAGAGAGATCTCCTTGGGGGTGGTTTTCCTTTTAGGGGGCGATATACTGCCCTCCCTTATGTGTTGTGCTTTCATAATTAAAGGCGGGTTTATCTCTGCCTTTACCTGGAGGTTATGTGGATAACAATCTGCTGAGTTATATTCCTGTGTAGGAATCATTTTGGAGGAAATCTGGCCCTTTTTCAGGTCATCCTCCTTGGAATCATTATATGCGTCTTTCCCAGCCAGTCTGGTTCTTAATGTCTTTCTAGAATTTCAGCTTGGATTGAGGATGGAAATGACCAGAATTGACTTATTAGAGTGTTTTCTTCTGTAGAGAAATTGTCCTTTTGCTCGCTCACAGGGCATTGCAAATCATGTAAGGGTATGCTTTTCCTTTTTAATTTTGGGGTCTCTTGTTTATGATGATCAGACCAGACCTTTTGGGGTTGGCTCTCCTTTTTGGATTTTTCCTGGTCCTCTTCTACCATTGGCTTATCACACTTGGCATCAAAGAGGGGGGTCAATGGTACCCTATTTTCAAAGAATCTTAGTATTGCTATCCTTTCCTTTAAGAATAGATGTCTTGATCTGTGGATAAGTTTGGCCAAATTTTGATCTTGAAAGGTGATCATTGCTCGTACAGAGTAACCATCATAATGTAAGTACTCTATAGAAACAATATCGTTTGGCTTTACTACTCCTGGTAACATATCATTCAGGATGTTCAGGAAATGCAATATGCGATCTATCCGTGAGAGGAAGCCCTTCAGTTTTGGGTAGTTAACATATACAAGTTTTTGAGGGATTAGTACCAGGTTCCAACCTTTTTTCTAGATTGGAACTTGCCAGTCCTGTAGTATGTCACCATCAATATTGTGGGCCACGTCCTCTTTAATACCCGTATTTCTAATTGGTTTCCTTCCAGGGCTCTGAGATGTTACTTCTGTTATTACGTTTGTTTCAGGGCTCTGATTCGGGATTTCCTCCTCAGGTGTTAACTGGGGTTTTGCCTTGTTTAATCCCAACTTTGCCTTTCTCTTTACTGCCCCGTGGGGCAGATTTATTTAAGCCTGGTGTAGAGGATGGTGGAAGTAGGTTGTAAAGTTTCTGCCATTGTTTTTTGCGAGTGTGATGGGTTATCTTTGATTTCCTTAGTGTTTTGATATTTTTTCTTTTCTTTTTTTTTGCTTCTGGTTTATGTCTTTGTGACTTCTTCTGGTTACTGGGTGATTCATATGTGCTGGTTCGGGTAGGTTGCTCATTTGGTCAGAGTCATTTGGCTCTGTGCCTCTTTCTTGAGGTGTAAAATTTTCCACTAGAGTCAGAAGTAGCCCATTTGTTACTGCTAGAATTTTTTTCATGCTGGAGGGTCCGTGCATATCAAGTGGAACTGGTCCTGAAGATAGCCGTCTCTCTCCTCTGTTTGAGTACATTTGGAAGTAACTAGTCTGTTTTTTCCAAGCTCAGAAGGTGGCCTCTGGGTCGTTATATCAGTTATATTTGCCTTACAGGATTTCTCACCTAAGGCCAGTTCTTGAGCCAGGCTTGTTGGGTAGTTCATATTTTCGGAATCTTGTCGGAGGCCTTTAAGATGAGTTGACCAGTCCAGAACAGTGGAAGGAGGAAGAATGGCCTCATTTAAAATTAACTCATTCAGCTCCCTCTTACTCTCCTCCTTTTGGAGAAAATAATGTGTGATTTTGCTCTGTTTCCTCCGGGGTTCTGGGAAGCTGATTAACGAATCTGGCATGATTCCCAGATCTTTGCAGTTCTTTCTAGTAAGTAGCATAATAATTATGATTATTCATTGGCAGTTTTCAGAAATCAATTATCTCCAAATGTGGCTGCCTTGAATTTACGAGTCCGGCATCAGTGCCATCCAGTAGAAGGGAGCATTTTGGAGACTCTCTGCAGCTGCCACCTGGACTCGCTCGTCAACAGTTCTGCTAATCAAGATGTTTCTCTTCTTTAATTTATAACTAATATCTTGTAAACTTTGGCTGGACCTTGTGTTTGGCTCTGCCTAGCAAAGTGCTCAGCCCAGCCCAGCTTCATGCAGTCTCGGTTTAGGGGAATTAGGAGAATAAAACAATGAGATAAAACATTAAATTAAAACAACAAAATGAAGCACTAAAAGGAGTTAAGAAATAAAATGGAAGAGAGGATAAAACCAAATGCTATGGGTTGGTTATAGAGCAGAAACTGTTATTCTAAAGCAGCAATGCTGCAGCAAGCAAAGGCTCTAACAGCTCAGACAGCTGCTAGTGGCTGCAAAGCCAGACAGGATGTGTGTGACTGCTGCCATGGAAACAAAGGGGCAGTCCATCCTTATTGAGCACAGGATATGAGCTCAGTGTGTGTCATATGACCTGTACAGGATGTACATGGGTGGAGTTTGGAGTTTCTCTCTGTTTTGTTGAAGAGAGCAGACATCTTTTACTGTATGACTGCTAAAGACAGGAATAAAGCATGTAGATACATTTCTGTCTGTGTCTGATTCCCCTCCCTGGGGATATGCAGGGAGGAGGAGGAGGAGGAGAAGCAGTTGGTGTGTTTTTCTCACAGCCTGAGGAAAATCGCCGGAACGGACCTCGTGTGTTTTTCCTGACGGGAGTCGCCGGAGGGAGGTCAAAGGAATTCAGCCGGTGCCTAGACAGATAGGCACATACCTCTGACCGAGCCTGAATTCTGACAGTGGTAGTCAGAGCTGATGGTTTCTACGATCCATGGAAGTCTGCAGAAAGAGTGGCAGAGCTGCTGTTTCCATTGCTCCATGGAGGCCTGAGGTGAGAAAGCTGATTCTCTGCAGCCAGAAGCTGACCAGAGGAAGCTGAAAGCCAAGCTACGGAGCCCAGGTATGAGATTTTCGGGCTTAGAAGTGTGAATGCAGATTGATTCATTCTCTGCTTCGAGGGAGCAAGGTTTGGGAAAAACAGCTCCGAGAGAGGAGAACTCTGCATTCCAAACATTCCTGTGGTTAATCCTGTCCGAGGAAAAGAATGCAGTTGCTTAGCAACGCAGGCCAGTTTCAAGATAAGGGCTGTACAGTCACACAGTGCCTCAGAGAGGCAAAAACAAGTTTTGTTTTGACTTAGGCCCAATCAACACTGTTGGAAAGGGACTTTACAAGCGGCCAGTGTTATAGCTGCCAGGTGCACAGAGTGTCAACAAGCCAGCTATTGGATTTTAGAGGCTTGTGTTTGAGAGTCAATGCAAGGACTCAAAATGGATGTCAAGAAGGGGGGAGCCCTGCCTTCTCCATCCCTCCTGACCAGTGACAATTATGCATCTTGGTCTATTAAGATGAAGGCCCTGCTGCAGAATCAGAGACTGTTTGGGGTGATTGAGAACCCCATCCCTGCAGCACCAACGCGTGCTTGGGAGTCACAGGATGTGAAGGCCAGAACTGCTATAATTCTGTGCGTGTCAGACTCCCAGCTTATCCATATACAAGATTTACAGCACGCGAAAGATGTTTGGGACACGCTGAGAAGGACACATCAGAGAGATGCAGGTTCTTCAGCGTTGCTGTATTTTGAGAAGCTGACGAACCTGAGGCTTGCGCCTGATGGAGATGTTCAAGCGCACCTGACGGAAATGAAATTTCTGCGTCAACAGATGGTGGAACGTAATTTCCGTCTGCAGGAGGAAGTGTTTTGCTTCATGGTGATCAACAGTCTGAATCGGACTTACAAAACCGTTGCCAGTCAGCTGGGGTCCCTCCCAGCGCAAGATTTGACTTCGGAGAGGGTCTTTGCTGTGGTTCTTAACGAACATGACAGGCTTGCCGCCCTGGAAGTCAAGGACAGGGGGAGACAAGAACGGAGTTCTGACACCCCCACTGCTACAGCTACTGGAGAAAATGCCGTAGCTTTGAACGTTGTCCGATGCTACAATTGTGGACAGACTGGGCATCTTCAGCGGTACTGCAAGAAGCCACGTCAGAACAAAGGAGCCAAAGGAAGCTCCACGAAGTCTGAGGCGTCAGGCAGAGGTCATGCCAAGTCACAGTCGAAGCCTGCAAAGGATTTGATGTCGAAAGGAGCCACACCAGAAGTGGGGAATTCTTTCGTTTTGGACACGGGAGCGACGGTTCACATGACCCATCGCAGGGATTTGTTTTCGTCGTTTAAGAAGCAAAGCTTCGTTGTACAACAAGCCAACGGTCAAGAGCTGGAAGCCACCGGAATTGGGACTGTGTATCTTAAAAGTCAGAACTTGACTATAAACAATGTTTATTTGGTTCCAGAGTTGAAGTACAATCTGCTCAGCGTATCGCAGATTGCCAAGAAGGGACTAAAACTGTCCTATGATGATCAACACTGCGAGATCTACAAAGATGGAGAGTTGTATCTTTCTGCCGAAGAGAAAGATGGACTATATTTGTTGACTTTTGATCAAAGTGATTACATGGAATGTAATTCTTGTGATTCTAACATGATTTCTTTTGCAGGTGTAGCCAAGAAGAACGCCAAGCAGGTCACCTCGAGGGTCGACAAGGCATTTCAGCGGGTGTATGCTGATGTGATTGGTCCTTTAGCACCGTCTAGAGGCAATGCAAAGTATTACCTAATATGTGTTGAGTCTTTCACAGGTTTTGTCTGGATTTATCTTATGGAGAGACCGAAAGAAGCCTTAGAAAGGTTTAAAGAGTTTTGTGACAAGGTTAAAAATATGCATGATGCTGACATAGATTGTCTTTGCACAGATGAGAAGCCAATTTTTCTCTTACAGGATTTCCAGAGGTTCCTGAAGAAGAAAGGGATAAGACACAAAATTGCAGCTTCAGAAGAAGCTTGGAACAGATGTGTCTGTGTTAGGGTGAACAAAGAATTGCAAAAGGGAATGGAAGCGCAATTGCTTAGTTCACATCTGCCACATGAGTACTGGGCTGAGTCGCTAAGGTCATTTTGTTATACGTGGTTGAGAAAGTTTTCAAAAGAGTTGGGAAGTTCTCCTTTTGAGAAACTGTTCCACAGAAAACCTTCTGTTGCCCATTTCAAGGTTTTTGGGTCTCATGTGAGGACAGAAGCTCCGGGTGGAGTAAAGAATGCCAGAGGCATTTTTGTGGGTTATGAAAAGGGTAATTTTGTCTGAATCTGGTAAAGTGATTCTCACAAAATTTCTAGAGAGTGCTCCTGAACAGGAGCGAGTGATTGTTCACACATTTCCCACAGGTGATGATGATGATTCTGATGATTCTGATGATGTTGATTTTATTGAGTTCAGTAGTACTGATGACAGCGATAGCTCAGACAGCTCAGTTGTCACAGTCATTGAGAGGAAATCTCACATAATGACTAGGCCCTCAGAGGAGGAAGACGAACCACTGTTTACAATTGGTACTGGTTCTCCAAAGAGTCCAAAGGCTGAACCAGAAAGCAAAGAAGAGCAGCACTTCTTACGTAGGTCTGAGAGAGCAACGAAGGGTGTACCACCCAAGAGGTATTCAAAGGAGTTTGCTAACCTAGCTGTTGCTATTGTAAACGACCAAGGTCAAATTGAAGCTGTGTCTGAGTCAGAGACAAAGGCACAACAGGGAGTTGTTAACCAAGGTAATGCAGATGCACTCATTCCTTGGAAGTCACACAACCAGAGAGGTACATTGGTAAAACCAGTGGCGGGTAGTTCCAAGGGTGGAACTGAAACAACAGGGGAGTGTTATAAGTATAACAACTGTTTGTTTTCTTCTCTGGATGACGCTTTGCTCGCAGCACGCATTGATACTTTAGGGGGAGTATGTTATTCTAAAGCAGCAATGCTGCAGCAAGCAAAGGCTCTAACAGCTCAGACAGCTGCTAGTGGCTGCAAAGCCAGACAGGATGTGTGTGACTGCTGCCATGGAAACAAAGGGGCAGTCCATCCTTATTGAGCACAGGATATGAGCTCAGTGTGTGTCATATGACCTGTACAGGATGTACATGGGTGGAGTTTGGAGTTTCTCTCTGTTTTGTTGAAGAGAGCAGACATCTTTTACTGTATGACTGCTAAAGACAGGAATAAAGCATGTAGATACATTTCTGTCTGTGTCTGATTCCCCTCCCTGGGGATATGCAGGGAGGAGGAGGAGGAGGAGAAGCAGTTGGTGTGTTTTTCTCACAGCCTGAGGAAAATCGCCGGAACGGACCTCGTGTGTTTTTCCTGACGGGAGTCGCCGGAGGGAGGTCAAAGGAATTCAGCCGGTGCCTAGACAGATAGGCACATACCTCTGACCGAGCCTGAATTCCGACAGAAACTTGCTGGCTGAACTGTCCAGAAGGAATAAAAGTAATGTTAGGATGGAGTTCCCTCAAGACTTGCTCTCAAGCATTAAAGAATATGATCTGCAGAAGGGACCTGGAAAAGAGTTAAGAGCCTCGGACATAAGATCTCCAGGTTGATGGACTATATGGAATTGACGGAAAGGACTGGCAGAATCCGAAACCAGGGAGAGGAGTTGATGGAAGAAGATTGGAAAACTTAAAGTTTATATATAGAAATATCGCAAAATTAATGAGTGATAGAAAAATGATGGAGTGATATTTTATGGATTTAGCAGAAATGTTATAAGGAGTTAAACACATACAAGCATTTTAGTTTTAATGTTAAAATAAGGTTAAAAAGGAAAAAAAGGGGGGGAAATGGTGAAAGGAGGGAAAGTAAAGTTACATTATATTGAGATAAATTACAGAACAAAAATTGGAAAAGATGGAAAGGATTTGCTGAAATAGATAATCGAATTAGAATACAAAAAAGGGAGGTGTGAGGAGGTCAAGGAAATAAGCGAATGAAAAATAAGTTGGGAAGATTAGTTGTGTTTTTTGTTTTTTGTTTTTTGTCCCTTTTTTGTCCTTTCCCCCCCTCTTGTTGTGATGTGTTGTTTTGTTTTTGTTTGGTGTTATTGTTTTTACTTTTGCTTTTTGTAACCCTTGAAAATCTTAATAAATATTTTTATTTTTTTTAAAAAAAGCAACTTGCCTTAGAGTTGGCCTTAGAGCTCAAAACCCTACTTCAAACATTTGGCAGTCATCTTCCCCTCCCTTCCTCATCGCTGTCCATGCTTCTTAAGAATTTGAAAAAGTTTTCCATGCCAGCTTCTGTTTTCATTTAAACTTCACCTTTGGTTTCTTTTCTCTCTTCACAGGTCTAGGGGGTCATGCATATCTGAAGGAATGGATGTGGTGGGCAGGGCTGCTAACTAGTAAGTACTTCCATGCAAGATTTTACCATCTTCACCTACATTTCAACAACTTTAATTATTCCCTTTGCATTCTTACATGACCTCCAATAGCTCCCAATGAGTTCCTTGGTATTTGTTGTTGTTTAGTTGTGTCCGACTCTTCGTGACCCCATGGACCAGAGCACGCCAGGCACTCCTGTCTTCCACTGCCTCCCGCAGTTTGGTCAAACTCCCTGCTGGTAGCTTCCAGAACACTATCCAACCATCTCGTCCTCTGTCGTCCCCTTCTCCTTGTGCCCTCCATCTTTCCCAACATCATGGTCTTTTCCAGTGAGTCTTCTCTTCTCATGAGGTGGCCAAAGTACTGGAGCCTCAGCTTCACAATCTGTCCTTCCAGTGAGCACTCAGGGCTGATCTCCTTAAGAATGGATAGGTTTGAGCTTCTTGCAGTCCATGGGACCCTCAAGAGTCTCCTCCAGCACGATATTTCAAAAGCATCAATTCTTCAGCAATCAGCCTTCTTTATGGTCCAGCTCTCACTTCCATACATCACTACTGGGAAAACCATAGCTTTTACTATACGGACCTTTGTTGGCAAGGTGCTGTCTCTACTTTTTAAAATGCTGTATAGGTTTCTCTTTTTTTAAAAAAAAATAATTTTTATTAATTTTCATAAAACAGAAAACACAAAATTAAACAAACAAACAAATAATACATGACTTCCCCAAGCCTCCCCTTCCCTGCACCCCTGTGTCCAAAATTTTTAGCAATCCTTCATTCCTTTTCAAAAATTGATTTCCTTCATGATTTTCTTAACTTAAATATTTCCAACTATAATTCTCTAATTCTCTGACATATGTCTCCCTGGGAGAAAGCCTGTTTGGTCTTTCTGAATCTCCTCTACCAACACTTTTTTAAATCTTTTTGCTAAAATGTCTGCAAAAATTTTATAATCCACATTTAAGAGTGATATAGGGCGGTAGTTCTTAACTTGATGTTTCTCAGTTTCTGTCTTCGGTATAAGTGAGATGAATGCTTCTTTCCACGATTCGGGAGCCTTTTTTCCCTCCAAGATTTGGTTACACACTTCTTTCAATGGTTGTATTAACCATTCCTTCATTGCTTTATAGTATCTCGCCGTCAGACCATCTGGCCCTGGTGATTTTCCCAATTGCATATTCTGGATGGCACCCTCAATTTCCTGGTTCGTGATTTTTTCATTTAAAGTCCTTTTATTTTTTTCCGAGATCTTTGATAATCCATATTTTTTAATAAATTCTTCTATCTCTTGCTCGTCTTTCGGCCCTTGTGCGTATAATTTCTTGAAGAAACTTTGAAAACAATTACTGATTTCATTTGGTTTATTTACAAATTTCCCCTCTACTTCAAGGGACGTCACAGTATTCAACTTTTGCCTCTTTTTCAATTGCCATGACAGCAATTTCCCACATTTGTCTGCTGATTCAAAAGTTTTTTGCCTCATTTGTTTTATTTTCCATTCTATTTCTTGGTTCATCAGTTCCATGTATTGGGTCTGGTAATATTTTATTTCTCTTAAAATCTCCTGGGATTTTGGTTTTGACCTCAGTTTCTTCTCTCCTTCTTTCATCTGTTTCCAAATTTTTTCTTTCTTCTCATTGCTCCTTGGTATAAGGAGCTTTATCATAAAGCAGCCTTGCAAATTAAACCATCAGAGTGGCTGAGGCATCTACAAATGGATGGGGTACATCATCATCATCATCACCATCATGTGCATTAATACCAAAGAAAATGACTTGAAATAAGCGAAATCCAAGATTCTTCTTTCTATGTAGCTGGAACCCAAAAAAACCTGTTTGGCTTTGTTTAGACTTATTAGACTTCGCTTTGTGAGGGTTAGGGTTAGGGTTAGGGTGAATGAACACCGAAAGAACAATCCAAGCTTATTCGTCCTCTTTCTATTGAGATGGAACCAAAACACCTATGCTTGATTTGGGCTGATAACAAACATGTCACTCTGCGATTTTTGGGTGAATGTGCATTCTAACCCCAAAAACACCAATTTGAAATGAGCCCACTCAGAGCTTTATCATCTTCTTTTTATGTAGATGGAACCCAAAACACCTTTTTGCTTTGGTTGGGGGTGATTCTGGTGCACACCAAAAAAAACCATGTGAATTGAAATAAGCCCAATCAAAGCTTATTCGTCGTCTTTCTACGAATATGGAAGCGAAAAGACGGTGTTGTGTTATTTTGGTCTCATTACACACACTTTGCGATTTCTGGGTCAATGTGCATTAACACCAAAGAACACGACTTGAAATAAGCGAAAAAGAAGATTCTTCTTTCTATGTAGCTGGATCCCAAACCAACCTGTTTCGCTTTGTTTAGGCTTATTACACATTGCTTTGCTACGGTTAGGGTTAGGGATAGGGATAGGGTTAGGGTTAGGGTTAGGGTTAGGGTTAGGGTTAGGGTTAGGGTTAGAGTTAGGGGTAGGGTTCGGGTTCGGGTTCGGGTTCGGGTTCGGGTTCGGGTTCGGGTGAATGAACACCGAAAGAACAATCCAAGCTTATTCGTCCTGTTTCTATTGAGATGGAACCAAAACACCTATGCTTGATTTGGGATGATAACAAACATGTCTGTCAGGGCTGCCTCTAGGTCCCAGCTCACAGAGGACCAACGCCAGGCTGATATTATGTACAAAAGTCTTTATTGAAGTATAATTTCCGTTTTAAAGCCAGAGCGTGCAACCCTACGTCTAGACTCTAGATCGGCGAAGTCCCCTCTGAGTCACTGCCCCTTCCGCACCAGTTTAAGATCCTAGCCCGGCTCCACCTCCTGCGCTGTTCCTTCCTCCTCTGGGTCCTTCTGCCCCCTGGGGTTTCCTCCCTCCTGGACTCTTCTGACGCTGACCCCCCTGAGTCTTGCCCTTCCTTCCGGCGGGCTTTAGGACCTGGCTCCCTATCCGGGCTACCTGCTGTGCCGCTCGCCTGTACATTTGAACTTGGCGCGCGCGCCCAGCCGGTGACTTTCCTCTTGACCGTTTCCCCGCTCTCCGATGGAGGCGTGGCCAATCCTGACTCATCTCCTCCCTCTGGTGGTGGGAAGACTGGTCCCGATGCCTGGGACTCCTCCCCCCCACTACGCTCTGGTGGGGACGCTGGTCCTGATTTCCAACTGCTGCTCAGGGAGTCCCCGCTGGCCCCTTCCTTCTGGGGTTTCCCCCTTGGCACCCCCCTTGCCCTGGCCATCGGCGCTCCTCTCTGTGAATCTTCCGATTCACTGGAGAGACTCGTGGAATCTCTCTGACCACTGTCACTGCCTACACCCCCCTCGTATTCCTCCTCCTCACTCTCCATTTGCTCCTTCTCCTGTGTCTCTGCTCCTGAACCCCTGACAATGTCACTCTGTGATTTTTGGGTGAATGTGCATTCTAACCCCAAAAACACCAATTTGAAATAAGCCCAATCACAGCTTTATCATCTTCTTTTTATGTAGATGGAACCCAAAACACCTTTTTGCTTTGTTTGGGGGTGATTCTGGTGCACACCCAAAAAACACCATGCGAATTGAAATAAGCCCAATCAAAGCTTATTGGTCGTCTTTCTACGCATATGGAAGCGAAAAGATGGTGTTGTGTTATTTTGGTCTCATTAGCTTCCGGGTTGGCGCCTCCAGGCAATGGCGGAGTTCCTCCGATCAGGAGGAATTTGCTCCGTGGAAATTAGGGTCTGACCGCCACGGCGAAGGCAGAGACCCGTTGAAATCACAGGCGGGAGAATCTTGTGAACTTGGGATTCGGCTGCCACCTTTTGCGCCTCCCCTACTCACAGGGGAAACCCTGATTTGGGGATCCGGAGCGAAGTGGGGTGAGCGTCGCGGTGCTTTGAATCGACTGCTTCTTTCACGGAGTGAAGCCGCATCGCTGTTGCCAGAGAGCGCTGACTTTTTCCTGTGCACAATTTCACTTTAAACAACTACCCGTGAGTAGAACGGAAAATTGGATCTTTAAATTCATTAATTTGGCATCGAAGCGGGAAGGTTTTAAACAGGAAGTCCGCCTTACTCTTTTGTAAATAGTTTGAAGCAAAGACGTTGCAAGTTAAAGCCTTGGAAAGTATTTTGTAAAGGATTAAATCTCCATCGGTTAAAACTGTTAAAACCACCCCTTGGAAGCAGGAGAAGAGGGGGGGGATTTGGACTTAGTGAGCCTGCAGGAGAGAGTGAAAAATTAAATTACCACTGCTCTGATCCTGGAAAAGGGCTGCCAGCAGAATTAACGTTTTGGGAGAGTTCATTGACTGTGAACGGATAGCATGTTGACAGATGGCTAAATAAGAGAAATACATTGTTTCCATTGTCCTCTTCTGCGTTCAAAAAGGAGGAAAAGTAATTGAAAATTGAAACTAACTTTATATTTTAAAATGTGCATGAAAGGATCGATACAAGTGGAGACTGTTTCCCTCTAGAGGGAGCTTTTGAAACTGTTACAAGAGTGGTTTTTTTCCAGCTGCAAGATAAGAGCTGTGAGAATGAGAGATTGACCTTGGACTTTAAGAATGTTGACAGAAGGAGCTTTAGTGACTGTTTTATGTAAGATAAGCTGCTCGCTGGAACAGCTTCATAAAAAGACGGATGTTATGAATTCCAAACTTGAGAACTTGGAACAAAAAGTGATAAATTTGGGACAAAAAGTGACCATTAATACAGAAATTGCTCAGGATTTGATACAGGAAACTACTTTGACAGGACAAACTGGGGAGAAGAAGGAGAAAGTTGTGGTTGTTGAACCTAAAGTAATACAAGTGGAAGCCCCAGCCTTTCAGAGGCAAATCGAGGACTATAAGTGGAGGCCTCTTATGAATGAATATAGAAAAAGTCAGAATTTGAAGATTGGAGCCCTGCCTGCACTGGAGAAGGAAGGTTGGATAGACTCTTTCATGCAGGGATTTATTGACCTTTGGGTTCTGAATCTGGGTCAGGAGGTGATTGGAGTTGTGGGGGTCTTTGGATCTGGAGGAGTCTTGAAACATGATTTGAGATATTGTATGGACCTTGGTTCTAGCTGTGGAGAGTTGGCTGGCCTGTCGAGAGGGAATGGGGGCATGGCTGGGTTGGGGCCTCCCCGAGACTTGCTCTTTAGCATTTTCAGCATCAAAGAATATGAAGAAGAATTGCAGAAGGGACTTGGAAAAGATTTAAGAGCCTCGGACAGAAGATCTCCAGGTTGATGAACTATATGGAATGGACGGAAATGATTGGCAGAATCCGAGACCAGGGAGAAGAGATGGTGGTAGAAGATTGGGAAAGTCTAAAGTTTGTACATAGAAATATTGTAAAATTAATCAGTGTTTGAAAATTGTTGGAATGAAACTTTATGGCTTTAGCAGAAATGCTATAAGGAGTTAAGTATAAATAAGTATTTTAGTATTAATGGAAAATAAGGTTAAAAATATGTTAAGACATTCATAATGATAAAAATAGAGAAAGATGGAAAGGATTTGCTGAAACAAGTAACAGAAGTGGAATACAAAAAGGGAGGTGAGAGGAAGTCGATGTAACAAGGGAATGAAAAACTAATGAAATGGTATGCTATATGTTTTTTAAATTGTTGTTGTTTTGTTTTGTTTTGTTTAATTTAGTGTTAAGGTTGTGTTTTGTATTGTTTATTGTATTGTTTCTTCTTTTGTTCTTTTTTCTTGTCTGCCGTAAGTTTGAAAAGTAATAAAGATTATTTTTTTAAAAAGAATATTTTGGTCTCATTAGACACATTTGGCGATTTCTGGGTCAATGTGCATTAACACCAAAGAACACGACTTGAAATAAGCGAAAAACAAGATTCTTCTTTCTATGTAGCTGGATCCCAAACCAACCTGTTTGGCTTTGTTTAGGCTTATTACATATCGCTTTGCTAGGGTTCGGGTTCGGGTTCGGGTTCGGGTTAGGGGTAGGGGTAGGGGTAGGGGTAGGGGTAGGGGTAGGGTGAATGAACACCGAAAGAACAATCCAAGCTTATTCGTCTTCTTTCTATTGAGATGGAACCAAAACACCTATGCTTGATTTGGGCTGATAACAAACATGTCACTCTGCGATTTTTGGGTGTTACTAGCCAGTACGAAAATGAGGCTGGGACTGTAAGAGGCTAGAAAAACAACGTTTGTTTTGTCTGCTATCTCACTGCTCTTGGAGGGACTTCCAAAGCAGCCTGCGTTTAGCTGCCAGGTGCAAAGAGTAAACAGCCAGCTATTGGATTTTAGAGGCTCGAGAGTGAGAGGTGAGGCTTGGATTCAAAATGGATACCAAGAAGGGGGGAGGCTTACCTTACCCACCTCCACTGACTAATGACAATTATGCCTCATGGTCTGTAAAGATGAAAGCCCTGCTTCAGAATCAGAGGATTTTTGGGGTGATTGATAACCCCATCCCTCCTGCACCAACACCAAGTTGGAATTCACAGAATGTGAGAGCCAGGACGGCCATAATTCTGTGTGTCTCAGATGATCAACTTGTGCATATTCAGGATTTGGAATACGCGTGTGAGATTTGGCAAACGCTGCGTAGAATACACCAAAGAGATGCTGGTTCTTCAGCGTTGCTGCATTTTGAAAAGCTGACCAATCTAAGGCTAGCGCCTGATGGAGATGTACAAGCGCATCTGACAGAGATGAAATTCTTACGCCAGCAGATGGCGCAACACAATTTTCATCTACAGGAAGAGATATTCTGCTTCATGATTATTAACAGCCTTAATCGGACTTATAAAACGGTTGCAAGCCAGTTGGGTTCTCTACCTGCCAGAGATCTTACGGGGGAGAGAATTTGTGCCGTGATTCTCAATGAGAGAGACCGCCTTGCTGCAATAGATGTCAAAGACAGGGGGAGAGAAGCTCGGAGTTCTGACACCCCCACTGCTTCTGCAAGTGAAGAACAGGCTGTTGCTTTGAACGTTGTCCGTTGTTTCAATTGTGGACAGACTGGGCATCTTCAGCGGAATTGTAAGAAGCCACGTGAACAGAAAGGAGCTAAGGGGAGCTCTGCAAAGCCTGAGGCATCAGGCAAAAGTCGTACCAAGTCCCAGATAAAACCTGCAAAGGCATTGCTGTCAACAAAAGTCGAATTTTCAACAGAGAGCGCTTTTGTTCTTGACACGGGTTGCACACAACACATGACGTCACGCCGAGGACTGTTTTCAACGTTTAAGAAGCAAAGCTTCACTGTGAAACAGGCCAATGGCCAGGAGCTGGAAACGACCGGGTTTGGAACTGTGTATCTTGAAAGTCTGAACTTGACTATTAACAATGTGTATTTGGTTCCTGATTTAAAGTTCAATCTGCTGAGTGTTTCGCAGATCGCAAAGAAAGGACTGACTTTGTCCTATGATAGAAAAAGCTGCAAAATCTTCAAAGATGGAGAGCTGTATCTTTCCGCCAGAGAGAAAGATGGACTGTATTTGTTGATTTTTGATCAAAGTGATAGCATAAATTGTAATGCATCTGAATCTGACATGATTTCTCTTGCAGGTATGGCGAAGGACGTCCAGAAGGCGACCAAAGTTAACAGTGCATTTCAGCGAGTGTATGCTGATGTGATTGGTCCTCTAGCACCATCTAGAGGCAATGCAAGATATTATCTTGTGTGTGTGGATTATTTCACTCATTATGTGTGGATATACATACTGCAGAAACCACAAGAAGCCTTAGAATGGTTTAAAGAGTTTTGTGACAAGGTTAAAACTGTTCATGATGCTAACATTGATTGTCTTTTCACAGATGAAAAGCCAGTTTTTCTTTTACAGGATTTTCAGGATTTCCTGGATAAGAAAGGGATAAGGCACAAGACTGCTGTTTCTGCAGGAGCATGGAACAAAAGTGTCTGTGTGCAAGTGAACAAAGAATTGCAAAATGGGATGAAGGCGCAATTGCTGAGTTCACATTTGCCACATGAGTATTGGGCGGAATCGTTATTGTGTTTTTGTTACTCTTGGTTGAGAAAGGATTCAAAAGGTTTGGGATGTTCTCCTTTTGAAAAGCTATTTCACAGAAAACCTTCTGTAGCCCATTTTAAGGTTTTTGGGTCTCATGTTTTCACTGAAGCTCCAGGTGGAGTAAAGAATGCCAGAGGCATTTTTGTGGGTTATGAAAAGGGTCTCTACAGAGTAATTTTGTCTGAATCTGGTCAGGTGATTCTCACAAAATTTCTAGAGAGTGCTCCTGAACAGGAGAGAGTAATTGTTCACACATTTCCCACTGAGGACAATTCAGATGATGATGATGATTTTACTGATTACAGTGGTACTGAGAATAACAGTGATAGCTCAAAGAGCTCAGTTGACACAGTCATTGAGAGGAAATCTCACACAATGGCTAGACATTCACAGGTGGAGGATGAACCACTGTTTACTATTGGTACTGGTTCTCCAAAGAGTCCTGAGACTGAACCAGTGAGCAGAGAGGATCAGCACCTCATACGCAGGTCCGAGAGAGTTACAAAGGGTGTACCACCCAAGAGGTACTCAAAAGAGTTTGCTAACTCAACTGTTGCATGTGTTACTATTGTTGACAACTCAAGACAGGTTGAAGCTGTGTCTAAGTCAGAGACAAAGACACAACTGGGAGTTGCTAAACGTAACACTACATTCTCTAGCCAAGGTAATGCAGATGCACTCGTTCCTTGGAAGTCAGACAACCAGAGAGGTACACTGGGGAAACCAGTGGCGGGTAGTTCCAAGGGTGGAACTGAAACAACAGGGGATTGTTATATGTATAACAACTGTTTGTTTTCTTCTCTGGATCAAGCTATGTTCGCAGCGCACATTGATTCCTATGGGGGAGTATGTTACGATATGGATGCAATGCAGCTGCAAAGTGCTAGCTTGAAAAGTAAACATGATGGGAATGTTGGGACTGCCCGTAGGAAACAGAGGGACAGTCAATTCACAGTGCGAAGCACCGGAATTAGCTCAGAGTGTAATATGAGCTCTTCCGTTTATTCCTGTCCAGAAAGTGTTTGTCTTTAGACTGCTGGAGTTTGAAGAGAGCAGTCATGTTTTTTTGTAATGCTGCAAAGACAGAAATAAAGGCATGTAAATACGTTTCTGTCTATCTCTTTCCCCTGCCCAGGGGGGGCAGGAAAGAGGGGTGTGTTCTTCTCACGCTGAGAAGGATCGCCTATTGCGACCTAGTCTGGATCTTGCTAAGGAATGCAGCCAGGGAGGTCAACAGGAAATCAAGCCCTCCCATTTGAAATAAGCCTGGGAGAGTTGCCAGTTTCTCCTGATATGGACTTGATTTCCGACAAAAACACCAATTTGAAATAAGCCCAATCAGAGCTTTATCATCTTCTTTTTATGTAGATGGAACCCAAAACTCCTTTTTGCTTTGGTTGGGGGTGATTCTGGTGCACACCCCAAAAACACCATGCAAATTGAAATAAGCCCAATCAAAGTTTATTCGTCGTATTTCTATGCATATGGAAGCGAAAAGACGGTGTTGTGTTATTTTGGTCTCAAAACACTTTGTGATTTCTGGGTCAATGTGCATTAACACCAAAGAACACGATTTGAAATAAGCGAAAAACAAGATTCTTCTTTCTATGAAGCTGGAACCCAAACCAACCTGTTTGGCTTTGTTTAGGCTTATTACACATTGCTTTGCTACGGTTAGGGTTAGGGTTAGGGTTAGGGTTAGGGTTAGGGTTAGGGTTAGGGTTAGGGTTAGGGTTAGGGTTAGGGTTACGGTTAGGGTTACGGTTAGGGTTACGGTTAGGGTTACGGTTAGGGTTAGGGTGAATGAACACCGAAAGAACAATCCAAGCTTATTCATCCTCTTTCTATTGAAATGGAACCAAAACACCTATGCTAGATTTGGGATGATAACATACATGTCACTCTGAGATTTTTGGGGGAATGTGCATTCTATCCCCCAAAACACGAATTTGAAATAAGCCCAATCAGAGCTTTATCATCTTCTTTTTATGTAGCTGGAACCCAAAACACCTTTTTGCTTTGGTTGGGGGTGATTCTGGTGCACACTGAAAAAAACCATGTGATTTGATATAAGCCCAAACAAAGCTTATTCGTCGTCTTTCAACGCATATGGAAGCGAAAAGACGGTGTTGTGTTATTTTGGTCTCATTACACAGACTTTGCGATTTCTGTTTTTTTTATATATATATAAATATTTATTAAAGTTTTTTGGATACAAATGCACAAATAATAAACAACCTTACTTATATCATAACGTGGTTTCATCACTTCTTTGGACTCCCTCACGTCTCCCGCTCCCATTTACATCGTTAAAAGGTTTTTCCAAGCAAATTATCAACTTGTTTACGATCTTATATCCACTCATTTAAATATAATCTAGCAATTCTCCAAAAGGTTTATGTTTTCTTTAATCTCACTTATCATCAAATTCAAATCTAATTTAGTGGTGGCCAATTTTTTATAATCTAGCATCCTTCTTAACATTCAACCAAATTACAATGTTTTTGTAAATACGTCTTAAATTTCTTCCAGTCTTCCTCAATCCTCTCTTCTCCCAGGTCTCGGATTCTGCCAGTCATCTCGGCCAGTTGCATATAGTCCATCAGCTGCATCTGCCACTCTTCCAGTGTGGGTAGATCTTGAGTTTTCCAGTTCTTAGCGATGAGTATCCTTGCTGCCGTTGTTGCATACATTAAAAATGTTCGGTCCTTCTTTAGACTTTGCGATTTCTAGGTCAATGTGCATTACCACCAAAGAACACAACTTGAAATAAGCGAAAAACAAGATTCTTCTTTCTATGTAGCTGGATCCCAAACCAACCTGTTTGGCTTTGTTTAGGCTTATTACACATCGCTTTGCTACAGTTAGGCTTAGGCTTAGGCTTAGGCTTAGGCTTAGGCTTAGGCTTAGGTTTAGGCTTAGGCTTAGGCTTAGGCTTAGGTTTAGGCTTAGGTTTAGGCTTAGGCTTAGGCTTAGGCTTAGGCTTAGGTTTAGGCTTAGGCTTAGGCTTAGGCTTAGGCTTAGGCTTAGGCTTAGGCTTAGGCTTAGGCTTAGGCTTAGGCTTAGGCTTAGGCTTAGGCTTAGGCTTAGGGTGAATGAACACAGAAAGAACAATCCAAGCTTATTCGTCCTCTTTCTATTGAGAGGGAACAAAAACACCTATGCTTGATTTGTGCTGATAACAAACATGTCACTCTGCGATTTTTGGATGAATGTGCATTCTAACCCCAAAAACACCAATTTGAAATAAGCCCAATCAGAGCTTTATCATCTTCTTTTTATGTAGATGGAACCCAAAACACCTTTTTGCTTTGGTTGGGGTAGATTCTGGTACACACCCAAAAAACACCATGTGAATTGAAATAAGCCCACTCAAAGCTTATTCGTCGTCTTTCTACGCATATGGTAGCGAAAAAACGGTGTTGTGTTATTTTGGTCTCATTACACACACTTTGCGATTTCTGCGTCAATGTGCATTAAGACCAAAGAACACGACTTGAAATAAGTGAAAAATAAAATTCTTATTTCTATGTAGCTGGAACCCAAAACAACCTGTTTGGCTTTGTTTAGGCTTATTACACTTCGCTTTGCAAGGGTTAGGGTTAGAGTGAATGAAAACCGAAAGAACAATCCAAGCTTATTCGTCCTCTTTCTACTGACATGGAACCAAAACACCTATGCTTGATTTGGGCTGATAACAAACATGTCACTCTGCGATTTTTGGGTGAATGTGAATTCTAACCCCCCCCCAAAAAAACCAATTTGAAATAAACCCAGTAAGAGCTTTATCTTCTTCTTTTTATGTAGATGGAACCCAAAACACCTTTTTGCTGTGGTTTGGGGTGATTCTGGTGCACACCGAAAAAAACCATGTGAATTGAAATAAGCCCAATCAAAGCTTATTCGTCGTCTTTTTACGCATATGGAAGCGAAAAGACGGTGTTGTGTTATTTTGGTCTCATTACACACACTTTGCGATTTCTGGGTCAATGTGCATTACCACCAAAGAACACAACTTGAAATAAGCGAAAAACAAGATTCTTCTTTCTATGTAGCTGGATCCCAAACCAACCTGTTTGGCTTTGTTTAGGCTTATTACACATCGCTTTGCTACAGTTAGGCTTAAGCTTAGGCTTAGGCTTAGGCTTAGGCTTAGGCTTAGGCTTAGGCTTAGGCTTAGGCTTAGGCTTAGGCTTAGGCTTAGGCTTAGGCTTAGGCTTAGGCTTAGGCTTAGGCTTAGGCTTAGGCTTAGGCTTAGGCTTAGGTTTAGGCTTAGGCTTAGGCTTAGGCTTAGGCTTAGGCTTAGGTTTAGGCTTAGGCTTAGGCTTAGGCTTAGGCTTAGGGTGAATGAACACAGAAAGAACAATCCAAGCTTATTCGTCCTCTTTCTATTGAGAGGGTTAGGGTTAGGGTTAGGGTTAGGGTTAGGGTTGGGGTTAGGGTTAGGGTTAGGGTTAGGGTTAGGGTTAGGGTTAGGGTTAGGGTTAGGGTTAGGGTTAGGGTTAGGGTTAGGCATAGTGTTAGAGTTAGGGTTAGGGTTTGGGTGAATGAAAACCGAAAGAACAATCCAAGCATATTCGTCCTGTTTCTATTGAGATGGAACCAAAACACCTATGCTTGATTTGAGCTGATAACAAATATGTCACTCTGCGATTTTTGGGTGAATGTGCATTCTAACCCCCAAAACACCAATTTGAAATAAGCCCAATCACAGCTTTATCATCTTCTTTTTATGTAGATGGAACCCAAAACACCGCTTTGCTTTGGTTGGGGGTGATTCTGGTGCACACCCAAAAAACACCATGCGAATTGAAATAAGCCCAATCAAAGCTTATCCGTCGTCTTTCCACGCATATGGAAGCGAAAAGACGGTGTTGTGTTATTTTGGTCTCATTACACACATTTTGCGATTTCTGGGTCAACATGCATTAACACCAAAGAACACGACTTTAAATAAGCGAAAAACAAGATTCTTCTTTCTATGTAGCTGGAACCCAAACAACCTGTTTGGCTTTGTTTAGGCTTATTACACTTCGCTGTGCTAGGGTTAGGGTTAGGGTTAGGGTTAGGGTTAGGGTTAGGGTTAGGGTAAATGAACACCGAAAGAACAATCCAAGCTTATTCGTCCTCTTTCTATTGAGATGGAACCAAAACACCTATGCTTGATTTGGGCTGATAACAAACATGTCACTCTGCGATTTTTGGGTGAATGTGCATTCTAACCCCAAAAACACCAATTTCAAATAAGCCCAATCAGAGCTTTATCATCTTCTTTTTATGTAGATGGAACCCAAAACACCGTTTTGCTTTGGTTGGGGTTGTTTCTAGTGCACACCCAAAAAACACCATGCAAATTGAACTAAGCACAATCAAAGCATATTCGTCGTCTTTCTGCGCACATGGAAGCGAAAAGACGGTGTTGTGTTATTTTGGTCTCATTACACACACTTTGCGATTTCTGGGTCAATGTGCATTAACACCAAAGAACACGACTTGAAATAAGCGAAAAAGAAGATTCTTCTTTCTATGTAGCTGGATCCCAAACCAACCTGTTTGGCTTTGTTTAGGCTTATTACACTTCGCTGTGCTATGGTTAGGGTTAGGGTGAATGAACACCGAAAGAACAATCCAAGCTTATTCGTCCTCTTTCTATTGAGATGGAACCAACGGCAATGGCGGTCTCCTTCTAGCTCGGAGGGAGAGGCTCCGCGGAAATCGGGTCGTCCGCTACGGCGAAGCGGAGACCCCTGCAAAAATCACAGGCAGGAGAAGCCTGTGACCTTGGGACTCGGCGGGCACCGGTAGCGCCCCCCGGATTAGCGAAGGGACCCCGTAAGGGGCTCCAGAGCGTAACTGGAGTCTGGCGCGGTGCTTAGAGTCGATCACTCCTTCCGTGGGGTGAAGCCGCAAAAGCTGTTGCTGGAGAGCGCTGACCTTTTTCCTGTGACAATTCGGCCATTAAACAACAATCCGTGAGTAGGTGAAGTTTAAGAATTGGGACTTAAAGGAGGAGAAAAAGGATTAATTTGACACTGAAGCGGGAAGGTGAAAACAGGAAGTCCGCCTTCCGCTTTTGTATACAGTTCAAAGCGAAGACTTTTTAGGACTTCCGGGTTAGCGCGAACGGCTAATGGGGGATTCCCTCCGAGCTCTGGAGGGAATCGGCTCCGCTGAAGACGGGTCTTGCCGTGCCGGCGACACGGGGACCCTCAGAAACCGCAGGCGCGGAAGCCTGCGGACTTGGTGACTCGGTGGGCACCTTAAGCGCCCTCCCCGACCCACGAAGAGCCTTTTTAAAGGCTACGGAGAGGGTACGGAGAGTGGCGTGGTGCTGAGAGTAGACCGCTACTTCAGTGGAGCGAAGCCGCAAGCCATGGCCGGAGAGCGCTGACTTTCTTCCCAAAATTTGGACTGGATAACAAAGGACCCGTGAGTAGTGGAATTTGGACTTTAAAAATTTTTTATCCTTTGAATTCGGCACGATCGGGGGATGTGTTAAAGGGAAGTCCGCACCCCCTCTACTTATAGACGATTCAAAGCAAGGAACGGAGAATTAAGGCGGAATGAATACTGTTTTGATGATTTAAAAGTTTTTCACAAATTTGATAGAAGAAGTTTTTGTGCTGGAGAGAAAGGGAGGAACTTTGGAACTTTGTGTGTAATCCCCCCCAAAACCCGGGAGTGTCCTGTTTGGGTGCCGGAGGAAGACGTGAAAGGAGTTTGACAGCTGTCAAAGAAGCTGTCAAACGGGCGGACAAAGTAAAGAATTTTGTTATTTAACAACTCTCTGAATTAAAGGTGATACATTTGAGCTGAGGCGATTGGAAACAAAGTAGTGATAATAACAAAGTAACAGATTATTGGAAAAGGACTTCTAAATAACTGAAAGCCCCCTAGGGGGAATTAGTGACATTACAATGGCTGCAGAGGGAAAATTACTGGCGGAGATAGAAAAAATGTTCTTTCTCGTGGGAATCTTGCAAGAGCAGAGTATGGCTCTGAGCAAAGTATTTATGACCTTGAATTCTGAAACAAACAACTCTGCTGAATGCACAAAGGAGACGTATGACAAAAACTCTGCAGCTGGGCAGGAAGAGATGCTTTTGGAATTGACAGAGAAGAAAGAAGGAGTGCAGACACTACAAGTGGAAAATATCAACCAGGAATCTACACTGTTAAAGTATGAGCAAGAAGACCTTTGGATTACAAACCTGCGAAAGATGAGAAAAAAGAAGAGGGAAGTCCCTGGAGTACTTGGAATATTAAAACTAAAAAGAATAAAGCAACATGATTGGGACTTTCCTCTTGAGTATGGAAAAGTAGATGATCCTTCACAGCAACCACTTTTAAACATTCTGGATGAAAGAAAATATGATGTGACTCTGACTGAACTCCTTCGGGGTCTTAGGACCAACAAAGAGGACTACCAATATAGTTGGCAGAGAGGGACTGACAGAGAATCAGACGCCTCGGACGTGAGGAATCCGGGCTAAGAACTATTTTTTGTTTGTTTTTTGGACATTTGTTTGGGAAGGGACAGAAACCGGGGTAGGGGGGGGAGAGAGAATAGAACTATAAAATGTTATGATTTGTTTATTTGGTCAATGTGACCTATAATTAATATAATAAAGGAAAAATTTGTGGAAGGGAAGTTAGATCGACCTTAAAAAAAAAAGAAATTAATGATTATAAGAGAATTGGATAAGTTGAATATAGATAAACAAAAAGAATTAAATTTTTAAAAGCAATATGAATATGTTTAAGAGGTTAGGTAAGAACTTGCTGAATTAATTATTGGAACTGGGATGTAAGAGGAGGGGGTGGGGGGAAGTCAATGAAAGTGGGTAAAGAAAATTAGGGTATGAAATTGTATTTGTGTGTTTTTGTCTTTGTGTGTGTGTTTGTTGTTATAAAGTGTAAAAACCCAATAAAAATTATTATAAAAAAAAAAAAAGCGAAGACTTTTTAAGCTAAGACTTGGAGAGTGGTGTTTTAAAAGCTCCAAATCCAAACTTCTAAGCAAAAGAATTCCCCCCCCCCCAGGCTGGAGAGGGGGGGGGAGGGAAAAGTGACTTTTTTCTTCTACTTGTGGAACAAAAATAGAGATAATTACTTAACTCCTGGGAACGGACTGCCAGGTCCACTAGAATTGCTGCTCTGAGAGTAGCACTATTTATAGACATTGTAACTTTTTAATGGTTAACTCTGCAAAGGAGATACTTGTTGAAGGTCTTCTTTGGATTTGTTTTTTTTTTTTTAAAAAAAAAATATTTATTAAGGTTTTTTTAGATATAAAATGCACACATAAAACAATCTTGCTTCTATCACAACAAATTCTTCGCTTCTTTGGACTCCCTCACGTCCCCCTCTCCCATTTACGTCGTTAAAAAAATTTTTTCCAAACAAATTATCAACTTGTTTACAGTCACATGTCCACACATTCAAATATAATCTAGCACTTTTTCCAATAAAATTTTTATATTTTCTTTAATCTCACTTAGCATCAAATTTAAATCTAGTTTAGTGGTGGCCAATTTTTTATAATCTAGCATCCTTCTTAACATTCAAACAAATTACAATGTTTTTGTAGATACATCTTGAATTTTTCCCAGTCTTCCTCCATCTTTTCTTCTCCCAGATCTCGGATTCTGCCAGTCATCTCGGCCAGTTGCATATAGTCCATCAGCTGCATCTGCCACTCTTCCAGTGTGGGTAAATCTTGAGTTTTCCAATTTTTTGCGATGAGAATCCTTGCTGCCGTTGTTGCATACATGAAAAATGTTCGATCCTTCTTTAACACCCTCTGGCCGACAATACCCAGAAGGAAGGCCTCTGGTTTCTTAGTGAAGGTATACTTAAATACCTTTTTCAACTCATTATATATCATTTCCCAGAAGGCCTTCACCTTAGGGCATGTCCACCAGAGGTGAAAGAATGTTCCTTCATTTTCTTTACATTTCCAACATTTATTGTCAGACGAATGGTATATTTTGGCAAGTTTAACTGGGGTCATGTACCATCTATATATCATTTTCATTACATTTTCCTTCAGAGCATTACATGCAGTGAAGTTCAGCCCAGTGGTCCACAACCTTTCCCAGTCCTCAAACATAATGTTATGCCCAATGTCCTGTGCCCATTTTATCATAGCCGATTTAACCATTTCGTCTTGTGTATTCCATTTTAGCAGCAAGTTATACATTCTAGATAGTACCTTGGTCTTTGGTTCTAACAATTCTGTTTCTAACTTCGATTTCTCCACCTGGAACCCTAACTTTTTGTCATTTTTAAAAACTTCTTTAATCTGAGCATAATGTAACCAGTCTCGCACCTTGTCCTTCATTTTCTCCAAACTCTGCAATTTCCAATTGTCTCCATCTTTTTCTAATATTTCCCAATATTTTGGCCATTTGGCCTCCATATTGGGTCTTTTTCGGGCCTTAGCCTCCAGAGGTGAAAGCCACCTTGGAGTTTTATTTTCCAATAAGTCTTTATATTTTGTCCAGACATTAAACACTGCTTTCCTGACAATATGGTTCTTAAAGGCCTTATTGATCTTAACTTTGTCATACCATAGGTATGCATGCCAACCAAAAGCATTGTTAAAACCTTCCAAATCCAGCACGTCAGTGTCTTCGAGAAGTAGCCAATCTTTTAGCCAGCAAAAAGCTGCGGCTTCATAGTACAACTTTAAGTCTGGCAGGGCAAAGCCCCCTCTTTCTTTCGCATCTGTTAATATCTTAAACTTAATTCTGGGCTTTTTGCCCTGCCAGACAAATTTAGATATATCTTTCTGCCACTTCCGGAAGCACTCCGTTTTGTCCACAATCTGTAATGTTTGAAACAAAAACAACATTTTTGGCAATACATTCATCTTGATAGCAGCAATTCGGCCTAACAAAGAAAGCTTCAATTTTGTCCAACTATCCAAGTCTCTCTTAATTTCAGACCAACATTTTTCATAATTATCCTTAAATAGACTCAGGTTTTTTGCTGTTATGTTTACCCCTAGGTATTTTACTTTTTTAACCATAGTTAGTTCTGTTTCTCTCTGAAACCGTTCCGACTCTATATCTGTCAAATTTTTTCCCAACACTTTAGTTTTCTGTTTATTTAATTTAAATCCTGCCACCCGACCAAAATCCTGTATCAATTGTAATACTCTTTTCGTACTAGATTCTGGCTCCTGCAGGGTCAAAACTAGGTCATCTGCAAAAGCTTTCAATTTGTATTGTTTCGCTCCGACCTGAATCCCTTCCACCAACCGGTCCCCTCTGATCAAGTTCAAGAGCACCTCCAGAACCGAAATAAATAACAAAGGGGAAATCGGGCAGCCTTGTCGTGTTCCTTTTTCAATTTTGAACTCTTCTGTAACCACATTGTTAACTATCAGTTTGGCCTTTTGTTCTGAATATATTGCGTCAATCCCATTCTCAAACCCCCGTCCCACTCCCATTTCATTCAAATTTCCCTTCATAAATTTCCAAGAAATATTGTCAAAGGCCTTCTCCGCGTCTATAAAAATTAACACTGCTTTTGTATTTATGTCTGTTTGCAAAAGCTCCAAAACGTCAATAATGTTCCTAGTATTTGCAAACATATGTCTGCCTGGGAGAAAGCCTGCCTGGTCTTTATGAATTACTTCATTAAGAACTCTTTTAAATCTACTTGCCAAAATGTCTGCAAATATTTTGTAATCCACATTCAGAAGGGAGATGGGACGATAGTTTTTGAGTTGTGTCTTTTCAGCTTCAGATTTTGGTATCAATGTGATAAAAGCTTCCTTCCACGATTCCGGCGCCTTCTTCCCTTCCATAATTTCATTACAGACCTCCATCATTGGTTGGATCAGATAGTCTTTTAATGTCTTATAATACTTGGAGGTCAGGCCGTCTGGCCCTGGAGATTTGCCCAGTTGCATGTTCTGGATAGCTTGTTCAATCTCTTGTTGTGTTATTTTGTTGTTCAGGATTAATCTGTTTTTTTGTGACAACTTTGTTAGTCCATTTCTTTCCAAAAATTGTTTAATCTCAACCTCATCTTGCGGCCCTTGAGTGTATAATTTTTTAAAGTATCTCTGGAAGGACTTTCTAATTTCCATGGGGTTCTGGATATTTCTTCCTTCAATTTCTAGGTTTGTAACTGTATTTAATTTCTGTCTCTTCTTCAACTGCCAAGCTAGCAGTTTCCCACATTTATTTGCCGATTCAAAAGTTTTTTGTTTCATTGATTTAATCTTCCATTCTATTTCTTGGTTTATCAATTTGGAATATTGAGCTTGATATAGTTTAATTTCTCTCAGAATCGGCTGTGACTTCGGATTTGATCTTAATTTCTTCTCCAATTCTTTGATTTTCTGCAAAATCTTATCTTTCCTTTCATTTTGTGTTCTTTTCTTTACAGTGTTCTGTTGTATCAAGAACCCCCTCATCACAGCTTTGCTTGCGTCCCAGATAGTTCTTTTTTCCACCGTAGTGTTCATATTTATTTCAAAATAATCCTTCAGAGCTTTTTGGGCCTTCTTGACAATCTCCTGATCTCTAAACAAGCTATCATTCATCTTCCATCTAAAGGAGCCGGTTGGCAAAAGTGTCATATCCATCTTCAGCGCATTATGGTCGGAGCAGGTCTTTGGGCAGATTTCCACTTTTCTAACCTTGGGTGCCAGACCTCTAGATATCCATATTTGGTCGATTCTTGTCCAAGTCAGTTGGGCTTCAGAGAAGAATGTTCCCTCTCTTCCCAGGGGGTTCTTAGTTCTCCAAATGTCAATCCAGTCCATATTGTCAGCCATTTCAAAAAAGGTCTTTGGCAGTCTGCCGTCTTTTGTAACATTTTGATTTTGTGACTTATCCATGTTTGTCGATACGACCCCATTCATATCTCCCATCATGATGATGTTGTTGTAGTCCAGATAGTCCAGCATAATCTCATGCAACTTCTTGTAAAATTCCGATTTCCCGTCATTTGGTGCATAAATTCCTAATATCAGAATCTTTTCTCCTTGATGTTGTATCTCAATTCCTAATATTCTTCCATGTTCGTCTTTGAATAAGAATTTAGGTGATAGGCTCTCTTTTGCATATATCACCACTCCTCGCTTCTTTACTCTGTCCGAAGATATAAATTCTTGACCAAGTCTTTTGTTTATTAACACCTTTCTATGGAGCCTAGTCACATGTGTTTCTTGTAAGCAGATAATATCCAATTGTTCTTTTTTTAATATATGAAAAATTTTCCTCCTTTTTTCCGGGATGTTGCAGCCATTAATGTTCCAACTCATAAGTTGCAGAGACATCCTGAATAAATCTGGTTATTTTTCAAGGGGTGGTATCTTATTCAGAGGATCTTCAGGGTCCAAGGGTGCAGGTACCTCTGGTGTTTCAGGCCCTGGAAGTTGGTCAATTCCTTTGTGAAGGTCCTCTCCGTATACGTTCAGAAATTTATCTCTATCTTCCGATGTTCTGATTTTGATCTTCTTCCCTCTAAAAGTAAAAGATAGTCCTTGAGGAAATTCCCACCTAAAGATGATTGAATTCTTCCTTAGTAGTCTTGTCAACTCCAAATAGTTAGATCTAAGATCTAACAGTTGTTTAGGAATATCCTTATAGATCTCAATTCTTTTGTCCAAAATGTCCAGTGACTTTCCGTAGTGTAGGCCCAAAATCTTATCCCTTTCCTCCTTTGACCTCAGTATTATCAAACAGTCTCTGGGCTTCTCTTTCTTTAGAAGTCTTCCGAGCCTAAAAGCCGAAACAATTTTAAAGTCCTTTTCCTCTAAACTCCAAAATTTGGAGAATTCTTTAGTCAAAAACTCAGCTAGGTTGCCTTCTTCCACTTCTGGTATTGCTCTTATCCTTAAATTGCTCTCCCTGTTCCGCAGTTCAAGCATGGACAAATAGGTCTGATGTTCACCTACTTGTTTGCAGAGTGGTCTTACCTCTTGTTCTAAATTTTCAAGTTTTTGGCTGGTATCTTCAGCCAATTTCCGATTTTCCCCTGCAGCCTCCTTCAATTCTCCGATTGCTTGAGTATTCTGTGCAACTTGTCCAGATAATTTATTTAAACATTCTGTGTTCTGCTCAATTTTATATGTTTGCTCATCGGCTTTCTTGTCCAAAGATTCTACTTTCTTATCCAAAGATTCTAATTTTTTAAAAATTTTCTCTAAAATAGCAGTGCTTGCCCCTGAGGCCATATCTTCCAGTTGTAATTCCTCAGTTTCTCCCTCCCCTGCCCGAGGCAGAGAAACAGCTTCCACCTCAGAAGGCAAAGTAGGCACAGATGATCTACGTGCCTGTGAGGCTGCGGTTAAAGTTGTCAAAGTTGTTTGTTTAGTTCTTCCTCTCCTTCTTGTACCACTCATTCCAAAGTTATCTAAAAGTCAAGGTCAAGCTGAGTTGTTCCCATGAGAAAGCCACGGCCCAGATGGTAACAGTCAACAGAGGGCCGGGAAAAGGAAAGTAAAATAAAAGTCACTGTTATAAGTCCCAAATCCTCTAGGGGGAGTTTAAAATATTTCAGGAAAGAAATCAATTTCAATTAAAATAAAGTCAGATTTCTAAGTCCAAGAACCTTCAATAAAAAGATTTTTCAGCAGAGTTGGGGTTTAGTACAGCAACAGTGTTTCTGATGGTGCAAGCTGGTAATCCAAATGCCTTAAAGTAACAAGTTCAAACTCTCTCAGATTGTTTCAAAGTTCAGCTTCAAAGTATCCAAACTGCAAACTGCAAGCTGACAGCTCAGTTTCTCAGGCAGCTCCAGCGCCTGGGGTTTTTAGTTAGAATGTAGCTCCAAAGGGAGAAAGATATCCCTGTGTAATTTAAATTCATAAAAGTCCAACACATAAGGTTATTGTTCCACTTAGAATAAAGTTCAATGGGTGCTCAGATCAAATAGTTTAAAAGATCTCTCTTTGCCTCCACTCCTCCAGCTCTTTGCGTTCAAGTTCAATGGGAGCGGAAGACGGACTTCCTGTTTTTCGTCACTCCGCTTTCAGCCAAATTTAATATTTTAAAGTCCCAAATTGCATACAGTCAGATGTTTACTCACGGGTTGTTGTTTTCAAAGCATAAATTTCAGGAAGAAAGGTCAGCGCTCACTGGCAACAGCTACGCGGCTTCACTCCGCCGATTGCGGAACGACCCACAGCGCCGCAGCCTCCTCCGCGATCCGGAGCCCCTTACGGGGTTCCTTCAACGTTTCGGTGGCCGCTACTGGCGCCCGCCGGGTCCCGGGACCGCAGGCTTCTGCTGCCTGCGGTTTTCCGTTTTGGGTCTCCGCTGCGCCGTAGCGGACGACCCTTTCTCGAGCGGAGCTTCCCTTCCCCGTTAGGAAAGGGCAGCCATTACCCTTCGCGCCGCCTCCGGAAGTCCGGTCTTCTTTGGATTTGAAACTGTTGCTTGTTTTCTGGAGGGGGACTTTGGAAAGTTGGAAAGGACTCTTTATTGTAACTTTAATGACTGTTACAGTGTCCCCCTAGAGGAATATTGAAATTGTGCACCCAGCTGGGGGATGTTTCCATTCTTGACTCTGGAGACTTTCCATGGTAAGACCTGACCGTGGGATTGACCTTGATTCACAGACAAAAGTGTGATGACGGATAGGACAACAAGATCGAGCAAGGCTAGAGTCCAGCAGCCCAGCGCAGTTTCCCAGCAACGTAGATCATCTGTTCCTGGCCCACCTGTGACACAGGGGGAAGATTTTGTACAAGCTGGGTCAAAAGGAATGGCTTCAGAAGGGGGTTTTACTTCAGTGTTAAATACAATTTATGAAAAATTGGAAGGCCTAAGCAAACAAGTTACTGAACAATCAACTAAAATAGACCAAAGTACTGCCAGCATTAATAATTTGGGACAGAAGGTGAATTCTAATACACAATCTATTGAAAAATTGCTGGAAGAATCTGTGTCTAATCGAAAAATAGCTGAGGAAGCAAAAGAAAAAGCAGTGGCTGTGGAGGAAGAAATAAAACCGATGTGCAAGCAGATTGGGGACCATCAGTCACTTTTGTCTATGATTGAACTGAGGGAGAAACAGACCAATCTGAGGATTAGGGCAGTACCTGAACTTGAAAAAGATAACTTAAGTGACTACCTTACACAGGAATTTGAAAAATTTTGGAATTTGGAGGTGGAGCAAGATTTTAAGATAGTAAGTGCGTTTAGACTTGGAAGAGGAGGGAGAAAAAACAGGGTGAGAGACTGTTTGGTTACCCTCCGAACGAAAGAAGAGAGAGACAAAATACTGAGTGCGCACTTCCAGAAGACTCTGGAAATTAACGATTCAAGAGTGGAGATTTTTAAGGACATTCCGAAATATCTATTGGATCTCAGAACCAACTACGGAGATTTGGTGGCCCTACTGAGAAGAAACAGGATTGTTTTTAGATGGGAATTCCCCCAGGGGCTATCTTTTACCTTTAAAGGGAAAAAGTTCAAAATAAGATCAGTGGAAGATAAGGAAAGATTTTTGAGAGACCACGAAGAAGACCTGCAAAAAGAAGTTCCAGAAGAGCTAAGAGCCTTAAAACCAGGAGTACTAGACATAGTACCAACACCTTTGGGATTGAATAAACTAGGAAAAGTAATACCACCGTCAGAAGAAGAAGAACTTTTGGGAGCAGTTGGAGGAAAATAGAATAACTACATCATGTCTCTACAATTATTAAGTTGGAATATTCATGGTTTTAATTCCCCGGAGAAGAGGAAGAAAGTCTTTCATTTATTGAAAAAGGAACAATTGGACTTAATTTGTTTACAGGAAACACATGTGATTAGGCTACATAGGAAAGTATTGATCAATAAAAGATTGGGCCAAGAGTTTATTTCATCAGATAAGGTTAAAAAGAGAGGAGTTGTCATTTATGCTAAAGAGAGCCTATCACCGAAATTTGTTTTTAAAGATGAACAAGGAAGAATTGTGGCAATCGAAATTCAATCACAAGGAGAAAAAATTTTGATAGTAGGGGTTTATGCACCAAATGAGGGGAAATCTGAATTTTTAAAGAAATTGCATGAGACATTGTTGGACTATTTGGATTACAATATCATCTTGATGGGAGATATGAACGGAGTGGTATCTACAAATATGGATAGGTCGCAGAGACAGCATGTAACTAAAGATGGTAGACTACCAAAACCCTTTTTTGAATTGACTGACAATATGGATTTAATTGACATCTGGAGAACTAAGAACCCCCTTGGAAGAGAGGGTACATTCTTCTCTGAAGCCAAAATGACATGGACAAGAATTGACCAAATATGGATAACTAGAGGACTGGCACCTAAGACACGAAAAGTGGAAATTTGCCCAAAAACTTGCTCCGACCATAATGCAGTGAAGATGGAGATGAAATTAACACCAATCGGTTCCTTCAGATGGAGGATGAATGACACCTTATTTAGAGATCAAGAGGTTACCAAGAAGGCCCAAAAAACCTTGAGAGACTATTTTGAGGTTAATTTGAATTCCACGGTTGAAAAAAGAGTAATCTGGGATGCAAGCAAAGCGGTCATGAGAGGGTTTCTGATTCAACAGAATGCAATAAAAAAGAGAACTCAAAATGAGAAAAAGGATAAGATTTTGGAGAAAATAAAGGAAGGAGAGAAGAAACTGAGACTGAAACCAAAGTCGCAAGAGATTCTGAGAGAAATAAAGCTATATCAAGTTCAATATATGAAAATGATAAACCAGGAAATAGAATGGTAAATTAAGCAGATGAGACAAAAGACATTTGAATCGGCTAATAAATGCGGGAAACTGCTAGCTTGGCAGATGAAAAAAAGACAGAAATTAAACACTATCACAAATCTAGATGTGGAAGGAAAGAACATACAGAACCCATTGGAGATTAGAAGGTGCTTCCAGAGATACTTTAAACAACTATATACACAAGGGCCACAGAAAAAGACTGATATAGACCAATTTCTAAGAACAAATGGATTACAAAAAATCTCTCAAGAAAATAAGACATTGTTGAACCATAAAATTACAGAACAGGAGGTAGAAGATGCCATTCAGAATATGCAGTTGGGTAAATCTCCAGGGCCGGATGGACTAAGCTCCAAATACTATAGGTCCTTGAAAGACTGGTTAATTCAGCCACTAAAGGAGGTGTGTAATGAAATCTTGGAGGGGGAAAAGGCGCCAGAGTCGTGGAAGGAAGCTTACATTACACTTATACCGAAAACTGAGTCTGAAAAGACACAACTTAAGAACTACCGCCCCATATCCCTGCTCAATGTGGATTATAAAATTTTTGCTGATATTTTGGCTAATAGATTAAAAAAGGTATTAGTCGAAGAGATACATAAGGACCAAGCTGGCTTTCTCCCAGGTAGACACTTGTCTGACAATACGAGGAATATAATCAACATTTTGGAGATGTTGCAAGTGAATATTAATACCAAAGCAGCTCTAATTTTTATAGATGCGGAAAAAGCCTTTGACAATATCTCTTGGAGTTTTATGAAGAAAAATCTTCAGGGAATGGGGGTGGGTAAAGGGTTTGAAAATGGTATAAGTGCAATTTATTCAGAACAAAAGGCTAAGTTAATAGTTAACAATGTGATGACAGAGGAATTTAAGATAGAGAAAGGGACACGACAAGGCTGCCCAATTTCCCCACTGCTTTTTATTTCGGTCCTGGAGGTTTTGCTGAATATGATTGGGGGGACCGTTTGATTAAAGGTATTCAGGTATTCAAACAATACAAATTGAAAGCTTTTGCAGATGACCTAGTTTTTACGTTACAGGAGCCAGAATCTAGTACGAAAAGAGTATTAGAATTGATTAACAAATAACAATATTTATTACGGCCATAGGCCCATACAGGTAAAAACAACACATAAATAACAGCTTGTGCACGTGGGAAAAAAACAGCCGCTAAATCACCACTATAACAATAAAATACTATAAAATAGAATGGCATACTACGCCTTAGTTAGCTTGTAGTGCTCCTTGGCGTCGCTTTTGGGTAAGGACAGCAACCAGGAACCTAGCCACATTCAGGGTCGTATGAGTATCCTTATCCTGCAAGATTTGAGCAAGGTGGAATTTTGGTGGGGTACCCTCTAGTTTCTGTATGATTGATCCCAACAAATTTGCCCGTGGCACATTGAACAGGGGGCAAGTGAACATGATGTGCTGGAGAGACTCCGGCGTCTCCTTATCACATTCGCACGTGGCGGGGGCTTGGCCCTTTGAGAATCTATGTCTCAGGACGTTGGAGGGAAAAACGTTGAATCTCGCTTTGGTGAAGGCCAGTGTATGGGCAACAGTCGAAAGGGAGGAGAGGTATGATGGAACGTAGTAAGTTAAAGTGATACCAATGTTCTGGGGCGAACAAACACCTCCCCCCAGCATATAATTTCGCTGTAGATCGATGTCATCCAGTCTTTGGCGGATCAGTCTTTGAGCAGTAATTTGGTCTAGTTTTAGGGAATCTGAAGGAGAGATTCCATAACTCAGGAGTTTGGCATGGATTCTACTAGTCCAAAGGCTAGAGAATTCATCTCGCCATAAGCATTGGACAAGGTAGTGGTTTGGTAATCTATGCCACAATGATAACCAATAATTGAAGACTTGCTTCCACAGGCAAGTTTCTAAGGATGCGATCTTCAGTTCTAGTCGCATGGCTGCATTGCTTACACACAGGGGGAGCATTAGGAGCCGACGCAGGAATTGATTTTGCAGTGTCTCAAGAGGAGCAAGATCTGTCATCACGGCCCAAAGCGGGGCAGCATAAGCAAGCACGGCAACCACTTTTGCCTTGAACACCTTTAGGGCCGAGGGAACATGCAAAGCTCCATCCGAAAAAAAGAATCGGAGGAGCGCATATGACAGAGTTTTGGCCTTGTTAAGTAGGTGTTGAATTTGAGCTTTCCACCCCAAATTGTGTTGAAAAATAACTCCTAGGTATTGAAATTTTAGGACTTGCTCTATTTTTGCTCCACCAAGCTTCCATTCGTATAATCTCCGGCTTCTGGAGAAAATCAGAATCTTGGATTTAGCATGGTTGATGGTTAATTGGTTGAGTTGACAATACGTGGCAAAGATCTTCAAAGCTCTGGTTAGTCCAACACGTGTATAAGATAGAATTACCGCGTCGTCCGCATATAAAAGGAGTGGGCAGCGGTAATCCGCAAGTCTAGGCGCGTGTGTACTTGGAGATGAGTTAACTAGGGGTGCTCGCATGTCACTGATGAATAGGTTGAATAGACAGGGAGCCAATATACATCCTTGGCGCACTCCCTTGTTTATTGGTATCGAATTTGTGAGGTCGCCCGCAGGAGTAAGTCTCACTCTAGCAAGGGTACCTTCGTGGAGCTGACTTATAAGCCATAGGAGTCTTCTATCAATGCCCTGTTTCGCAAGTTTCTCCCATAGAGTATTTCTAGGAACGCTGTCAAAGGCTGCCTTTAGGTCTAAGAAGGCAGCACAGAGGTAGCCCCGGGGAGGAGAGGAGTACTTTCGTGCCAGATGGTAAAGAACTATCGCATGATCGGTTGTAGAGTGTTTAGTTCTGAACCCTGCTTGTTCGTGGCCAATCTGATTAGTCTCATCTACCCATCGCAATAGTTTAGTCAGCAAAAAGCTGGCATAAATTTTCCCTATGATCGAAAGGAGGCTGATGTTACGGTAGTTTTCCGGCTCCATTGGAGAACCTTTTTTATGAATTGGTACTATAATGGCCTCCTTCCATATTTTGGGGATGAGGCCAGAAGCGTTGATTGCATCGAAGGTTTTGGCCAAGATGCCAGCCCACCATTTTGGGTGTAGTTTAATGGCTTCAGCAGGGATCATATCGGGCCCTGGGGCTATACCTGGTTTCAGCTGAGCTATTAGCTTGGCTATTTCGTCAGGATCGGTGGGAGGCCAAATAGGTAGGTGGGTAAACAGATGCATCAGGTGGTCGGAGGGAGCATCTGCCTGTGAGAAGCATTTCTTCAGGAACAATTCCGATGTCGGTGCAGGGATGACTGCCCTTGGGTATTTCCTCACCCTTCTGTTGATCAAAGACCAGAATTCCCTGGATCTGTGTGATTTTGAAGCAGTAATCAAAGCCTGCCAGCGATTGTGTTGCCACTCACGTTTGGCAATTTTCTGCGTGCGTTTGTAAACTAGCTTGGCTTGTGCATAACTAGCTGGCAGAGTAGATGCACCGGAGGTCTTATATACATTATATATAGCACGGAGGCGCTGTCTTGCTTGTTTACACTGAGAGTTATACCAGGGGGCACCGTAAGTATATTCATTTCGATTTAATATTTTGGGTGGTAACCTGAAGAAGGACGTAAGATCAGTCGTATGATGGTGGAAACATTTCAGCACTATGCTATGCTCGTCTGAGGCAGAGCCTATGTTGGGATGGGGCCCGAGGATTACTTTTTGAAAGAATTCCTGATACCTTTGAGCCTGGGTCTCCGACCATTTGATTCCTCTTACTTGGAGAGATTCGTTGGATACCATCTGGGTCGCATGTCTATGAGCCTCCGACTGCCAGTTCAGGGAGAGCTTGGCTACAAGGGGAAGATGATCACTAGATTGTACATTCTCGATCTTAAAGGTGGAAATACACTTAAGTAGATCCCTGGAGACCAACAGGTAATCGAGGACGCTGTTTGATTTAACGCTCAGGTGGGTAAAATCCCCAGGAATGTCAGGGAGACATGTGCCATTTAAGGGGACCAGATTTAAACGGATGGCCATTTGATAGAGGAGTACTCCAGCCTCATTTGCTCTGTGGTCTTTAGAAGTTCTCCTCATGATATGTTCCAGATCATAATTATCAAGGTTTGGAGTAACCCACCATTTGGCTTTGGTCAGCGAGTCCCAGTTTGCTGCTGTGCGGGCGTTAAAATCGCCACCTATTATGGCCGGGGTATTAGGAAACTTAACATAGCATGAGAGCAGATGCTCTTCTAGCGAGCCCCATTTAGAGCCAAGTTCGGTGGAAGAACCCCCAGGTGGCAAGTAGACATTTGTAACTAGAAGTGAGATCTTTTCCCCTGCAATCAGCCCGGTAAGGGCGTAAGGAGGCAAGGCCTGTACTAGAGTAAGTTTAGAATGTAGGTTGAGGGAGATGCCTATTATTAAGCCCCCTTTAGGGCGGCCTCCTTTCAGGGAGGGGCAGGCAGGGAGTTGTAGAAGCTCAAAGCCATTTAGGACAATTTTCTCTACTTCCCACGATTCTTGGAGCAAGATGATATGAAACAGGTTAATATACTCCAAGAATTCTGGATCAAGTTTTTTTCCCCTCCAGCCCGCAATGTTCCAGCTGAGGACTGATAGGGGGGAGTTCCTGTTGTGTCCAATCCGCTGTCATTTCAGGGAGAGATGTGTGTCCTTAGGGGGCAGGGCAGACCCCACAAAAAAGTCAGTTATTTTACTTTGCATGGCTGGCACCTGCTGAGGGTACCTAGTCTTGAAGTTGGTAGTGAGGTGTTCTGACTGGTGTAACAGGACGGGTCTCCTGCTGGCTGACCCAAGGGCGGACACTTCAGTGGGAAACTCCACAGGATTTGCTGAGACTGCCCCACCGCGAGGTCTAAAGATCGCTGATGAAACCATTTGATTTATATGTCCGGCCGGGTCTTCAATCAAATCCGGGCCATTTTTTGATGTAGGTGGAACACTCCCCTGACCTGATGCTAGCGAAGATACTGGGGATGCTTGGCGTACTGGTACCGTTTGTATGTCGGGTCTATGCCGCTCAGGGGAATATGAGGACTCCAGTTCCGGCATTGATGGATTAGTTGGTAAGGAATTGTTTTGGTGGAAGGAACTCTGGGCTACACTCTTCAGCGGGGAACTCTTGGAGGGCGAGTCAAAATTTATCAAGAGTAGAGATGAGGGGCCTACTTGTGAGACAAAACCTGGGTCTGCCAAGCATCGGTGGGTTTTGCCCTCAAGTGGGGGAGGCATGGGTTTAGGAACTGGACTAAGGTAAGGAAGACTTCCTGCTTCCTTAAAACACGGCTCCGAAGAGCTGGCAGGATTATCCTGAGAAGTGAGCAGGACTTTTCCGTTCTTCTGGACATGTATGAGCTGATGATTAAGTACTTCTAGTCTATCGATTATTTCTTGTTGTTCCCTCGGTGGGAGGTCGCCAAAGGTGGCTAAAAGCTCTCTTTCCTCCGGCGGGGTCAGAAGATTACTTGCGCCAGTGGGTTTCTTTAGAGCTCGTGGGGGCGTAGAGTAAGTCCAGTTTCGGTGTGGATGGATATCCTCCGGGAGAGGAGGCTTGATGTCCCGAGGTGCTCCCGACCTCTCCGACAGAGTCCGCTCCTTGCCGTGACCGGCGAGTAGAAGGGGGTGGATCTTACTATCCATAAAAACTCTTGTTGGGGTGATATCGTACCTAGCCAAGAGTGATTTCTGCCTGATGATAACTGAAGGGATCCTAGGAGAGTAAAACGCAAGCATCACTTTCTGTGGCCTGAAGTGCTGGTTCAAAGGTAATACTGCAATGAGATCACATTGTGTGGTTTCTATGTTTAGGAGATTGCTTAGATGCTTTTTGACCCCATCCAGAGTGAGCCACCTTGCTGACCCTGCCCCAATGCTTAGGCAGATTTTCTTAGGTTGCAGGGACAATGCTTGATGTTTCAGTGCAGGATTTGGTCTATATTTAGGAATCACACTTCCTTTTTTGGTTGAGGGTAAGGTTCTCCGGAACTTCAATTCCCCCGTATCTACAGATGGCTTAGACTTTAACCAGAGGTTATCAATTTTCTGTTCGAGGTTACATAGCTGGGAGGATAGCACATCAATCTTCTTGAATATGCAATTAAGGGTTCTGACCACAAGATGGAGATGTTCATGTTGTTCTTGTCTTGCGCAGTCCTCAGTTCCGGTGTCCTGTACCACCTTCAGTGGGACACTCCTTCCTCCTCCAAGCTTGCCGTTTGCAGTTTTAATCTGAGGTGAAAATAATTCCTCTGGTGTTGACGTTGTTTCTTTTTTTTTTTTTTTATAAATATTTATTAAAGTTTTTAAATATAAATGCACAAATAATAAACAGTCTTACTTCTATCACAGACATAATTTCATCACTTCTTTGGACTTCCTCACGTCTCCCGCTCCCATTTACATCGTTAAAAGTTTTTTCCAAACAAATTATCAACTTGTTTACAATCTCATGTCCACTCATTCAAATATGATCTAGCACTTCTTCCAAAAAATTTTGTATTTTCTTTAGTCTCACTTATCATCAAATTTCAAATCTAATTTAGTGGTGGCCAGTTTTTTATAATCTAGCATCCTTCTTAGCATTCAACCAAATTACAATGTTTTTGTAGATACTTCTTGAATTTCTCCCAGTCTTCCTCCATCTTCTCTTCTCCCAGGTTACGGATTCTGCCTGTCATCTCGGCCAGTTGCATATAGTCCATCAGTTGCATCTGCCACTCTTCCAGTGTGGGTAGATCTTGAGTTTTCCAGTTTTTTGCGATGAGTATCCTTGCTGCCGTTGTTGCATACATAAAGAATGTTCGGTCCTTCTTTAACACCTTCTGGCCGACAATACCCAGAAGGAAGGCCTCTGGTTTCTTAGTGAAGGTATACTTAAATACCTTTTTCAGCTCATTATATATCATTTCCCAGAAGACCTTCACCTTAGGGCATGTCCACCAGAGGTGAAAGAATGTTCCTTCGTTTTCTTTACATTTCCAGCATTTATTATCAGACGAATGGTATATTTTGGCAAGTTTAACTGGGGTCACGTACCATCTATATATCATTTTCATTACATTTTCCTTCAGAGCATTACATGCGGTGAAGTTCAGCCCAGTGGTCCACAACCTTTCCCAGTCCTCAAACATAATGTTATGCCCAATGTCCTGTGCCCATTTTATCATAACCGATTTGACCATTTCGTCTTGTGTATTCCATTTTAACAGCAAGTTATACATTCTAGATAATACCTTAGTCTTTGGTTCTAACAATTCAGTTTCTAACTTCGATTTCTCCACCTGGAACCCTAACTTTTTATCATTTTTAAAAACTTCTTTAATCTGAGCATAATGTAACCAGTCTCGCACCTTATCCTTCATTTTCTCTAAACTCTGCAATTTCCAATTGTCTCCATCTTTTTCTAATATTTCCCAATATTTTGGCCATTTAGCCTCCATATTGGGTCTTTTTAGGGCCTTAGCCTCCAAAGGTGAGAGCCACCTTGGAGTTTTATTTTCCAGTAAGTCTTTGTATTTTGTCCAGACATTAAACACTGCTTTCCTGACAATATGGTTCTTAAAGGCCTTATTGATCTTAACTTTGTCATACCATAAGTATGCATGCCAACCAAAAGCATTGTTAAAACCTTCCAAGTCCAACACGTCAGTGTCTTCGAGAAGTAGCCAGTCTTTTAGCCAGCAAAAAGCTGCGGCTTCATAATACAACTTTAAGTCTGGCAGGGCAAAGCCCCCTCTTTCTTTCGCATCTGTTAATATCTTAAACTTAATTCTGGGCTTTTTGCCCTGCCAGACAAATCTGGATATATCTTTCTGCCACTTCCGGAAGCACTCCGTTTTGTCCACGATCTGTAATGTTTGAAACAAAAACAACATTTTTGGCAATACATTCATCTTGATAGCAGCAATTCGGCCTAACAAAGAAAGCTTCAATTTTGTCCAACTATCCAAGTCTCTCTTAATTTCAGACCAACATTTTTCATAATTATCCTTAAATAGACTCAGGTTTTTTGCTGTTATGTTTACCCCTAGGTATTTTACTTTTTTAACCATAGTTAGTTCTGTTTCTCTCTGAAACCTTTCCGACTCTGTATCTGTCAAATTTTTTCCCAACACTTTAGTTTTCTGTTTATTTAATTTAAATCCTGCCACCCGACCAAAATCCTGTATCAGTTGTAATACTCTTTTCGTACTAGATTCTGGCTCCTGCAGAGTCAAAACTAGGTCATCTGCAAAAGCTTTCAATTTGTATTGTTTCGCTCCGACCTGAATCCCTTCCACCAACCGGTCCCCTCTGATCAAGTTCAAGAGCACCTCCAGAACCGAAATAAATAACAAAGGGGAAATCGGGCAGCCTTGTCGTGTTCCTTTTTCAATTTTGAACTCTTCTGTGACCACATTGTTAACTATTAGTTTAGCCTTTTGTTCTGAATATATTGCGTCAATCCCATTCTCAAACCCCCGTCCCACTCCCATTTCATTCAAATTTCCCTTCATAAATTTCCAAGAAATATTGTCAAAGGCCTTCTCCGCGTCTATGAAAATTAACACTGCTTTTGTATTTATATCTGTTTGCAAAAGTTCCAAAACGTCAATAATGTTCCTAGTATTTGCAAACATATGTCTGCCTGGGAGAAAGCCTGCCTGGTCTTTATGAATTACTTCATTAAGAACTCTTTTAAATCTACTTGCCAAAATGTCTGCAAATATTTTGTAATCCACATTCAGAAGGGAGATGGGACGGTAGTTTTTAAGTTGTGTCTTTTCAGCTTCAGATTTTGGTATCAATGTGATAAAAGCTTCCTTCCACGATTCCGGCGCCTTCTTCCCTTCCATAATTTCATTACAGACCTCCATCAATGGTTGGATCAGATAGTCTTTTAGTGTCTTATAATACTTGGAGGTCAGACCGTCTGGCCCTGGAGATTTGCCCAATTGCATGTTCTGGATAGCTTGTTCAATCTCTTGCTGTGTTATTTTGTTGTTCAGGATTAATCTGTTTTTTTGTGACAACTTTGTTAGTCCATTTCTTTCCAAAAATTGTTTAATCTCAACCTCATCTTGCGGCCCTTGAGTGTATAATTTTTTAAAGTATCTCTGGAAGCACTTTCTAATTTCCATGGGGTTCTGGATATTTCTTCCTTCAATTTCTAGGTTTGTAACTGTATTTAGTTTCTGTCTCTTCTTCAACTGCCAGGCTAGCAGTTTCCCACATTTGTTTGCCGATTCAAAAGTTTTTTGTTTCATTAATTTAATCTTCCATTCTATTTCTTGGTTTATCAATTTGGAGTATTGAGCTTGATACAATTTAATTTCTCTCAGAATCGGCTGTGACTTCGGATTTGATCTTAATTTCTTCTCCAATTCTTTGATTTTCTGCAAAATCTTATCCTTCCTTTCATTTTGTGTTCTTTTCTTTACAGTGTTCTGTTGTATCAAGAACCCCCTCATGACAGCTTTGCTTGCGTCCCAGATAGTTCTTTTTTCCACCGTAGTGTTCATATTTATTTCAAAATAATCCTTTAGAGTTTTTTGGGCCTTCTTGACAATCTCCTGATCTCTAAACAAGCTATCATTCATCTTCCATCTAAAGGAACCGGTTGGCAAAAATGTCATATCCATCTTCAGCGCATTATGGTCGGAGCAGGTCTTTGGGCAGATTTCCACTTTTCTGACCTTGGGTGCCAGACCTCTAGATATCCATATTTGGTCGATTCTTGTCCAAGTCAGTTGGGCTTCAGAGAAGAATGTTCCCTCTCTTCCCAGGGGGTTCTTAGTTCTCCAAATGTCAATCCAGTCCATATTGTCTGCCATTTCAAAAAAGGTCTTTGGCAGTCTGCCGTCTTTTGTAACATTTTGATTTTGTGACTTATCCATGTTTGTCGATACGACCCCATTCATATCTCCCATCATAATGATGTTGTTGTAGTCCAGATAGTCCAGCATAATCTCATGCAACTTCTTGTAAAATTCCGATTTCCCGTCATTTGGTGCATAAATTCCTAATATCAAAATCTTTTCTCCTTGATATTGTATCTCAATTCCTAATATTCTTCCATGTTCGTCTTTGAATAAGAATTTAGGTGACAGGCTCTCTTTTGCATATATCACCACTCCTCGCTTCTTTACTCTGTCCGAAGATATGAATTCTTGACCAAGTCTTTTGTTTATTAACACCTTTCTATGGAGCCTAGTCACATGTGTTTCTTGTAAGCAGATAATATCCAATTGTTCTTTTTTTAATATATGAAAAATTTTCCTCCTTTTTTCCGGGATGTTGCAGCCATTAATGTTCCAGCTCAAAAGTTGCAGAGACATCCTGAATAAATCTGGTTATTTTTCAGGGGGTGGTATCTTATTCAGAAGATCTTCAGGGTCCAAGGGTGCAGGTACCTCTGGTGTTTCAGGCCCTGGAAGTTGGTCAATTCCTTTGTGAAGGTCCTCTCCGTATACGTTCAGAAATTTATCTCTATCTTCTGATGTTCTGATTTTGATCTTCTTCCCTCTAAAAGTAAAAGATAGTCCTTGAGGAAATTCCCACCTAAAGATGATTGAATTCTTCCTTAGTAGTCTTGTCAACTCCAAATAGTTAGATCTAAGATCTAGCAGTTGTTTAGGAATATCCTTGTAAATCTCAATTCTTTTGTCCAAAATGTCCAGTGACTTTCCGTAGTGTAGGCCCAAAATCTTATCCCTTTCCTCCTTTGACCTCAGTATTATCAAACAGTCTCTGGGCTTCTCTTTCTTTAGAAGTCTTCCGAGCCTAAAAGCCGAAACAATTTTAAAATCCTTTTCCTCTAAACTCCAAAATTTGGAAAATTCTTTAGTCAAAAACTCAGCTAGGTTGCCTTCTTCCACTTCTGGTATTGCTCTTATCCTTAAATTGCTCTCCCTGTTCCGCAGTTCAAGCATAGACAAATAGGTCTGATGTTCACCTACTTGTTTGCAGAGTGGTCTTACCTCTTGTTCTAAATTTTCAAGTTTTTGGCTGGTATCTTCAGCCAATTTCCGATTTTCCCCTGCAGCCTCCTTCAATTCTGCAATTGCTTGAGTATTCTGTGCAACTTGTCCAGATAATTTATTTAAACATTCTGTGTTCTGCTCAATTTTATATGTTTGCTCATCGGCTTTCTTGTCCAAAGATTCTACTTTCTTGTCCAAAGATTCCAATTTTTCAAAAATTTTCTCTAAAATAGCAGTGCTTGCCCCTGAGGCCATATCTTCCAGTTGTAATTCCTCAGTTTCTCCCTCCCCTGCCCGAGGCAGAGAAACAGGCAGAGAGACAGCTTCCACCTCAGAAGGCAAAGTAGGCACAGATGATCTACGTGCCTGTGAGGCTGCGGTTAAAGTTGTCAAAGTTGTTTGTTTAGTTCTTCCTCTCCTTCTTGTACCACTCATTCCAAAGTTATCTAAAAGTCAAGGTCAAGCTGAGTTGTTCCCATGAGAAAGCCACAGCCCAGATGGTAACAGTCAGCAGAGGGCCGGGAAAGGGAAAGTAAAATAAAAGTCACTGTTATAGGTCCCAAATCCTCTAGGGGGAGTTTAAAATATTTCAGGAAAGAAATCAATTTCAGTTAAAATAAAGTCAGATTTCTAAGTCCAAGAACCTTCAATAAAGAGATTTTTCAGCAGAGTTGAGGTTTAATACAGCAACAGTGTTTCTGATGGTGCAAGCTGGTAATCCAAATGCCTTAAAGTAGCAAGTTCAAATTCTCTCAGATTGTTTCAAAGTTCAGATTCAAAGTATCCAAACTGCAAACTGCAAGCTGACAGCTCAGTTTCTCAGGCAGCTCCAGCGCCTGGGGTTTTTAGTTAAAATGTAGCTCCAAAGGGAGAAAGATATCCCCGTATAAATTAAAATATAAAAGTCCAACACATAAAGTTATTGTTCCACTTTGAATAAAGTTCAATGGGTGCTCAGATCAAGTAATTTAAAAGATCTCTCTTTGCCTCCACTCCTCCAGCTCTTTGCGTTCAAGTTCAATGGGAGCGGAAGACGGACTTCCTGTTTTTCGTCACTCCGCTTTCAGCCAAATTTAATATTTTAAAGTCCCAAATTGCATAGAGTCAGTTGTTTACTCACGGGTTGTTGTTTTCAGAGCATAAATTTCAGGAAGAAAGGTCAGCGCTCACTGGCAACAGCTACGCGGCTTCACTCCGCCGATTGCGGAACGACCCACAGCGCCGCAGCCTCCTCCGCGATCCGGAGCCCCTTACGGGGTTCCTTCAACGTTTCGGTGGCCGCTGCTGGCGCCCGCCGGGTCCCGGGACCGCAGGCTTCTGCTGCCTGCGGGTTTCCGTTTCGGGTCTCCGCTGGTGTTGACGTTGTTTCTGGGGACATTAGAGGGTAGAAACAGTTCTGGGTTTTCACCCTATAGCAGTGTTCTGTGGGGTCACTCCATTTGCCAGACACGGGGGGGTCGGTTTTTGATTGTTTGGCTCTTGGGGAGGGCAAGGCCTCGTCACAGTCCCTTAGGTGTTTGCCTTGACCCATCGTTATGAGTCGTTTAAAATGAGTCGTTTAAAATGAGTCGTTTAAGATAGCAGTGGTTAAAAGGTAATAAAAAGTAATAGAAATAGCAATACAACTGAATGTGAGCTGGCAAGAAACCAGTGAGTCGAAGGCTGCTTCCAAGGCTGCCGGAGAATACAATTATCTGCTCATTAAAGCTGATTTACGATGCAGGCTTCACAGTTATCGGCAATGTGAACTCCTAGCATGGACTCCAACACCCTGGTACAATCTTCAGCAAGAACTTGAAAGGCTGGGAGCCACAACACAAATTTAAGGAGGATTCAAAATGAGCTCCGGCAAATGCGTCTTACCTCATCGCCATCTTGGAAACGCCTCCTTAGAATTGATTCAAGAATTTGGTCATGTGGTAGGATTTAAGTTGAACAAGTCAAAAACATTGGCTAAGAAAGTAAAATATTTAGGGGTTAATATGACTGCTAAGAACCTAAACCTATTTAAAGATAATTATGAGAAATGTTGGGCAGAAGTGAAAAAAGACTTAGAAATATGGTCAAATTTGAAGCTTTCCTTGTTGGGTCGAATTGCAGCTATAAAGATGAATGTATTGCCAAAAATGTTATTTTTGTTTCAATCACTGCAAATTTTGGACAAGATGGACTGTTTCAAGAAGTGGCAGAAAGATATTTCTAGATTTGTCTGGCAGGGCAAGAAGCCCAGAATAAAATTTAAAATATTAACTGACGCAAAGGAAAGAGGCGGATTTGCCCTGCCAGACCTTAAACTTTACTATGAATCAGCAGCATTCTGCTGGTTGAAAGACTGGCTGCTTCTTGAGAACACAGACATTTTGGATTTAGAAGGTTTCAATAATGCTTTTGGGTGGCATGCATATTTGTGGTACGACAAGGTTAAAGCACATAAAGTATTTAAAAACCATATTGTCAGGAAAGCGTTGTTTAATGTCTGGATAAGATATAAAGACTTATTGGAAAATAAAACCCCAAGGTGGTTGTCACCAATGGAAGCAAAGGCTTTTAAAAGACTCAATATGGAGGCCAAATGGCTGAAATATTGGGAAATATTGGAACAAGAAGGAGACAAATTGAAATTGCAGAGTTTTGAGAAATTAAAAGATAAAGTGCGAGACTGGCTTCATTATTATCAAATAAGAGAGGTCTACAATTTGGATAAAAAAAATTGGCTTCCAGGTGGAAAGATCAAAATTGGAAACAGAACTGTTAGACCCCAAAACTAAGATACTTTCAAGAATGTATAACTTGCTGTTAAAATGGAATACTCAGGATGAAACGGTTAAATCAGCTATGATTAAATGGGCACAAGATATTGGTCATAATATTATGTTTGCTGACTGGGAACAGTTGTGGACCACCGGTATGAAATTCACGGCATGTAATGCCTTAAGAGAGAATATTATGAAAAGGATTTACAGGTGGTACATGACCCCAGTCAAGCTTGCAAAAATCTATCATTTGCCCGAGAACAAATGTTGGAAATGTAAAGAGAATGAAGGTACATTCTTTCACCTTTGGTGGACGTGCCCAAAGATTAAGGCTTTCTGGGAGATGATTTATAATGAAATGAAAAAAGTATTTAAGTATACCTTCCTGAAGAAACCAGAGGCCTTTCTCCTGGGCAAGGTTGGCCAATTGGTGTCAAAGAAGGATAGAACTTTCTTTATGTATGCAACAACGGCAGCAAGAATACTTATTGCAAAGTATTGGAAGACACAAGATTTACCCACCCTGGAAGAATGGCAGATGAAAGTAATGGACTATATGGAATTGGCGGAAATGACTGGCAGAATCCGAGACCTGGGAGAAGAGTTGGTGGAAGAAGATTGGAAGAAATTTAAAGACTACCTGCAGAAACACTGTAAAATTAATGAATGTTAAAATGATGTTGGATTGAAAATAAGTGGCATTAGCAACAAAGTTAAGAGTATGCAAAAATGAATTGATAATGGGTGAAAATATAGATTTCTAACATGTTAAGATATAGAGTTAAGATAAGTGAAAGAGGGTAAGGATTTGCTGATTTGATTATATTAATGGGAATACAAAAAGGGGAGGTGTGGGGAGGTCAAAGAAATAAGCTAATGAGTTTAAAGTTTTTTTTAAAAAAGTGGATCTGTTTTAACTTTTTTTCTGTTTATTTTTCTTGTTTTTTGTATTTTGTATTTTTGTCTGAGAGGTTTTTTTTTGTTTTACTATGTATTTTTGTATTTATGACTTTGTAAAATCTTAATAAATATTCTTTAAAAAACAACAACACCTATGCTTGATTTGGGCTGATAACAAACATGTCACTCTGCGATTTTTGGGTGAATGTGTTTCTAACCCCCAAAACACCAATTTCAAATCAGCCCAATCAGAGCTTTATCATCTTCTTTTTATGTAGATGGAACCCAAAACACCGTTTTGCTTTGGTTGGGGGTGATTCTGGTGCACACTCAAAAAACACCATGTGAATTGAAATAAGCCCAATCAAAGCTTATTCGTCGTCTTTCCACGCATATGGAATCGAAAAGACAGTGTTGTGTTATTTTGGTCTCATTACACACACTTTGCGATTTCTGGGTAAATGTGCATTAACACCAAAGAACACAACTTGAAATAAGCTGTCAGGGGTTCAGAAGGAGAGACACAGGAGGGGGAGCAAATGGAGAGTGAGGAGGAGGAGTACGAGGGGGGAGCAGGCAGTGACAGTGGAAAGAGTTATTCCACAAGCCTCTCCAGCGAATCGGAGGACTCACAGAAGGGAGCGCCGATGGCCAGAGCGAGGGGGGTTCCAGGGGGGAAGCCCCAGGAGGAAGGGGCCAGCGGGGAGTCCCTGAGCAGCAGTTGGAAATCAGGACCAGCTTCCCCACCAGAGCGCAGTGGGGAGGGGGAGTCCCAGGAATCGGGACCAGTGCTCTCACCACCAGCGGGAGGAGAGGAGTCAGGTTTGGTCACGCCCACATCAGGAAGCGGGGAAACGGTCAGGAGGAAGGTTACCGGCTGGGCGCGCGCGCCAAGTTCAAATGTACAGGCGAGCGGCATAGCAGGGAGCCCGGGTAGGGAGCCAGGTCCTAAAGCCCGCCGGAAGGAAGGGGAAGACCAAGGGGGGTCAGCGTCAGAGGAGTCCAGGAAGGAGGAGACCCCAGAGGGCAGAAGGACCCAGCGAAGGAAAGAACAGCGTAGGAGGTGGAGCCGGGCTAGGATCTTAAACTGGTGTGGGAGGAGCAGTGAGTCAGAGGGGACTTAGCCGGTCTAGCGTCGAGACGTGGGTCTGCGCGCCCAGAGCTTTGAAATGGAAACTAAACTTCAATAAAGACTTTGTATATTATATCCACCGGGCGTTGGTCCTCTGTGAGCTGGGATCTAGAGGCAGACCTGACAGTAAGTCCCCTCTCACCATCTTTCACCAAGAGCCTCGCAGCGAGGGGCGAAGATTGGTGCTTAAAGAGCTCACAAAAGCAAGGCAAGATGACTACCGAACAGCAAATGGCAGCCCTGCAAAATGCAGTGACGCGACTCAACGAGGAGATACTCGCATCTAGGAGGAGGGAAGACGAAGCAGCTGCTGCCTGCAAGGATCTACAAGCCAGGCTGGAAGCGCTTACAAGGCAGGGGCACCCCCCCCCCAAAGCCAGAGGGGATTGGGCTGGGGAAGAGAGGGGGCAGCCTTGTGTCTCATTTCGATGGGAATTTGCAGCAGTACCCTAACTTCCGAGCAGACGTGCTGTTTGCGCTGCAATTGCTGGATAAAGACTTTAGAGATGAGCAGGAGAGGGTGGGATTTATATTATCTCATTTGCATGGAGCAGCTAAAGCGTGGCTGCGCAATCTGTGGAGAGATAAGGATCCGGCGCTCCGAAGTGCGGATGCCTTCATTAAAGCCATGGATTCGTGTTTTTTATCAACAATAGACATTGATATCGCCAGAAAACAGATACATGGGCTGAAACAAGGGAGAGCCACGGTGAGGGAGTATCATTCACGCTTCTTTGGATTGGTGAATGCGCTGGGATGGGAAAAAGATTCAGCTGCAGTCAGAGACCTTTTCTGGGAAGGGCTGAATGGAGCTGTAAAAGACGAAATTGCAAGGGGGGAGAGACCCCATACCACCAAAGACCTTGTGGAGAGGGCACTCACGATGGGGGTTAGGCTGGAAGGACGCCCTTGGGACAAGGAGGAAGGGCATTGGGGACGCACGCCAGCGAGAGGACCGCCCCCCTTTCCCAAGGAAGCGGCGCGCGCTCGATCCATGCCTCCGCTGGGAGAGGGAGAGGAGCCGATGGAGATAGGTGGTGCTAAGGCTCAGTCCCCAGCCGGAGCCCTAACGCCGGGAGCAGTCAAAATGAAGCCTCCTAGAGGGACCAGGAAGTGCTACATCTGCGACAGTGCTCAACACATGGCGAAAGAGTGTCCCCGGAGGATCCACAAGCACACTGCAGCCTCAGCAACAGTAACAGAATCAGTTCAGCAGACTGCACCACAGCAGGGAAACGGCACTGTCTGGCTGGAAGTGGAGCCACTGGGGCCCAGCCAGACGTATCAGTGAAGCAGTCCCCAGGCATCTTACAGCCCACAGACCCCCTCCCGCCCAAACCAGTGGTGCAGCTCACCGCATCCCTCCAGCTCCCAAATGGGCTCACCGTGGAAGTCCCCATTTCCATTGATTCTGGGAGCAATGCAGATTTTATAGGCATGGAGTTCATCCAGCAACATGGCATAGCCCTTCTGCCAGCGACGGTACCTCTGAACGTCGTCACGGTGGACGGCAGGGAGCTACTGGGAGGGCAAGTGCTACAGCAGACACCGCCAATGGTGATGCGCATTGGTAATCACCGCGAAGTCATCAGCTTCAACGTCACCCGCCTGTCAGACACGCCCATAGTGTTGGGCATGAGTTGGCTGGATAGGCACAGCCCGGCATTAGCTTGGTACCAGCGTCAACTAACCTTCGGCTCCTCCTACTGCGCAGAACACTGCATCCTGGCTAACCTGGAAGATGAGGGGCAGGAGGATGGACCACAGCTGAACTTGGGCATCCTGCAAGCAGTACCTAACAAGTACAAAGAGTTTTTGGAGGTCTTCTGCGAGAAAGAAGCGGACAAGCTGCCTCCCCACAGACCCTACGACTGCAAGATTGACCTCCTGCCGGGGGCGACGCTCCCGACGGGGAAACTATATTCCATGTCGGAGGATGAATTGCAGGAGCTCAGGGAGTTCATAGATCACAACTTGAAGCGGGGATTCATCCGAGAGTCCAAGGCGGTGGGGGGCAGTCCTGTATTTTTTGTAAAGAAACGGGACACGCCCCAGAAGAGGCTGGTCGTGGACTTTCGCGTCTTAAACCAGAAGACCAAGCCCTCAGCCTTCCCTGTGCCCAAGATCGATGACCTGCTGGCGACGGTGAGGAAGGGTCGCATCTTTACCAAGTTGGATCTGCGGGGAGCGTACAATCTCATTCGCGTGCGCGAAGGTGACGAGTGGAAAACGGCCATGTTTACGCCGCTGGGCACCTATGAGTATAGAGTTATGCCTTTTGGATTACAAAATGGCTCCCACTGCTTTCAAGCATTCATGCATCATGTCTTGGCGGGTCTTCTCTACAAGAAGTGCGTCTGCTTCCTGGACGACATCCTCATCTTCTCGGAGTCGCCGGAGGCTCACGAGAGGGATGTCAGGGAGGTCCTGCAACGGCTGCGGGAGCACAGGCTTTATGCCAAGCTGGAGAAGTGCCAGTTCGACAAGACGGAGGTGGACTTCCTGGGCTACAAACTGTCCGACAAGGGACTCGCCATGGACAGTACCAAGGTACGTGCAGTGCTGGACTGGAAGAGCCCACGCAATCGGAAGGAAGTCCAGAGGTTTGTCGGCTTTGCCAACTTTTATCGCAAGTTCATCAAGGGTTTCGCCATGCAGACAGCGGCCATCACTGACACCCTCAGTGCCAAGAAGAAGAAATTCATCTGGACGGAGCAGGCAGAGCAGTCCTTTCAAAAGCTCAAGAATCTCTTCGCGTCCGAGGAACACCTGCTACACGTGAACCCCAGCAGGCCCATGAGAGTAGAGACGGACGCCTCAGACAGGGCCGTCGGGGCCGTCCTGTTGCAGCAAGACCACCAGGGGGACTGGAGGCCGTGCGCTTTCTACTCCAGAAAACTCAGCAAGTCGGAGCAGAACTACACCATCTGGGACAGGGAGTTGCTGGCCATACATGCAGCCTTCAAGGCGTGGCGGCACTTCCTCGTCGGAGCCAAACACACGGTGCAGGTCCGTACAGACCATAAAAACTTGGAGTACTGGCGCACGGCGAGGTTCCTGAACCAGAGACACATCCGCTGGGCGGAGTTCTTTGCAGATTTCGACTTCAGAATAGAATACATCCCTGGAAACAACAACATCATGGCGGACGCGCTGTCCAGGAAACCGCAGTATCTCGAGGAAGAGGCACCGGCGGCGGCCAAGCACATGTTCGCACCGAAGGCGTGGGCATGCGCGTCAGCCACGGTGGACCTGGACGCAGTGCGGCGCGCGCTGCAGACGGACTCCTTCGCGCGAGCCAAGATGGAGGAGGTCCGTAGCGGCATGGCGAGGGACGACGACTTCCAAATACGCGACGGCCTGCTCATCCGCAAAGGAGCCCTCTACGTACCGGGAGACAACCTCCGAGCGAAAGTCCTACAACAGATGCACGACGCGCCCAGCGCGGGACACTTCGGCAAGGAGAAGACGGTGGACTTAGTAGCCAGAGACTTTTGGTGGCCCAAGATGAGAGGGGATGTCGCGGAATACGTCAATAGGTGCGACACCTGCCAAAGGGCCAAGCCAGTACACCAGCCGCCGGCAGGCCTGTTGGAACCGCTACAGACACCGGTCGAACCGTGGGAGAGGGTGGCCCTGGACTTTGTCACAGATCTGCCCAGCTCGAGGGGCAAGACGGCAGTACTTGTGGTAGTAGACTTGTTCACCAAGATGGCCCACTTCATTCCTTGCGCGAAGGTGGCTACAGCCGAACAGACCGCCAAGCTGTTTATAGACCACATGTTCAAGGTGCACGGCCTGCCACGGTCCATCCTGTCCGACAGGGGGCGCCAGTTCATATCCAACTTCTGGCAAAAGCTGATGGGTTTCCTGAACGTCAAGGTCAGCCTGGCGTCTGCGCGACACCCGCAGACCAACGGGCAGGCGGAGAGAGTCAACGCCATTATGCAGCAGTACCTGAGATGCTACGCAAACCAGCAGCCCTCGACCTGGGTGGACTATCTACCGTTGGCCGAGTTTGCCTACAACAACACGAAGCACGCGTCCACGGGGGTGACGCCGTTTTTCGCCAACAATGGGCGGCATCCCAGAACCTTCCCGGGTTTGGAGAAAGTGAAGGCAGGGGAGCCGCAGGGAGCAGAGGCCGTGGCAGCGGAGTTGCAGGAGATCCACGAGCAGCTCAGGAGGCAGTTAGAGGTGGCGAAACAGGCTTACAAAGTGCAGGCAGACCGACACAGGAGAGTGGGGGAAGACATCCGGGTAGGAGACTGGGTGTGGTTAGCAGCCCAGGCAGTTCCAGCCAGATCGCTGGCCAAGAAGAAGCTAGGGCACAAGCAGCTAGGGCCGTACCAAGTAGAGGCGCAGATCAACCCAGTGGCCTTCCGGTTGACACTCCCGGAGGGGTCCAGAATGCACCCGGTCTTTCATAGATCAGTGCTCACACCCTACAGAGAGCCCCACAGGTTTCAGGCACCAGGGACGGTGCCAGACCAGCTCAGCGAAGCGCCCAAAAAGGGGGGGGTCGCCGAGAGGGGAGCCACTCAATGAAGCCACAGAGATTTTAGACTCAAGGTGGGGGGAGGACGGGATCGAATATCTTCTCGCCACAGAGGACACCCCGGCCAGCGCCAACAGGTGGGTGCAGGATTACGCATTGGAGGAGCAGTGGCTCAAGGAAGAATTCCATGCACTTTTCCCGCACAAGCCCATGCCGGCGGGCCTTTTTGACGACTGTCTGTTCACACCCACACTCTCAGCCAGCACTTTCCGGGGTTTCTCTTCAGCTGAGGAATCGACTCCGGGAGGCAGTTCCCCAGAGGGATCACTCTCAGGGTTTGGCACGGGGGTATCTTATTGGTGGGAGGACCAACCCGAAGTGGGCTGGCGCAGAGACATGCCGAAGGGACCCTGGGAAGTGGAGTCACCTCAGGCGACAGAGGGAGAGGGGGTCTTGGGTGATTTGGGGGCAGCTTCAGATTTCGAACACACCGCCCAGGAGATGGAAGCGGAGGAAATCGCCGTCGGCGAGCCCATGGAGGACTTCCCGGACTTATCCCGCTGGCTGCACGCCTCGGGGGACGAACTGTATCCTGAAATTACCCCCACAACACTGGAGCACCCGGAACCCGCACCTGAAGAGGGGGAGGGGGGAGGGGGGGCTTCGAGGGGGGGATGGATGTCAGGGGTTCAGAAGGAGAGACACAGGAGGGGGAGCAAATGGAGAGTGAGGAGGAGGAGTACGAGGGGGGAGCAGGCAGTGACAGTGGAAAGAGTTATTCCACAAGCCTCTCCAGCGAATCGGAGGACTCACAGAAGGGAGCGCCGATGGCCAGAGCGAGGGGGGTTCCAGGGGGGAAGCCCCAGGAGGAAGGGGCCAGCGGGGAGTCCCTGAGCAGCAGTTGGAAATCAGGACCAGCTTCCCCACCAGAGCGCAGTGGGGAGGGGGAGTCCCAGGAATCGGGACCAGTGCTCTCACCACCAGCGGGAGGAGAGGAGTCAGGTTTGGTCACGCCCACATCAGGAAGCGGGGAAACGGTCAGGAGGAAGGTTACCGGCTGGGCGCACGCGCCAAGTTCAAATGTACAGGCGAGCGGCACAGCAGGGAGCCCGGGTAGGGAGCCAGGTCCTAAAGCCCGCCGGAAGGAAGGGGAAGACCAAGGGGGGTCAGTGTCAGAGGAGTCCAGGAAGGAGGAGACCCCAGAGGGCAGAAGGACCCAGCGAAGGAAAGAACAGTGTAGGAGGTGGAGCCGGGCTAGGATCTTAAACTGGTGTGGGAGGAGCAGTGAGTCAGAGGGGACTTAGCCGGTCTAGCGTCGAGACGTGGGTCTGCGCGCCCAGAGCTTTGAAATGGAAACTAAACTTCAATAAAGACTTTGTATATTATATCCACCGGGCGTTGGTCCTCTGTGAGCTGGGATCTAGAGGCAGACCTGACATAAGCGAAAAATAAAATTCTTCTTTCTATGTAGCTGGAACCCAAAACAACCTGTTTGGCTTTGTTTAGGCTTATTACACTTCACTTTGCAAGGGTTAGGGTTAGGGTTAGGGTTCAGCTTAGGGTTAGGGTTAGGGTTAGGGTTAGGGTTAGGGTTAGGGTTAGGGTTAGGGTTAGGGTTAGGGTTAGGGTTAGGGTTAGGGTTAGGGTTAGGGTTAGGGTTAGGGTTAGGGTTAGCGTGAATGAAAACCGAAAAAACAATCCATGATTATTCGTCCTCTTTCTATTCAGATGGAACCAAAACACCTATGCTTGATTTGGGCTGATAACAAACATGTCACTCTGCGATTTTTGGGTGAATGTGCATTATAAGCCCAAAAACACCAATTTGAAATAAGCCCAATCAGAGCTTTATCATCTTCTTTTTATGTAGATGGAACCCAAAACACCTTTTTGCTTTGGTTGGGGGTGTTTCTGGTGCACACCCAAAAAACACCATGCGAATTGAAATAAGCCCAATCAAAGCTTGTTTGCCGTCTTTCTACGCATATGGAAGCGAAAAGACGGTGTTGTGTTATTTTGGTCTCATTACACACACTTTGCGATTTCTGGGTCAATGTGCATTAACACCAAAGAACACGATTTGAAATAAGCGAAATCCAAGATTCTTCTTTCTATGTAGCTGGAACCCAAAACAACTTGTTTGGCTTTGTTTAGGCTTATTACACTTCACTTTGCTACGGTTAGTGTCAGAGCCACCCTGGGTCCCAGCTCACAAGAGACCAAAGTCCAGTCCAAGCTATATACAAAAGGTTTTATTGAAGATCATTGTCGTCATTACATCCAAACTCCGTGGCTCCGCATCTGTTACCCTTAGATGTTAGAAGTCCCCTCTGAGTCCGTCCCTCCCCTGCACCAATTTAAGAGGCTTGTGCTGCTCCACCTTTTCCTCTCTTTCCTTTTCCGCAGGGTCTTCCTGCCCCCCTGTGTTCCCTCCTTCCGGGACTCCCCAGAGGCTGAGTCTTCTCCTGCCTGCTCCCCCCTCCTTCGTGCTTTGGCACCAGGCTCCTCCCCAGAGCTCTCCCCACTTCCGCGCGCCTCCACATTTGAACTTGGCGCGCGTACGTTGCTCCTGACCTTCCTTTCAACAGCCACACTGCTCCCGGTACTGCTTTCCGCCCCTTCCGGCAGGACGTCTTGCCCCGATCTCCTTCCCCCCTCTGCTCCTTGTTCTGTTCCTCCCGACACACTGGTAACTCCACCCTCTTCACTCCGTTCCGGTGGAGAAGCCGGTCCCGATCTCCAACTCCCACTGGCGGTTCCCCCTACGTTCCCCTGCTCCTGACTGCTTCCCCCTTGGGCTCCCCTTGGCTTGACCAGGGGGGCTCCCTTTTGGGAATCCTCCGATTCACTGGACGGACTCATGGACCATCTCGGGTCATTGTCGTCCTCTTCCTCGTCAGCCTGGAATCCTTCTCCCTCACTCTCGGTCTCCTCCCTCCTCTGCGCCTCTCTCCCTGAACCCCTGACAGTTAGGGTTACGGTTAGTGTTAGTGTTAGGGTTTGGGTTTGGGTTTGGGTTTGGGTTAGGGTTAGGGTTAGGGTTAGGGTTAGGGTTAGGGTTAGGGTTAGGGTTAGGGTTAGGGTTAGGGTTAGGGTTAGGGTTAGGGTTAGGGTTAGGGTTAGGGTTAGGGTTAGGGTTAGGGTTAGGGTTAGGGTTAGGGTTAGGGTTAGGGTTAGGGTTAGGGTTAGGGTTAGAGTGAATGAACACCGAAAGAACAAAGCCTTTCCTCCTCCCAGGAGGGGAGGGGTTGTGATCGGGAGATGATTCCCGCATCATGCAGGGGGTGCTCCGCCCCCTGTTTCAACTCCAGGGCTGGCGCCACGCCCCTCCCCAGTTGTGCACCCAATAGGGAATCTCGACGGGGGTGTGGCTTGCTCCTCAAATGCAGCCGTGCCAGCGATCCCCACCATTGCACACACATTTTCCTCGAGTCAGGAGTCATCGCAGAGAAGGGCTCAGCCAAGATGTTTGGAGTTGGCAGTGTTTGTGTGTGTGGAGGCTGTCTGGTTCCTGGCTTACCTTTTTAAATTTAGGAGGCTTGCGTGCTGTCAGGGGCTCAGGAGCAGAGGCACAGGGGAGAGAGGAAATGGAGAGCGAAGGGGAAGAATCTGAGGCCAGCGTAGGGGAGTATGACAGTGGCCCGAGAGATTCCATGAGCTCCTCCAGCGAATCAGAAGATTCCCAGAGGGGGGCGCCAATGGCCAGGGCAAGGGGGGTCCCAGGGGGGACGCACCAGAAGCAAGGGGCCAGCGGGGACTCCCAAAGCAGCAGCGGGAGATCAGGACCAGCTCCCCCACCAGAGCGTAGTGGGGGGGAAGAGTCCCATGTATCAGGGCCAGCGTCTCCTCCAGCAGGGAGAGAAGATGAGTCAGGGCTGACCACGCCTCTATCGGAGAGTGAGGGAACGGAGGGGAAGTCAGGTCCAGCTAGCCTCCCCAAAGGGGGAAGCAGTGACAGGAGCAGTGTAACGGTCAGGAGGAAGGTTGCCGGCTGGGCGCGGGCGCCAAGTTCGAATGTACAGGCGCGCGGGACAGCAGAAAACCCGGATTGGGAACCAGGTCCAAAAGCCCACCGGAGGCAGGGGGAAGACTCAGGGGACTCAGCGTCAGAAGAGTCTAGAAAGGGCAAGACCCCAGCGGACAGGCGGACCCAGAGGAGGAAAGAGCAAAGGAAGAGGTGGAGCAAGGCTAGAGTCTTAAACTGGTGTCTGGGGGGAGGAGATTCAGACGGAGCTTCAGCGGTCTAGAGTTTGAGACGTAGAGCTGCGCGTCGCGGTTTTGAAATCGAAACTGAACTTCAATAAAGAATTTTATATATAACAACGAACTGGCGTTGGTCCTTTGTGAGCTGGGACCTCGGGCAGCTCTGACACGTGCGCTCATTGCTTTACTGCTTTTAAAAACCTAGGCACCCAAGTTTGCCTTGCTGTCTTGCTGTGTCCTCTTTTCTGTGTAAAAACCTACATTTAACCTTTTATTTTCCCCCACTCCTGGTGCTGGATTTGTTTGGGCGGTTTAAGTGCGAATTACCTTTCTTAAGCTGCAGCTTGTTCCTTTGCCCAGCACATGGTCTCTCCACCAACAGCGAGGTCTGAATGTGAGTGCCGTCTTTCTATCTCCCTTGGCTCCTCACTTTCCTTCCCCGGCCTCTGCCTTGGTGGCTGTGCATTTTATTTTAATTTTGTTCAGGGTGCCTGTATGTTTTTCCCCTCTATTGCGCTTGCCCGTCCGATTGCCTGGCTGGTCTGGGTGACTGAGTGGGTTTGCCTTACATTTTTATTTGTTGGCCAGGGTGCTTGTACGTTTTTCCCCTCCCTTGCCCTTGCCTGTTCCTCTCTAATTTTAAGTCGTGTGTGTGTGTGTGTGTGTGTGTGTGTGTGCTGGCAGCGTGTGTTTGTGCCTGCCGTTTGTTGATTTATTACTCTTTTAGTGTGGGTTTGATTTACCCTGCCATCCCTTCCAGTGGTACCACTTATATCGGGAGCCCCCTCTGAAATTTTAAATGATGCCGGGGCTTAGAATAGACTGTGCACTTAAACCTCACCCCTCTTACTTTATCTAAGCCACCACCCCCTCTTCGCTTGACGTTTGGGGGAAGAAATAAGGCAGGGCTTGGTGCGGGCAATTCAGGGTTTCTGATCAGGGAACCATTCCTCAGCATTGTACATTTATACATTTAGAACCTTTGAAGGTGTACCTTTGCCTGGTTCTTGTCATTGGCTTCACTTGCCAGTACAGGGTCCCTAAAGAAAACCGATTTTAAACAACAACAACAACAACAACAAAAAGGTTGCGGCTTATAGAACCTTACTGAAAAGTCCAGGCTAACCCACGGTTTATATTTCCACTTCATTTTGGCTCACTGTAAAGGACAGCTATTTTCCCTTTCTTCTAAACTTTTCCTTGCCCAGCGTGTTCATTTTACCCCCTCCTCTCCCCCCAACTCCCCCCCCAGGCTTTTCTTTTCCTCCCTCCACTCCTCCTCCCTCCCAGCATCCCCCACCCTTTCAGAGTTCCCTTTGCTTCTTGCCTGAGTCATCACAGTTACCAGACAGGTTTTTCAGCTGCTGGGGCAGGCTTGATTGCTCTCTGAGTGACCGGCAGTTTGTTAGGCATTGTCTTTAAGCACCTGGCAGTTCAGCAGCTCTAGTTGCATTGTCAGTTTAACTAAACAGCAGTTTGACCATTTTCAGTCTTTTGTCTGTTTAAGCATCCTTATGGAGCTGACCTTGTGGGCAAAGATTTACTTTTCTTTTACAGATAGGTAGCCGTGTTGGTCTGCCATAGTCAAAACAAAACAAATTCCTTCCAGTAGCACCTTAAAGACCAACTAAGTCAGTTCTTGGTATGAGCTTTCGTGTGCATGCACACTTCTTCAGATACACAGTGTATCTGAAGAAGTGTGAAGAAGTGTGTATCTGAAGAAGTGTGCATGCACACGAAAGCTCATACCAAGAACTGACTTAGTTGGTCTTTAAGGTGCTACTGGAAGGAATTTGTTTTGTTTTTCCTTTTCTTTGTTTGGCAAAGTTTCCTTTGTTTGGTAGAAGTTTTCCCAGTAGTGAGATATTCTGCTTAAGAGCAACCTCACCCCTCCTTTTCAGAGGGCCACTGGCGTGGGCCTGGAATCTTGTTGATTTCCTTTTCTCTTAATTTGGCTGCAGCTTCTGGGCATTTCCTAGTAAGCAGTTATTTTCAATTCTGTTTGATTACTTGGTGTTGCTTTGCGCCTAGATTTGCCTATCATTTAAAAGGGGCAACATTTAATTGTAGGCAATTATCTTCCAAATCTGTCTGACTGCAGTTGGGGTTTCTTTGCGTATGGGTCTGTTCCTTGGAGCCAGGTGCTAACAACTAGCTGAGCGCTGCTGCTTGAACTCTTGCTGGGTTGTGATTTAATAAATATAAATAAATACAAGTGGTGCATTTAAGTGACGTATAGTTTATTCTGTATGGGACTCCGTGCATATTCCTGCATTGCAGAGGATTGAATGAGATTTTATTTATTTATTTATTTAAAAGGCTCACTGTTCTGCTGAAATGCTGGTAGAAGGACCATTTCCTTAAGTGTATTTTTCCTACATTTTCATTTGATAGCAGTTCCTGTGTCTGTTGTTCTCTGATTGTTCTATTGTACCATCCCTCTAAATCACTAGGAGTTTTACGTGAGGAAGCAGCTCTATATAATTGATTGTGTGCATCTGCCTGAATTGTATATTGACTAACAGATACATAAATTAATAAGGAAGTACGTTCTGAGCATACTATTGCATGGAATTTGCACAGTGTAGTTAATTCAGCTGAAGTTAAGAATTTATATAGCCAAGCGTTAATAATCAACTCAAGGAAACATTGTCTTTGGCAGCATTTTCCTTCTGCTGGGCCTCCAGCATTACATTTTGTTTTGCAAAGTGTTAGTTAAAGGACATTTCCCTGAGAGCGATTTTCTTTGATTCCATTTGATTGCAGTGGGGGGGCTGCGTTGCTCTGCTGTTCCTATTGTTTCATCACTACATGCTTGTGAGTTGCTCCTCAGGAGGCAGGTTTAAATATTTAGCTGTGTCTATCCACCTGACCCATTTGTTTGGTGGCAAATAAATAAATTTAGAGACATATACAAACGGAACAGTCAAGTGATGAATAATTATTTCATATCATCGTCAGTTACGGTAGACAATTGATAGTATCAGCAATTAATTCTACTTACAGTGGTAATTGATTGAACAAATAATACTGGATTAGATTTTAATAAATAACAATAATAATAAATAATAATAACAATAAATAAATAAATAATAGATAAATAATAATAGAATAATAATAATAATAACAATAAAATAAATGGATAAATAAAAAATTAAAATAAAGAATATTAATAATAATAATATATAATAAAAAAATAAAGAGAATAAGTGGAATGGCATCACATACCAAGATTAAATTGATTAATTAATTAAATAAATCTAAAGATAAATATATAAATAGACAAATAAAATTAATAAAAATAAAAATAAAAATAAAAATAAATAATTTACATATATTTCAGAACCCTCAGTTGCTTAGATCGTGGTGACAATAATGCCAAGGTTGCAGGTTCGATCCCTGTATGGAACAATTGCATATTCCTGCATTGCAAGGGGTTGGACTAAATGACCCATGGGGTCCCACACAATTCTAGAGAGCCTGGATAGCTCAACTGGTTAGAGCATGGGGCTGATAATGCCAAGGTTGGGACTTCCGGGTTGGTGCCTCCGGTAATGGCAGAATTCCTCGGATCAGGAGGAATTTGCCACGTGGGAATCTGGGTCTGGCCGCCACGGCAAAGGCAGAGACCCGTAAAAAATCGCAGGCGGGAGAAGCCTGTGAACGTGGGATTCGGCGGGCACCTTTTGCGCCTCCCCTACTCGCGGGGAAACCCAGTTTCGGGGGTCCGGAGCGACGTGGGGTGAGCGGCGCGGTGCTTCGAATCGTCTGCTTCTTCCACGGAGCGAAGCCGCATAGCTGTTGCCGGAGAGCGCTGACTTTTTCCTGTGGACAATTTGATTCTAAAGTAACTACCCGTGAGTAGAGCTGAAGCGGGAGAATTGGATTTCTAAACGTTTAATTTGGTATCATAACGGGGAGGTTCAATACAGGAAGTCCGCCTTCCCCTTTTGTAAATAGACTGAAGCAATGAGGCTGCAAGCTGAAGTCTTGGAAAGCCTACTGTAAAGGACTAAATATCCACTGGTAAAGACTATTAAACCCCCCTTGGAGGCAGGAGAAGAGGGGGGAAGTTGTGAACTGAATAAGCCTGCGGGAGAGAGCAAAGAGAGTTAAAATACCGCCGCTCAGACCCTGGAAACGGGCTGCTAGCAGGACTGACTTTTTTGGAACATTCACTGACAGTGATTGTTCGTTGACAGCTAGCTAATAAGAGAAATACATTGTTTCTACTGTCTCCGTCTGCTTTTAAAAAGGAGTAAAAGTAACTGAAAATTGAAACTAACTTCATTGCTTGAGCTGTGTTTAAAAAAAGGACATTACTGACTAACTTAAATAGAAACTGTTTCCCTCTAGAGGAAGCCTTTGAAACTGTTACAAGAGCTGGGCTGGGGGAATTTCCAGCTGCAAGATAAAAAACTGTGAGACTTTGGGACTGACCTTGAATCAGTTAAGTGTTATGGTTAATGGAAAGGAAAAAACTGACCCGTCAATTCTTGAAAAAACATTAAAGTTTGGGAGGACTTGGCAGCAATCTAGGAGAGCCTCAACATCAGGCCCCCCTGCTTCTTCTACTACTGCTTTTGTACCAGCATATTCAAAATCAAGAAGAATGTCGATAGAAGAGGCCTTAGCGGTTGCATTAAATAAGATAAATGATTCACTGGAACAGCTTAACAAGAAAGTAGATGTGACAAATGTGAAAGTGGAAGCTGCAACTATTAAAATCGATTTAAATACAGAAAGTATAAATAATTTGGGACAAAAGGTGAATATCAATACAGAAACCATCCAGAAATTGATCCAGGAATCTACTTTGACATGGCAGACTGCGGAGGAAGCTTGGGAGAAAGCCGTTGCTGCTGAACGTAATGTAACACAATTGGAGAGAGAGAGAGTCCCAGCCTTACAGAGGCAACTGGATGACCATAAGTCGTGCTCGCTTCGGCAGCAAAAGTGCTCGCTTCGGCAGCACATATACTAAAATTGGAACTGGATGACCATATGTCGATGCTTGCTATGATTGAGCTCAAAGAAAAACAAACGAATTTGAGGATCGGAGCCCTACCTGAATTGGAGAAGGAAAGTATGATAGATTTCCTCACACAGGAATTTGCTGATTTTGGGGACTTGGACTTGGGTCAAGAAGAGATTAAAACTGTGAGGGCCTTCAGACTTGGAAGAGGAGGGAAAAAAGGGAAGAACAGAATAAGAGACTGTTGGCACTACCAGAAGAACCTAGAAGTACAACAGCCAAGAGTGGAAATTTTTAAAGACGCCCCGAAATACCTTTTGGATCTTAGGTTCAACTACGGAGATTTGGCTGCCTTGCTGAGAAGGAATAAAATCATCTTCAGGTGGGAGTTTCCCCAAGGTCTACTCTTCAGCTTCAAAGGAAGGAAAATAAAAATAAGATCAGTAGAAGACAAAGTAAAGTTTTTGTATAAATACGAAGAAGATCTGCAGAAGGGACTTGGAAAAGAGCTAAGAGCATCGGACAGAAGATCACCAGGTTGGTGGACTATATGAAACTGGCGGAAATGACTGGCAGAATCCGAGACCAGGGAGAAGAGTCGGTGGAAGAAGACTGGAAAAAGTTTAAAGACTATTTATAGAAATATTGTAAAATTAATGAATGTTAGAAAAATGTTGGAATGAAGTTATATGGCTTTAGTAGAAATGTTATAAGGAATTAAGTATAAATAGATTTTTAGAGTATTAGGGGAAAATAAGGTTAGAATATGTTAAGATAATTATAGGATAGAAAACAGAGGAAGATGGAAAGGAATTGCTGAAACAATCAACAGAAGTGGAATACAAAAAGGGAGGTGTGAGGAGGTCGTTGAAACAAGTAAATGAAAGATATGACATTGAAATTGTATGATGTGTGTTAAAGTGTTTTTGTTTTGTTTTGTTTAGTTTATGGTGTTAGTGCTGTGTAATGTTTTTGTATTGTATTGTATTGTTTTTTTTCTTGTTTTTTTCTTTTTTCTTTCTTTTTTTGTAGTGTTTAAAAGTAATAAACATTATTTTTTTTAAAAAAAAAAAAAGATAATGCCAAGGTTGCTGGTTTGATCCCTGTATGGAACAACTGCATATTCCTACATTGCAAGGGGTTGGACTAAATGACCCTCGGGGTCCCACACAATTCTAGAGAGCCTGGATAGCTCAACTGGTTAGAGCATAGTGCTGATAATGCCAAGGTTGCTGGTTTGATCCCGGTATGGGACCCCTGCATATTGAATGAGATATTATAATATGAAGTAGGAAGCATCTTTAATATATCTATATCTATATAGATATATATAGATATATATATATAGATATAGTAATAAATAACACACACACGCACATACTAATTGGATAAACAATTGAACATTTAACCAAATACTTGGAAAAATTGTTATTTATTATAAGTAAATCAATCGTTAATTAGTACATTAATTTCAGAATCTATAACATGCGCCTGTACAACCGCTTGTAAACAGTAGCACGTGTTTGTGGCAGTAGCTTTAGCGCGTTATCCATGGCACCTAAGAGGAAGTGCTCTGCGGCGGAATCAGCTCACACCTCAGGCTGCATGGGTGCAACATGGACGGGATAATAACCCCAAACCTATTTCACACTACCTAAATGCCTTTAGATCGTTCATTGATGATTATGAGCAGCATTTTTTTGAGCAATCCCTAACCCCATGCCCTCCGCTGCTACCCCTGATATGATACTAGATTCCCAGGTGGTTCCGGAGAGCCCGCCTCTCACCCAGGTTGATGACCTCCCAGGCACCTCTGCCGCCCTCTTCAACGATTCTCAGTTCTCAGGTGCAGGCCCAAGCTCTCGGGCAGTAACTGCGGCAGTGCAAACTAGGCCTCTGGCCCTCAGAACTGCATTGGGTCACCTGTGCGGAGGCCGCCGGCCTGTGTCAATAACCCTGTTGCGTCCAGTTCTTCCGGTTCTTTGCAGAATAAGCAGCCCAGCAGCTGGAGGGGGAGCTTCAGGCAGTTGAGGGGGGACAAACCGTCAGGCAAAAGACGCACCAAGAAGCACGTGTGTAAGAAGAGCAAGTCGAAAACGGGCGACATGGATGAAGAGTCAGAACAGCCTGTGCGCTTTCTGGGGTGGCCGCCACCATTAGCTATGATAAAAGTCCGAAGGAAGGCTTCCAGGATCCCTCTAGCATGCTGGGATCAAATTGAAAATGGCACCTGGTCTGTGGCGGTCGTCCCGTATGTTGAGAAGAAGCCATTAGATTCTTATCGCACGGGTAAGCCGGACCTGAGAAGGGAGCCAAAGCGCAAGGTATGTTGGGAATTCAATAAGGGGTCATGCCAAAGGCAGTCTTGTAAGTATCTGCACGAGTGCGAGAGGTGTGCAGGGGTACTCCCAGCCGTAGCATGTTACAAAGGGAAGCAGCCCTTTCAGGGAGGCAGGGTTCCAGTTCCAGAGAAGCCCCTGCAGCAGGGAACAGACGATAGGGACCCTCTGGGTCTAGCATTTTCCCTGATCCAGCTCCCTCCTCTGTGCATTCTTCGATCGAATTCTTCGATCGGGCACTAAGACTTATCCGGAATTTTGGTCACGAGGCACTCTTGGCAAAATGTGACATAGAGTCAGCCTTCTGTCTATTGCCAGTTCATCCCAATGACTCTCATTTGCTGGGATTCAAATTTCAAGGGAAATATTACATTGTCAAGGCTATGCCGATGGGTTGTTCTGTAGCCGGCTCGGCCTTTGAGACGTTTAGCACCTTTTGGGACTGGGCCTTGCGCTACAGAACCAACTCACCTGGGGTGACACGTTACCTCGGTGACTTTCTTTTTTTTTTTAAAAAAAATAATTTTTATTAATTTTCATAAAACAAAAAACACACAAATAAACAATACATGACTTCCCCATGCCTCCCCTTCACTGCACCCCTGTTTCAGAAGTTTTTAGCAATCCTTCATTCCTTTTCAATAATTAATTTCCCTCAAAATTTTCTTAACTTAAATATTTACAGCTATAGTTCTCTATTTCTTAACCCTTAACATTTTATCAGTCTGAAATTTTGCAACAGTTCTTAAGATATAGTTTAAATTTTTTCCAGTCCTCTTCCACTGTCTCTCTCCTCTGATCACGGATTCTGCCGGTCATCTCTGCCAGTCCCATAAATTCAGTCACCTTCGTCTGCCATTCTTCCAGAGTAGGTAATTCTTGCATCTTCCAATACTTTGCCAGGAGAATTCTTGCTGCTGTGGTTGCATACATAAAAAAGGTCTTATCTTTCTTTGGTACCAATTGGCCGACCATGCCCAAGAGAAAAGCCTCCGGTTTCTTTACAAATGTCCACTTAAGGACTTTCTTAATTTCATTATAGATCATTTCCCAGTAGGCTTTAACCTTTGGGCAGGTCCACCAAAGATGATAGAAAGTTCCTTCGCATTCGTTACATTTCCAGCATTTATTATTGGGCAAATGGTATATCTTTGCAAGCTTGACTGGAGTCATGTACCACCTATAGATCATTTTCATTATGTTTTCTTTCAAGGCACTACATGCCGTAAATTTAAGGCCTGTGGTCCATAACTGTTCCCAGTCAGCAAACATAATATCATGACCTAAGTCTTGTGCCCATTTAATCATAGCTGATTTAACTGTTTCATCCTGTGTATTCCATTTCAGCAACAAGTTATACATTTTAGACAAATTCTTAGTATTGGTCTCTAGCAGTTCTGTTTCCAATTTTGACCTCTCTTTCTGAAATCCTAGTTTCTTATCCTGCTTAAAAGTCTCATTTATCTGATAATAATGTAACCAATCTCGAACTTTAGATTTTAATTTCTCAAAGCTCTGTAATTTAACTTTTTCACCATCATATTCTATAATTTCACTATATTTTGGCCAATTTGAATCCATATTAAGTTTTTTTACCGCTCTAGCTTCCATTGGTGACAACCATCTGGGTGTTTTATTTTCCAACAAATCCTTATATCGATTCCAAACATTATATAAAGCTTTCCTGACAATATGATTTTTAAAGCCTTTATAGATCTTTGCCTTGTCATACCATAAATATGCATGCCAGCCAAAATTGTTATCGTACCCTTCCAAATCTAAAATATCTGTGTCTTCAAGAAGTAGCCATTGCTTCAGCCAGCAGAAAGCTGCTGCTTCATAATAGAGTCTTAAGTCCGGCAGCGCAAAACCCCCCCTATCTTTTGCGTCAGTTAAAATCTTAAATTTTATTCTGGGTTTTTTGCCCTGCCAGACAAATTTTGATATATCTTTCTGCCACTTCTTGAAACAATCCATCTTATCTATAACTTGCAGTGTCTGGAACAAAAACAACAATCTCGGCAATACATTCATCTTAATAACAGCAATTCGGCCTAACAAGGATAATCTCAATCTAGACCATATGTCAAAATCTTTCTTAACTTCCAACCAACATTTCTCATAATTGTCTTTAAACAAATTCATATTTTTAGATGTTAGATTCACCCCCAGATATTTCACCTTTTTTGTTATCTCCAAACCAGTTTCCCTTTGAAAACTATCTTTTTCCCCCATCGTTAGATTTTTTTCCAATACCTTTGTCTTTTGTTTATTTAATTTAAAGCCAGCCACTTGACCAAATATTTCAATTAATTCTAAAACTCTTTTTGTACTGGCTTCTGGCTGCTGTAAAGTCAAAACTAGGTCGTCTGCAAATGCTCTTAGCTTATATTGTTTAGCTCCGAGGTGTATTCCTTCAACCAGCTGGTCCCTTCTAATCATGTTTAGCAACACCTCCAGGACCGATATAAACAATAGAGGGGATATTGGGCAACCCTGTCGTGTCCCTTTTTCTATTGGGATTTCATCCATAACTACACCATTCACAATTAATTTGCTTTTTGCTCTGAATATATTGCACCTATACCGTTTTCGAAGTTTTGGCCTACCCCCATCCCATGGAGATTCCTCTTCATAAAACTCCAAGAGATATTGTCAAAGGCTTTCTCCGCATCCACAAAAATCAAAACTGCTTTTCTATTTATGTCAGTCTCCAGTAGTTCCAAAATATCTATAATATTCCTTACATTATCTGACATATGTCTCCCTGGGAGAAAGCCTGTTTGGTCTTTATGGATCTCCTCTAACAACACTTTTTTAAATCTTTTTGCTAAAATGTCTGCAAAAATTTTATAATCCACATTTAAAAGTGATATAGGGCGGTAGTTCTTAACTTGATGTTTCTCAGTTTCTGTCTTCGGTATAAGTGAGATAAATGCTTCTTTCCACGATTCGGGAGCCTTTTTTCCCTCCAAAATTTGGTTACAAACTTCTTTCAATGGTTGTATTAGCCATTCCTTCATTGCTTTATAATATCTCGCCGTCAGTCCATCTGGCCCTGGTGATTTTCCTAATTGCATATTCTGGATGGCACCCTCAATTTCCTGGTTCGTAATTTTTTCATTTAAACTCCTTTTATTTTTTTCCGAGATCTTTGATAGTCCATATTTTTTAATAAATTCTTCTATCTCTTGTTCATCTTTTGGCCCTTGTGCATACAATTTCTTAAAGAAACTTTGAAAACAATTACTAATTTCATTTGGTTTGTTTATAAATTTCCCCTCTACTTCAAGGGACGTCACGGTGTTCAACTTTTGTCTCTTTTTCAATTGCCATGACAGCAGTTTCCCACATTTGTCAGCTGATTCAAAAGTTTTTTGCCTCATTTGTTTTATTTTCCATTCTATTTCTTGATTCATCAATTCCATATATTGGGTCTGATAGTACTTTATTTCTCTTAAAATCTCCTGGGATTTTGGTTTTGACCTCAGTTTCTTCTCTCCTTCTTTCATCTGTTTCCAAATTTTTTCTTTCTTCTCATTCTGTTGTTTCCTTTTTATCGAATTTTGTTGAATTAGAAAACCACGCATGACAGCCTTACTTGCGTCCCATATTATTCTTCTTTCCAAATCTGTTCCTAGATTTATTTCAAAGTAATCTTTCAGAGTTTTTTGGGCCTTTTTTAGAATTACTTCATCTCTAAAAAGGGTGTCATTCATTCTCCATCTGAAGGTTCCAGCTGTTGTCAATTTCATTTCCATCTTTACTGCATTGTGGTCGGAGCAGGTTTTTGGGCAGATTTCTGTATTTTTAACCCTTGGTGCCAGACTGCTAGAAATCCATATTTGGTCAATTCTGGTCCATGTCATTTTTGCTTCAGAGAAGAAGGTCCCCTCTCTTTCCAGAGGGTTCCTTGTTCTCCAAATGTCAACCAAGTCCATTGTATCAGTCAGTTCAAAAAAAGTCTTTGGTAGTCTCCCATCCTTAGAAATTACTTGTCTTTGAGCTTTGTCCATGTTTATGGAGACGACTCCATTCATATCGCCCATCATTATAATTTTATAGTCCATAAAATCCGTTAGTGTCTCATGCAACTTCTTGAAGAACTCAGCCTTCCCCTCATTAGGTGCATAAATTCCTACAATCAAAATTTTTTCTCCTTGCATCTGAATTTCCACTGCCAGAAATCTTCCTTGTTCATCCTTGAAAATCATTTTTGGTTCCCATTTTTCCTTAACATAAATCACCACTCCTCTTTTCTTAACTTTATCTGAGGAAATAAATTCCAGTCCTAATCTCTTATTTGTCAAAAGTTTTCTGTGTATTCTGGCAATATGAGTTTCTTGCAAACATATTATATCTAATTGCTCTTTCTTTAATATATGAAACACTTGAGTCCTTTTTCGGGGGTGGTTAAGACCATTGCAGTTCCAACTCAGAAGTTGCAGAGACATTTTTGTTACTGGGTATCTTTTCCACCGACTGCTCCAAGTTCTTGTTCCTGATCGGTCGGTGCTGGGGTCAGTCCAAATGATAGGTTTGCAATATCCGGTATTTCTCTCTCACTCACAGTTCCTTTCTGAAAATCTTCAAAATTTCTCTCCAGAAAATGTTCCTTATCTTGGATTGTTTTTATTTTAATTTTCTTCCCTTTAAAGTTAAAGGACAACCCTTGTGGGAACTCCCACCTGAATGGAGTGTTGTTTTGTTTCAGCAAATCCACTAAATCTTTAAATTGAGTCCTCACCTCCAAAAAATATTTAGGAATATCTTTAAAAATCTGTATTTGAGAATTTTTAATAATCAATGCCTTCTGGAAGTGTAGGTTCAATATTTTATCTCTTTCTTCCTTGGATCTCAAGGTGATTAAGCAGTCCCTTGGTTTCTTGCCTTGCTTTCTGCCAATCCGGAAAGCTGTAGTTATTACAAATTCATCTTCTTCTCCTTCTAATTCATCAGTCCAAAATTCTTGAAATTTATCTGTGAGAAATTCCCCAAGGTTGCCCTCTTCCTCCTCCGGTACCAATCTCAGTTTCAGATTCTTACCTTTCCTCTCCAATTCCATAAGGGCCAAAGATGCATCATGTTCATGTACCTTCTTTACAATAGGTGCAAATTTTCCTCTGGTTTCCTCGGCAGTAGTTTTAGCAATCTCAGCTATTTTCCTTGTTTCCGTGCTTTCTTGTATTAGACGATTTATAGACTCTGTATTAGATGATATTGTCGTTGTGTTCAAATCCAATCTTGTTGTCAATTCTGTCAATTTCTTGGAGTTCTCTGTAGATTGCTTAGTGAGTACTTCTAAAGATTGGTTTATTTTGAGCAGTGCCTGTGTCATAGAATCCATTGATGCTGTTGTTACTTTTTCTTGTCCAGCTGCTGCTCCTGATATAGAGCTTCTTTTCTGAGCCTGCTTTTGAGCTTGCTTTGTTTTGCTTCTTGTTGATATTTCATCCAGTGGCGTGCTCATAACTCAAGGTCGTTCTCACAGGAAAATTGCAAGTGGAAAATCCCAGTTCTTTGCCTCAGTACTGCAGTCTCTCTTTTAATCCTCTAGAGGGGGAAATTGTATCCAAGCAGGAATAACAAAGAAACAGGGAAGCAAGTAGCCATACAATGTCCCAAAGTAAATAAAATCCAATCCAAAGTCCTACTTTGTTGCCATTTAAAATCTGAATCTGCCAAGTAAAGTCCCGTTATTATGTTTCAAATGTAGTCTTACTTTGTATCCACAGTCCTCTCTTTTTGACAGTTCGTTTCTAGGTGCTCACCGCTCAGGCAGCCTGATCAAAGGTATCGACAGCGGAGAGTTTCCCGTTCACAACTTTCTTCTTCTAGCGGGTTAAATTTAAGCCAATTTTTCCTTCCCCCCTACTCCCGCTCCGTGGGGGGAAGATCCTTTCAATGTCGGGTTTTAGCAAAGTTCAAGCAAAATGTTCCCTTTAAATACAGCTAGCTCTTTTCATTGCTGCGTTAATCGTGCAGTTCCGGGAGGCTGACTTCCTTAATTTTTGCCTTTCCCGTTTTCAGCCGAATCTTCTTAAAAAGAATCCCATTCAAATATTTTACAGTTCCTACTCACAGGTTTTGTTGCCAATCGGTAATTTCAGGAAGGAATCGGCGCTCTCCGTCAATGGCGACGCGGCTTCGCTCCGCGAGCTGGGTTACGATCCTCAGCACCGCACTCACACCCGATGCCGCTCCGGAGCCTTTAAAAAGACTCCTTCGCAATACCGGGGGGTGCAAAGGTGCCCACCGAATCTCCTTGTTCACAGGCTTCTGCGCCTGTGATTTTAGGGGTCCCCCGCTCGCCGTAGCGGGTTAGACCCGAACTCACGGAGCAGTCCTGCTTCGGAGCTCAAAGCAAGGACCGCCATTAAGATGCTGGCGCCGACCGGAAGTCTCTACCTCGGTGACTTTCTACTCGTTGGGAAGCCCAATACTGGTGAATGTGCCTCCCTTCTGGAGGCCTTTTCAGCTTTGGCCCAGGAGCTGGGAGTTCCCCTCAACGCATCTTACTTACCTGGGTATAGAGCTTGACACAGCAGCTCAATCCGCCCGCCTGCCAGAGGGGAAAATAGTTGCCCTTAAGGAAACAATTCGTCAAACCCTTCCCAAAATAATAATAATAACAACAACAACAACAACAACAACAACAACAACAATAAGAATAATAAAGTCGCTCTTAGACAGGTCCAGTCCTTGCTAGATCATTTCAACTTCGCATGTAGAGTAGTTTCACCAGGCCGCCCATTTTGCTCCCACTTAGCCAGGCTGTCAGCGGGCCTCAAGCACCATAGAGTAAGACTCCCCAAGTCGGTCAAGGCGGATTTTGAGATGTGGATCAGATTTCTGGAACACTACAACGGAGTCTCCCTATGGCAGGAAATCCTTAATTTGTTTTGTTTTTTTATAAATATTTATTAAAAGTTTTTTTTTTAATTACAATACAAATAAAGAAACAAAGTAACACATATCATAAACATATTTTCTTAACTTCTTTGGACTTCCTCACATCTCCCGCTCCTGCGTTCCTAATTTATAAAAATTTAACCAGCAATTTATCTCCTTAATTCCATTCTTGTTATCCAATCTTCCAATGTTGTGTCTCTAATTTTAGATATCGTTTGTTCAAACCTTAAGAATTTAAATTAAGGATTTCCTTTAAATTTAAAAAGGAAATCCTTAATTTGGCCTCTGATTTCCAGGTCCACTCCAATGCGGCAGGGTCCCTGGCCTTTGGTCTGTTCTTTAAGGGACGTTGGTGTGCGCAACAATGGCCAGCAGAGTGGCAAGGGGAGGCCATCATGCGGGATCTCACTTTTCTGGAGTTTTTTCTCATAGTTGTGGCGGTTCACATATGGACCGAGGAGTTCCGGAATCGTCGGGTGTGTTTCAGAACTGATAACCAGGCCGTGGTTAACATACTGGCTAGCAGTCATTGCATTCGGAGAGGGGTCTTGCCTACTTCGATCATTTGTGCTCCGATGCCTTGCTTCCGGTCGTTAGCACCTTGGGCTCAGCTGCTGCCAGTACCCTTTCCAGATCACCTACGGAACCTTGGAGATGCGAAGTGATCAAGGGAGTATTAGCGTCTGTTGCACCCTCTACCCTCAGGTCTTATAAGAAAGTATGGTGCGACTTCACAGGTTTCAGGTCCAAAGTATCGTCCCTTTCCCCTATCGTATGAAACTTAGGTCAATTTGCTGGTCCTACTTTGAGGCCCGGCTGTTCTCTGCGGCATACGCTATAGCCTTCTTTGGTGCCTTGTGGGTTGGCGAGGTGGTAGCAGAAGCTACCTCAAGTGGAACAACGCGCAGCCTCCTCCTGGAGGACGTGCAGGTGTCCAGTTCAGGCGTGATGGTGCAGGTGCATCAGTCTAAGATGGACCATGGCGGTAAGGGCACCGTAGTACAACTCACGGCCTCCGGTCAGAAGGGCCCATGCCCAGTAAAGGACACCAGGCGATACCTTTACCTCAGACCTCCCGGCCTTGGCCCGCTCTTCATTCATGAGGATGGATCCCGATTGATGAGGCACTAATTCACCAGGGTACTTTGCAAAGCGATAGATGCCTGCGCTTTCCCTTCCAAAGATTACGTGGCACATTCATTTAGGATTGGTGTGGCCAAAACGGCCTCATGGGCCTTCCGGCAGACAGGATCAAGGAGATGGGCCGCTGGAAATCTAATGCCTACAAAGTATTCTGAGAATGCTCCGCTTACCTGTCTTTTCTTTCTTTATTCTTAGCTGTCTTCGGTAGTCCAGTGTGGATTTGCGGCCACAGTATCATGCATTGGGCCCGCCTCCAGTCAGCAAGTTCCGGCTTCATGCCTAATCTGGGGCTACCATCGTGGGTGCGAGTTTCCTAGTTGTCAAGAAGGGGCATGCGCTGGCAAGAACTCATGCCACTGCTGAAGTCAAAAGCTGCGCTGTTGGGCCCCCCTGACATTCTAATCATTCAGCTGGGTGAGAGCGACCTGGCTAGCAGGAAGAGTGTGAACTTGCTGTGGAGCATGAGAAAGGTCTTGGATGAGTTGGCTGCCTTATTTCCCAGAACAGCCCTGTTCTGGTCCTCTCTCTTGAAGAGAAAGGTTTGGTGCGGTGCGCATAACATTATGGCCTTTGAGAAATCCAGGAAACTCTTGAATTGCGCGGTAGCGCGCAAAGTGCGTTTTATGAATGGCCTAGTTATATCTCATGATGATATCCAGATTGGCGACCAGACCCTATTCCGGGATGACGGTGTTCATCTTTCAGATCGCGGAAACAACATATGGCTGGCTAACATATCCAATAGTCTTAGGGATTGGTTGCAGCTGTGAGGGTATTGGCGGCGAGCCTTTTGGCTCGGGTGACGGTTAGGCATTGGAATGTATTGTTGGTGTTTTGGGTGGCAAGGTGTGGCCATCGCCTTCCCCGACAATTTTGGGTATTCCGCTAAAGGAATCCGGCGGTCGTGGATCCTGACCGATGCCCGTGTGGCGGGGGGCCATGGCACGGCCCTCGATGACATCAGGAAGAGAGCCTATAGTTGGATTAGCATCAACAGGCTTCCTCTACTGGTGGTCAACCCCTCCTCAGACTCACCCCTCTACGAGTGGGTGGAGTCTAATGTTCCGTGGTCCAATGCCTAAGCCAATACCTTCTCACATGCTGTAATCAATAAAGTTGTGGCCTTTACCTTACCCATTAACCTTACATTCTGTGTCCATGTGTCTTTATTCCCCAAGCGGGGATCGGGTCCTCGAATCACAAAGCCTTTCCTCCTCCCAGGAGGGGAGGGGTTGTGATCGGGAGATGATTCCCGCATCATGCAGGGGGCGTTCTGCCCCCGGCTTCAACTCCAGGGCTGGCGCCACGCCCCTCCCCAGTTGGGCACCCAATAGGGAAGCTCGATGGGGGTGTGACTTGCTGCTCAAACGCAGCCGTGCCAGCGATCCCCACCATTGCACACACATTTTCTTCGAGTCACCCACCCTCCACTCCCTTTAGATTAGCTGTTCCTGAGACTTTGCTATGGACCTCTGGTTGGTCGCCCTGTTTAACCAGGGGGCCTGGTAGGAGTTTTTTTTCCAATTGGCTAAATTGGCCTGGCATCTTGGTTTTTTTCGCCTACCTCTTAGCAACTGCCACAACTTTTGTGGTATTTGGCGGTAAGGCATTGGAATGTGTTGTTGGAGTTTCGGGTGGCAAGGTGTGGCCATCGCCATCGCCTTCGCCGACAATTTTGGGTATTCCGCTAAAGGAATCCGGCGGTCGTGGATCCTGACCGATGCCCGTGTGGCGGGGGGACATGGCACGACCCTCGGTGAAATCAGGAAGAGAGCCTATAGTTGGATTAGCATCAACAGGCTTCCCCTACTGGTGGTTAACCCCTCCTCAGACTCACCCCTCTACGAGTGGGTGGAGTCTAATGTTCCGTGGTCCAATGCCTAAGCCAATACCTTCTCACATGCTGTAATCAATAAAGTTGTGGCCTTTACCTTACCCATTAACCTTACATTCTGTGTCCACGTGTCTTTATTCCCGAAGCGGGGATCGGGTCCTCGAATCACAATCCAAGCTTATTCGTCCTCTTTCTACTGAGATGGAACCAAAACACCTATCCTTGATTTGGGCTGATAACAAATATGTCACTCTGCGATTTTGGGGTGAATGTGCATTATAAGCCCAAAAACACCAATTTGAAATAAGCCCAATCAGAGCTTTATCATGTTCTTTTTATGTAGATGGAACCCAAAACACCTTTTTGCTTTGGTTGGGGGTGATTCTGGTGCATACCCAAAAAACACCATGTGAAATGAAATAAGCCCAATCAAAGCTTATTCGTCGTCTTTCTATACATATGGAAGCGAAAAGGCGGTGTTGTGTTATTTTGGTCTCATTGCACACACTTTGCGATTTCTGGGTCAACGTGCATTAACAGCAAAGAACACGACTTGAAATAAGCAAAATCCAAGAGTCTTCTTTCTATGTAGCTGGAACCCAAAACAACCTGTTTGGCTTTGTTTAGTGTCAGGGTTTTAGGGAGAGAGGAGACAGAGAGCGAGGGCGAGGAGGAAGAGGACGACAACGAGCCGAGGTTGTCCCAAAGTCCGTCTAGCGAATCAGAGGATTCCCAGAAGGGAGCCCCCCTGGTCAGGCCAAGGGGCAATAGAGAGGGAAGCAGTCAGAAAGAGGGGAACGAAGAGGGAATCCCCAGTGGGAGTGGCAAAGCGGGACCAGCTCCCCCGTCGGAAAGGAGTGGAGGGGGGGGGAGTTGCCAGTGTGTCAGAAAGAGCAGGACAGGAAGGAGGAAGGGGGAGGAGTTCGGAGCAAGACGTCCTGCCTGAAAGGGAGGAGTGTAGTACCGAGAGCAGCGTAACTGTAGAAAGGAAGGTCAGAGGCAACGTACGCGCGCCAAGTTCAAATATAGAGGCGCGCGGAAATGAGGAGAGCTCTGAGGAGGAGCCTGGTGCCAAAGCACGAAGGAGGGGGGAGCAGGCGGGAGAAGACTCAGCCTCTGGGGAGTCCCGGAAAGAGGGAAGACAGGGGGGCAGGAAGACCCTGCGGAAAAGGAAAGAGAGGAAAAGGTGGAGCAGTACAAGCCTCTTAAATTGGTGCAGGGGAGGGACGGACTCAGAGGGGACTTCTAACATCTAAGGGTAACAGATGCGGAGCCACGGAGTTGGGATGTAATGGCTACAATGATCTTCAATAAATCCTTTTGTACATAACTTGGACTGGACTTTGGTCTCTTGTGAGCTGGGACCTCGGGTGGCTCTGACATTTAGGCTTATTACACTTCGCTTTGCTAGAGTTAGGGTTAGGGTTAGGGTTAGGGTTAGGGTTAGGGTTAGGGTTAGGGTTAGGGTTAGGGTTAGGGTTAGGGTGAATGAACACCGAAAGAACAATCCAAGCTTATTCGTCCTCTTTCTATTGAGATGGAAACAAAACACCTATGCTTGATTTGGGCTGATAACAAGCATGTCACTCTGCGATTTTTGGGGGATTGTGCATTCTAAGCCCAAAAACACCAATTTGAAATAAGCCCAATCAGAGCTTTATCATCTTCTTTTTATGTAGATTGAACCCAAACCACCTTTTTGCTTTGGTTGGGGGTGATTCTGGTGCACATCCAAAAAACACCATACGAACTGAAATAAGACCAATCAAAGCTTATTCGTCATCTTTCTACGCATATGGAAGCTGTCAGGGGCTCAGGAGCAGAAGCACAGGGAAGGGAGGAAAGGGAGAGCGAAGGGGAAGAATCGGAGGGCAGCGTAGGAGAAGATGACAGTGGCCCGAGAGATTCCATGAGCCTCTCCAGCGAATCGGAAGATTCACAGAAGGGGGCGCCGGTGGCCAGGGCAAGGGGGGTCCCAAGGGGGACACTCCAGAAGCAAGGGGCCAGCGGGGACTCCCAGAGCAGCAGTTGGAGATCAGGACCAGCTTCCCCACCAGAGCGTAGTGGGGGGAAGAGTCCCAGATATGGGGGCCAGCGTCTCCCCCAGCAGGGAGAGAAGATGAGTCAGGGCTGACCACGCCTCCATCGGAGAATCAGGCAACGGAGGGGAGGTCAGGTCCAGCCAGCATCCCGGAAGAGGGAAGCAGTGATAGAAGCAGTGTAAAGGTCAGGAGGAAGGTCACTGGGTTGGCGCCAGAGCCAAGTTCAAATGTACAGGCGCGTGGGACAGCAGAGAATGAGGATTGGGAACCAGGTCCTAAAGCCCGCCGGAGGCAGGGGGAGGAGTCAGGCGACTCAGCATCAGAAGAGTCCAGAAAGGGGAATGCCTCAGCGGGCAGGAGGACCCAGAGGAGGAGAGAGCAGAGGAAGAGGTGGAGCAGGGCTAGAATCTTAAACTGGTGTCAAGGGGGAGGAGATTCAGACGGAACTTCGACGCTCTAGGGTTTAAGACGTAGAGCTGCGCGCTGCAGCTTTGAAATGGAAACTGAACTTTAATAAAGACTTTTGTACATAACGACGACCTGGCGTTGGTCCTCTGTGAGCTGCGACTTTGGGGCAGCTCTGACAGTAAGTTCCGTCTCCATAAAAACCTTCGCAGCGTGAGTTGACGCAGTGAGGGGCGAAGCTTGGTGCTTTGGGAGTTCACGAAGATCGGGAAGGATGAGTACAGACGAAAGAATGGCAACCCTGCAAGACGCAGTCACAAGGCTTACCATGGAAATAGCAGCATCCAGAAAGAGAGAGGATGAAGCAGCCGCTGCCTGCCAGGATCTTCAAACCAGGTTGGAAATGTTGAGCAAGCAGGGGCTGCCAGGTGCCAAACAAGAGGGGATTGGTCTCGGAAAGAGGGGGGGCAGCCTCGTGTCTCATTTCGATGGAAGCCTGCAGCAGTATCCTAACTTCAGAGCAGCTCAAGTTGCTGCAGAAGGACTTTAGAGATGAGCAGGAAAAAGTAGGCTTCATACTAACTCATCTGCATGGGGAAGCTAAAGCGTGGCTGCGCAATCTTTGGCGCGACAATGATCCTGCCCTCCAAAATTCAGATGCCTTTATTAAGGCTATGGACGCTTGTTTTCAATCTGCAGTAGATGTGGATGTTGCCAGGAGGGAGATTCATGGACTGAAACAGGGCAAAGCCACTGTACGACAATATCACTCCCGCTTTTTTGCGTTGGTTAATGCGCTGGGCTGGGAAAAGAACTCAGCTGCCGTCCGGGACCTGTTCTGGGAGGGGCTGAATGGGGCTGTGAAAGACGAAATTGCGAGGGGGGAGAGACCCGAGAGCACTCAGGAAGTCGTCCAGAGAGCGCTGGCGATAGGGGTGCGTCTGGAAGAACGTCCTTGGAGCAAGGATGAAGGACGTTGGGGACGCACGCCAGCTAGATCATCTCCTTTCTTTCCCAGAGAGACAGCGCATGCCCAATCCACGCCTCCACTGGGAGGGGGAGAAGAGCCGATGGAGATAGGTGGTGCCAGGGCTCAGACAGCAACCAGAGCCCAAACACCAGGAGCAGTCAAGACGAAGGCTCCTAGAGGGAACAGGAAGTGTTACATCTGCGACAGTGCTCAGCACATGGCGAAAGAGTGTCCCCAGAGGCTCCACAAGCACACTGCAGCCTCAGCAACAGTAAAGGAAGCAGAACAACAGCAGGGAAACGACGGAGTCTGGCTGGAGACAGAGGCACTGGGGCCCAGCCAGATGAGTCAGTGAAGCAGTCCCCAGGGATCTTACAGCCCACAAACCCCCTCCCGCCCAAACCAGTGGTGCAGCTCACCGCATCGCTCCAGCTACCCAATGGACTCACCATGGAAGTCCCTATTACCATTGACTGTGGCAGTAATGCAGACTTTGTAGGAGTGGACTTTATCAAGCAACATCGCATAGCGCTCCTCCCTGCCACGATGCCCCTGAACGTCGTCACGGTCGATGGCAGAGAGCTACTGGGAGGACAGGTGGTACAGCAAACACCGCCAATGGTGATGCAAATTGGAAATCACCGCGAAGTCATCAGCTTCAATGTCACCCACCTGTTGGACATGCCCATAGTATTGGGCATGAGTTGGCTGGACAGGCACAGCCCGGCATTAGCATGGTACCAGCGTCAATTGACCTTCTCCTCCTCCTACTGCACAGAACACTACATCCTGACTAGCCAGGAAGATGAGGGGCGAGAGGATGAACCACAGCTACACTTGGGCATGCTGCAAGCAGTGCCCGACAAGTACAAGGCGTTTTTGGAGGTCTTCTGCGAGAAAGAAGCGGACAAGCTGCCTCCCCACAGACCCTACGACTGCAAGATTGACCTCCTGCCGGGGGCGACGCTGCCAACTGGAAAACTGTATTCCATGTCTGAAGACGAACTGCAAGAGCTCAGGGAGTTCATAGATCACAACTTGAAGCAGGGATTCATCCAAGAATCCAAAGCAGTTGGGGGCAGTCCCGTGTTTTTCGTGAAGAAAAAAGACACGCCCCAAAAGAGGCTTGTAGTTGATTACCGGGTCATAAATTCGAGGACGAAGCCCACGGCATTCCCCATGCCCAAGATCGACGACCTGCTTGCGACGGTGCGGAAGGGACGCATCTGCACCAAGTTGAATCTGCGAGGGGCGTACAACCTTATACGCATGCCGGAGGGCAACGAGTGGAAGACGGCCATGTTTACGCCTTTAGGCACCTATGAATACAGAGTTATGCCGTTTGGCTTGCAAAATGGCTCCCATTGTTTCCAAGCCTTCATGCACCACGTGTTAGCGGGACTCCTCTACAAGAAGTGCGTATGCTTCCTGGACGACATCCTGATTTTCTCGGAATCGCAGGAGGTTCACGACAGAGACGTCAAGGAGGTCCTGCAGAGACTATGGGAGCACAGACTTTACGCCAAATTGGAGAAGTGCCAGTTCGACATGGCGGAGGTGGATTTCCTGGGCTACAAGCTGTCCGACAAGGGACTCGCCATGGACAGCGCCAAGGTCCATTCGGTGTTGGACTGGAAGAGCCCGCGCAATCGGAAGGAGGTCCAGAAGTTCATCGGCTTCGCCGGTCTTCCGGAGGCGGCGCGAAACAGCGATGGCGGTCCTCTTCATTGTCTGAAGAGGGGCTCCGCAGAAAAGGGTCGCTCGCTGCGGCATAGCGACGACCCGTTTGAAAAAACCACGGGCAGAGGGAGCCCGTGGCCGTGGGACTCGGCGGGCGCCAGGAACTCCCCCAGAAGTGTGGAAGGGACCCCGTAAGGGGCTCCGGAGCGCGAAAGGGGGAGCGGCGCTGTGAGTTCATCGCTCTTTCTGCGGGAGGCGAAGCCGCGCAGCTGCTGCTGATGAGCGTCGACCTTTCTTCCTGTGAACATCAATTTGGCAAGTAACATACCCGTGAGTAAAGTGAACTATAATTTGGACTCTAAATATCTTTTTTCCGGGTTTGAAAACGGGTGACGAGTAAAAGGAAGTCCGTCTCCCGATACTGCTTACAAGATCAAAGCAAAAGTACAGAGGAGCGCTGAGGCGCTTAATGGGAACTTTGTAAAGTGGAACTATCGTGCATTTACAGAATTTGCAGTCTTCTTATTAAAAAGACCAAGAGAGACTTTATTTTTGCCTATGGGATTTGTATTTGGGACTTTGCTTTAAGAACGCAAGTCGTCGGGCTGTCAGTATACAACTGAGCTGTCAAACTGCGGATTACAGTAACAAGATTTTAAGTTGCTACATATATTGAAACTTTAAACGTTTAAGATACTGTTGCAATTACCAGTCTGGCTCCTAGTGGCTTTAGCTTAAAAAGTAAAGGACTCTGCGAATCTTCCTTTTTGTCTTGGAATTACAAACTAAAAAAGACATTACAGAAACTTTAAATGGCGGAAAAATCTTCTCCTTCCCTGAAATTTTAAGATACTCCCCCTAGAGGATTGTGGAGCTATAGAGGCCTGGGAAACATTTTTTGTTTGGAATTTCTGTGGTTTAATTGTGTGTACTCTGGACTTGCTTTCTCATGGAATAAAGGATAACTTGACCTTGAACAAGAGGCAGGTGTGGAATGAGTGGCACAGGGAAAACAAGAGCAGCCAAAGCTAAAGAAAGAGAAAAAGAAAAAGAAAAAGAAAGGAAGCCTGTGCAACTTGTCCAAACAACTTTAGCTCATCATCGCAGATCATCTGTTCCAACCGTCCTGATAGCACAGGAGGTGGAGGCCGAACAGCCTGCTGAAGAGGACATGGCAACAGGAGGATCTGACACAGTGTTGAAACAAATTTTAGAACAACTAGCAATTTTAAATCAAAAAGTGGACAGTCAATCATTAAAAATAGACCAAGCAACAACTACTATTGGCGTACTTTCTGAAAAGGTCTCTCAGAACACACAGGCAATTGAGAATCTACAAGGAGCTACAGCTGAAAATCATAAATTAGCTGTGGAAGCCTACCAAAAAGCGGAGCAAGCAAGTAAAAGAGTTGATGAGATTAAAGGTGAAATCAAGCCTCTGCAAAGACAGGTAGGGGAACAACAGGCCTACCTGTCGATGGTGGAATTGAGAAACAAGGAGAATAACCTCAGGTTGAGAGCCGTCCCAGAATTGGAAGAAGGCAATTTGGAGGGATTTTTGACACTTTTATTCTCCAAATTTTGGGGAATAGAAGAGGATAAAGACTTTAAAATTGTGACTGCATTTAGACTGGGTAGATCGGTGAAGAAAGACAAGTCCAGAGACTGTTTGGTTATTCTGAAATCAAGAGAGGAAAGAGACAAGATACTAGGCCTACATTTCAAAAAATCTCTAGAGATAGAAGGTAAAAAGGCTGAAATTTACAGAGATATACCCAAATTGTTATTGGATCTTAGAGCCTCGTACTTAGAATTGGCAAAGTTGTTGAGAAACAACACAATCCCTTATAGGTGGGAGTTCCCGCAAGGACTATCATTTAGCTATAAAGGAAGGAAAATAAGAATCAGAACACCAGAGGACCAGCAGAAGTTTCTTCACGACAACGGGGAAGACCTCCAGAAAGGAGCAGTTGCGTCTTGGCCACCTCCACCACCAGGAACTAAACAGCCTGGAGCTGGACCATCATTGCCACCGCCGGGAACGGGAGATCTAGACACCCCATTGTAAGGCCTACAAATTGATTCAGGATGTCTCTGCAACTTCTTAGTTGGAATATAAATGGCGGAAATTCTCCAGAAAAAAGAAGGAAAGTATTCCATATATTGAAGAAAGAGCAATTGGACATTATTTGTCTGCAAGAAACACATGTGACAAGGCTTCATCGGAAAGTGCTAATCAATAAAAGGTTAGGCCAAGAATTTATTTCTTCGGACAGAGTTAAGAAAAGAGGAGTAGTGATCTACGCAAAGGAGAGCCTGTCACCGAAATTTCTATTTAAAGATGAACAAGGCAGAATCTTGGCTATTGAAATTCATACACATGGTGAAAAATTTTTGATATTAGGAATCTATGCGCCAAATGATGGAAAATCGGAATTTTTTAAGAAGCTGCATGAGACTTTACTGGATTATCTAGACTATAACAACATCATTATGTTGGGAGATATGAATGGGGTTGTCTCTGTAAATATGGATAAGTCGCAGAGTGCAAATATAACAAAAGAAGGCAGACTACCTAAAACTTTTTTTGAAATGACAGACAATATGGACTTGATTGATATATGGAGAGTCAAGAACCCACTAGGAAAAGAAGGAACTTTCTTTTCTGAAGCTCATTTGTCATGGACACGAATCGACCAAATATGGACATCTAAAGGACTGGCACCTAAAACTAGAAAAGTGGAAATCTGCCCAAAAACTTGCTCCGACCATAATGCTTTGAAAATGGAACTGAGACTAAACATAACCGGATCCTTCAGATGGAAAATGAATGACACTTTATTCAGAGATCAGGAGATTGTGAAGAAGGCCCAAAAAACTTTAAAAGATTACTTTGAGATAAATCTGAACACTACGGTGGAAAAAAGAACAATCTGGGACGCAAGCAAAGCGGTGATGAGAGGGTTTCTAATACAACAAAACACGGTAAAGAAAAGACTCTGGAATGAAAAGAAGCAGAAGATATTGGAGAGAATAAGTGAGGGTGAAAGGAAATTAAGATCTAGGCCCAAGTCTAAGGAAGTGCTGAGAGAAGTGAAATTTTTCCAGGCCCAATATATGAAACTGATAAACCAAGAAGTGGAGTGGAAAATTAAACAAATGAGACAAAGATCTTTCGATTCAGCAAATAAGTGTGGGAAGCTGCTAGCATGGCAGTTGAAAAAAAGACAAAAACTAAATACAGTTACAAATCTAGAGATTGAAGGAAGAATGGTTCAGAAGCCTGAAGAAATTAGGAAATGCTTCCAGAGATATTTCAAAGATCTCTATGCACAAGGGCCGCAGAAAGAATCTGAGATAGACCAATTTATTAAAACTAACGGATTACAAAAAATTTCTCAGGAAATGAGAACAACCCTGAATGTTAAAGTTACACAGCAGGAAATCGAGAGTGCCATACAGAACCTCCAATTAGGCAAATCTCCAGGCCCTGATGGACTTACCTCCAAATATTATAAGACTTTGAAGGACTATTTGATACAACCCTTGATGGAGGTATGTAACCAGATTATGGAGGGTAAGAAGGCACCAGAAACGTGGAAAGAAGCTTTCATCACATTGATTCCTAAAACAGAAACTGAAAAGACTCAACTTAAGAACTACCGTCCCATCTCACTCCTAAATGTGGATTACAAAATTTTTGCAGACATTTTGGCAAATAGATTTTAAAAAGTACTGAATGAAGTGATTCACAAAGACCAAGCAGGTTTTCTCCCGGGTAGGCATTTGTTTGACAACACGAGAAACATTATTGACATTTTGGAACTCTTACAAACAAATATTAACACTAGAGCGGCGTTAATTTTTATTGATGCGGAGAAAGCCTTTGACAACATTTCTTGGATGTTCATGAAGAAAAATTTGGAAGGGATGGGAGTGGGACGGGGGTTTGAAAATGGTATAGAAGCAATATATTCAGATCAAAAAGCTAAATTGATAGTAAACAATGTGGTGACGGAGGAATTTAATATTGAAAAAGGGACACGACAAGGGTGTCCTCTATCCCCATTATTGTTTATCTCGGTCCTGGAGGTGCTTTTGAATATGATTAGAAGGGACCGGTCAGTTCGGGGCATTGAGGTCGGAGCGAAACAATATAAACTGAAAGCATTTGCAGATGATTTGGTACTAACATTACAGGAGCCAGTTTCTAGCACAAAAAGAGTTTTGGATTTAATATCTGATTATGGTCGGGTGGCGGGATTTAAGTTGAACAAGCAAAAGACTAAGGTCTTAGCTAAGAACCTAACATCTACAGAAACAGATGAGTTTTTGAAAGAGACAGGATTAAATGTGGTTAAAAAGGTAAAATATCTAGGGGTGTTCTTGACTTCTAAAAACTTGAATTTGTTTAAGGACAACTATGAGAAATGTTGGTCAGAAATCAAAAGGGATTTGGAAACTTGGACAAGACTAAAACTTTCCTTGTTAGGCCGAATAGCAGCTATAAAGATGAACGTTTTGCCGAAAATGTTATTTTTGTTTCAGACCCTGCAGATTGTGGACAAAGTGGTATGCTTCGGAAAGTGGCAGAAGGATATCTCTAAGTTCGTTTGGCAGGGCAAAAAGCCCCGAATTAAGTTTAAAATACTAACAGATGCGAAAGAAAGGGGGGGATTTGCCCTGCCAGACTTGAGGTTATATTATGAATCTGCAGCCTTCTGCTGGTTGAAAGACTGGTTTTTGTTAGAGAACACCGATGTCCTAGATCTGGAAGGGTTCGATAACGCTTTTGGGTGGCATGCGTATTTGTGGTATGACAAGGTTAAAGTTCATAAAATGTTCAAAAACCATATTGTTAGAAGAGCAATCTTTATGGTCTGGACAAAATATAAAGACTTATTGGAGAGCAAAACACCAAGGTGGCTTTCACCGGTAGAGGCCAAGGCACGTAAGAGACTTAACATGGAGGCCTATTGGCCAAAATATTGGGAATTAATAGAAAAAGATGGTGACAATTGGAAGCTGCAGAGTTTTGAAAATGTAAAAAGCAAGGTGCGAGACTGGTTGTATTATGCCCAAATTTGGGAAATTTTTAAAATAGACAAAAAGGTTGGGTTCCAGGTGGAAAAATCGAAATTAGAGACAGAATTGTTAGAACCTAAAGACAAATTACTTTCAAGAATGTATAACTTGCTGCTTAAATGGAATACACAGGATGAGACAGTCAAATCCGCCATGATAAAGTGGGCACAGGATATTGGACATAATATAATGTTTGAGGACTGGGAAAAGTTATGGACCACCGGATTGAAATTCACGGCATGTAGTGCCCTGAAAGAAAATATTATGAAAATGATATACCGGTGGTACATGACCCCAGTCAAGCTTGCTAAGATATATCACCTGTCTGATAATAAATGTTGGAAGTGTAAAGAGGCGGAAGGGACGTTCTTTCATCTCTGGTGGACATGTCCGAAAGTGAAGGCCTTTTGGGAAATGATCTATAATGAGTTAAAAAAGGTATTTAGATATACCTTGCCTAAGAAACCGGAGGCCTTCCTTCTGGGCATTGTAGACCAGAATGTGGTAAAGAAGGACAGAATTTTTTTTATGTATGCTACAACAGCAGCAAGAATTCTCATCGCAAAGTGTTGGAAGACACAAGATTTACCCACACTGGAGGAATGGCAGACGCAGTTGATGGAATATATGGAACTGGCGGAAATGACTGGCAGAATCCGAGACTTGGGAGAAGAAAAAATGGAAGAGGACTGGAAAAAATTTAAGGATTACTTGCAAAAATACTATAAGCTCTATGAATGTTAAGAAAATGCACTTTTTAGGAAATACTAGCCCCAGCAATGGTAATTAGGTGAAATGAAAACTAAGGTACAAGAAAAGAGAGGTGAAATTAAGGAAAATTTTTATTGCATTATGTTTTAACTATAACATATAAGACTATGGTTACAATAACTTTGATTTTGGTAACATGAAATTGAAAGGTACAATAAGTAATGAATTGAAAGATATAATAATGAATTGAAAGATACAATAAGTAATGAAATAAGATAATAATATAGTTGAAGACTTCATATTATGAATATTGGGTTACAAATATATTGAAATGGGTAATATGACAAAATGAAAGATACAATAAGTGATGAAATAAGATAACAAAATGCTGAAGTTGGTTTTATAAATAATGCAGATTCGGGAAGATGTGGGGAAGTCCAAAAGATCCTGTAAAAGAAATATGTTTTATGAAACTTTTGTATTTTATTTTTTGTTCTTTTTTATTTTGTGAAATTAATAAAAATATTTTTAAAAAAAAAACAGAAGTTCATCGGCTTCGCCAACTTCTATCGCAAGTTTATCAAGGGATTCGCTATGCAGACGGCGGCCATCACGGAGACCCTCAGCTCCAAGAAGAAGAAGTTCACCTGTACGGACCAGGCAGAGCGGTCCTTTCAGAAACTCTCTTTGCGTCCGAAGAGCAACTGCTACACGTCAACCCAGTAAACCAATGAGGGTTGAGACGGACGCCTCGGACAGAGCCGTGGGGGGCGGTCCTGTTGCAGCGAGATCCGCAAGGGGATTGGAGGCCGTGTGCTTTCTACTCCAGGAAACTCAGCAAGTCGGAACAGAACTACACCATCTGGGACAGGGAGTTGCTGGCCATTCATGCAGCCTTCAAGGCGTGGCGGCACTTCCTCATCGGAGCCAAACACACAGTGCAGGTCCGCACAGACCATAAGAACCTGGAGTACTGGCGCACAGCGCGGTTCCTGAACCAGAGACACATCCGCTGGGCGGAGTTCTTTGCGGATTTCGACTTCAAGATAGAATACATCCCAGGAGACAACAACGTCATGGCGGATGCGCTATCCAGGAAGCCGCAGTACCTAGAGGAAGCGGCACCGGCGGCGGCCAAACACATTTTCGCACCGAAAGCGTGGGCATGCACTTCAGCCACCGTGGACCTGGACGCGGTACGTCGCGCGCTGCAGACGGATTCCTTCGCACAATCCAAGATGGAGGAGGTGCGAAGAGGCACAGCGAAGGACGACGAGTTCCAGATACGCGACGGACTGCTCATCCGCAAAGGGGCCCTCTACGTGCCGGGAGACGACCTCCTCGCGAAAGTACTGCAACAGTTACACGACGCGCCCAGCGCCGGGCACTTCGGCAAGGACAAGACGGCGGAATTAGTAGCCAGAGACTTTTGGTGGCCCAAGATGAGGGGGGAAGTCGCGGATTACGTCACCAGGTGCGACACATACCAAAGGGCCAAACCAGTACACAGACCGCCGGCGGGACTGCTGGAACCGCTACAGACACCGCTCGAACCGTGGGAGAAAGTGGCCCTGGACTTTGTCACAGATCTGCCCAGCTCGCGGGGCAAAACAGCAGTAGTCGTGGGAGTAGACATGTTCACCAAGATGGCGCACTTCATTCCTTGCGTGAAGGTGGCCACGGCGGAACAGACTGCCAAACTGTTCATAGACCACGTGTTCAAGGTGCACGGCCTACTGCGGTCTATCCTGTCCGACCGGGGGCGCCAGTTCATCTCGAGCTTCTGGAGGAAGCTGCTGGGCATCCTGAACGTCAAGATCAACCTAGCGTCGGCAAGACACCCGCAGACCAACGGACAAGCGGAGAGGGTCAACGCCATCATGCAGCAGTACCTGAGATGCTACGCGAATCAACAGCCCTCGACCTGGGTGGACTACCTACCGCTAGTCGAGTTTGCCTACAACAACACGAAGCACGTGTCCACGGGGGTGACACCGTCCTTCGCTAACAATGGGCGACATCCCAGAACCTTCCCAGGATTAGAGAGAGTAGAGGAGGGGGAGCCACAGGGAGCAGAGGCCTTGGCAGTGGAGTTACAGGAGGTCCACGAGCAACTCCGACGGCAGTTGGAGCTAGCAAAACACGCCTACAAAATACAAGTGGACAGACACAGGAGAGTTGAGGAAGACATCCAGGTGGGGGACTGGGTCTGGTCAGCAGCCCAGGCAGTGCCGGCCAGATCGTTAGCTAAGAAGAAGCTCGGACACAAGCAGCTAGGGCCTTATCAAGTCGAGGCACAAATCAATCCAGTAGCCTTCCGGCTGACACTCCCGGAGGGTTCCAGAATGCATCCGGTCTTTCATAGATCAGTGCTCACACCCTACAAGGCACCCCACAGGTTCCAGGCGCCAGGGACCGCACCAGACCCACTCAGCGAGGCGCCCACGAAGGGGGGTCACCGCGGGCGGCACCACTCAACGAGGCCACAGAGATTTTAGACTCGAGATGGGGGGAAGAGGGGGTTGAATATCTACTAGCCAGGGAAGGTACCCCAGCAAGCGACAACAGGTGGGTTCCTTACTATGGGGTGGAGGAGCACTACCTCAAAGACGAGCTTCATGCACTCTTCCCACACAGACCCATGCCGGCAGATTACTTCGATGAATATCTTTTCACACCCACACTCTCAGCCAGCACATTCCAGGGGTTCTCATCAGCTGAGGAAACGGCGCCAGAGACTACCTCTACAGAGGGATCGGTCTCGGATTTTGGCACAGACCTATATTGGTGGGAAGATCAACCGGAGGTGGGGTGGAGCAGGGAACTGCCGGGAGGGTCCTTGCACGCAACGTCACCCGAGGCAACAGGGGGAGAGGGGGACATGGACGTGTTGGGGGAGGATCCTGGGTTCGAGCACACCTGCAGAGAAATGGAAGCAGAGGAGATCGACGTCGACGAGCCCGTCACGGACTGGCAGAATCCAGCCGGCTGGCTGCACACCAGCGGGGATGAACTGTATACTGCACTCACCCCCACAACACTGAAGCACCCGGAACCCACACCAGAAGAGGGGGAGGGGGGAAGGGGGGGCTTTGAGGGGGGGATGGATGTCAGGGGCTCAGGAGCAGAAGCACAGGGAAGGGAGGAAAGGGAGAGCGAAGGGGAAGAATCGGAGGGCAGTGTAGGAGAAGATGACAGTGGCCCGAGAGATTCCATGAGCCTCTCCAGCGAATCGGAAGATTCACAGAAGGGGGCGCCGGTGGCCAGGGCAAGGGGGGTCCCAAGGGGGACACTCCAGAAGCAAGGGGCCAGCGGGGACTCCCAGAGCAGCAGTTGGAGATCAGGACCAGCTTCCCCACCAGAGCGTAGTGGGGGGGGAGAGTCCCAGATATCGGGGCCAGCGTCTCCCCCAGCAGGGAGGGAAGATGAGTCAGGGCTGACCACGCCTCCATCGGAGAGTCAGGAAACGACGACCTGGCGTTGGTCCTCTGTGAGCTGGGACTTTGGGGCAGCTCTGACAGAAGCGAAAAGACCGTGTTGTGTTTTCTTGGTCTCATTACACACACTTTGCGATTTCTGGATCAATGTGCATTAACACCAAAGAACACGACGTGAAATAAGCGGAATCCAAGATTCTTCTTTCTATCTAGCTTGAACCCGAAACAACCTGTTTGGCCTTGTTAAGGCTTATTACACTTCGCTTTGCTAGGGTTAGGGTAAGGATTAGGGTAAGGGTTAGGGTAAGGGTTAGGGTTAGGGTTAGGGTTAGGGTTAGGGTTAGGGTTAGGGTTAGGGTTAGGGTTAGGGTTAGGGTTAGGGTTAGGGTTAGGGTTAGGGTTAGGGTTAGGGTTAGGGTTAGGTTTAGGGTGAATTAACACCGAAAAAACAATCCAAGCTGATTCGTTCTCTTTCTATTGAGATGGAACCAAAACACCTATGATTGATTTGGGCTGATAACAAACATGTCACTCTGCGGTTTTTGGGTGAATGTGCATTCTAACCCCAAAAACACCAATTTGAAATAAGCCCAATCAGAGCTTTATCATCGTCTTTTTATGTAGATTGAACCCAAAACGCCTTTTTGCTTTGGTTGGGGGTGATTCTGGTGCACACCCAAAAATACCATGCGAATTGGAATAAGCCCAATAAAAGCTTTTTCGTCTTCTTACTACGCATATGGAAGCGAAAAGACGGTGTTGTGTTATTTTGGTCTCATTACACACACTTTGCGATTTCTGGGTCAATGTGCATTAACTACAAAGAACACGACTTGAAATAAGCGAAATCCAAGATTCTTCTTTCTATGTAGCTGGAACCCAAAACAACCTGTTTGGCTTTGTTTAGGCTTATTAGACTTCGCTTTGCTAGGGTTAGGGTTAGGGTGAATGAAAATCGAAAGAACAATCCAAGCTTATTCGTCCACTTTCTATTGAGATGGAACCAAAACACCTATGCTTGATTTGGGCTGATAACAAACATGTCACTCTGCGATTTTTGGGTGAATGTGCATTCTAACCCCCAAAACACCAATTTGAAATAAGCTCAATCAGAGCTTTATCATCTTCTTTTTATATAGATGGTACCCAAAACCCCTTTTTGATTTGGTTGGGAGTGATTCTGGTGCACCCCCAAAAACCGCCATGCAAATTGAAATAAGCCCAATCAAAGCTTATTCGTCGTCTTTCTATGCATATGGAAGCGAAAAGACGGTGTTGTGCTATTTTGGTCTCATTACACACACTTTGCGATTTCTGGGTCAATGTGCATTAACACCAAAGAACACGACTTGAAATAAGCGAAATCCAAGATTCTTCTTTCTATGTAGCTGGAACCCAAAACAACCTGTTTGGCTTTGTTTAGGCTTATTACACTTCGCTTTGCTATTTGTGTGTGAATGAACACCGAAAAAACAATCCAAGCTTTTTCGTCCTCTTTCTATTGAGATGGAACCAAAACACCTATGCTTGATTTGGGATGATAACAAACATGTCACTCTGCGATGTTTGGGTGAATGTGCATTCTAACCCCCAAAACACCAATTTAAAATAAGCCCCATCAGAGCTTCATCGTCTTCTTTTTATGTAGATGGAACCCCAAACACCTTTTTGCTTTCCTTGGGGGTGATTCTGGTGCACACCCAAAAAAACACCATGCGAATTGAAATAAACCCAATCAAAGCTTATTCGTCGTCTTTCTACGCATATGGAAGCGAAAAGACGGTGTTGTGTTATTTTGGTCTCATTACAAACAAGTTGCGATTTCTGGGTCAATGTGCATTAACACCAAAGAACACGATTTGAAATAAGCGAAATCCAAGATTCTTCTTTCTCTGTAACTGTAAATCAAAACAACGTATTTCACTTTGTTTAGGCTTATTACACTTCGCTTTGCTAAGGTTAGGGTTAGGGTTAGGGTTAGGGTTAGGGTTTTTTGTTGGGGGACATGAATGGAGTGGTGTCTACAAATATGGACAAGGTACAGAGACAGGTAGTTACTAAGGATGGTAGATTACCAAAAACTTTTTTGGTAATCTACCATCAACATACCTCAAGCAGCAGCAACAGCAACAGCGGCAGCTTGAGCACTCTGCTACAACACAGCTCTGCTTCTAGGCACCACAAATCAGTCCAGCATGCAGCCTCCGTTCCGCCGTCCAGCGATCAGCAACAGACACCTCTGGTGACTGGGACGACTGGGATGACTGGAACAACGACTGGTCAGACGACTGGGACCATAACCGATGTCAGCATCGCCCTTGAGCCAGTGTACCAACTGGACTCATGCACCTCAACCCGACTGGGCTAGGCGAGCTGGGTAGCACTGCCAGAGACCTCCTTTCCCACAGGAACAGGTCACAGTGCTGTGGACTCACAGCTTGGAGCTGAGAGCACCGGATTCACTGTCTCAATAATACAGCCGTTGCGCAGCAGCGTTTTGCAGAGTCTTGCAGAGTATAAACCACTCGGAGAGCAGCTCTGTAGAGTATCCTCCTTTTATTCTATAACTACAGCTATAATACAAAACTATATACAGAGCTAAATATTCTGAGCATAAATCAATGCTATACTCTGAGTGCCTGCAGCTGCTCTTAGCAGCAACCTTATCTCTAAACACGATCTCTTGCACTCTCTCTCCGACACACTGACTGACTCTCTCTCTCACACACAGATTCACTCACTTGACTAATTAAGTAGAGAGCAGTACATTGCTCCTCCTCTCTGTAGAGTCAGCAGAGACCTCAGGAGATCATCAGGAGATTCTTGGGTATGGGAGGGGTGAAATCTCCTCAAAAATGACATGGACAAGAATTGTCCAAATTTGGGTAACTAGAGGGCTGGATCCGAAGACTAGAAAAGTGGAAATCTGCCCTAAAACTTGCTCCGACCATAATGCTGTGAGGATGGAAATGAAACTATCACCAATTGGTTCCTTCAGATGGAGGATGAATGACACTTTGTTTAGGAACGAAGAAGTGACTAAGAAGGCCCCAAAAACCTTGAGAGACTATTTTGAGACAAATATGAACACCACTGTTGAAAAAAGAGTAATCTGGGACGCAAGTAAAGCAGTTATGAGAGGATTTTTGATACAACAGAACGCAATTAAGAAGAGAGCTCAAAATGAAAAAAAAGATAAGATTTTGGAGAAAATAAAGGAAGGAGAGAAGAAACTGAGACTGAAACCAAAGTCGCCGGAGATTCTGAAAGAGATAAAGTTATATCAAGTACAATATATGAAAATGATGAACCAGGAAATAGAATGGAAAGTCAAACAGATGAGACAAAAGACATTTGAATCGGCAAATAAATGCGGAAAACTGCTGGCTTGGCAAATGAAAAAAAGACAAAAACTTAATACCATTACGAATCTGGAAGTGGAAGGAAAGAATATACAGAATCCAGTGGAGATTAGAAAGTGCTTCCAGAGGTATTTTAAACAATTATATACACAGGAGACGCAGAAAGAAATGGACATTGACTGTTTTTTGAAAACAAATGGATTACAAAAAATCTCTCAAGAAAATAAGCTAATGTTGAATTACAAAATAACGGAACAGGAGGTAGAAGGGGCCATTCAGAACATGCAACTAGGTAAATCTCCAGGACCGGATGGTTTGACTTCAAGATATTATAGATCCCTGAAATAATGGTTAGTACAACCTTTAAAGGAAATCTGTAATGAAATATTGGAAAGGAAAAGGGCACCAGAGTCATGGAAGGATGCTTATATCACAATTATACTGAAAATAGAGTCTGAGAAGACGCAGCTTAAGAATTACCGCCCCATTTCTTTGCTTAATGTGGATTACAAATTTTTTGCAGATATTCTGGCAAAAAGATTAAAAAAGGTACTAGTAGAAGAAATTCATAAAGACCAAGCGGGATTTCTCCCGGGCAGACATTTGTCTGACAATACGAGGAACATAATTAACATTTTAGAAAAACTACAAGTGAATATTAACACCAAAGCAGTTCTGATATTTGTGGTTGTCACCAAGGTGGTTGTCACCAATGGAAGCGAAGGCACAGAAAAAGCTCAATATGGAGGCCAAATGGCCGAAATATTGGGAAATTTTGGAACAAGAGGGAGATAGATTAAAACTGCAGAGTTTTGAAAAACTAAAAAACAAAGTGCGAGATTGGCTTCATTATTATCAAATAATGGAGGCTTACAATTCAGACAAGAAAATTGGCTTCCAGGTGGTAAAATCAAAATTGGAAACGGAATTGTTAGATCCTGTTGTTGTTAGATCCTGCTGTTGAAATGGAACACTCAGGATGAAATGGTGAAATCTGTTATGATTAAATGGGCACAAGATGTTGGACATAACATTATGATGGCTGACTGGGAACAGTTATGGACCACAGGTATGAAATTTACGGCATGTAATGCCCTAAGAGAAAACTTAATGAAAATGATCTACAGGTGGTACATGACACCAATCAAGCTTGCAAAAATTTACCATTTGCCCGATAATAAATGTTGGAAATGTAAAGAGACCGAAGGTACATTCTTTCACCTTTGGTGGACATGCCCAAGGATTAAGACTTTCTGGGAGATGATTTATAATGAAATGAAAAAGGTATTTAAATATACCTTTCTGAAGAAACCAGAGGCCTTTCTCCTGGGCATGGTCGGCCAATTGGTGCCAAAGAAGGATAGAACTTTCTTTATGTATGCTACAACAGCAGCAAGAATACTTATTGCAAAGTATTGGAAGACACAAGATCTACCCACCCGGGAAGAATGGCAGATGAAGTTGATGGACTACATGGAACTGGCAGAAATGACTGGCAGAATCCGAGACCAGGGAGAAGAGTCGGTGGAAGAAGATTGGAAGAAATTTAAAGATTGTCTACAGAAATATTGTAAAATTAAGGAATGTTAGAAAGATGTTGGGATGAAGTTACATGGCTTTAGCAGAAATGTTATAAAGAATTAAGTATAATAGATTGTAATTGGATTAAAGGAAAAATAATGTTAGAATTTGTTAAGTTAAATGATAGGAGAGAAGTTTGAGGAAGATGGAAAGGATTAGCTGAAACAATTAATCGAAATGGAATACACAAAAAAGGGAGGTGTGAGGAGGTCGCTGAAACAAGTAAAAGAAAGTTAATAACATTGAAAGTATAGGTTGTGTTTTTTTTCTTTCTTGTTTTTTTTAATTGATTTTGTTTTATTTTTGTTATGTATATGTCAGGGAACTGCCATCGGAGCCAGAGGCAGAGGGAAGGCTCCAGAGGGATGCCGGAGAGGGTCCCAGTAGGGAGAGAGGCAGCCCATCTGCTGGGGAAGGAAATCAGCGTAGCACCAGTAGAGGAGGGGGGCAGATGGGGGAATCGGAGAGAAGGCTCCAGGACTCCTTGCAGGAGACCAGTGGGGAGAGCACGGGTCCTCCGCTGCCCACACCCTCCCTGCGCAGAAGACTTCCGCGCAGGGAGAGTAGGAGCAGACTGGGCGTCAAAGAACTTCTTTGCTGGAAGAAGTTCAAGAAACGCCCACTGACGGATTCTGCCAGCGATTGAGACAGCCACGGATGGGTGGCTGTCCGGACAGAAAGGGTTCACCCAGGTAACCCAGCCAGGTGTGGCACCAACTTACGCACGAGCAACCCCCTAGAACCATTACAGCAATCCATCAGTCACTGACGTTGCTTGTGCGGAGGCCCCCCCCCCCGAGGCAGCACGATGAGCCGAACAGGGACAGCCGGAGACCCGGAGCAGCCAGCAGCGATGCCGAGTCTGCTAGAAAGAAATCGAGACTTGGAACAGCATGTAGCTCTCTTGACAGTGCGGCTGGACGAAAGATGGGCTCAGGATGTGCAGGTCAGACCCACCCCCATCGCAAGGAAGGTACCGGGGCTGGTACACAAATTTGGTGGGAAACCCCAGGACTACAATGCGTTCTGAACGGAAATAGAGTACGCTTTTAGAACTGCATCATAATGACTTTGCTGATGACGGGGAGAGGGTAGCGTACATTGTGGGGCATCTGGAGGATGGGGCGCGCGAATGGATCAGGCCCCTAATGGCGACGCAAAATGATGCCTTGAAGGACCTTAAGAATTTTTTTCAGGCGATGAATGCGATGTATTCCAGCGAAGTGGAGCAAAGTGTGACTCGGCGGGAACTGATGGGGTGCAAGCAGGGGAGCCAGTCTGTTAGAGACTACTGGTCGCGCTTTGCGATGTTGATCCACCGGCTCGGATGGGATCTGGACTCTGAACCAATACAAATGTTGTTTGAGGAGGGGTTGTCCCCAACGGTGAAAGACGAGTTGTCCCGCGTGCCCCGGCCACAGTCGATGGATCAGCTGACCAAGGCTGTGCTTGCGATTGGAGTACAGCAGGAAGCGCGGGCTCAGGAGAAACACGAAGTGAGAGGAGAACGTTGCCATGACTACCGCATTCCTGAAATACCGAGACAGCTTTCCCAGGCGGCTGAGCCAATGGAAATTGATGGCGCGCGTGCGCGCGAGGTTTCAAACTCCAATGAAGGTCGCAAGAAGGAGGGGAAGGATTGGAAAACTACCAAGAAGTGTTTCCTCTGCCAGCGGCCAGGACATTTTGCCAGGGTCTGCCCTCAAAGGAAAGTCTGGCAAGGGATGGTGGGGGCTGCTGGCTGTGAGGAAAAGGGGGAGGACGGGCAGGCGCAGGGAAACGACAACGCCTGGCTGCCAACCAGCAGGGGCAGCAGCCAGGCCAACAACCAATAGAAGTGCCCCAGCCTGACCCTCCCAAGGCAGCAATAGCCATAGAAGTGGTGCTAGAACTCCCGAATGGGCACCCAGTCAAGGTTAAGGGGCTGCTAGATTCGGGCAGCTCCTGTAATTTCTTCAGCAGGGACTTTGCTCTGGAGCACCAACTTCACCTGCTGCCCCTGGAATTTCCCTTGCAAGTGACCACCATCGATGGCAGGGAACTTCTGCGGGGGGGGGGGGAGTGACACACCAGACCCCGCCAATGCGAATGAGGGTTTCCAGGCACACGGAGACCATCGCTTTTCATGTGGCCACACTGGCAGGACCTCCAGTAATACTGGGAATGAGCTGGCTGGCACTGCATGATCCAGTAGTGACATGGCATCAGCGGTCAGTCACCTTTGGGTCAGCTTACTGCTTGGAACACTGTCGGGGGGGGGGGAGAACCCAAGAATGACAGTGGCCAGGGTGGCTGGCCTGGCCGTGGAACAAAGAGGGGAGGTGCCACCACAATATGCTGACCTGAAGGAGGTCTTCAGCGAGAAGGAGCCAGATAGACTACCCCCCCACAGGCCCTTTGACTGCCAAATCAACTTACTCCCAGGGGCTCAGTTGCCGGTGGGCAAGCTGTATGCCATGTCTGACCGGGAGATGCAGGAATTGCAGCAGTTTATTGACAAGAACCTGAAGAGGGGGTTCATAAGGGAATCAAAGGCGGTGGGGGGCAGTCCGGTGTTCTTTGTGGACAAAAAAGACACTAATCAGCCCAGGCTTGGAGTGGATTACCGGGCCTTGAACCTGGTGTCAGAACCCGTGACCTTCCCAATGCCCAGGATTGACGACATTTTAACACGTGTGAGGCAGGGAAATTTTTTACCAAGCTGGACCTCAGAGGAGCATACAATTTGATTAGGATAAGGGAGGGGGACGAATGGAAAACTACCATGTTCACCCCCCTGGGGGCCTTTGAGTACTTGGTCATGCCATTTGGATTACAATCGGGCTCCGCCTGTTTTCAAGCTTTCATGCACCACGTGTTGGGACCCCTGCTGTACAAGAATTGCGTAGCCTTTTTAGATGACGTCTTAATCTATTCGGACAATGAGAAGCAACACGTCAGAGACGTCAGGGAGGTACTACAGCGACTGCAGAAGCACCAGTTGTGGGTCAAGCTGGAAAAATGCCAATTTCACACCAGAGAAGTCGAGTTTCTGGGGTACAAGTTGTCAGACAAGGGACTAGCTATGGACCCAAGCAAGGTGAATGCAGTGCTGGAATGGAAGGCCCCCCAAACCCGGAAGGATGTGCAGAGGTTCTTAGGGTTCAGCAACTTCTACAGGAAGTTCATAAAGAACTTCGCTCACTTAACCGCGCCCATCACAGATTCTCTCAGTAGCAAAAAGAAGTTCGCATGGACAGAAAGTGCCCAGCTCTCCTTTGAGAGACTGAAGAAGGTGTTCGCTTCGGAGGAGGAGCTCCTACATGTTGATCTGGAGAAGCCCATGAGACTGGAGAAGGAGGTGTCCGACCGAGCCGTGGGAGCAGTCCTTTTGCAGCCCGGGGCCAAGCAGGGATGGAGGCCGTGTGCCTTTTTGTCAAGGAAGCTGAGCAAGTCGGAGCAAAACTATACCGTGTATGACCGCGAACTGCTGGCAATCTATGCGGATCCAAAACACCTGTGCTTGATTTGGGCTGATAACAAACATGTCACTCTGTGATTTTTGGGTGAATGTGCATTCTAACCCCAAAAACACCAATTTGAAATAAGCCCAATCAGAGCTTTATCATCTTCTTTTTATGTAGATGGAACCCAAAACACCTTTTTGCTTTGGTTGGGGGTCATTCTGGTGCACACACAAAAAACACCATGAGAATTGAAATAAACACAATCAAAGCTTATTCGTCGTCTTTCTACGCATATGGAAGCGAAAAGACGGTGTTGTGTTATTTTGTTCTCATTACACACACTTTGAGATTTCTGGGTCAATGTGCATTAACACCAAAGAACACGACTTGAAATAAGCGAAATCCAACATTCTTTTTTCTATGTAGCTGGAACCCAAAACAACCTGTTTGGCTCTGTTCAGGCTTATTACACTTCGCTTTGCTATTTGTGGGTGATTGAACACCGAAAGAACAATCCAAGCTTATTCGCCCTCTTTCTATTGAGATGGAACCAAAATACACCCAAAATACACCCCAAAAACACCATGCAAATTGAAATAAGCCCAATCAAAGATTATTTGTCGTCTTTCTACGCATATGGAAGTGAAAATGTGGCGGTGAGTGCAGGCTCCGCCCCCTAGGCCAGATGGAGTTGGCAGGAAAGGGAGCGGCCCACCCAGTACTCACTAGAGCAGCAGCAGCAGCAGTGTCCCGGAAGCCTCCCTCAGGCCTCCTAAGCTGTGGCGGTGAGTGCAGGCTCCGCCCCCTAGGCCAGATGGAGTTGGCAGGAAAGGGAGCGGCCCACCCAGTACTCACTAGAGCAGCAGCAGCAGCAGTGTCCCGGAAGCCTCCCTCAGGCCTCTTAACCTGTAGCAGTCAGTGCAGGCTCCGCCCCCTAGGCCAGATGGAGTTGGCCGGAAAGGGAACGGCCCACCCAGCACTCACTAGAGCAGCAGCAGCAGCAGCGTCCCGGAAGCCTCCCTCAGGCCTCTTAAGCTGTGGCGGTGAGTGCAGGCTCCGCCCCCTAGGCCAGATGGAGTTGGCAGGAAAGGGAGCGGCCCACCCAGCACTCACTAGAGCAGCAGCAGCAGCAGTGTCCCGGAAGCCTCCCTCAGGCCTCTTAAGCTGTGGCAGTGAGTGCAGGCCTGAGGGAGGCTTCCGGGACACTGCTGCTGCTGCTGCTGCTCTAGTGAGTGCTGGGTGGGCAGCTCCCTTTCCTGCCACCTCAATCTGGCCTAGGGGGCAGAGCCTGCACTCACCGCCATATTTTAAGAGGCCTGAGGGAGGCTTCTGGGACAGTGATGCTGCTGCTGCTCTAGTGAGTGCTGGGTGGGCCGCTCCCTTTCCTGCCAACTCCATATGGCCTAGTAGGCGGAGCCTGCACTCACCACCACAGTTTAGAGGCCTATGCAGCTCCCTGCAGCAAGTGACAAAATGGTTTTAAATGTTTTAAGTGCTTTTAATTTGCTGCACTTTAAATGGTGGTTGTTGTTTTTTATAATATTCTATAATTTTATTGTTTTATTTCTGCTTGGGGTTGGATAAGTATTTAGTCAGGCTGGGGAGTAGTTTAATTTTAGCACTATTGTTTCTTGCTTTGCTTCTTTTTTATTATTCTGTTATTATATATTTTGTATTTTGCTTTTTAAGGGGAAGGGTCAGGGCTGCCTGGGAGTGGGCCTCAGCCAATAGAATGGCTGGGGCAGGTTCCGCAGGGGGGAATGTATTGGGACACCCGATCTCAGTGATCACAGGCAGCAGGAGGAGTTACGTTAAGACCAGACCATGTCATTACCGAGGAGGCAGGCTTAGTCGTTGTTTGAGGAATATCCCTGCCTCCAGGTCTGGTCCTGACCAGAAGGATACTGGAATCAGCAAGGAAAACCCACATGACCTGAAAGTGTTGCTGTGCAATGCCAGGTCAATGATGAATAAAACCACTGCCATCCACGACCTGATTGTGGATGGAGGATTTGACCTGGCATGTGTGACAGAGACCTGGTTGGAGGAAGCAGATGGGCCTGTCCTTGCCGCTGCTTGCCCACCAGGTTTCTCTTACGCACAGCAACCCAGGTCATGTGGGCAGGGAGGGGGGGTTGCAGTGATTTTTAGGAAGTCATTAGTCTGCACCAGGCGTCCTTTTGGGAAGACCCAGTTCTCTGAGTGCATGTTCTGGAAGTTGGGCAATAGAAGCAGTACAGGATTCCTATTGGTGTACCGACCTCCCCGCTGCACCAAGGATTCCCTGCCCGAGCTGCTTAAGGTCGTGGCGGATATGCTCCTGGAGACACCTAGCTTGGTTGTCCTGGGGGATTGCGTGGCTATTCCCTCCCCCCCCACAGGTGGAAATAAATAAAGACACTGGACACAAGCATTTTGGTTAATGGGCGAAAATGGCCACAACTTTATTGATTACAGGTAAGAGGGGTATTGGCTTTAGGCACTGGCCCTAACAGACTATCCGGTCTAACCGGGAAGGGTTAAACACCAACAGGGGGAGCCACCCGAGATGCATATCCCTAGGCGCTCCCCGAGGGGTTACCGCTCGGGGGCGCGCTTTAGGCCCTAGCCTCCGTAGGTTTCGGACGAGGCGACGCCCCTCGGAGTCCTTTAGCGAACTACCCTTCAAGCATTGGGGGAGGTGATGGCGTTCCTCCCCCCCGATCACATTTGCATGACAATACCCCGGCCAATGCCTACCGCCAAAACCAAGGGAGTTGTGACGTTTTGCTACGAGGTAGGCGAAAAAACCAAGTGGCTCCAAATTCCAGCCAATTAGCCAAATGGAAAAACTCCTACCAGGCCCCTTGCGGCGACCAGCCGAAGCCCATAGCAAAGTCAAGGGCAAAACCTAAGGGCGGGTGGGTGGGAAACCGCGACTGCTGCAAAGGAGAAAAAGGGCGAGCCCAGGGCTGCTCCGACCTTAAGTGGCCTCTGGACGGCCCGCCCCTGCTGCCAGCCGATTGGCTGGCGCTGCGGGGGATGCAAATTAAGGGAATCCCTGCTTCCCGCGGGGCTGGGGCCAGCCCCACGGGAGTGTGGGCTGGGTTGTGAGCCCGCAACCCCACCCCCTCCTGAAGTTCGGTAGTGGCATTGCGTGGCTATTCCCTCCCCCCCCACAGGTGGAAATAAATAAAGACACTGGACACAAGCATTTTGGTTAATGGGCGAAAATGGCCACAACTTTATTGATTACAGGTAAGAGGGGTATTGGCTTTAGGCATTGGCCCTAACAGACTATCCGGTCTAACCGGGAAGGGTTAAACACCAACAGGGGGAGCCACCCGAGATGCATATCCCTAGGCGCTCCCCGAGGGGTTACCGCTCGGGGGCGCGCTTTAGGCCCTAGCCTCCGTAGGTTTCGGACGAGGCGACGCCCCTCGGAGTCCTTTAGCGAACTACCCTTCAAGCATTGGGGGAGGTGATGGCGTTCCTCCCCCCGATCACATTTGCATGACAATACCCCGGCCAATGCCTACCGCCACCCGAGCCGCATTAGCCGGCTCGCCGCCAATACCCTCAGACCTGTAACCAATCCCTAACTCCTTGAAAAATGTCTGCCAACCAAATATCATTACCAGCATCAGAGAGATGCACGCCATCCCAGCGATAGAGTGTTTCCCTGCTATACTGGATGCCTGGGTGCTTGATGACCCGCCCACCCAACGCAGCCACTCTACGCGCCACTGAGCGCTCCACGATCCTCCTGGCTCTATCCACCGCCACGGGATTTTCAGCGTCCCGCCAACATCGCCTCTCCAGCAAGGATGACCAAATTATTGTAATGTTTTCATGGGAGGCCCTCAACACCTCCAAGTCATTGATAATGTTCCACATTAAGTCCACCCCTTTCCTATAAGCCAGGTCGTTCTCGCCCAGTTGGATGACCAAGGCGTCGGGTGAGCCTTCGACTGCGATTCTTCCGGCTACAGCCGGGAAAAATTCTTCCCAACGCATACCACGCCTAGTAATCCATGATATTTTGACATTGCTAGGTAGTAGCAGGTCAGCATCCCAGCCCCTGTACTCTGCGCGCCGTTTTGCCCAATGTACAATGCTGTGGCCGATAATCCAGTCGCACCACACCGGTACCTGGAATGAGAGAATAAGAGAGCCAGGTCAGGAGGAATGCACGGGGGGGGGGTAGTAGAGAAAACTGAGGGGGAATTAAAGAGGCTTCTGGATGTAACCCTTGTACGCGTTGGACTTCCACCATCCCATGTCCATTATCCTTTTGGCCGGCAAACCCATATGGACAGCGGTGGTCGCCGCCCCAATGCGAAAGGAGTGCGCGGCGTACTCCTCCCGTGGAAGACCAATGGCTGCAATCGCTTTGCGCATGACCCTCGTGAACTGATGTTTTGACAGGAGGGAACCGTCAGAATGTAAGAAAAAGGGGCCGTTTGATTTTGGTCTTACGCACAGATATTTCCTGGCATCCTTTACCGGGCAGGGGCCAGCTTTCTGAGTTGCCTGGAGGCGAATCAAGGCCCCCCTGCCGAGCTGATCGGTCTTGGAGCTACGGATTTTTAATATAACGTGTGAGCTGGCTACAGTTACATCCTCCAACAATAGACCCCTGTTCGTCGTGGCCGGGCGGTCTTCGCAGACCACCTCGCCTATGCGCAAGGCACCAAAGAATGCGAAGGAAAATGCTGCGGAGAATAACCTGGCTTCATATCTGGACCAACAGATGGCCCTTAGCTTCCTGCGGATTTGCGTGAGTATTTCAAATGTTATGGGCCTTCTACTGTCCTGGCCATGAGGTCTGGACCTGCGCCAGCCCTCAAGAATTTTCCGCACGACAAAATGTGCACAGGGATCAACGGAGAACAGGGCTTTTGAGAAGAAGGATATCGCTGCTGAATGGATATTGAGGGTTTTGGGGGCCCGGCCTAGATCTCGCAGGTGGACCATATACTCTATGACCTCCGACTTGGAGGGTGGCCTGCCTGGCTTAAACCGCTCCTTTTTTCTGCGAAAAGATGTAAAATCTAACCACGCCTTATTGTATGATCTTAGTGTTGAAGGTGCCACGGCTGACAATACTCCCTTTATTGCTTCTCATTGCCAATACTCCAGAGGTGCTCCGGAAACGGTTGCGGCTGCTGCTGCGCATCCGGCGCCAATGAGCGAAAGCGTTCCATCTGGAAACGAGATAGAGCATCCGCAATGTTGTTATCTATACCTGGGACGAACTTGGCAGAGGCGTGAAGATTTAGCCGAAGGCATGAAAGGACGAAATATCGCAGTAGCGACGCTACTCTAGGGGAATGTGAAGACTGCTTATTCAGAACCGAAACTACTGCTTGATTGTCCGTCCAGAAACACACCCTATGGTTTTTGAACTGGTCAGCCCAGATGTGGGTTGCAACTACAATGGGGAAGAATTCCAGGAATGTCAAATCGCGTAGTATTGGTTTCCCCTGCCAAGCGGAAGGCCATCGTTGAGCACACCACTGCCCCCTGAAATAAACACCGAAACCCAAAGACCCGGCTGCGTCCGAATGTACCTGAAAATCCGACTGCAGGGCCATGCTATCCTGCCACAGTGATATGCCGTTGAAACCGTCTAAGAATTGCAACCAAACCTGTAGTTCTGCCTTTACCGCCTTAGAGAGGCGTACCCTATGATGTGGGGACCGTAAACCCGCGGACAGCTTTGCTAGCCAGCTGCAAAAGGGGCGACCGGGGGAAACCACACAGCATGTGAAGTTGAGGTGACCCAGGAGGGATTGAATTTGTCTCAGGGTGACCTTCTTTAAAGGCAGCATCTGCCCAATAAGCTCTCTTAGGGCAACCAACTTCTCGGCCGGTAGGCGCGAAGTTTGGGCCAGCGTGTCAAGTTCTATACTCAGGTAAGTCATGGTGGTGCCCGGGCCCTCAGTCTTCTCGTTTGCTAAAGGGACCCCCAGCTCCTTGGCTAAGGCCTCGAAAGCCTGAAGCAGGGTCTTGCAATCATCCGCGTTACACGCCACCAAAATAAAATCATCCAAGTAATGCCCCGCCCCTTCGGCGCCAGTTTTAAATTTCAGGGCCCATTCCAGGAAGGTGCTGAAAGCCTCGAAAGCGGCGCATGCAATCGAACACCCCATAGGCATCGCCTTGTCGATGAAGTAAGCTCCCTGGAATTTAAAACCAAGCCAACGATAGTCATCTGGGTGAACTGGGAGAAGGCGAAATGCAGACTCAATGTCGCATTTTGCCATAAAGGCGCCCTTACCAAATTTCCGTACCAGCTTCACAGCTTGTTCGAAAGATGCATACTTCACCGCGCACATTTCTTGGGGAATGGCGTCATTAACTGAGGCTCCCTTGGGGTAAGAGAGGTTATGTATCATTCGAAATTCCCCGGGGGTCTTCTTTGGGACAATACCGAGCGGTGAAATATGCAGCTCATCGATAGGAGGTATTGTGAAGGGGCCGGCCACCCTACCAGCTGCAATCTCTTTCTGGATCTTTTTTATGGCAATATCAGGTCTCTCTAGAACTGATTTCTGGTTAGGGGGGCAACCGGCATTGGGGGTGAAAGCAACTGGGATCCTAAACCCCTGGGAAAACCCTTCACCTAGAAGACGGGCAGCTTGCCTATTTGGATAAAGATTCAACAGTGCTCTCAGGGGCTGCAATTTTATCGGAGAGTACGCTAGGCCAAGGGACAAATTAGTATCGAGACCCAGATGGCCCTTGGGCGGGTCCTGAAGGTCCAGCGGGGGCACCTCGGTTACCCTGGTTAAGTTGACCCCTGCCTCCACGAAAGGGCTGTTGCTTCCCTTTGTAGCAGTTGATGGCAGGGTGGCTGCCTAAGCACTTATCACATTCGTGCAAGTACTTACACGCGGTGCGTTGACAGGCACCCTTATTGAAATCCCAGCACTGTCTCCGGCGTTTAGCCTCCACCTTACCAGATTTCGGCTGATCAAGGGTTTTCTTTTCGATGTTGGGCCCCACATGTTCCATCCAGTAGTTATTGTCCCTTTGGTCCCAGCGCGTTGAAGACAACAGCGAGGCATTCCTCCGAAAGTCCTCATCATACGAGATGGCAGCCTCATCTCCAGCCAGTTCCCGCGCCCTCCTGACGTGCGCCAGGTAAGACGCGGGGTGCATGCCCCGTTTAGGATAGCACCCCGACACTACCGCCATGAAAACCTGGTAGCCGTTAAGCCAGTTCTCAAAAGTTCGTTCAACCCGGGGGGTCCTGTATCTTTTCTTACCGTAGTATCTCCTTTTCTCCCCTTTACCCTTAATTTGAGCTGGGGGTAGCAACGAAAACATATCTATGAAGTCACCATTTAATATCTTATCCCTCTTCCTCTTAGAGAGGTGGTTCCCTAAGATAAAGTCGGTGGCGGAGTTAGTTGAGACTTTAACGTCCTCGACTAGGGCCCCATCCTTCCAGTCAAGGGTACCATTGAAGGTTTTTCGGTGTGAATTAGCCCTCCTTTCGTGAACCCACAGGGGAGCTCCTGTGTCCTCCCCTTCCCCCCAATACGTCTCCATCGGAGCATCGCTATCCCCATCGGAAGAAGAAGTACCTGTCTCTTCCTCGGAGTCTGATGTATCCCTCCTCCTGCTTCTTCTTCACCTTCCGCTTCCCGTTACGAGATCCGCCGTCCCACGGGGCTGGGTTAATGGCGGCCGGGACTGCCTGATGAGGGGACAGCTCCTCGTCCGATGTTGACCCATCTGAAAAGCTCTGTTGCGCTGGGTTGTCCTGAAAAACACTAGGAACATCGGTTACCTCTTGTCGTGGCACTGCAGGCGAGGCCACTGACGGCCTGGCCTTTTGCGTATTAGCCTTAGGTTTTTGAGCGGTCGCCTTACCCTTCTGAGCACCCGACTTGGATTTTTGTGCACGCGCAGTCTGCAGGCGTGTCCGAGGCCTGTTGGTGGCCTGCAGATCCGTGATAGCTGCACTTGTGGAGGGACCAGCCTGACCCTGCTGGCTGGGGGGTGTGTGTGTGTCAGGTATACAGTCCTGTGACAGTTCCACTATGTTCGGTGAGGGGGTAATAGGCGCCCTGCACTGTGCGTAAAAGGATTGAAGCACTGAAAAAAGTTGCGCCAGTGCCTGAGGGTTGCAAGGTCCCGTTGGCACCAAGACGTTACCAGGGTGTGGTGCTTGGGGGTTGCCGTTGCCTTCCATGTTAAAACAAAATCGGCGTGTGGGCGCGGGTCAGCTTATGCGTATTACCGACTACCCAGCGGTTTAATAAAGCACCTCAGGTCGACCTTTGGGTCCCGTTATTTCCTAGCTTTATATTTTAGTATCTAAAACTAGATGTGGTGTATGTGTGTGTATGTGCGAATGTGTGTGCGCGCGTGCCTCTATTATTGGGTTACTATCTTATTTATTTTATTTATCTATTTATTTATTTATTTATTTTCTGTTCTGTTCTGTTTATTTATTTATTTATTTTTATTTGTTTATTTATTATTATTTTTATTTATTTATTTATTTTTTATTTTTATTATTTTTGAATTTTTAAAGATTTTTTTTTAAATATAATCTACTATTAATTAAATTATTTATCTATTTGTTTCTTTCCTAGATATCCTTATCTATTTATTTAATTATCAGCAAATGGATCAAGCTTTAATTATAACACGCCTACTCAAAACTGCAGCAATATCCTCAATTGTATAGGGAAGCCAGCTGGCAAAGCGTAGAGGCTGGCTAGGGCAATAAAGGAATTTGCAAACTCAAAAGTCACTGATGTAAGGAATAAAAGGAAAAGGGGAGAAGTCCTAGGTGCAGCCGATTGCGTCTGTAAAGAGCGGTATATCAAGTGAATATCTATTAGGCTCTCAAAATCGCCAGCTGGTACCAGCGGTCCGATAAAATAATCCAAGGAATAAAAGGCTAATTAAACTGCAAGGGTGGAAAATGAAGAAAAGTAGCAACAAAACAACATTCAATCATACAGAAACTCCTCCGGGAAGGTACACAAGGTAGAAAGATTTAAAGGGAAGCGTTGAAATTCTTACTGTGCCCCACTGACTAGATATGCCTCACTTAAAATGGCCGCCGCTGACGCCACGTGGTACACCCAAAATGGCGGCCGGCCAAGTCGTTGTCAAGGCAGCCAAAACGCCTGAGTTTTTTTTTTAAAAAAAATGCCGTGAGGATGCCCCAGGTACCTCCCGCCCTATGTGGGTCTATGCCAAGTTAAGCGAAGGGGAGCCGTGTAGAACAGAATGAAGGATAGGGGCGAAGAAGGACGAAAAGGGGAGGCAAAAGAACGCACCGGCGTTCAGAGCAGAATGAAGGGGTCGAAAAGGGGAGGCAAAAGAACGCACCGGCGTCCAGAACAGAATGAAGGGGACGAAAAGGGGAGGCAAAAGAACGCACCGGCGCCTAAAACTCAGCGCCCGCTCACTCCCCCGAAGCTCCCCCCCGATGCTCCCCCCGCTCCCGCCTGGAGAAACCTCCCGTGAGCGCTGCAGCAGGTCACGCTCGTAGATCCTTCCAGGAAGCCTTCGGCGGAGCGCGGCCGGCTCAGCTGTTAAATCCGGTAAGCGTGGCTCTCGGAGGCGACGTGAGGAAGCGAGCGGCGGCAGCTCCAAGGCTCAGAAGTAAAGCGGTGGCGGCTCCAAGGCTCGGAGTTACCCGATTAGCAAGATAGCAGCGCAAGCCTCGACCGCCCCAAGAAGATATCCGCGGGCGGGAGCGCCACCAAGCACTGCACCAACAAAGCAGCTGAAGCCACGAGGTTAAGGAGCAAGAAGCGACAAGGAAAGCAGCAGCGCAAAAGAGCGATCCAAACCGTGACCGCTGCAAAGGAGAAAAGGGGCGAGCCCAGGGCTGCTCCGACCTTAAGTGGCCTCTGGATGGCCCGCCCCTGCTGCCAGCCGATTGGCTGGCGCTGCGGGGGATGCAAATTAAGGGAATCCCTGCTTCCCGCGAGGCTGGGGCCAGCCCCGCGGGAGTGTGGGCTGGGTCGTGAGCCCGCAACCCCACCCCCTCCTGAAGTTCGGTAGTGGCATTTTAACATCCATGCCAACACGACCTTACAAGGGGCCGCTCAGGACTTCGTGGAAAGCATGGCCTCCATGGGGCTGTCCCTGAATAAGTTTGGCCCAACTCATAGCCACAGACATGCCTTAGACTTGGTGTTTACCTCTACGGATGTTGGTGATTTGACACTAACTAAAAGCGAAACAAAAGAAGTGCCATGGTCAGATCACTTCCTGGTGCAACTGGACTTCTCCGCGACCCTTCCCCTCTGCAGGGAGGTGGGACCGATTCGGATGGTCCGCCCCCACTACTTAATGGATCCAACTGGTTTCCAGAGAGTGGTAGGGGATGTTTTATCCCAAGTTGATGGCCTCTCAGCTGATTCGCTGGTGGCCCGCTGGAATGCGGAGTTAACCAGGGCTATTGACTGTCTGGCTCCGAAGCGCTCTCTCCGATTGCATGGAGCCCGGACAGCCCCGTGGTTTTCCCTGGAGCTGAGGGCGATGAAACAATTGTTGAGATGGCTAGAGCGCCGGTGGCGGAAAACTCACTCTGAATCAGACCAGACACTCCCATGCTTTTTAATATCTATATGAAGCTGCTGGGAGAGATCATCAGGGGGTTTGGGCTGGGTGTTCATCAGTATGCGGATGATACCCAGCTCTACCTCTCCTTTAAATCAGGACCAGTGAAGGCGGTGAAGGTCCTGTGTGAGTGCCTGGAGGCAGTTGGAGGATGGATGGCGGCTAACAGATTGAGGTTGAATCCTGACAAGACAGAAGTACTGTTTTTGAGGGACAGGGGGCTGGTGGGTGTGGGGGATTCCCTGGTCCTGAATGGGGTAACTGTGCCCCTGAAGGACCAGGGGCGCAGCCTGGGAGTCATTTTGGACTCACAGTTGTCCATGGAGGCACAGGTCAAATCTGTGTCCAGGGCAGCTGTCTACCAGCTCCACCTGGTACGCAGGCTAAGACCCTACCTGCCCGCGGACTGTCTCACCAGAGTGGTGCATGCTCTGCTTATCTCCCGCTTGGACTACTGCAATGCGCTCTACGTGGGGCTACCTTTGAAGGTGACCCAGAAACTGCAATTAATCCAGAATGCGGCAGCTAGACTGGTGACTGGGAGTGGCCGCCGGGACCACTGAGAGATCTGCATTGGCGGAGGTGGAAGGGGCCATCCAGAACATGGTTTGACTTCAAGATATTACAGATCTCTGAAAGAATGGTTAATACAACCATTGAAGGAAGTCTGCAATGAAATATTGGAAGGGAGAAAGGCACCAAAGTCATGGAAGGAAGCTTACATTACACTTATACTGAAAACAGAGACTGAAAAGACATAGCTCAAGAATTACCGCCCCATAACACTGCTTAATGTGGATTACAAAATTTTTGCAGATATTTTGGCTAAAAGATTTAAAAAGGTGTTAGTAGAAGAAATTCATAAAGACCAAGCGGGCTTTCCCCCGGGCAGACACTTGTCTGACAACACGAGGAATATAATTAATATTCTAGAAAAACTACACGTGAATATCAATACCAAGGCAGTTTTGATATTTGTGGACGCAGAGAAAGCCTTTGACAACATCTCTTGGAGTTTTATGAAGAAGAATCTACAGGGGATGGGGGTAGGTCAAGGTTTTGAAAATGGTATAGGTGCAATTTACTCAGAACAAAAGGCAAAATTAATTGTGAACAATGTAGTGACAGAAGAGTTTAAGATTGAGAAAGGGACACGACAAGGTTGCCCAATTTCTCCATTGCTCTTCATATCGGTCCTTGAGGTATTGTTAAATATGATTAGAAAGGACCAAGAGGTTAAAGGTATACAAGTGGGAGCTAAACAGTACAAACTGAAAGCATTTGCTGATGACTTAGTATTGACTTTACAGGAGCCAGAATCTAGTACTAAAAGGGTATTGGAACTGATTCAAGAATTTGGACAGGTAGCAGGTTTTAAGCTGAACAAGATGAAAACTAAGGTTCTAGAGAAAAACTTAACTGTGAATGAGAGAGAGAAGTTTCAGGAGGTGACAGGACTAACATTGGTTAAGAAAGTGAAATATTTAGGGGTTAATATGACTGCTAAAAATGTGAATTTATTTAAGGATAATTATGAAAAATGTTGGACTGAAGTGAAAAAGGATTTAGAAATATGGACAAATTTGAAGTTATCATTGTTAGGCCGAATTGCTGTGATAAAAATGAATGTGCTGCCAAGGATGTTGTTTTTGTTTCAAACATTGCAAATTTTGGACAAGATGGATTGCTTCAAGAAGTGGCAGAAAGATATTTCCAGATTTGTTTGGCAGGGCAAGAAGCCTCGAATAAAATTTAAGATATTAACTGATACTAAAGAAAGAGGTGGATTTGCCCTGACAGACCTTAAACTTTATTATGAATCAGCTGCTTTTTGCTGGCTGAGAGAATGGCTGCTTCTTGAAAACACTGACGTGTTGGATTTAGAAGGTTTCAATAATGTATTTGGCTGGCATGCATATTTGTGGTATGATAAGGTAAAAGCACATAAAGCTTTTAAAAATCATATTGTTAGGAAAGCGTTGTTTAATGTTTGGATAAGATATAAGGATTTGTTAGAAAGGAAAACCCCAAGATGGTTGTCACCAATGGAAGCGAAGGCACAAAAAAACTCAATATGGAGGCCAAATGGCCGAAATATTGGGAAATTTTGGAACAAGATGGAGACAGAATAAAATTGCAGAGTTTTGAGAAATTGAAAAATAAAGTGCGAGACTGGCTCCATTATTACCAAATAATGGAGGCATACAATTTGGACAAAAAAGTTGGCTTCCAGGTGGAAAAATCAAAATTGGAAACAGAATTGCTAGACTCAAATATCAAGAATTTGTCAAGAATGTATAACTTGCTGTTGAAATGGAACACTCAGGATGAAATGGTGAAATCAGTTATGATTAAATGGGCACAAGATGTTGGACATAACATTATGATGGCTGACTGGGAACAGTTATGGACCACAGGTATGAAATTTACAGCATGTAATGCCCTAAGAGAAAACTTAATGAAAATGATTTATAGGTGGTATATGACACCAGTCAAGCTTGCAAAAATTTACCATCTGCCCGATAATAAACGTTGGAAATGTAATGAGATTGAAGGTACATTCTTTCACCTTTGGTGGACATGCCCAAGGATTAAGACATTCTGGGAGATGATTTATAACGAAATGAAAAAGGTATTTAAATATACCTTCCTGAAGAAACCAGAGGCCTTTCTCCTGGGCATGGTCGGCCAATTGGTGCCGAAGAAGGATAGAACATTTTTTTATGTATGCAACAACAGCAGCAAGAATACTCATCGCGAAGTATTGGAAGACACAATATTTACCCACCCGGGAAGAATGGCAGACGAAGTTGATGGACTACATGGAACTGGCGGAAATGACTGGCAGAATCCGAGACCAGGGAGAAGAGTCGGTGGAAGAAGACTGGAAAAAGTTTAAAGATTATTTACGGAAATACTGTAAAATTAATGAATGCTAGGAAAATGTTGGAATGAAGTTATATGCCTCTAGTAGAAATGTTATAAGGAATTAAGTATAAATAGATTAATAGAGTATTAAAGGAAAAATAAGGTTAGAATGTGTTAAGATAATTATAGGATAGAAAACAGAGAAAGATGGAAAGGAATTGCTGAAACAGTTAACAGAAGTGGAATACAAAAAGGGAGGTGTGAGGAGGTCGCGGAAATAAGTGAATGAAAGATAAGATACTGAAATTATTTGATGTGTTTTTAATTGTTCTTTTTTGTTTTGTTTTGTTAGTTTAAATGTGTTGGTGTTGTGTAGTGTTTTTGTGTTGTATTGTATTGTTCTTCTTTTTTGTAGTGTTTAAATTGTTGGGAAAGTAAGAAATATTATTAATTTTTTTTTTTAAAAAAAAGAGAGATCTGCATTGGCTCCCAGTACGTTTCCGAGCACAATTCAAAGTGTTGGTGCTGACATTTAAAGCCCTATCTGAAGAAGTGTGCATGCACACGAAAGCTCATACCAAGAACTGACTTAGTTGGTCTTTAAGGTGCTACTGGAAGGAATTTGTTTTGATTTAAAGCCCTAAACGGCCTCGGTCCTGTATACCTGAAGGAGCGTCTCCACCCCCATCATTCAGCCCGGACACTGAGATCCAGCGCCGAGGGCCTTCTGGCGATTCCCTCATTGCGAGAAGTAAGGTTACAGGGAACCAGGCAGAGGGCCTTCTCGGTAGTGGCACCCGCCCTGTGGAACGCCCTCCCAGCAGATGTCAAGGCAATAAACAACTATTTTACTTTTAAAAGACAACTGAAGGCAGCCCTCTTTAGGGAAGTTTTTAATGTCTAATGCTGTATTGTTTTTAATATTCAGTTGGAAGCCGCCCAGAGTGGCCGGGGAAACAAATAAATTATTATTATTATTATTATTGTCAAGAGCCACCCGAGGTCCCAGCTCACAAGAGACCAAAGTCCAGTCCAAGTTATGTACAAAAGGATTTATTGAAGATCATTGTAGCCATTACATCCCAACTCCGTGGCTCCGCATCTGTTACCCTTAGATGTTAGAAGTCCCCTCTGAGTCCGTCCCTCCCCTGCACCAATTTAAGAGGCTTGTACTGCTCCACCTTTTCCTCTCTTTCCTTTTCCGCAGGGTCTTCCTGCCCCCCTGTCTTCCCTCTTTCCGGGACTCCCCAGAGGCTGAGTCTTCTCCCGCCTGCTCCCCCCTCCTTCGTGCTTTGGCACCAGGCTCCTCCTCAGAGCTCTCCTCATTTCCGCGCGCCTCTATATTTGAACTTGGCGCGCGTACGTTGCCTCTGACCTTCCTTTCTACAGTTACGCTGCTCTCGGTACTACACTCCTCCCTTTCAGGCAGGACGTCTTGCTCCGAACTCCTCCCCCTTCCTCCTTCCTGTCCTGCTCTTTCTGACACACTGGCAACTCCCCCCCCTCCACTCCTTTCCGACGGGGGAGCTGGTCCCGCTTTGCCACTCCCACTGGGGATTCCCTCTTCGTTCCCCTCTTTCTGACTGCTTCCCTCTCTATTGCCCCTTGGCCTGACCAGGGGGGCTCCCTTCTGGGAATCCTCTGATTCGCTAGACGGACTTTGGGACAACCTCGGCTCGTTGTCGTCCTCTTCCTCCTCGCCCTCGCTCTCTGTCTCCTCTCTCCCTAAAACCCTGACAATTATTATTATTATTATTATTATTATTATTATTATTATTATTATTATCGGGCCACATCTATCTCACCGTCAAATCACACATCATAGCCAGGGGCAGAGCCTGCACAAAATAAAAACTCAGATCCATGGCTTCTTGGCCGTTCTAGGCCGAAAAACATGCTTTCAAAGCACGAATCCTCATGGATCCTCACTCTTTTTGCATTATGCCATCCCTAATTCACCATCAAAACAAACATCATACCCAGGGGCACAGCCTGCACCACAAATCTCTAGTATCCCCCGCTTCCTGTTTATACCGTGGCCCAAAAACATGGTTTTGAAGCACAGATCCTCATGGATCCTCACGCTTTTTGCATTGGGCCACCCCAACCCCCCCCCAAACACCCCAACCCCCCCAAAAAACAAACATCTTTCCAGGGGAACAGCCTGCACCACAAAAAACACGGATCCATGGCTTCCTGGCCAAACCATGGCCTAAATACGTGGTTTCAAAGCACGAATCCTCATGGATCCTCATGCTTTTTGCATTGGGCCACCCCTAACAAACCGTCAAATCACACATCATAGCCAAGGGCAGAGCCTTCACCACAAAAAACACGGATCCACGGCTTCCTGGCCACTCCATGGCCCAAAAACGTGGATTCGAAGCATGGATCCTCATGGATCCTCACTCTTTTTGCATTGGGCCAACCCTAACTCACCATCAAAACAAACATCTTAGCCAGGGGAACAGCCTGCACCACAAAAATCTCGTATCCCCCGCTTCCTGTTCATACCATGGCCCCAAAACATGGTTTTGAAGCACGGATCCTCATGGATCCTCACGCTTTTTGCATTGGGAGAACCAAAACTCATCGTCAATTACACATCATAGCCACAAACAGGGTTTTGAAGCACGGCTCCTCATGGTTCATCTTGCTTTTTGCATTGGCCACCCCAAACTCACAGTGAAATCACAAATCATAGCCAAGAGCACAGCCTGCACAACAAAAACTCGGATCCACGAGTTCCTCGCCATTCTAGGCACAAAAACATGGTTTTAAAGAATGGATCCTCATGGATCCTCACGCTTTTTGCATTGGGCCAAACCTAACTCACCGGCAAATCACACATCATAGCCAGGGGCACAGCCTGCAGCAAAAAAACCTCAGATCCATGGTTTCCTTGTTGTTTTAGGGCAAAAACGTGGTTTCGAAGCACAGATCCTCCTGGATCCTCACGCTTTTTTCATTGGGCCAACCCTAACTCACCATCAAAACAAACATCATAGCCAGGGTCACAGCCTGCACCACAAAAAAAGCGGATCCATGGCTTCCTGGCCACTCCATGGCCCAAAAACGTGGTTTCAAAGCACAGATCCTCCTGGATCCTCACGCTTTTTTCATTGGGCCAACCCTAACTCACCATCAAAACAAACATCATAGCCAGGGTCACAGCCTGCACCACAAAAAAAGCGGATCCACGGCTTCCTGGCCACTCCATGGCCCAAAAACGTGGTTTCAAAGCACGGATCCTCATAGATGATCTTGCTTTTTGCATTGGCCACCCCAAACTCACCGTGAAATCACACATCGGAAAACTCAGATCCACGGCTTCCTGGCCACTCCATGGCCCAAAAACATGGTTTTGAAGCACAGATTCCCAGGGATCATCACACTTTTTGCTTTGGGCCACTTTTAACTCACCGTCAAATCACACGTCATAGCCAGGGGCACAGCCTGCACCACAAAAAGCACAGATCCACCGCTTCCTGGCTGCTCCATGGCCCAAAAACGTGGTTTCGAAGCACTGATACTCATGGATCCTCACGCAGTTTGCATTGGGCCACCCCTAATTCACCGTCAAATCACACATTAAAGCCAGTGGCATAGCCTGCATCAAAAAAATCTGGGATCCACAGCTTCCTGGCAACTCCATGGCCCAAAATAGTGGTTTCGAAGCACGGATCCTCATGGATCCTCACACTTTTTGCATTGGGCCACCCCTAATTCACCGTCAAATCACACGTCATAGCCAGGGGCACAGCCTGCACCACAAAAATCTAGGATCTAATGCTTCCTGGCCACTCCATGCCCCCAAAACGTGGTTGTTTATTAATTTTTTTTAATAATATTTTTATTAAGTTTATGAAATACAGAAAAAAGAAATAAAGACAGAAATAGAAAAATACCGTAGAGAAATTACAAATTTCCATAATCCTTTTTTCCAGCACATCTATTGGACTTCCCCACATCCTCCAAACCCTGCATTCTCTGTAATACAAAATATCAGCAATTTGTTAACTTATTTCAAAGCTTATTGTATCTTTCATTTTATCATGTTGCCTAATTTCAAAACTATTGTAACCCAAATCTTATATGTTTTAGCTTAAACATAATAAAGTTATTTCATCATTCCACCTTTGACTTCTTGTACCTTAATTCCCATTTCATTAATTTACCGATGCTGAAGCAAGAATTTCTAAAAAGTGCATTTTTTAACATTCATACAACTTGTAATGTTTTTTCAAATAGTCTTTAAATTTTCCCCAGTCCTCCTCGATTGTTTCTTCTCCCAAGTCTCGGATTCTGCCAGTCATTTCAGCCAGTTCCATATAGTCCATCAACTGCGTCTGCCATTCCTCCAGCGTGGGTAAATCTTGTGTCTTCCAATGCTTAGCAATCAGGATCCTTGCTGCTGTGGTAGCATACATAAAAAAAGTTCTATCTTTCTTAAGTACTCTCTGGTCCACAATGCCCAAAAGAAAGGCCTCCGGTTTCTTAGGTAAGGTAAATCTAAGTACCTTTTTTAGTTCATTATGAATCATCTCCCAAAAGGCCTTCACTTTCGTTGGAAGGGATGGGAGTGGGACGGGGGTTTGAAAATGGTATAGAAGCAATATATTCAGAACAAAAAGCTAAATTGATAGTAAACAATGTGGTGACAGAGGAGTTTAAAATTGAAAAAGGAACACGGCAGGGGTGCCCCCTATTCCCCCTATTGTTTATTTCAGTCCTGGAGGTGTTATTGAATATGATTAGAAAGGACAGGTCTGTACAAGGAATTGAGGTCGGAGTGAAACAATATAAATTGAAAGCATTTGCAGATGACTTGGTATTAACATTACAGGAGCCAGTCTCTAGTACTAAAAGAGTGTTAGAACTAATTTCTGACTTTGGTCGGGTGGCGGGATTTAAGCTGAATAAGCAAAAAACCAAGGTTTTAGCAAAAAATTTGACAATTACAGAAACAGATGAATTTCTGAAAGAAACAGAATTAAATGTGGTTAAAAAAGTAAAATACCTAGGGGTGTATCTGACCTCCAAAAATTTGAATTTGTTTAAAGATAACTATGAGAAATGTTGGTCAGAGATCAAAAGAGATTTGGAAATATGGTCAAGATTGAAACTTTCCTTGTTGGGTCGAATAGCAGCTATAAAGATGAATGTATTGCCGAAAATGTTATTTTTGTTTCAGGCCCTTCAGATCGTGGACAAGGTGGAATGTTTTGGAAAGTGGCAGAAGGATATTTCTAAGTTTGTTTGGCAGGGCAAAAAGCCCCGAATAAAGTTTAAAATACTAACTGATGTGAAAGAAAGAGGGGGATTTGCCCTGCCAGACTTGAGGTTATATTATGAATCTGCAGCCTTCTGCTGGTTGAAAGATTGGATTTTACTGGAGAACACTGATGTCCTAGATCTGGAAGGGTTTGATAATGCTTTTGGGTGGCATGCATATTTGTGGTATGACAAGGTTAAAGTGCACAAACTGTTTAAAAACCATATTGTCAGAAGAGCAATTTTGATGGTCTGGACAAAATATAAAGACTTATTAGAGAGTAAGATCCCGAGGTGGCTTTCACCGGTGGAGGCCAAAGCACGTAAGAGGCCTAACATGGAGGCCTATTGGCCTAAATATTGGGAAATAATTGAAAAAATTGGAGACAATTGGAGGTTGCAGAGCTTGGAAAAATTAAAAAACAAGGTGCGAGATTGGTTGCACTATGCACAAATTCAGGAGGTTTTTAAAGTGGACAAGAAGGTGGGATTCCAGGTGGAAAAATCGAAACTAGAGACAGAATTGTTAGAGCCAAAAAATAAACTACTTTCGAGAATGTATAACTTGCTGCTCAAATGGAATACTCAGGATGAGACAGTCAAATCCGCCATGATAAAATGGGCACAGGATATTGGGCACAACATTATGTTTGAAGACTGGGAAAGGTTATGGAACACCGGAATGAAATTCACGGCATGTAGTGCCCTGAAGGAAAATATTATGAAAATGATATACCGGTGGTACATGACCCCAGTCAAGCTTGCTAAGATATATCACTTGTCTGACAACAAATGTTGGAAGTGTAAGGAGGCGGAAGGGACATTCTTTCACCTCTGGTGGACGTGCCCGAAAGTGAAGGCCTTCTGGGAGATGATTCATAATGAGTTAAAAAAGGTATTCAGATATACCTTACCTAAGAAACCGGAGGCCTTCCTTCTGGGCATTGTAGACCAGAGTGTGTTAAAGAAGGATAGAACTTTTTTTATGTATGCTACTACAGCAGCAAGAATTCTCATTGCAAAGTATTGGAAGACACAAGATTTACCCACACTGGAGGAATGGCAGACGCAGTTGATGGACTATATGGAACTGGCTGAAATGACTGGCAGAATCCGAGATTTGGGAGAAGAAGTAATAAAAGAGGACTGGAAAAAATTCAAGGACTATTTGCAAAAACATTGTAAGTTGTATGAATGTTAAGAAAATGCATTTTTTAGGAAACACCAGCCCCAGCAATTGTAATTAGATGAAATGAAAACTAAGGTACAAAAAGCTAAAGGTGGAATAATGAAATAAGCTTTATTGTGTTTTAAATAGGATATACAAGAATTGGGATACAATATTTTGAATTTGGAAACATGATAAATTGAAAGATACAATAAGTCATGAAACAAGATAATAAATTGCTGAAGTTTGTACTATAAATAATGCAGAGTCTGGAAGATGTGGGGAAGTCCAGATAAAGGGAATATGGAAATTTGAAACATCTACTTTTTTCTTTTTCTGTCTTTATTTGTTTTTCTTTGTATTTCTGTATTCTGTAAAACCAATAAAAATTTTATAAAAAAAAAAACAAAAGGCCTTCACTTTCGGGCAAGTCCACCAGAGGTGAAAGAATGTCCCTTCCGCCTCTTTACATTTCCAACATTTATTGTCAGTCAGGTGATATATCTTAGCAAGTTTGACTGGGGTCATGTACCACTGGTATATCATTTTCATAATATTTTCCTTCAAGGCACTACATGCCGTAAATTTCATTCCGGTGTTCCATAACCTTTCCCAGTCTTCAAACATAATGTTGTGCCCCAAGTCCTGTGCCCATTTTATCATGGCGGATTTGACTGTCTCGTCCTGTGTATTCCATTTAAGCAGCAAATTATACATTCTCGAAAGTAATTTATTTTTTGGCTCTAACAGTTCTGTCTCTAGTTTCGATTTTTCCACCTGGAATCCAACCTTTTTATCCACTTTAAAAACCTCCTGGATTTGAGCATAGTGCAACCAATCTCGCACCTTGTTTTTCAATTTTTCCAAGCTCAGCAACCTCCAATTGTCTCCAATTTTTTCAATTATTTCCCGATATTTAGGCCAATAGGCTTCCATGTTAAGTCTCTTACGTGCCTTGGCCTCCACCGGTGAGAGCCACCTCGGAGTCTTACTCTCCAATAAGTCCTTATATTTTGTCCAGACCATCAAAATTGCTCTTCTGACAATATGGTTTTTAAACAATTTGTGAACTTTAACCTTGTCATACCACAAATATGCATGCCACCCAAAAGCATTATCAAACCCTTCCAGATCTAGGACATCAGTGTTTTCCAATAAAATCCAATCTTTCAACCAGCAGAAGGCTGCAGATTCATAATATAACCTCAAGTCTGGCAGGGCAAATCCCCCTCTTTCTTTCGCGTCAGTTAGTATTTTAAACTTTATTCGGGGCTTTTTGCCCTGCCAAACAAACTTGGAAATATCCCTCTGCCACTTTCCAAAACATTCCACTTTGTCCACGATCTGTAGGGCCTGAAACAGAAATAACATTTTCGGCAATACATTCATCTTTATAGCTGCTATTCGGCCCAACAAGGAAAGTTTCAATCTTGACCATATTTCCAAGTCTCTTTTGATTTCTGACCAACATTTCTCATAATTATCTTTAAACAAATTCAAATTTTTGGAGGTCAGATACACCCCTAGGTATTTTACTTTTTTTAACCACATTTAATTCTGTTTCTTTCAGGAACTCATCTGTTTCTGTAGTTGTCAAATTTTTTGCTAGAACCTTAGTTTTTTGCTTGTTCAGCTTAAATCCCGCCACCCGACCAAAGTCAGAAATTAATTCTAACACTCTTTTAGTACTAGAGACTGGCTCCTGTAATGTTAATACCAAGTCATCTGCAAAAACTTTCAGTTTATATTGTTTCACTCCGACCTCAATTCCTTGTACAGACCGGTCCTTTCTAATCATGTTCAATAGCACCTCCAGGACTGAAATAAACAATACGGGGGATAGGGGGCACCCCTGTCGTGTCCCTTTTTCTATTTTGAATTCCTCTGTCACCACATTGTTAACAATCAATTTAGCTTTTTGCTCTGAATAAATTGCTTCTATTCCATTTTCAAACCCCCGCCCGACTCCCATCCCTTCCAAATTTTTCTTCATGAACATCCAAGAAATGTTGTCAAAGGCTTTCTCCGCATCAATAAAGATTAAAACCGCTCTAGTATTAAGATTTGTTTGTAGAAGTTCCAAAATGTCAATGATGTTTCTTGTATTATCAAACAAATACCTACCGGGGAGAAAGCCAGCCTGGTCCTTATGGATCACTTCATTAAGTACTTTTTTAAACCTACTTGCCAAAATATCCGCAAAAATTTTGTAATCCACGTTTAGGAGTGAGATGGGGCGGTAGTTCTTAAGCTGGGTCTTTTCAGTTTCTTGTTTAGGTATCAATGTGATGAAAGCTTCTTTCCACGTCTCCGGTGCCTTCCTCCCCTCCATAATCTGATTGCAGACCTCCAACAGAGGTTGTATCAAATAGTCCTTCAAAACCTTATAATATTTGGAGGTAAGTCCATCAGGGCCTGGAGATTTGCCTAATTGAAGGTTCTGAATGGCACTTTCAATTTCTTGCTGGGTGATATTACTATTCAGGGTAGTTCTCATTTCCTGAGTTATTTTTTGTAATCCATTAGTTTTAAGGAATTGATCCATCTCAAAGTCTTTCTGTGGCCCTTGTGAATAAAGTTCTTTAAAATATCTCTGGAAACACTTTCTAATTTCCTCGGGTTTCTGAACCGTTCTCCCTTCAATCTCTAGATTTGTAACTGTGTTAAGTTTTTGTCTCTTTTTCAACTGCCATGCTAGCAGTTTCCCACACTTGTTTGCTGATTCAAAGGATCTTTGTTTCATTTGTTTAATTTTCCATTCCACCTCTTGATTTATCAATTTCGAATATTGTGCCTGGAAAAATTTCACTTCTCTCAGCACTTCCTTCGACTTGGGCCTAGATCTTAGTTTTTTCTCTCCTTCTCTTATTTTCTCCAATATCTTCTCCTCCTTTTCATTCCAGAACTTTTTCTTAATCGTATTTTGTTGTATTAGAAACCCTCTCATAACTGCTTTACTTGCGTCCCAGATTGTTCTTTTTTCCACAGTGGTGTTTAAATTTATTTCAAAATAGTCCTTTAAAGTTTTTTGGGCCTTCTTAACAATCTCCTGGTCCCTTAATAAGGTGTCATTCATTTTCCATCTAAAGGATCCGGTTATGTTTAGTCTCAATTCCACTTTCAATGCATTATGGTCGGAGCAAGTTTTTGGGCAGATTTCCACTTTTCTAGTCTTAGGTACCAGTCCTCTAGTTGTCCATATTTGGTCGATTCGTGTCCATGTCAGATGAGCTTCAGAAAAGAAAGTTCCTTCTTTTCCTAAGGGGTTCTTAACCCTCCATATGTCAATTAAGTCCATATTGTCAGTCATTTCAAAGAAAGTTTTAGGTAGTCTGCCATCTTTCGTTATGTTAGCACTTTGCGACTTATCCATGTTTACAGATACGACCCCATTCATATCGCCCAACATAATGATGTTGTTATAGTCTAAGTAGTCCAGCATAATCTCATGCAGCTTCCTAAAGAATTCCGATTTTCCTTCATTTGGAGCATATATTCCTAATATCAAAAATTTTTCTCCTTGCGTCTGAATTTCAATCGCCAAAATTCTGCCATGTTCATCTTTAAATAGAAATTTCGGTGACAGGCTCTCCTTTGCATAAATCACCACTCCTCTTTTCTTAACTTTGTCCGAAGAAATAAATTCTTGGCCTAATCTTTTATTGATTAACACTTTTCTGTGGAGCCTTGTCACATGTGTTTCTTGCAGGCAAATAATGTCCAATTGTTCTTTTTTCAAAATATGAAATACTTTTCTTCTTTTTTCCGGAGAGTTTCCGCCATTTATATTCCAGCTAAGAAGCTGCAGAGACATCCTGGTTTAGTTGGTGGGTCTTACAATGGGGTGTCTAGGTTTTCCTCCGATCCCGGAGGTGGTGGTGCTGGTCCAGATCCAGACGGTGTAGGTTTTGGTGGTGGTCCCGGTGGTGGTGGTGGCCAAGAAGCTGCAGCTCCTTTTTGGAGATCCTCCTCGTGGTCGTGTAGGAACTTCTGCTGATCCTCAGGTGTTTTGATTCTTACTTTCCTTTCTTTATAAGTAAATGATAGTCCTTGTGGAAACTCCCACCTATAAGGAATTGCGTTATGTCTTAGCAATTTGGTCAGGTCTGTGTAAGTGGCCCTAAGATCCAATAGATGTTTGGGAATATCTCTGTAGATTTCAGCCTTTTTACCTTCTATCTCCAAGGATTTTTTAAAATGTAGGCCTAATATCTTATCTCTTTCCTCTCTTGATCTCAAAATAACCAAACAGTCTCTAGCCTTATCTTTCTTTACCGATCTTCCCAGTCTAAAGGCCGTCACGATTTTAAAATCTTTATCTTCCTCAATTCCCCAGAATTTGGAAAATAGAAGTGTCAGAAATCCCTCTAAGTTGCCTGCCTCCAATTCTGGGATGGCCCTTAACCTGAGATTATTTTCCTTACTTTTCAATTCAACCAGTGACAGGTAGGCTTGTTGTTCCCCTACTTGTCTTTTCAAAGGCCTAACTTCCCCTTTAATCTCATCAACTTTTCGGTTTGCCTGCTCTGCTTTTTGATTGGCTTCCACAGCTAATTTATAATTTTCAGCCGTAGCTCCTTGCAAATTGTCAATTGCCTGAGTATGCTGGGAAACCTGCTCAGTTAATTTACCAATAGAGGATGTGGCTTGGTCAATTTTTGTTGATTGATTGTCCACCTTTTGATTTAAAATTGCCAGTTGCTCCAGAATTTGTTTCAGGACTGATTCAGATCCTCCAGTTGCCATATCTTATGTAGCAGGCTGCTCGATTTCCTCCTCCTGTGCTGTTAGCACAGTTGGGACAGATGATCTGCGTTGATGAGTTAAAGTTGTTTGAACAAGTTGCACAGACTTCTTTTCTTTTTCTTTTCCTTTAGCTTTGGCTGCTCTTGTTTTCCCTGGGCCACTCATTCCACACCTGCCTCAGTTCAAGGTCAAATTGTCTTTTATTCCATGAGAGAGACAAGTTCAAAATATAAACAATTAAACCACAAGAAGTCTCAATAAAGTACAGTTCCCAGGCCTCTATGTCTCCACAATCCTCTAGGGGGAGTATTTCAAAGTTTCAAGAAAGGAAAGAACTCTTTTCCGCCATTGAAGTTCCTATAATCCCGTATTAAGTCTTTGTAATTCCTGAGTACAAAAGGAAGGTTCCCAAAGCTTTCTATTTCTTGATTAAAAGCCACAAGGTGTCAAGAATGGTCCCAGAAACAATGTTTAAACGTTAATATCTCAGTTTATGTAACAGTTTGAACTTCAGCAACAGTATCAGCAGTTTGACAGTTCTCTATTACACTCTGGCAGCCCGACGACTAGGTTGTCCCTTTTAACTCCGTATATCTCAGAAATAGGAAGAAAGTTCCAAAAATTAAGTCCACAAGCTTCACAAAAGTTTCCCTTTTAACTTCTAGAAACAAGGTCTGTCAATGCACCTTTGTTCTGTTTTTACGATCCTTTTTGGGCGCTACAGCGCACTTCAGCCCTTGCTTTGATCTAGTTAGCAGGATCGGAAGACGGACTTCCTGTTACTCGCCTCCCGTTTTCAGTCCAAATCCATAAAATTAGTCCAAAATTTAGTACCCCTTACTCACGGGTATGTAGCTGTCAAATTCGATGTTTTCAAGAAGAAAGGTCAGCGCTCATCGGCAGCAGCAGCGCGGCTTTGCATCCACGAAAAGAGCGATGAACTCACAGCGCCGCTCCCCCTTTCCCGTTCCGGAGCCCCTTACGGGGTTCCTTCTACGTTTCTGGGGGGGCTTTTGGCGCCCGCCGAGTCCCACGGCCACAGGCTCGCTCTGCCTGTGGTTTTTCTTGACGGGTCTCCGCTTTGCCGCAGCGGACGACCCTTTTTCGCGGAGCCCCTCTTCACAGGGTAAAGAGGACCGCCATTGCCGTTTTGCGCCGCCTCCGGAAGCACTGATCCCCATGGTTTTGAAGCACTGATCCCCATGGATCCTCACGCTTTTTGCATTGGCCCCCCCAACTCCCCGTCAAATCACACGTCATAGCCAGGGGCACAGTCTGCATCCTAAAAAACTTGAATCCACAGCTTCCTGGAAACACTGTAGCCCAAAAACGTGGTTTCAAAGCACGAATCCTTATGGATCCTCACTCTTTTTGCATTGGGCCATTCAAAACTCTCCGTCAAATCACACGTCATAGCCAGGGGCACAGTCTGCATCCCAAAAAACTTGGATCCACGGCTTCCTGGATACACCGTGGCCCAAAAACGTGGTTTCAAAGCACGGATCCTCTTCCGATAGATTTATTGCTTTATTGTTTGGCGCCCAGCCACGCTTCCCCTGCGAGTCTCTGCAGCTTCTGTTTACGCAGTGTGGCTTTGGAGCGGTCATAAAGCAATTAGCAGAATTACACAGCGTCTGTGGGTGAAAGGGCAGTAAATAAGTCCAGACGTTTCTTCTATCCTAATATCTCTTTATTGGGAACAAAATAGCGTATTTACAAACTCCAATTTCCATCTGATTCAAGCTGCATTTTCTCTGCGTCCTCTCTCAGCTTGCAGTGACGCAACAACCTGCTTTCGCTTTCCACTCAGCTCACAGCATTCCAAGCTGCTTTCGTCACGTCCTGGCGTACTTCCCTTGTACGCGCCTCCTCTCAGGCTCGAGGCACAGAAGGTTAACCCTTCACTACACCCAACACCCCCTCTTGTCTCGCGCCTGAGGGGAGAAGCGACCCTTGATCGTCCCAAACCCAGATCTTCGCAAAACTCTCCATGTCTTTGGAAGGAGAGTGGCTTCGTGAACCCATCAGCTAGGTTCTTGGCAGAGGGACAATACTTCAGTGCAACTAATCCCTCCTGAACACTCTGGCACACATTCCGAAAGCGAATGTCTAGGTGTTTAGTTCTAGCCTTGAACTGACCTGACTCTGCCAAACGCAGGCATGGTTGATTGTCCTCGAAAACACGTATCGGCAGACAATCCACTTCGCAGAGTTCCTGTACTAAGCAAGCATAGAACTCTACTTCTCTGCACACCTCTGAAAGAGCACTAAACTCAGCCTCAGTGGATGAGAGCTCTATAAGACTTTGCTTCTTGGACCTCCATCCAACTACTGAGTTCCCAAACTTCACCACTAGACCAGACACAGACTTGCGATCCTCAAGATTAGCCCAATCTGAGTCCACAAAGCAAGTCAGTTTGACTTCTCCTTGTGCTGGCAACCTAAGACAAAAGTCTTTGGTTGCCTGCAAATACCTCAGAACTCTCTTGATGCCATTCCAGGCTTGCACACTAGGGTTTGAAGCTTCCCTGCTGAGCAGATTGACAGCAAACGCTATATCAGGTCTGCTCCACTGGGATAAGTACAACAAACTCCCTAGGGCTGACTGAAACACTTCAGTATTTTCGAACGCAGCGCGTTCTACTTGCTGGCTGTCCTTCACAAAACTAGTCTCCATAGGACTTCTCACTCCTGCACAATCACTCATCCTCATTTTCTGAAGCAATTGCTCAATTTTGCCTTTCTGGCTGAGCAAGAAACTTCCATCCTGTGCACGCTCAACATTGACACCTAGGTAGGTTTTGACAGCACCAAGCTGTTTAAGCTTGAACCGTTTACCTAGCTCTTTGGCAAACTTCTCTGCCTGTTCATCTGTCTCTGAAAAGAATAACAAGTCATCAACCCAAATCTGCAAATACTCTTGTGTTGCACCTGATCCTCTCAAATAAAAGCAACTATCAGCAACACTTCTCCTGAAACCTAGTTCTTCTAAGGCTTCATTCAGGCACATGTTCCAGTTTCTAGCAGATTGACGTAATCCATAGATGGATTTGTGCAATCTCCACACAACATCCTGCCTCAAGTTCTCAAACCCCGGAGGAGGAATCATGTATAGCTCCTCCTGGAGATCTGAGTTTAGGTAGGCAACATCCACATCAAAGTGGTTTACCTTCCAGCCTCTCTGTGCTGCACAAGCTAAAAGCGTTCTCAGAGTCTCCGTTCATGATGTTGGCGAATACACCTCCGTGAAGTGTATTCCCCTTCTCTGAGTGAATCCTCGAGCAACTAACCTAGCTTTATACTGTGGCTCTCCAGCGTCAGTGGGTTTCAAGCGGTAAACCCACCTGCAACTCACAGCCTGCCTGCCCGGTGGCAACTCTGTGAGTGAGAACACACCTAGATCTTTCATGGACTTCATCTCTTTGTCCATTGCCCTGTGCCACTTACTTGCTTCTTCCTCAGGTAAACTCTGAATATCCTCGAAGGATTCAGGTTCACATCTTGCAGAACCTACCCAGACGCCTGAAGCGTCGTACCGATCAGGAGGCCTCCTTGTCCTCGCTGATCTCCTCAGTGTGACTCCTGGTGACCCTGCTGCTTCACTGGGTCCAGCTAAATCTTCCTCAACTTCAGTGTCTTCCCCCTCTGACCTGCTGCGCCTCTTGGGCCTTACAGCTGGTCCAGCAGGTGAAGAAGGCTCACTCTTTGGCTCAAACTTGACACTTGCCTGAGGAGGTGTTCTAGGTTCCCCCCTCTGAGGGATCCTGAGCTGTCCCTGCCTTGGACTCTGTCCCTGTGGTGGACCTTGTTGCTCTGGACCGTGGTCCCCAGCAACAAGTTCCTCTTCCTCCTCAACATCTGAGTCATAGAACGGCTGTGGAATCACGTCTGGATTAGCGTGCAGACGCTTCCAACTAGCTTGCTCACAGAACTCAGCGCTATTGCTGATAACCAACCTTGACTGGTTTCCACTTGGGTACGCAAACTGCCAGGCCTTTGAGCCAGGCTCATACCCTACAAAGATCATTCTTTTAGATCTTGGCTCACCTTTCTTGCGTAGAGCCTTTGGAATAAGCACCCAAGCCCCACAACCAAACACACGAAGGTAGTGTACCTTGGGCTTCTTTCCATGCAGCAAGAAATACGGTGTGTTTCCTACACTAGAGTTGTACACTCTGTTCTGCGTATGCACCACAAATCTCCAAGCCTCCGACCAATACTTTTGGGGTAGTCCTGCGTCCCACAGGATCGCAGACACAGCTTCCTGCACCGTCCTGTTCCATCTCTCTGCGACCCCATTCTGTTGCGGAGAGTAAGGAGCGGTTAATCGGTGGCTAATCCCCTTCTCCCTAAAGAAATCCTGTAAAGCAGAACCAGTGAACTCAGAACCTCTATCACTTTGAAAGCCACGAACTTTGGTGGAAAAGGTTACCTCAACTGCGGTGACCCAATCCCTGATCATTTTAGCTGCCTCCCCTTTAGTTTTCAGGTCCAAGCAGACCTCGAGAAATCATCAATCAGAAGCAAAGAATACTTTGATCCTCCCAGTGACTCAACTGACATGGGTCCACACAGATCTGCATGAATTAATTCAAAGGGTTGTGTGGTCTGTCTCTCTGACTTTGCATAGGAGCATGTCACAATTTTTGCCTGTTTACATGCATTGCTATCTAAAAATTTGTCACAAACATTAAATTTGCACCCTTGTGTCAACTCTGGTGCTTTCTGAAGATATCTCCAATTCAAATGGGTGAAGCGTCGGTGCCAAATATGTGAACAACCATGGTGAGGCGCTACATTCACACATTGGCCCTTCGCTTCTTCGGTGTCATCCTCTCCTGTAGAAAAAGGCACATTTACAGCAAACAAATTGCCTTTAGACTGCACTGTGTACACGTGTTTCCCATCCTTGGAAAACTCACATTTTGTACCTGCAAAAGAGACATGATAACCATCAGTGAGTAAATCATGCACACTTAATAAAAAGTTAGTTAAACCGGGCACTGTATAAGCTTTGACTTCATGCTTAAGAAAGGGACAGAAGAAAAAGCCTGTCTCAGTTAGTCTTTTTCTGCTTCCATCCGCAATCGTCACAAATTTCTCAGTTTTTACTGTCCTGCTATTTCTTAAAAGACCACTAGATGGCACCAGCGTATTTGTCGCTCCTGAGTCGATTATTACAGTGAGAAAGTCTTGTTGTTGACTTTCCTGGGTCGCCATGGCAACAATTTCCTCACTGCCCCCCTCCTTGGGGCCTCTGCAGATATCCTCTCTGGTTGTCACGGCAACAGACTCCCCCCAGCAGGAAGACTTGCCCACGACCTTCAGAGCTTCCGTAGATGCAACTCTCTCAGTTGCCATGGAGACTGGACTTGTCTCAGCGTTCCCACACAACTCCACAGCTCTTATCTCTACTTGCTGATGGTGGCCGGCCTTGAAGCCTCCAGCATGACTAGGCTTCAGCTCTTGGCGTAAGCAACTCTTGGCAGCTTTTGGAGAAAGAGGCGTCTCTGAGCTTTCACTGCTCACTGCCCCCCCCACTACTCACGGGGCTCCCAGGACGTTTTCCTGCACCCCCTCTGGTGGGTAAAGGGCTCCAAGCTCTTGGCCTCTCTCCTGGCTCCTCACACAGACACGTTGCAGCATCCATACAGCCCCCAGGCTCAGCAAAAGCACCAGCAGCATTGCCAGCAACAGCAACAGTCCCTTTGCCCCCCTGTGGGGGCTCACAGCTCTTCCCAGCTGTGTGTTGACTCTCAAGAATGTGGCCGGCGCCATCTTGCCTCTCCCTTTCGGATGCAGCCACGTCTTGGCCCTTGCTTCCCACCCCAGCTCCACAAGCCTCTCGGAGTGCTAGCCAAGCGGCCCCTGGCCTTTTTGCATCCAGGACAACTGGCACTAGATGAACATCCACATTTTCTGCCAAAAAAGCAAGCACATGCTTCTGCACTTCACTTTGCTCTGCAGCCCTCTTAGCCTCTGCTTTCCCAGCTGCGTTCTGTGGGGGCTGAACTACGTCCCAAAGCTGCTCCCCCACCAGCAAAAGCTCCACTTGAAAGCTCCACTGCAGCCAATTTTGGCTATCCAGTTTCTGACATGGCAGTTTAAACTCAAAGCCATGTCCATGGGGCTGAGCCATTGCCTCCCTTCCCTTCTGTTGGCCTTTCCAAAAGTACTCACTCAGCAGCCAAACCGGGCACTCCGGACGACGTGGCTCTCAGCTCCCTCTCCGTCAGCCTCCTCAGATCTGCCCTCTGCTCTCTTTGAAGCCTTGGCAGTCGATCAATCTGACGTTCAGTCTTTTAAAGTCTTCCAAACCCTTTCTCACACGCTTCACGTTGATCCATAACCTCTTCCGATAGATTTATTGCTTTATTGTTTGGCGCCCAGCCACGCTTCCCCTGCGAGTCTCCGCAGCTTCTGTTTATGCAGTGTGGCTTTGGAGCGGTCGTAAAGCAATTAGCAAAATTACACAGCGTCTGTGGGTGAAAGGGCAGTAAATAAGTCCAGACGTTTCTTCTATCCTAATATCTCTTTATTGGGAACAAAATAGCGTATTTACAAACTCCAATTTCCATCTGATTCAAGCTGCATTTTCTCTGCGTCCTTCTCTCTCAGCTTGCAGCGACGCAACAACCTGCTTTCGCTTTCCACTCAGCTCACAGCATTCCAAGCTGCTTTCGTCACGTCCTGGCGTACTTCCCTTGTACGCGCCTCCTCTCAGGCTCGAGGCACAGAAGGTTAACCCTTCACTACACCCAACAGATCCTCATGGATCCTCACACTTTTTGCATTGCCGCCCCCCAACTCACTGTCAAATCACACATCATAACACAGCCTGCACCACAAAAAACACGGAAGAATGGCTTCCTGGACACACCATGGCCCAAAAACAGGGTTTCAAAGCAATGATTCTCATGGATCCTCACACTTTTTGAATTGGACCAACCATAACTCACCATCAAATCACACATCATAACACAGCCTGCACCACAAAAAACACGGATCCATGGCTTCCTGGTCGCTTGATGGCCAAAAAACGTGGTTTCGAAGCACGGATCCTCATGGATCCTGACACTTCTTGCATTGGGCCAACCCTAACTCACTGTCAAATCACACATCATAGCTAGGGTTACAGCCTGCACCACAAAAAACTAGGATCCACGGCTTCTTGGCTGCTGCATGGCCCAATAACATGGTTTCGAAGCACGGATCCTTATGGAGCCTCACACTTTTTGCATTGGGCCAACCCTATGTTGCTTAGTCGTTTAGTCGTGTCCGACTCTTCCTGACCCCATGGACCAGAGCACGCCAGGCACTTCTGTCTTCCACTGCCTCCCGCAGTTTGGTCAAGCTCATGCTGGTAGCTTCAAGAACACTACCCAACCATCTCGTCCTCTGTTGTCCCCTTCTCCTTGTGTCCTCCATCTTTCCCAACATCAGGGTCTTTTCCAGGGAGTCTTCTCTTCTCATGAGGTGGCCAAAGTATTGGAGCCTCAGCTTCACGATTTGTCCTTCCAGTGAGCACTCAGGGCTGATTTCCTTAAGAATGGATAGGTGTGATCTTCTTGCAGTCCATGGGACTCTCAAGAGTCTCCTCCAGCACCATAATTCAAAAGCATCAATTCTTCGGCGATGAGCCTTCTTTATGGTCCAGCTCTCACTTCCATACATCACTACTGGGAAAACCATAGCTTTTACTATATGGACCTTTGTTGGCAAGGTGATGTCTCTACTTTTTAAGATGCTGTCTAGGTTTGTCATTGCTTTTCTCCCAAGAAGCAGGCGTCTTTTAATTTCGTGGCTGCTGTCACCATCTGCAGTGATCATGGAGCCCAAGAAAGTAAAATCTCTCACTGCCTCCATTTCTTCCCCTTCTATTTGCCAGGAGGTGATGGGACCAGTGGCCATGATCTTTGTTTTTTTGACGTTGAGCTTCAAACCATGTTTTGCGCTCTCCTCTTTCACCCTCATTAAAAGGTTCTTTAATTCCTCCTCACCTTCTGCCATCAAGGTTGTGTCATCTGCATATCTGAGGTTGTTGATATTTTTTTCGCGCAATCTTAATTCCGGCTAGGGATTCATCCAGTCCAGCCTTTCGCATGATGAATTCTGCATATAAGTTAAATAAGCAGGGAGACAATATACAGCCTTGTCGTACTCCTTTCCCAATTTTGAACCAATCAGTTGTTCCATATCCAGTTCTAACTGTAGCTTCTTGTCCCACATAGAGATTTCTCAGGAGACAGAGGAGGTGATCAGGCACTCCCATTTCTTTAAGAACTTGCCATAGTTTGCTGTCGTCAACACAGTCAAAGGCTTTTGCATAGTCAATGAAGCAGAAGTAGATGTCTTTCTGGAACTCTCTAGCTTTCTCCATAATCCAGCGCATGTTTGCAATTTGGTCTCTGGTTCCTCTGCCCCTTGGAAATCCAGCTTGCACTTCTGGGAGTTCTTGGTCCACATACTGCTTAAGCCTGCCTTGTAGAATTTTAAGCATAACCTTGCTAGCGTGTGAAATGAGTGCAATTGTGCGGTAGTTGGAGCATTCTTTGGCACTGCCCTTCTTTGGGATTCAGATGTAGACTGATCTTCTCCAATCCTCTGGCCACTGCTGAGTTTTCCAAACTTGCTGGCATATTGAGTGTAGCACCTTAACAGCATCATCTTTTAAAATTTTAAATAGTTCAGCTGGAATACCATCACTTCCACTGGCCTTGTTATTTGCAGTGCTTTCTAAGGCCCATTTGACTTCACTCTCCAGGATGTCTGGCTCAAGGTCAGCAACCACACTTTCCACTTTTGTCCTTTATTATGGTAATCTTTGTACGAAATGTTCCTTTCATTTCTCCAATTTTCTTGAATAGATCTCTGATTCTTCCCATTCTGTTGTTTTCCTCTATTTCTTTGCATTGCTCGTTTAAGAAGGCCTTCTTGTCTCTCCTTGCTATTTTTTTGGAAATCTGCATTCAATTTCCTGTATCTTTCACTATCTCCCTCGCATTTTGCTTGCCTTCTCTCCCCCGCTATTTGTAAGGACTCATTGGACAGCCACTTTGCTTTCTTGCATTTCCATTTCATTGGGATGGTTTTAGTTGCTGCCTCCTGTATAATGTTGCGAGCCTCCATCCATAGTTCTTCAGGCACTCTGTCCACCAAATCTAAATCCTTAAACCTGTTCCTCACTTCCACTGTGTATTCATACGGGATTTGATTTAGATTGCATCTTACCGGCTCAGTGGTTTTTCCTACTTTCTTCAGTTTAAGCTTGAATTTTGCTATAAGAAGCTGATGATCTGAGCCACAGTCAGCTCCAGGTCTTGTTTTTGCTGACTGTATAGAGCTTCTCCATCTTTGGCTGAAGAGAATATAATCAATCTGATTTCGATGCTGCCCATCTGGTGATGTCCATGTGTAGTCATTTCTTGTGTTGTTGGAAAAGCCTGATTGTGATGACCAGCTTGTTCTCTTGACAGAACTCTATTAGCCTTTGCCCTGCTTCGTTTTGATCTCCAAGGCCAAACTTGCCAGTTGTTCCTTTTATCTCTTGACTCCCTACTTTAGCATTCCAATCCCATTGTTTTAACAATGGCGTCACATGGTCTCCACCACAAGCTCCCATCTGGCCGTGGCATTCTGCACCAGCAGGAGCTTCCAAAGCAAGGGCAGCCCCAGTTAGAGCACATTGCAGTAATCTAGCATGGACTACAGTGGCCAGGCTATCCCTAGCCAGGAACAGCCGTAGTTGGCAAACCAGATAAAGCTGGTAAAAGGCACTCCTAGCCAGATACAATGGTACCTCGGGTTACAGACGCTTCAGGTTACAGACGCTTCAGGTTACGGACGCCGCTAACCCAGAAATAGTACCTCGGGTTAAGAACTTTGCTTCAGGATGAGAACAGAAATCGCGCGGCGGCAGGAGACCCCATTAGCTAACGTGGTACCTCAGGTTAAGAACAGTTTCAGGGTAAGAACAGACCTCCAGAACAAATTAAGTTCTTAACCCGAGTGACAGGGAACTGCCATCAGAGCCAGAGGCGGAGGGAAGGCTCCAGAGCGATGCCGGAGAGGGTCCCAGCAGGGAGAGAGGCAGCCCAGCTTCTGGGGAAGGAAATCAACGTAACACCAGGAGAGAAGGGGGGTAGATGGGGGAATCAGAGAAAAGGCTCCAGGACTCTTCACCGGAGACTAGTGGGGAGAGCACGGGTACTCCGCTGCCCCCACCCTCCCTGCGCAGAAGACTTCCGCGCAGGGAGAGTAGGAGGAGACTTGGCATCAAAGAACTTTTTTGCTGGAAGAAGTTTAAGAAACGCCCACTGATGGATTCTGCCAGCGACTGAGACAGCCACGAAGTGAAGGGCTGTCCAGACAGAAAGGGTTCAACCAGGCAACCAAGCCAAGAGTGGCGGCAACTTACGCACAAGCAACCCCCTAGAACCATTACACCGAGGTACCACTGTAAGAAACTTGGGCTGTCTAGTGACAAAGATGTAGACTGTCTCGCCAGAGTGGTGCATGCTCTGGTTATCTCCTGCTTGGACTACTGCAATGTGCTCTATGTGGGGCTACCTTTGAAGGTGACCCGGAAACTACAACTAATCCAGAATGCGGCAGCTAGACTGATGACTGGGAGTGGCTGCCGGGACCACATAACGCCGGTCCTGAAGGACCTACATTGGTTCCCAGTACGTTTCCGAGCACAATTCAAAGTGTTGGTGCTGACCTTTCAAGCCCTAAACAGCCCTGGCCCAGTATACCTGATGGAGCGTCTCTACTCCCATCCTTCAGTCCAGACACTGAGGTCCAGCTCCGAGGGCCTTCTGGCGGTTCCCTCACTGCGAAAAGTAAAGCTACAGGGAACCAGGCAGAGGGCCTTCTCAGTGGTGGTGCCCACCCTGTGGAATGCCCTCCCATCAGATGTCAAGGAAATAAGCACCTGACCTTTAGAAGACATCTGAAGGCAACCTTGTTTAGGGAACTTTTAAATGTTTGATGTTTTATTTTTTAATTATTATTATTCTTCATATTCTGTTGGGAGCCGCCCAGAGTGGCTGGGGAAACCCAGCCAGATGGACGGGGTATAAATTTTTATTTTTTAAATTATTATTATTATTATTCCAGGAGTGCCCCCAACTGTGCCCTGGCTCCTTCAGGGGGAGTGCAACCACATCCAGAACAGGAAACCTGTCAATTTCTGGAATATGAGAACAACCCACCAAACTACTCCATCGCCCCAGGATTCAAATGCAGTTTATTGTCCCTCATCCAGTCCACCAGTGCATCCTGACACTGACCCTAACTAGTCTAACTGCTACCAAATCTATCTCCCTTTTGTGAAAGAGGTGAATGTCAAGGATAGCGTGGAAAACCTGGTGAGCATCTTGCTCAAAAAAGCCCACAGTGACCTGGAGAAAGTCCGAGCCATTTGGATGCAGATCTGCCATCATATAGGTGATTTGTTACACAATAAACTTTTGTTATTTCATTAAGGAAAAAAGATATATGTTCATTGAATTGATTGATCACTCGCATCTTCTGAACGTTTGTAACCCACACGTGACTTTTGCAGACCCTTGTTCACTATGCATTTCGTGCTTTGGGGTGATAGTTCATAAATGTGTTTATTTCTCCAGTATATGATATGGAAGCCTTCTATGATGAAGCCAAGAGGGCTTCAGAGGCAGCAGATGTCCTGCAGTCAGGAAAAGGAATTTGGGACTTCCGGGTTAGCGCCTCCGGCAATGGCAGAGCTCCTCCGAACGGGAGGAACTTGTTCCGTGAAAAGTAGGGTCTGAACCGCCACGGCGAAGGCGGAGACCCACTGAAATCACAGGCGGAAGAAGCCTGTTGTCAGGGCTGCCTCTAGGTCCCAGCTCACAGAGGACCAACGCCAGGCTGATATTATGTACAAAAGTCTTTATTGAAGTATAATTTCCATTTTAAAGCCTACGTCTAGACTCTAGACAAGTCTAGCCTACGTCTAGACTCTAGTGCAACCCTACGTCTAGACTCTAGATAGGCGAAGTCCCCTCTGAGTCACTGCCCCTTCCGCACCAGTTTAAGATCCTAGCCCGGCTCCACCTCCTGCGCTGTTCCTTCCTCCTCTGGGTCCTTCTGCCCCCTGGGGTTTCCTCCCTCCTGGACTCTTCTGACGCTGACCCCCCCTGAGTCTTGCCCTTCCTTCCGGCGGGCTTTGGGACCTGGCTCCTATCCGGGCTACCTGCTGTGTCGCTCGTCGGTACATTTGAACTTGGTGCGCGCGCCCAGCCGGTGACTTTCCTCTTGACCGTTTCCCCGCTCTCCGATGGAGGCGTGGCCAATCCTGACTCATCTCCTCCCTCTGGTGGTGGTAAGACTGGTCCCGATGCCTGGGACTCCTCCCCCCCACTACGCTCCAGTGGGGACGCTGGTCCTGATTTCCAACTGCTGCTCAGGGAGTCCCTGCTGGCCCCTTCCTTCTGGGGTTTCCCCCTTGGCACCTCCCTTCTGGCCATCGGCGCTCCTCTCTGTGAATCTTCCGATTCGCTGGAGAGACTCGTGGACTCTCTCTGACCACTGTCACTGCCTACACCCCCCTCGTATTCCTCCTCCTCACTCTCCATTTGCTCCTTCTCCTGTGTCTCTGCTCCTGAACCCCTGACACCTGTGAACTTGGGATTCGGCTGGCACCCTTTGCGCCTCCCCTACTCACGGGGAAACCCTGTTTTGGGGATCCGGAGTGACATGGGGTGAGCAGCGCGGTGCTTTGAATCGACTGCTTCTTTCACGGAGTGAAGCCGCATTGCTGCTGCCGGAGAGCGCTGACTTTTTCCTGTGGACAATTGGACTTTAAACAACAACCCGTGAGTAGTACGGAAAATTGGATCTTTAAATACCTTAATTTGACATCGAACGGGGAAGGTTTAAAACAGGAAGTCCGCCTTCCCCTTTTGTAAATAGACTGAAGCAAAGAGCTTACAAGTTAAGGTCTTGGAAAGCCTTATGTAAAGGATTAAACTTCCATCGATTGAAACTATTAGACCCCCCCTTGGAAGTAGGAGAAGAGGGGGGGAATTTTGGACCATGTATCCTGAAGGAGAGAGTGATTAGAATTAAATTGCCACTGCTCTGAACCTGGGAACAGACTGACAGTGATTGACGTTTTGGGAAAGTTCATTGACAGCGAAGAGAACGGATGTTGACAGTCGGTTGAATAAGAGAAATATATTGTTTCCATTGTCCGCTTCTGCGTTTAAAAGGGAGGAAAAGTAACTGAAAATTGAAACCAACTTTACTTTTTGAACTTTCTTTGAAAGGATTGATACAAGTGGAGACTGTTTCCCTCTAGAGGGAGCTTTTGAAACTGTTACAAGAGTGGAGCTGGGAAATCTCCAGCTGCTTGATAAGAAGTGTGGGAGCTAGAGATTGACCTTGGACATTCGAGAATGTCGACAGGAGAAGCCTTAGTAAATGCATTTTGCAAGATAAACTATTTGCTGGAACAGCTGCATAAAAAATTGGATGTTATGATTACTAAAACTGACATTTTGGGACCAAAAGTGAGCACCAATACAGAAATTATTCAGGATTTGACACAGGAATCTATTTCAGCAGGATAAATTGCTGAAAAGGAGAAAGTTGCTGTTGTCGAACCTAAAGCAAGACAAGGGGGAGCCTTAGTCTTACAGAGGCAAATCGAAGACTATAAGTTGAGACCCTTTATGATTGAAACTAGAAAAAGTCAGACTCTGAAGATCGGAGCCTGGCCTGGACTGGAAAAGGAAAGTTGGAAAGATCCCTCTATGCAGGGATTAACTGACTTTTGGAATATGGACTTGGGTCAGGAGGAGATTGGAGCTCGGGGGCCTTTGGAGTTGGAGGAATTTTGAAATATGCCCTGAAATACCTTATGGATCCTAGCTTTAATTGTGGAAACTTAGCTGACCTGTCGAGAGGGAGTGGAGGTGTCGTTGGATTGGAGTTTCCTCGATATCTGCTCTTTAGCATCAAAGAATATGAAGAAGAACTGCAGAAGGGATGTGGAAAAGAGTTAAGAGCCTCGGACATAAGATCTCCAGGTTGATGGACTGTATGGAGTGGACGGAAGTGTCTGTCAGAGCCCGATACCGGGGAGAGGAGATGGTGGAAGAAGATTGGAAGATTTAAAATCTATATATAGAAATATTGTAAAATTAATGAGTGACAGGAAAATGTTGGAATGAATTTTTATGGCCTTAGTAGAAATGCTATAAGGAGTTAAGCTTAAATAAGTATACTAATTTTAATGGAAATAAGATTAAAAATATGTTAAGACATTTATATGATAGAAAATGGAGAAAGATGGAAAGGAATTGCTAAAACAATTAATGGAAGTGGAATACAAAGAGGGAGGTGAGAGGAGGTCGATGATATAAGGGAATGAAAGTTAGAATATGGAAAAGGTATGATGTATGTTTTTAAATTGTTTTTGTTTTGTTTTGTTTAGTTCATTGTGTTGGGTGATGTGTTGAGGCTGTGTTTTGTATGGTTTATATATTGTATTGTATTGTTTTATTTTTTTCTTGTTCTTGTTCTTTTTTTTTGTTTTTCTCTTTTCTCTCTTTTTCCTTTTTAAAAAGTAATAAATATAATTTTTTAAAAAAAGGAAAATGAATTTGTACGGGATTTTGTGGACTCTTTGAAGAAATGTGCAGGTGACTTCTTTCAGCCCCAGTTATCAGGTCAAGCAGTGGTTTTGTGGCAGGGATGATGGGAGTTCTGGGGAGCCACAGGTTCCCCAACCCTGCTCAATGGTTTGAATGTTCCTGAAGCAAATTTGCATGTATAGGGTTGTGTTGAATTCAGCTTTGAGCAGATCCACTGAAATCAATGGACTGTTTCTTGCGGAGAGGGGGCAGGCAGGTGTGGTGGACACCCTGGTCTTGAATGGGATAACTGTGCCAATAAAGGACCAGGTGCAAAGGACCGCCATGCTTATATAGCAGGCATGCAGAACCTTTGGCCCTCCAGACGTTGCTCAGCTGCAACTCCCATCAGGCCAAGCAAGCTTAGCCAATGGCCAGAAATGACAGGAGCTATACTTCAGCAACATCTGGATGGCCAAAGATTTCCTACATCTGTAATATGAAACAAAACAAAACAAACAAACAAAATACATAAATTCCTTCCAGTAGCACCTTAGAGACCAACTAAGTTAGTTATTGGTATGAGCTTTCGTGTGCATGCACACTTCTTCAGATACCATGCACACGGAAGCTCATACCAATAACAAACTTAGTTGGTCTCTAAGGTGCTACTGGAAGGCATTTTTTTTATTTTGTTTCAACTACGGCAGACCAACATGGCTACCTACCTGTAACTTGTAATATGAAAGAAAGAAATGAGGCAGGCTGTGGCCACAGTTGGGTCTGTTAGCACTACTGAGCCATGGCTTTTCTGAAAAGTAAAGTAGTGGTCCCAGGTGACACTCAAAATAATTCTATTTTTGCCATCAAAATCCCACAATGCACATCCCTAATGAGGCAGACCGGACAGGACAGGACAAGAACAAGTGTGAAATGCAATGAGCTGGGAAGGCTGTTGTTTGGCTTCTGAAAACAGCAAAGTGAAGGAGGACCTTGTTAAAAAGGAGGGAGGGAAGGAAGGAAGGAAGGAAGGAAGGAAGGAAGGAAGGAAGGAAGGAAGGAAGGAAGGAAGGAAGGAAATCAGCCACAGTCCCTTGATCACAAGGGTGTTGAGTGGCAAGTCCCCCTCCCCTCTTGAGAAATAAAGATACAGGACACGGTATATAAGGTTAATGGGCGAAACTTGGCCACAACTTTATTGATTGCAGGAATTGAGTGGTATTGGCTTAGGCATTGGTCCTATCAGCTAACCGGCTTCAGCCCAATTGCATGAAGACCAGTGAGGGTTAACCACCAGTAGGGGGAGTCCTGCTGATGTACATCAACTAGGATCTCCCCCAGGGTCACCGCTTGGGGGCGTGCCTTAGGCCCACACCTCCATATGAGGCAAGGAAAGAAGGGCTACACCTATGCTATTCATATAATCACTTATCAGTAATCAATATATTCATATATGCTCACACATAATCAGGGCTTACAGTATTTTTATAATCCATTTTGAATCAAAGGAAGCTGTGCCTTAGCTAACTGCAAACTGCTTGGAACAGCAAATTAGAAGCCGACCTTTCCCCTAGAAACATCCATGTACCCTGGACAAGGGGAAGACGTGAATCAGAGATACTGGTACAAAATCCCCTCAAATACAGGCTAAATTAATCCACAGAACAGGAAAAGCAAACCACAAAAACTCCAAAACTCCCTGTCCTGTCATAACTAGGGGAGAGGTTAGACAGAGCGTCACTGCAGGCAACGGAAAGCAGAAGTAGAACTCTGTGCTTGACCAGGAGCTGGAAGCATGGCAAGAAGCTCGCTAATTGGTTAAATTTTGCTGGCGATTCGTGACTGCCTCATGGTTGTCTCATGATCTGTGATTTGCTGTGATCTGCTCAGGTATAAAGACCTCTGGATTTCTGTCAAAGGGGGTCCCAGTTCTTTGGAAGAGATTCCAACTGGGTCCTTATTGCTTGGCAATAAACTTCACCTTCTTTTTCTCCATTGCTGCGTCTGCCTGATCCTTATTAACGCTAAGTGGGTACCTGCTTTACCTTCACGTGCTACATTTGGTGCCGTGACTTGGATCATACAGGCCAGTAGGGTATCTTTTTTACCCAAAAAGAGCCTTGTCCAAGCCGGGCGGGGGGGAGACGTCGTTGGATCTTGTTTCACCTCCCGGCGCCAATCGGACATCATTTCCGACGGAGAGAGGCAACCGCCGTCGGCGTGGACTCCCATCAGGCAAAAGGCAACGCGACCAAGGGAGAATTTGAACGTGAGCCAACAGGAAAAGCACACCAGGAAAGGAACTCACGGTGAGTTGAGATAATAACGAGTGATTGATCACCACTCTGAGCTGTCCATCAGTATTCTCCCATTAAAAAGGGAAAAGGGGAGAAGAAGCTGGGCAAGCCAAGGGAGGAGGAATAAGGTTTCTGCAGTAAGAGGTTTGGGAGAAAAAAACAGCTGTGGGGGTGTGTGATATTTTTAAAAGTGCTGTGAGTGATTCTCTGCCAAGTTGTTTTCACCGCAGGCAAAGGGGGGCGAAAGGGCTGTGTGTGTGTGGTTGAATGAAAGAGCGTCCCGGGACCATGTGGTTTGAATGAGCAAGGACTGTGTTGAAAAGGAAGAGTGTTTTGAAAAAGGCAGACTGTGAGTAAGCTGAGAAGGGCTTCAGTAAAAGCGAGGAGGAAGGGTGCTGTGGTTTTTTCCTTGTTTTTATTTTTGAAAGCTGCCTGGCTGAAAAGTGTTTTGCCTGGTGAAAAGGGAAAGCTTTTTGCAAAAGACAATGGGGGGAAAATGTTCAAAAAATGTTCAAGCCTCTACACCACTAGAATGTATGATAGAGAATTTTTAAAAAGCCTTCCCGGAAGAAGCAGGAGAGGTCAGACCTAGTAAGGAAATTTTAAAGAAATATTGTCAACTAGACTGGCCCCGCCAGGTTAAAAAATGGCCGTCTGGAGGAAGTTTTAATATAGAATTATGTCGGGCAGTTTTGGATTCAATAATGCGAGAACTGGATCTATATAAGGAGCAGTATTTTTATATCAATAAATGGATTACAATATGTTTAAAAAATCCAGACTGGCTCAGAATGAATAGAGGAAGTGGTAGCAGCTGTGAGATTTTCGCTGTAAGGTAGGGAGCCAGGAAAACCACAAATTCTTCTGCAACTGACAGGAAAATTTATGTTGCTCCTCTGGAGGAAGAGGGACTTCCCCCCCCCCCATATAACTATACCAACAGAAATCCAGCGATACTGCCACCTCCTGGACCAGTACCGGCAGCTCAAAATATACCGGCAGGACAATCCCAACAGATCCCTATGCCCAGCCGATCTCAGCCAGCTATAAATAATTCTCTGCAAGCCACAAATAGTACCTTACTGGCTGCCCCACCTTCTCAAGCATCGCTGGATGTGCCTAGCCTTTCAGATTTGCCTTCCCAGCCAAAACAAACTGCGGCTTTTGATCAAAGCACGCTACCCTCCCCTCCCGAGGAAAAATTCAACCAGGACATGTCAGCCTGGCAGACACAGGCAGAGGGAGCGGAAGGAGGAACCAGCACATTTCAAATGTCTGGAGCATGGGGAGAACAAATTAATTCATTGAAAACCCCAGAAAGCCGTGACAGTTCAAAATTATGGAAATTGATGGATGCTATTACAGATTCTGGGCAGAAATTGGTCCTAAAAATGAGAGAAACTGATTTGCCTAGCACATCTCAAAGCCCGGCCTCGCCTGGTTTTCCTAAGGGAGGTTACTACTGACGAAATAACAAGGGGGCACCTGCCCCAATGCTTCTCCTGAGGGCAATCCTAGGGCCCCAAGACCCACGTCCTGTGGATGGGCAGGGCAGACCAATGGGACCCTGGCCTGCAAGAACTGTCACTCTCCAATACGTTCCTTTTACAACAACAGACTTATTGAATTGGAAAACACATACGGTACCCTTTTCTGAGAAACCTCAGGCCATGCTAGATTTGGTTGCTTCCATTATGGTAACCCATCTGCCTACATGGCAGGATTGTAGACATCTTTTAATGACCCTTTTTACCCCTGAGGAGAGGAGAAGAATAGATACCACTGCAGATAACAATCTCAAAGCGCAGGTGCCCAATTCTGAAAATAACCCGGATGCTTGGCTTCATGCCAGATATCCACTTTCAGATCCAGGTTGGGATCCTGATAGGGACAAGGACGCTTTGGACAATTATCGGCAGGAAGTTTTAAAAGCTATAAAGGGTGCTGCCAGGAAGCCTACAAATATCTCTAAGGTCTCTGAAGTTGTTCAACATAGTGATGAATCTCCCTCCAACTTTTTGGAACGCTTAATGGAGGCATATAGGATTTATACCCCTTTTGACCCAGAAGCCCCAGCAAGTAAGCAAATGGTAAATGCGGCATTTGTGGCTCAGAGCGCTCAGGACATAAGAAAAAAATTACAAAAATTAGACACCTTTGAAACATTGCAAATGGAACAGCTCCTAGCAATAGCCCAAAAGGTTTTCCTAAACAGGGAGAATGAGGTTAAGAAGGACAGAGTTCGGGAATTGAAGCAAAAGGCAGTGTTTTTGGCTGCAGCCATCAGCCAAGGCTAAGCATTTGATGCAGGTGCCCAAGGGAGAGGTTCAAATAGGGCACGTGGAAGAGGAAGAGGAAGGGGACTGCCATTGGGAAGAAATCAGTGTGCAATTTGCAGGAAGGAAGGTCATTGGAAACAGGAGTGCCCTGATGCAAGGGAAACAGAGGGAGAAGGTGGATTCAGGGAACAGAGGGGACGTGGACGTGGATGGGGATCGCAGCGTGGAAGGATGCAAGCAGGAAGATATGTGAGGAACAGAGGAAGTAGCAGAGATTTTGTTGGATTAGCGCAATTGGAAGAATATGAGAATGAGAATGCATAGGACAGACCGGGCTCAACGCTTTCTTTAGGCTCCCAAGAGCCCATGGTCTCGGTCAAACTGGGGAGCCGCTTAGTAAATTTCATGATAGACACAGGAGCCCAATTTTCGGTGCTGACGAAGCCATTTAAAGCAAAAAGCAACCAAGCAGTAACAATTGTGGGGGCCACTGGCAATAGGGTCCTTAAACCGTTTTTGCAACCTCAAGAATGCCAGATTTCACATCAATTTCTGTATGTGCCTGAATGCCCCTTACACATCAATTTCTGTATGTGCCTGAATGCCCCATTCCCTTGCTGGGACGCGACTTTCTGTCAAAAATTCAAGCCCAAATTACCTTCACACCAAAAGGGGCAGAAATGAAATTACCCCAGGCTGCTACAGGGATTGTTACAGTAGAGGTCCCTAGAGAAGAGGCCTGGAAAATGATGATGGCTTTATCAAATAAGGACCCCCCAAAGGGAAATATCACAGATTCCTAAAAATCTGAGAACCCCACCTGGAGTATGGGCAGAGGACAACCCACCAGGCATGGCAAAGAACATAGCACCATTCATAATAACCCTAAAGCCAGGGGCAAAGCCAATAGCAACTCGGCAGTACCCTATCCCAAGACAAGCAGCTGAGGGAATGCAGATGCACATAGACAAGTTTTTGCAATATGGACTTTTGGTAAAGTGCCAGTCCAGCTGGAATTCTCCACTTTTTCCAGTGCGTAAGCCTAATTCTGATCAGTTTCGCCCAGTCCAAGATCTGAAAAGGATAAATAATTTAATTCAGACTCTGCATCCCTGTTTGCCCAATCCTTATAATCTCCTAGGATTAATTCCATCAGAGGCAACAGTGTTTACAGTGTTGGACATAAAAGATGCATTTTTCTGTTGCCGTGTTGCATCTCAGAGCCAGCCAATTCTTGCATTTCAATGGGAGGATCCTTACAAGGGGACAAAACCCCAGTTAACATGGACCAGATTGCCTCGGGGATTCAAGAATTCGCCAACACTTTTTGGAACAGCCCTAGCCCAGGATTTGTCTAAATTCCCATCAGTACCTGGGAAAATGATTCTTCTTCAATTCCTGGATGATTTATTACTTGGATGTGATAGCTATGAGACTTGTAAAAAGGCTACAGAGGATTTGCTTTCTCTCCTTTGGGAGGCAGGATACAAGGTGTCTTGGAAAAAGGCTCAAATTTGCCAAGAGACAGTGAAATATTTGGGTTTTCACATTTCTCACCAGCAGAGGGCGTTGGGATCCGAAAGGAAGGAAGCCATATGTATCATTAAGGAACCCACAAGCCACCGGCAATTGCGAGGTTTTTTGGGGGCAGCAAGCTTTTGCCATATTTGGATCCCAGATTTTAGCACCCTAGCAAAGCCTCTTTATGAAAGCACAAAAGGCAGAGAGAATGCTCATTTTGAGTGGCATGCAGAGCAAAGGAAAGCTTTCAATACCTTAAAATCTAAACTGATGCAGGCACCAGCCTTAGCCTTGCCAAATCCGGATAAAGCCTTCTATCTCTTTGTTCATGAACGAAGTGGAGTAGCAGCAGGGGTCTTGACTCAGATATTGGGAAGTTGGAAGAGACCTGTAGCTTATTTGTCAGAACAGCTGGACGCAGTGGCAAAAGGATGGCCACCTTGTATGAGATCAGTAGCTGCAACAGCCTTGTTGGTCAAAAAGGCATTTAAATTCACTTTTGGACAGGAAATTAATGTGAATGTGCCTCATGCTGTTTTAACATTAATAGAATACAAGGGAAGTTATTGGCTTTCCAACGAGCGCATGGCAAAATACCAAGGGCTTTTATGTGGTAACCCACAAGTACATTTGCAAGTTGTAACCCCCTTCCCGAGTAAGTGGACCATGAGCCTCATGATTGCATTCAAGTAATGGACGCAATTTATTCTAGCTGTCCAGATTTGCAGGATGAGCCTTTAAAAGACCCAGATGTAGAATATTTCACAGATGGAAGCAGTTTCATAAAGGAGGGGCAAAGGAGGGCTGGATATTCTGTGGTTACTCAAACTGACGTCATTGAAGCACAGCCTCTGCCAATTTCATCCTCAGCGCAGAAAGCAGAACTTGTGGCTTTAACCAGAGCTCTTCAGCTAGCAGCTGGCTGTCGCACAAACATCTACACAGACTCAAAGTTTGCTTTTTTAACCTTACATGCCCACGGAGCCTTGTGGAGGGAAAAGGGGCTCATTGGAGCAAAGGGAAAAGCTCTGAAACATGGCTCGGAATTAGAGGCTCTTTTGGAAGCTGTATGGGCTCCGAGAAAGGTTGCGGTCATACATTGCCGAGGCCACAGCAAGGAAACCACAAAAACAGCAAAGGGAAATCAGTTTGCAGATCTAGCTGCAAAACGGGCTGCTCTATTGCCACCGCCACCTGCCTCTATAACCGCTTCTCTTTTTCCTACAGCAGTTGATGTAGAGCAAATAAAACCCATTTACACAGAGGCAGAAGCAAAATGGGCCCTACAAGAAGGGGGGGTACAGAATCCCACCACAGGATGGATGGCTTATCCTACCAGACCAGTGAGTATTTGTCCCAGAAGCCTTAGGCAGGGACATAGTAAAACAATATCGTGAGTCCACTCACTATGGGTCCACAGCATTGCGGGAAAGCCTGAATAGGCAATTTTACATAACTAGGATATCCCAGCTGGCAGAAGCAGTATCACGCGCATGCCTTCTGTGTGCAAAAAACAACCCCAAGCAAGGCCCAGTGCCTCCACCAGGAATACAGCAAACAGGCTTAATGCCAATGGAGAATTTAATAGTGGATTTCACGGAAATGCCCAAGGCAAGAGGGTTTAAAGCGCTTTTGGTCTTCACATGCTCTCTTACGGGCTGGCCTGAAATTTATCCCGCTAGAACAGAAAAGGCCCAGGAAGTCGTAAAACGCCTCCTAACAGAAATCATCCCAAGGTTTGGTCTACCAAGATGTATAGGCAGTGACAATGGTCCAGCTTTCGTTGCATCAATAGTGGATGGTGTATGCAAAGCCTTACAAATACAATGGAAACTACACGCGGCCTATAGACCTCAAAGGAAAAACAGAAAGGATGAATCGGACTCTCAAAGCACAGTTAGCAACATTGTGCTAGGAAACTCATTGTAAATGGGTAGACTTGTTTTTTTTAATAAATAATATTTATTAAGAGTTTAAAGATTACAAAAAGAAAGAAAAAGAATTAAACAGATCAATATAATACAATCCAAAAACAGAAACAAAAACACTACATAAAACATTGAATTAACAAAACAAAACAAGAACAATTAAAAACACTTCCAATATTTTCAAGCTTATCTTTCATTCACTTGTTTCATTGACTTCCTCACGCCTCCCTTTTTGTATTCCACTTCAATTAACTGTTTCAGCAACTCCTTTCCATCTTCCTCTGTTTTCTGTCCTGTAATTAATCTTAAAGTATTCTAAACTTGTTTTTTCCCTTTAATACATTAACAGTCTATCTGTACCTAGTTCCTTATAACATTTCTGCCAAAGCCATATGACTTCATTCCACCATTTTTCTAAAGCTCATTAATTTTGCAATATTTCTGTAAATAATCTTTAAATTTTTTCCAATCTTCTTCCACCGACTCTTCTCCCTGGTCTTGGATTCTGCCAGTCATTTCCACCAATTCCATATAGTCTATCAACTTCATCTGCCATTCTTCCCGGGTGGGTAAATCTTGCGTCTTCCAATACTTCACGATGAGTATTCTTGCTGCTGTTGTTGCATACATAAAGAAAGTTCTGTCCTTCTTTGGCACCAATTGGCCGACCATGCCCAGGAGAAAGGCCTCTGGTTTCTTCAGAAAGGTATATTTAAATACCTTTTTCATTTCATTGTAAATCATCTCCCAGAATGTCTTAATCCTTGGGCATGTCCACCAAAGGTGAAAGAATGTACCTTCAGTCTCTACATTTCCAACATTTATTTTCGGGCAAATGGTAAATTTTTGCAAGAATGACTGGTGTCATGTACCACTTGTAAATCATTTTCATTAAATTCTCTCTTAGGGCATTACATGCCGTAAATTTCATACCTGTGGTCCATAACTGTTCCCAGTCAGCCATCATTATGTTATGTCCAACATCTTGTGCCTATTTAATCATAGCAGATTTCACCGTTTCAACAGCAAGTTATACATTCTTGACAAATTCTTAATTTTGGGATCTAACAATTCTGTTTCCAATTTTGATTTTTCCACCTGGAAGCCAACTTTTTTATCCAAATTATATGCCTCCATTATTTGGTAATAATGAAGCCAATCTCGCACTTTCTTTTTTAATTTTTCAAAACTCTGCAATTTTACCCTGTCTCCATCTTGTTCCAAAATTTCCCAATATTTCGGCCATTTGGCCTCCATATTGAGTTTTTTCTGTGCCTTCGCTTCCATTGGTGACAACCATCTTGGGGTTTTATCTTCTAACAAGTCCTTATATCTTATCCAAACATTAAACAATGCTTTCCTAACAATATGGTTTTTGAATGCCTTATGTGCTTTTACCTTATCATACCACAAATATGCATGCCAACCAAATACGTTGTTAAAACCTTCTAAATCCAGCACATCAGTGTTTTCAAGAAGCAGCCATTCTTTCAGCCAGCAAAAAGCAGCTGATTCATAGTAAAGTTTAAGGTCTGGCAGGGCAAATCCACCTCTTTCTTTAGCATCAGTTAATATCTTAAATTTTATTCGAGGCTTCTTGCCCTGCCAGACAAATCTGGAAATGTCTCTCTGCCACTTCTTGAAACAATCCGTCTTGTCTATGATTTGCAATGTTTGAAACAAGAACAACATCCTTGGCAATACATTCATTTTTATCACAGCAATTCAGCCTAACAATGATAACTTCAAATTTGACCATATTTCTAAGTCCTTTTTCACTTCAATCCAACATTTTTCATAATTATCCTTAAACAGATTCACATTCTTGGCAGTCATATTAACCCCTAAATATTTCACTTTCTTGACCAGTGTTAATCCTGTCTCTTCCTGGAACTTCTCTCTCTCATTCAGAGTTAATTTTTTCTCTAAAACCTTAGTTTTCATTTTGTTTAACTTAAAACCTGCTACCTGTCCAAATTCTTGAATCAGTTCCAGTACCCTTTTAGTACTAGATTCTGGCTCCAGTAAAGTCAATACTAGGTCATCAGCAAATGCCCTCAATTTATACTGTTTAGCTCCCACTTGTATACCTTTAACCAATTGGTCCTTTCTAATCATATTTAGCAAAACCTCCAGGACCGATATAAAAAGCAGTGGAGAGATTGGGCAACCTTGTCGTGTTCCTTTCTCAATCTTAAACTCTTCTGTAACTACATTGTTCACAATTAATTTTGCTTTTTGTTCTGAATAAATTGCACCTATACCATTTTCAAAACCTTGACCTACCCCCATCCCCTGTAAATTCTTCTTCATAAAGCTCCAAGAAATATTATCGAAAGCTTTCTCAGCGTCCACAAATATCAAAACTGCCTTAGTATTAATATTCATTTGTAGTTTTTCTAAAATGTTAATTATATTCCTCATATTGTCAGACAGATGTCTGCCCGGGAGAAAGCCCGCTTGGTCTTTATGAATTTCTTCTACTAACACCTTTTTAAATCTTTTAGCCAAAATATCTGCAAAAATTTTGTAATCCACGTTAAGCAGTGATATGGGGCGGTAATTCTTAAGCTGTGTCTTTTCAGTCTCTGTTTCCGGTATAAGTGTAATATAGGCTTCCTTCCACGACTCTGGTGCCCTTTTCCCTTCCAATATTTTATTACAGACTTGCTTCAATGGTTGTATTAGCCATTCTTGTATCACAATAGAAAAAAAGAATACCATACAAATAAAAAAAGAAAAAAAAAGATCAAGGAAAAAGGAAAAGCAAAAGCAAAAAACACATCAAACCTTCACATAATATATCTTTCATTTGCTTGTTTCCTTGACCTCCTCCCACCTCCCTTTTTTGTATTCTAATTCAGTTAAATATTTCAGCAAATCCTTTCCCTCTTTATTTTATCCTTATAATCCATCTTAATACACTATAATTTTACATTCTCTTCTTTTAACAATCCGTTTTTGCTTTTGCTTTTTTAATCTTATTTCTCCTTAAAATTAATATATCTATTTGAACTTAAACTCTTAAAACATTTCCACTAGGGTCATAGAAATTTCATTCCACGATTTTTCTCTCCCTCATTAAATTTTTACAAAATTTCCAAATATAAACTTTAAATTCCCAAACTTCTTTTTTTTTTTATAAATATTTATTAAAGTTTTTAAATATAAATGCACAAATAATAAACAATCTTACTTCTATCACAACAATTTCATCACTTCTTTGGACTCCCTCGCGTCTCCCGCTCCCATTTACATCGTTAAAAGTTTTTTTCCAAACAAATTATCAACTTGTTTACAATCTCATGTCCACTCATTCAAATATAATCTAGCACTTCTCCCAAAAAATTTTATATTTTCTTTAGTCTCACTTATCATCAAATTTAAATCTAATTTAGTGGTGGCCAATTTTTTATAATCTAGCATCCTTCTTAACATTCAACCAAATTACAATGTTTTTGTAGATACATCTTGAATTTCTCCCAGTCTTCCTCCATCTTCTCTTCTCCCAGATCACGGATTCTGCCAGTCATCTCGGCCAGTTGCATATAGTCCATCAGCTGCATCTGCCACTCTTCCAGTGTGGGTAGATCTTGAGTTTTCCAGTTTTTTGCGATGAGAATCCTTGCTGCCGTTGTTGCATACATAAAGAATGTTCGGTCCTTCTTTAACACCTTCTGGCCGACAATACCCAGAAGGAAGGCCTCTGGTTTCTTAGTGAAGGTATACTTAAATACCTTTTTCAGCTCATTATATATCATTTCCCAGAAGACCTTCACCTTAGGGCATGTCCACCAGAGGTGAAAGAATGTTCCTTCATTTTCTTTACATTTCCAACATTTATTATCAGACGAATGGTATATTTTGGCAAGTTTAACTGGGGTCATGTACCATCTATATATCATTTTCATTACATTTTCCTTCAGAGCATTACATGCGGTGAAGTTCAGCCCAGTGGTCCACAACCTTTCCCAGTCCTCAAACATAATGTTATGCCCAATGTCCTGTGCCCATTTTATCATAGCCGATTTAACCATTTCGTCTTGTGTATTCCATTTTAACAGCAAGTTATACATTCTAGATAGTACCTTGGGCTTTGGTTCTAACAATTCTGTTTCTAACTTCGATTTCTCCACCTGGAACCCTAATTTTTTGTCATTTTTAAAAACTTCTTTAATCTGAGCATAATGTAACCAGTCTCGCACCTTATCCTTCATTTTCTCCAAACTCTGCAATTTCCAATTGTCTCCATCTTTTTCTAATATTTCCCAATATTTTGGCCATTTGGCCTCCATATTGGGTCTTTTTCGGGCCTTAGCCTCCAGAGGTGAAAGCCACCTTGGGGTTTTATTTTCCAATAAGTCTTTATATTTTGTCCAGACATTAAACACTGCTTTCCTGACAATATGGTTCTTAAAGGCCTTATTGATCTTAACTTTGTCATACCATAAGTATGCATGCCAACCGAAAGCATTGTTAAAACCTTCCAGGTCCAGTACATCAGTGTCTTCGAGAAGTAGCCAGTCTTTTAGCCAGCAGAAAGCTGCGGCTTCATAGTACAACTTTAAGTCCGGCAGGGCAAAGCCCCCTCTTTCTTTCGCATCTGTTAATATCTTAAACTTAATTCTGGGCTTTTTGCCCTGCCAGACAAATTTAGATATATCTTTCTGCCACTTCCGGAAGCACTCCGTTTTGTCCACAATCTGTAATGTTTGAAACAAAAACAACATTTTTGGCAATACATTCATTAAATTCCCAAACTTCTTCCACCGTCTCCTCTCCCTGGTCTCGGCCTCTGCCGTCCCTTCTGTCAACTCCAAACAGTCCATCAACCTGGAGATCTTATATCCGAGGCTCTTAACTCTTCTTCACGTCCCTTCTGCCGATCTTGTTCATGATCTTTAGTGCTAAAAAGCAGATCTCGGGGGAGCTCCATCCCAACAATGCCTTTATTCCTTCTTAACAGGACAGCCAGATTTCCATAGTTAAAGCTAGGATCCATAAAGCATTCCAAATCTTGTTTCAAAATTCCTCCAAAACCAAAGGCCCCAAAAGCTCCAATCTCCTCCTGACCCAAATCCATATCCCAAAAGTCAATTGATCCCTGCATTGGGGAATCTCGCCAACTTTCCTTTTCCAGACCAGGCCAGGCTCCAATCTTCAAGATCTGTCTTTTTCTAGTTTCAATCATAAAGGGCCTCAATTTGTAATCCTCAATTTGCATCTGTAAGGTTAAGGCTCCCCCTTGTATTACTTTAGGTTCGACCACAGCAACTTTCTCCTTCTCCTTTTCAATGATTTGTTCAGTCATGATAGATTCCTGTGCCGGATCCTTGACAACTTCTGTGTTAATTCCCACTTTTTATCCCAAGATGTCAATTTTAATAGCCATAGCATCTATCTGTTTATGAAGCTTTTCCAGCAAATAGTTTGTCTTATAAAATGCAGACACTAAATCTTCCCTAACCGACATTCTTGGGATGTTCAAGGTCAAACTCTGGTTTCTCACAGTCCTTATCTTACAGCTGGATGCCTCCGCTCCACTCTTGTAACAGTTTCAACAACTCAGTCCTTTCCAACACAGTTCCAAAGGTGAAAAATAGTATCAATTTTCAGTTACTTTTTCTTCTTTTAAAACACAGAAGCGGACAATGGAAACAGTATCTTTCTCTTATAGCTAGCTGTCAAATATGTACTGTTCACCGTCAATGGACTTTTTCCATTTTTTTTTCCTTTTTGCAGCCCGTTCCCAGCTTCAGAGACGTGGTAATTTAGTTTTCCACTCTCTCCTGCAGGCACACTTGATCAAAATTTTCCCCCTCTTCCCCTGCTTCCAAGGGGGATTTAATAGTTTCAATCAATGGAAGTTTGATCCTTTACATGAAGCTTTCCAAAACCTTAGCTTATGAATACTTTGCTTCAGTCTATTTACAAAAAGGGGAGGCGGACTTCCTGTTTTGAGCCTTCTCCGTTCGATGCCGAATTAAGGTATTTAGAAATCCAATTTTTCCGTTCTACTCACGGGTTGTTGTTTAAAATCCAATTGTCCACAGGAAAAAGTCAGCGACAGCAGCAATGCGGCTTCACTCCGTGAAAAAAACGGTCGATTCAAAGCACCGCACCAGTCACCCCACGTCGCTCCGGATTCCCGATACCGGGTCTCCCCGCGAGTGAGGGGGGGCGCAAAAGGTGCCAGCCGAATCCCAAGTTCACAGGCTCTTCCGCCTGTGATTTCCAAGGGTCTCCGCCTTCGCCTTGGCGGTTCAGACCCTGCTTTCCACGGAGCAAGTTCCTCCCGATCGGAGGAGCTCCGCCATTGCCGGAGGCGCTAACCCGGAAGTCCTGTATTAGCCATTCTTTCAAAGATCTATAATATCTTGAAGTCAAACCATCCGGTCCTGGAGATTTACCCAATTGCATGTTCTGTATGGCCCCTTCCACTTCCTGATCCGTTATTTTATAATTCAACATTAACTTATTTTCCTGAGAGATTTTCTGTAGACCATTTGTTTTCAAAAATCGATCAATGTGTAAATGGTAGACTTGTTGCCTATAGCTTTGTTTAGGATCAGATGTTCACCAACAAAGAGACTGAAACTCCCCTTTCAAACTTTTGTATGGGAGACCCCCTCCAATAGCCACAGGAATTACAGCAGACTTAACTCAGGTGGGGGGGCAGATAACAGCAGAGCAAATCCAGGCTCTTTGTCGTATTTCTCTTGATTTAAACAGGTGGTGTCTCGAACGCACGCCCATCAGCCTGGCCGATCCAGTCCATCCTTTCCGCCCGGGAGACCAGGTTTGGGTACGAGAGTGGAAAAGCGAACCACTGACGGCTCGGTGGAGAGGTCCCTACACAGTGCTGCTGGCCACGCCTACAGCGGTAAAGGTAGTGGAAGTAACCCCATGGATTCATCATTCTCGTCTGAAGCGGTCTGAGGGTCACTGGAACTGTGAGCTGAACCCGTCTGACCCTCTGAAGTTGAAGCTCACCAGGAAGCCCTGCACCTAGCCCCTCCGGAGGCGGGCAGGAGCACGGGCAACGGGACTACAGGTCTGCTCTCACTGCACCCAGAAGCCAGTGAGTCTATGCACACCGGAAGATTTGGGAGCTGCACCAGCGTATGGGAGGACCCCTACCAGTTAAAATATCAGTCAATCCCAGATTTCAGCCAGACTTTGCATATAAACTGTAATGGTTCTAGGGGTTGCTCGTGCATAAGCCGGTGCCAACACCTGGCTGGGTTGCCTGAGTGAACCTTTTCTGTCCGGACAGCCACTCACCCCTGGCTGTCTCAATAGCTGGCAGAATCCGGGACTTCCGGGTTAGCGCCTTCCGGCAATGGCGGAGCTCCTCCGATCAGGAGGAACCGGCTCCGTGAAAAACAGGGTCTGACCACCACGGCGATGGCGGAGACCCCTAGAAATCACAGACGGAAGAAGTCTGTGAACCTGGGATTCGGCTGGCACCTTCAGTGCCCCCCTACTCGGGAATCTGGAGCGACGTGGGGTGAGAGGCGCGGTGCTTTGAATCGACCGCTTATTTCACGGAGCGTAGCCGCATTGCTGCTGTCAGAGAGCACTGACTTTTTTCCTGTGGACAATTGGATTTTAAACAACAACCCGTGAGTAGAACGGGAAATTGAGCTTTTAAATAATTTAATTTGGCACCGAAAGTGGAAGGTTTAAACAGGAAGTCCACCTTCCCTTTCTGTAAATAGACTGAAGCAAAGTAGTTATAGAGACAGAATTGTTAGAGCCAAAAAATAAACTACTTTCGAGAATGTATAACTTGCTGCTTAAATGGAATACACAGGATGAGACAGTCAAATCCGCCATGATAAAATGGGCGCAGGACTTGGGGCACAACATTATGTTTGAAGACTGGGAAAGGTTATGGAACACCGGAATGAAATTTACGGCATGTAGTGCCTTGAAGGAAAATATTATGAAAATGATATACCGGTGGTACATGACCCCAGTCAAACTTGCTAAGATATATCACCTGTCTGACAATAAATGTTGGAAATGTAAAGAGGCGGAAGGGACATTCTTTCACCTCTGGTGGACTTGCCCGAAAGTGAAGGCCTTTTGGGAGATGATTCATAATGAACTAAAAAAGGTACTTAGATTTACCTTACCTAAGAAACCGGAGGCCTTTCTTCTGGGCATTGTGGACCAGAGAGTACTTAAGAAAGATAGAACTTTTTTTATGTATGCTACCACAGCAGCAAGGATCCTGATTGCTAAGCATTGGAAGACACAAGATTTACCCACGCTGGAGGAATGGCAGACGCGGTTGATGGACTATATGGAACTGGCCGAAATGACTGGCAGAATCCGAGACTTGGGAGAAGAAACAATCGAGGAGGACTGGGAAAAATTTAAAGACTATTTGAAAAAACATTATAAGTTGTAAGAATGTTAAAAATGCACTTTTTAGGAAACTCTAGCTTCAGCAATTGTAAATTAATGAAATGGAAATTAAGGTACAAGAAGTCAGAGGTGGAATAATGAAATAACTTTATTATGTTTAAGCTAAAACGTATAAGATTTGGGTTACAACACTTTGGAAACTAGGTAACATGATAAAATGAAAGATACAATAAGTTTTGAAATAAGTTAACAAATTGCTGATGTTTTGTATCACAGAGAACGCAGGGTTAGGAAGATGCGGGGAAGTCCATTAGATTTGCTGAAAAAAAGATCATGGAAATTCGCAACTTCTCTATTTTATTTCTTATATCTGTCTTTTATTCTTTTTTTCTGTATTTCATAAACTCAATAAAAATATTATTAAAAAAAAAATGAAGCAAAGTAGTTATTAACTAAGGTTTTGGAAAGTCTTACGTAAAGGATTAAAACTCCACTGATTGAAACCATTAATTTTGACCAAGTGAACTTGCAGGAGAAGGTGGAAAATTAAAAATTGAAGCATCACTTTCTCTGAACCTGGGAACGGTTTGCAAAAAGTCCATCGACGGTAAACAGGACAAATTTGACACCTAGCTTTAACTTGACAACTAGCTTTAATTTGACAGCTGGCTTTAATTTGACAGCTAGCTTTAAAAGAAAGACATTGTTTCTATTGTCTGCTTCTTCACTTAAAAAGAAGAAAAAGTAACTGGAAACTGTTACTAATTTACTTTTGGAATTGTGCTGGAAAGGATTGATACAAATTGAGACTGTCTTCCTCTAGAGGGAGTTTTGAGACATTGTTACAAGTGTGCAGCTGGGAAATTGGTCTTAAGATAAGAACTGTGAGAAACTAGTTCTGACCTTGAACATCTTAAGAATGTCGGCAAAGGAAGAAGTAGCGTCTGTTCTGAATAGGACAATCTATCTGCTGGGAAAGCTGCATAAACAGATAGATGTCATGGCTACTAATATTGATATCTTGGGAATAAAAGTGGGCATCAGCATAGAAGTTGACAAGAACCCGGCACAAGAATCTTTCTTAACTGAACAAATTGATGAATTAGAGAAGGAGAAAGTTGCTGTTGTTGAATATAAAGCAAAACATGGGGGAACCTTAACCCTAAAGAGGCAAATGGAGGATTACAACTTGAGGCCTTATATGACTGTAATTAGGAGAAGCCAGTTTTTGAAGATGGGTGCCTGGCCTGATCTGGAAAAGGAAAAGTGGAGAGATCCCTTTATGCAGGGATCAAATGACTTTTGGAATATGAATTTGAGCCAGGAGGAGATTGGAGCTTCGGGGACCTTTGGACTTGGAAGAATTGTGAAACAAGGTTTGGAATACTTTATGGGCCCTAGCTTTAATTATGGAAACCTGGCAGACTTGTCAAGAAGGAATATAAGCATCGTTGGGTTGGAGCCCCCCCGAGATCTGCTTTTTAGCACCAAAGATTATCAAGAAGATCGGCAGAAGAGAAATGAAGAAGAGTTAAGAGCCTCGGATATCAGATCTCCAGGTAGATGGACGCTGGGAGGTTGATGGAACTGACGGCAGGGGCCGGGACCGGGGAGGGGAGACGGTGGAAAGAAATTGGGAATTTAAAGTGTATATACGGAGATTAAAAAAAATTTTTTTTGATGAGAAATGAAAAAATTGTGGAATGAAATTTTTATGACCCTAGGGGAAATGTCTTAAGATATTAAGTTCAATATATTAGTTTCAATGAGAAATAAGATTAAATAAAGTAAAACTGGATGATTAATTGGTGAAAGAAGAGAATGTTAAATTACAGTATATTAAGATAAATTATTAGGATAAAAACAAAGATGAAGGATTTGCTGAAATATCTAACTGAACCAGAATACAAAGAGGGGAGGTGTGAGGAGGTCAAGGAAATAAGTTAAAGAAAGAAAGTCATGTAAAGGTTTGATTTGTTCTTTTTTTTCTTGATTCTATGCATCTTTTTTTTGTTTCTTGTCTGTTTTCCATTTTTTATCTTTTTTCTTTGATGTGACTTGTTTTTATGTTTTGCTTTCTTTTTTGGTTTAATTGGGTGTTTTTCTGTTGTTATTTTGTTTATTACTTATGTAACCTTTAAAATTTTAATAAAAATCTTTTTTAAAAAAATCGCTGGCAGAATCCGTCAGTGGGCATTTCTTAAACTTCTTCCAGCAAAGAAGCTCTTTGACACCTAGTCTCCTCCTACTCTCCCTGCGTGGAAGCCTTCTGCACAAGGAGGGCGTAGGCAGCGGAGGACCCTTACTCTCCCCGCTGGTCCCCGGCAAGGAGTCATGGGACCGCCTCGCCGATTCCCCCATCTGCCCCCCTTCTCCACTGGTGCTATGCTGATTCTCTTCCCCAGAAGATGGGCTGCCTCTCCCCATCCCGGGACGCTCTCTGGAATCCCTCTGGAGCTTGCTCTCTCCCTCCGGCACTGATGGCAGTTCCCTGACATCCACCTCCTCCTCCGGAACCCCACCCCCACCCCTGGCGCGATTTTCCGATACAACCTCCCCTCTCTCCTCGGCCGACGATGTGGGGAATCCCCTGAAGGAGCTGTCATCATCTTCTGAGGATTCAAAACCAGCCTCCCATCCGTTCGGATCTCTTCCCTCTGGTTGAACCTCCCAATCTGATTCTTCTCCCTCGGACACCTCCTCTCCCTCCTCTTCGGAGGCAGGAAAACCCATAAAGTCCCCTTCATTGTCTGTGGATCCAAATTCTCCCCCCCCCCCTGAATCTAGCTAATGGTTTGGGCTTATCTGGGAACAAACTGTGGAATTCTTCCACCAGATACCCATCAGTGATTGATTCAGCAGGGACCCACGTGTTTTCCAACCTAGGTTCCCCCCCACCCCAGGCTACCAAGTACTCTACCTGGCGACCTCGCCACCTTAAATTGAGTATTTCCGTGGCTTCGTTACAGTGTTCCCTCTCCTCTACCCGCGGGTGGGTGGTAACCCCTCCCTCCCGTCCCGGGAATTCCTGCCCCTCCCTGTAAGGTGAAAGTAGGGACCTATGGAACACCGGATGTATCTTCATGCTGTCAGGCAACTTGAGTTTAAATGCCACTGGGTTAACCTGCTGTATTACCTCAAAAGGCCCCAGCCGCCTCGGCTGCAACTTCTTGCACCCTCCCTTTAGGGGCAATCCTTGGGATGACAACCACACCCAGTCTCCCACCAGTATGGCCTCCCCCTCCCGACGGTGCCTGTCCGCCTGCCTCTTGTAAACTTCCTTGGCCCGCTCCAAGTTCAACCTGAGTTGCTGGTGTAAGGCCTCCATTTCCTCCACAAATTGCTCAGCTGCAGGTACACTCCATCCTTCCTCCCCCCGCCCCGGGAAGGCCCTGGGGTGACACCCGTAATTGGCCATGAAAGGGCTCATTCCCGTGGACACGTGTTCAGCGTTATTGTACGCAAATTCAGCCAAAGCTAATTTCTCTACCCAGTCGTTCTGTCTCTCACTGACATAGCAGCGTAGGTATTGCTGGAGTATACCATTCGCTCTTTCGGCTTGTCCGTTGGTTTCTGGGTGCCTCGCCGTCGAGAAGCTCACCTCGACCTGCCCCAAGCTCATGAGCTTCCTCCAGAACCGGGAAGTAAATTGTTTCCCGCGATCTGAGATTACCCTCAAGGGAGCCCCATGCAGTCTAAAAATGTGATCCACAAACAGCCTGGCTGTCTCCTCTGCCGTTGCTGCATGTGAGCAAGCTACAAAATGGCACATTTTAGTCAGTAGATCGACTACTACCATGACCGCTTTCTTTCCCCTTGACTTGGGCAGATCTGTCATAAAATCAATGGACACCACCTCCCAGGGCTTTCCCAGTGTAGGTAAGGGTTTCAGTAACCCCGCGGGGGCAGCCCTTTCCCCCTTAGCCCTCTGGCATCGGTCGCACCCTCGTACATATTCTCGTAGGTCTTCCGTCAACTTTGGCCACCAGAACTGCCTGGTGACAAGTAGCATGGTCTTGTGCTGTCCAAAGTGCCCAGCTGTTGGGTTGTCGTGGCGTTGTCTAAGTACCTTCCCCCTCAAAGTCTCCCCCGGTACATAAAGTCTCCCCCTTATAGTACAGTAGCCCTTCCTTTTCCTCAAACCCTCCATTGTCTTCCTTTCCGTCCCGGAGTTCCCTGATTTTTGTCTGAGCGAACTCATGATCTCTGGTGAGCCCTGCCAGTTCTCGTTTCCCAACCAACGCTCCCCCACCCACCCACCGGTCCTCGGGGAACACGTGCCTGGTCTATGGTGGTCCTTCTCCTTCCATGTATTCCGGTTTATGGCAGAGAGCATCCTCTCCCGTTTTCCTCTCCCGGCACGTATCGGATCTCGAAGCAGAACTTGGCGAACTCCTGGGACCATCTGATCTGTCTCTGGTTGAGCACTCACGCGGTCCGCCAGTATTCCAAGTTCTTGTGGTCAGTTCGGACCTGGATCTTGTGCTGCGCCCCTATCAATAGATGTCTCCATTACCGAAATGCCGCATAGATAGCAAGCAGTTCTCGGTCATACACTGTGTAGTTTTGCTCTGACTTAGAATCATAGAATCATAGAATCATAGAGTTGGAAGAGACCACAAGGGCCATCGAGTCCAACCCCCTGCCATCAGAGAAACACCATCAGAGCACTCCTGACATATGGTTGTCAAGCCTCTGCTTAAAGACCTCCAAAGAAGGAGACTCCACCACACTCCTTGGCAGCAAATTCCACTGTCGAACAGCTCTTACTGTCAGGAAGTTCTTCCTAATGTTTAGGTGGAATCTTTTTTCTTGTAGTTTGGAACCATTGCTCCGTGTCCGCTTCTCTGGAGCCCCAGAAAACAACCTTTCTCCCTCCTCTGTCACATCCTTTTATATATTTGAGCATGGCTATCATATCACCCCTTAACCTCCTCTTCTCCAGGCTAAACATGCCCACCTCCCTTAGCCGTTCTTCATAAGGCATCGTTTCCAGGCCTTTGACCATTTTGGTTGCCCTCCTCTGGACACGTTCCAGTTTGTCAGTGTCCTTCTTGAACTGTGGTGCCCAGAACTGGACACAGTACTCCAGGTGAGGTCTGACCAGAGCAGAATACAGTGGCACTATTACTTCCCTTGATCTAGATGCTATACTCCTATTGATGCAGCCCAGAATTGCATTGGCTTTTTTAGCTACCGCGTCACACTGTTGGCTCATGTCAAGTTTGTGGTCAACCAAGACTCCTAGATCCTTTTCACATGTACTGCTCTCAAGCCAGGTGTCACCCATCTTGTATTTGTGCCTCTCATTTTTTTTGCCCAAGTGCAATACTTGACATTTCTCCCTGTTAAAATTCATCTTGTTTGTTTTGGCCCAGTTCTCTAATCTGTCAAGGTCGTTTTGAAGTGTGATCCTGTCCTCTGGGGTGTTAGCCACCCCTCCCAGTTTGGTGTCATCTGCAAATTTGATCAGGATGCCCTTGAGTCCATCATCCAAGTCGTTGATAAAGATGTTGAATAAGACCGGGCCCAAGACAGAACCCTGTGGCACCCCACTAGTCACTCTTCTCCAGGATGAAGAGGAACCATTGATGAGCACCCTTTGGGTTCGGTCAGTCAGCCAGTTACAAATCCACTGAGTGGTAGCATAGTCAAGTCTGCATTTTACCAGCTTCTTTACAAGAATATCATGGGGCACCTTGTCAAATGCCTTGCTGAAATCAAGGTAGGCTACATCCACTGAGTTCCCTTCATCTACCAGGCTTGTAATTCTGTCAAAAAACGAGATCAGGTTAGTCTGACATGACTTATTTTTCAGAAATCCATGCTGACTATTGGTGATCACAGTATTCCTTTCTTGCTCAGCTTCCTTGAGAAAAAGGCACACGGCCTCCAGTTCTGCTTGGCCCCGGGCTGCAAAAGGACCGCTCCAAGGGCGCGGTCGGACGCGTCCATCTCCAGTCTCATGGGCTTCTCCGGATCCACGTGCAGGAGCTGCTCTTCTGAGGCGAACGCCTTCTTCAGTCTTTCAAAGGATTGCTGCGCACCCTCTGTCCACGCGAACTTCTTTTTGCTACTAAGACAATCCGTTATGTGTGCTGTCATGTGAGCGAAGTTCTTTACGAACTTCCTGTAGAAGTTGCTGAAGCCTAGGAACCTCTGCACATCCTTTCTGTTTTTGGGGGCTTTCCATTCCAGCACTGCCTTCACTTTGCCCGGGTCCATAGCTAGTCCTTTGTCTGACAACCTATACCCCAGGAACTCGACCTCCCTGGTGTGGAATTGGCATTTTTCCAGCTTGACCCACAACTGATGCTTCTTCAATCTCTGTAGCACCTCCCTGACGTCTCTGACGTGTCACTTTTCATTGTCCAAATAGATTAAGACGTCATCCAAAAAGGCTACGCAATTCTTGTACAGCAGGGGCCCCAACACATGGTGCATGAATGCTTGAAAGCAGGCGGACCCCGATTGTAATCTAAATGGCATGACTAAGTACTCAAAAGCCCCCAGGGGGGTGAACATGGTCGTTTTCCATTCATCCCCCTCCCTTATCCTAATCAGATTGTATGCTCCCCTGAGGTCCAGCTTGGTAAAAATCTTCCCCTGCCTCACACGTGTCAAAATATCGTCAATCCTGGGCATTGGGAAAGTCACGGGTACTGACACCAGGTTTAGGGCCCGGTAATCCACGACTAATCTGGGCTGATTAGTCTCTTTTTTGTCCACAAAGAACACCGGACTGCCCCTCACCGCCTTTGATTCCCTTATGAAACCTCTCTTCAGGTTCTTGTCAATAAAATGCCGCCACTCCTGCATCTCCCAGTCGGACATGGCTTACAGCTTACCCACCGGCAACTGAGCCCCTGGAAGCAGGTTGATTTGGCAGTCAAAGTCTATCTGCCTCCCTCTCGCTGAAGACCTCCTTCAAATCAGCATATTGTGGTGGCACCTTCCCTTTTTGCTCCAGGGCCAACCCAGCCACCCTGGCCACAGTCATTCTTGGTTCCTTCCCTCCCAGACAGTGTTCTAAGCAGTAAGCTGACCCAAAGGTGACCGACCGCTGATGCCATGACACCACTGGGTCATGTATTGCCAGCCAGCTCATTCCCAGTATTATTGGGGGTCCTGCCAGTGTGGCCACGTGAAAGGCAATGGTTTCCGTGTGCCTGGAGACCCTCATTCGCATTGGCGGTGTCTGGTGTGTCACTTCCCCTCCCAGGAGTTCCCTGCCATCGATGGTGGTCACCTGCAAGGGAAAATCTAGTGGTAACAGGTGGAGTTGGTGCTCCAGAGAGAAGTCTCTGCTGAAGAAATTACACGAGCTGCCAGAATCTAGCAGTCCCTCCACTTTGACGGGGTGCCCATTTGGGAGTTCTAGCACCACCTCTATGGCTATAGCTGCCTTGGGGGCGTCAGGCTGGGGCACTTCTATTGGTCGCTGGCCTGGCTGCTGCCCCTGCTGGTTGGCAGCCAGGCGTTGTCGTTTCCCTGCGCCTGCCCTTCCTCCCCCTTCTCCTCACAGCCAGCAGCTCCCACCATCCCTTGCCAGACTTTCCTTTGAGGGCAGACCCTGGCAAAATGTCCTGGCCGCTGGCAGAGGAAACACTTCTTGGTAGTTTTCCAATCCTTCCCCTCCTTCTTGCGACCTTCATTGGAGTTTGAAACCTCGCGCGCACGCGCGTCATCAATTTCCATTGGCTCAGCCGCCTGGGAAAGCTGTCTTGGTATTTCAGGAATGCGGACAGGCCCCCCTGACGGACAGGCCCCCCTGCTTGCACCCCATCAGCTCCCGCCGTGTCATGCTTTGCTCAACCTTGCTGGAGAACATCGCGTCCATTCCCTGGTAGAATTTCTTAAGATCCTTCAATGCATCATTCTGCGTCGCCATTAGGGTCCTGATCTAAAGGGAAGTTTTCCTTCTGCACATATGTTTTCCCTCTGCACATAACTGTTGCATTATAGGGAAGCATTGCATCGTTCTCTTTCTACACATAACTGTGGCCTTATGGGAAGCATTGCTTGTTTTCTCTTGCATTCTGGGAACTCTCGCTTATAATCTTTTCTCTGTTTCTGCACACACTGTACGAACCTGTTCCAAACACCAAGACATTCTCTCATCGCTCAGTTCACTTTAAGTTCATGATGACTTGTACTCCATGCATAGCTGACCACATCTATAGCTATGTTAATCTTTAGTTATTATTAATTAGGAGGTTTCATGCTTGTCTAGTCCCAACCTCGTCTCCCAGCCTTTAATCTACCAGTGATTAATGTTCACATGTAATTCCCACCCCTCACATGTAATTCCCGCCTTGCATTTGCATTAACCAATAAGCAACGAGTTTCTTTGTGTTTGTATCAACCAATCAGCCACAAGCACACCTGTGGCAATGTTTGTAATATTCAATAAAAGAGAGTTCCCGGGACTTCCCGGCAGACGCCTCTCGTGACACCCACTGCTCGTCTCCCGTGATTTTCATTCCTACATCTGGTGACCCCGGACGTGCCAGATCCCTTACGCAGCCCAGCCCCTGTACTTCACTCGACTGGAAAAGTCAAAGCGCGCTACTTCGTGAGTATGGGCGGCGATTTAACTAAATTGCAGAAACGACATGCTAGGGAATTGTTCTCCTTAGTTAGACAGCGGGTTGTGGGTGCTCATGTTTCCTTAAAAGAAATTGAACACCTCATTTGTGAAATTAATCGCCAATGTCTTTTCTATCCTGAGACTGGCTCTCTCGACGTGGAGACTTGGCAAAAGATCGGAAAGACCCTCTTTGCAGAACCGAGGGCTTCAATTCATTGTCTGCTCACCTGGCAGAAATGTGCAGCTGCCGTTGCTAAATTAGGACCCCAGGTCCACCAGGCGTCTCCTTCGGCCCCTGCCCTTCTGGCTGTAGCAGACAATCCCCCCCCTCCTTATCCCAAGCTTTTGCCTCCATTGCAGCCTTGCCAACCCCTCCCTACACCTCAGCCCACAAACCCATCCACCCCTCCCCTTCCTCCTTTGCCTGCTTTGCCTGCCACAACCCCTGCGTGCTCTCCTACAGGAGCTGTGCGCACCTCAATTTCTCTGGCTAGGCAGAAAGGAATTCTGTCCTTAGAGGAGGAATCTGTGTGGGCTGGGGAATTGCCTTCTGCTTTCCCTATTAGCTCTTTTGTTAATATTAAACAACAGCATTCAGAGCCCTACTATCAATTTATAGATAGATTGAAAGAAGCAGTGACCAGGCAGGTTGATAATACTACCGCCCAGAATGAATTGATGAAAAAATTGGCTTTTGAAATTGCAAACACCGACTGTAAGAAGGCTTTGCAGTCAATCATTAACCGTCCTCAATACGATCCGGCTCAGATGATTTCCTGTGCGGAAATTGGCAACCAGAGCCATGCCATGTCCTTGCTTGCCGGAGCCAATCCAAATTTGGCAGCCAACCAAATGCTTTTATTTGCTGTTCAATATGTAGTTTTTGAAAGTGAATTTAAGCATAGTGCAGTAGCCCTGTCCCGTTGGATGCCCTTACTGTGTTTACTAATGGAGCCCCCTCCAGGGGGGTCGTTGCATGGCAACAAAATGATAAATGGCACAGCCTCTACACTCTTCCACAGAAGTCTGCCCAGCATTCTGAGCTGGCAGCTGCTGTTAAAGTTTTGCATCATTCCTCCACGCAGCCAATTCCATGACCCCATACGTGGCTTCCTTTAATGTTACTTGTGCCCGTATGGTGAATTGCACAAAAACCAACTGTGTGAAAATGGGCAAGGATAATTTTAATTGCTCTGATTATGCAAATATTTCCTATGTATATAAATACACAGAGCTGCCTGAAGGCTGGTTTTGGTCGTGTCCAGGCTTTACATTTAATTACATTCCTGCAAACATCAGCCATGGCACACCTTGCTGCTTAAGCGGTATGTCTATTATTTTACCAAAAAAGCATCATTTGTCCCGCTCTCGATATTGACGCACTGTGCAATTGACTAATGATTATAACGATTTTGTTTTTCTCCCTAGCAGATCTGAATATTTCTCTCTAGCTGTCTCTCTTTTAGGAGTTCCTGGATTGGCTGTACGAAATAGCAGGAATATTAACTCTTTAGCTTGCTCCGCAGCAAAAGCCTTGAATTCTACTTCACAAGCTCTTCACCTTTTGAATAAAGAACAGAGTGAATTGCGTCATGGACTCTTATAGACCGCTGCTATCGATTATCTATTGATGCTCCATCATTACGGATGCGAACAAGTGGAAAACATGTGCTGCTTTAATATCACTGACAATTCTAAGGCTATCCAAAAACAAATCTCTCATTTGCAAAATCTCACACATCACATCAAACAGGATGTTGGTTTTCTGTTTACTGCTTGGCTGCCACACTTTACTTGGCTTCGTAGTCTTTTTCAATATGCCATTGTTATTATATGTATATTAATTTTGTTTTGCTGCTTCCTCCAATGCATTCCTGGCCTCATAAGTCTTTTCTCTCGGCTTCTCTCTCCCCCTCAGCCACCCAATAAAATCCTTGCTGCTTATCTTGCGAAATGGCAACACCAACAGTAAACCAAAGGGGAGAAATGGGCAGAGTTATCTCGAGCATGCGCTGGCAAACCACGTATCTCGTGGTATTTTCTGTCCCATCCCCCCTGGCGAACTTATTTCGGGCATTTGCTGGCACACCACTAATCCCGAAACATTTTTGCCTTACCCAGTATGCCTCGCAAATAAGAAAAAAAAGGGGGAGATAAAGGGAAGTTTTCCTTCTGCACATATGTTTTCCCTCTGCACATAACTGTGGCCTTATGGGAAGCATTGCTTCTTTTCTCTTGCGATCTGGGAAGTCTTGCTTATAATCTTTTCTCTGTTTCTGCACACACTGTACGAACCTGTTCCAAACACCAAGACATTCCCTCATCGCTCAGTTCACCTTAAGTTCATGGTGACTTGTTCTCCATGCATAGCTGACCACATCTATAGAACTTGATTATTGTATTCTTTCATGTTATGATCAATCATTAGTAATTGTTTTATGCCATATTAATTAAAAGACTTATGGCCTCATAAGTCTTTTCTCTCGGCTTCTCTCTCCCCCTCAGCCACCCAATAAAATCCTTGCTGCTTATCTTGCGAAATGGCAACACCGACAGTAAACCAAAGGGGAGAAATGGGCAGAGTTATCTCGAGCATGCGCTGGCAAACCACGTATCTCGTGGTATCTTCTGTCCCATCCTCCCTGGCGAACTTATTTCGGGCATTTGCTGGCACACCACTAATCCCGAAACATTTTTGCCTTACCCAGTACGCCTCGCAAAAAAAGAAAAGAAAGGGGGAGATAAAGGGAAGTTTTCCTTCTGCACATATGTTTTCCCTCTGCACATAACTGTTGCATTATAGGGAAGCATTGCATCGTTCTCTTTCTACACATAACTGTGGCCTTATGGGAAGCATTGCTTGTTTTCTCTTGCATTCTGGGAACTCTCGCTTATAATCTTTTCTCTGTTTCTGCACACACTGTACGAACCTGTTCCAAACACCAAGACATTCTCTCATCGCTCAGTTCACTTTAAGTTCATGATGACTTGTACTCCATGCATAGCTGACCACATCTATAGCTATGTTAATCTTTAGTTATTATTAATTAGGAGGTTTCATGCTTGTCTAGTCCCAACCTCGTCTCCCAGCCTTTAATCTATCAGTGATTAATGTTCACATGTAATTCCCACCCCTCACATGTAATTCCCGCCTTGCATTTGCATTAACCAATAAGCAACGAGTTTCTTTGTGTTTGTATCAACCAATCAGCCACAAGCACACCTGTGGCAATGTTTGTAATATTCAATAAAAGAGAGTTCCCGGGACTTCCCGGCAGACGCCTCTCGTGACACCCACTGCTCGTCTCCCGTGATTTTCATTCCTACACTGATCCATTTGTGCGCCCCATCCTGCAGATGTCCCACAATGTAAGCCACCCTCTCCCCGTCATCCGCAAAGTCATTTTTCTGCAATTCCAAAGCATACTGAATTTCCGTTCGGAAAGCATTGTAGTCTTGGGGCTTTCCACCAAACTTGTGTACCAGCCCCGGGACCTTCCTCCCTATCGGGGTGGCCCTGACCTGTGCATCCTGAGCCCATCTCTCCTCCAGCCGTGCAGACAGGGTAGCTACATGCGCCTCCAGGTCTCGGTTCCTCTTGACCAGACCTCGCACCATGGCTTCTTGCTCTGTCTCTCCAGCCGGCCCTGTTTGTTTTTGTTTTTTTTTAAAAAAATATTTATTAAGATTTTTAAATACAAATGCAAAAAAAATAAACAATATAACATGTATCATAACATAGTTTCATAGCTTCTTTGGACTCCCTCACGTCTCCCACTCCCACTTACATCATTGTAGATTTTTACCAGCAATTTATCATCTTGTTTGCGTTCTTATGTCCCGCTCATTTAAATATAATCTAATAATTCTCCAAAAGATTTATATTTTCCTCAATCTCACTTATCATCCTAATTCCATCTAATTCAGTGGTGCTCAATTATTTATGATCTAGCATCCTTCTTAACATTCAACCAAATTACAGTATTTTTGTAAATAAATCTTAAATTTCTTCCAGTCTTCTTCAAACTTCTCCTCTCCCAGGTCTCGGATTCTGCCGGTCATCTCAGCCAGTTCCATATAGTCCATCAGTTGCATCTGCCATTCTTCCAGTGTGGGTAGATCTTGAGTTTTCCAATGCTTAGCGATGAGTATCCTTGCTGCCGTTGTTGCATACAGGAAAAAAGTTCTGTCCTTCTTTATCACCCTCTGGCCGACAATACCCAGGAGGAAGGCCTCTGGTTTCTTAGGGAAGGTATACTTAAATACCTTTTTCAACTCATTATATATCATTTCCCAGAAAGCCTTCACTCTAGGGCACGTCCACCAGAGGTGAAAGAATGTTCCTTCATTTCCTTTACATTTCCAGCATTTGTTATCAGACAAATGGTATATTTTGGCAAGTTTAACTGGGGTCATGTACCATCTATATATCATTTTCATTACATTTTCCTTCAAAGCATTACATGCAGTGAAGTTCAACCCAGTGGTCCACAACCTTTCCCAGTCCTCAAACATGATATTATACCCAATATCCTGTGCCCACTTTATCATAGCCGATTTAACCATTTCATCTTGTGTGTTCCATTTTAACAGCAAGTTATACATTCTTGAAAGTACCTTAGTCTTAGGTTCTAACAGTTCTGTTTCCAATTTCGATTTCTCCACCTGGAACCCTAGCTTTTTGTCATTTTTAAAGACTTCTTTAATCTGAGCATAGTGTAACCAGTCTCGCACTTTATCCTTCATTTTCTCCAAACTCTGCAATTTCCAATTGTCTCCATCTTTTTCTAATATTTCCCAATATTTTGGCCATTTGGCCTCCATATTGGGTCTTTTTCGGGCCTTAGCCTCCAGAGGTGAAAGCCACCTTGGAGTTTTATTTTCCAATAAGTCTTTATATTTTGTCCAGACATTAAACACTGCTTTTCTGACAATATGGTTCTTAAAGGCCTTATTGATCTTAACCTTGTCATACCATAAGTATGCATGCCAACCAAAAGCATTGTTAAAACCTTCCAGATCCAGTACATCAGTGTCTTCGAGAAGTAGCCAATCTTTTAGCCAGCAGAAAGCTGCGGCCTCATAGTACAGCTTTAGGTCTGGCAGGGCAAAGCCCCCTCTTTCTTTCGCATCAGTTAATATCTTAAACTTAATTCTGGGCTTTTTGCCCTGCCAGACAAACTTAGAGATGTCTCTCTGCCACTTCCGGAAGCACTCCGTCTTGTCCACAATCTGTAGTGTTTGGAACAAAAACAACATTTTTGGCAATACATTCATCTTGATAGCAGCAATTCGGCCTAACAAAGAAAGTTTCAATTTTGTCCAACTGTCTAAGTCTCTCTTGATTTCTGACCAACATTTTTCATAGTTGTCCTTAAATAGACTCAGATTTTTTGCTGTTATGTTTACCCCTAGGTACTTTACTTTTTTAACCACATTTAATTCTGTCTCTCTCTGAAACCGTTCTGACTCTGTATCTGTCAAATTTTTTTCCAATATCTTGGTTTTCTGTTTGTTTAATTTAAATCCCGCCACCCGACCAAAATCTTGAATCAATTGTAATACTCTTTTCGTACTAGATTCTGGCTCCTGCAGGGTCAAAACTAGGTCATCTGCAAAAGCTTTAAGTTTATATTGTTTCGCTCCGACCTGAATTCCTTCCACCAACTGGTCCCCTCTAATCATATTCAAGAGCACCTCCAGAACCGAAATAAATAGCAAAGGGGAAATAGGGCAGCCTTGTCGTGTTCCTTTTTCGATTTTAAACTCTTCTGTAACCACATTGTTGACTATCAATTTAGCCTTTTGTTCTGAATATATTGCATCAATCCCATTCTCAAAACCCCATTCCACTCCCATTTCTTTTAAATTTCCCTTCATAAATTTCCAGGAGATATTGTCAAAGGCCTTCTCCGCATCTATAAAAATTAACACTGCTTTTGTATTTATATCTGTTTGCAAAAGTTCCAAGATGTCAATAATGTTCCTTGTATTAGCAAACAAGTGTCTACCTGGGAGAAAGCCTGCCTGGTCCTTGTGGATTACTTCATTTAAAACTTTTTTAAGTCTACTTGCCAAAATGTCTGCAAATATTTTGTAATCCACATTTAAGAGAGAGATGGGACGATAGTTCTTAAGTTGTGTCTTTTCAGCTTCCGATTTTGGTATCAATGTGATAAAGGCTTCCTTCCACGATTCCGGCGCCCTCTTCCCCTCCATAATTTCATTGCTAACCTCCATCAGTGGTTGTATCAAATAGTATTTCAGTGTCTTATAATACTTGGAGGTAAGCCCATCTGGCCCTGGAGATTTGCCCAATTGCATGTTCTGAATGGCTTGTTCAGTCTCTTGTCGTGTTATTTTGCAATTCAGGATTGATCTATTTTCTTGTGACAATTTTGGTAGTCCATTTTTTTCCAGAAATTGTTTAATCTCAACCTCGTCTTGCGGCCCTTGAGTGTATAATTTTTTGAAATATCTCTGGAAGCACTTTCTAATATCCACAGGGTTCTGAATGTTTCTTCCTTCAATCTCTAAATTTGTAACTGTATTTAGTTTTTGTCTCCTCTTCAACTGCCAAGCTAGCAGTTTTCCACATTTATTCGCCGATTCAAAAGTTTTTTGTTTCATTAATTTAATCTTCCACTCTATTTCCTGGTTTATCAATTTAGAGTATTGTGCTTGATGAAGTTTAATTTCTCTCAGAGTCGGCTGTGACTTCGGATTTGATCTTAACTTCTTCTCTAATTCTTTAATTTTCTCCAAGATTTTGTCTTTCCTCTCATTTTGTGTCCTTTTCTTTACAGCATTCTGTTGTATCAAGAACCCCCTCATCACAGCCTTGCTTGCGTCCCAGATGATTCTTTTTTCCACCGTAGTGTTCAAATTTATCTCAAAATAGTCTTTCAAAACTTTTTGGGCCTTCTTAGTGATCTCCTGATCTCTAAACAAATTGTCATTCATCTTCCATCTAAAGGAGCCGGTTGGTAGTAGTGTCATGTCCATCTTTACTGCATTATGGTCGGAGCAGGTCTTTGGGCAGATTTCCACCTTTCTGGCCTTAGGTGCCAAACCTCTAGATATCCATATTTGGTCGATTCTTGTCCAGGTCAGTTGGGCTTCAGAGAAAAATGTTCCCTCTCTTCCCAAGGGGTTCTTTGTCCTCCAAATGTCAATCAGGTCCATATTGTCTGTCATTTCAAAAAAAGTCTTTGGTAGTCTGCCGTCTTTTGTGACATTTTGGCTTTGTGACTTATCCATGTTAGTTGATACGACCCCGTTCATATCTCCCATCATGATGATGTTGTTGTAGTCCAGATAATCCAGCATGGTCTCGTGCAACTTCTTGTAAAATTCCGATTTCCCCTCATTTGGTGCATAGATTCCTAATATCATAAGCTTCTCTCCTTGATGTTGTATCTCAATTGCCAAAATTCTTCCATGTTCGTCTTTAAATAAGAATTTAGGTGACAGGCTCTCTTTTGCATATATCACCACACCTCTCTTCTTTACTCTGTCCGAAGATATAAATTCCTGGCCAAGTCTTTTGTTTATTAACACTTTTCTGTGGAGCCTAGTCACATGTGTTTCTTGCAGGCAGATAATGTCCAATTGTTCTTTTTTTAATATATGAAATATTTTCCTCCTTTTTTCCGGGATGTTACAGCCATTTATGTTCCAGCTCAAAAGTTGCAGAGACATCCTGAAGAAATCTGGTTATTTTTCCAAGGGTGGTATCTTATTCGCTGGATCTTCAGGTTCCAAGGGTGCCGGTACTGCCGGTGCTCCAGGCCCAAAAGGTGATTCGATTCCTTTTTGAAGGTCCTCTCCGTATGTAGTCAGAAATTTGTCTCTGTCTTCCAATGTTCTGATTTTAACCTTCTTCCCTCTGAAGGTAAAGGATAGTCCTTGGGGAAATTCCCACCTAAAGATAATTGAGTTGCTCCTAAGCAGTCTGACCAATTCAAAATAGGCAAATCTAAGATCCAACAGTTGTTTAGGAATATCTTTGTAAATTTCAATTCTTCTATCCAAAATGTCCAGTGACTTTTCGTAATGTAGGCCCAAAATCTTATCCCTTTCCTCCTTTGATCTCAAAGTTATCAAACAGTCTCTGGGCTTCTCTTTCTTTACAAGTCTTCCAAGCCTGAAAGCTGACACACTTTTAAAGTCCTTTTCCTCTAAATTCCAGAACTTGGAAAATTCTTTAGTTAAAAAACTCAGCTAGGTTGCCTTCTTCCACTTCTGGTATCGACCTTATCCTTAAGTTACTCTCCCGGTTCCGCAGTTCTATCATAGAAAGATAGGTCTGGTGTTCACCTACTTGTTTGCAGAGTGGTCTTACCTCTTGTTCTAAATTTTCAAGTTTTTGGCTAGTGTCCTCAGCCAATTTCCGATTTTCTACTGTGGCCTCCGTCAACTGCCCAATTGCCTGTACGTTCTGTGATACTTGTCCAGTTAGTCTATTTAAACATTCTGTGTTTTGATCAATCTTAGCTGTTTGTTCATCAGCTTTCTTGTCCAGAGATTCCACTCTCTTATCCAGAGATTCCAATTTTTCATAATTTTTCTCTAAAATGGAAGCAGTTGCTCCTGAGGCCATATCTTCCAATTGTAACTGTTCAGTTTCTCCCTCCCCTGCCCGTGGCAGAGAAGCAGCTTCTTCCTCTGAAGGCAAAGTAGGTACAGATGATCTACGTGTCTGCGAGGCTGAGGTTAAAGTTGTTAAAGTTGTTTGTCTAGTTCTTCCCCTCTTTCTTGCGCCACTCATTCCAGAGTTATCTAAAAGTCAAGGTCAAGCTGAGTTGTTCCCATGAGAAAACAACGGCCCAGAGGAAAAAAAAAAGTCAAACAGGAGGTCGGGAAAAGGAAAGTAGAATGATGTCACTGCTGTAAATCCCAAATCCTCTAGGGGGAGCTTAAAATGTCTTTAGGGAAGAATCCAGTTCTGGTAAATTTACTAAAATCAAATTTAATGTCCAAGAACCTTCAATAGCAGGTTTTAAGCAGAGTTAGTGTTAACATCCACATTGTTTCAGACAGTGCATACTGGTGTTTCAAATGATGTTTCAAAGTAACAAGTCCAAACCCCCTCAGATTGTTGCAAGTTCTAATACAAAGTAGCCAGATCTGCAAAACTGACAGCTCAGTTGCTCAGGCAGCTCCAGCACCTGGGTTTCTCATTCAAATTGTAGTTCCAATAGAAGAAAGGTATCACAATGCAAATAAAAGGCAGGAGATCAAATGCTTAAAGTCCTTGTTTTGTTTAAGGAAAAGTTCAGTGGGTGCTCAGATCAGTTAGGCTAAAAGTTCTTTCTACGCCTCCACTCCTCCAGCTCTTTGCTTTGAAGTTCAGTAGCAGCGGAAGACGGACTTCCTGTTTTACGTCGCTCCGCTTTCAGCCAAATTCAGTAATTTAGTCTCAAATTTTATAAAGTCCTTATAAAGTCCTTCTTTACTCACGGGTTGTTGCTTTTCCGAATCAGAAGTTTCCAGGAAAAGAGGTCAGCGCTCACCGGCAGCAGCAGCGCGGCTTCACTCCGCAGATTGCGAAACGACTCACAGCGCCGCTACCCCCTCCACGTTCCGGAGCCCCTTACGGGGTTCCTTCAGCGTTTCGGGGGCCGCTTCTGGCGCCCGCCGAGTCCCAAGACCACAGGCTTTTGCTGCCTGTGTGTTTCCAGAGTGGGTCTCCGCTGCGCCGTAGCGGACGACCCGATTTCCACGGAGCTCCTCCTCACTGAGAGAAGAGGACCGCCATTGCCGTTTGCGCCGCCTCCGGAAGTGCCAGCCGGCCCTGTTTGGCTCATCGTGCTGCTTCTCCGGGGCTGCGCACAAGCAACGTCAGGGACTGACGGATTGCTGTAATGGTTCTAGGGGTTGCTCGTGCGTAAGCCGGTGCCAACACCTGGCTGGGTTGCCTGAGTGAACCTTTTCTGTCCAGACAGCCACTCACCCCTGGCTAATGGTAACCCTTTTGTTGACAACCGCACCCGGTCCCCCACCCTTATGGTCTCTCCTTCCCTTCTGCTCCTATCTGCCTGCTTCTTGTATTCTTCCTTGGCCCTATCCAAATTCATTTTGAGCTGTTGATGTATTGCTTCCATTTCTTCCACAAAATGTTCCGCTGCCGGTACACTCCATCTTTCCTCCCCTTCCCCTGGAAAGGCCCTGGGTTGACACCCATAATTGGCCATAAATGGACTCATGCCCGTGGACACATTTTCCCCGTTATTGTAGGCGAATTCGGCCAGGGCTAATTTCTCTACCCAATCATTCTCTCTGTCATTTACATAACACCTCAGATATTGTTGCAGAATACTGTTTGCCCTTTCTGCCTGCCCATTAGTTTCTGGGTGTCTGGCGGTTGAGAAATTGACCTCCACGTGCAGTAAGCTCATGAGCTTCCTCCAGAACCTGGACGTAAATTGTTTCCCTCTGTCTGAGACCACCCTCAAGGGGGCGCCATGCAACCTAAAAATGTGTTTTACAAACAACCTGGCGGTTTCTTCCGCCGTTACCGCATGTGAGCAAGCTATAAAGTGGCACATCTTGGTTAACAGGTCTACCACTACCATTACCGCAGTTTTCCCCTTGGATCTTGGTAAATCCATCATAAAATCTATGGAAACTGCCTGCCATGGCCGTTCTGGTGTGGGTAATGGTTCCAGCAACCCCGCCGGTGCCGCCCTCTCCCCCTTTGCTCGCTGGCAGCGGTCGCACCCCCTTACATACTCTCGTACATCTTCCCTCACCTTGGGCCACCAGAACTGCCTGGTAACTAACCACATTGTTTTGTGTTGCCCAAAGTGCCCCGCGGTGGGGCTGTCGTGCAGTTGTTTGAGTACTCTACCCCTCAATTCCCCTTCTGGTATGTACAAGGCCCCCTTGTAGTACAACGCCCCGTTCCTTTCTTCAAACCCCCCGGTGTTCTCCCCGGCTCGTCTGAGCCCTCTGAGCTTATCTTGGGTGTATTCATCGTTCTCTGTCCCTTCTACCAGTTCTCGTTGCCCCACCAATGCTGCCCCACACACCCAGTGGTCCTCGGGGATGACATGTCTCTCTTCGAGCGCTCCCTCCCCCTCCATATACTCTGGTTTGCGAAAGAGAGCGTCTGCCCTTACGTTCTCTGGCCCCGGTACGTAGCGAATCTCAAAATGGAATTTGGAAAATTCCTTTTTTTTAAAAAAAAAATAATTTTTATTAATTTTCATAAACAAAAAACACACAAATAAAAACATTCATAAACAACACATGACTTCCCCATGCCTCCCCTTCACTGCACCCTTGTTTCAAATTTTTTTAGCAATCCTTCATTCCATTTCTATATTTAATTTCCCTCAAGATTCTCTTGACTTAAATATTTACAGCTATAATTCTCTGTTTCTTACCCCTTGACATTTTATCAGTCTGAGATTTTGCAACAGTTCTTAAGATATATTTTAAATTTTTTCCAGTCCTCTTCCACTGTCTCTCTCCTCTGATCACGGATTCTGCCGGTCATCTCTGCCAGTCCCATAAATTCAGTCACCTTCGTCTGCCATTCTTCCAGAGTAGGTAATTCTTGCATCTTCCAATACTTTGCCAGGAGAATTCTTGCTGCTGTAGTTGCATACATGAAAAAGGTCCTATCTTTCTTTGGTACCAATTGGCCGACCATGCCCAAGAGAAAAGCCTCCGGTTTCTTTACAAATGTCCACTTAAGGATTTTCTTAATTTCATTATAGATCATTTCCCAGTAGGCTTTAACCTTTGGGCAGGTCCACCAAAGATGATAGAAAGTTCCTTCACATTCGTTACATTTCCAGCATTTATTATTGGGCAAATGGTATATCTTTGCAAGCTTGACTGGAGTCATGTACCACCTATAGATCATTTTCATTGTGTTTTCTTTCAAGGCACTACATGCCGTAAATTTAAGGCCTGTGGTCCATAACTGTTCCCAGTCAGCGAACATAATATCATGACCTAAGTCTTGTGCGCATTTGATCATAGCTGATTTAACCGTTTCATCCTGTGTATTCCATTTCAGCAACAAATTATACATTTTAGACAAATTCTTAGTATTGGTCTCTAACAATTCTGTTTCCAATTTTGACCTCTCCTTCTGAAATCCTAGTTTCCTGTCCTGCTTAAAAGTCTCATTTATCTGATAATAATGTAACCAGTCTCGAACTTTGGATTTTAGTTTCTCAAAGCTCTGTAATTTAACTTTTTCACCGTCATATTCTATAATTTCATAATATTTTGGCCAATTAGAATCCATGTTAAGTTTTTTCACCGCTCTAGCTTCCATTGGTGACAACCATCTGGGTGTTTTATTTTCCAACAAATCCTTATATCGATTCCAAACATTATACAAAGCTTTCCTGACAATATGATTTTTAAAGCCCTTATAAACCTTTGCCTTGTCATACCATAAATATGCATGCCAGCCAAAATTATTATCATACCCTTCCAAGTCTAAAATGTCTGTGTCTTCAAGAAGTAGCCATTGCTTCAACCAGCAGAAAGCTGCTGCTTCATAGTAAAGTCTTAAGTCCGGCAGAGCAACCCCCCCCCCATCTTTTGCATCAGTTAAAATCTTAAATTTTATTCTGGGCTTTTTGCCCTGCCAGACAAATTTGGATATATCTTTCTGCCACTTCTTGAAACAGTCCATCCTATCTAGAACTTGCAATGTCTGGAACAAAAACAACAATCTCGGCAATACATTCATCTTAATAACGGCAATTCGGCCTAACAAGGATAGTCTCAACCTAGACCATATGTCAAAATCTTTCTTAACTTCCAGCCAACATTTCTCATAATTGTCTTTGAACAAATTCACATTTTTAGATGTTAAATTCACCCCCAGATATTTCACTTTTTTTGTTATTTCCAAACCAGTTTCCCTTTGAAAACTATCTTTTTCCCCCATCGTTAGATTTTTTTCCAGCACCTTTGTCTTCTGTTTATTTAATTTAAAACCAGCCACTTGACCAAATATTTCAATTAGTTCTAAAACTCTTTTTGTGCTGGCTTCTGGCTGCTGCAAAGTCAAAACTAGGTCATCTGCAAATGCTCTTAGCTTATATTGTTTAGCTCCGAGGTGTATTCCTTCAACCAGCTGGTCCCTTCTAATCATATTCAACAACACCTCCAGGACCGATATAAACAATAGAGGGGATATTGGGCAACCCTGCCGTGTCCCTTTTTCTATTGGGATCTCGTCCATAACCACACCATTCACAATTAATTTAGCTTTTTGCTCAGAGTATATTGCACCTATACCGTTTTCAAAATTTTGGCCTACCCCCATCCCATGGAGATTGCTCTTCATGAAGCTCCAAGAAATATTGTCAAAGGCTTTCTCCGCATCCACAAAAATCAAAACTGCTTTTCTATTTATATCAGTCTCCAATAGTTCCAAAATATCTATAATGTTCCTTACATTATCTGACATATGTCTCCCTGGGAGAAAGCCTGTTTGGTCCTTATGAATCTCCTCTAACAACACTTTTTAAAATCTTTTTGCTAAAATGTCTGCAAAAATTTTATAATCCACATTTAAGAGTGATATAGGGCGGTAGTTCTTAACTTGATGTTTCTCAGTTTCTGTCTTCGGTATAAGTGAGATAAATGCTTCTTTCCACGATTCGGGAGCCTTTTTCCCCTCCAAAATTTGGTTGCAAACTTCTTTCAATGGTTGTATTAGCCATTCCTTCATTGCTTTATAGTATCTCGCCGTCAGCCCATCTGGTCCTGGTGATTTTCCCAATTGCATATTCTGGATGGCACCCTCTATTTCCTGGTTCGTAATTTTCTCATTTAAAATCCTTTTATTTTTTTCCGAGATCTTTGATAGACCATGTTTTTTAATAAATTCTTCTATCTCTTGTTCATCTTTTGGCCCTTGTGCATACAATTTCTTAAAGAAACTTTGAAAACAATTACTAATTTCATTTGGTTTATTTATAGATTTTCCCTCTACCTCGAGAAATGTCACAGTATTCAACTTTTGTCTCTTTTTCAATTGCCATGACAGCAGTTTCCCACATTTATCTGCTGATTCAAAAGTTTTTTGCCTCATTTGTTTTATTTTCCATTCTATTTCTTGGTTCATCAATTCCATGTATTGGGTCTGGTAATACTTTATTTCTCTTAAAATCTCCTGGGATTTAGGTTTTGATCTCAGTTTCTTCTCTCCTTCTTTCATTTGTTTCCAAATTTTTTCTTTCTTCTCATTCTGTTGTTTCCTTTTTATCGAATTCTGCTGGATTAGAAAACCACGCATCACGGCCTTGCTTGCATCCCATATTATTCTTCTTTCCAGGAATTTGGAAAATTCCTGTGCCCATCGCACTTGTCTCTGGTTCAGTACTCTGGCCGTTCGCCAATATTCCAGGTTCTTGTGGTCCGTGCACACCTGGACCTTGTGCTGCGCTCCTATTAGCAGGTGCCGCCATCGTCAAAACGCTTCAAAATGGCGAGCAGTTCCCTGTCGTACACTGTGTAGTTCCTTTCGGATTTATTCAACTTCCGCGAGAAGAAGGCACACGGTCTCCAGTCCGACGCATCCTTCCCCGGTTGGAGCAGAACTGCCCCTACCGCTCGATCTGATGCATCTGTTTCCACCCTCATCGGTTTCTGTAGATCCACGTGCAAGAGCTGTTCTTCCGAAGCGAACGCTTTCTTTAGCTGTTCAAACGCTTGCTGCGCCTCTTCCGTCCATGCAAATTTCTTCTTACTACTGAGACAATCGGTGATGGGAGCCGTTAAGTGGGCAAAGTTTTTGATAAACTTCTGATAGAAGTTTCCAAACCCCAGGAACTTCTGCACGTCCTTCCTGGTTCTGGGTGTCTTCCATTCCAGTACCGCTTGGACCTTGCTTGGATCCATGGCCAATCCCTTGTCTGACAAATGGTACCCCAGGAATTCCACCTCTCTGGTATGGAACTGGCACTTCTCCAGTTTTACCCACAGCTGGTTTGCTTGCAACCTGCTTAGGACCTCCCGGACATCTCGGACATGCTGCTCTTCGTCCTCTGAGTAGACCAACACATCGTCTAAGAAGGCCACACAGTTCTTATAGAGCAAAGGTCCCAGCACGTGATTCATGAAGGATTGAAAGCAGGCTGAGCCCCCCTGTAATCCGAAGGGCATAACGAGATACTCAAAGGCCCCCAAGGGGGTGAACATGGTAGTTTTCCATTCATCCCCTTTCCTCATCCGTATCAGGTTATACGCCCCCCCTCAGGTCCAGCTTGGTAAAAATCTTTCCCTTCCTCACCCTGGTCAAAATGTCGTCAATCCTGGGCATGGGAAAGGCCACAGGTTCTGACACCGAATTTACGGCCCGGAAGTCCACGACCAGCCTGGGTTTAGTAGTGTCCTTTTTGTCCACAAAAAACACTGGGCTGCCCCCCACCGCTCTTGACTCCCTGATGAAACCTCGTTTCAGGTTCTTGTCTATGAACTCCCTTAACTCCTGCATCTCCCTGTCTGACATGGCGTACAGCTTGCCCACTGGTAGCTGGGCTCCCGGGAGTAGGTTAATTTGACAGTCAAAGGGTCTATGCGGGGGCAGTCTATCTGCTTCCTTCTCACTGAAGACGTCACTCAGGTCGGCGTATTGTCGGGGTATTTCTCCCTTTTCCCCCACCGCCATCCCTGCAAGACTGGCCCTAGCCAGCCCCTGCATTTCTCTTCCCTTGCAGTGCTCTAGGCAATGAGCTGACCCAAAAGAGACTGTCCGCTGGTGCCATCCCACTAGCGGGTCATGTAGCGCCAGCCAGCTCATTCCCAAGATGATGGGAGGTCCCGCTAGTGTGGCTACATGAAATGCAATGACTTCCGTGTGCCTTGCCACTCTCATTGTCATGGGGACCGTCTGTTGGTTTACTTCCCCTCCCAGCAGTTCCCTCCCGTCAATCGTTGTCACCTGCAAGGAAGGACTTAAGGGCAGCGTCTGTATCTGGTGCTCTGATGCAAACTCCTTACTCATGAAATTGCAGGAGCTGCCTGAGTCTAATAGGGCTTTTATCGTGAGTGGATGTCCGTTGGGTAGCTCTAGCAGCACCTCTACGACGAGAGCCGCTCTTGGGGGTTCAGGCTTGGGCACGTTCACTGATCCTTGGCCTGACTGCTGTGCCCTGTCGCTGGCAGCCAGGCGTTGGCTTTTACCTGCTCCTTAACCCCCTCCTCCTCACTCCCAACAGCCCCCACCATTCCTTGCCATCCCTTCCTTTGCGGGCAGACCCTGGCAAAATGTCCTGGCTGTTGGCAGAGGAAACATTTTTTGGCGCTCTTCCCCTCCTTCTTCCGCCCTTCGTTAACATTTGAAGTTCCGCGTGCGCTCGCCCCTCCAATCTCCATCGGTTCCACTGGCGGGGAAGGTTGCGCCGGCATCTCAGGAATGCGGAAATCATTCCAACGCTCTCCTCTCCCTTCCCGCTTCTCCAGAGCTCTCGCCTCCTGGCGCGCTCCAATCGCAAGCGCTGCCTTGGTCAGCTGATCCATGGACTCCGGACGGGGCGCGCGGGAAAGTTCATCTTTCACCGCTGGGGCTAGGCCTTCTTCAAACAGCATCTGTATCGGGTCCGAAGACAGGTCCCACCCCAATTTATGTATAAGCATGGTAAACTGTGTCCAATACTCTCGGACTGATTGATTTCCCTGTTTGCACGCCATTAACTGTCTGCGTACCACGCCCTGTTCAATCTGGCTGGAAAACATCAAGTCCATCGCGATAAAGAATTTCCTCAAGTCCTTTAAGGCGTCATTATTCGATGCCATCAGGGGCCTCACCCAATCTCTAGCCCCTCCCTCGAGGTGCCCAATCACAAAAGCCACTCTAGATTCCTCATCGGCAAAGTCATCGAATTGCAGGTTCAGTGCATACTGCATCTCTGTCTTAAAGGCTTGGTAGTTCCTTGGGTCACCCCCGAATTTCTGTACCAACCTTCCTTGCGATGGGGGTGGGTTTCCCCTGTGCATCCTGCGCCCTCCTTTCCTCGAGCTGCGCCGTTAGCAGTGCCAGCTGGTGCTCCAAAGCTCTGTTTCTCTCCTCCAGAGTTGGTCCCTCTCCAGCTCCTCCTGCTCCTCCGGCTCCGGTTGGGTTGCTCATGATGCCTCTCCTTCGCACAAGCAGCGTCAAGGACTGACGGATTGCTGTAATGGGAAAAGGGGGCTGCTCGTGCGTAAGCGTTTAAGCCCTCAAAGCTTTGCCATCAGTTCCTAAACTCTCCCAGTCCGCGGAGCCATGGGTGCATGGCTACCTCAATCGCTGGCAGAATCCGTCCGTGGGCGCTTCCGGAATTTACGCCAACATAAGAGTTCCTTGACGGAAACTCTCCTTCTGGATTCTCTGCGTGACAGTTTCCTGCGCGGAGTAGGCGTCCCCAGCAGAGGTCCTGAGCCCTCCCTGCTGTTCTCACTGGAAGCATCTTGGAGCCATTCCTCCGACTGAGTTTCTGCAGGAACTCTCCCTCTCCCCCTACTGGTTCCTTCCTCAGCATCCGAAGGTCTCCTAGCCTCCTTGAGCCCTTCCACCACCTGACTCTCCGATGGCAGTTCCCTGACACACATATAGACACAAAGAACAATAAAAGCACAAACCAACAAACAAACAAATCAAAAACAAGTATAAATTCAAACCTTATTTTCTAAACCTAATTTCACCGACCTCCTCACACCTCCCCCTTCTGTATTCTAATCTCATTTATCTTATCAGCAAATCCATTCCCATTTTTCCCATAGTTTTTGTTAATTCTATTCTTTTTCCTTAATCAACGCCCCTGCAAACCACTAATTTTTAAACCCATATCTTTTTAGCCTTCATTAATTTTGTAATGTTTATTAAGATAGTCTTTGAATTTCTTCCAATCTTCTTCCACTGTCTCTTTGTCCTGGTCTCGGATTCTGCCAGTCATCTCTGCCAGTCCCATGTATTCTGTCATCTTCATCTGCCATTCTTCCAGAGTGGGTAGATCTGGTCTCTTCCAATACTTTGCGATAAGAATCCTTGCTGCTGTAGTAGCATACATAAAAAAAATTCTGTCCTTCTTTAACACCACATGGCTTACCATACCCAGGAGAAAGGCCTCTGGTTTCTTCAGGAAGGTATATTTAAATACCTTTTTCATTTCATTATATATCATTTCCCAGAAAGACTTAATCCTTGGGCATGTCCACCAGAGGTGAAAAAATGTACCTTCATTTTCTTTACATTTCCAACATTTGTTATCTGGTAAGTGGTAAATTTTTGCAAGCTTGACTGGGGTCATGTACCACCTATAGATCATTTTCAAAATATTCTCTCTCAAGGCATTACATGCCGTGAATTTCATACCGGTGGTCCACAACCTTTCCCAGTCAGCAAACATAATGTTATGACCAATATCTTGTGCCCACTTAATCATAGCTGATTTAACTGTTTCGTCCTGTGTATTCCATTTCAACAGCAAGTTATACATTTTTGACAAATTCTTAGTTTTGGATTCTAACAACTCTGTTTCCAGTTTTGATTTTTCCACCAGAAAGCCAATTTTCCTGTCCAACTTATAGACCTCCAATATTTGATAATAATGAAGCCAGTCTCACACTTTATCTTTTAGGTTCTCAAAACTCTGCAATTTCCACTTATCGCCCTCCTGCTCTAAAATTTCACAATATTTTGGCCATTTAGCCTCCATATTAAGTTTTTTCAAAGCTTTTGCCTCCATTGGTGACAGCCACCTTGGAGTTTTGTTCTCCAGCAAGTCTTTGTATTTAATCCAGACATTATACAATGCTTTCCTGACGATATGGTTTTTAAAACCTTTATGAACCTTAACCTTGTCATACCACAAATATGCATACCACCCAAAGAAATTGTTAAATCCTTCCAAATCCAAAATGTCTGTGTTCTCGAGAAGCAGCCAGTCCTTTAACCAGCAGAAAGCTGCTGATTCATAGTAAAGTTTCAAATCTGGCAGGGCAAATCCCCCTCTTTCCTTTGCATCAGTTAAAATCTTAAATTTTATCCTGGGCTTTTTGCACTGCCAGATAAATTTAGAGATATCTTGCTGCCAACCCTTGAAACAGTCCATCTTGTCCACAATTTGCAAAGTTTGAAATAAAAACAACATTCTAGGCAATACATTCATCTTTATAACTGCTATTCGACCAGACAAGGAAAGCTTCAAATTTGACCAGATTTCTAAGTCTTTTTTCACTTGTTTCCAACATTTCTCATAGTTATCTTTAAATAGATTCATATTTTTAGCTGTCATATTGATCCCCAAATATTTTACACTCTTAACCACAGTTAAACCTGTCTTATTCTGAAACTTCTCTTTCTCAATAACTGTTAAGTTTTTCTCTAATACCTTTGTTTTTAACTTATTCAATTTAGACTTCCGGGTTGGCGCCATCGCCGAATGGCGGACTCCCTCCGAGCTCCGGAGGGAGCCGGCTCGTCAGGGGCTGGGTTCTACCGCGCCGGCGACGCGGGGACCCGCAAAAACCATGGGCACGGAGCCCCATGGACATGGTGACTCGGCTGGCACCTTTAAGCCCCCCCCCGGCCCGCGAAAGAGCCTTTTTAAAGGCTTCGGAGCGGGCGCCTGGGGGGGGGTGGTGCTTTGAGTCCTCCGCTTCCCCTGCCGAGCGAAGCCGCATGCCATTTGGCGGAGAGCGCTGACTTCTTCCATTGAAAATTTGGATCCAAAAGAACAACCCGTGAGTAATTGGAATATGGATTAAAAAGAGGGATAAATTTTTAAAATCCGGAGCAAGCGGGGGGGGGGGTATAAAAAGGAAGTCATCCCCCCCCCAATTGTAGAAGAGCCAAAACAAAGGACTTAACAACTAAGATCGAGAGTGACCTTATCTTGATGAATTAGTGACTTCGCGAGGGAAAAATATAAGATTGAGCTGGAGGAGAAAAGTGGAATTTGAACTAAAAAGCAACCCCCCCCCCCCGGAACCCCAGGAGCGAACGGTGAAAATGCCTGGGGAAGAGAAACGGAGGTTTTGACAGCTGTCAAAGAGCTGTCAAAACGGAAGAACAAAACAGAGACTTTGTTATGAGGACTTTGCCGGTTACATTGGTTATAAATTGGATATAAAATGTTTCAAATAAGGATCAACAAGCTACTTGGATTGGTGGATGTGATCTGGAAGGGAACTCAGTTACTGAAATCCATCTAGAGGAGCTGAGGGATATTGCAAGTGTTTTTGACTGGAAATTTGAACAGTTGAACAGAACTTTTTATCTCCTGGGAAACTGCAGAAATGGAACATTATTTTGTCTACAGAGGTCTACACACTACAGAAAACAATGGATGTAAATGAAAGGGACATGACGCAATGTTTTGCTCCTGAATAACAAGCCTCTGCAGAGAAACTAGAAACTTTTGGAAATAGAACATTTCGGCAGAAGAGCAGGGAAAAAGCAAAAAATAAAAAGGAGGAGTGTGATTAATAAGAATAATGAAATAACAAGATCTGGACAGAACTGGAAGTGGGAACATTTGGGACATTCAGATTTGACAAGCTTACAGAAATAAAATTGGAGTTTTTGCTCCTGGATATAAAAATCTGGATAGAAGAAATGGGCCCCTTTTTGAGATAGACTCCTTCTATGATTGGACATTCGAATTTAAAAATGACTGGTAAAGGACTAGAGAGGTTTGGGTTTAGTGAGATGTGGGAACCCCAGGAAGATATCAGATGTCGAGGGATATTGGGAACGCAACCGGGAAAGGGGGGAGGGAAATCTGGAATCCAAAGGGTGCAAAACTATTTTTTATCTTGTTTATTTTTATCTGCATTATTCTTGAAGGGGGGGAACTCGTGGAAGGGAATTAGGTCGATCTTAGGGGATGGGAATTTTCGAAAAATTGGGTTATTGATGATAAGTGTAATTTGGGGATAAGAATTTGTTGAATTGATTTGTTAAACTGGAGGACAAGAGGGGGAGGGGAGGGGAAGTCCTGGTTATTGGAAAAAGATTATAAATTGGATTTAATTTGTTTTAAATTGGAAAACTTTAATAAAAATTATTTTTTTAAAAAAAATAACTTATTCAATTTAAACCCTGCCATTTGACCAAATTCTTGCATTAGTTCCAAAACTCTTTTAGTACTAGATTCTGGCTCTTGTAATGTAAGTAGCAAATCATCTGCAAAAGCTCTCAATTTATATTGTTTCGCTCCGACCTGAACCCCTTTAACCAGCTGGTCCTTTCTTATCATGTTCAGCAAAACCTCCAGGACCAAAATAAAGAGTAACGGGGAGATTGGGCACCCCTGACGTGTCCCTTTCTCAATTTTAAGTTCTTCCGTGATCACATTATTCACTATAAGTTTAGCCTTTTGTTCAGAATATATTGCGCCTATACCGTTTTCAAACCCTTGGCCTACCCCCATACCCTGGAGATTCTTCTTCATAAAAGTCCAAGAAATATTGTCAAAGGCTTTCTCCGCGTCCACAAATATCAAAACAGCTTTTGTGTTTATATTAACTTCTAGCATCTCCAAAATGTCTATTATATTCCTTACATTATCTGATAAATGTCTTCTCGGGAGAAAGCCTGCTTGGTCACTATGAATCTCCCCCATCAATACTTTTTTCAATCTTCTAGCTAAAATGTCAGCAAAGATTTTGTAATCCACATTTAGTAAAGAAATTGGGCGGTAGTTCTTAAGTTGGGTCTACTCAGTCTCTGTCTTCGGTATAAGCGTGATGTAGGCCTCTTTCCACGTTTCAGGTGCCTTTTTCCCCTCAAGAATTTCGTTACAGACTTCCTTCAAAGGTTGTAGTATCCATTCCTTTAAAGCTTTATAATATTTGGAAGTCAGTCCATCAGGCCCCGGAGATTTGCCCAGTTGCATACTTTGAATGGCACTCTCTATTTCTTGTTCAGTTATTTTCTGATTCAGAAGTACTTTACCCTCACTTGTAATTTCCTTCAATCCATTTTTCTCCAAAAAATGTTCTATATCAGAGTCTTTTTGTGGCCCTTGTGCATACAATTGTTTAAAGTATCTCTGGAAACAACTTCTAATTTCAGTTGGGTTATAAATGTTCTTTCCATCCACTTCCAAATTTGTCACTGTATTCAATTTTTGTCTCTTCTTCAATTGCCAGGCCAGAAATTTACCACATTTATCGGTGGATTCAAAGGTCTTCTGTCTCATTTGTTTAATTTTCCATTCTATTTCTTGGTTCATCAATTCCATATATTGGACCTGATATAATTTAATTTCTCTCAAGATCTCCTGAGACTTTGGTTTTGATCTTAATTTCTTTTCTCCTTCTTTTATCTTTTCCAAAATCTTGTCCTTTTTCGCATTCTGGCTTCTCTTTTTTATTGCATTTTATTGTATCAGGAACCCTCTCATAACGGCTTTACTTGCGTCCCAGATTACTCTTTTTTCAACGTTGGTCTTCAGGTTAATCTCAAAATAGTCTCTCAATGTTTTTTGGGCCTTTTTACAGAATTCTTTGTCTCTGAATAGGGTGTCATTCATTCTCCATCTGAAGGTGCCAGCTGTTGTTTGGTTCATTTCCATCTTCACAGCGTTATGGTCAGAGCATGTTTTTGGGCAGATTTCCACTTTTTTTATCTTTGGTGCCAATCCTCTAGTAACCCATATTTGGTCAATTCTAGTCCAGGTCATTTTGGCTTCAGAGAAGAAGGTTCCCTCTCTTTCAAGGGGGTTCTTTGTTCTCCAGATGTCAACCAAATCCATATTGTCAGTCAATTCAAAAAAAGTTTTTGGTAGTCTTCCATCCTTCGATATTACTTGTCTTTGCGCTTTGTCCATGTTTGTGGAAACAACTCCATTCATATCTCCCATCAAAATTACATTCCATTCTAAAAAGTCCAACAAGATCTCATGCAACTTCTTAAAGAATTCAGATTTACCTTCATTCGGTGCATAGACTCCTACAATCAAGAATTTCTGTCCTTGGATTTGAATTTCAATTGCCAGATAACTTCCTTGTTCATCTTTAAATATCAATTTCGGCATCAATTTGTCTTTTGCATATATAACAACTCCTCTTTTTTTCACTCTATCAGATGAGACAAATTCTTGTCCTAATTTTTTGTTAATGAGTAATCTTCTATGTGCTCTCATCACATGTGTCTCTTGTAAGCAAATTAAATCCAATTGTTGCTTGTTTAGTATATGAAATACATTCTTCCTCTTCCGAGGGATGTTCAAACCATTACAGTTCCAGCTCAGAAGTCGCAAAGCCATGATGGGGTTATTTACTTACTCCTCCTACAGCTCCTAGTTGTTGTTCCTCTTCTGTTGGTGGCTGCAATCCAAACGATAAGTTTGCTAAGTCCAATATTCCTTTTCCCGATGGTGTTGGTTCCTCTCCAGCTTCCGCCTCCTTCACAAGGTCTTCTTCGTGTTCTCTCAAAAATTTGTCTTTGTCGCTCGGTGTCTTAATTCTTATTTTTTTCCTTCTGTATTTAAAAGACAGGCCTTGAGGAAATTCCCATCTAAAGAAGATTCTGCTTTTCTTCAATAATATGACTAACTCTCTGTAGTCACCTCTCGCATCTAGAATAGGCTTAGGAATATCTTTAAAAATCTCCACAGAAGAATCTTCAATTTCCAGTAATTTTTGGTAGTGCAGATTCAGAATTTTATCTCTTTCTTCCTTTGATCTCAAAGTAATCAAGCAATCTCTTGCCTTGTTCCTTTTTTGTCTTATTCCAAGTCTAAATGCACTCACAATCTTTACTTCATCCTCTTCTAGGCCCTCTTGCCAAAAGTCAAGGAATTCTTTTGTAAGAAAATCCACCAAATTATTCTGTTCTTTTTCTGGTACGAATCTCAGTCTTAAGTTCCGTTCTTTCCTTTGTAGGTCCAACATAGCAAAGGACAAATCATGGTCCGCCAGTTTCTTAACAACCGGTGGTATTCTCTCTTGTGTTGCAGTTGCAAGCTCCTTTGCCTCCTCGGCAATTCTCCTAGTAGTTGCTGATTCTTCTAAAAGTTTCTCTATATTTTGAGCATTTGCGTTAACTTGTGTTCCCAATTCTTTTATGCTTGAAGTATTCAAATCAAGTTTTGCTGAGATCTCAGCTACATTTTTATTTGTTTCTGCAACTTGTTTACTTGTATCACTCCCTTGTTTCGTGAGAAGTTCCAAAGATTGATTTATTTTTTCCAGTGCTTTAGTCAAAACGTCTTCTGATGACATAGTTTTAGATTTTGTTTGTGAGGCAGCAGCTGCTCCTGTCAGTGAGGCCCTTCGTTGCTGTGAGGTATCAACTCTGTATTGTCTGCCGGATCTAAGACTTTTCTCCTGAAATTGTTCTATTTTTCTTTTATCATTTGCCATGCCACTATCATACCCAGTCAAGGTCAGTCTCAGACTTGAGAATTTGTTTTCAATAGGAAATTTCCACTGGCTGGGCTTCTAGTAGCTTAGTTGGTTTCAAATAGTAACAAAGTCTCCTCTAGGGGGGGAAGTTCCCAACTTAGTTTCGCAGTCTTTTAAAATAAAGATACTTTTTACAAGTCCCCCCCCCGGTTCTTCTTACACAGAAAGAGAAGCCCTAGTCCGAGCTCTTTTCTAAATAGTTGCAGATATGTAACAGTTTTTAAAGAGCAGTCCTCCAATACAGTATCTTTCCCAAAGTTCGATAAAGTTCAGAAAATTATTCCACAATTCAGAGGTCTTTATCCCTTTCAAGGCAGTTCTCCCTCAGGATGCAAAGACAATGGATATTATTTCCCTTCTCCTTTCATGCAGGTAATAGACTTTCAGCAGTAATTCTCCCCCACCGCTCCTGCCGGCTAAGTGGGGGGTTTAAATCTTACTTTTGTCAATGGGTTACACTTAGGCAGATATAGTCTTCAAAGGTTACAGTTTAACAGTCTCTTTGCTTTGCTTTATCTACAGATCGGGAAAGGCAGACTTCCTTTTTGTACCTTTTCCCGTGACGGAATTAAAAAAATAAAAATTATTGAGTCCAATTTAAGCTTTTTAGTCCTACTCACGAGCAGTTGTTTTTTAAGTCCAATTTGCCGGAAGAAATCAGCGCTCTCCGATAATGGCGATGCGGCTTCGCTCCATGGACTGGGTGACAGCTCTCAGTGCTGCGCTCCCCCCGCGCCGTTCCGAAGCCTTTAAAAAGGCTCCTTCTCGGTTTGGGGAGACCCCTAAGGCACCCGCCGAGCCTCCTTGTTCGCAGGCTTCACTGCCTGCGATTTTTAAGGGTCCCCGCTTTGCCGTAGCGGCAGGACCCGAACCCGCGGAGCAGACTTCTCTTGGAGCTCCGGGAGAAGTCCGCCATTGATTGCTGGCGTCAGGCTGGAGAAAACTATCAATGCCACCACCCGTGTTTTGCGCTCACTGCAGGCAGAGGTTGAGGATTTGAACCAATTGACAATGACCCATAGATTAGTTCTGGACTACCTCCTTGCACGTTCGGGCGGTTTTTGCAAAATTGTCCCAAAAGGTCAATGCCAGGTTAAATTCCATGATCTTAACAAGACAATCGAGGACCAACTGCAAAAACTGCAGTCTCTGGTAGCTGACAACACACCCACTCAGAATCCCTGGGAAAAGATGTGGTCGTGGATCCCAGGAGAGGGGTGGGTGCACAGCCTTCTAACTGCCTTAGCCATAGGAGGATTTATTTTTCTGTTGCTTCTTTCTGTAATCCCTTGCTGTCTGTCCTTGCTTAGGAGAATGATAGCCCGCAATGTTAAGCATCTTACTGACCCCCAGATTCTGGCAATATATCGAGCTCTGCCCCCAGTGCCAGAGGAGCCAGAGGAAGACCAGGAAGACGATGGTTACGAGCGAATGCATCGGGAACCAGTTCCGGTGCAGGAACAGGTCCCCTTGCAGGAAACAGTGGTTTATTCTGATGTCCAGAGTGGTGTTCAAGCTCAGGAGTCAGATGAATCTTCTCTCTGAGCTTGAAAAGGGGAGAATGAGGCAAGGAAAGAAGGGCTACCCCTATGCTATTCATATAATCAGTTATCAGTAATCAATATATTCATATATGCTCACACATAATCAAGGCTTACAGTATTTTATAATCCATTTTGAATCAAAGGAAGCTGTGCCTTAGCTAACTGCAAACTGCTTGGAACAGCAAATTAGAAACCGACCTTTCCCCTAGAAACAGCCGTGTACCCTGGACAAGGGGAAGACGTGAATCAGAGATTCTGGTACAAAATCCCCTCAAATACAGGCTAAATTAATCCACAGAACAGGAAGAGCAAACCACAAAAACTCCAAAACTCCCTGTCCTGTCATAACTAGGGGAGAGGTTAGACAGAGCGTCATTACAAGCATCGGAAAGCAGAAGTAGAACTCGGTGCTTGACCAGGAGCTGGAAGCATGGCAAGAAGCTCGCTAATTGGTTAAATTTTTCTGGCGATTCGTGACTGCCTCATGGTTGTCTCATGATCTGTGATTTGCTGTGATCTGCTCAGGTATAAAGACCTCTGGATTTCTGTCAAAGGGGGTCCCAGTTCTTTGGAAGAGATTCCAACTGGGTCCTTATTGCTTGGCAATAAACTTCACCTTCTTTTTCTCCATTGCTGCGTCTGCCTGATCCTTATTAACGCTAAGTGGGTACCTGCTTTACCTTCACGTGCTACACATAGGCTTCGGACAGGGCAACGCCCCCCGGAATCCTTTACTGGACTACCCTTTGCTTTGGGGGAAGGTGATGGCACTTCCTTCCCCCCCTCATTTGCATAACAATACCCCTACCAATGCCTAACCGCCAATCGAGCCAAAGCTCGCCGCCAATACCCTCAATTGTTGTTGTTGAGTCGTTTAGTCATGTCTGACTCTTCGTGACCCCCTGGACAAGAGCACACCAGGCACTCCTGTCTTCCACTGCCTCCCACAGTTTGGTCAAACTCATGCTGGTAGCTTCGAGAACACTGTCCAACCATCTCGTCCTCTGTCGTCCCCTTCTCCTTGTGCCCTCAATGCAGACCTTTAACTGTGGCTAATGTTAGCCATGGTTTGTTTAAACAAGCTAGCTAGGTAAACTATAGTTCAGAGACGGCTTGTCAAACCATAGTTAACATAAAGCGCTGTTTGTCGGATTTGGGTGAGACAACAAACTTTGGTTAATCTAAACCAGGAGGTCGGTTCCAAACTCTTTGCAGGTGGGCAGAGATGGAGGGGGGTGGGAAGAGTGTGAGCCTGAGGCCCTCTAGGGCTCATTCTCTACATGCTAAATTATAGTTCTACTTGAAATCTGAATTGGGCATGTAAATATTCCATACTCATTCTTCAACAGCTTGGCCTGCTTCACCCTGGTTCTGATTTCAGAAATGTTATGAAAGACTGCATGATTCCACGGTCTTCTTTTGCAGATACAATGAGTTTTACTTCTTTACCCATCCTGCTCTGTTTATTGAGGATCACTTCCCAGATGACCCCAGATGGCAGCTTCTGAAACAGACATTAAGGCTGAAGAAGGACGGGTGTGATGGCTAAAATATGCCTGAGTTTTATTCCGTAGGACTGACTGACTGGAACATCCACAGAAACATCACTCACTGGAACATGTAAAATTGATTAGAAGCATCTATCCAGAACACAGTGGCATTGGCAATCGGTCTCATGTTTTTCAAAAGGGAAGGACTGCGTCACATATGCCAATACCCTAGCAAAGCAGAAGCACTGGGGGAAATCTGCATATTTGGCAAGTTAATGTTTTTAGAGACAATTGCGCTTATGAGATATACACACACACATTATTTATATAATTGCCATATATATATATATATATATATATATATATATAACACCTCTATTTCTTTATTAGTAACCTTGATGTCAAACCAAAGTGACCTTAGCAGCCGCTTGCCAACTAGAACAGAATAATTACATTAGAGTACGTGTTTGTATGTTGCTTAGAGAGCGCTAAGAAGCAATCAAGATTGCTTGTGGCAATTCACATTCACCGCTAATGTGGACTTTTGCTACTTTAATATGTGGAAACATTGAGCCTGTTCAGGTGGTGAATGTCCCCATATATGTGAAGAGGACAGTATTGAGGACAAACTTTGTTTTGGGACAACTTTCTAAGATCCTGTGTGATAGATAGTCTCTCGGAAAAGATTAAAGATAAGCAAAAACAGGAGTTGATTGGTAACTGAACTGGACAACAGGGTCGAAGCAACTGCTTATAGACATTTCTGAAGGCCTGGGCCACTCCCACTCCCCACGTGATTGGCTGTCTAAACTTCCAAGCTGCGAATCATGACTCAGAGTTTAAGGGCCAATGGCAGAAGCCCAAATCCAGAAATGTTCTGTGATTGGATATCATGTATCGAATCAGAACACAGGAGCTCAGAATCCTTAGTCCAGACTCAAGACCACTGAATACATAACAGGCCCCATGGCATTTTCAGGAGACTGGCTGACTATTGATGTGTAACCACAAAACTCAAGAACTGTCCCGCTTGCTAGAATTGAGCTGAGGGATCCCCTTGTACCCTTGGAGATCTTTCGAAAAGCAAAGACACGTAGGATTTTGCCTTGATAAGAAAAGAAACAAGAATCAGTGATGGGGGAAATTTTGTTCTGGGGCTCAGCCCCTGCACTTCCTCCTACTGCTAGCACTCAGTCGTGTGCTAAGTACAAAGATCATGCACCTTTTGGACTTCCAAAGGATGGGAAAACCCTGCATTTAAAGACACGGGACAACAATGGGACGCCAATATATTACAGTCAAACCTCAGCTCCCGAACGCCTGCGTTTTGGAACGTTTTGGCTCCCGAACGTCGAAAACCCGGCACATTTCAAAACGATTGTGAGGCAAAGTAAGAGTCCATCAGTTCCTGAGGTGAAATTTTGGGATGGGGAACGTCTGACCTCTGAGTACATCTTGCCCCCTCCCCAAGTCTTCCCCATTTGGTCCATGAGGCCATTCTCACATGCAGGTAAGGGGTGAGGCTTGACTGATAGGACATGGCTTTCCAAAGCTGCTTTCTTTGCACAGCCCTCAAAGCATGGGACTAGTTGTCAGGATCCTCTGAAGAAATGCAGAAACCAGGGACCCATTGCTAAGCAGGATGGCTCCCCCTTCATATCAACGCAGAACATCCCGTTCAGTTGGGCTGAGCCATGGCACTCCTGGCAGAGAGCTCTTTGGCGAGCCAATACTCAGTACTAAGTAGAATTGCCCATCCCTTCAGAAGAGGGGGCGATCCTTCTGAGCACTAAAAAAGGAGGGAGAGGTTTCTTCCCTTCCCTGTGAAGCCCAAGCTTGCTGAGCTCTTCAAGAGAGAGGTGGGGGCTCCCGAAGGCTTCCCCTCCTTCCTTTAAGCCTGATCTCACTGCAGTCCTAAAAGGGGGAGACTCTCCAAGACTGTAGTGATATTAGGCTCTTTCCCTCCTCCCTTTTAGGCCTGATGTCTCTTTGTTGGTAGTGAAAGGGATTTTGACCCAAGATACAGATCCCAATAAGGATCTGGCACACAAAGTCCAAAAGTTTCCCACCTATTCAGCCTAGCTGGAGAGAGCCAACCTGAGGAAGCTGGCACAAGCTTCTATCTAGATGCTTCAAGAAATAGGGTGGGGGCCTGGCAGCGAAATAGAAATTCTAACAAGGCTGATGCGTCTGATAGCTAACCTAAAAGAAGCATCTAATTACTAAATATATATTCTTTTTCATGGAGCACATAGTTAAACTATGGAACTTGTTCCCACAAGAGACAGTGAAGGCCTCAAAACATCGATGGCTTTAAAAGAGCATTAGACACGTCCTTGGAGGAGAGGGCTATCAATGGCTACTAGCATTGATGGCTATGCTCTGCCTTCACAGTTGGAGGCAGAAATGCTTCTGAATACCAGTTGCTGGAAACCACAGGAGGGGAGAGGAAATGAGCAATGGGGACACCTTCTGTATCTGCGCTTCCCCACGCAGGGAACTTTGACACACTCCAGCGCTGGTTTGCTCAAACATGTTATGCTTTCCCCCTTTGTTTTGTCTTCATGGATGCTCTTCCTGCTACTCGTCTCCTAATGCCAAGGTCTCCAAGCAAGGGTTTGATAAACCCAGATCAAGCCATGCTCTTCCCTCATCCCTCCAGTTGGCCATTTCATTCCTGGCTCGAAGCACTTAACTGTTCCTCCAAGGAGCGCCTTTCAAGTAGGCTTTCAGGATGGGAGGAGTACAAGCATCAATGCTGCCTCAGGAAGAAGATCTGTATGGTAAATAGAAGCTTATGTATGGCTATTGATCTGGATCCTCTGTGTCAGCTGCAGGGAACCTTTGGCCCTCCAGATGTTGTTGGGTGACAACACCTGTTAGTCCCAGCAAGCATGGCCAGGGATTATGGGAGCTGTAGTTCCCCAGCATCTGGAGGGCCAAAGATCCCCTACACCTGCTGTATATATTAATACTACTTAGTAGTGCTGCGTATCTTAGGAAATCATTTTATGAGCCCGTCACTCAACCACCCAGTGGCGTAGCTAGCCGCTCAGGGGCCCAAGCCACCACGTCACTCCCAGGAGAGATGCGTGGCTCGGGCGCGCTTCTGGCCCCGCGGGAAGTGCTGCCCCCTGTGGTGTGGCACCCAGTGCCCCCCTCCCCCCCCCCAGCTACATCTCTGCACCCACCTCTTGGGATATCCTGGGAACAAGGCTTGAATAGTGAAAATTAACTGCGCTCAGTGTTATTTTTCTAGAAAAAGAGGTGCCAGAACTCACCACGAACGCTTCCCTTGTTCTTTTACAATGGCAATGGCACCAACCGGAGAGGTGCCAGAACTCAGTTCCAGTGAGTTCTGGCTGGGGGGAAAAGCTGCACTATATTTTTTTTCCTCTAAGGCTGGAGCTTCAATATGTGGCATGTGGGTGGGTGGGTACATTTTCTCCCTCACCTCAAGCAGCCCTGTTTGTGTTCTTGTTATGCTACCATTATAGTTCCTGAAATGAGCTTGCAGTTGGCGTTCTGCTGAATGCATATTGCAGACGGATGCAGTGAAATTTGCAGCCGGGATTAAGGGATTCCTATCAAAGCCAGATGTTTGGTGCAAAGAGGGCTTCTCTAAGGAGGTACCAGCTCTTCCAGTGGGAAGTGCAAACCATGCCATACGCCTTGTGTACTGTACTCAAAATGGTCTTGCAAGATCAGATCAAAATCCTACCTGGTTCAGCATTCTCCCTCTCCGTCCTTCTGTCTGTATCCTTTTAAGCAGAGCAACGTTGGTCTACTCCCTGCTGCTGTATTTCCCTTGGGGAGAAGCAGAAAAGGCTCCCTATCTCTATTCCCTATTGGTTCCCTGTATTCCAACCCTTTAAATCACATCATAGGTCATCCTTTGCTCCCCCTCCCTTTCCCCACTGTTTCAAGAATGACTTTTCCATTTTTGTTCCTAGATTATCCATGGGATAAATCCAATCAGAAATCAATACAAATAGACTTGGCAAAGTTTAAGGAACTGGATGCCTATGCACAGACGGTATGCTGTCTCTTATTGTGATATATGCAGCAAGGAATTTGCTAGGATGCTGAGGTTTTTAATGTGCATTTGGAATTTGAGAGTGCTTTCAAGCGTCCTCTCCTGATAGGAGGCAATTACTTCTGTTCAGATGGAAGGTCCGAACTGGGAACATCATGAGTCACAAGACCCTGCTCCTGTTTTCCAGAAAACTAACACGGTGGAGCACCTATTCACATGGGCTGCACACACCATGCATTTAAAGAACACCAACTCCCCAAAAGAACTATGGGAGCTGTAGTTTTCCCCTCACAGAGCTACAAATCCTAGAACCCTTAACAAACCACAGGATTCTCTTTCTCTCTCTGTGCGTGCGTGAATTAAATGCATGTATATACACCCATATTTAGTTATTTTGCAGCATTGCGTTGCTTTAAAAATTCAGGAGATAGCTCCAAAGTCAATTCGGAGGAGAGCTAGCAATCATAGGCAATATGAAAGGGTTTGAACGACTCCTCTCTCTTTCACAATTCACTTTCGATCGTATTTATACTACAGACTGAAATTGATTTGGTAGTTATTTCCTCTCCTCGGGGAACTCCGAGTACTGTACTTCTGTGAACAAGGCTAGCAGTCATTAACAGAAAATTCTCAGTGCCCTTGCCAAACCACAACTCCCAGGAATCTCTGGGGGGGCCTCGCCAGAATTAAACTGGCATAAAATTAATATACTGGTGCAGTAATCAGCCCTGGGTTTCCCCCAGTGCTGTCAAGTGACAACAGTAGGGCCGGCTCAGGATCCAGGGTTGCCTTGGTCCCTCCCTGCCCCCAGAATGCCCCCCCCCAGTTGTACTTCCACCCACCCAAAGGTGCAATGGGCAGTGGCGAAGCTGCATGCAGAGCGCTCCCCCCCCCCCCCGTTCCTCTGCCAGTAGCAATGGGGGAACTCTGCACTTGTGGGGAGACAGTAGCAAAGAGGATTTGGGTTTCAGCTGAAGATTGTAGAAATAACATGTCTGTGAACCCTGGAAAAAGGAAAGGTTAATCATGCGTCTCCCTTCAGAACAACTCCCCCCCCCCCCAAGGGTACATTTTTGGCAAGTATAATAAATTCTTTGATTGATCAGTCAAATAAAACACATACACTTAATCGACTAACTGTGCAATCCCAGTGAATTCAGCAAGAGACACTCTTGTAAGTGCACGCAGGATTGCACCCTAAAATTTCTTTAAACAAGTAGACTTAGGTAGAAGAAAGGAACTGGTACCCCCTCGTCCATATTAACTGCTTCCAAGTCTATTTACCTTCTTTGAAACAGGTGAATGTCAGGAATAGCGTGAAAAACCTGGTGAGTGTCTTGCTCCAAAAAGCCCACAGTGACCTGGAGAAAGTGCGAGCCATTTGGATGTGGATCTGCCACCATATAGGTAGGTGGGGGTACCACCTTTCTGCATACTTGAGTCCCCTTGCCTCTGACAACTTCCGGTATTAAAAGATCAGCCTTTGTCACTGCCCTGCGCCCATGAATCCAGCTCTGTAGCAGAGTTCTTTAGCAGACACCCAGTCCAGTGATTGCCAGCCAAGGAAGATGGACACGTAAGGTCATATCAAAGCAAGTTATATTCAGAGTAGACCGGCTGAAATCAATGGATGCAAGTAACTCATGGACATTAAATTTAGTGGGTCTACTCCGAGCATGGCTTCTTTGCAGCTGTCTCGGGCATTTTCACCATTTCATAGCCAGTCATGTCAGCTCCATTTGCACAAAGGATTCTGGATTGTCCACTGTGTGGACCAGTGATTTGGTGTTTGGCTCACACAGAGCTTGACTGGGATCTCTGTTCAGCCATGAATCTCAGAAGGGACCAGGAGGTGCTCATTGATAACAGAAATCACTGGGTTAAAGCTCACTGAAAGTGCCGCGGTAGCATTATTATCAATTTACAATGGGGTGGAAGGTTTGCAGGCTATGAAGGACTCGCTCACAAATTTATTGAAAGCTGCACGAATTATGATAGCTAGCAAGTGGAAGGGGCAAGCAGAATATAAAATGGAAAAATGGTATTAATATAGCTATTAATGATAAATGAACATGTGCCATTAAGGTAAGACGGGGAATATGCAGGAGGAATGATTTTGAGGAGATATGGAGGGTGTTTGTAGAATTTGTACTGTTACAACGGAAAGGGGTCAAACCATCGCTAGAGGTGTTGAAATTTTGGGAGGTTGGATAGTTACAATGGAATGGTCTCGCTGGTGGGGTGCACATTTTTATTCTTATTTATTTATTCTTATTACTTTGTCAAAATAAAGTAAAGGTCGCAGCACGGGAGGAGAGGAGGTGTCTCCCGACTCCTAACCCTTGCACCAGTGTGCATTTTTATTTGGCAACAAGACCCTGGGTCTACACAAAGCAGATTTACGAGTGCTTCCAGACTTTCTCTTTTGAGGTGCGATTCAATCACATATGGGCAAATTCATGTTGTGCAATCAACAGTTCATTTGGAGCTCTTGCAAGACAAGCCACCCCACCCCCCAATCAGATTTGGGCAACCAGGAAAGATATTGAGAAACACGATGGAAAGTGTTGCAAAGTGTTGCCACCCCACAAGCAAATCAGAATGGGTGCTCATTGTCTTTATTTCTACAGAATATGATGTGGAAGGCTGCTATAACCTGGACAAGGTGTCATTTAAACCAGCTGATGTCCTTCAGTCAGGAAAGGCTATTTGCGGCGGATATGCTCGACTCTTTCAAGAAATGTGCAGGTAACTTCTGTTGGCTCCAGCCATCATGGCAAGTGGTTGTTACTTGGCTGTAGCGATAGGAGATCTGGAGAGCCACAGGTTCCCCACCCCTTGCCCTAGGCAGCTATCTCCATGCTTAGGCGTGATCAACTCGCATGTGACAGCCCTCGGAAATAAGTAAATCAATAGATTCTAAGCAGAAAATGGCGGGAGAGAGCTGGAGAGTCCTCATGGCTCATGAGGAGACCCTCGCCAGAACCCAAAGAGGACTTCAGTGGGAGCGGAGGAAGCCCCAAAGAGAACGGAGGCACAGTGGGGCTTTGTTTAGGCTGCTCAGCCTCCCCACCTAGGAGCTGACACACGTCACAGCATGGCAGCTGCTGCTGCTTTTCCACGGGTCCTCCAGCCAGTTCCAGAGCTTCAACTCTAGTTGAAAAGAGTGTTGTGGGGGGAGAGAGCTGGAGAGCAGGAAAAAATGAGCTTTTTTAAGTGTGTGCTCCCTACTTACAGAGGGGCATGGGTGGCGCTGTGGTCTAAACCACTGAGCCTCTTGGGCTTGCCGATCAGAAGGTCGGCAGTTCATTTTAATTTTTTTAATAATTTTTATTGACAGTTTAAAAGTTACAAAAAGAAAAGATAAAAAAGAAAAAGAATTAAACAATACAATACATTACAAAAACAAAAACAAAAACACTACATAAAACATTAAATTAACAAAACAGAACAAAACAATTAAAAACACATCCAATAATTTCAAAATCTTGTCTTTCAATCACTTGTTTCAGCGACCTCCTCTCACCTCCCTTTTTGTATTCCACTTCAATTACCTGTTTCAGCAATTCCTTTCCATCTTTCTCTATCTTCTGTCCTGTAATTTGTCTTAACATATTCTAACCTTGTTTTTCCCCCCCTTTAATACATTAACAATCTATCTGTACCTATTTCCTTATAACATTTCTGCTAAAGCCATATAACTTCATTCCATCATTTTTCTAACATTCATTAATTTTACAATATTTCTGTAAATAATCTTTAATTTTTTTCCAATCTTCTTCCACCAACTCTTCTCCCTGATCTCGGATTCTGCCAGTCATTTCCGCCAGTTCCATATAGTCCATCAGCTTCATCTGCCATTCTTCCCGGGTGGGTAAATCTTGTGTCTTCCAATACTTCGCGATGAGTATTCTTGCTGCTGTTGTAGCATACATAAAGAAAGTTCTGTCCTTCTTTGGCACCAATTGGCCGACCATGCCCAGGAGAAAGGCCTCTGGTTTCTTCAGGAAGGTATATTTAAATACCTTTTTCATTTCATTGTAAATCATCTCCCAGAATGTCTTAATCCTTGGGCATGTCCACCAAAGGTGAAAGAATGTACCTTCAGTCTCATTACATTTCCAACATTTATTTTCGGGCAAATGGTAAATTTTTGCAAGCTTGACTGGTGTCATGTACCACCTGTAAATCATTTTCATTAAATTTTCTCTTAAAGCATTACATGCCGTAAATTTCATACCTGTGGTCCATAATTCTTCCCAGTCAGCCATCATAATGTTATGTCCAACATCTTGTGCCCATTTAATCATAACTGATTTCACTGTTTCATCTTGAGTGTTCCATTTCAACAGCAAGTTATACATTCTTGACAAATTCTTAATTTTGGGATCTAACAATTCTGTTTCCAATTTTGATTTTTCCACCTGGAAGCCAACTTTTTTGTCCAAATTATATGCCTCCATTATTTGGTAATAATGGAGCCAATCTCACACTTTATTTTTTAATTTTTCAAAACTCTGCAATTTTACCCTGTCTCCATCTTGTTCCAAAATTTCCCAATATTTCAGCCATTTGGCCTCCATATTGAGTTTTTTCTGTGCCTTCACTTCCATTGGTGACAACCATCTTGGGGTTTTGTTTTCTAACAAGTCTTTATATCTTAACCAAACATTAAACAGTGCTTTTCTAACAATATGGTTTTTAAACGCTTTATGTGCTTTTACTTTATCATACCACAAATATGCATGCCAACCAAATACGTTGTTGAAACCTTCTAAATCCAACACATCGGTATTTTCAAGAAGCAGCCATTCTCTCAGCCAACAAAAAGCGGCTGATTCATAGTAAAGTTTAAGGTCTGGCAGGGCAAATCCACCTCTTTCTTTAGCGTCAGTTAATATCTTAAATTTTATTCGTGGCTTCTTGCCCTGCCAGACAAATCTGGAAATATCTCTCTGCCACTTCTTGAAACAATCCATCTTATCCAAAATTTGCAATGTTTGAAACAAAAACAACATCCTTGGTAATACATTCATTTTTATCACAGCAATTCAGCCCAGCAATGATAACTTCAAATTTGACCATATTTCTAAATCCTTTTTCACTTCAATCCAGCATTTTTCATAGTTATCCTTAAACAAGTTCACATTCTTAGCAGTCATGTTAACCCCTAAATATCTCACTTTCTTAACCAATGTTAATCCTGTTCCCTCGTGGAACTTCTCCCTCTCACCTGAGCTTGCAGGGCAGCAGCTGAAGAAGGAGCAAAAAGGGTTTTCTGGTGTGTGTGTTTCTTTGTGGCTGATTAGCTGCTCTCCCTGTGCAAAGGTCAGAGGGGGCAGGGTTTCTGTTGAGGCAGGTGATTAGCTGTGGGAGGAGCTTACCAGAGCTTGCAGGGCAGCGGCGTGCGCAGTTTGATCCATCTTTTAGATTTAGGGGAGCTAGTCTCAAACGTTTGTTGGGGGAGACCTAGGTTTTTTGGGGAGGGAGTTATTTGTCCTGTCTTCACGCTTTTTATGATGGAGGACCGCTGTAGTCACCCCCAACGACACGTTCTCAAGATGGAGGGTGAGGGAACAGCTGCAGTCGCCTGCGGTTCCTGCGCAATGTTTGCCATCTTGCCAAATGTTGCAGGCAGCTTTACCTGCAGCAATTGCATGTTGATTGCCCTCTTAAAAGACAAAGTCCAGCAACTGGAGGAACGTGTGGCTACGCTCCAAAGAATTAGAGAGCTGGAGCTCTTCTTGGAAGCAACAGAGCACACCGTCTCCACCAAGGAGGAGACAGGGGACTCCCCTGAGAAGGAGGCTAGTTCACCAACACAGGAGCCAGATATATGGAGAAACGTGACTCAAAGAAGTAGGAGGCCCAGGGTTCGCTCTGATTGTTTAGAAATACACAATCGCTTTGAGGTCCTCTCCCCTAGCATGGAAGACGAAGAGCAGACTCCATTTGAGGATCTCTCCCTCATTACAGTCGATCAGGTATATGAAGACGAGCAGCAAAGTCAGTCCTCAGGGAATGTGCAGGCGACCTTGGAACGGACAGCTCACAGAAGAACCCCGACCAGACCTAAGAGGAGGCGTGTAGTGGTGATAGGGGATTCCCTACTGAGGGGAACAGAAGCAGTGATCTGTGGGCCTGACAAGATGTCTCGGGAAGTGTGCTGTCTCCCCGGGGCTAAGATCCAAGATGTAACTGAACGACTGCAAGGAATCATAAAACCCACTGACAAATACCCCTTCCTCTTGGTTCATGTGGGAACCAATGACACTGCAAGCAATAGCCTCCAGAAGATCAAAAGAGACTATGAGGCTCTGGGCAGGAAATTGAAGCAATTAAATGCACAAATTGTCATCCCATCTGTCCTCCCAGTTGACAACCATATGTCAGGAGTGCTCTGATGGTGTTTCCCGCTTGGCAGGGGGTTGGACTCGATGGCCCTTGTGGTCTCTTCCAACTCTATGATTCTATGATTCTATTATTCTATGATTCACTCACAGTTAGATTTTTCTCTAAAACCTTAGTTTTCATCTTGTTCAACTTAAAACCTGCTACCTGTCCAAATTCTTGGATCAGTTCCAGTACCCTTTTGGTACTAGATTCTGGCTCCTGTAAGGTCAATACTAGATCATCAGCAAATGCTTTCAGTTTGTACTGTTTAGCTCCCACTTGTATACCTTTAACCAATTGGTCCTTTCTAATCATATTTAACAAAACCTCCAGGACCGATATAAAAAACAATGGAGAGATTGGGCAACCTTGTCATGTCCCTTTCTCAATCTTAAACTCTTCTGTCACTACATTGTTCACAATTAATTTTGCCTTTTGTTCTGAATAAATTGCACCTATACCATTTTCAAAACCTTGACCTACCCCCATCCCCTGTAAATTCTTTTTCATAAAACTCCAAGAAATATTATCAAAAGCTTTCTCCGCGTCCACAAATATCAAAACTGCCTTAGTATTGATATTCACTTGTAATTTTTCTAAAATATTAATTATGTTCCTCGTATTGTCAGACAGATGTCTGCCCGGGAGAAAGCCCGCTTGATCTTTATGAATTTCTTCTACTAGCACCTTTTTTAGTCTTTTAGCCAAAATATCTGCAAATATTTTATAATCCACATTAAGCAGCGATATGGGGCGGTAGTTCTTAAGCTGTGTCTTTTCAGTCTCTGTTTTCGGTATAAGTGTATACCTATCCCAAACATCTATAAGAGATCTTCGAAATATGTGGTTTCCAAATCCTTTATGGATTTTTTCCTTATCATACCATAAATACTTGCATCCCAGATTACTTTTTTTTCCACTGTAGTATTTATATTTATCTCAAAATAATCTCTCAAGGTTTTTTGGGCCTTCTTAATCACTTTTTCATTCCTAAACAAAGTATCATTCATCCTCCATCTGAAAGAACCAATTGGCGTCAATTTCATTTCCATCTTCACAGCATTATGGTCAGAGCAAGTTTTGGGGCAAATTTCCACTTTGCTGGTCTTCGGAACCAGCCCTCTAGTTACCCAAATTTGGTCAATTCTTGTCCATGTCATTTTAGCTTCAGAGAAAAAAGTTCCCTCTCTTCCCAAAGGATTCTTCATTCTCCAGATATCAACTAAGTCCATATTTTCAGTCATGTCAAAAAAAGTTTTTGGTAGTCTACCATCTTTGGTAACTATCTGTCTCTGTGCCTTGTCCATATTTGTAGATACCACTCCATTCATGTCTCCCATCAAAATCATGTTATAATCCATATAGTCCATCAGAGTCTCATGTAGCTTCTTAAAAAATTCCGATTTTCCTTCATTTGGTGCATAAATGCCTACTATCAAGAATTTCTCTCCTTGTGATTGGATTTCAATTGCAACAAATCTTCCTTGGTCATCTTTGAATATAAATTTCAGTGATAAGCTCTCCTTTGCATAGAGAACTACTCCTCTTTTTTTTACTTTATCTGATGAAATGAATTCATGGCCCAATCTCTTATTACTCAATATCTTCCTGTGTAGCCTTATCACATGTGTTTCTTGTAGACAAATCAAGTCCAATTGTTCTTTTTTCACTAAATGAAAGACTCTCCGTCTTTTTTCCGGGGAGTTCAGTCCATTCACATTCCAGCTCAATACTTGCAACGCCATGGTGTAATTACTATTTTCCTCCAACTGCAGTGCTTGCTCTTCTTCTGTTAGTGGTAGTGGTAACACGTTTACTGGGGGATCCAATCCAAAGGGTAAAGCTGATATATCCAATATTCCCCTGTTTGGTGATCTTCTATCCAGTGCTCTTTGCTCTAGTCCTCTATCTGATGATCTTCTATCCGATGCTCTTGGCTCTTTTCCAAATCCCTTGTGCAAATCTTCTTCGTAATTATACAAAAACTTTATTTTATCTTCTACTGATCTTATTTTTATTTTCCTTCCTTTAAAGTTGAAGGATAGGCCTTGGGGAAACTCCCACCTGAAAATGATTTTGTTCCTTCTCAGCAGGTCAGCCAAATCTCGATAGTTAGACCTAAGATCCAAAAGATATTTCGGGACGTCTTTAAAAATTTTCACTCTTGACTGTTGTACTTCCAAAGTCTTCTGATAATGCCAACCCAAGATTCTGTCTCTCTCTTCTTTAGTTCGGAGGGTAATCAAACAGTCTCTTATTCTATTCTTCTCCTTTTTCCTCCTCTTCCAAGTCTAAAGGCTCTCACAATTCTGAACTCCTCTTGCTCCAAGTCCAAGTCCCAAAATTCAGCAAATTCCTGTGTGAGAAAGTCTATCAAACTATCCTTCTCCAATTCAGGTAAAGCTCTGATCCTCAAATTTGTCTGTTTTTCATAGAAAGTGTCACCTTGTGATCATCCAGTTGCCTCTGTAGGTCTGGGACTCTCTCTTTCTCCAATTGTGTTACTTTACCTTCCACAACAGCAATTTTTTCCCTAGCTTCCTCTGCCGTGTGCCGTATCGAAGTGGACTCCTGTATCAATTTCTGAATGGTTTCTGTGTTAGTATTCACCTTTTGTCCCAGATTATTTATACTTTCTGTATTTAAATCAATTTTAATAGTTGCAGCATCCACCTTCACATTTGTCGCGTCTACTTTCTTGTTAAGCTGTTCCAATGAAGCATTTATCTTGGTTAATGCAACCACTAGGGCTTCTTCTGTTAACATTCCTCTTAATTTGGAATGTGTTGGTGCAGCCGCAAAAGAAGAGGGGGGCCCTGATGTTGAGGCTCTCCTAGGTTGCTGCCAAGTCTTCCCAGACCTTGTTGTTTTTTCCGGGATTGACTGGTCTATTTTTTCCTTTCCATCTGCCATAACACTTAAGAAATTCAAGGTCAAACTCACAGTCACACAGTTCTTATCTCACCACTGGAAATTCCCCTAATCCAGCTCTTGTAGCAGTTTCAGAGTCTTCCTCTAGAGGGAAACAGTTTCTATTTGTATTAATCCATAATGTCTCCTTTTAAAGCACAGTTCAAACAGTTCAATAGACACAGAAACTATATTATACAGATATTGATAGACGACTTCTCAAAATACTTAGAGAGTTACATACAGACACCACAGTTAAAATCAGAACTGGGATGTCAGGCAACTATACTGACCCTCTGCCACTGGGGAAAGGGGTTAAACAGGGCTGTTTGTTAGCACCGTTCCTCTTTAATTTCTATATAAACGACATTGTCCAACATATGGCAAAGTATAAGTCATCAGCTCCTGCCCTGGAAGGCAAACACCTGAATATACTGCTATATGCTGATGACATGACGGTCATGGCACTCACTCGAAGGGGTCTACTCAGCATGCTGGAGGGGCTCGCAGCTTATTGTTCCCAAAACTCTCTAAAGATAAATTATGATAAAACAAAAATTGTGGTGTTTACTAGAGCTCGACATACATTTAGATGGTCTCTAGATGAACACAAAATTGAACAATGTCTCCTTTTTAAATATCTTGGTATCACTTTCCAAGCCACATCTAGCTGGCTTGCCCACTTCAAGACTGTAGCACTTCTAACACGTAGGACAACTGGTGCTCTGCTCAGTTTCTTTTATTCGAGGGGAGGGCAACTGGTGATCCCGGCACTAAAAATTTTTGTTGGAAAAGTGATTCCACAGATGTTATACGGAGTAGAACTCTGGGGTTGGAATCAGAAGCTGTTAGAACGGCTTGAAATCTTCCAAAAATTTTATCTCAGAAGAATTCTAGGCCTCCCTCAGAGTACTCCGGCAGCTCTCCTAAGAGTGGAAGTAGGATTACCTTCTGTGTCTGCCAGGGCCCACTTAAGATTCCTGCGCTTTTTCACCAACCTCATAGATGCCCCGAACACCTTATTGGCTAAACAAGCCTTTATATCATTACAAAATAATACCACTTGGCATAAAAGCCTACTAGACATTCTATCTAGATACAACCTACCTGAGTTTAATACTCTCAAATTGTGGAGCCCTGATAAAGTTCGGGAATGGATCTTTGAAAAAGACGCCTTTTTGGACTCCACCAAGATAAAAAACTCAGGGTTTTCCTACTGGTTCCCCCGAGTAAAAGCAGTCAAAATCTGTGCCAACTACTTGGTGGATATCACCGATCCCATCCTTCGGAGAGCTTTCACTATGGCACGGTTTCAAACATTGCCAACTGCCTACCTGACCGGTAGATACACAAAAACCCCAGTAGAACATCGTTTATGTCCTTGCCATATGAAAATTAAAGAGGATCTTACACATTACTTCCTCTATTGCCCCATTTACTCGGGCTTTAGAGACGCATTGCTGCAAATTATACCCAACTCTATAACCAGTCCTGAAGATAGAGTAAAATTTTTGTTAGTTGATGCAAACCCACGCATTACCCATGTGGTAGCGGTCTTTGTGATGAAGGCCATGAAAGCCAGGGAAAGATTTATAGACGACAATGTAAAGACCCCTTCACCGTCTGTTTAACTCGCTGCTTGTTTTCCCTCCTTTTCTATCTTGTGGGAAGAAGGTTTTGTTGGCATAGTATGTAATGAATTTTAATATTTTTAACTACTGTAGTGTTGATTTTTGTGCACAGGCATGGTCCTCACAATAAACGGATTTGATTTGATTTGAGTTCAATAGAGTTTCATAAAGTTAGTTTCAATTTTCAGTTACTTTTAGTCCTTTTTAAGAGCAGACGGAGACAGTGAAAACAATGTATCTCTCTTGTTTAGCTAACTGTCACTGAACGTTCTATTCGCTGTCAAAGAACCTTTCAAAACATCAGTCTAACTAGCAGCCCGTTTCAGGGTTCGGAGCGGTGGTATTTTTAACTTCCTTCTCTCACACCTGCAGGAATACACAGTCCAGAGCTTCCCCCCTCTTCTCCTGCTTCCAAGGGGGTTTAATATTTTTTTCCTGGTGGAAATTAAGTCCTTTACGATAGGCTTTCCAAGACTTTAGCTTGCAGCCTCTTTGCTTCAGTCTATTTACAAAAGGGGAAGGCGGACTTCCTGTTTTGAACCTCCCTGTTTCGATGCCAAATTACGACGTTTAAAAGTCCAATTCTTCACTCTACTCACGGGTAGTTGCTTTAAAATCTAATTGTCCACAGGAAAAAGTTGGCGCTCTCCGGCAACAGCTATGCGGCTTCGCTGCATGGAAAGAGCAATCGATTCGAAGCACCGCGCCGCTCACCCCACGTCGCTCCGGATCCCCGAAACCGGGTTTCCCCACGGGTGGGGGAGGCGCAAAAGGTGCCAGCCGAATCCCAGGTTCACAGGCTTCACCCGCCTGTGATTTTTAATGGGTGTCCACCTTCGCCGTGGCAGCCAGACCCAAATTTCCACGAGCAAATTCCTCCCAATCAGAGGAATTCCGCCATTAACAGGGGCGCCAACCCGGAAGTGCCCAGAAGGTCGGCGGTTCAAATCCCCACGACGGGGTGAGCTCCCGTTGCTCGGTCCCAGCTCCTGCCAACCTAGCAGTTCGAAAACATACCAAAAAGTGCAAGTAGATAAATAGATACCACTCCGGCGGGAAGGTAAACGGCGTTTCCGTGCGCTGCTCTGGTTTCGGTGTTCTGTTGCGCCAGAGGCGGCTTTGTCAGGCTGGCCACATGACCCGGAAAAACTGTCTGCGGACAAACGCCGGCTCCCTCGGCCTGTAAAGTGAGATGAGTGCCGCAACCCCAGAGTTGTCTGTGACTGGACTTACCTTTCAGGGGTCCTTTACCTTTACCTTTACCTTTACCTTTACCCTACTTACACAATTTTTGCTTATGTGCATGGGGTTCCGGAACATGACCCACCATGTAAGTGGAGGAATGCCCACACTGTGAATGATCCTGAAGCAAACTTGCATATATAGGGCTGCATTGAATTGAGTAGATCCACTGGAATCCATAGACTTAAAAATTACTTGAATTTAATGGGTCTCTTCCCTGTGTGACTTAGTTCCTCATCCATACTTACCTTTGCTCTGTGCTTTATAGGCTCAGGTCCTGGCTTTCCAGGTCCGTGTCCAAATGTTGTTGTTGTTGTTTCATCCCAGGAAAACTTGTGTTTTCCTGCCAAATTGGAGCAAATGAGAATCTGTGGAGAACCTGATTGCTGTTTTCTCTGATCCAGCAAAATGAAGGACGGCCACTCCAGCCTATCAAAGCGGTGAAAGCAACCACTTGTCCTCTTGGTAGCAACACTGTTCCTTCCTTCCTTCCTTCCCCTCTCAGGATTGCAGGGATACAGTGCCAGTATTTGATAGGCAGCTGCAGCGTAAAGGGGAAGAGCGACCATGCCTGGAATGCTGTCCGCATTGATGGAAGGTGGCATCTCTTAGACTGCACCTGGGGAAGTGGCTCTGTGAATACTGCTTTTAGCAAGTTCACTTTCAGGTACGTTGTTAGGCAGACCAGGCAGAGCGTGGGACACACTGAGGGGATAGCAGAAGAAGAAGAGTTTGGATTTGATATCCCGCTTTCTCACTACCCTAAGGAGTCTCAAAGCGGCCAACAATCTCCTTTCCCTTCCTCCCCCACAACAAACACTCTGTGAGGTGAGTGGGGCTGAGAGACTTCGGAGAAGTGTGACTAGCCCAAGGTCACCCAGCAGCTGCAGGTGGAGGAGCAGGGAAGCGAACCCGGTTCCCCAGATTACGAGTCCACCGCTCTTAACCACTACACCACACTGGCTCTCACAGTTAACTTCATTTGCTTTCAGGTGGTTTTGTTTTGCTTGGACCACTTGTCAGAGTTTGCAATTTGATGGCCGCAGGGCTGATTAATGTAAGCAAGTGCAATAAGAATGCTGCAGCTAGGTTGGTGACTGGGAGCGGCCGCCGAGACCATATAACACCGGCCCTGAAAGACCTACATTGGCTCCCAGTACATTTCCAAGCACAATTCAAAGTGTTGGTGCTGACCTCTAAAGCCCTAAATGGCCTCGGCCCAGTATACCTGAAGGAGTGTCTCCACCCCCATCCTTCAGCCTGAGGTCCAGCTCTGAGGGCCTTCTGGCAGTTCCCTCACTGTGAGAAGTGAGGTTGCAGGGAACCAGGCAGAGGGCCTTCTCAGTAGTGGCGCCCGCCCTGTGGAACGCCCTCCCATCAGATGTCAAGGAAATACAATAACTATCTGACTTTTAGAAGACATCTGAAGGCAGCCCTGTTTAGGGAAGTTTTTAATGTTTGAAGTGTTATTCCGTGCAGAGTGGCTGTGGAGGCCCGGCTAGATGGGCGGGGGTATAAGTAATATTTCATTATTATTATTATTATTATTATTATTATTATTATTATTATTAAGCCATGGGCATGGAGTGTCCTGATGGCAGGGATAGATACCATCTATTTATCCTCTTTGAACAGTTCTGGAGTGTTATGCTTATTCTGGGCTACATGTGTAAAATCTGGGGATTCTGGAGGCTGGATTGTTGCAACACAGCAGCTTCCTCAACCAGATGCCCTCCAGCTGCTCTGGATCACCACTCTGTTTGCCTGTCTGGCCCTGGTGCTGATTTAGGCATTATTATGAAATACTAGACTATTGCGCCTTCTCCTTTTGCAGGTACGATGAGTTTTACTTCCTTACTCACCCCGCTCTGTTTATTAAGAAGCACTTCCCTGAGGACCCCAAGTGGCAGCTTCTGAAACAGACGGTGACACTGGAGCATCAGCATGATCTGACTTAAATGCAGAAGGACTGACCGTTGCAGTCATAAGAACATCAACCACTGAAAATGGGTAAAGTCAATTAGAAGCGTCTGTCTTGTTCCCTTTGATATCACAGTTACATCCACAATCAGCCTCATGTACAAGCTGTTACTGCAGTGTATATAACAGGGATGGAGAACCAGAGGCCCTTTCAGAGGTCCTGCACTACAACTTATCCAGAATGCGGCAGCTAGACTGGTGACTGGGAGCGGCCGCCAAGACCACAGAACTTGAAAGACCTACATTGGCTCCCAGTCCATTTCCGAGCACAATTCAAAGTTTTGGAAGCCGTCCAGAGTGGCTGCGGAGACCTGGCTGGGTGGGCGGGTGGGGTATAAGTAATAAATTATGATGTTGATGATGATGATGTCCCATCATCCCTGACTATCATGTGGTTGATGGGACATAAGAATTCAGCAACATCTGGAGGAAATCAGATTGGCGAAGGCTGGCTTAGCACACCACCCCAGACTCTCAGCTGTGGTTAACGTTATAAAGTTATAGAGTTATTATAGAGTTGTAAGGGACCACAAGTGTCATTTTGCCTAACCCCCAGCAATGCAGGATTATTATTTTTGCCCCGTGTGAGGCTCAAACCCACGACCCTGAGATTAAGAGTTTAAACAAGCTAGCTGGATAAGCCATGGTTTAAAGATGGCTTATCAAACCAATCAACCATGGTTAACAATAAGCATAGTTCATCAGATTTGGGTGAGGCAACAAGCTGTGGTTAAGCCTAACGAGGATGTAGTTTCCAAACTCTTCACCGCTTGTGTAGAGGGAGGAGGGGGGGAATGTGTGAGCCCAAGGCTTGCTTTGGCTCATTCCCAGCATACTAAACCATGGTTTCACTTGACATCTGAACTGGGTCTGTAAGTATTCCATGCTCTACCTTAGATACCTTTCTTTGCCCCTATTGCTGATTTAGATAGTGTTGCTAAATACTGCACTATTGACCTCTCTTTTTCAGGTACCATGTGATTTACTTCCTCAACCATCCTGTTCTGATTATTAGCACCTCCCAGATGATCCCAAATGGCAGCTTCTGAAGCAGACTTCTGCACCTGCAGCAGCTTGCATGGAATCCGCCTACCGTGTAATTTGATATCCTTCAAGGACAGTCACTTGTCTCGGGCATCACTGCTAAACTGACCACGGTTTTGATGCACAGGGTTCTTAGCTTGACACAAAGTTTTTAAAAATGGAAAATATATATAATATATATAACATGATACTTGTTTCAATGAGCTAAAATCGACTGCAGTAGCTATTTACAAATTTACAGTATAACAAAGAAATCGGGGAGGTGTTCCAGGATTTCTTTTTAAAGGCCGTATCAAAAAATGAGTAAAGTGGGAAACCCTAGATTGATTTTGAAAAGCAGATAATGAAAGGGTACAATTAATGTTTAGGCATAAACTTGTTCATATAAAAATGTGTTGAATCCCGCCCCCCATCCTTTACAGTACAGCAACACAAATCATTAGCATTTTATCCACCATATTCTTGAGACACCCTAATGTGGTCCTATCCATTCACTTAAAGTAGTAGCAGATTTTTTATATATATAGCAAACAGTAAATAAAAAGAGTACAATCCATAAATTGGTGCAAACTTTTGGGGCTTGCCTTTGATTTCCCAGTGTGTTTGTAAATGCAATAAAGTTTCACTGTTCTCCGCCAAATGTGTCCTTGTGTTTTGTTCCTCTTGCTTGATTCACTTGTTTAATATGTATATATTTTTACTTAGCTTTAACACACTTACAACTGTTATTTTATAGTGCAGAGCAACACGGACAGAAGGAACCATGAGAGAAGCGATGACTGGCTTCACGGTTTTTCCCACATAATGGTTTTTTACACGGCACGCGCACACATTGTGATTAATATTATGGCACTGTTACCACGCTGTGGACTTCAAACTTATTTCCTCACCCCCAAATGTATTGATACATTGCCCAGCCTTAAAGTATGTGTGTGTGCTCTGTGCAAAACTGTGAAGCCAGCTAGTGCCTCTACATAGCTCCATCCTGATTGCAGACATGGTGATATATTGGTACGTTGCAAAATTTAGCTGGTGCTCTATCACGATTTTGAAAACCAGGTAACATCTAGCCCTCCTCTCAACCCTTGTTATTCTTCGAAAAGAATTTGTCTAAGTTTGCTTAAGTAAGTGGCTTAAAAGTGTGGGTTTGGATTAAGAAAAGAGGAGAAATGATTCCCTACAACAGGTAACTTATCAGTTTTCGTGAAAGGTGTCAACTTTGAGAGAAAGCAGTATTATTTGTGATGGCTAAAAGGTAAAGGGACCCCTGACCGTTAGGTCCAGTCGCGGACGACTCTGCGGTTGCGCGCTCATCTCGGTCTATAGGCCGAGGGAGCCGGCATTTGTCCGCAGACAGTTTTTCCGGGTCATGTGGCCAGCATGACTAAGCCGCTTCTGGCGAACCAGAGCAGCGCACGGAAATGCCGTTTACCTTCCTGCCGGAGCGGTATCTATTTATCTACTTGTACTTTGACGTGCTTTCGAACTGCTAGGTTGGCAGGAGCAGGGACCGTCACGGGGATTCGAACCGCTGACCTTCTGATCGGCAAGCCCAAGAGGCTCGGTGGTTTAGACCACAGCACCACCCTACACAACACAAAACACTGTTGCTGTCTGTAGGTTTTATTTTTATTTTTATTACCTTATATTTTGGAAATGTACATCCAGGTTTTATTTCCTTTAAATTTTTTTTTGGGGGGGGAGGCCAAGAGAGTGGGGCCCTAAACTATAGCTTGTTTAGCTTACATGTAAATACGGCACTAGGGGCTGCCTGCCCTGCTCACTCTGCTAAGCCTAGACTAACCGATCCAATAGGAATCCAACCCCTCCGACAATCCAATATTGTGTCCTACATTTCTAAGCAGTGAAAAGTTCTGGAGCAGCAATACAGGGAGAAAGGGTACCAGGGGTAGGGGGGCTTGTAAACTGGCCACATATGGTTGATCTGTCTGGACTGAGATCAAGTCATACTCAAGCCACAAAGCTCTGTTTTGACGCTTCGTTCTTTGCTTGGATTCCCCAGAATTCCCCCTCGCTCTCTAAACCGAAAGCACAAGCATTTCCTCCACCCTCTAGAAATAATGTAATAGCTTAAGGAATCATTTACCTCGAGAGAAACAGAGACTCCTGCAGCAATACCCAATCTTCAAAGTTGAACAATCACCACCTGGACGTCCTCACTGAGCATCAACACCAAAAGGTAAGCAGAGCATCCCGATTTGTTTGGGTCTCTTACAAAAACAGCATTTGTGAAATGAAACAACTGACTTCGCGAATGAGATATCTACTTAATGGTGACTGGCAAATTTTGCAGACTGGCATTCTAGGACAGTTGCCTTGGAGGAAACTTCTCTGTCACAAAATGACAGTACACTTCTCTACTTAATGAGGTCAAGGCGAACAAGTGAAATGTTGAGGGCTAGTCACTTGTGGGCTTATTTGCAAAGCTACGGCAGGCCCTGCATCATTTTCAGCATGGTGGCTAAGTTTTGATTTGTAACCAGAAATTCCTAGAGGTCTTTCCTAAAGCAAAGACACATAGAATTGTGCTGTTCCTCTGTAAGAAAAAGAAATAATAATCTTTTGTTATAGTTTTATCTGTCTCCCAAATATGATGGGGGAAATTTATTCTGGGGCTCAGCACTAATACATGTTTCTTGTACTACGTGCAAAGGGGTTTCTCGATCATGCCCATTTTGGACTTTCTGAGGACTGAAAAACCCTGAATTTAAAGGGCAAAAGGTCCAGGAGAACAATGGGGTGGGAAGTATCTCATCTGAAGGCCCATATATTCATGGGGAGACAGGGTGATGCAAATCTAGTCTAGACTGCAAATTCTGCTCTGGTGCAGGCAAGTCCTAAGTTCATAGTGTGGACACAGCCAGCCTCCAAAGCTGCTTTAGGCTGCAATTCTAAACCCACTTGCCTGAGAGTAAGCCCCACCAAATTCAATCAGACTTACAGTTGTACTTTGGTAGTCAAACGGCTTGGCTCCCAAACAAATCGGCTCCCAAACGCCGCAAATCCAGAAGTGAGTGTTCCAGTTTTTCGGAAGCCAAACGTCCGACGCGGCTTCCGCTTGAGTGCAGGAAGCTCCTGCAGCCAATCGGAAGCTGCGCCTTGGTTTTCAAATGGTTTTGGGAGACGAATGGACTTCCGGAACAGATTAAGTTCGAGAAGCAAGGTACCACTGTATTGAAAACATAATATCACAATTAAATTATATGAAAATGATATGAAGTGGAATTATGAATGATATATAACTTATACTTTTAGAAGATACCTGAAGGCAGCCCTGTTTAGGGAAGTTTTTAATGTTTGATGTTTTATTGCATTTTTAATATTTTGTTGGAAGTCTCCCAGAGTGGCTGGGGAAACCCAGCCAGATGGACGGGGTATAAGTAATTGATGATGATGATGATGATGAAAATAGTATAGGAATTAATACCAAAAAATACTACACCCCATTCCCTGCAAAAAGAAGGACGCTCTAAAAACAAACTGAGCACACCTCTTATATCAATCGGCAATGGGAACAGGAGATGGACCTTTCCATTAATTATATGTGGGCAGATCCACATAAAACATAGACTATGAATTGCCGAAATCTACCTGGCAGGGGAGGAAATAAATATGACATAATAGGCATCACTGAAACCTGGTGGGATAAGTCCCACGGCTGGAATGTAATAATGGAGGGATACAATCTATTTTAGAGAAACAGACCAGACAAGAAAGGAGGAGGAGTGGCGTTATATGTCAGGGATGTGTATACCTGTGAAGAGATCCAAGATTTAGAACCTCAAAGCCAAAGTGAGAGCATTTGGGTCAAAATTAAGGGAGAGAAGAATAACAGGGACCTCATTGTGGGAGTTTACTATAGATCCCCAAGCCAAACGGAGGACATAGATGATGCCTTCCTGGAACAGATGGCCAAGCATGCAAAAGTAAGGGAGATAGTAGTAATGGGGGACTTCAATTACCCGGATATTTGCTGGATGTCAAACTCAGCCAAGAGCATAAGGTCAAACAGATTCCTCACTGGCCTTGCAGACAACTTCATTGTCCAGAAAGTGGGAGAAGCAACAAGAGGAACAGCCATTTTAGATCTGGTCCTAACCAATGTTGATGACCTGGTTAGTGGGGTAGAAGTGGAAGGATCATTAGGCGCGAGTGATCATGCTCTTCTGAAGTTTACTATATAGCAGAAAGGAGCAGCCAAGCATACTAGGACTCAATTTCTTGACTTTAAGAAAGCCGACTTCATAAAACTTAGGGAAGTGCTGGGTGAGATCCCATGGACAGTAATACTAAAAGGAAAGGGAGTTCATGATGGCTGGGAGTTTCTTAAGAGGGAGATAGTAAAAGCACAACTTCAGGCAATACCAATGAGACGGAAACATGGAAGGTGCCTAAAGAAGCCAGGGTGGCTATCTAAAGAACTTTTAACTGAGTTAAGATTAAAAAAGGATGTGTACAAAAAATGGAAAAGGGGGGAAACCACCAAAGAGGAATTCAAACAAATAGCCAGCACGTGTAGACACAAAGTCAGAAAAGCTAAAGCGCAGAATGAACTCAGGCTTGCTAGAGAGGTTAAAAGCAACAAAAAAGGCTTTTATGGGTATGTTCGTAGCAAAAGGAAGAACAAAGAAACAGTGGGGTCACTCAGAGGAGAAGATGGTGAAATGCAAACAGGGGACACAGAAAGGGCTGAACTCCTCAATGCCTTCTTTGCCTCAGTCTTCTCCGATAAAGAAAACAATGCCCGACCTGAAGAATTTGGAGCAAATGATTCAGCAGAGGAAACACAGCCCAGAATAACTAAGGAGATAGTACAAGAATACTTGGCTAGTTTAGATGTATTCAAGTCTCCAGGGCCAGATGAACTGCATCCAAGAGTATTAAAAGAACTGGCAGATGTGATCTCAGAACCACTGGCAGTCATCTTTGAGAATTCCTGGAGAACAGGCGAAGTCCCGGCAGACTGGAGGAGGGCAAATGTTGTCCCTATTTTCAATAAGGGGAAAAGAGAGGACCCAAATAATTACCGCCCAGTCAGTCTGACATCAATACCAGGGAAGATTCTGGAGCAGATCATTAAGCAAACAGTCTGTGAGCACCTAGAAAGGAATACTGTGATCACCAATAGTCAGCATGGATTTCTGAAAAATAAGTCATGTCAGACTAACCTGATCTCGTTTTTTGACAGAATTACAAGCCTGGTAGATGAAGGGAACGCAGTGGATGTAGCCTACCTTGATTTCAGCAAGGCATTTGACAAGGTGCCCCATGATATTCTTGTAAAGAAGCTGGTAAAATGCAGTCTTGACTATGCTACCACTCAGTGGATTTGTAACTGGCTGACTGACCGAACCCAAAGGGTGCTCATCAATGGTTCCTCTTCATCCTGGAGAAGAGTGACTAGTGGGGTGCCACAGGGTTCTGTCTTGGGCCTGGTCTTATTCAACATCTTTATCAACGACTTGGATGATGGACTCAAGGGCATCCTGATCAAATTTGCAGATGACACCAAACTGGGAGGGGTGGCTAACACCCCAGAGGACAAGATCACACTTCAAAACGACCTTGACAGATTAGAGAACTGGGCCAAAACAAACAAGATGAATTTTAACAGGGAGAAATGTAAAGTATTGCACTTGGGCAAAAAAAATGAGAGGCACAAATACAAGATGGGTGACAGCTGGCTTGAGAGCAGTACATGTGAAAAGGATCTAGGAGTCCAATTTCTTTACTGTCAGAGCTGCCTCTAGGTCCCAGCTCACAGAGGACCAACGCCAGGCTGATGTTATGTACAAAAGTCTTTATTGAAGTTTAATTTCCATTTCAAAGCCAGAGCGTGCAGCCCTACGTCTAAACTCTAGATCGGCGAAGTCCCGTCTGAGTCTCCGCCCCTTCCGCACCAGTTTAAGATCCTAGCCCTGCTCCACCTCCTGCGCTGCTCTCTTCTCCTCTGGGTCCTCCTGCCCTCTGGGGCATTGCCCTTTCTGGACTCTTCCGACGCTGAGTCGCTTAGCTCCTCCCCCTGCCTCCGGCGTGCTTTAGGACCCGGTTCCCAATCCTCACTCTCTGCTGTCCCGCGCTCCTGTACATTTGAACTTGCTTCTCGCGCCAACCCAGTGACCTTTCTCCTAACCGTTACACTACTTCTATCACTGCTTCCCTCTTCCGTGACACTGGCCGGATCTGACCTCCCTTCCGTTGTCCGACTCTCCGAGGAAGGCGTGGTAGGCTCTGCCTCGTCTCCTCTCCCTGGTGGGGAAAGCACTGGCCCCGATGCCTGGGATTCTTCCCCCCCACTCTGCTCTGGTGGGGAAGCTGGTCCTGATTTCCAACTACTGCTCTGGGAGTCCCTGCTGCCCCCTTGCTCCTGGGGCGTTCCCCTTGGGACCCCCCTGCCCCTGGCTACTGGCGCTCCCCTCTGTGAATCTTCCGATTCGCTGGAGAGGCTCATGGAATCCCTCGGACCACTGTCCCCTCCTATGCTCCCTTCGGATTCCTCCCCCTCGCTCTCCATCTCCCATCTTCCCTGTGCCTCAGCTCCTGAGCCCCTGACATCCATCCCCCCCTCGAAGCCCCCCTTCCCCCCTCCCCTTCTTCCGGTGTGGGTTCTGGGTGCTCCAGTGTTGTGGGGGTGAGTGCAGGGTACAGTTCTTCCCCCGTGGCGTGCAGCCAGCCGGATAAGTCCGGGAAGTCCTCCATGGTCCCGTCGACGACGATCTCCTCTGCTTCCATCTCTTGGGAGGTGTGTTCGAAACCTGGATCTACCCCCAACTCGCCCGGTGCCCCCCCTTCCTCTGTTGTCTGGGGTGACACTGGCCAGATCTGACCTCCCTTCCGTTGTCCGACTCTCCGAGGAAGGCGTGGTAGGCTCTGCCTCGTCTCCTCTCCCTGGTGGGGAAAGCACTGGCCCCGATGCCTGGGATTCTCCCCCCCCCCCCACTCTGCTCTGGTGGGGAAGCTGGTCCTGATTTCCAACTACTGCTCTGGGAGTCCCTGCTGCCCCCTTGCTCCTGGGGCGTTCCCCTTGGGACCCCCCTGCCCCTGGCTACTGGCGCTCCCCTCTGTGAATCTTCCGATTCGCTGGAGAGGCTCATGGAATCCCTCGGACCACTGTCCCCTCCTATGCTCCCTTCGGATTCCTCCCCCTCGCTCTCCATCTCCCATCTTCCCTGTGCCTCAGCTCCTGAGCCCCTGACATCCATCCCCCCCTCGAAGCCCCCCCTTCCCCCCTCCCCTTCTTCCGGTGTGGGTTCTGGGTGCTCCAGTGTTGTGGGGGTGAGTGCAGGGTACAGTTCTTCCCCCGTGGCGTGCAGCCAGCCGGATAAGTCTGGGAAGTCCTCCATGGTCCCGTCGACGACGATCTCCTCTGCTTCCATCTCTTGGGAGGTGTGTTCGAAACCTGGATCTACCCCCAACTCGCCCGGTGCCCCCCCTTCCTCTGTTGTCTGGGGTGACACTGGCCGGATCTGACCTCCCTTCCGTTGTCCGACTCTCCGAGGAAGGCGTGGTAGACTCTGCCTCGTCTCCTCTCCCTGGTGGGGAAAGCACTGGCCCCGATGCCTGGGATTCTTCCCCCCCACTCTGCTCTGGTGGGGAAGCTGTCCTGATTTTCAACTACTGCTCTGGGAGTCCCTGCTGCCCCCTTGCTCCTGGGGCGTTCCCCTTGGGACCCCCCTGCCCCTGGCCACTGGCGCTCCCCTCTGTGAATCTTCCGATTCGCTGGAGAGGCTCATGGAATCCCTCGGACCACTCTCCCCTCCTACGCTCCCTTCGGATTCCTCCCCCTCGCTCTCCATCTCCCATCTTCCCTGTGCCTCAGCTCCTGAGCCCCTGACATTTACTAAATGTGGATTACAAAATCTTTGCTGACATTTTAGCTAGAAGTTTGAAAAAAGTATTGATGGGGGAGATTCATAGTGACCAAGCAGGCTTTATCCCGAGAAGACATTTATCAGATAATGTAAGGAATATAATAGACATTTTGGAGATGCTAGAAGTTAATATAAACACAAAAGCTGTTTTGATATTTGTGGACGCGGAGAAAGCCTTTGACAATATTTCTTGGACCTTTATGAAGAAGAATCTCCAGGGTATGGGGGTAGGCCAAGGGTTTGAAAACGGTATAGGCGCAATATATTCTGAACAAAAGGCTAAACCTATCGTGAACAATGTGATCACGGAAGAACTTAAAATTGAGAAAGGGACACGTCAGGGGTGCCCAATCTCCCCGCTACTCTTTATTTCGGTCCTGGAGGTTTTGTTAAACATGATAAGAAAGGACCAGCTGGTTAAAGGGGTCCAGGTCGGAGCGAAACAATATAAATTGAGAGCTTTTGCAGATGATTTGGTAATTACATTACAAGAGCCAGAATCTAGTACTAAAAGAGTCTTGGAACTGATGCAAGAATTTGGTCAAATGGCAGGGTTTAAATTGAATAAGTTAAAAACTAAATTGAATAAGTTAAAAATTGAATAAGTTTAAATTGAATAAGTTAAAAACTAAGGTATTGGAGAAAAATTTAACAGTTATTGAGAAAGAGAAGTTTCAGTATGAGACAGGTTTAACTGTGGTTAAGAGTGTAAAATATTTGGGGATCAATATGACAGCTAAAAATATGAATTTATTTAAAGATAACTATGAGAAATGTTGGAAACAAGTGAAAAAAGACTTAGAAATCTGGTCAAATTTGAAGCTTTCCTTGTCTGGTCGAATAGCAATTATAAAGATGAATGTATTGCCTAGAATGTTGTTTTTGTTTCAAACTTTGCAAATTGTGGACAAGATGGACTGTTTCAAGGGTTGGCAGCAAGATATCTCTAAATTTATCTGGCAGGGCAAAAAACCCAGGATAAAATTTAAGATTTTAACTGATGCAAAGGAAAGAGGGGGATTTGCCCTGCCGGATTTGAAACTTTATTATGAATCAGCAGCTTTCTGCTGGTTAAAGGACTGGCTGCTTCTCAAGAATACAGACATTTTGGATTTGGAAGGATTTAACAATTTCTTTGGGTGGCATGCATATTTGTGGTATGACAAGGTTAAGGTTCATAAAGCTTTTAAAAACCGGGACTTCCGGTCGGCGCCATCGTTTAATGGCGGTTCTAGCCTCGAGCTCCGAGGCAGGACTGCTCCGCAAGTTCGGGTCCGACCCGCTACGGCGAGCAGGGGACCCCTAAAATTACAGGCGCGGAAGCCTGTAAACAAGGAGACTCGGCGGGCACCTTTTGCGCCCCCCGGTACTGTAAAGGAGCCTTTTTAAAGGCTCCGGAGCGGCATCGGGGTGAGCGCGGTGCTGAGAGTCGCTACCCAGCTTGTGGAGTGAAGCCGCGTCGCCATGAACGGAGAGCGCCGATTCCTTCCTGAAATAAAGAATTGACTGCAACACCCGTGAGTAAGATTGAGGGATTTAACGGGACACTAAATTTGAAAATTGGCTGAAAACGGGGAAGGCACTAAACAAGGAAGTCTGCCCCCCCGAACTGCATGATTAGCGAAGCAACGAAAATAGCAAGCTGTATTTGAAGGAAAAACCTTTTGCAAACTGTCAAACCTGACATCGGACTTAAATATTCCCCCCATTTGGCAGGAGAAGGGGGGAAGATAAAATTGGATATTGTTCCTGCGCGGAAATAATCGTAAAAAAAGACCTTTCACTGCCAAACTCCCCCAGATCGGGCTGCCTGAGTAAGGCACCGGGAAAGGAGAACTGTCAGTCTAAATTGGATACAAAGTAAGGCTTTGTTGGAAACTAAGCTGTTGGATTTTAATAAAGCTGTTGAACTTTTGGTTAAACTGAAACATTTGTGGATTTACAGTATCGACTCTTGAACTTTTGGCTCATTGCTCTATGTTTCCCTTGCTTCTTTGTTACCCATTTCCTTTTGGACACAATTGAAAGCTCCCTCTAGAGGGTTTAAAGAGAAACTTTTACATTGAAAAAAGAAACAGTGGGATTTTCCACTTGCACGTCTACTCTGTGAGAACGACCTTGAGGCCATGAGTGGCCCTGTGGATGAGATAGTAACTAGACATAAATCAAAACAAGCGCAAGCACAAGCACAGAAGAAAAGGAGCTCAATATCAGATACAACACCAGCTGCACAGGAAAAGACAGTAACAGCTTCTATGGAATCTATGACTCAGGCACTGGTCAAAATAAATCAGTCTTTGGAAGCTCTGACAAAGCAATCCATAGAACTGACAAAGCAGTCCACAGAAAATTCTAAAAAATTGACAGAATTGACAGCAAGATTGGACTTGAACACGGCAAATGAAGGGAAGGCTGAATTTTTTAAGAAGTTGCATGAGACTTTAATGGACTTTCTGGATTATAAAATCGTATTGATGGGAGATATGAATGGAGTCGTCTCCACAAACATGGATAAAGCACAGAGACAAGTGATTTCAAAGGAGGGGAGACTACCAAAGACTTTTTTTGAAATGACTGAAACTATGGACTTGATTGATATCTGGAGAACAAGGAACCCTCTTGAAAGAGAGGGAACCTTCTTTTCTGAAGCAAAAATGACATGGACAAGAATTGACCAAATTTGGATTACTAGCAGCCTGGCGCCAAGAACCAAAAAAATAGAAATCTGCCCAAAAACCTGCTCCGACCATAACGCTGTAAAGATGGAGATGAAATTAACAACAACTGGATCCTTCAGATGGAGAATGAATGACACCCTATTTAAAGATGAAGAGATTTATAAAAAGGCCCAAAAAACATTGAAAGATTATTTTGAGATAAATTTGAGAACAGATGTGGAGAAAAGAACAATCTGGGACGCTAGCAAAGCCGTGATGCGAGGTTTCCTAATTCAACAGAACTCTATAAAGAGGAAAAGACAAAACGAGAGGAAAGAAATTTTTTTAGGAAAAATGAAAGAAGGAGAAAAGAAATTGAGGTCCAAACCAAAGTCCCAAGAGATCTTGAGAGAGATAAAGTATTATCAGACGCAATATATGGAATTGATGAATCAAGAAATAGAATGGAAAATAAAGCAAATGAGACAAAAAACATTTGAATCTGCAGATAAATGTGGGAAACTTTTGTCATGGCAATTAAAAAAGAGGCAGAAACTGAATACAGTGACGAGTTTAGAGATGGAGGGAAAGATTATCTACAAACTCAACGAGATAAGTAATTGTTTTCAAAGTTTTTTTAGGAAATTATATACACAAGGGCCAGTAAACGAACAAGAAATTGAAGAATTCCTTAGAAATTATGGATTACCAAAAATTTCAGAACAAAATAAAAGGATCCTGAATGAGAAAATAACAGAACAAGAGATAGAGGGTGCCATCCAGAATATGCAACTGGGAAAATCACTAGGACCAGACGGCTTGACTGCCAGTTACTACAAAATGCTGAAGGATTGGTTAATACAACCATTAAAGGAAGTTTGCAATGAAATTATGGAGGGGGAAAAGGCACCTGAATCGTGGAAAGAGGCTTTCATCTCACTTATACCAAAATCAGAGACTGAAAAAAACCAGGTTAAAAACTACCGCCCTATATCTTTACTCAATGTGGATTATAAAATTTTTGCAGACATTTTGGCAAAAAGATTGAAGAGAGTGTTATTAGGGGAGATTCATAAGGACCAAACTGGCTTTCTCCCAGGGAGACATATGTCAGACAATGTGAGGAACATTATTGATATTTTGGAGCTGTTAGAAGTTGACATTAATAGAAAGGCTGTTTTACTTTTCCTGGATGCGGAGAAAGCCTTTGACAACATTTGTTGGAGCTTTATGAAAAAGAATCTCCAAGGGATGGGGGTAGGCCAAGGTTTTGAAAACGGTATAGGTGCAATATATTCGGAACAAAAAGCAAAGTTAATTGTAAACAATGTGGTAACGGAAGAAATACCTATAGAAAAAGGTACAGGACAGGGTTGCCCAATATCTCCTCTACTTTTTATATCAGTCCTGGAGGTTTTGTTAAATATGATTAGAAGGGACCAGTTGGTTAAAGGAGTTCAGGTCGGAGCCAGACATTATAAATTAAGAGCATTTGCAGATGACCTAGTTTTGACTTTGCAGCAGCCAGACACTAGTACTAAAAGAGTGTTAGAACTAATTGAAATATTTGGTCAAGTAGCAGGATTTAAATTGAATAAACAGAAAACAAAGGTTTTGGAGAAAAATTTAACAATGGAAGAAAGAGAGAGGTTTCAGAGTGAAACAGGTTTGGAAATAACGAAAAAAGTGAAATACCTGGGGGTAAACTTAACATCTAAGAATGTGAATTTATTTAAAGACAATTATGAAAAATGTTGGTCAGAAGTAAAGAAAGATTTAGAAACATGGTCAAGGTTGAAACTGTCCTTGTTAGGTCGAATTGCTACTATTAAGATGAATGTATTGCCTAGAATGTTATTTTTGTTTCAGACCTTACAAATTCTGGACAAGATGGATTGTTTCAAGAGGTGGCAGAAAGACATATCAAAATTTGTCTGGCAGGGCAAAAAGCCCAGAATTAAGTTTAAGATTTTAACTGATGCAAAAGATAGAGGGGGTTTGCCCTGCCGGACTTAAGATTATACTACGAAGCAGCAGCTTTCTGCTGGCTGAAAGACTGGCTACTTCTTGAGAACACAGACATCTTAGATTTGGAAGGATATGATAATTGTTTTGGTTGGCATGCATACTTATGGTATAACAAGGCAATGGTGTACAAAGGTTTTAAAAACCATATTGTTAGAAAAGCATTATATAATGTTTGGAGCAGATACAAAGATCTATTGGAAACTAAAACTCCCAGGTGGTTGTCACCAATGGAAGCCAAGGGGGTGAAAAAACTTAATATGGATTCTAAATGGCCAAAATATTGTGAAATCTTAGAATATGAAGGTGAAAGGGTTAAGCTTCAGAGTTATGAAAAACTAAAGTCCAAAGTTCGAGATTGGCTGCATTACCACCAGATAAATGAGACATTTAAAGAGGACAGGAAAATAGGATTTCAGAAGGAGAGGTCAAAGTTAGAAACGGAACTGTTAGAACCCAATACTAAGAACCTGTCAAGAATGTATAATTTGCTGCTTAAATGGAATACACAGGAGGAAACGGTGAAATCAGCTATGATTAAATGGGCACAGGATATCGGTCATGACATTATGTTTGCTGACTGGGAACAGTTATGGACCACTGGTGTTAAGTTCACGGCATGTAATGCCTTAAAAGAAAATATAATGAAAATGATCTACAGGTGGTACATGACCCCAGTCAAGCTTGCAAAAATTTACCATTTGCCCAGTAATAAATGTTGGAAATGTAATGAGAATGAAGGTACCTTTTATCACCTATGGTGGACCTGCCCGAGGGTGAAAGCATTCTGGGAAATGATCTATAATGAAATTAAGAAAGTCCTTAAATGGACATTTACTAAGAAACCAGAGGCTTTTCTCCTGGGCATGGTTGGCCAATTGGTGCCAAAGAAGGATAGGATTTTCTTTATGTATGCTACTACTGCAGCAAGAATTCTTCTGGCAAAGTATTGGAAGATGCAAGAACTACCTACTCTGGAAGAATGGCAGACAAAGGTGATTGACTTCATGGGATTGGCAGAGATGACCGGCAGAATTCGTGACCAGGGGAAAGAGGCAGTGGAAGAAGACTGGAAGAAATTTAAAATATATCTTAAAAACTGTTGTAAAATTGATGAGTCTTAAGATGTCAAGGGGTAAGAAGCAGAGAATTACAGCTGTAACCAACAAATTTATGGGAATTTAATGAAGGGAACTAAATGGATAAATTGACTAAAGGGTTGCTAAAAAAATTCTTTTTAAAATAAGGATGCAGCGAAAGGGAGGTATGGGGAAGTCGATTGAAAGAAGTTACAAGAAAAGAAGATTATGAATTTATTTATGTTTGATTTGTTTTTGTTTGTTTGTGTTTTGTGATGTGTTTGTCTTTTAATTATGTGTTTTAAAAATTGAATAAAAATTATTTTTTTTAAAAAAAAAACAAACATAAAGCTTTTAAAAACCATATTGTCAGAGCTGCCCAAGGTCCCAGCTCACAAAGGACCAACGCCAGTTCTTGTTATATACAAAAGTCTTTATTAAGGTTCAGTTTCAATTTCCAAGCCGCGGCGCGCAGCTCTACGTCTCAACCCTAGACCGCTGAAGCTCCATCTGAATCTCCTCCCCCTAGACACCAGTTCAAGACCCTAGCCTTGCTCCACCTCTTCCTTTGCTCCTTTCTCCTCTGGGTCCGTCTGCCCGCTGGGGTGTTGCCCTTTCTGGACTCTTCTGATGCTGATTCCCCGGATTCTTCCCCCTGCTTCCAGCGTGCTTTAGGACCTGGCTCCCAATCCGAGCTCCCTGCTGTCCCGCGCGCGTGTACATTTGAACTTGGCACGCGCACCCAGCCGGCAACCTTCCTCCTGACCGTTACACTGCTCCTGTCACTGCTTCCCCCTTCGGGGGGGCTAGCTGGATCTGACTTCCCCCCCGTTCCCTCACTCAGCGATAGGGGCGTGGTCAGTCCTGACTCATCTTCTCTCCCCACTGGAGGGGAAGCCGGCCCTGACACATGTGACTCTTCCCCCCCACTACGCTCTGGTGGGGAAGCTGGTCCCGATCTCCAGCTGCTGCTTTGGGAGTCGCCGCTGGCCCCTTGCTTCTGGTGCTTCCCTCCCGGGACCCCCCTTGCCCTGGCCATCGGTGCCCCCTTCTGGGAATCTTCCGAATCGCTGGAGAAGCTCATGGAATCTCTCGGTCCACTGTCATACTCTCCTACGCTGCCCTCGGATTGTTCCCCTTCACTCTCTGCTTCCTCTCTCCCCTGTGCCTCTGCTCCTGAACCCCTGACATCCATCCCCCCCTCGAAGCCCCCCCTTCCCCCCTCCCCCTCTTCGGATGCGGGTTCCGGGTGCTCCAGTGTTGTGGGGGTGAGTGCGGGATACAGTTCTTCCCCTCTGGTGTGCAGCTGGCCGTCTGGGTCCGGCCAGTCCGGAATGGGCTCGTCGACGTCGATCTCCTCTGCTTCCATCTCTCTGCAGCTGTGCTCGAACCCAAGATCCTCCCCCAACACGTCCATGTCCGTCTCCCCCCCGGTCGCCTCGGGGGGTGCTGCCTGCCAAGGCCCCTTCAGCAGTTCCCTGCTCCACCCCACCTCCGGTTGATCGTCCCACCAATAAGAGCGGTCTGTAACAGACCCCGAGAGTGATCCCTCCGGGGAGCGTGTGTCGGGTGCTGGTTCTTCGTCTGATGAGAACCCCTGGAACGTGCTGGCTGAAAGTGTGGGTGTGAAAAGATATTCGTCGAAATAATCTGCCGGCATAGGTCTGTGTGGGAAGAGTGCATGGAACTCGTCTTTGAGGTAGTGCTCCTCCACCGCGTAGTACGGTACCCAGCTGTTGGCGCTGGCCGGGGTACCTTCCCTGGCGAGGAGATATTCCACCCCTTCTTCCCCCCATCTCGAGTCCAAAATCTCTGTGACCTCGTTGAGTGGCCCTGCTCTCGGCGACCCCCCCCCCCGTTGGCGATTTGCGGGGTGGGTCTGGTGTGTTCCCTGGCGCCTGGAACCTGTGGGGTTCCTTGTAGGGTGTGAGCACTGATCTATGAAAGACCGGGTGCATTCTGGAGCCCTCCGGGAGTGTCAACCGGAAGGCTACCGGATTGATTTGTGCCTCGACTTGGTAAGGCCCTAGCTGTTTGTGTCCGAGCTTCTTCTTAGCTAACGTCCTGGCCGGCACTGCCTGGGCTGCTAACCAGACCCAGTCTCCCACCTGGATGTCTTCCCCAACTCTCCTGTGTCTGTCTGCCTGCATTTTGTAGGCATGTTTTGCTAGCTCCAACTGCCGTCGGAGTTGCTCGTGGACCTCCTGTAACTCCGCTGCCAAAGCCTCTGCTCCCTGTGGCTCCCCCTCCCCCACTCTCTCTAATCCCGGGAAGCTTCTGGGATGGCGTCCATTGTTGGCGAAGAACGGTGTCACCCCCGTGGACACGTGCTTCGTGTTGTTGTAGGCAAACTCGGCCAGCGGTAGGTAGTCCACCCAGGTCGAGGGCTGTTGATTCGCGTAGCATCTCAGGTACTGCTGCATGATGGCGTTGACCCTCTCCGCTTGTCCGTTGGTCTGCGGGTGTCGTGCCGACGCTAAGTTGATCTTGACGTTCAGGATGCCCAGCAGCTTCTGCCAGAAGCTCGAGATGAATTGGCGACCCCGGTCGGACAGGATGGAGCGTGGTAAGCCGTGCACTTTGAACACGTGGTCTATGAACAGTTTGGCGGTTTGTTCCGCCGTGGCCACCTTCGTGCAAGGAATGAAGTGCGCCATCTTGGTGAACATGTTTATGACCACGAGTACCGCTGTTTTGCCCCGCAAGCTGGGCAGATCTGTGACAAAGTCCAGGGCCACTTTCTCCCACGGTTCGAGCGGCGTCTGTAGCGGTTCCAGCAGTCCCACCGGCAGCCTGTGTACTGGCTTGGCCCTTTGGCACGTGTCACACCTAGTGACGTAATCTGCGACTTCTCCCCTCATCTTGGGCCACCAAAAGTGTCTGGCTACTAATTCCGCCGTCTTGTCCTTGCTGAAGTGCCCGGCGCTGGGCGCATCGTGTAGCTGCTGGAGTACTTTCGTGCGGAGGTCGTCTCCCGGCACGTAGAGGGCCCCCTTGCGGATGAGCAGTCCGTCCCGTATCTGGAACTCATCGTCCTTCACTGTGCCTCTTCGCACCTCCTCCATCTTGGATTGTGCGAAGGAATCCGTCTGCAGTGCGCGACGTACCACGTCCAGGTCCACGGTGGCTAAGCGCATGCCCACGCTTTCGGTGCGAAAATGTGTTTGGCCGCCACCGGTGCCGCTTCCTCGAGATACTGCGGCTTCCTGGATAGCGCATCCGCCATGACGTTGTTGTCTCCCGGGATGTATTCTATCCGGAAGTCGAAATCCGCAAAGAACTCCGCCCAGCGGATGTGTCTCTGGTTCAGGAACCGCGCCGTGCGCCAGTACTCCAGGTTCTTATGGTCCGTGCGGACCTGCACCGTGTGTCTGGCTCCGATGAGGAAGTGCCGCCACGCCTTGAAGGCTGCATGGATGGCCAGCAACTCCCTGTCCCAGATGGTGTAATTCTGTTCCGACTTGCTGAGTTTCCTGGAGTAGAATGCGCACGGCCTCCAGTCCCCTTGCGGATCTTGCTGCAACAGAACTGCCCCCACCGCTCTGTCCGAGGCGTCCGTTTCCACCCTCATTGGTTTGCAGGGGTTGACATGTAGCAGCTGTTCTTCGGACGCGAAGAGACGCTTGAGTCTCTGAAAGGACTGCTCCGCCTGGTTCGTCCAGGTGAACTTCTTCTTCTTAGAGCTGAGGGTGTCCGTGATGGCCACCGTCTCCATCGCGAACCCCTTGATGAACTTGCGATAAAAATTGGCGAAGCCGACGAACTTCTGGACCTCCTTCCGATTGCGCGGGCTCTTCCAGTCCAACACCGAGCGGACCTTGGTGCTGTCCATGGCGAGTGCCTTGTCGGACAGCTTGTAGCCCAGGAAATCCACCTCCGTCATGTCGAACTGGCACTTCTCCAGTTTGGCGTAAAGTCTGTGCTCCCGTAGTCTCTGCAGGACCTCCTTGACGTCTCTCTCGTGCGCCTCCTGCGATTCCGAGAAGATCAGGATGTCGTCCAGGAAGCAGACGCACTTCTTGTAGAGGAGTCCCGCTAGCACGTGGTGCATGAAGGCTTGAAAACAATGGGAGCCATTTTGTAAACCAAATGGCATAACTCTGTATTCATAGGTGCCCAAAGGCGTAAACATGGCTGTCTTCCACTCATCGCCCTCCCGCATACGTATAAGGTTGTACGCACCTCGAAGATCCAGCTTGGTGAAGATGCGTCCCTTCCTCACCGTCGCGAGCAGGTCGTCGATCTTGGGCATGGGGAATGCCGTGGGCTTCGTCCTCGAATTTATGACCCTGTAATCAACTACAAGCCTCTTTTGGGGCGTGTCTTTTTTCTTCACGAAAAACACGGGACTGCCCCCCACTGCTTTGGATTCTCGGATGAATCCTTGCTTCAAGTTGTGATCTATGAACTCCCTGAGCTCTTGCAGTTCGTCTTCAGACATGGAATACAGTTTCCCAGTCGGCAGCGTCGCCCCTGGCAGGAGGTCAATCTTGCAGTCGTAGGGCCTGTGGGGAGGCAGCTTGTCCGCTTCCTTCTCGCAGAAGACCTCCAAAAACGCCTTGTACTTGTGGGGTACCGCTTGCAGCACGCCTAAGTGTAGCTGCGGGTCATCCTCTTGCCCCTCGTCTTCCTGGCCAGTCAGGATGCAGTGTTCTGCGCAGTAGGAGGAGCAGAAGGTCAATTGACGCTGGTACCATGCTAATGCCGGGCTATGCCTGTGCAGCCAACTCATGCCCAATACTATGGGCGTGTCTGACAGGTGGGTGACATTGAAGCTGATGACTTCCCGGTGATTTCCAATTCGCATCACCATTGGCGGCGTTTGCTGTACCACCTGTCCTCCCAGCAATTCTCTGCCATCGACCGTGACGACTTTCAGGGGCATCGTGGCTGGCAGGAGCGCTATGCAATGTTGCTTGATGAAATCCACTCCTATAAAGTCTGCATTACTACCAGAGTCAATGGTAATGGGCACTTCCATAGTGAGTCCATTGGGTAGCTGGAGCGATGCGGTGAGTTGCACCACTGGTTTGGGCGGGAGTGGGTCTGTGGGCTGTAAAATCTCTGGGGACTGCTTCACTGACTCGCCTGGCTGGGCCCCAGTGCCTCTGCCTCCAACCAGGCTTCGTCGTTTCCCTGTAGCTGTTCCCCCTGCTGAACTGCTCCTTTTATTGTTGCTGAGGCTGCAGTGTGCTTTTGGAGCCTCTGGGGACACTCTTTGGCCATGTGCTGTGCACTGTCGCAGATGTAACACTTCCTGCTCCCTCTCGGAGGCTTCGCCTTGACTGCTCCTGGTGTTTGGGCTCTGGTTGCTGTCTGAGCCCTGGCACCACCTATCTCCATCGGCTCTTCTCCCCCTCCCAGCGGAGGCATGGACTGGGCGCGCGCTGTCTCTCTGGGTAGGAAAGGAGTTGATCTGGCTGGTGTGCGTCCCAAACGTCCGTCATCCTTGCTCCAAGGGCGTTCTTCCAGACGCACCCCTATCGCCAGCGCTCTTTGGATGACTTCCGTAGTGCTGTTGGGTCTCTCCCCCCGCGCAATTTCATCTTTCACAGCCCCATTCAGCCCCTCCCAGAACAGGTCTCTGACGGCAGCTGAGTCTTTCTCCCAGCCCAGTGCATTTACCAACGCAAAAAAGCGGGAGTGATATTGTCTCACAGTGGCTTTCCCCTGCTTCAAACCATGCATTTCCCTTCTGGCCACATCCACATCAACCATTGATTTAAAACAAGCGTCCATAGCCTTGATAAAAGCTGTAGAGTCTTTGAGGGTGGGGTCATTTTCACGCCATAAATTGCGCAGCCACGATTTAGCTTCCCCATGCAGATGAGTTATTATGAACCCCACTTTTTCCTCCTCATCTCTAAAGTCTTTCCGAAGCAAATTGAGCGCGAAAACTATGTCTGCCCTGAAGTTAGGATACTGCTGCAGGTTCCCATCAAAATGGGATACGATGCTGCCCCCCCTCTTTCCGAGGCCAATTCCCTCCGGTTTGGGTCCTGGCAGCCCCTCCTTGCTCAACAGTTCCCACCTGGTTTGCAGATCCTTGCAGAACGCTACTGCTTCCTCCTCTCTCTTTCTGGATGCTGCTACTTCCATGGAAAGCCTCGTGACTGCTTCTTGCAGGGCTGTCACTTTCTCCCCTGTAGCCATCCTTGCCGATCTTCGTGAGCTCGCAAAACACCAAGTTTTGCCCCTCGCTGCGCCAACTCACGCTGCGAAGGTTTTTTTTTTGGAGATGGAGCTTACTGTCAGAGCTGCCCAAGGTCCCAGCTCACAAAGGACCAACGCCAGTTCTTGTTATATACAAAAGTCTTTATTAAGGTTCAGTTTCGATTTCCAAGCCGCGGCGCGCAGCTCTACGTCTCAACCCTAGACCGCTGAAGCTCCATCTGAATCTCCTCCCCCTAGACACCAGTTCAAGACCCTAGCCTTGCTCCACCTCTTCCTTTGCTCCTTTCTCCTCTGGGTCCGTCTGCCCACTGGGGTGTTGCCCTTTCTGGACTCTTCTGATGCTGATTCCCCGGATTCTTCCCCCTGCTTCCGGCGTGCTTTAGGACCTGGCTCCCAATCCGAGCTCCCTGCTGTCCCGTGCGCCTGTACATTTGAACTTGGCGCGCGGGCCCAGCCGGCAACCTTCCTCCTGACCGTTACACTGCTCCTGTCACTGCTTCCCCCTTCGGGGGGGCTAGCTGGATCTGACTTCCCCCCCGTTCCCTCACTCAGCGATAGGGGCGTGGTCAGTCCTGACTCATCTTCTCTCCCCACTGGAGGGGAAGCCGGCCCTGACACATGTGACTCTTCCCCCCCACTACGCTCTGGTGGGGAAGCTGGTCCCGATCTCCAGCTGCTGCTTTGGGAGTCGCCGCTGGCCCCTTGCTTCTGGTGCTTCCCTCCCGGGACCCCCCTTGCCCTGGCCATCGGTGCCCCCTTCTGGGAATCTTCCGAATCGCTGGAGAAGCTCATGGAATCTCTCGGTCCACTGTCATACTCTCCTACGCTGCCCTCGGATTGTTCCCCTTCGCTCTCTGCTTCCTCTCTCCCCTGTGCCTCTGCTCCTGAACCCCTGACACATATTGTCAGGAAAGCATTATATAATGTCTGGATTAAATATAAAGACTTGCTGGAGAACAAAACTCCAAGGTGGCTGTCACCAATGGAGGCAAAAGCTTTGAAAAAACTTAATATGGAGGCTAAATGGCCAAAATACTGTGAAATTTTAGAACAGGAGGGTGATAAATGAAAATTGCAGAGTTTTGAGAATCTAAAAGATAAAGTGCGAGACTGTCTTCATTATTATCAAATATTGGAGGTTTATAAGTTGGACAGGAAAATTGGCTTTCAAGTGGAAAAATCAAAATTGGAAACAGAGTTGCTAGAACCCAAAACTAAGAATTTGTCAAAAATGTATAACTTGCTGTTGAAATGGAATACACAGGACGAAACAGTTAAATCAGCTATGATTAAGTGGGCACAAGATATTGGTCATAACATTATGTTTGCTGACTGGGAAAGGTTGTGGACCACCGGTATGAAATTTACGGCATGTAATGCCTTGAGAGAGAATATTTTGAAAATGATCTATAGGTGGTACATGACCCCAGTCAAGCTTGCAAAAATTTACCACTTACCAGATAACAAATGTTGGAAATGTAAAGAAAATGAAGGTACATTTTTTCACCTCTGGTGGACATGCCCAAGGATTAAGGCTTTCTGGGAAATGATATATAATGAAATGAAAAAGGTATTTAAATATACCTTCCTGAAGAAACCAGAGGCCTTTCTCCTGGGTATGGTAAGCCATGTGGTGTTAAAGAAGGACAGAATTTTTTTTATGTATGCTACTACAGCAGCAAGGATTCTTATCGCAAAGTATTGGAAGAGACCAGATCTACCCACTTTGGAAGAATGGCAGATGAAGATGATAGAATACATGGGACTGGCAGAGATGACTGGCAGAATCCGAGACCAGGACAAAGAGACAGTGGAAGAAGATTGGAAGAAGTTTAAAGACTATCTTAATAAACATTACAAAATTAATGAAGGCTAAAAAGATATGGGTTTAAAAATTAGTGGTTTGCAGGGGCGTTGATTAAGAAAAAAGAATAGAATTAACAAAAACAATGGGAAATATGGGAATGGATTTGCTGATTAAAAACTTCCCTGAACAGGGCTGCCTTAAGATGTCTTCTGAATGTCAGGTAGTTATTTATCGCTTTGACATCTGATGGGAGGGCGTTCCACAGGGCGGGTGCCACTACCGAGAAGGCCCTCTGCCTGGTTCCCTGTAGCTTTGCTTCTCGTAATGAGGGAACCGCAAGAAGGCCCTCGGCGCTGGACCTCAGCGTCCGGGCAGAACGATGGGGGTGGAGACGCTCCTTCAGGTATACTGGGCCGAGGCCATTTAGGGCTTTAAAGGTCAACACCAGCACTTTGAATTGTGCTCGGAAACGTACTGGGAGCCAATGTAGGTCTTTCAAGACCGGTGTTATGTGGTCTCGGCGGCCGCCCCCAGTCACCAGTCTAGCTGCCGCATTCTGGATTAGTTGTAGTTTCCGAGTCACCTTCAAAGGTAGCCCCACGTAGAGCGCATTGCAGTAGTCCAAGCGGGAGATAACTAGAGCATGCACCACTCTGGCGAGACAGTCCGCGGGCAGGTAGGGTCTCAGCCTGCGTACCAGGTGGAGTTGGTAGACAGCTGCCCTGGATACAGAATTGACCTGCGCCTCCATGGACAGCTGTGAGTCCAAAATGACTCCCAGGCTGTGCACCTGGTCCTTCAGGGGCACAGTTACCCTATTCAGGACCAGGGAGTCCTCCACACCAGCCCGCCCCCTGTCCCCCAAAAACAGTACTTCTGTCTTGTCAGGATTCAACCTCAATCCGTTAGCCGCCATCCATCCTCCAACCGCCTCCAGGCACTCACACAGGACCTTCACCGCCTTCACTGGTCCTGATTTGAAAGAGAGGTAGAGCTGGGTATCATCTGCATATTGATGGACACCCAGTCCAAACCCCCTGATGATCTCTCCCAGCGGCTTCATATAGATGTTAAAAAGCATGGGGGAGAGGACGGAACCCTGAGGCACCCCACAAGTGAGGGCCCAGGGGTCTGAACACTCATCCCCCACCACCACTTTCTGAACACGGTCCAGGAGGAAGGAGCGAAACCACTGTATAACAGTGCCCCCAGCTCCCAGCCCCTCTAGTCGGTCCACAAGGATGTTATGGTCGATTGTATCAAAGGCCGCTGAGAGATCCAGCAGAACTAGGAAACAACTCTCACCTTTGTCCCTAGCTCGTCGGAGATCATCAACCAGCGTGACCAAGGCAGTTTCAGTCCCATGATGAAGCCTGAATCCCGATTGGAAGGGATCCAAATGGTCCGCATCCTCCAGGCATGCCTGGAGTTGTTCAGCAACCACGCGCTCAATCACCTTGCCCAAGAATGGAAGATTTGAGACTGGGCGATAGTTGGCCATACTGGCCGGGTCTAAAGATGGTTTTTTAAGAAGCGGTTTAATGACCGCCTCTTTCAGCGGATCTGGGAATGTTCCCTCACAGAGGGAAGCATTCACCACCCCGCAGAGCCCATCGCCCAGCCCTTCCCGGCTTGCTTTTATTAGCCAGGATGGGCAAGGATCCAGGAGACAGGTGCTTGGTTTCACGCGTCCAAGCAGCCTGTCCACATCCTCGGGGGTAATGGATTGAAATCGATTCCATGCAACTTGACCAGACAGAGCTCTAGCACTCTCCCGCCCCAGCCCTGCTCCCACGGTGGTGTCTAGCTCCTTCCGAATATGAGTGATTTTATCTGCAAAAAACTTTGCAAAATCGTTGCAGGAGATCTTGGGGTCTTTACAAAGCCCCGGTGGTAAAGGTGGTTCCGTTAAATTACGAACAACCTGAAAAAGTCTCCTGCTACTATTTTCTGCAGATGCAATAGAGGCGGTGAAGAAAGTCTTCTACGCCGTCGCTATTGCCACTTGGTAGGCTCGACGTTGAGCTCTAACCTGTGTCCGGTCAGATTCGGAGTGAGTTTTTTGCCACCAACGCTCTAGCCGTCTCAGCGATTGTTTCATCGCCCTCAGCTCCGAAGAAAACCACGGAGCTGTCCGGGCTCCATGCAATCGGAGAGGGCGCTTCGGAGCCAGACAGTCGATAGCCCTGGTTAACTCCGCATTCCAGCGGGCCACCAGGGAATCAGCTGAAAGGCCATCAACATGGGATAAAGCATCCCCTACCACTCTCTGGAAACCATTTGGATCCATTAAGTGGCGGGGGCGGACCATCCAAATCGGTCCCACCTCCCTGCAGAGGGGATGGGTCACAGAGAAGTCCAGTTGCACCAGGAAGTGATCTGACCATGGCACTTCTTTTGTTTCACTTTTACTTAGTGTCAGATCACCCACGTCACTAGAGGTGAACACCAGGTCTAAGGCATGTCCGTGACTATGAGTTGGGCCAAACTTATTCAGGGACAGCCCCATGGAGGCCATGCTTTCCACGAAGTCCCGAGCAGCCCCTTGTAAGGTCGTGTCGGCATGGATGTTAAAATCCCCTAGGACAACCAAACTAGGTGTCTCCAGGAGAAAATCCGCCATGACCTGAAGCAGCTCAGACAGGGAATCCTTGGTGCAGCGGGGAGGTCGGTACACCAAAAGGAATCCTGTACTGCCCCTATTGCCCAACGTCCAGAACATGCACTCAGAAAACTGGATCTTCCCAGTAGGACGCCTGGTGCAAGCTAGTGACTGCCTAAAAATCACTGCAACCCCCCCTCCCTGCCCACATGACCTGGGTTGCTGTGCGTAAGAGAAACCTGGTGGGCAAGCAGCGGCAAGGACAGGCCCATCTGCTTCCTCCAACCAGGTCTCTGTCACACATGCCAGGTCAAATCCTCCATCCACAATCAGGTCGTGGATGGCAGTGGTTTTATTCATCATTGACCTGGCATTACACAGCAACACCTTCAGGTCATGTAGGTTTCCCCTGTTGATTCCAGTATCCATCCGGTCAAGGCCAGACCCGGAGGCAGGGATAGTCTTCAAACAACGACTAAACCTGCCTCCTCGGTAATGACATGGTCTGGTCTTAGCGTAACTCTGCCTCCTGCCCATGATCACCGAGATCGGATGTCCCAGTGCTTCCCACCCTGTGGAACTTGTCCCAGCCATCGTGTTGGCTGGGGCCCCACTCCCAGGCAGCCCTGATCTAGCCCCTTCAAAACAAAACACAAACTATACAGAACCAATAAAACAACAACAACAACAAAAAGGAGCAGAACAATTATACTAAAATTAATCCCCAACCAAATATCCATCCCACCCACCCCCAACAATGGAAAAAAAGAAATAAAGAAATAAAAATTTAAATTGCCACCGACTGCTTGAGGACATTTTAAAGCACATTAACCACCTGGAACAGGGAAGCAATGGCAGAACACTTCCCACCCTTCCCAAGAGTTTGTTCCAAAAGTTTGTTCCTGGGCCACGCCCCCTGGGCCAGTTGGAAAAGGCCCTGGAAGGGAGCAGGCCCTGCAGTCCTCACCCAGCCGATGGTCCAAGGCTTCCCCGCAGCAGGAGTCCCTTTATAGCCAGGAGAGAGGGCCTGGGCCACGCCCCCTGGGCCAGTTGGAAAAGGCCCTGGAAGGGAGGAGGCCCTGCAGTCCTCACCCAGCCGATGGTCCGAGGCTTCCCCGCAGCAGGAGTCCCTTTATAGCCAGGAGAGAGGGCCTGGGCCACGCCCCCTGGGCCAGTTGGAAAAGGCCCTGGGAGGGAGCAGGCCCTGCAGTCCTCACCCAGCCAATGGTCCAAGGCTTCCCCGCAGCAGGAGTCCCTTTATAGCCAGGAGAGAGGGCCTGGGCCATGCCCCCTGGGCCAGTTGGAAAAGGCCCTGGAAGGGAGCAGGCCCTGCAGTCCTCACCCAGCCGCTCCCTGCCTCACCACCTGCTCTGCTCAGTTCACTACATCATAGTTGTGACACCCTGCAGTGCCCCCCTTGGCTTGATGCCCAGTTTGGCAGAACAGGCTGCACTGCCCTAGATCTGCCTCTGCCACAAGTTACCAGTCCTCAACATTTCACTTGCTCACACTGACTTCCTTTAGGTACCCATGTCCATGTTATCTCTCTCTCTCTCTCTCTCTCTCTATCTATCATCTATATCTATCTATCTATCTATCTATCTATCTATCTATCTATCTATCTATCATCTATCATCTATCTATCTATCATCTATCTAATTTATTACGGTTGGAGACCAGCTCATAAAACACACTTGGGGATACAGTCACAGAAGAAAAACAGAGAATTAAAAAATGTACAACAATAAACTATCGCAGGGAGTTGACCCAGAGTCACCCATGGAACCGAGTTTGGGGATTTTCATAACGAACTAGTTTGAGTTGAGAGATGGTCTGTGCCTACAGATCTGTACACAGAATCTGGCGACCATCCAGGTCGTCTTCTGATCTTTGCCTAACAGGAAAAGGTCAAGTTTTTGCTTTTCCGGGAGGTTGGCGAGCCTCACCAGCAGGGGATCAATGGTCTTACTACGTGCCTCTTCATAAAAGAGACATCTAAAGAACAAGTGCTCTGGGCTTCCTATCTCTCCCAATGGACAGGCGCAAAGACTCTGAGCATATGGGACTTTTTAAAGGCTCCTTCCAGGACCGGCAAGGGCAGAGCCGAGTTTCTGGCGAGTGTAAAGGCTCTTCTTGCATTTTTAGATGCGAGAAAGAAGAGATATGCTGCCGGTGCAGCTATATCTCTCTCGATTTCTCAAATTTTATAGTCGGGGCACCTTGAGCAGTCCTGTTGTCTCTCAGTGTCTAAGATTCTTTGCCTGACCGTGGCTTTTGCCTGGCCCAACCCCAGGCTCAGCAGGGCTTGAGGGGCAAAACCCAGTTTCTGAAGGGTGTTCAGGTCTGCAGTCTGCCAGCCTGACTGGAATTGATCGCAGAGGATCAATGGGGCTATCCCTCGGGGGAGCAGATTCAATGTCAGCCATTTGTAGATTGATGTTAGGCAGATATAAGCCTCCACTCTCATCATCCCCGTTTCTAGTCTATTTTTTTATATATATATAAATATTTATTAAAGTTTTTTGAATACAAATGCATAGATAATAAACAACATTACTTACATCATAACATAATTTCGTCACTTCTTTGGACTCCCTCACGTCTCCCGCTCCCACTTACATCGTTAAAAAAAAAAAAAAATTCCAAGCAAATTACCATCTTGTTTACAATCTTATATCCGCTCATTTAAGTAAAATCTAGCAGTTCTCCAAAAGATTTATATTTTCCTTAGTCTCACTTATCGTCAAATTCAGATCTAATTCAGTGGTGGACAATTATTTGTGATCTAGCATCCTTCTTAACATTCAGCCGAATTACAATATTTTTGTAAATAAATCTTAAATTTCTTCCAGTCTTCTTCAACCCTCTCTTCTCCCAGGTCTCGGATTCTGCCAGTCATCTCGGCCAGTTGCATATAGTCCATCAGCTGCATCTGCCACTCTTCCAGTGTGGGTAGATCTTGAGTTTTCCAACTCTTAGCGATGAGTATCCTTGCTGCCGTTGTTGCATACATAAAAAATGTTCGATCCTTCTTTAACACCTTCTGGCCGACAATACCCAGAAGGAAGGCCTCTGGTTTCTTTGTGAAGGTATACTTAAATACCTTTTTCAACTCATTATATATCATTTCCCAGAAGGCCTTCACTTTAGGGCAGGTCCACCAGAGGTGAAAGAATGTTCCTTCATTTTCTTTACATTTCCAACATTTATTATCAGACAAATGGTATATTTTGGCAAGTTTAACTGGGGTCATGTACCATCTATATATCATTTTCATTACATTTTCCTTCAGAGGAAAATGCAGTGAAGTTCAACCCAGTGGTCCACAACCTTTCCCAGTCCTCAAACATAATGTTATGCCCAATGTCCTGAGCCCACTTTATCATAACCGATTTAACCATTTCGTCTTGTGTATTCCATTTTAACAGCAGGTTATACATTCTTGATAATACCTTAGTCTTTGGTTCTAACAATTCTGTTTCCAACTTCGATTTCTCCACCTGGAACCCTAACTTTTTATCATTTTTGAAGACTTCTTTAATCTGAGCGTAATGTAACCAGTCTCGCACTTTATCCTTCATTTTCTCCAAACTCTGCAATTTCCAATTGTCTCCATCTTTTTCTAATATTTCCCAATATTTTGGCCATTTGGCCTCCATATTGGGTCTTTTTCGGGCCTTAGCTTCCAGAGGTGAAAGCCACCTCGGAGTTTTGTTTTCCAATAAGTCTTTGTATTTTGTCCAGACATTAAATACTGCTTTCCTGACAATATGGTTCTTAAAGGCCTTATTGATCTTAACCTTATCATACCATAAGTATGCATGCCAACCAAAAGCATTGTTGAAACCTTCCAGGTCCAGTACATCAGTGTCTTCGAGAAGTAGCCAGTCTTTTAGCCAGCAGAAAGCTGCGGCTTCATAGTACAGCTTTAAGTCTGGCAGGGCAAAGCCCCCTCTTTCTTTCGCATCAGTTAGTATCTTAAACTTAATTCTGGGCTTTTTGCCCTGCCAGACAAATTTAGATATATCTCTCTGCCACTTCCGGAAGCACTCCGTCTTGTCCACAATCTGCAATGTTTGAAACAAAAACAACATCTTTGGCAATACATTCATCTTAATAGCAGCAATTCGGCCAAACAAAGAAAGCTTCAATTTTGTCCAACTATCCAAGTCTCTCTTAATTTCAGACCAACATTTTTCATAGTTATCCTTAAATAGACTCAGATTTTTCGCTGTTATATTTACCCCTAGGTACTTTACTTTTTTAACCACAGTTAGTTCTGTTTCTCTCTGAAACCGTTCTGACTCTGTATCTGTCAGATTTTTTCCCAACACCTTAGTTTTCTGTTTATTTAGTTTAAATCCCGCCACCCGACCAAAATCTTGAATCAATTGTAATACTCTTTTTGTACTAGATTCTGGCTCCTGCAGGGTCAGAACTAGGTCATCTGCAAAAGCTTTAAGTTTGTATTGTTTCGCTCCGACCTGAATCCCTTCCACCAACCGATCCCCTCTAATCATATTCAAGAGCACCTCCAGAACCGATATAAATAGCAAAGGGGAAATCGGGCAGCCTTGTCGTGTTCCTTTTTCAATTTTAAACTCTTCTGTAACCACATTGTTAACTATCAATTTAGCCTTTTGTTCTGAATATATTGCATCAATCCCATTCTCAAAACCCCGACCCACTCCCATTTCTTTTAAATTTCCCTTCATAAATTTCCAAGAGATATTATCAAAGGCCTTCTCCGCATCTATGAAGATTAGCACTGCTTTTGTATTTATGTCTGTTTGCAAAAGTTCCAAGATGTCAATAATGTTCCTTGTATTAGCAAACATGTGTCTACCTGGGAGAAAGCCTGCCTGGTCTTTGTGAATTACTTCATTTAGAACTTTTTTAAGTCTACTTGCCAGAACATCTGCAAATATTTTGTAATCCACATTTAAAAGGGAGATGGGACGGTAGATCTTGAGTTGTGTCTTTTCAGACTCCGATTTAGGTATCAATGTGATAAATGCTTCCTTCCACGATTCCGGCGCCCTCTTCCCCTCCATAATTTCATTGCTGACCTCCATCAGTGGTTGTATCAAGTAGTCTTTTAATATCTTATAACACTTGGAGGTTAGCCCATCTGGCCCTGGAGATTTGCCCAGTTGCATGTTCTGAATGGCTTTTTCAATCTCTTGGCGTGTTATTTTGCTGTTCAGGAGTAATCTATTTTCTTGTGACAATTTTTTAAGTCCATTTTTCTCCAAAAATTGTTTAATCTCAACCTCGTCCTGCGGCCCTTGAGTATATAATTTTTTGAAATATTTCTGAAAACACTTTCTGATCTCCGTGGGGTTCTGAATGTTTCTTCCTTCAATTTCCAGATTTGTAACTGTATTTAATTTTTGTCTCTTCTTCAACTGCCAAGCTAGCAGTTTCCCACATTTATTTGCCGATTCAAAAGTTTTTTGTTTCATTAATTTAATCTTCCACTCTATTTCCTGATTTATCAGTTTGGAATATTGTGCTTGATGGAGTTTGATTTCTCTCAAGATCGGCTGTGACTTCGGATTTAATCTTAACTTCTTCTCTAATTCTTTTATTTTCTCCAAAATCTTATCTTTTCTGTCGTTTTGTATCCTTTTCTTTACAGCATTCTGTTGTATCAAGAACCCCCTCATCACAGCTTTACTTGCATCCCAAATAGTTCTTTTTTCCACCGTAGTGTTCATATTTATCTCAAAGTAGTCCTTCAAAGCTTTCTGGGCCTTCTTAATAATCTCCTGATCTCTAAACAAGTTGTCATTCATCTTCCATCTAAAGGAGCCGGTTGGTAATAGTATCATGTCCATTTTCAGTGCGTTATGGTCGGAGCAGGTCTTTGGGCAGATTTCCACCTTTCTGACCTTGGGTGCCAGACCTCTAGTTATCCATATTTGGTCGATTCTTGTCCAAGTCAGCTGGGCTTCAGAGAAAAATGTTCCTTCTTTTCCCAAGGGGTTCTTCGTTCTCCAGATGTCAATCCAGTCCATATTGTCTGTCAGTTCAAAAAAGGTCTTTGGTAGTCTGCCGTCTTTTGTGACATTTTGGCTTTGTGACTTATCCATGTTAGTTGATACGACCCCGTTCATGTCTCCCATCATGATGATGTTGTCATAGTCCAGATAGTCCAGCATGATCTCATGCAACTTCTTATAAAATTCCGATTTCCCTTCATTTGGTGCATAAATTCCTAATATCAGAATCTTCTCTCCTTGATGTTGTATTTCGATTGCCAGAATTCTTCCATGTTCATCTTTAAATAAAAATTTAGGTGACAGGCTCTCTTTTGCATATATCACCACGCCTCTCTTCTTTACTATGTCTGAAGATATAAATTCTTGACCAAGTCTTTTGTTTATTAACACTTTTCTGTGGAGCCTAGTCACATGTGTTTCTTGTAAGCAAATAATGTCCAATTGTTCCCTTTTTAATATATGAAAAATTTTCCTCCTTTTTTCCGGGATGTTACAGCCATTTATATTCCAGCTCAAAAGTTGCAGAGACATCCTGAATAAATCTGGTTATTTTTCTGGGGGTGGTACCTTATTCGCTGGATCTTCAGGATCCGAGGGTGCAGGTACCTCTGGTGCTCCAGGCCCCGAGGGTAGTTCAAGTCCTTTTTGAAGGTCCTCTCCGTACGCAATCAGAAACTTGTCTCTATCTTCCAGTGTTCTGATTTTAATCTTCTTCCCTCTAAAAGTGAAAGATAATCCTTGGGGAAAATCCCACCTGAAGATGATTGAGTTGCTCCTCAACAATCTTACTAGTTCCAAATAGTCAGATCTAAGGTCCAGCAGTTGTTTAGGAATATCCTTGTAGATTTCAATTCTTTTGTCCAAAATATCCAGTGACTTTCCGTAATGCAGGCCCAAAATCTTGTCCCTTTCCTCCTTTGATCTCAATGTTATTAAACAGTCTCTGGGCTTCTCTTTCTTTATAAGTCTTCCAAGCCTGAAAGCTGATATGATTTTGAAATCTTTTTCCTCTAAGTTCCAAAACTTGGAAAATTCTTTAGTCAAAAACTCAGCTAGGTTACTGTCAGGGAACTGCCATCGGGGGAACAGGTGGTGGAAAGGCTCCAGGAGAATAGGAGAGATTCTGCAGCAGAAGAGGGAACCAGTAGGGGGAGAGCAGGAGCTCCGGAGGAAGGGGAGTCGGAGGGGAGGCTCTGGGATACTTCCAGTGAGAATAGTGAAGAGGTAACAAGACCCCCCTTAGGAACTCCCACCCTTCGCCGGAAACTGTCACGCAGAGAGTCCAGGAGGCGTATGTCCGTCAAACAGCTTTTATGCTGGAGTAAGTTCCGTAGACGCCCACTGTCAGATTCTACCAGCGACTGACGGAGTCATGCTTTGGGGGCTCCGTTAGTGACTCGGTTTGGTTGACCAGCCAAACCCCAGAGGGATCAAGCTTTTACGCACAAGCAGCTCATTATCCCATCACAGTTACCTTCTTCCGCTTCTGGTACTGACCTTATCCTTAAGTTGGTCTCCCTATTCCGCAGTTCTATCATGGAAAGATAGGTCTGATGTTCACCTACTTGTTTACTGAGTGGTCTTACCTCTTTTTCTCAATTTCCCAGTCTTTGGCTGGTATCCTCAGCCAATTTCCGATTTTCACCTGCAGCCTCCTTCAGTTCTCCAATTGCTTGTACATTCTGTGCAACTTGTCCAGTTAATCTATTTAAACATTCTGTGTTTTGATCGATTTTAGCTGTTTGCTGGTCGACTTTTTTATCCAAAGATTCCAATTTTTCAAAAATTTTCTCTAAAATAGAGCCAGTTGCTCCTGAGGCCATATCTTCCAATTGTAATTCCTCAGTTTCTCCCTCCCCTGCCCGTGGCAGAGAAGCAGCTTCTTCCTCAGAAGGCAAAGTAGGCACAGATGATCTGCGTGCCTGAGAGGCTGCGGTTAAAGTTGTTAAAGTTGTTTGTCTGGTTCTTGCTGCCCTTCTTCTTGCGCCACTCATTCCAAAGTTATCTAAAAGTCAAGGTCAAGCTGAGTTGTTCCCATGAGAAAACAACGGCCCAGATGGTAACAGTCAAACAGGAGGCCGGGAAAAGGAAAGTAAAACAATGTCACTGCTGTAAATCCCAAATCCTCTAGGGGGAGCTTAAAATGTCTTTAGGGAAGAAATCAATTCCAATAAAATTAATAAGATCTAATTTAATGTCCAGGAACCTTCAATAAGATAGGTTTTAGCAGAGTTAGTATTTAACAAGCCACAGTGTTTCAGACAGTGCTTACTGGTATTCCGAAAGGTGCTTCAAAGTAGCCAGTCCAAACTCCCTCAGATTGTTTCAAAGTTTAAGTTCAAAGTATCCAACCCTGCAGACTGGCTGCTCAGTTACTCAGGCAGTTCCAGCACCTGGGTTTCTTGCATAAGTTGTAATCCAAATAGAAGAAAGGTATCACAGTCCAAATAAAAGTCATAAAATCAGTTGCTTAAAGTCATTATTCTGCTTAGAAGTAATTTCCATGGGTGCCCAGATCAGTTAAGTTAAAAGTTCACTCTTTGCCTCCACTCCTCCAGCTCTTTACTTTGAAGTTCAGTGTCAGCGGAAGACGGACTTCCTGTTTTTCGTCACTCCGCTTTCAGCCAAATTCAATGTTTTTGGGTCTCAAAATTTTGTAAAGTCCTTATTACTCACGGGTTGTTGCTTTCCGAATCAGAAGTTTCAGGAAGAGAGGTCAGCGCTCACCGGCAGCAGCAGCGCGGCTTCGCTCCGTTGACCGCGAAACAACCCACAGAGCCGCTACCCCCTCCGCGATCCGGAGCCCCTTACGGGGTTCCTTCAACGTTTTGGGGGCTGCTCCTGGCGCCCGCCGGGTTCCGAGACCACAGGCTTCTGCCGCCTGTGGTTTTCCAAAATGGGTCTCCGCTTCGCCGCAGCGGACGACCCGTTCTCAGCGGAGCTTCCCTCTCCCGGTTAGAAGAGGGCAGCCATTGCCGTTCGCGCTGCCTCCGGAAGTCCCATCCCCGTTTCTAGTCTAACCCATGCGTTTGAAACACATCTGGGGACTTGTAGGAGAGCTCTAAGAAGTTTGGATTGAACTCTCTCAAGTGGGGAAAAGGAGAGGAAGGTGGGCCCAGAAAGGATCGATAAAGGAGCTGTGCCAAAGTTTTGGCCTTGTATAATTTTAGAGCCGCGGGGATGATGAAGCCCCCTTGTGCTCTGAAAAATTTAAGGATACAGTTTGCGGTTTTTTCCGCTGAGCTCCCAATGGAGTTTATGTGAAGTTTGTTGGTTCCTGAGGCCTGTACCACCATTCCTAGATACTTATAGTTTGTGACTTGTTCTAATTTATGGCCTTAGAGTTCCCAGCTTCTAAGCTTTGGTTTTTCCCCAAAAGCGAGTATCTTGGTCTTTTGATAGTTGATTTTGAGACATTCAGTTTCACAGTATGCTGCGAGCTTCCTTAGTGCTCTTTTGAGTCCAATGGGGGTTCTAGATAGAATTACTGCCTCATCGGCATATAGCAGGACCGAAATATGCTGATTTGCGAGCTTCGGAGGGTGGAGTTCTGAGTCATTGAGTGCAGATACTAAATTATTTAAATAGAAATTGAATAGTAGAGGGGCCAATAGGCACCCTTGCCTGACTCCTTTGAAGGTTTTAATAGGTTCCGTTAGATGTCCTAGGCGGCTGCACTTGACTCTAAGAGCCGTGTTTGCATGCAGTGCCTGAATTAAGAGCAGAAGCTTTCTATCTATATTGGTACCCTGTAGTCTGTCCCAGAGTCTGGTTCTGGAGACTATCTGTCTATCTATCTATCTATCTATCTATCTATCTATCTAGCTATTCAGTGCTTTTTTTCTTTAAAAATGTTTAGGGGTACTCTCATTTTCTTACTCATATTTAAACACGGCCCCTCAATGAGGCCAAACTTAGATTCACAAAATGTTTAGGGGTATGCATCCCCCCGCGTCCCCCCAGAAAAAAAATCTCTCTCTCTCTCTCTCATCTATCTATCTATCTATCTATCTATCTATCTATCTATTTCTTTCAGTAGAAGCGGAAAGTACTGTAATAGGAAAAAAGATAACCTATGTGATATATTAATTCAGCTTTTAAATCCATTGTATTTTCAGACATAGTCAGGTTTATTAAGGTGAATGAATAGGGCCTGCCAAAAGGGCCCGAGAGCATAAACTCACCACTGCCCTTACCTGCTTTTCTTGCCATTCCCATCCATCCCTCACCATTCATTTGTATAAAACTGGAGAGAAACACTCTGGAGAATTCACTGAACTGTTATTCTGTGACCTGAAAAGTTCCCTCCAGGGGCTGTGCCTGGAATGAGCTTCTGCTTCCTAACTATCCTAGGATTCCGGTCTGCCAGGCTTACCAGTTCTTGGTAAATAGACACTCCATGGACCAGTCAGTTGCTTCATTTCACAAACCCTGCTTTTGTAAGAGGCCCAAACAAATCAAGATGCTCTGGTTACCTTTTCGGCATAGATGCTCAGCAGGGACATCCAGGTAAAGCCACTCCCGAATTTAGGAGGGGGGGTGTTGCGGGCTCACGACCCCGCCCACACTCTCGCGGGGCTGGCGCCAGCCCCGCGGGATCAGGGGATTCCCATTACTATTCATCTCCTGCAGCGCCAGCCAATCGGCTGGCGGCAGGGGCGGGCCGACCTAGGGGCACTTAAGGTCGGGGCAGCCCCTGGCTCGCCCCTTTCCCTCCTCTACAGCAGCTGCGATTTCCCACCCACCCGCCCTTTAGGTTTGGCATTCGGACTTTGCTATGGGCTTCGGCTGGTCGCCGCAAGGGGCCTGGTAGGAGTTTTTCCATTTGGCTAATTGGCTGGAATTTTGAAGCCACTTGGTTTTTTCGCCTACCTCGTAGCAACGTCACAACTCCTTGGTCTTGGCGGTTAGGCATTGGCCGGGGTATTGTCATGCAAATGAGATCGGGGGGGAGGAACGCCATCACCTCCCCCAATTCTTGAAGGGTACTTCGTTAAAGGACTCCGAGGGGCGTCGCCTCGTCCGAAACCTACGGAGGCTAGGGCCTAAAGCGTGCCCCCGAGCGGTAACCCCTCGGGGAGCGTCTAGGGATATGCATCTTGGGTGGCTCCCCCTGTTGGTGTTTAACCCTTCCCGGTTAGACCGGATAGTCTGTTAGGGCCAGTGCCTCTTACCTGTAATCAATAAAGTTGTGGCCATTTTTCGCCCATTAACCTAAATTCTGGTGTCCGGTGTCTTTATTTACTCCAGCTGTGGGAGGGGGCGGGAATAGCCACGCAATGATTCTTCTCCCTTGGAGAAGACTTCTCAGTACACCTAGGAGAAACAGGTAAGTTGTTTCATTTCCTTGTTGGAGAAAGACTGAACTTTATCTCTCTCTCACAATGCAAATGCAAGCAATCATATTATTTATAGAGGTTGCTTAGGGAAAGAAATTTATACAGCCAAGGTGTGTCACCATCACAACGGCATAGCAGTGTGAATTTGGAGAGTAACGGAGAACTCTGCATTTGTGTAATCAAGGAATAAAGTCCCAAAGGGGAGGAGTGAGGGATTAACGTGGCTTGAACTCCGTCAGGAGGAAAGATCACCCAGATGTGGCCTGCGTATTGTCCTACCCAGTGCTTTTTTTCCTGAGGGGACGCGAGGGGCATACGCATACCCCTAAACATCTTGTGAATCTGCGTTTGGCCTCATTGAGGGGCAGTATTTCAATATGCCTAGGAAAATGAGAGTACCCCTAAACATTTTTTTTTAAAAAAAAGGACTGGCTTTTTAAAAAAGCACTTTCTTTCTGTATTGTCGCCCCATAGTTTTTCACTGCTTAGAACAGGGGTTCCCAGAGTGGGCACAGGCTGTGGGATTAACCAGAGGGTGCTAGGAGGCAAGAGGGGCATTGGGGGTATAGCTATCAGAATTTGAAAAACTGGTATCACTCGATCAAGCTCATCGATTTTACTGATTTAATTGAACTAAATAGTTTTAACTGGATTTGGAATAAATGTGCAATTGATTGTTGCTTCTTTGAATTTTATTGCGTTATTATCTTCCTTAGTTGGTCATGCAAACCACTATTCTGAATACCATTGTACCTCTGCTCCCGAATGCCTTGGGAGTCAAACGTTCTTTTGGAAGCCGAACGTCCAGTGGGGCTTCCACGGCTTCTGATTGGCTGCAGGAGCTTCCTGAGGCCAATCAGAAGCCGCACTTTGGTTTCCAAACGTTTCAGAAGTCAAATGGACTTCTGGAACGGACTCCGTTCGACTTCCAAGGTACGACTGTACAGTGGAACCTCGGTTGTCGAACATAATCCGTTCCGGAAGACCGTTCGACTTCCGAAACATTTGACAACCAAGGATCAATTGCCGATCGGCAAATTCTTTTTTAAAAATGGACTTCCGTCCATTTTTTAAAAATGGATTTCCCAACTTACTATAACTATGTTTAAAAAATACAATATGCATTTAAACATGACATTCTTGCTTTTGTCTTGAGAAACTTTATTTGAAAAGCTATCAGTCACAATTACAGTTAGATGGTATAGCAATAACTGCAGAAATCAGTTTCTTGCACAACAGCAATTATTATTTGCTAAAGTAATAGTTCTGCTGCTCTGGTTCCCCAGAAGCGGCTTAGTCCTGCTGGCCACATGACCTGGAAGCTGTACGCTGCCTCCCTCGGCCAATAAAGCGAGATGAGCGTCGCAACCCCAGAGTCGGCCACGACTGGACCTAATGGTCAGGGGTCCATTTACCTTTACCTTTTTCTCTCTAAGCCTGACACTTGTTTAAAGAAAATGTGGGGTGCATTTTTACAGGCACTTACAAGAGGGTCAATCTTGCTGAACTCACTGGGGCTACTCAGTGAGTAAAACGGCTCAGGGTTGCACAGCTGGTCAATTAAATGTACGGTATGTGTTTCGGAAGTCGAATGGACTTCCGGAACGGATTACGTTCGAGAACCAATGTACCACTGTACTATCAAATTCCAAATCCACATGAAAAAAACCCTCAGCATTCTAGCAGATTCCTTACAGGACTATAATTCCACACTGTATATATCACAATAAGAGACAGCATGCCTTCAACACATGGGCATCCAGTTCCTTAAACTGCATCAAGTCCATCAGTACCGATTTCCCATCAGATTGTTTCTGGGACAGAGTTGATCCTTGTTCTCCTTTCCTCTTGAAAGGCTACAAAATGGTTATCCTTGGGATGAGACAATATGTACATTAAAACATATATTGCAATGCCCACCATCCCTGACCATTAGCCATGCTGGCTGAGACCATCTGTATGGCCACAGATTGCCCGTCCCTGATATTTTATTTTTATGGGTTTTCCACACACATCTGCTCAGCTTCTGTGAGAACAGGATGCTTGAATAGTTGGGCCATTGGCCTGATCCAGCAGGTTCTTTTTATGTTCTTACGTTAGAGGTATGCTGCCTTTGTGCACGGCTGTTCCACTTACCTCTCAAGTTCAAGCCATAATAAACGAGTGAGTGCCTGAGCATGTGCAGAGTGCCACCCTCCCTCAGTGGTGAAATAAATAATCCCTACTTTTACTTGAAGCCCTGATAGTCATCGCACCCAGCAGCTCTGGTATGTTTTTTGCACACAATAGAGCACCCTTGATGGATCAAGACCGATGACACAATGCCACGTTGTGTTTCTGTTCCGTAGAAGTTGCTTCAACTTTCGTGCACGCAATTTCTGCTTTTGATGGAGACCTTGGCATTATGATAAGAGTAACAGGAACAGCACTTACGGCGCCAAAACAAAAGTGAAAGCAGAACAAGTTTGGACAAAACAGCACAGCAGTGTGTCAAAGTTCCCTGGAGTCCCAATTGCACATTTCCTCCCCTGCCAGGTAGATTTCGGCAATTCATAGTCTATGTTTTATGTGGATCTGCCCACATATAATTAATGGAAAGGTCCATCTCCTGTTCCCATTGCCGATTGATATAAGAGGTGTGCTCAGTTTGTTTTTAGAGCGTCCTTCTTTTTGCAGGGAATGGGGTGTAGTATTTTTTGGTATTAATTCCTATACTATTTTCATCATCATCATCATCATCAATTACTTATACCCCGTCCATCTGGCTGGGTTTCCCCAGCCACTCTGGGAGACTTCCAACAAAATATTAAAAATGCAATAAAACATCAAACATTAAAAACTTCCCTAAACAGGGCTGCCTTCAGGTATCTTCTAAAAGTATAAGTTATATATCATTCATAATTCCACTTCATATCATTTTCATATAATTTAATTGTGATATTATGTTTTCAATACAGTGGTACCTTGCTTCTCGAACTTAATCTGTTCCGGAAGTCCATTCGTCTCCCAAAACCATTTGAAAACCAAGGCGCAGCTTCCGATTGGCTGCAGGAGCTTCCTGCACTCAAGCGGAAGCCGCGTCGGACGTTTGGCTTCCGAAAAACTGGAACACTCACTTCTGGATTTGCGGCGTTTGGGAGCCGATTTGTTTGGGAGCCAAGCCGTTTGACTACCAAAGTACAACTGTAAGTCTGATTGAATTTGGTGGGGCTTACTCTCAGGCAAGTGGGTTTAGAATTGCAGCCTAAAGCAGCTTTGGAGGCTGGCTGTGTCCACACTATGAACTTAGGACTTGCCTGCACCAGAGCAGAATTTGCAGTCTAGACTAGATTTGCATCACCCTGTCTCCCCATGAATATATGGGCCTTCAGATGAGATACTTCCCACCCCATTGTTCTCCTGGACCTTTTGCCCTTTAAATTCAGGGTTTTTCAGTCCTCAGAAAGTCCAAAATGGGCATGATCGAGAAACCCCTTTGCACGTAGTACAAGAAACATGTATTAGTGCTGAGCCCCAGAATAAATTTCCCCCATCATATTTGGGAGACAGATAAAACTATAACAAAAGATTATTATTTCTTTTTCTTACAGAGGAACAGCACAATTCTATGTGTCTTTGCTTTAGGAAAGACCTCTAGGAATTTCTGGTTACAAATCAAAACTTAGCCACCATGCTGAAAATGATGCAGGGCCTGCCGTAGCTTTGCAAATAAGCCCACAAGTGACTAGCCCTCAACATTTCACTTGTTCGCCTTGACCTCATTAAGTAGAGAAGTGTACTGTCATTTTGTGACAGAGAAGTTTCCTCCAAGGCAACTGTCCTAGAATGCCAGTCTGCAAAATTTGCCAGTCACCATTAAGTAGATATCTCATTCGCGAAGTCAGTTGTTTCATTTCACAAATGCTGTTTTTGTAAGAGACCCAAACAAATCGGGATGCTCTGCTTACCTTTTGGTGTTGATGCTCAGTGAGGACGTCCAGGTGGTGATTGTTCAACTTTGAAGATTGGGTATTGCTGCAGGAGTCTCTGTTTCTCTCGAGGTAAATGATTCCTTAAGCTATTACATTATTTCTAGAGGGTGGAGGAAATGCTTGTGCTTTCGGTTTAGAGAGCGAGGGGGAATTCTGGGGAATCCAAGCAAAGAACGAAGCGTCAAAACAGAGCTTTGTGGCTTGAGTATGACTTGATCTCAGTCCAGACAGATCAACCATATGTGGCCAGTTTACAAGCCCCCCTACCCCTGGTACCCTTTCTCCCTGTATTGCTGCTCCAGAACTTTTCACTGCTTAGAAATGTAGGACACAATATTGGATTGTCGGAGGGGTTGGATTCCTATTGGATCGGTTAGTCTAGGCTTAGCAGAGTGAGCAGGGCAGGCAGCCCCTAGTGCCGTATTTACATGTAAGCTAAACAAGCTATAGTTTAGGGCCCCACTCTCTTGGCCTCCCCCCCAAAAAAAAAATTTAAAGGAAATAAAACCTGGATGTACATTTCCAAAATATAAGGTAATAAAAATAAAAATAAAACCTACAGACAGCAACAGTGTTTTGTGTTGTGTAGGGTGGTGCTGTGGTCTAAACCACCGAGCCTCTTGGGCTTGCCGATCAGAAGGTCAGCGGTTCGAATCCCCGTGACGGTCCCTGCTCCTGCCAACCTAGCAGTTCGAAAGCACGTCAAAGTACAAGTAGATAAATAGATACCGCTCCGGCAGGAAGGTAAACGGCATTTCCATGCGCTGCTCTGGTTCGCCAGAAGCGGCTTAGTCATGCTGGCCACATGACCCGGAAAAACTGTCTGCGGACAAATGCCGGCTCCCTCGGCCTATAGACCGAGATGAGCGCGCAACCGCAGAGTCGTCCGCGACTGGACCTAACGGTCAGGGGTCCCTTTACCTTTTAGCCATCACAAATAATACTGCTTTCTCTCAAAGTTGACACCTTTCACGAAAACTGATAAGTTACCTGTTGTAGGGAATCATTTCTCCTCTTTTCTTAATCCAAACCCACACTTTTAAGCCACTTACTTAAGCAAACTTAGACAAATTCTTTTCGAAGAATAACAAGGGTTGAGAGGAGGGCTAGATGTTACCTGGTTTTCAAAATCGTGATAGAGCACCAGCTAAATTTTGCAACGTACCAATATATCACCATGTCTGCAATCAGGATGGAGCTATGTAGAGGCACTAGCTGGCTTCACAGTTTTGCACAGAGCACACACACATACTTTAAGGCTGGGCAATGTATCAATACATTTGGGGGTGAGGAAATAAGTTTGAAGTCCACAGCGTGGTAACAGTGCCATAATATTAATCACAATGTGTGCGCGTGCCGTGTAAAAAACCATTATGTGGGAAAAACCGTGAAGCCAGTCATCGCTTCTCTCATGGTTCCTTCTGTCCGTGTTGCTCTGCACTATAAAATAACAGTTGTAAGTGTGTTAAAGCTAAGTAAAAATATATACATATTAAACAAGTGAATCAAGCAAGAGGAACAAAACACAAGGACACATTTGGCGGAGAACAGTGAAACTTTATTGCATTTACAAACACACTGGGAAATCAAAGGCAAGCCCCAAAAGTTTGCACCAATTTATGGATTGTACTCTTTTTATTTACTGTTTGCTATATATATAAAAAATCTGCTACTACTTTAAGTGAATGGATAGGACCACATTAGGGTGTCTCAAGAATATGGTGGATAAAATGCTAATGATTTGTGTTGCTGTACTGTAAAGGATGGGGGGCGGGATTCAACACATTTTTATATGAACAAGTTTATGCCTAAACATTAATTGTACCCTTTCATTATCTGCTTTTCAAAATCAATCTAGGGTTTCCCACTTTACTCATTTTTTGATACGGCCTTTAAAAAGAAATCCTGGAACACCTCCCCGATTTCTTTGTTATACTGTAAATTTGTAAATAGCTACTGCAGTCGATTTTAGCTCATTGAAACAAGTATCATGTTATATATATTATATATATTTTCCATTTTTAAAAACTTTGTGTCAAGCTAAGAACCCTGTGCATCAAAACCGTGGTCAGTTTAGCAGTGATGCCCGAGACAAGTGACTGTCCTTGAAGGATATCAAATTACACGGTAGGCGGATTCCATGCAAGCTGCTGCAGGTGCAGAAGTCTGCTTCAGAAGCTGCCATTTGGGATCATCTGGGAGGTGCTAATAATCAGAACAGGATGGTTGAGGAAGTAAATCACATGGTACCTGAAAAAGAGAGGTCAATAGTGCAGTATTTAGCAACACTATCTAAATCAGCAATAGGGGCAAAGAAAGGTATCTAAGGTAGAGCATGGAATACTTACAGACCCAGTTCAGATGTCAAGTGAAACCATGGTTTAGTATGCTGGGAATGAGCCAAAGCAAGCCTTGGGCTCACACATTCCCCCCCTCCTCCCTCTACACAAGCGGTGAAGAGTTTGGAAACTACATCCTCGTTAGGCTTAACCACAGCTTGTTGCCTCACCCAAATCTGATGAACTATGCTTATTGTTAACCATGGTTGATTGGTTTGATAAGCCATCTTTAAACCATGGCTTATCCAGCTAGCTTGTTTAAACTCTTAATCTCAGGGTCGTGGGTTTGAGCCTCACACGGGGCAAAAATAATAATCCTGCATTGCTGGGGGTTAGGCAAAATGACACTTGTGGTCCCTTACAACTCTATAATAACTCTATAACTTTATAACGTTAACCACAGCTGAGAGTCTGGGGTGGTGTGCTAAGCCAGCCTTCGCCAATCTGATTTCCTCCAGATGTTGCTGAATTCTTATGTCCCATCAACCACATGATAGTCAGGGATGATGGGACATCATCATCATCAACATCATAATTTATTACTTATACCCCACCCGCCCACCCAGCCAGGTCTCCGCAGCCACTCTGGACGGCTTCCAAAACTTTGAATTGTGCTCGGAAATGGACTGGGAGCCAATGTAGGTCTTTCAAGTTCTGTGGTCTTGGCGGCCGCTCCCAGTCACCAGTCTAGCTGCCGCATTCTGGATAAGTTGTAGTGCAGGACCTCTGAAAGGGCCTCTGGTTCTCCATCCCTGTTATATACACTGCAGTAACAGCTTGTACATGAGGCTGATTGTGGATGTAACTGTGATATCAAAGGGAACAAGACAGACGCTTCTAATTGACTTTACCCATTTTCAGTGGTTGATGTTCTTATGACTGCAACGGTCAGTCCTTCTGCATTTAAGTCAGATCATGCTGATGCTCCAGTGTCACCGTCTGTTTCAGAAGCTGCCACTTGGGGTCCTCAGGGAAGTGCTTCTTAATAAACAGAGCGGGGTGAGTAAGGAAGTAAAACTCATCGTACCTGCAAAAGGAGAAGGCGCAATAGTCTAGTATTTCATAATAATGCCTAAATCAGCACCAGGGCCAGACAGGCAAACAGAGTGGTGATCCAGAGCAGCTGGAGGGCATCTGGTTGAGGAAGCTGCTGTGTTGCAACAATCCAGCCTCCAGAATCCCCAGATTTTACACATGTAGCCCAGAATAAGCATAACACTCCAGAACTGTTCAAAGAGGATAAATAGATGGTATCTATCCCTGCCATCAGGACACTCCATGCCCATGGCTTAATAATAATAATAATAATAATAATAATAATAATAATAATAATAATAATGAAATATTACTTATACCCCCGCCCATCTAGCCGGGCCTCCACAGCCACTCTGCACGGAATAACACTTCAAACATTAAAAACTTCCCTAAACAGGGCTGCCTTCAGATGTCTTCTAAAAGTCAGATAGTTATTGTATTTCCTTGACATCTGATGGGAGGGCGTTCCACAGGGCGGGCGCCACTACTGAGAAGGCCCTCTGCCTGGTTCCCTGCAACCTCACTTCTCACAGTGAGGGAACTGCCAGAAGGCCCTCAGAGCTGGACCTCAGGCTGAAGGATGGGGGTGGAGACACTCCTTCAGGTATACTGGGCCGAGGCCATTTAGGGCTTTAGAGGTCAGCACCAACACTTTGAATTGTGCTTGGAAATGTACTGGGAGCCAATGTAGGTCTTTCAGGGCCGGTGTTATATGGTCTCGGCGGCCGCTCCCAGTCACCAACCTAGCTGCAGCATTCTTATTGCACTTGCTTACATTAATCAGCCCTGCGGCCATCAAATTGCAAACTCTGACAAGTGGTCCAAGCAAAACAAAACCACCTGAAAGCAAATGAAGTTAACTGTGAGAGCCAGTGTGGTGTAGTGGTTAAGAGCGGTGGACTCGTAATCTGGGGAACCGGGTTCGCTTCCCTGCTCCTCCACCTGCAGCTGCTGGGTGACCTTGGGCTAGTCACACTTCTCCGAAGTCTCTCAGCCCCACTCACCTCACAGAGTGTTTGTTGTGGGGGAGGAAGGGAAAGGAGATTGTTGGCCGCTTTGAGACTCCTTAGGGTAGTGAGAAAGCGGGATATCAAATCCAAACTCTTCTTCTTCTGCTATCCCCTCAGTGTGTCCCACGCTCTGCCTGGTCTGCCTAACAACGTACCTGAAAGTGAACTTGCTAAAAGCAGTATTCACAGAGCCACTTCCCCAGGTGCAGTCTAAGAGATGCCACCTTCCATCAATGCGGACAGCATTCCAGGCATGGTCGCTCTTCCCCTTTACGCTGCAGCTGCCTATCAAATACTGGCACTGTATCCCTGCAATCCTGAGAGGGGAAGGAAGGAAGGAAGGAACAGTGTTGCTACCAAGAGGACAAGTGGTTGCTTTCACCGCTTTGATAGGCTGGAGTGGCCGTCCTTCATTTTGCTGGATCAGAGAAAACAGCAATCAGGTTCTCCACAGATTCTCATTTGCTCCAATTTGGCAGGAAAACACAAGTTTTCCTGGGATGAAACAACAACAACAACATTTGGACACGGACCTGGAAAGCCAGGACCTGAGCCTATAAAGCACAGAGCAAAGGTAAGTATGGATGAGGAACTAAGTCACACAGGGAAGAGACCCATTAAATTCAAGTAATTTTTAAGTCTATGGATTCCAGTGGATCTACTCAATTCAATGCAGCCCTATATATGCAAGTTTGCTTCAGGATCATTCACAGTGTGGGCATTCCTCCACTTACATGGTGGGTCATGTTCCGGAACCCCATGCACATAAGCAAAAATTGTGTAAGTAGGGTAAAGGTAAAGGTAAAGGTAAAGGTAAAGGACCCCTGAAAGGTAAGTCCAGTCACAGACAACTCTGGGGTTGCGGCACTCATCTCACTTTACAGGCCGAGGGAGCCGGCGTTTGTCCGCAGACAGTTTTTCCGGGTCATGTGGCCAGCCTGACAAAGCCGCCTCTGGCGCAACAGAACACCGAAACCAGAGCAGCGCACGGAAACGCCGTTTACCTTCCCGCCGGAGTGGTATCTATTTATCTACTTGCACTTTTTGGTATGTTTTCGAACTGCTAGGTTGGCAGGAGCTGGGACCGAGCAACGGGAGCTCACCCCGTCGTGGGGATTTGAACCGCCGACCTTCTGGGCACTTCCGGGTTGGCGCCCCTGTTAATGGCGGAATTCCTCTGATTGGGAGGAATTTGCTCGTGGAAATTTGGGTCTGGCTGCCACGGCGAAGGTGGACACCCATTAAAAATCACAGGCGGGTGAAGCCTGTGAACCTGGGATTCGGCTGGCACCTTTTGCGCCTCCCCCACCCGCGGGGAAACCCGGTTTCGGGGATCCGGAGCGACGTGGGGTGAGCGGCGCGGTGCTTCGAATCGATTGCTCTTTCCATGCAGCGAAGCCGCATAGCTGTTGCCGGAGAGCGCCAACTTTTTCCTGTGGACAATTAGATTTTAAAGCAACTACCCGTGAGTAGAGTGAAGAATTGGACTTTTAAACGTCGTAATTTGGCATCGAAACAGGGAGGTTCAAAACAGGAAGTCCGCCTTCCCCTTTTGTAAATAGACTGAAGCAAAGAGGCTGCAAGCTAAAGTCTTGGAAAGCCTATCGTAAAGGACTTAATTTCCACCAGGAAAAAAATATTAAACCCCCTTGGAAGCAGGAGAAGAGGGGGGAAGCTCTGGACTGTGTATTCCTGCAGGTGTGAGAGAAGGAAGTTAAAAATACCACCGCTCCGAACCCTGAAACGGGCTGCTAGTTAGACTGATGTTTTGAAAGGTTCTTTGACAGCGAATAGAACGTTCAGTGACAGTTAGCTAAACAAGAGAGATACATTGTTTTCACTGTCTCCGTCTGCTCTTAAAAAGGACTAAAAGTAACTGAAAATTGAAACTAACTTTATGAAACTCTATTGAACTCAAATCAAATCAAATCCGTTTATTGTGAGGACCATGCCTGTGCACAAAAATCAACACTACAGTAGTTAAAAATATTAAAATTCATTACATACTATGCCAACAAAACCTTCTTCCCACAAGATAGAAAAGGAGGGAAAACAAGCAGCGAGTTAAACAGACGGTGAAGGGGTCTTTACATTGTCGTCTATAAATCTTTCCCTGGCTTTCATGGCCTTCATCACAAAGACCGCTACCACATGGGTAATGCGTGGGTTTGCATCAACTACAAAAATTTTACTCTATCTTCAGGACTGGTTATAGAGTTGGGTATAATTTGCAGCAATGCGTCTCTAAAGCCCGAGTAAATGGGGCAATAGAGGAAGTAATGTGTAAGATCCTCTTTAATTTTCATATGGCAAGGACATAAACGATGTTCTACTGGGGTTTTTGTGTATCTACCGGTCAGGTAGGCAGTTGGCAATGTTTGAAACCGTGCCATAGTGAAAGCTCTCCGAAGGATGGGATCGGTGATATCCACCAAGTAGTTGGCACAGATTTTGACTGCTTTTACTCGGGGGAACCAGTAGGAAAACCCTGAGTTTTTTATCTTGGTGGAGTCCAAAAAGGCGTCTTTTTCAAAGATCCATTCCCGAACTTTATCAGGGCTCCACAATTTGAGAGTATTAAACTCAGGTAGGTTGTATCTGGATAGAATGTCTAGTAGGCTTTTATGCCAAGTGGTATTATTTTGTAATGATATAAAGGCTTGTTTAGCCAATAAGGTGTTCGGGGCATCTATGAGGTTGGTGAAAAAGCGCAGGAATCTTAAGTGGGCCCTGGCAGACACAGAAGGTAATCCTACTTCCACTCTTAGGAGAGCTGCCGGAGTACTCTGAGGGAGGCCTAGAATTCTTCTGAGATAAAATTTTTGGAAGATTTCAAGCCGTTCTAACAGCTTCTGATTCCAACCCCAGAGTTCTACTCCGTATAACATCTGTGGAATCACTTTTCCAACAAAAATTTTTAGTGCCGGGATCACCAGTTGCCCTCCCCTCGAATAAAAGAAACTGAGCAGAGCACCAGTTGTCCTACGTGTTAGAAGTGCTACAGTCTTGAAGTGGGCAAGCCAGCTAGATGTGGCTTGGAAAGTGATACCAAGATATTTAAAAAGGAGACATTGTTCAATTTTGTGTTCATCTAGAGACCATCTAAATGTATGTCGAGCTCTAGTAAACACCACAATTTTTGTTTTATCATAATTTATCTTTAGAGAGTTTTGGGAACAATAAGCTGCGAGCCCCTCCAGCATGCTGAGTAGACCCCTTCGAGTGAGTGCCATGACCGTCATGTCATCAGCATATAGCAGTATATTCAGGTGTTTGCCTTCCAGGGCAGGAGCTGATGACTTATACTTTGCCATATGTTGGACAATGTCGTTTATATAGAAATTAAAGAGGAACGGTGCTAACAAACAGCCCTGTTTAACCCCTTTCCCCAGTGGCAGAGGGTCAGTATAGTTGCCTGACATCCCAGTTCTGATTTTAACTGTGGTGTCTGTATGTAACTCTCTAAGTATTTTGAGAAGTCGTCTATCAATATCTGTATAATATAGTTTCTGTGTCTATTGAACTGTTTGAACTGTGCTTTAAAAGGAGACATTATGGATTAATACAAATAGAAACTGTTTCCCTCTAGAGGAAGACTCTGAAACTGCTACAAGAGCTGGATTAGGGGAATTTCCAGTGGTGAGATAAGAACTGTGTGACTGTGAGTTTGACCTTGAATTTCTTAAGTGTTATGGCAGATGGAAAGGAAAAAATAGACCAGTCAATCCCGGAAAAAACAACAAGGTCTGGGAAGACTTGGCAGCAACCTAGGAGAGCCTCAACATCAGGGCCCCCCTCTTCTTTTGCGGCTGCACCAACACATTCCAAATTAAGAGGAATGTTAACAGAAGAAGCCCTAGTGGTTGCATTAACCAAGATAAATGCTTCATTGGAACAGCTTAACAAGAAAGTAGACGCGACAAATGTGAAGGTGGATGCTGCAACTATTAAAATTGATTTAAATACAGAAAGTATAAATAATCTGGGACAAAAGGTGAATACTAACACAGAAACCATTCAGAAATTGATACAGGAGTCCACTTCGATACGGCACACGGCAGAGGAAGCTAGGGAAAAAGTTGCTGTTGTGGAAGGTAAAGTAACACAATTGGAGAAAGAGAGAGTCCCAGACCTACAGAGGCAACTGGATGATCACAAGGTGACACTTTCTATGAAAAACAGACAAATTTGAGGATCAGAGCTTTACCTGAATTGGAGAAGGATAGTTTGATAGACTTTCTCACACAGGAATTTGCTGAATTTTGGGACTTGGACTTGGAGCAAGAGGAGTTCAGAATTGTGAGAGCCTTTAGACTTGGAAGAGGAGGAAAAAGGAGAAGAATAGAATAAGAGACTGTTTGATTACCCTCCGAACTAAAGAAGAGAGAGACAGAATCTTGGGTTGGCATTATCAGAAGACTTTGGAAGTACAACAGTCAAGAGTGAAAATTTTTAAAGACGTCCCGAAATATCTTTTGGATCTTAGGTCTAACTATCGAGATTTGGCTGACCTGCTGAGAAGGAACAAAATCATTTTCAGGTGGGAGTTTCCCCAAGGCCTATCCTTCAACTTTAAAGGAAGGAAAATAAAAATAAGATCAGTAGAAGATAAAATAAAGTTTTTGTATAATTACGAAGAAGATTTGCACAAGGGATTTGGAAAAGAGCCAAGAGCATCGGATAGAAGATCATCAGATAGAGGACTAGAGCAAAGAGCACTGGATAGAAGATCACCAAACAGGGGAATATTGGATATATCAGCTTTACCCTTTGGATTGGATCCCCCAGTAAATGTGTTACCACTACCACTAACAGAAGAAGAGCAAGCACTGCAGTTGGAGGAAAATAGTAATTACACCATGGCGTTGCAAGTATTGAGCTGGAATGTGAATGGACTGAACTCCCCGGAAAAAAGACGGAGAGTCTTTCATTTAGTGAAAAAAGAACAATTGGACTTGATTTGTCTACAAGAAACACATGTGATAAGGCTACACAGGAAGATATTGAGTAATAAGAGATTGGGCCATGAATTCATTTCATCAGATAAAGTAAAAAAAAGAGGAGTAGTTCTCTATGCAAAGGAGAGCTTATCACTGAAATTTATATTCAAAGATGACCAAGGAAGATTTGTTGCAATTGAAATCCAATCACAAGGAGAGAAATTCTTGATAGTAGGCATTTATGCACCAAATGAAGGAAAATCGGAATTTTTTAAGAAGCTACATGAGACTCTGATGGACTATATGGATTATAACATGATTTTGATGGGAGACATGAATGGAGTGGTATCTACAAATATGGACAAGGCACAGAGACAGATAGTTACCAAAGATGGTAGACTACCAAAAACTTTTTTTGACATGACTGAAAATATGGACTTAGTTGATATCTGGAGAATGAAGAATCCTTTGGGAAGAGAGGGAACTTTTTTCTCTGAAGCTAAAATGACATGGACAAGAATTGACCAAATTTGGGTAACTAGAGGGCTGGTTCCGAAGACCAGCAAAGTGGAAATTTGCCCCAAAACTTGCTCTGACCATAATGCTGTGAAGATGGAAATGAAATTGACGCCAATTGGTTCTTTCAGATGGAGGATGAATGATACTTTGTTTAGGAATGAAAAAGTGATTAAGAAGGCCCAAAAAACCTTGAGAGATTATTTTGAGATAAATATAAATACTACAGTGGAAAAAAAAGTAATCTGGGATGCAAGTATTTATGGTATGATAAGGAAAAAATCCATAAAGGATTTGGAAACCACATATTTCGAAGATCTCTTATAGATGTTTGGGATAGGTATACACTTATACTGAAAACAGAGACTGAAAAGACACAGCTTAAGAACTACCGCCCCATATCGCTGCTTAATGTGGATTATAAAATATTTGCAGATATTTTGGCTAAAAGACTAAAAAAGGTGCTAGTAGAAGAAATTCATAAAGACCAAGCGGGCTTTCTCCCGGGCAGACATCTGTCTGACAATACGAGGAACATAATTAATATTTTAGAAAAATTACAAGTGAATATCAATACTAAGGCAGTTTTGATATTTGTGGACGCGGAGAAAGCTTTTGATAATATTTCTTGGAGTTTTATGAAAAAGAATTTACAGGGGATGGGGGTAGGTCAAGGTTTTGAAAATGGTATAGGTGCAATTTATTCAGAACAAAAGGCAAAATTAATTGTGAACAATGTAGTGACAGAAGAGTTTAAGATTGAGAAAGGGACATGACAAGGTTGCCCAATCTCTCCATTGTTTTTTATATCGGTCCTGGAGGTTTTGTTAAATATGATTAGAAAGGACCAATTGGTTAAAGGTATACAAGTGGGAGCTAAACAGTACAAACTGAAAGCATTTGCTGATGATCTAGTATTGACCTTACAGGAGCCAGAATCTAGTACCAAAAGGGTACTGGAACTGATCCAAGAATTTGGACAGGTAGCAGGTTTTAAGTTGAACAAGATGAAAACTAAGGTTTTAGAGAAAAATCTAACTGTGAGTGAATCATAGAATAATAGAATCATAGAATCATAGAGTTGGAAGAGACCACAAGGGCCATCGAGTCCAACCCCCTGCCAAGCGGGAAACACCATCAGAGCACTCCTGACATATGGTTGTCAACTGGGAGGACAGATGAGATGACAATTTGTGCATTTAATTGCTTCAATTTCCTGCCCAGAGCCTCATAGTCTCTTTTGATCTTCTGGAGGCTATTGCTTGCAGTGTCATTGGTTCCCACATGAACCAAGAGGAAGGGGTATTTGTCAGTGGGTTTTATGATTCCTTGCAGTCGTTCAGTTACATCTTGGATCTTAGCCCCGGGGAGACAGCACACTTCCCGAGACATCTTGTCAGGCCCACAGATCACTGCTTCTGTTCCCTAAGTAGGGAATCCCCTATCACCACTACACGCCTCCTCTTAGGTCTGGTCGGGGTTCTTCTGTGAGCTGTCCGTTCCAAGGTCGCCTGCACATTCCCTGAGGACTGACTTTGCTGCTCGTCTTCATATACCTGATCGACTGTAATGAGGGAGAGATCCTCAAATGGAGTCTGCTCTTCGTCTTCCATGCTAGGGGAGAGGACCTCAAAGCGATTGTGTATTTCTAAACAATCAGAGCGAACCCTGGGCCTCCTACTTCTTTGAGTCACGTTTCTCCATATATCTGGCTCCTGTGTTGGTGAACTAGCCTCCTTCTCAGGGGAGTCCCCTGTCTCCTCCTTGGTGGAGACGGTGTGCTCTGTTGCTTCCAAGAAGAGCTCCAGCTCTCTAATTCTTTGGAGCGTAGCCACACGTTCCTCCAGTTGCTGGACTTTGTCTTTTAAGAGGGCAATCAACATGCAATTGCTGCAGGTAAAGCTGCCTGCAACATTTGGCAAGATGGCAAACATTGCGCAGGAACCGCAGGCGACTGCAGCTGTTCCCTCACCCTCCATCTTGAGAACGTGTTGTTGGGGCTGGCTACAGCGGTCCTCCATCATAAAAAGCGTGAAGACAGGACAAATAACTCCCTCCCCAAAAAACCTAGGTCTCCCCCAACAAACGTTTGAGACTAGCTCCCCTAAATCTAAAAGATGGATCAAACTGCGCACGCCGCTGCCCTGCAAGCTCTGGTAAGCTCCTCCCACAGCTAATCACCTGCCTCAACAGAAACCCTGCCCCCTCTGACCTTTGCACAGGGAGAGCAGCTAATCAGCCACAAAGAAACACACACACCAGAAAACCCTTTTTGCTCCTTCTTCAGCTGCTGCCCTGCAAGCTCAGGTGAGAGGGAGAAGTTCCACGAGGGAACAGGATTAACATTGGTTAAGAAAGTGAGATATTTAGGGGTTAACATGACTGCTAAGAATGTGAACTTGTTTAAGGATAACTATGAAAAATGCTGGATTGAAGTGAAAAAGGATTTAGAAATATGGTCAAATTTGAAGTTATCATTGCTAGGCTGAATTGCTGTGATAAAAATGAATGTATTGCCAAGGATGTTGTTTTTGTTTCAAACATTGCAAATTTTGGATAAGATGGATTGTTTCAAGAAGTGGCAGAGAGATATTTCCAGATTTGTCTGGCAGGGCAAGAAGCCACGAATAAAATTTAAGATATTAACTGACGCTAAAGAAAGAGGTGGATTTGCCCTGCCAGACCTTAAACTTTACTATGAATCAGCCGCTTTTTGTTGGCTGAGAGAATGGCTGCTTCTTGAAAATACCGATGTGTTGGATTTAGAAGGTTTCAACAACGTATTTGGTTGGCATGCATATTTGTGGTATGATAAAGTAAAAGCACATAAAGCGTTTAAAAACCATATTGTTAGAAAAGCACTGTTTAATGTTTGGTTAAGATATAAAGACTTGTTAGAAAACAAAACCCCAAGATGGTTGTCACCAATGGAAGTGAAGGCACAGAAAAAACTCAATATGGAGGCCAAATGGCTGAAATATTGGGAAATTTTGGAACAAGATGGAGACAGGGTAAAATTGCAGAGTTTTGAAAAATTAAAAAATAAAGTGTGAGATTGGCTCCATTATTACCAAATAATGGAGGCATATAATTTGGACAAAAAAGTTGGCTTCCAGGTGGAAAAATCAAAATTGGAAACAGAATTGTTAGATCCCAAAATTAAGAATTTGTCAAGAATGTATAACTTGCTGTTGAAATGGAACACCCAAGATGAAACAGTGAAATCAGTTATGATTAAATGGGCACAAGATGTTGGACATAACATTATGATGGCTGACTGGGAAGAATTATGGACCACAGGTATGAAATTTACGGCATGTAATGCTTTAAGAGAAAATTTAATGAAAATGATTTACAGGTGGTACATGACACCAGTCAAGCTTGCAAAAATTTACCATTTGCCCGAAAATAAATGTTGGAAATGTAATGAGACTGAAGGTACATTCTTTCACCTTTGGTGGACATGCCCAAGGATTAAGACATTCTGGGAGATGATTTACAATGAAATGAAAAAGGTATTTAAATATACCTTCCTGAAGAAACCAGAGGCCTTTCTCCTGGGCATGGTCGGCCAATTGGTGCCAAAGAAGGACAGAACTTTCTTTATGTATGCTACAACAGCAGCAAGAATACTCATCGCAAAGTATTGGAAGACACAAGATTTACCCACCCGGGAAGAATGGCAGATGAAGCTGATGGACTATATGGAACTGGCGGAAATGACTGGCAGAATCCGAGATCAGGGAGAAGAGTTGGTGGAAGAAGATTGGAAAAAAATTAAAGATTATTTACAGAAATATTGTAAAATTAATGAATGTTAGAAAAATGATGGAATGAAGTTATATGGCTTTAGCAGAAATGTTATAAGGAAATAGGTACAGATAGATTGTTAATGTATTAAAGGGGGGAAAAAACAAGGTTAGAATATGTTAAGACAAATTACAGGACAGAAGATAGAGAAAGATGGAAAGGAATTGCTGAAACAGGTAATTGAAGTGGAATACAAAAAGGGAGGTGAGAGGAGGTCGCTGAAACAAGTGATTGAAAGACAAGATTTTGAAATTATTGGATGTGTTTTTAATTGTTTTGTTCTGTTTTGTTAATTTAATGTTTTATGTAGTGTTTTTGTTTTTGTTTTTGTAATGTATTGTATTGTTTAATTCTTTTTCTTTTTTATCTTTTCTTTTTGTAACTTTTAAACTGTCAATAAAAATTATTAAAAAAATTAAAATGAACTGCCGACCTTCTGATCGGCAAGCCCAAGAGGCTCAGTGGTTTAGACCACAGCGCCACCCATGCCCCTCTGTAAGTAGGGAGCACACACTTAAAAAAGCTCATTTTTTCCTGCTCTCCAGCTCTCTCCCCCCACAACACTCTTTTCAACTAGAGTTGAAGCTCTGGAACTGGCTGGAGGACCCGTGGAAAAGCAGCAGCAGCTGCCATGCTGTGACGTGTGTCAGCTCCTAGGTGGGGAGGCTGAGCAGCCTAAACAAAGCCCCACTGTGCCTCCGTTCTCTTTGGGGCTTCCTCCGCTCCCACTGAAGTCCTCTTTGGGTTCTGGCGAGGGTCTCCTCATGAGCCATGAGGACTCTCCAGCTCTCTCCCGCCATTTTCTGCTTAGAATCTATTGATTTACTTATTTCCGAGGGCTGTCACATGCGAGTTGATCACGCCTAAGCATGGAGATAGCTGCCTAGGGCAAGGGGTGGGGAACCTGTGGCTCTCCAGATCTCCTATCGCTACAGCCAAGTAACAACCACTTGCCATGATGGCTGGAGCCAACAGAAGTTACCTGCACATTTCTTGAAAGAGTCGAGCATATCCGCCGCAAATAGCCTTTCCTGACTGAAGGACATCAGCTGGTTTAAATGACACCTTGTCCAGGTTATAGCAGCCTTCCACATCATATTCTGTAGAAATAAAGACAATGAGCACCCATTCTGATTTGCTTGTGGGGTGGCAACACTTTGCAACACTTTCCATCGTGTTTCTCAATATCTTTCCTGGTTGCCCAAATCTGATTGGGGGGTGGGGTGGCTTGTCTTGCAAGAGCTCCAAATGAACTGTTGATTGCACAACATGAATTTGCCCATATGTGATTGAATCGCACCTCAAAAGAGAAAGTCTGGAAGCACTCGTAAATCTGCTTTGTGTAGACCCAGGGTCTTGTTGCCAAATAAAAATGCACACTGGTGCAAGGGTTAGGAGTCGGGAGACACCTCCTCTCCTCCCGTGCTGCGACCTTTACTTTATTTTGACAAAGTAATAAGAATAAATAAATAAGAATAAAAATGTGCACCCCACCAGCGAGACCATTCCATTGTAACTATCCAACCTCCCAAAATTTCAACACCTCTAGCGATGGTTTGACCCCTTTCCGTTGTAACAGTACAAATTCTACAAACACCCTCCATATCTCCTCAAAATCATTCCTCCTGCATATTCCCCGTCTTACCTTAATGGCACATGTTCATTTATCATTAATAGCTATATTAATACCATTTTTCCATTTTATATTCTGCTTGCCCCTTCCACTTGCTAGCTATCATAATTCGTGCAGCTTTCAATAAATTTGTGAGCGAGTCCTTCATAGCCTGCAAACCTTCCACCCCATTGTAAATTGATAATAATGCTACCGCGGCACTTTCAGTGAGCTTTAACCCAGTGATTTCTGTTATCAATGAGCACCTCCTGGTCCCTTCTGAGATTCATGGCTGAACAGAGATCCCAGTCAAGCTCTGTGTGAGCCAAACACCAAATCACTGGTCCACACAGTGGACAATCCAGAATCCTTTGTGCAAATGGAGCTGACATGACTGGCTATGAAATGGTGAAAATGCCCGAGACAGCTGCAAAGAAGCCATGCTCGGAGTAGACCCACTAAATTTAATGTCCATGAGTTACTTGCATCCATTGATTTCAGCCGGTCTACTCTGAATATAACTTGCTTTGATATGACCTTACGTGTCCATCTTCCTTGGCTGGCAATCACTGGACTGGGTGTCTGCTAAAGAACTCTGCTACAGAGCTGGATTCATGGGCGCAGGGCAGTGACAAAGGCTGATCTTTTAATACCGGAAGTTGTCAGAGGCAAGGGGACTCAAGTATGCAGAAAGGTGGTACCCCCACCTACCTATATGGTGGCAGATCCACATCCAAATGGCTCGCACTTTCTCCAGGTCACTGTGGGCTTTTTGGAGCAAGACACTCACCAGGTTTTTCACGCTATTCCTGACATTCACCTGTTTCAAAGAAGGTAAATAGACTTGGAAGCAGTTAATATGGACGAGGGGGTACCAGTTCCTTTCTTCTACCTAAGTCTACTTGTTTAAAGAAATTTTAGGGTGCAATCCTGCGTGCACTTACAAGAGTGTCTCTTGCTGAATTCACTGGGATTGCACAGTTAGTCGATTAAGTGTATGTGTTTTATTTGACTGATCAATCAAAGAATTTATTATACTTGCCAAAAATGTACCCTTGGGGGGGGGGGGGGGAGTTGTTCTGAAGGGAGACGCATGATTAACCTTTCCTTTTTCCAGGGTTCACAGACATGTTATTTCTACAATCTTCAGCTGAAACCCAAATCCTCTTTGCTACTGTCTCCCCACAAGTGCAGAGTTCCCCCATTGCTACTGGCAGAGGAACGGGGGGGGGGGGGAGCGCTCTGCATGCAGCTTCGCCACTGCCCATTGCACCTTTGGGTGGGTGGAAGTACAACTGGGGGGGGGCATTCTGGGGGCAGGGAGGGACCAAGGCAACCCTGGATCCTGAGCCGGCCCTACTGTTGTCACTTGACAGCACTGGGGGAAACCCAGGGCTGATTACTGCACCAGTATATTAATTTTATGCCAGTTTAATTCTGGCGAGGCCCCCCCAGAGATTCCTGGGAGTTGTGGTTTGGCAAGGGCACTGAGAATTTTCTGTTAATGGCTGCTAGCCTTGTTCACAGAAGTACAGTACTCGGAGTTCCCCGAGGAGAGGAAATAACTACCAAATCAATTTCAGTCTGTAGTATAAATACGATCGAAAGTGAATTGTGAAAGAGAGAGGAGTCGTTCAAACCCTTTCATATTGCCTATGATTGCTAGCTCTCCTCCGAATTGACTTTGGAGCTATCTCCTGAATTTTTAAAGCAACGCAATGCTGCAAAATAACTAAATATGGGTGTATATACATGCATTTAATTCACGCACGCACAGAGAGAGAAAGAGAATCCTGTGGTTTGTTAAGGGTTCTAGGATTTGTAGCTCTGTGAGGGGAAAACTACAGCTCCCATAGTTCTTTTGGGGAGTTGGTGTTCTTTAAATGCATGGTGTGTGCAGCCCATGTGAATAGGTGCTCCACCGTGTTAGTTTTCTGGAAAACAGGAGCAGGGTCTTGTGACTCATGATGTTCCCAGTTCGGACCTTCCATCTGAACAGAAGTAATTGCCTCCTATCAGGAGAGGACGCTTGAAAGCACTCTCAAATTCCAAATGCACATTAAAAACCTCAGCATCCTAGCAAATTCCTTGCTGCATATATCACAATAAGAGACAGCATACCGTCTGTGCATAGGCATCCAGTTCCTTAAACTTTGCCAAGTCTATTTGTATTGATTTCTGATTGGATTTATCCCATGGATAATCTAGGAACAAAAATGGAAAAGTCATTCTTGAAACAGTGGGGAAAGGGAGGGGGAGCAAAGGATGACCTATGATGTGATTTAAAGGGTTGGAATACAGGGAACCAATAGGGAATAGAGATAGGGAGCCTTTTCTGCTTCTCCCCAAGGGAAATACAGCAGCAGGGAGTAGACCAACGTTGCTCTGCTTAAAAGGATACAGACAGAAGGACGGAGAGGGAGAATGCTGAACCAGGTAGGATTTTGATCTGATCTTGCAAGACCATTTTGAGTACAGTACACAAGGCGTATGGCATGGTTTGCACTTCCCACTGGAAGAGCTGGTACCTCCTTAGAGAAGCCCTCTTTGCACCAAACATCTGGCTTTGATAGGAATCCCTTAATCCCGGCTGCAAATTTCACTGCATCCGTCTGCAATATGCATTCAGCAGAACGCCAACTGCAAGCTCATTTCAGGAACTATAATGGTAGCATAACAAGAACACAAACAGGGCTGCTTGAGGTGAGGGAGAAAATGTACCCACCCACCCACATGCCACATATTGAAGCTCCAGCCTTAGAGGAAAAAAAATATAGTGCAGCTTTTCCCCCCAGCCAGAACTCACTGGAACTGAGTTCTGGCACCTCTCCGGTTGGTGCCATTGCCATTGTAAAAGAACAAGGGAAGCGTTCGTGGTGAGTTCTGGCACCTCTTTTTCTAGAAAAATAACACTGAGCGCAGTTAATTTTCACTATTCAAGCCTTGTTCCCAGGATATCCCAAGAGGTGGGTGCAGAGATGTAGCTGGGGGGGGGAGGGGGGCACTGGGTGCCACACCACAGGGGGCAGCACTTCCCGCGGGGCCAGAAGCGCGCCCGAGCCACGCATCTCTCCTGGGAGTGACGTGGTGGCTTGGGCCCCTGAGCGGCTAGCTACGCCACTGGGTGGTTGAGTGACGGGCTCATAAAATGATTTCCTAAGATACGCAGCACTACTAAGTAGTATTAATATATACAGCAGGTGTAGGGGATCTTTGGCCCTCCAGATGCTGGGGAACTACAGCTCCCATAATCCCTGGCCATGCTTGCTGGGACTAACAGGTGTTGTCACCCAACAACATCTGGAGGGCCAAAGGTTCCCTGCAGCTGACACAGAGGATCCAGATCAATAGCCATACATAAGCTTCTATTTACCATACAGATCTTCTTCCTGAGGCAGCATTGATGCTTGTACTCCTCCCATCCTGAAAGCCTACTTGAAAGGCGCTCCTTGGAGGAACAGTTAAGTGCTTCGAGCCAGGAATGAAATGGCCAACTGGAGGGATGAGGGAAGAGCATGGCTTGATCTGGGTTTATCAAACCCTTGCTTGGAGACCTTGGCATTAGGAGACGAGTAGCAGGAAGAGCATCCATGAAGACAAAACAAAGGGGGAAAGCATAACATGTTTGAGCAAACCAGCGCTGGAGTGTGTCAAAGTTCCCTGCGTGGGGAAGCGCAGATACAGAAGGTGTCCCCATTGCTCATTTCCTCTCCCCTCCTGTGGTTTCCAGCAACTGGTATTCAGAAGCATTTCTGCCTCCAACTGTGAAGGCAGAGCATAGCCATCAATGCTAGTAGCCATTGATAGCCCTCTCCTCCAAGGACGTGTCTAATGCTCTTTTAAAGCCATCGATGTTTTGAGGCCTTCACTGTCTCTTGTGGGAACAAGTTCCATAGTTTAACTATGTGCTCCATGAAAAAGAATATATATTTAGTAATTAGATGCTTCTTTTAGGTTAGCTATCAGACGCATCAGCCTTGTTAGAATTTCTATTTCGCTGCCAGGCCCCCACCCTATTTCTTGAAGCATCTAGATAGAAGCTTGTGCCAGCTTCCTCAGGTTGGCTCTCTCCAGCTAGGCTGAATAGGTGGGAAACTTTTGGACTTTGTGTGCCAGATCCTTATTGGGATCTGTATCTTGGGTCAAAATCCCTTTCACTACCAACAAAGAGACATCAGGCCTAAAAGGGAGGAGGGAAAGAGCCTAATATCACTACAGTCTTGGAGAGTCTCCCCCTTTTAGGACTGCAGTGAGATCAGGCTTAAAGGAAGGAGGGGAAGCCTTCGGGAGCCCCCACCTCTCTCTTGAAGAGCTCAGCAAGCTTGGGCTTCACAGGGAAGGGAAGAAACCTCTCCCTCCTTTTTTAGTGCTCAGAAGGATCGCCCCCTCTTCTGAAGGGATGGGCAATTCTACTTAGTACTGAGTACTGGCTCGCCAAAGAGCTCTCTGCCAGGAGTGCCATGGCTCAGCCCAACTGAACGGGATGTTCTGCGTTGATATGAAGGGGGAGCCATCCTGCTTAGCAATGGGTCCCTGGTTTCTGCATTTCTTCAGAGGATCCTGACAACTAGTCCCATGCTTTGAGGGCTGTGCAAAGAAAGCAGCTTTGGAAAGCCATGTCCTATCAGTCAAGCCTCACCCCTTACCTGCATGTGAGAATGGCCTCATGGACCAAATGGGGAAGACTTGGGGAGGGGGCAAGATGTACTCAGAGGTCAGACGTTCCCCATCCCAAAATTTCACCTCAGGAACTGATGGACTCTTACTTTGCCTCACAATCGTTTTGAAATGTGCCGGGTTTTCGACGTTCGGGAGCCAAAACGTTCCAAAACGCAGGCGTTCGGGAGCTGAGGTTTGACTGTAATATATTGGCGTCCCATTGTTGTCCCGTGTCTTTAAATGCAGGGTTTTCCCATCCTTTGGAAGTCCAAAAGGTGCATGATCTTTGTACTTAGCACACGACTGAGTGCTAGCAGTAGGAGGAAGTGCAGGGGCTGAGCCCCAGAACAAAATTTCCCCCATCACTGATTCTTGTTTCTTTTCTTATCAAGGCAAAATCCTACGTGTCTTTGCTTTTCGAAAGATCTCCAAGGGTACAAGGGGATCCCTCAGCTCAATTCTAGCAAGCGGGACAGTTCTTGAGTTTTGTGGTTACACATCAATAGTCAGCCAGTCTCCTGAAAATGCCATGGGGCCTGTTATGTATTCAGTGGTCTTGAGTCTGGACTAAGGATTCTGAGCTCCTGTGTTCTGATTCGATACATGATATCCAATCACAGAACATTTCTGGATTTGGGCTTCTGCCATTGGCCCTTAAACTCTGAGTCATGATTCGCAGCTTGGAAGTTTAGACAGCCAATCACGTGGGGAGTGGGAGTGGCCCAGGCCTTCAGAAATGTCTATAAGCAGTTGCTTCGACCCTGTTGTCCAGTTCAGTTACCAATCAACTCCTGTTTTTGCTTATCTTTAATCTTTTCCGAGAGACTATCTATCACACAGGATCTTAGAAAGTTGTCCCAAAACAAAGTTTGTCCTCAATACTGTCCTCTTCACATATATGGGGACATTCACCACCTGAACAGGCTCAATGTTTCCACATATTAAAGTAGCAAAAGTCCACATTAGCGGTGAATGTGAATTGCCACAAGCAATCTTGATTGCTTCTTAGCGCTCTCTAAGCAACATACAAACACGTACTCTAATGTAATTATTCTGTTCTAGTTGGCAAGCGGCTGCTAAGGTCACTTTGGTTTGACATCAAGGTTACTAATAAAGAAATAGAGGTTATATATATATATATATATATATATATATATATATATATATATGGCAATTATATAAATAATGTGTGTGTGTATATCTCATAAGCGCAATTGTCTCTAAAAACATTAACTTGCCAAATATGCAGATTTCCCCCAGTGCTTCTGCTTTGCTAGGGTATTGGCATATGTGACGCAGTCCTTCCCTTTTGAAAAACATGAGACCGATTGCCAATGCCACTGTGTTCTGGATAGATGCTTCTAATCAATTTTACATGTTCCAGTGAGTGATGTTTCTGTGGATGTTCCAGTCAGTCAGTCCTACGGAATAAAACTCAGGCATATTTTAGCCATCACACCCGTCCTTCTTCAGCCTTAATGTCTGTTTCAGAAGCTGCCATCTGGGGTCATCTGGGAAGTGATCCTCAATAAACAGAGCAGGATGGGTAAAGAAGTAAAACTCATTGTATCTGCAAAAGAAGACCGTGGAATCATGCAGTCTTTCATAACATTTCTGAAATCAGAACCAGGGTGAAGCAGGCCAAGCTGTTGAAGAATGAGTATGGAATATTTACATGCCCAATTCAGATTTCAAGTAGAACTATAATTTAGCATGTAGAGAATGAGCCCTAGAGGGCCTCAGGCTCACACTCTTCCCACCCCCCTCCATCTCTGCCCACCTGCAAAGAGTTTGGAACCGACCTCCTGGTTTAGATTAACCAAAGTTTGTTGTCTCACCCAAATCCGACAAACAGCGCTTTATGTTAACTATGGTTTGACAAGCCGTCTCTGAACTATAGTTTACCTAGCTAGCTTGTTTAAACAAACCATGGCTAACATTAGCCACAGTTAAAGGTCTGCATTGAGGGCACAAGGAGAAGGGGACGACAGAGGACGAGATGGTTGGACAGTGTTCTCGAAGCTACCAGCATGAGTTTGACCAAACTGTGGGAGGCAGTGGAAGACAGGAGTGCCTGGTGTGCTCTTGTCCAGGGGGTCACGAAGAGTCAGACATGACTAAACGACTCAACAACAACAATTGAGGGTATTGGCGGCGAGCTTTGGCTCGATTGGCGGTTAGGCATTGGTAGGGGTATTGTTATGCAAATGAGGGGGGGAAGGAAGTGCCATCACCTTCCCCCAAAGCAAAGGGTAGTCCAGTAAAGGATTCCGGGGGGCGTTGCCCTGTCCGAAGCCTATGTGTAGCACGTGAAGGTAAAGCAGGTACCCACTTAGCGTTAATAAGGATCAGGCAGACGCAGCAATGGAGAAAAAGAAGGTGAAGTTTATTGCCAAGCAATAAGGACCCAGTTGGAATCTCTTCCAAAGAACTGGGACCCCCTTTGACAGAAATCCAGAGGTCTTTATACCTGAGCAGATCACAGCAAATCACAGATCATGAGACAACCATGAGGCAGTCACGAATCGCCAGAAAAATTTAACCAATTAGCGAGCTTCTTGCCATGCTTCCAGCTCCTGGTCAAGCACCGAGTTCTACTTCTGCTTTCCGATGCTTGTAATGACGCTCTGTCTAACCTCTCCCCTAGTTATGACAGGACAGGGAGTTTTGGAGTTTTTGTGGTTTGCTCTTCCTGTTCTGTGGATTAATTTAGCCTGTATTTGAGGGGATTTTGTACCAGAATCTCTGATTCACGTCTTCCCCTTGTCCAGGGTACACGGCTGTTTCTAGGGGAAAGGTCGGTTTCTAATTTGCTGTTCCAAGCAGTTTGCAGTTAGCTAAGGCACAGCTTCCTTTGATTCAAAATGGATTATAAAATACTGTAAGCCTTGATTATGTGTGAGCATATATGAATATATTGATTACTGATAACTGATTATATGAATAGCATAGGGGTAGCCCTTCTTTCCTTGCCTCATTCTCCCCTTTTCAAGCTCAGAGAGAAGATTCATCTGACTCCTGAGCTTGAACACCACTCTGGACATCAGAATAAACCACTGTTTCCTGCAAGGGGACCTGTTCCTGCACCGGAACTGGTTCCCGATGCATTCGCTCGTAACCATCGTCTTCCTGGTCTTCCTCTGGCTCCTCTGGCACTGGGGGCAGAGCTCGATATATTGCCAGAATCTGGGGGTCAGTAAGATGCTTAACATTGCGGGCTATCATTCTCCTAAGCAAGGACAGACAGCAAGGGATTACAGAAAGAAGCAACAGAAAAATAAATCCTCCTATGGCTAAGGCAGTTAGAAGGCTGTGCACCCACCCCTCTCCTGGGATCCACGACCACATCTTTTCCCAGGGATTCTGAGTGGGTGTGTTGTCAGCTACCAGAGACTGCAGTTTTTGCAGTTGGTCCTCGATTGTCTTGTTAAGATCATGGAATTTAACCTGGCATTGACCTTTTGGGACAATTTTGCAAAAACCGCCCGAACGTGCAAGGAGGTAGTCCAGAACTAATCTATGGGTCATTGTCAATTGGTTCAAATCCTCAACCTCTGCCTGCAGTGAGCGCAAAACACGGGTGGTGGCATTGATAGTTTTCTCCAGCCTGACGCCAGCAATCAATGGCGGACTTCTCCCGGAGCTCCAAGAGAAGTCTGCTCCGCGGGTTCGGGTCCTGCCGCTACGGCAAAGCGGGGACCCTTAAAAATCGCAGGCAGTGAAGCCTGCGAACAAGGAGGCTCGGCGGGTGCCTTAGGGGTCTCCCCAAACCGAGAAGGAGCCTTTTTAAAGGCTTCGGAACGGCGCGGGGGGAGCGCAGCACTGAGAGCTGTCACCCAGTCCATGGAGCGAAGCCGCATCGCCATTATCGGAGAGCGCTGATTTCTTCCGGCAAATTGGACTTAAAAAACAACTGCTCGTGAGTAGGACTAAAAAGCTTAAATTGGACTCAATAATTTTTATTTTTTTAATTCCGTCACGGGAAAAGGTACAAAAAGGAAGTCTGCCTTTCCCGATCTGTAGATAAAGCAAAGCAAAGAGACTGTTAAACTGTAACCTTTGAAGACTATATCTGCCTAAGTGTAACCCATTGACAAAAGTAAGATTTAAACCCCCCACTTAGCCGGCAGGAGCGGTGGGGGAGAATTACTGCTGAAAGTCTATTACCTGCATGAAAGGAGAAGGGAAATAATATCCATTGTCTTTGCATCCTGAGGGAGAACTGCCTTGAAAGGGATAAAGACCTCTGAATTGTGGAATAATTTTCTGAACTTTATCGAACTTTGGGAAAGATACTGTATTGGAGGACTGCTCTTTAAAAACTGTTACATATCTGCAACTATTTAGAAAAGAGCTCGGACTAGGGCTTCTCTTTCTGTGTAAGAAGAACCGGGGGGGGGACTTGTAAAAAGTATCTTTATTTTAAAAGACTGCGAAACTAAGTTGGGAACTTCCCCCCCTAGAGGAGACTTTGTTACTATTTGAAACCAACTAAGCTACTAGAAGCCCAGCCAGTGGAAATTTCCTATTGAAAACAAATTCTCAAGTCTGAGACTGACCTTGACTGGGTATGATAGTGGCATGGCAAATGATAAAAGAAAAATAGAACCATTTCAGGAGAAAAGTCTTAGATCCGGCAGACAATACAGAGTTGATACCTCACAGCAACGAAGGGCCTCACTGACAGGAGCAGCTGCTGCCTCACAAACAAAATCTAAAACTATGTCATCAGAAGACGTTTTGACTAAAGCACTGGAAAAAATAAATCAATCTTTGGAACTTCTCACGAAACAAGGGAGTGACACAAGTAAACAAGTTGCAGAAACAAATAAAAATGTAGCTGAGATCTCAGCAAAACTTGATTTGAATACTTCAAGCATAAAAGAATTGGGAACACAAGTTAACGCAAATGCTCAAAATATAGAGAAACTTTTAGAAGAATCAGCAACTACTAGGAGAATTGCCGAGGAGGCAAAGGAGCTTGCAACTGCAACACAAGAGAGAATACCACCGGTTGTTAAGAAACTGGCGGACCATGATTTGTCCTTTGCTATGTTGGACCTACAAAGGAAAGAACGGAACTTAAGACTGAGATTCGTACCAGAAAAAGAACAGAATAATTTGGTGGATTTTCTTACAAAAGAATTCCTTGACTTTTGGCAAGAGGGCCTAGAAGAGGATGAAGTAAAGATTGTGAGTGCATTTAGACTTGGAATAAGACAAAAAAGGAACAAGGCAAGAGATTGCTTGATTACTTTGAGATCAAAGGAAGAAAGAGATAAAATTCTGAATCTGCACTACCAAAAATTACTGGAAATTGAAGATTCTTCTGTGGAGATTTTTAAAGATATTCCTAAGCCTATTCTAGATGCGAGAGGTGACTACAGAGAGTTAGTCATATTATTGAAGAAAAGCAGAATCTTCTTTAGATGGGAATTTCCTCAAGGCCTGTCTTTTAAATACAGAAGGAAAAAAATAAGAATTAAGACACCGAGCGACAAAGACAAATTTTTGAGAGAACACGAAGAAGACCTTGTGAAGGAGGCGGAAGCTGGAGAGGAACCAACACCATCGGGAAAAGGAATCTTGGACTTAGCAAACTTATCGTTTGGATTGCAGCCACCAACAGAAGAGGAACAACAACTAGGAGCTGTAGGAGGAGTAAGTAAATAACCCCATCATGGCTTTGCGACTTCTGAGCTGGAACTGTAATGGTTTGAACATCCCTCGGAAGAGGAAGAATGTATTTCATATACTAAACAAGCAACAATTGGATTTAATTTGCTTACAAGAGACACATGTGATGAGAGCACATAGAAGATTACTCATTAACAAAAAATTAGGACAAGAATTTGTCTCATCTGATAGAGTGAAAAAAAGAGGAGTTGTTATATATGCAAAAGACAAATTGATGCCGAAATTGATATTTAAAGATGAACAAGGAAGTTATCTGGCAATTGAAATTCAAATCCAAGGACAGAAATTCTTGATTGTAGGAGTCTATGCACCGAATGAAGGTAAATCTGAATTCTTTAAGAAGTTGCATGAGATCTTGTTGGACTTTTTAGAATGGAATGTAATTTTGATGGGAGATAAGAATGGAGTTGTTTCCACAAACATGGACAAAGCGCAAAGACAAGTAATATCGAAGGACGGAAGACTACCAAAAACTTTTTTTGAATTGACTGACAATATGGATTTGGTTGACATCTGGAGAACAAAGAACCCCCTTGAAAGAGAGGGAACCTTCTTCTCTGAAGCCAAAATGACCTGGACTAGAATTGACCAAATATGGGTTACTAGAGGATTGGCACCAAAGATAAAAAAAGTGGAAATCTGCCCAAAAACATGCTCTGACCATAACGCTGTGAAGATGGAAATGAACCAAACAACAGCTGGCACCTTCAGATGGAGAATGAATGACACCCTATTCAGAGACAAAGAATTCTGTAAAAAGGCCCAAAAAACATTGAGAGACTATTTTGAGATTAACCTGAAGACCAACGTTGAAAAAAGAGTAATCTGGGACGCAAGTAAAGCCGTTATGAGAGGGTTCCTGATACAATAAAATGCAATAAAAAAGAGAAGCCAGAATGCGAAAAAGGACAAGATTTTGGAAAAGATAAAAGAAGGAGAAAAGAAATTAAGATCAAAACCAAAGTCTCAGGAGATCTTGAGAGAAATTAAATTATATCAGGTCCAATATATGGAATTGATGAACCAAGAAATAGAATGGAAAATTAAACAAATGAGACAGAAGACCTTTGAATCCACCGATAAATGTGGTAAATTTCTGGCCTGGCAATTGAAGAAGAGACAAAAATTGAATACAGTGACAAATTTGGAAGTGGATGGAAAGAACATTTATAACCCAACTGAAATTAGAAGTTGTTTCCAGAGATACTTTAAACAATTGTATGCACAAGGGCCACAAAAAGACTCTGATATAGAACATTTTTTGGAGAAAAATGGATTGAAGGAAATTACAAGTGAGGGTAAAGTACTTCTGAATCAGAAAATAACTGAACAAGAAATAGAGAGTGCCATTCAAAGTATGCAACTGGGCAAATCTCCGGGGCCTGATGGACTGACTTCCAAATATTATAAAGCTTTAAAGGAATGGATACTACAACCTTTGAAGGAAGTCTGTAACGAAATTCTTGAGGGGAAAAAGGCACCTGAAACGTGGAAAGAGGCCTACATCACGCTTATACCGAAGACAGAGACTGAGTAGACCCAACTTAAGAACTACCGCCCAATTTCTTTACTAAATGTGGATTACAAAATCTTTGCTGACATTTTAGCTAGAAGATTGAAAAAAGTATTGATGGGGGAGATTCATAGTGACCAAGCAGGCTTTCTCCCGAGAAGACATTTATCAGATAATGTAAGGAATATAATAGACATTTTGGAGATGCTAGAAGTTAATATAAACACAAAAGCTGTTTTGATATTTGTGGACGCGGAGAAAGCCTTTGACAATATTTCTTGGACTTTTATGAAGAAGAATCTCCAGGGTATGGGGGTAGGCCAAGGGTTTGAAAACGGTATAGGCGCAATATATTCTGAACAAAAGGCTAAACTTATAGTGAATAATGTGATCACGGAAGAACTTAAAATTGAGAAAGGGACACGTCAGGGGTGCCCAATCTCCCCGTTACTCTTTATTTTGGTCCTGGAGGTTTTGCTGAACATGATAAGAAAGGACCAGCTGGTTAAAGGGGTTCAGGTCGGAGCGAAACAATATAAATTGAGAGCTTTTGCAGATGATTTGCTACTTACATTACAAGAGCCAGAATCTAGTACTAAAAGAGTTTTGGAACTAATGCAAGAATTTGGTCAAATGGCAGGGTTTAAATTGAATAAGTTATTTTTTTAAAAAAAATAATTTTTATTAAAGTTTTCCAATTTAAAACAAATTAAATCCAATTTATAATCTTTTTCCAATAACCAGGACTTCCCCTCCCCTCCCCCTCTTGTCCTCCAGTTTAACAAATCAATTCAACAAATTCTTATCCCCAAATTACACTTATCATCAATAACCCAATTTTTCGAAAATTCCCATCCCCTAAGATCGACCTAATTCCCTTCCACGAGTTCCCCCCCTTCAAGAATAATGCAGATAAAAATAAACAAGATAAAAAATAGTTTTGCACCCTTTGGATTCCAGATTTCCCTCCCCCCTTTCCCGGTTGCGTTCCCAATATCCCTCGACATCTGATATCTTCCTGGGGTTCCCACATCTCACTAAACCCAAACCTCTCTAGTCCTTTACCAGTCATTTTTAAATTCGAATGTCCAATCATAGAAGGAGTCTATCTCAAAAAGGGGCCCATTTCTTCTATCCAGATTTTTATATCCAGGAGCAAAAACTCCAATTTTATTTCTGTAAGCTTGTCAAATCTGAATGTCCCAAATGTTCCCACTTCCAGTTCTGTCCAGATCTTGTTATTTCATTATTCTTATTAATCACACTCCTCCTTTTTATTTTTTGCTTTTTCCCTGCTCTTCTGCCGAAATGTTCTATTTCCAAAAGTTTCTAGTTTCTCTGCAGAGGCTTGTTATTCAGGAGCAAAACATTGCGTCATGTCCCTTTCATTTACATCCATTGTTTTCTGTAGTGTGTAGACCTCTGTAGACAAAATAATGTTCCATTTCTGCAGTTTCCCAGGAGATAAAAAGTTCTGTTCAACTGTTCAAATTTCCAGTCAAAAACACTTGCAATATCCCTCAGCTCCTCTAGATGGATTTCAGTAACTGAGTTCCCTTCCAGATCACATCCACCAATCCAAGTAGCTTGTTGATCCTTATTTGAAACATTTTATATCCAATTTATAACCAATGTAACCGGCAAAGTCCTCATAACAAAGTCTCTGTTTTGTTCTTCCGTTTTGACAGCTCTTTGACAGCTGTCAAAACCTCCGTTTCTCTTCCCCAGGCATTTTCACCGTTCGCTCCTGGGGTTCCGGGGGGGGGGGTTGCTTTTTAGTTCAAATTCCACTTTTCTCCTCCAGCTCAATCTTATATTTTTCCCTCGCGAAGTCACTAATTCATCAAGATAAGGTCACTCTCGATCTTAGTTGTTAAGTCCTTTGTTTTGGCTCTTCTACAATTGGGGGGGGATGACTTCCTTTTTATACCCCCCCCCCCCGCTTGCTCCGGATTTTAAAAATTTATCCCTCTTTTTAATCCATATTCCAATTACTCACGGGTTGTTCTTTTGGATCCAAATTTTCAATGGAAGAAGTCAGCGCTCTCCGCCAAATGGCATGCGGCTTCGCTCGGCAGGGGAAGCGGAGGACTCAAAGCACCACCCCCCCCAGGCGCCCGCTCCGAAGCCTTTAAAAAGGCTCTTTCGCGGGCCGGGGGGGGGCTTAAAGGTGCCAGCCGAGTCACCATGTCCATGGGGCTCCGTGCCCATGGTTTTTGCGGGTCCCCGCGTCGCCGGCGCGGTAGAACCCAGCCCCTGACGAGCCGGCTCCCTCCGGAGCTCGGAGGGAGTCCGCCATTCGGCGATGGCGCCAACCCGGAAGTCTAAATTGAATAAGTTAAAAACAAAGGTATTAGAGAAAAACTTAACAGTTATTGAGAGAGAGAAGTTTCAGAATAAGACAGGTTTAACTGTGGTTAAGAGTGTAAAATATTTGGGGATCAATATGACAGCTAAAAATATGAATCTATTTAAAGATAACTATGAGAAATGTTGGAAACAAGTGAAAAAAGACTTAGAAATCTGGTCAAATTTGAAGCTTTCCTTGTCTGGTCGAATAGCAGTTATAAAGATGAATGTATTGCCTAGAATGTTGTTTTTATTTCAAACTTTGCAAATTGTGGACAAGATGGACTGTTTCAAGGGTTGGCAGCAAGATATCTCTAAATTTATCTGGCAGTGCAAAAAGCCCAGGATAAAATTTAAGATTTTAACTGATGCAAAGGAAAGAGGGGGATTTGCCCTGCCAGATTTGAAACTTTACTATGAATCAGCAGCTTTCTGCTGGTTAAAGGACTGGCTGCTTCTCGAGAACACAGACATTTTGGATTTGGAAGGATTTAACAATTTCTTTGGGTGGTATGCATATTTGTGGTATGACAAGGTTAAGGTTCATAAAGGTTTTAAAAACCATATCGTCAGGAAAGCATTGTATAATGTCTGGATTAAATACAAAGACTTGCTGGAGAACAAAACTCCAAGGTGGCTGTCACCAATGGAGGCAAAAGCTTTGAAAAAACTTAATATGGAGGCTAAATGGCCAAAATATTGTGAAATTTTAGAGCAGGAGGGCGATAAGTGGAAATTGCAGAGTTTTGAGAACCTAAAAGATAAAGTGTGAGACTGGCTTCATTATTATCAAATATTGGAGGTCTATAAGTTGGACAGGAAAATTGGCTTTCTGGTGGAAAAATCAAAACTGGAAACAGAGTTGTTAGAATCCAAAACTAAGAATTTGTCAAAAATGTATAACTTGCTGTTGAAATGGAATACACAGGACGAAACAGTTAAATCAGCTATGATTAAGTGGGCACAAGATATTGGTCATAACATTATGTTTGCTGACTGGGAAAGGTTGTGGACCACCGGTATGAAATTCACGGCATGTAATGCCTTGAGAGAGAATATTTTGAAAATGATCTATAGGTGGTACATGACCCCAGTCAAGCTTGCAAAAATTTACCACTTACCAGATAACAAATGTTGGAAATGTAAAGAAAATGAAGGTACATTTTTTCACCTCTGGTGGACATGCCCAAGGATTAAGTCTTTCTGGGAAATGATATATAATGAAATGAAAAAGGTATTTAAATATACCTTCCTGAAGAAACCAGAGGCCTTTCTCCTGGGTATGGTAAGCCATGTGGTGTTAAAGAAGGACAGAATTTTTTTTATGTATGCTACTACAGCAGCAAGGATTCTTATCGCAAAGTATTGGAAGAGACCAGATCTACCCACTCTGGAAGAATGGCAGATGAAGATGACAGAATACATGGGACTGGCAGAGATGACTGGCAGAATCCGAGACCAGGACAAAGAGACAGTGGAAGAAGATTGGAAGAAATTCAAAGACTATCTTAATAAACATTACAAAATTAATGAAGGCTAAAAAGATATGGGTTTAAAAATTAGTGGTTTGCAGGGGCGTTGATTAAGGAAAAAGAATAGAATTAACAAAAACTATGGGAAAAATGGGAATGGATTTGCTGATAAGATAAATGAGATTAGAATACAGAAGGGGGAGGTGTGAGGAGGTCGGTGAAATTAGGTTTAGAAAATAAGGTTTGAATTTATACTTGTTTTTGATTTGTTTGTTTGTTGGTTTGTGCTTTTATTGTTCTTTGTGTCTATATGTGTGTCAGGGAACTGCCATCGGAGAGTCAGGTGGTGGAAGGGCTCAAGGAGGCTAGGAGACCTTCGGATGCTGAGGAAGGAACCAGTAGGGGGAGAGGGAGAGTTCCTGCAGAAACTCAGTCGGAGGAATGGCTCCAAGATGCTTCCAGTGAGAACAGCAGGGAGGGCTCAGGACCTCTGCTGGGGACGCCTACTCCGCGCAGGAAACTGTCACGCAGAGAATCCAGAAGGAGAGTTTCCGTCAAGGAACTCTTATGTTGGCGTAAATTCCGGAAGCGCCCACGGACGGATTCTGCCAGCGATTGAGGTAGCCATGCACCCATGGCTCCGCGGACTGGGAGAGTTTAGGAACTGATGGCAAAGCTTTGAGGGCTTAAACGCTTACGCACGAGCAGCCCCCTTTTCCCATTACAGCAATCCGTCAGTCCTTGACGCTGCTTGTGCGAAGGAGAGGCATCATGAGCAACCCAACCGGAGCCGGAGGAGCAGGAGGAGCTGGAGAGGGACCAACTCTGGAGGAGAGAAACAGAGCTTTGGAGCACCAGCTGGCACTGCTAACGGCGCGGCTCGAGGAAAGGAGGGCGCAGGATGCACAGGGGAAACCCACCCCCATCGCAAGGAAGGTTGGTACAGAAATTCGGGGGTGACCCAAGGAACTACCAAGCCTTTAAGACAGAGATGCAGTATGCACTGAACCTGCAATTCGATGACTTTGCCGATGAGGAATCTAGAGTGGCTTTTGTGATTGGGCACCTCGAGGGAGGGGCTAGAGATTGGGTGAGGCCCCTGATGGCATCGAATAATGACGCCTTAAAGGACTTGAGGAAATTCTTTATCGCGATGGACTTGATGTTTTCCAGCCAGATTGAACAGGGCGTGGTACGCAGACAGTTAATGGCGTGCAAACAGGGAAATCAATCAGTCCGAGAGTATTGGACACAGTTTACCATGCTTATACATAAATTGGGGTGGGACCTGTCTTCGGACCCGATACAGATGCTGTTTGAAGAAGGCCTAGCCCCAGCGGTGAAAGATGAACTTTCCCGCGCGCCCCGTCCGGAGTCCATGGATCAGCTGACCAAGGCAGCGCTTGCGATTGGAGCGCGCCAGGAGGCGAGAGCTCTGGAGAAGCGGGAAGGGAGAGGAGAGCGTTGGAATGATTTCCGCATTCCTGAGATGCCGGCGCAACCTTCCCCGCCAGTGGAACCGATGGAGATTGGAGGGGCGAGCGCACGCGGAACTTCAAATGTTAACGAAGGGCGGAAGAAGGAGGGGAAGAGCGCCAAAAAATGTTTCCTCTGCCAACAGCCAGGACATTTTGCCAGGGTCTGCCCGCAAAGGAAGGGATGGCAAGGAATGGTGGGGGCTGTTGGGAGTGAGGAGGAGGGGGTTAAGGAGCAGGTAAAAGCCAACGCCTGGCTGCCAGCGACAGGGCACAGCAGTCAGGCCAAGGATCAGTGAACGTGCCCAAGCCTGAACCCCCAAGAGCGGCTCTCGTCGTAGAGGTGCTGCTAGAGCTACCCAACGGACATCCACTCACGATAAAAGCCCTATTAGACTCAGGCAGCTCCTGCAATTTCATGAGTAAGGAGTTTGCATCAGAGCACCAGATACAGACGCTGCCCTTAAGTCCTTCCTTGCAGGTGACAACGATTGACGGGAGGGAACTGCTGGGAGGGGAAGTAAACCAACAGACGGTCCCCATGACAATGAGAGTGGCAAGGCACACGGAAGTCATTGCATTTCATGTAGCCACACTAGCGGGACCTCCCATCATCTTGGGAATGAGCTGGCTGGCGCTACATGACCCGCTAGTGGGATGGCACCAGCGGACAGTCTCTTTTGGGTCAGCTCATTGCCTAGAGCACTGCAAGGGAAGAGAAATGCAGGGGCTGGCTAGGGCCAGTCTTGCAGGGATGGCGGTGGGGGAAAAGGGAGAAATACCCCGACAATACGCCGACCTGAGTGACGTCTTCAGTGAGAAGGAAGCAGATAGACTGCCCCCGCATAGACCCTTTGACTGTCAAATTAACCTACTCCCGGGAGCCCAGCTACCAGTGGGCAAGCTGTACGCCATGTCAGACAGGGAGATGCAGGAGTTAAGGGAGTTCATAGACAAGAACCTGAAACGAGGTTTCATCAGGGAGTCAAGAGCGGTGGGGGGCAGCCCAGTGTTTTTTGTGGACAAAAAGGACACTACTAAACCCAGGCTGGTCGTGGACTTCCGGGCCGTAAATTCGGTGTCAGAACCTGTGGCCTTTCCCATGCCCAGGATTGACGACATTTTGACCAGGGTGAGGAAGGGAAAGATTTTTACCAAGCTGGACCTGAGGGGGGGCGTATAACCTGATACGGATGAGGAAAGGGGATGAATGGAAAACTACCATGTTCACCCCCTTGGGGGCCTTTGAGTATCTCGTTATGCCCTTCGGATTACAGGGGGGCTCAGCCTGCTTTCAATCCTTCATGAATCACGTGCTGGGACCTTTGCTCTATAAGAACTGTGTGGCCTTCTTAGACGATGTGTTGGTCTACTCAGAGGACGAAGAGCAGCATGTCCGAGATGTCCGGGAGGTCCTAAGCAGGTTGCAAGCAAACCAGCTGTGGGTAAAACTGGAGAAGTGCAAGTTCCATACCAGAGAGGTGGAATTCCTGGGGTACCATTTGTCAGACAAGGGATTGGCCATGGATCCAAGCAAGGTCCAAGCGGTACTGGAATGGAAGACACCCAGAACCAGGAAGGACGTGCAGAGGTTCCTGGGGTTTGGAAACTTCTATCAGAAGTTTATCAAAAACTTTGCCCACTTAACGGCTCCCATCACCGATTGTCTCAGTAGTAAGAAGAAATTTGCATGGACGGAAGAGGCGCAGCAAGCGTTTGAACAGCTAAAGAAAGCGTTCGCTTCGGAAGAACAGCTCTTGCACGTGGATCTACAGAAACCGATGAGGGTGGAAACAGATGCATCAGATCGAGCGGTAGGGGCAGTTCTGCTCCAACCGGGGAAGGATGCGTCGGACTGGAGACCGTGTGCCTTCTTCTCGCGGAAGTTGAATAAATCCGAAAGGAACTACACAGTGTACGACAGGGAACTGCTCGCCATTTTGAAGCGTTTCGACGATGGCGGCACCTGCTAATAGGAGCGCAGCACAAGGTCCAGGTGTGCACGGACCACAAGAACCTGGAATATTGGCGAACGGCCAGAGTACTGAACCAGAGACAAGTGCAATGGGCACAGGAATTTTCCAAATTCCTGGAAAGAAGAATAATATGGGATGCAAGCAAGGCCGTGATGCGTGGTTTTCTAATCCAGCAGAATTCGATAAAAAGGAAACAACAGAATGAGAAGAAAGAAAAAATTTGGAAACAAATGAAAGAAGGAGAGAAGAAACTGAGATCAAAACCTAAATCCCAGGAGATTTTAAGAGAAATAAAGTATTACCAGACCCAATACATGGAATTGATGAACCAAGAAATAGAATGGAAAATAAAACAAATGAGGCAAAAAACTTTTGAATCAGCAGATAAATGTGGGAAACTGCTGTCATGGCAATTGAAAAAGAGACAAAAGTTGAATACTGTGACATTTCTCGAGGTAGAGGGAAAATCTATAAATAAACCAAATGAAATTAGTAATTGTTTTCAAAGTTTCTTTAAGAAATTGTATGCACAAGGGCCAAAAGATGAACAAGAGATAGAAGAATTTATTAAAAAACATGGTCTATCAAAGATCTCGGAAAAAAATAAAAGGATTTTAAATGAGAAAATTACGAACCAGGAAATAGAGGGTGCCATCCAGAATATGCAATTGGGAAAATCACCAGGACCAGATGGGCTGACGGCGAGATACTATAAAGCAATGAAGGAATGGCTAATACAACCATTGAAAGAAGTTTGCAACCAAATTTTGGAGGGGAAAAAGGCTCCCGAATCGTGGAAAGAAGCATTTATCTCACTTATACCGAAGACAGAAACTGAGAAACATCAAGTTAAGAACTACCGCCCTATATCACTCTTAAATGTGGATTATAAAATTTTTGCAGACATTTTAGCAAAAAGATTTTAAAAAGTGTTGTTAGAGGAGATTCATAAGGACCAAACAGGCTTTCTCCCAGGGAGACATATGTCAGATAATGTAAGGAACATTATAGATATTTTGGAACTATTGGAGACTGATATAAATAGAAAAGCAGTTTTGATTTTTGTGGATGCGGAGAAAGCCTTTGACAATATTTCTTGGAGCTTCATGAAGAGCAATCTCCATGGGATGGGGGTAGGCCAAAATTTTGAAAACGGTATAGGTGCAATATACTCTGAGCAAAAAGCTAAATTAATTGTGAATGGTGTGGTTATGGACGAGATCCCAATAGAAAAAGGGACACGGCAGGGTTGCCCAATATCCCCTCTATTGTTTATATCGGTCCTGGAGGTGTTGTTGAATATGATTAGAAGGGACCAGCTGGTTGAAGGAATACACCTCGGAGCTAAACAATATAAGCTAAGAGCATTTGCAGATGACCTAGTTTTGACTTTGCAGCAGCCAGAAGCCAGCACAAAAAGAGTTTTAGAACTAATTGAAATATTTGGTCAAGTGGCTGGTTTTAAATTAAATAAACAGAAGACAAAGGTGCTGGAAAAAAATCTAACGATGGGGGAAAAAGATAGTTTTCAAAGGGAAACTGGTTTGGAAATAACAAAAAAAGTGAAATATCTGGGGGTGAATTTAACATCTAAAAATGTGAATTTGTTCAAAGACAATTATGAGAAATGTTGGCTGGAAGTTAAGAAAGATTTTGACATATGGTCTAGGTTGAGACTATCCTTGTTAGGCCGAATTGCCGTTATTAAGATGAATGTATTGCCGAGATTGTTGTTTTTGTTCCAGACATTGCAAGTTCTAGATAGGATGGACTGTTTCAAGAAGTGGCAGAAAGATATATCCAAATTTGTCTGGCAGGGCAAAAAGCCCAGAATAAAATTTAAGATTTTAACTGATGCAAAAGATGGGGGGGGGGGTTTGCTCTGCCGGACTTAAGACTTTACTATGAAGCAGCAGCTTTCTGCTGGTTGAAGCAATGGCTACTTCTTGAAGACACAGACATTTTAGACTTGGAAGGGTATGATAATAATTTTGGCTGGCATGCATATTTATGGTATGACAAGGCAAAGGTTTATAAGGGCTTTAAAAATCATATTGTCAGGAAAGCTTTGTATAATGTTTGGAATCGATATAAGGATTTGTTGGAAAATAAAACACCCAGATGGTTGTCACCAATGGAAGCTAGAGCGGTGAAAAAACTTAACATGGATTCTAATTGGCCAAAATATTATGAAATTATAGAATATGACGGTGAAAAAGTTAAATTACAGAGCTTTGAGAAACTAAAATCCAAAGTTCGAGACTGGTTACATTATTATCAGATAAATGAGACTTTTAAGCAGGACAGGAAACTAGGATTTCAGAAGGAGAGGTCAAAATTGGAAACAGAATTGTTAGAGACCAATACTAAGAATTTGTCTAAAATGTATAATTTGTTGCTGAAATGGAATACACAGGATGAAACGGTTAAATCAGCTATGATCAAATGCGCACAAGACTTAGGTCATGATATTATGTTCGCTGACTGGGAACAGTTATGGACCACAGGCCTTAAATTTACGGCATGTAGTGCCTTGAAAGAAAACACAATGAAAATGATCTATAGGTGGTACATGACTCCAGTCAAGCTTGCAAAGATATACCATTTGCCCAATAATAAATGCTGGAAATGTAACGAATGTGAAGGAACTTTCTATCATCTTTGGTGGACCTGCCCAAAGGTTAAAGCCTACTGGGAAATGATCTATAATGAAATTAAGAAAATCCTTAAGTGGACATTTGTAAAGAAACCGGAGGCTTTTCTCTTGGGCATGGTCGGCCAATTGGTACCAAAGAAAGATAGGACCTTTTTCATGTATGCAACTACAGCAGCAAGAATTCTCCTGGCAAAGTATTGGAAGATGCAAGAATTACCTACTCTGGAAGAATGGCAGACGAAGGTGACTGAATTCATGGGACTGGCAGAGATGACTGGCAGAATCCGTGATCAGAGGAGAGAGACAGTGGAAGAGGACTGGAAAAAATTTAAAATATATCTTAAGAACTGTTGCAAAATCTCAGACTGATAAAATGTCAAGGGGTAAGAAACAGAGAATTATAGCTGTAAATATTTAAGTCAAGAGAATCTTGAGGGAAATTAAATATAGAAATGGAATGAAGGATTGCTAAAAAAATTTGAAACAAGGGTGCAGTGAAGGGGAGGCATGGGGAAGTCATGTGTTGTTTATGAATGTTTTTATTTGTGTGTTTTTTGTTTATGAAAATTAATAAAAATTATTTTTTTTTTTTTAAAAAGGAATTTTCCAAATTCCATTTTGAGATTCGCTACGTACCGGGGCCAGAGAACGTAAGGGCAGACGCTCTCTCTCGCAAACCAGAGTATATGGAGGGGGAGGGAGCGCTCGAAGAGAGACATGTCATCCCCGAGGACCACTGGGTGTGTGGGGCAGCATTGGTGGGGCAACGAGAACTGGTAGAAGGGACAGAGAACGATGAATACACCCAAGATAAGCTCAGAGGGCTCAGACGAGCCGGGGAGAACACCGGGGGGTTTGAAGAAAGGAACGGGGCGTTGTACTACAAGGGGGCCTTGTACATACCAGAAGGGGAATTGAGGGGTAGAGTACTCAAACAACTGCACGACAGCCCCACCGCGGGGCACTTTGGGCAACACAAAACAATGTGGTTAGTTACCAGGCAGTTCTGGTGGCCCAAGGTGAGGGAAGATGTACGAGAGTATGTAAGGGGGTGCGACCGCTGCCAGCGAGCAAAGGGGGAGAGGGCGGCACCGGCGGGGTTGCTGGAACCATTACCCACACCAGAACGGCCATGGCAGGCAGTTTCCATAGATTTTATGATGGATTTACCAAGATCCAAGGGGAAAACTGCGGTAATGGTAGTGGTAGACCTGTTAACCAAGATGTGCCACTTTATAGCTTGCTCACATGCGGTAACGGCGGAAGAAACCGCCAGGTTGTTTGTAAAACACATTTTTAGGTTGCATGGCGCCCCCTTGAGGGTGGTCTCAGACAGAGGGAAACAATTTACGTCCAGGTTCTGGAGGAAGCTCATGAGCTTACTGCACGTGGAGGTCAATTTCTCAACCGCCAGACACCCAGAAACTAATGGGCAGGCAGAAAGGGCAAACAGTATTCTGCAACAATATCTGAGGTGTTATGTAAATGACAGAGAGAATGATTGGGTAGAGAAATTAGCCCTGGCCGAATTCGCCTACAATAACGCGGAAAATGTGTCCACGGGCATGAGTCCATTTATGGCCAATTATGGGTGTCAACCCAGGGCCTTTCCAGGGGAAGGGGAGGAAAGATGGAGTGTACCGGCAGCGGAACATTTTGTGGAAGAAATGGAAGCAATACATCAACAGCTCAAAATGAATTTGGATAGGGCCAAGGAAGAATACAAGAAGCAGGCAGATAGGAGCAGAAGGGAAGGAGAGACCATAAGGGTGGGGGACCGGGTGCGGTTGTCAACAAAAGGGTTACCATTCAAGGGAGGGTGCAAGAAATTGAGACCGAAACGACTGGGACCCTTCGAGGTTACACAACAGGTCAATCCGGTGGCCTTTAGACTCAGGTTGCCAGACAACATGAAACTGCATCCAGTATTCCATAGGTCATTACTATCACCATACCGGGAGGGGCGGGAATTTTGGGGACGTGAAGGTGAGGTTCCCGCGGCACCGCATGTAGAAGAGAGGGAGCGCAGCAGTCGTGTAGCAGAAATACTCGACTCTCGGTGGAAGGGCAAACAGGTGGAGTACTTAGTGGCATGGGAAGGGGAACCAGAGTCCGAAAATACCTGGTTACCGGCAGAAACGGTCAAGGATGAGTTTTTAGTAGGAATGTTTCATCGCCGGTTCCCAAGGAAGCCTCAACCCTTGGCTAGGTTCTGGGAGGAACACTTCGGCACCACTGACGAGGAAGAGGAGTTCGAGGGGTTCCCAGAATCAGGAAAGGAAGAGGAAGAAGAATCAGATGGGGAAGAGTATTCGGGAAGAAGGGACAGTAGTAGGTGGAGAGCGGTTTTCGAGTCATCCGAAGATGAGGAGGATTCTTTCCGGGGGTTCCCAGCCTCACCACCCAGAGAAGAGGGGAAAACGGGGGGTGAGGGCGGTCCTGGAGGGGAGGTGGATGTCAGGGAACTGCCATCGGAGAGGCAGGTGGTGGAAGGGCTCAAGGAGGCTAGGAGACCCTCGGATGCTGAGGAAGGAACCAGCAGGGGGAGAGGGAGAGTTCCTGCAGAAACTCAGTCGGAGGAACGGCTCCAAGATGCTTCCAGTGAGAACAGCGGGGAGGGCTCAGGACCTCCGCTGGGGACGCCTACTCCACGCAGGAAACTGTCACGTAGAGAATCCAGAAGGAGAGTTTCCGTCAAGGAACTCTTATGTTGGCGTAAATTCCGGAAGCGCCCACTGACGGATTCTGCCAGCGATTGAGGTAGCCATGCACCCATGGACTGGGAGAGTTTAGAAACTGATTGCGAAGCCTTGAGGGCTTAAACGCTTACGCACGAGCAGTCCCCTTATCCCATTACAACACCACACAACCCAAACCCTAAAACATTAAATCAACCAAACAAAATCAAAAACAATTAAAAACACATCCATTAATTTCGATATCATAACTTTCGTTCACTTGTTTCAGCGACCTCCTCACACCTCCCTTTTTGTATTCCACTTCAATTAACTGTTTCAGCAATTCCTTTCCATCTTCCTCTGTTTTCTGTCCTGTAATTTATCTTAACATATTCTAACCTTGTTTTTTTCCCTTTAATACGTTTACAATCTGTCTGTACCTAATTCCTTATAACATTTCTGCTAAAGCCATATAACTTCATTCCATCATTTTCCTAACATTCAATAATTTTACAGTATTTCTGTAAATAATCTTTAAATTTTTCCCAATCTTCTTCCACCGACTCTTCTCCCTGGTCTCGGATTCTGCCAGTCATTTCCGCCAGTTCCATATAGTCCATCAACTTCATCTGTCATTCTTCCAGGGTGGGTAAATCTTGTGTCTTCCAGTACTTTGCAATAAGTATTCTTGCTGCTGTTGTTGCATACATAAAGAAAGTTCTGTCCTTCTTTGGCACCAATTGGCCAACCATGCCCAGGAGAAAGGCCTCTGGTTTCTTCAGAAAGGTATATTTTAATACCTTTTTCATTTCATTGTAAATCATCTCCCAGAATGTCTTAATCCTTGGGCATGTCCACCAAAGGTGAAAGAATGTACCTTCAGTCTCTTTACATTTCCAACATTTATTTTCAGGCAAATGATGAATTTTTGCAAGCTTGACTGGTGTCATGTACCACCTATAGATCATTTTCATTAAATTCTCTCTTAGGGCATTACATGCCGTAAATTTCATACCTGTGGTCCATAACTGTTCCCAGTCAGCCATCATCATGTTATGTCCAACATCTTGTGCCCATTTAATCATAGCAGATTTCACCGTTTCATCCTGAGTGTTTCATTTCAACAGCAAGTTATACATTCTTGACAAATTCTTAATTTTGGGATCTAGCAATTCTGTTTCCAATTTTGATTTTTCCACCTGGAAGCCAACTTTTTTGTCCAAATGATATGCCTCCATTATTTGGTAATAATGGAGCCAATCTCGCACTTTGTTTTTTAGTTTTTCAAAGCTCTGCAGTTATACTCTGTCTCCATCTTGTTCCAAAATTTCCCAATATTTCGGCCATTTGGCCTCCATATTGAGTTTTTTCTGTACCTTTGCTGCATTTCGTGCTTTGGGGTGATAGTTCATAAATGTGTTTATTTCTCCAGAATATGATATGGAAGCCTTCTATGATGAAGCCAAGAGGGCTTCAGAGGCAGCAGATGTCCTGCACTCAGGAAAAGGAATTTGTACGGGATTTTGTGGACTCTTTGAAGAAATGTGCAGGTGACTTCTTTCAGCCCCAGTTATCAGGTCAAGCAGTGGTTTTGTGGCAGGGATGATGGGAGTTCTGGGGAGCCACAGGTTCCCCAACCCTGCTCAATGGTTTGAATGTTCCTGAAGCAAATTTGCATGTATAGGGTTGTGTTGAATTCAGCTTTGAGCAGATCCACTGAAATCAATGGACTGTTTCTTGCGGAGAGGGGGCAGGCAGGTGTGGTGGACACCCTGGTCTTGAATGGGATAACTGTGCCAATAAAGGACCAGGTGCAAAGGACCGCCATGCTTATATAGCAGGCATGCAGAACCTTTGGCCCTCCAGACGTTGCTCAGCTGCAACTCCCATCAGGCCAAGCAAGCTTAGCCAATGGCCAGAAATGACAGGAGCTATACTTCAGCAACATCTGGATGGCCAAAGATTTCCTACATCTGTAATATGAAACAAAACAAAACAAACAAACAAAATACATAAATTCCTTCCAGTAGCACCTTAGAGACCAACTAAGTTAGTTATTGATATGAGCTTTCGTGTGCATGCACACTTCTTCAGATACCATGCACACGGAAGCTCATACCAATAACAAACTTAGTTGGTCTCTAAGGTGCTACTGGAAGGCATTTTTTAATTTTGTTTCAACTACGGCAGACCAACATGGCTACCTACCTGTAAATCAGCCACCATAGCCATTAGAGGGCCGTGAAAATTTGTGTCCCTGGCTTTTTAGACTCATCTAAAAAGACTCCCCCTTCATGGATCACTGCCTTGCCGTGGCGAAGGGGCTTGAATAACTCAGGGAAGCTATGAGCTATGCCATGCAGGGCCACCCAAGATGGACAGGTCATAGTGGAGAGTTTTGACCAAACGTGATCCACCTGGAGGAGGAACCGGCAAGCCACTCTAGTATCCCTGCCAAGAAAACTCCATGGACAAAGACAACAGGCATATAAAAGTTATGACGCTGGAAGATGAGCCCCTCAGGTCGGAAGGCGTCCAAGGAAGAGGAATGCTATTGAGGAAGAGCGGAGGACAAGTAGAAGTAGATTCAGAGCTGATGAAGTGGCTGGGCCAAAGCCGAAAGGACGCTCAGTTGCGGATATGCCTGGAAGCAAAAGGAAAGTCCAATGCTGTAAAGAAAAATATTGCATAGGAACCTGGAATGTAAGAACCATGAACCTGGGTAAATTGGATGTGGTCAAAAATGAGATGGCAAGAATAAATATTGACATCCTGGGCATCAGTGAACTAAAATGGACGGGAATGGGCGAATTCAGTTCGGATGACCATCATATCTACTACTGTGGGCAAGAAACATGTAAAAGAAATGGAGTGGCCCTCATAGTCAACAAAAGAGTGGCGAAAGCTGTACTGGGATGCAATCTCAAAAATGATAGAATGATCTCGATACGAATCCAAGGCAGACCTTTTAACATCACAGTAATCCAAGTTTATGCACCAACTACTGGTGCTGAAGAAACTGAAATTGAGCAATTCTATGAAGACTTACAACACCTTATAGAAGTGACGCCAAAGAAGGATGTTCTTCTCATTATAGGGGATTGGAATGCTAAAGTAGGGAATCAAGAGATAAAAGGAACAAGTGGCAAGTCTGGCCTTGGAGATCAAAACGAAGCAGGGCAAAGGCTAATAGAGTTCTGTCAAGAGAACAAGCTGGTCATCACAAACACGCTTTTCCAACAACACAAGAAATGACTCTACACGTGGACATCACCAGATGGGCAGCATCGAAATCAGATTGATTATATTCTCTGCAGCCAAAGATGGAGAAGCTCTATACAGTCAGCAAAAACAAGACCTGGAGCTGACTGTGGCCCAGATCATCAGCTTCTTATAGCAAAATTCAAGCTTAAACTGAAGAAAGTAGGGAAAACCACTGGGCCGGTAAGATGCAATCTAAATCAAATCCCGTATGAATACACAGTGGAAATGAGGAACAGGTTTAAGGATTTAGATTTGGTGGACAGAGTGCCTGAAGAACTATGGATGGAGGCTCGCAACATTATACAGGAGGCAGCAACGAAAACCATCGTAATGAAAAGGAAATGCAAGAAAGCAAAGTGGCTGTCCAACGAGGCCTTACAAATAGCAGGGGAGAGAAGGCAAGCAAAATGCGAGGGAGATAGTGAAAGATAGAGGAAATTGAATGCAGATTTCCAAAAAAATAGCAAGGAGAGACAAGAAGGCCTTCTTAAATGAGCAATGCAAAGAAATAGAGGAAAACAACAGAATGGGAAGAACCAGAGATCTGTTCAAGAAAATTGGAGAAATGAAAGGAACATTTTGTACAAAGACTACCATAATAAAGGACAAAAGTGGAAAGGACCTAACAGAAGCAGAAGACATCAAGAAGAGGTGGCAAGAATACACAGAGGAATTATACCAGAAAGATATAGATGTCTCGTACACCCCAGGTAGTGTGGTTGCTGACCTTGAGCCAGACAGCCTATGGCAAGTTCTTAAAGACATCCTGGAGAGTGACGTCAAATGGGCCTTAGAAAGCACTGCAAATAACAAGGCCAGTGGAAGTGATGGTATTCCAGCTGAACTATTTAAAATTTTAAAAGATGATGCTGTTAAGGTGCTACACTCAATATGCCAGCAAGTTTGGAAAACTCAGCAGTGGCCAGAGGATTGGAGAAGATCAGTCTACATCTGAATCCCAAAGAAGGGCAGTGCCAAAGAATGCTCCAACTACCACACAATTGCACTCATTTCACACGCTAGCAAGGTTATGCTTAAAATTCTACAAGGCAGGCTTAAGCAGTATGTGGACCGAGAACTCCCAGAAGTGCAAGCTGGATTTCGAAGGGGCAGAGGAACCAGAGACCAAATTGCAAAAAGCCTTTGACTGTGTTGACCACAGCAAACTATGGCAAGTTCTTAAAGAAATGGGAGTGCCTGATCATAGAATCATAGAATCATAGAATCATAGAATCATAGAGTTGGAAGAGACCACAAGGGCCATCGAGTCCAACCCCCTGCCTAGCAGGAAACACCATCAGAGCACTCCTGACATATGGTTGTCAAGCCTCTGCTTAAAGACCTCCAAAGAAGGAGACTCCACCACACTCCTTGGCAGCAAATTCCACTGTCGAACAGCTCTTACTGTCAGGAAGTTCTTCCTAATGTTTAGGTGGAATCTTTTTTCTTGTAGTTTGGAACCATTGCTCCGTGTCCGCTTCTCTGGAGCAGCAGAAAACAACCTTTCTCCCTCCTCTATGTGACATCCTTTCATCTGTCTCCTGAGAAATCTCTATGTAGGACAAGAAGCTACAGTTAGAACTGGATATGGAACAACTGATTGGTTCAAAATTGGGAAAGGAGTACGACAAGGCTGTATATTGTCTCCCTGCTTATTTAACTTATATGCAGAATTCATCATGCAAAAGGCTGGGCTGGATGAATCCCTAGCCGGAATTAAGATTGCCGGAAGAAATATCAACAACCTCAGATATGCAGATGACACAACCTTGATGGCAGAAAGTGAGGAGGAATTAAAGAATATTTTAATGAGGGTAAAAGAGGAGAGCGCAAAATATAGTCTGAAGCTCAACATCAAAAAAATGAAGATCATGGCCACTGGGCCCATCACCTCCTGGCAAATAGAAGGGGAAGAAATGGAGGCGGTGAGAGATTTTACTTTCTTGGGCTCCATGATCACTGCAGATGGTGACAGCAGCCACGAAACTAAAAGACGCCTGCTTCTTGGGAGAAAAGCAATGACAAACCTAGACAGCATCTTAAAAAGTAGCGACATCACCTTGCCAACAAAGGTCCATATAGTAAAAGCTATGGTTTTCCCAGTAGTGATGTATGGAAGTGAGAGCTGGACCATAAAGAAGGCTCATCGCCGAAGAATTGATGCTTTTGAATTATGGTGCTGGAGGAGAATCTTGAGAGTCCCATGGACTGCAAGAAGATCACACCTATCCATTCTTAAGGAAATCAGCCCTGAGTGCTCACTGGAAGGACAAATCGTGAAGCTGAGGCACCAATACTTTGGCCACCTCATGAGAAGAGAAGACTCCCTGGAAAAGACCCTGATGTTGGGAAAGATGGAGGACACAAGGAGAAGGGGACGACAGAGGACAAGATGGCTGGACAGTGTTCTTGAAGCTACCAGCATGAGCTTGACCAAACTGCGGGAGGCAGTGGAAGACAGGAGTGCCTGGCGTGCTCTGGTCCAGGGGGTCACGAAGAGTCGGACACGACTAAACTACTAAACAAAATAGGGTTGGCCCAATGCAAGAAGTGTCAGGATCCAAGAGGATCTGTGCTTCGAAACCACGTTTTTGTGCCACGGTGTGTCCAGGAAGCAGTGGATCCAAGTATTTTGTGGTGCAGGCTTTGCCCCTGACTATGACGTGTGATTTGACGGTGTGTTGGTGGGGGCCAATGCAAAAAGCGTGAGGATCCATGAGGATCCGTGCTTCGAAACCACATTTTTGTTTTGTTTTTTTAAATAATATTCATTAAAATTTTAAAGGTTACAGAAAGAAAAAGTAAAAATACCACACTAAACAAAAACAAAACAACACATCACAATATAAAAAAACAGAGAAATAAAACCCATTAAACAAAAATGCAAAGAAAAATACATCAAATCTCATTACTAATCTTTCATTAGCTTATTTCCTTGACCTCCTCCCACCTCCCTTTTTTATATTCTAGGTCAATTATCCATTTCAGCAAATCCTTTCCCTCTTATAAATTTTTTGTCCTGTAAATTGTCTTAATATAATGTAACTTTACTTTTCCTCCTTTCACCAATTAACAGTCAGTTATTCCCAAATCCTTTATATCATTCCTTCTAAAATCATATAATATTATTCCAACATCCTTCTAACAGTTATTAATTTTACAATGTTTCTGTAAATAGTCTTTAAATTTCCTCCAATCTTCCTACACCGACTCTTCTCCCTGGTCTCGGATTCTGCCAGTCATTTCCGCCAGTTCCATGTAGTCCATCACCTTCATCTGTCATTCTTCCTGGGTGGGTAAATCTTGTGTCTTCCAGTGCTTTGCAATAAGTATTCTTGCTGCTGTTGTAGCATACATAAAGAAAGTTCTGTCCTTCTTTGGCACCAATTGGCCGACCATGCCCAGGAGAAAGGCCTCTGGTTTCTTCAGAAAGGTATATTTTAATACCTTTTTCATTTCATTATAGATCATCTCCCAGAAGGTCTTAATCCTTGGGCACGTCCACCAAAGGTGAAAGAATGTACCTTCGGTCTCTTTACATTTCCAACATTTATTATTGGGCAGATGATAGATTTTTGCAAGCTTGACTGGTGTCATGTACCACCTATAGATCATTTTCATTATATTCTCTCTTAAGGCATTACATGCCGTGAATTTCATACCTGTGGTCCATAACTGTTCCCAGTCAGCCATCATAATATTATGTCCAACGTCTTGTGCCCATTTAATCATAACAGATTTCACCGTTTCATCCTGAGTATTCCATTTCAACAGCAAGTTATACATTCTTGACAAATTCTTAATTTTAGGATCTAGCAGTTCTATTTCCAATTTTGATTTTTCCACCTGGAAGCCAATTTTTTTGTCCAAATTATATGCCCAATACTAGTTATTTCGTAAAGGTGACTTTTAAAAAAAGTAAAGGCTTTTGAAAACTTTCCCACCAAAACAATTCAGAATAAACAGATTTCAGAACTTTGTAAAGAGCAAAATGCCACATTCTAGATGATGTATATGCGAATGTACAACCTTGTAATGGGGTTTGGGGTTGCTTGTGCGTAAGGGACAAACTGCTCCAAGCTGAGTAGTTTGGTTAAAACTTTCCCCTGGCTGGACAGTCAGTACTCCGTGACTGTCTCAATCACTGGCAGAATCCGTCAGTGGGCGTTTCCTGAATTTCCTCCAACATAAGAGTTCTTTGACACCAACTCGCCGCCTAGCTTCCCTACGCGGAAGCTTTCTGCGCAGAGTGGGCGTCCCAAGGGGAGGTCCTGTGCTCTCCCCGCTGGTCTCGCTGGAAGCGTCCCTGAGCCTTCCCTCCGAAGTTCCCTCCGCCTCCCTTTCCTCTCTGGTGTCACGTCTATTTCCTTCCCCATCAGAAGCTCTCCCTCTCTCCTTGCTGGTTCCCTCTCCAGCGTCATCGGGGAGCCTTACCACCCCCCTTGGCTCCGATGGCAGTTCCCTGACATCCACCTCCCCTCCAGAACCCCCCTCACCCCCGGTCCGTCCCCTTTCCTTTGCCGGTGATGCGGGGAATCCCCAGAAGGAGCCTTCCCCATCCTCTGATGATTCAAATATTGCTCTCCACCTGCTACTATCTCTTCCCACTGGGTAATCTTCCCAATCCGATTCCTCTCCCTCAGATACCTCTCCTCCCTCCTCCTCGGAGGCCGGAAACCCCATAAAATCCTCTTCGTCATCTATGGTGCCAAATCGCTCCTCCCAGAACCTCTCTAGCGGTTTGGGCTTCCTTGGGAACCTGCGGTGAAACTCTTCCTGGAGAAACTCATCCTTGATGGTTTCCACCGGAACCCATGTGTTTTCCGACTCGGGCTCCCCCTCCCAAGCCACCAGATACTCCACCTGTCTCCCCTTCCATCTGGAATCGAGTATCTCCGCTGCATGACTGCTAAACTCCCTCTCTTCCACCTGTGGGTGTGCGGAAACCTCTCCCTCTCGCCCCGGAAATTCCCGTCCCCCCCTGTATGGTGAGAGTAAGGACCTATGGAACACCGGGTGTAGTTTCATGTTGGTCGGCAACTTGAGCCTAAAGGCCACCGGGTTCGCCTGCTGTGTTACCTCAAAGGGTCCCAGTCGCCGTGGCCTTAATTTCTTGCAACCTCCCTTGAACGGTAACCCTTGTGTTGACAACCACACCCTGTCCCCAACTCTTATGGTCTCCCCTTCCCTGCGACGCTTATCTGCCTGCCTTTTGTACACTTCCTTGGCCCTCTCCAAGTTCATCTTAAGTTGTCGGTGTAAGGCTTCCATTTCTTCCACAAACTGTTCCGCCGCTGGTACACTCCACCTCTCCTCCCCTTCCCCTGGGAAGGCCCTGGGGTGACACCCATAATTGGCCATGAACGGGCTCATTCCCGTGGACACATGTTCAGCATTATTATAAGCAAATTCGGCCAAAGCTAGTTTCTCCACCCAGTCGTTCTCCCTCTCGCTGACCTAGCAGCGTAAGTATTGTTGGAGTATACTGTTCGCTCTTTCTGCTTGCCCGTTGGTCTCCGGGTGCCTGGCCGTCGAGAAACTCACCTCGACGTGCAGCAAGCTCATGAGCTTCCTCCAGAACCTGGAAGTAAATTGTTTTCCTCTGTCTGATAAAACTCTCAAGGGGGCGCTATGCAACCTGAAAATGTGATCCACAAACAGCTTGGCGGTTTCCTCCGCCGTCACCGCATGCGAGCAAGCGATGAAATGGCACATCTTAGTTAACAAGTCGACAACCACCATGACGGCCGTTTTGCCCCTGGACTTGGGCAAATTGGTCATAAAATCTATGGACACTACCTCCCATGGTCTTTCTGGTGTGGGTAAAGGTTCCAATAACCCCGCGGGTGCCGCCCTCTCCCCTTTGGCTCGTTGGCAGCGGTCGCATCCCCTTATATATTCCCGTACATCTTCCCTCACCTTTGGCCACCAGAACTGCCTGGTGACTAGCAACATGGTTTTGTGTTGACCAAAATGCCCCGCCGTGGGGCTGTCATGTAGTTGTTTGAGTACTCTACTCCTCAAGTCCCCCTCTGGTATGTACAATGCTCCCCTGTAATACAGTGCCCCATCCTTCTCCTCAAAACCCCCCGGGTTTCCTCCTGCTTCCCGGAGCTCCCGGATCTTGGTTTGGGCGTACTCGTCGTTCCCCGTCCACTCTGCTAGTTCTCGTCTCCCTACCAGCACTCCCCCACACACCCATCGGTCCTCGGGTATCACATGTCGCTCTTCCGGCGCTCCCTCTCCTTCCAGGTACTCCGGCTTCCGGGAGAGGGCGTCTGCCCTGACGTTTTCCTCCCCCGGTACGTACCGAATCTCGAAAAAAAACTTGGAAAACTCCTGCGCCCATCGTACTTGTCTCTGGTTGAGGACCCGTGCAGTCCTCCAGTATTCCAGGTTCTTATGGTCCGTGCACACCTGGATTTTGTGCTGCGCCCCTATTAGCAAATGTCTCCAGCGTCGGAATGCTTCATAAATCTCCAGCAGCTCCCGGTCATACACCGTGTAGTTCTGTTCTGATTTGCTCAGCTTCCTTGAAAAAAAAGCGCACGGTCTCTAGTCGGACTGGTCCCCCCCCCCCCCGGTTGGAGCAGTACGGCCCCCACCGCTCTGTCCGACGCGTCGGTTTCCAGCCTCATAGGCTTCTGCAGATCCACGTGCAAGAGCTGCTCTTCCGAAGCGAACGCCCTCTTTAGCCTTTCCAAAGATTGCTGCGCCTCTTCTGTCCAGACGAACTTCTTCTTGCTACTGAGACAATCTGTGATGGGTGCGGTTAAGTGGGCGAAGTTTTTAATGAACTTCCGATAGAAGTTCCCAAACCCCAGGAACCTCTGCACGTCCTTCCGAGTCTTGGGTGTCTTCCATTCCAGTACCGCTTGTACCTTGCCTGGATCCACAGCTAGGCCCTTGTCTGACAACCGGTATCCCAGGAACTCGACCTCTCGGGTGTGGAATTGGCACTTCTCCAGTTTGACCCACAGCTGGTGCTCCTGTAACCTCTTTAGCACTTCCCGTACATCTCTGACGTGTTGCTCCTCATTCTCCGAATAAATTAACACGTCGTCTAAAAAGGCTACGCAATTCTTGTACAGCAGGGGTCCCAAAACGTGATGCATGAAAGATTGAAAACAGGCCGAACCCGCTTGTAAGCCAAAAGGCATAACGAGGTACTCGAAGGCCCCCAGAGGGGTGAACATGGTGGTTTTCCATTCATCCCCCTCCCTCATCCTGATCAAATTGTACGCTCCCCTTAAGTCCAGCTTGGTGAAAATTTTCCCCTTCCTCACCCTGGTTAGAATATCGTCAATCCTGGGCATGGGGAAAGTGACTGGTTCCGACACCGAATTGACGGCCCGAAAGTCCACTACAAGTCTGGGCTGATTAGCGTCCTTTTTGTCCACAAAGAACACCAGACTGCCTCCCACCGCCCTTGATTCCCTTATGAAACCTCTTTTCAGGTTCTTGTCAATAAATTCCCATAACTCCTGCATCTCCCTGTCCGACATGGCGTACAGTTTACCCACTGGCAGCTGAGCTCCTGGGAGTAGGTTGATTTGACAGTCAAAGGGCCTATGGGGGGGTAGTCTATCAGCTTCCTTCTCACTGAAGACATCTTGCAGGTCAGCGTATTGTGGTACCTGCCCCTTCTCCCCCACCGCCGTCCCTGCCACCCTGGCTTCGGCCATCCTCAGGGTTTCCCCCCCGTGGCAGTGTTCCAAGCAGTGAGCTGACCCGAAAGAGACCGTCCGCTGGTGCCATGCCACTACCGGATCATGTAGTGACAGCCAGCTCATTCCCAGTATGATTGGTGGTCCCGCAAGTGTTGCTACGTGAAAGGCAAAGGTTTCAGTGTGTCTGGAAACCCTCATTCTCATGGGGGGTGTCTGGTGTGTCACTCCCCCCCCCCCAGGAGTTCTCTGCCATCGATGGTCGTTACTTGCAAGGGACAGTCTAGAGGCAGGATGTGGAGCTGGTGCTCTAACGCAAAGTCCTTGCTAAAAAAATTGCAAGAACTCCCTGAGTCCAGCAGTGCCTTTACCTTGATTGGGTGTCCGTTTGGGAGTTCTAGCACCACCTCTATGGCGATGGCCGCTCGGGGGGGGCTCAGGCTTGGGCACGTTTACTGGTTGCTTGCCTGGCTGCTGTGCCCTGTCATCGGCAGCCAAGAGTTGGCTTTTCCCTGCTCCTTAAACCCCTCCTCCTCTCTCCCAGCCGCCCCCACCATTCCTTGCCGTGCCTTTCGTTGAGGGCAGACCCTGGCAAAATGCCCTGCCTGTTGGCAGAGGAAACACTTCCTGGTTGTTTTCCCCTCCTTTTTGCGCACCTCGCCGGAGTTTGAAACCCCACGCGCACGTGCACCTCCGATCTCCATTGGCTCCGCTGGCTGGGAAGGTTGCTCCGGCATTTCAGGAATGCGGTTGTCATGCCAACGCTCTGCTCTCCCTTCCCGCCTCTCTAGAGCGCGCGCCTCTTGTCGTATTCCAACTGACAGCGCCATTTTAGTCAGCTGATCCATCGATTGCGGGCGGGGTGAGCGGGCAAGTTCATCCTTAACCCAAGGGGCTAAGCCTTCCTCAAACATCATCTGAATTGGTTCTGAACCCAGTTCCCATCCAAGTTTGTGGATTAGCATCGAAAACCGCGACCAGTACTCTCTAACTGATTGGCTCCCTTGTTTGCAAGCCATCAGTTCCTTGCGCGTCACGGTCTGCTCCACTTCACTCGAAAACATGTGATCCATGGCGCTAAAAAACTTCCTCAGGTCTTTTAAGGCAGCATTCTCCGATGCCATTAAGGGTCTGACCCAATCCCTGGCGCCGTCTTGGAGATGCCCTATCACAAAGGCCACCCTTCCCCCATCGTCTACAAAGTCATCATACTGCAGGTCCAGCGCGTACTGCACTTCCGTCTTAAAATTATTATAGTCTCTCGGATTGCCCCCAAACTTTTGCACCAGTCCTGGTACCTTCCTTGCAATGGGGGTGGGTTTCCCCTGGGCATCCTGAGTCCTCCTTTCATCTAGCCGCGCTGCAAGTATCGCCAGCTGCTGCTCCAAATCTCTGTTTCTCTCCTCCAGAGTTGGTCCTCCCCTGGCTCCCTCTGTGGCGCCTGCTCCTCCGGTCTGACTCATGATGCCTCCTGTGCTGGACCCGGGGGAAAGGTACCGTGAGCGTAGTCTGAGTCCACACGAAGAGGGGCGAGGTCCGAGGCGGAGAGCCGGGCGGGGAACAGGAACGCTGGAACAGGAGGCCGAGCAGGGAACAGGAACACCGGATGGTCAGGAACAGGAGGCCGAGCAGGGAACAGGAACACCGGATGGTCAGGAACAGGAGGCCGAGCAGGGAACAGGAGCACCGGATGGTCAGGAACAGGAGGCCAAGCAGGGATCAGGAACACAGGAAGGTCCAAAGCCAACAACGACGTTGCTCCCGCAACCTGGGACCGGGCTGACTGGGCTTTTATCCTCTTCTAAGGCCAGGGGCGGTCCCGGCCCCCAGGAGCCCCGCCTCCTCTGGCCTTAAGGCGAGCACTCCTCCTGGGAGCAACCAGTTCCCTTCGCCTCTCTGCCCTAAGCCTCTGCAGATCAGGAGAGGCCGAAGGGTTACTGGGCCCCGGAGGAGGCTCACCTGTAGCCACTGAGTCCTCAAGCCCCTCTGGGGCCTGAAGGATTTCACCTGGGGCCAGCTCCTGGTGCTCTGCCACAGGTGCAGGCTCTTCAGCATCTAGGCCTTGCCCCAGTTCAGCCGGCCCTGGAGGCGGGGACTCCTGTGCAGGCTGGGATTCCTCTGGTTCATCCTCTGAATCGGAATCCCAGGCCATCACACCATCCCCCCTCCCAGGCCCCCCCCTCAACCGAGGGTCCGGACCCGGCTTGCCGGGGTACGTCGCATGGAACTCTCGGAGGCAGGCAGGTGCGTGGACGTTGGCCGCTGGTTCCCAGGAACGGTCCTCCGGTCCGTACCCCTTCCAGTCAATGAGATACTGCAGCTTTCCCCTGCGGTATCGGGAGTCCAGGATGCGTTCCACCTCGTACTCAGGCTCTCCCTGAACCAACACTGGCTGCGGTCGGGGACGGTTCGGGTGGAACTCGTCGGGTGGGGCCACTGGACTCAGAAGGGACCTGTGGAAGACCGGGTGAACCTTCAGGGTTGCGGGTAACCGGAGACGGAATGCCACAGGAGAGACTTGGTCCACGATAGGGAACGGGCCGGTGAATCGGGCGTCCAACTTCCGCGAAGGTCGAGAGGGGTGGAGGTGGCGAGTGGAGAGCCAAACCAGGTCACCGATGCGAAGTTCCGGCCCCACCTGGCGGTGGCGGTCGGCCTGGGCTTTGTACGCTTCCTTGCCCTGGTGCAGTTGCTCCACCAAAAGCTGTTGCTGGGACTGGAGCTCTTGAAGCCACTCCGTCACCGCCGGGACCGCGGATGCCGGCAGCACATCTGGAAACAGCCGTGGATGATAACCGTAACTGGCCTGGAACGGGGTCTGCTGGGTGGACGCATTCACCGCGTTGTTGTAGGCGAACTCCGCCAATGCCAGGTGGTCGACCCAGTCATCCTGCTGGTAGCTGCAGTAACACCGGAGGTACTGCTCCAGCACCGCGTTCGCCCATTCCGTCTGGCCATCGGTCTGTGGGTGGTAGGCTGACGAGAGGCAGACCTCTGTCCCGAGGGTCTGGTGTAATGCTCGCCAGAACCGGGATGTGAACTGAACGCCCCGGTCGGACACCACGCGCTCAGGTAGGCCATGCAGGCGGAAGACATGCTGAAGGTACAGCTGAGCGGTTTCCTTGGCTGTGGGTACAGATGGGCAGGGGGCGCAGTGCACCATCTTGGTGAAATGGTCGGAGAAAACTAGGAGGCAGGTACAACCACGAGACGGGGGTAAGTCCACTACAAAGTCCAACGAAACCGTGTGCCAAGGGCGCGGTGGAACTGGCAATGGCTGAAGTAGGCCGGGGGGTCGCCCGGTAGGGCCCTTGGCGCGCCGGCAGACATCACAACCAGAAGAATCTTCTTCTGTCATCAGAAGAAGCTTTAGCGATTGCATTAGCCAAGATTAATGAATCTTTGGAGCAACTTAACAAGAGGGTCGAAGAGACAAATAAGAGGGTTGAAGAGACAAAGACGACAGTGGACGAGACAAAGGTGAAGGTAGACACAGCAACCACTAAAATTGACTTAAATACAGAAAGCTTAAATAGCCTGGGACAAAAGGTGAACACTAATACAGAATCTATCCAGAAATTGTTGCAGGAATCTACTTTGACCCGACAGACCGCAGATGAAGCTAAGGAAAAAGTCGCTGCTGTGGAATTTAAGATAACACAATTGGAAACAGAGAGAGTCCCAGATCTACAGAGGCAAATTGAGGACCACAAATTGATGCTTTCTATGATTGAACTTAAGGAAAAACAGACGAATTTAAGGATCAGAGCTGTACCTGAATTGGAGAAGGACAGTTTGATAGACTTTCTGACACAGGAATTTGCAGAGTTTTGGAAGTTGGATTTGAAACAAGAAGAATTTAAAATCATGAGGGCCTTCAGACTTGGAAGAGGAGGAAAGAAGAACAAAATAAGGGATTGTTTGATTACCCTCCGATCTAAAGAAGAGAGAGATAAAATTTTGGGTCTGCACTTTCAGAATACTTTGACAATTCTGCAGTCAAGAGTGGAAATTTTTAAAGATATTCCGAAACATCTTTTGGACCTTAGGTCCAATTTTGGAGATTTGGTTGCCCTGCTGAGAAGGAATAAAATCATCTTCAGGTGGGAATTTCCCCAAGGCCTATCCTTCAGCTTTAAAGGAAGAAAGATAAAAATAAGATCAGTTGAGGAAAAAGAAAAGTTTTTGGGAAATCACGGAGAAGATCTGCAGAAAGAACTTGGAAAAGAGCCTGGAGCTTTGGACAGAAGTTCACCAAAAAGAGGGAAACCAACACCATTGACAGAACTAGATTAAGCATTGGGTGCTGTTGGAGGAGAAGCAGAGTAACTACATCATGGCACTGCAAGTATTAAGCTGGAATGTGAATGGACTCAACTCCCCGGAAAAGAGACGGAGAGTCTTTCATTTATTAAAAAAAGAACAATTGGACTTGATTTGTTTACAAGAAACACATGTGATAAGGCTACACAGGAAGATTTTGAGTAATAAAAGATTAGGACATTAATTTATCTCATCAGACAAAGTTAAGAAAAGAGGAGTAGTACTTTACTCAAAGGAGAGCCTATCACCGAATTTTTTTAAAAAAGATGATCAAGGAAGATTTGTTGCAATTGAAATTCAATCACAAGGAGAGAAATTTTTGATAGTAGGCATTTATGCACCAAATGAGGGAAAATCGGAATTTTTCAAGAAGTTACATGAGACTCTGATGGACTATTTGGATTATAATATGATTTTGATGGGAGATATGAATGGAGTGGTGCTTACTAATATGGACAAGGCACAGAGACAGATAGTTACAAAAGATGGTAGTCTACCAAAAACGTTTTTTGACATGACTGACAATATGGATTTAGTTGACATTTGGAGAACTAAGAACCCCTTGGGAAAAGAGGGAACTTTCTTCTCTGAGGCCAAAATGACATGGACAAGAATTGACCAAATTTGGTTCACTAGGGGGCTGGCCCCGAAGATCAGAAAAGTGGAAATTTGTTCTAAAACTTGCTCCGACCATAATGCTGTGAAGATGGAAATGAAACTAACACCAATTGGTTCCTTTAGATGGAGGATGAATGACACTTTGTTTAGGAATGAAGAAGTGATTAAGAAGGCCAAAAAAAAACCTTGAGAGACTATTTTGAGATAAATATGAACACCACTGTTGAAAAAAGAGTAATTTGGGACGCAAGTAAAGCAGTTATGAGAGGGTTTTTGATACAACAGAATGCAATTAAGAAGAGAGCCCAAAATGGAGCCAAACAGTACAAACTTAAAGCTTTTGCAGATGATTTAGTATTGACATTACAGGAGCCAGAATCTAGTACTAAAAGAGTATTGGAATTGATTCAGGAATTTGGTCAAGTGGCAGGATTTAAGTTGAACAAGTTAAAAACTAAGGTTCTCGAGAAAAATTTAACACCGATGGAGAAAGAGAGGTTTCAGAAGGAGACAGGTTTAACACTGGTAAAGAAAGTAAAATATCTGGGGGTTAATATGGCTGCTAAGAATGTGAATTTGTTTAAAGATAACTATGAGAAATGTTGGTCAGAAGTGAAAAAGGATCTTGAAATATGGTCAAGCTTGAAGCTTTCCTTGTTGGGTCGAATTGCTGTTATAAAGATGAATGTATTGCCAAGAATCTTGTTTTTGTTTCAATCATTGCAAATTTTGGACAAGATGGACTGTTTCAAGAAGTGGCAGAGAGACATTTCTAGATTTGTCTGGCAGGGCAAGAAGCCCAGAATAAAATTTAAGATACTAACGGATGCAAAGGATAGAGGTGGATTTGCCCTGTCAGACCTTAAACTCTATTATGAATCAGCAGCATTTTGCTGGCTGAAAGAATGGCTGCTTCTTGAGAACACAGACATTTTGGATCTAGAAGGCTTTAATAATGTTTTTGGGTGGCATGCATATTTGTGGTATGACAAGGTTAAAGCACATAAAGCATTTAAAAATCATACTGTCAGAAGAGCATTGTTTAATGTCTGGACAAGATATAAAGACCTACTTGAAAATAAAACCCCAAGGTGGTTATCACCTATGGAAGCAAAGGCTCTGAAAAAACTCAATATGGAGGCCAATTGGCCAAAATATTGGGAGATTTTGGAACAGGAGGGTGATAAACTGAAATTGCAGAGTTTTGAGAAACTAAAAGATAAAGTGCGAGATTGAATCATAGAATCATAGAATCATAGAGTTGGAAGAGGCCACAAGGGCCATCGAGTCCAACCCCCTGCCAAGCAGGAAACACCATCAGATCACTCCTGACATATGGTTGTCAAGCCTCTGCTTAAAGACCTCCAAAGAAGGAGACTCCACCACACTCCTTGGCAGCAAATTCCACTGTCGAACAGCTCTTACTGTCAGGAAGTTCTTCCTAATGTTTAAGTGGAATTGGCTTCATTATTATCAAATAAGGGAGGCCTACAATTTGGACAAAAATATTGGCTTCCAGGTGGAAAAATCAAAATTGGAAACAGAACTGTTAGAACCCAAAACTAAGATATTATCAAGAATGTATAACTTGCTGTTGAAATGGAATACTCAGGATGAAACGGTGAAATCTGCTATGATTAAATGGGCACAAGATGTTGGACATAACATTATGTTTGCTGACTGGGAACAGTTGTGGACCACAGGTATGAAATTTACGGCATGTAATGCCATACGAGAGAATATTATGAAAATGATATACAGGTGGTACATGACACCAGTCAAGCTTGCAAAAATCTATCATTTGCCCGAAAATAAATGTTGGAAATGTAAAGAGACTGAAGGTACATTCTTTCACCTTTGGTGGACGTGCCCAAGGATTAAGGCTTTCTGGGAGATGATCTATAATGAATTGAAAAAGGTATTTAAGTATAACTTCTTGAAGAAACCAGAGGCCTTTCTCCTGGGCATGGTCGGCCAATTGGTGCCAAAGAAGGATAGAACTTTTTTTATGTACGCCACAACAGCAGCAAGAATACTTATTGCAAAGTATTGGAAGACACAAGATTTACCCACCCTGGAAGAATGGCAGATGAAAGTAATGGACTATATGGAATTGGCGGAAATGACTGGCAGAATCCGAGACCAGGGAGAAGAGTTGGTGGAAGAAGATTGGAAGAAATTTAAAGATTATTTACAGAAACACTGTAAAATTAATGAATGTTAAAATGATGTTGGAATGAAACGAAGTGGTTTTAGTAATAAGGTTAAATAGGAATATGTAAAAATGGATTGATATTAGATGAAAATATAAAGTTATAATATGTGAAGACAAAGAACTAAGATAAAACAAAGAGGGTAAGGATTTGCTGAATCAACTATTTCAACTGGAATACAAAAAAGGGAGGTGTGAGGAAGTCATGAAAATAAGTAAATGAATTCTAAGATATAGAAAGAGGGATTTATTTTTAACTGTTTTTATCTTTTCTGTAATTTGTATTTTTTGTTTTTTCTTTTTGTCATTTTTGTAACCTTTTTCATATTGAAATTTTAATAAATATTATTTTTTTTAAAAAAAAGAAGAGAGCCCAAAATGAAAAAAAAGATAAGATTTTGGAGAATTTTTTTTTTTTAAAAAAAAATGAAGTAAGGCAGAAGGAAGAACGTTAAATCTGGCGAGGGTATTTGGGTACCTGAAGACCTGACAGATAGTTAGCTGGAGAGAAACCTCTTCCATGGTCCCTTATTGCCGGATGTTTGATCATTTCGCTCATGTGGCATTGTAATTCTACGTCCCGGATACGCTGGCGGATTGTAGTCCTAGCTTTCTCGAAGCCTGTCGCTATCAGAGTCTGCAGTGGGATCCCCAAGCCTTTAAGCTTTTCCAGCAGTGTAGCTTTCCATCTGGATTGGTAGGTATCTAATAAGGTTAAAGGTGCCAGCCCAACCGGAAAAAAAATAAGCTTTAGCCAATAATGGATCTTCAATATCCATATCCGAGTACTAATAGGAATTTGCCCAACCTCCAACCGGACCGCTATGTTGGATACGCAAGAAGGGATCCCCAGCAGGCAGCGGAAAAACTTAGTTTGGAATGCCTCTAAGAGAGTAAGGTCTTTAAAGCTGCAGATCTGGGATCCATATAACAATTGTGATAGTATTTTGACAGCAAAGACCTGGGAGGCTGCCGGTATGTGTTGGCCCCCTTTCCCATAAAAGAATCTTATTAACGCTTTGGTAGATCTTTCTGCATTTGCAATAGAATTATTAATCTGAAAGCGCCAGGAGCCCCTTTCCTGGAAGGTTACACCCAGGTATTTAAAGGTTGCTACCTGTTCTATTGAGCGATTGTCTATTCTCCATTTGTGCCTCCTCCTATTTTTAGAGAACACCATGACTTTGGATTTGTTATAGTTAATTGTTAGTTGTTCGATGCTGCAGTATTTGGTAAAAGATCTTAAAAGTTTTCTTAATCCAACACAAGAAAAAGAAATTAAAACTGTGTCATCCGCATACAAAAGGACCGGGAGGGGCGTACCAGCCAATTTGGGGGGATGAGCATTTTCTTTCTCCATATTTCCTACTAACGAGTTGATATAGAAATTAAATAGAGTAGGCGCAAGGACACACCCTTGCCTAACCCCCTGATGGATTTGGATTTCCTTGGATAGGTGGCCCTGTCGGTCACACCTTACCCGGATCCGTGTGTTTTCATATAGACTGTGGATGAGATACAGTAGGCGTTTGTTTATATTTGCGGCGCTTAGCTTTCCCCAAAGCCTGTCCCTCGGTATTAAATCAAAAGCAGATTTGAAATCTATAAAGGCCACGTATAGGGAACCTCCTTTTCTTGATGTATATTTCTCCGCAAGATGTTGGAGAACAAGGCCCTGGTCTAAGGTTGACCGATTTGCCCTAAAACCCGCCTGTACTTCTGAAAGAATATGGTTTTGTTCCAACCAGTCCACTAATTTATCGCATAAGTGGGAAGCGTACAATTTGCTAATGATGCTTAGGAGGCTAATTGGCCTGTAATTAGCCGGATCTGATCGGCTCCCTTTCTTGAATAAAGGGATGATGATTGCTAATCCCCAGTCCTCAGGGATAGTGGCCGATTGATCTATGCTGGTAAATAGGGCAGCTAGCACAGGGGCCCACCATTCAACATTAGCCTTAAGAAGTTCCGGTGTAATGTTGTCTACGCCGGGTGCTTTTCCAGGTTTAAGGGATTGAATGAGCCTATAGATCTCTTCAATTGCTACTGGGGGCCATTCGGCGCCAATATTACTCGGAGCTGGGGGCATGGCCTGCATATGTTGATTTGATGTATATAAAGATGAGAAGTAAGCCTCCCAAATCCCAACTGGTATAGTGTAATCAATTTCAATCGGGGAGTCTTGCCAACTTTTCGCAACTATTTTCCAAAAGGTGGCTGAGTCTTTCCTTCGAGAGGCCTCTAATAAACGTCGCCACTCCCCCCTTTGGGCCTGGAGCTTTTTCTTTTTAATCAGATCTTTATATTTACGTTTGGCTTCGAACCATTCCGCAGGAAGCAGGGGTCAGTTCGCTGATTTGTAATTCCTGTACTTCTCCAACAAAGAACGCTTCGTAGCAATACATTCCTGATCAAACCAAGGTTTGGATTTGTTGAGGGATAAAGACTGGCGCTGTCAGGGGTTCAGGAGCAGAGACACAGGAGAAGGAGCAAATGGAGAGTGAGGAGGAGGAATACGAGGGGGGTGTAGGCAGTGACAGTGGTCAGAGAGATTCCACGAGTCTCTCCAGCGAATCGGAAGATTCACAGAGAGGAGCGCCGATGGCCAGGGCAAGGGGGGTGCCAAGGGGGAAACCCCAGAAGGAAGGGGCCAGCGGGGACTCCCTGAGCAGCAGTTGGAAATCAGGACCAGCGTCCCCACCAGAGCGTAGTGGGGGGGAGGAGTCCCAGGCATCAGGACCAGTCTTCCCACCACCAGAGGGAGGAGATGAGTCAGGATTGGCCACGCCTCCATTGGAGAGCGGGGAAACGGTCAAGAGGAAAGTCACCGGCTGGGCGTGTGCGCCAAGTTCAAATGTACAGGCGAGCGGCACAGCAGGTAGTCCGGATAGGGAGCCAGGTCCTAAAGCCCGCCGGAAGGAAGGGCAAGACTCAGGGGGGTCAGCGTCAGAAGAGTCCAGGAGGGAGGAAACCCCAGGGGGCAGAAGGACCCAGAGGAGGAAGGAACAGCGCAGGAGGTGGAGCCGGGCTAGGATCTTAAACTGGTGCGGAAGGGGCAGTGACTCAGAGGGGACTTCGCCGATCAAGAGTCTAGACGTAGGGTTGCACGCTCTGGCTTTAAAACGGAAATTATACTTCAATAAAGACTTTTGTACATAATATCAGCCTGGCGTTGGTCCTCTGTGAGCTGGGACCTAGAGGCAACCCTGACAGTAAGTCCCCTCTCAGTCTTTTAAAACCTCGCAACGTGAGGGAACGCAGCGAGGGGCGAAGATTGGTGCTTCGCGAGCTCACGAAAAGGAGGCAAAATGACTACCGAAGAACACCTAGCAAGCCTGCGGAACGCAGTAACACAACTTAATGCGGAGATTTTGGCATCCAGGAAAAAGGAGGCGGAAGCAGCGGCTACCTGCCAGGATCTGCGAGCCAGGTTAGAAGCGTTGTCTACACAGGGGCTGCTGGGACCCAGACCAGAGGGGATTGGGCTGGGAAAGAGAGGAGCGAGCCTTGTGTCTCCGTTCGATGGGGATCTGCAGCAGTATCCTAACTTCAAAGCAGACTTGATTTATGCACTAAAGTTGCTGGAAAAGGATTTTAGAGATGAGGAGGAGAAAGTAGGCTTCATAGTCAGTCATTTGCGTGGAGCAGCTAAAGCATGGTTGCGCAATCTCTGGAGAGATAAGGATCCAGCCCTCCAAAATGTGGCTGCCTTCATTAAAGCGATGGATGCGTGTTTTTTGTCAGAGATTGATGTGGATATCGCCAGGAGGGAGGTTCATGGACTAAGACAAGGCAGAGCCACTGTAAGACAATATCACTCCCGCTTCTTTGCACTGGTAAACGTGCTGGGGTGGGAGAAAGAGTCAGCTGCCGTCAGAGACCTGTTCTGGGAGGGGCTGAATGGAGCTGTGAAAGACGAAATTGCAAGGGGGGAGAGACCCCAGACCACTAAAGACGTGGTGGAGAGGGAGCTCACGATTGGAGTGAGGCTGGAAGAACGCCCTTGGGGCAAGGAGGAAGGGCGTTGAGGACGCACGCCAGCAAGAGCACCGCCCTCCTTTCCCAGGGAAACGGCGCGCGCTCAATCCACGCCTCCGCTGGGAGGAGGAGAGGAGCCGATGGAGATAGGTGGTGCTAAGGCTCAGTCAGCAACCGGAGTCCTGACGCCGGGAGCAGTCAAAACGAAGCCTCCTAGAGGGAACAGGAAATGTTACATCTGCGACAGTGCTCAGCACATGGCGAAAGAGTGTCCCCGGAGGATCCACAAGCACACTGCAGCCTCAGCAACAGTAACAGAATCAGTTCAGCAGACTGCACCACAGCAGGGAAACAACACTGTCTGGCTGGAAATGGAGCCACTGGGGCCCAGCCAGACGTATCAGTGAAGCAGTCCCCAGGCATCTTACAGCCCACAGACCCCCTCCCACCCAAACCAGTGGTGCAGCTCACCGCATCCCTCCAGCTTCCAAATGGGCTCACCATGGAAATCCCCATTACCATTGACTCTGGCAGCAATGCAGACTTTATAGGAGTGGATTTCATCAAGCAACATGGCATAGCGCTCCTGCCTGCCACGATGCCCCTGAAAGTAGTGACAGTAGACGGCAGAGAGCTACTGGGGGGACAAGTGCTACAGCAAACACCACCAATGGTGATGCGAATTGGAAACCACCGCGAAGTCATCAGCTTCAATGTTACACACCTGTCAGACACGCCCATAGTGTTGGGCATGAGTTGGCTGGACCAGCACAGTCCGGCATTAGCATGGTACCAGCGCCAATTGACTTTCAGCTCCTCCTACTGCGCAGCAAACTGCATACTGCCCACCCAGGAAGATGAGGGGCCGGAAGATGGGCCACAGTTACACTTGGGCATGCTGCAAGCGGTACCCGACAAGTACAGAGACTTTTTGGAGGTTTTCTGCGAGAAGGAGGCGGACAAGCTACCCCCCCACAGACCATACGACTGCAAGATTGACCTCCTGCCGGGGGCGACGCTGCTGACGGGAAAACTGTATTCCATGTCTGAAGATGAACTGCAGGAACTCAGGGAGTTCATAGATCACAACTTGAAGCGGGGATTCATCCGGGAGTCCAAAGCAGTGGGGGGCAGCCCCGTGTTTTTTGTGAAGAAAAAAGACACGCCCCAAAAGAGGCTTGTAGTTGATTTCAGAATTTTGAATTCGAAAACCAAGCCCACAGCCTTCCCCATGCCCAAGATCGATGACCTCCTGGCGACGGTGAGGAAGGGTCGCATCTTTACCAAGTTGGATCTACGTGGAGCGTACAATCTCATACGCGTGCGGGAGGGCGACGAGTGGAAGACGGCCATGTTTACGCCGCTAGGCACCTATGAATATAGAGTTATGCCTTTTGGATTACAAAATGGCTCCCACTGTTTTCAAGCCTTCATGCACCACGTCTCAGCGGGTCTCCTCTACAAGAAGTGCGTCTGCTTCCTGGAAGACATCCTGATCTTCTCAGAGTCTCAGGAGGCCCACGAGAGAGATGTCAAGGAAGTCCTGCAGAGGCTGAGGGAGCACAGGCTTTATGCCAAGCTGGAGAAGTGCCAGTTCGACAGGACGGAGGTGGATTTCCTGGGCTACAAGCTGTCCGACAAGGGACTCGCCATGGACAGCGCCAAGGTACGTTCAGTGCTGGACTGGAAGAGCCCACGCAATCGGAAGGAAGTCCAGAGGTTTGTCGGCTTTGCCAACTTTTATCGCAAATTCATCAAGGGTTTCGCTATGCAGACGGCAGCCATCACCGACACCCTCAGCTCCAAGAAGAAGAAGTTCATCTGGACGGAGCAGGCGGAGCAGTCCTTTCAGAAGCTCAAGCGTCTCTTCGCGTCCGAAGAACAACTGCTACACGTGAACCCCAGCAGGCCCAGGAGGGTGGAGACGGACGCCTCAGACAGGGCAGTGGGGGCCGTCCTGTTGCAGCAAGACCACCAGGGGGACTGGAGGCCGTGCGCTTTCTACTCCAGAAAACTCAGCAAGTCGGAGCAGAACTACACCATCTGGGACAGGGAGTTGCTGGCCATCCATGCAGCCTTCAAGGCGTGGCGGCACTTCCTCATCGGAGCCAAACACACGGTGCAGGTCCGCACGGACCATAAGAACTTGGAGTACTGGCGCACGGCGAGGTTCCTGAACCAGAGACACATCCGCTGGGCGGAGTTCTTTGCAGATTTCGACTTCAGGATAGAATACATCCCAGGGGACAACAACATCATGGCGGACGCGCTGTCCAGGAAACCGCAGTATCTCGAGGCAGAGGCACCGGCGGCAGCCAAGCACATTTTTGCGCCCAAGGCGTGGGCATGCGCCTCAGCCACAGTGGACCTGGACGCAGTACGTCGCGCGCTGCAGACGGACTCCTTCGCTCGAGCCAAGATGGAGGAGGTGAGCAGCGGCACGACGAGGGACGACAAGTTCCAAATACGCGACGGACTGCTCATCCGCAGAGGGGCTCTCTACGTACCGGGAGACGACCTCCGCGCGAGAGTACTGCAACAGCTGCACGACGCGCCCAGCGCTGGGCACTTCGGCAAGGAGAAGACGGTGGAATTAGTAGCCAGAGACTTTTGGTGGCCCAAGATGCGGGGGGAAATCACGGACTACGTCAATAGGTGCGACACCTGCCAAAGGGCCAAGCCAGTACACAGGCCGCCGGTGGGCCTGTTGGAACCGCTACAGACACCGTTCGAACCGTGGGAAAGGGTGGCTCTGGACTTTATCACGGATCTGCCCAGCTCGAGAGGCAAGACAGCAGTACTCGTGGTAGTAGACTTGTTCACCAAGATGGCCCACTTCATTCCTTGCGTGAAGGTGGCCACGGCGGAGCAGACCGCTAAGCTGTTCATAGACCACGTGTTCAAGGTGCACGGCCTGCCACGGTCTATCTTGTCCGACCGGGGGCGCCAGTTCATCTCCAACTTCTGGCAGAAGCTGATGGGCATCCTGAATGTCAAGGTCAGCCTGGCGTCGGCGAGACACCCGCAGACCAACGGACAGGCGGAGAGGGTCAACGCCATCATGCAGCAGTACCTGAGATGCTACGCGAACTAACAGCCGTCGACCTGGGTGGACTACCTACCGCTGGCCGAGTTTGCCTACAACAACACGAAGCACGTGTCCACGGGGGTGACACCGTTTTTCGCCAACAATGGGCGGCATCCCAGAACCTTCCTGGGTTTGGAGAAAGGGAGGGAGGGGGAGCCGCAGGGAGCAGAGGCCGTGGCAGCGGAGTTGCAGGAGGTCCACGAGCAGCTCAGGAGGCAGTTAGAGCTAGCAAAACAGGCTTACAAAGTGCAGGCAGACCGACACAGGAGAGTTGGGGAGGACATCCGGGTGGGAGACTGGGTCTGGTTAGCAGCCCAGGCAGTCCCGGCCAGATCGTTGGCCAAGAAGAAGCTCGGACACAAGCAGCTAGGGCCGTACCAAGTCGAGGCGCAGATCAACCCAGTGGCCTTCCGGTTGACACTCCCGGAGGGGTCCAGGATGCACCCGGTCTTTCATAGATCAGTGCTCACGCCCTACAAGGCCCCTCACAGGTTTCAGGCGCCAGGGACAGCACCAGAACCACTCAGGGAAGCGCCCACGACAGGGGGGTCGCCCAGAGGGGAGCCACTCAATGAAGCCACAGAGATTTTAGACTCAAGGTGGGGGGAGGAAGGGATTGAATATCTCCTCGCCACAGAGGACACCCCAGCCAGCGCCAACAGGTGGGTGCTGGATTATGCAGTGGAGGAACAGTGGCTCAAAGACGAATTCCATACACTTTTCCCGGACAAGCCCATGCCAGCGGACTTTTTCGACGACCGTCTGTTCACACCCACACTCTCGGCCAGCACTTTCCGGGGTTTCTCTTCAGCTGAGGAGTCGGCCCCGGGAGACAGTTCCCCAGAGGGATCGCTCTCAGGGTCTGGCACGGGGGGATCTTATTGGTGGGAGGACCAGCCCAAGGTGGGCTGGCGCAGAGACCTGCTGAAGGGACCTTGGGACGAGGGGTCACCCCTGGAGACAGGGGGAGAGGGGTCTTGGGTGATTTGGGGGCGGCTCCAGGTTTCGAGCACACCGCCCAGGAGATGGAAGCAGAGGAGATCGCCGTCGATGAGCCCATGCAGGACTTCCCGGACTTATCCCGATGGCTGCAAGCCACCGGGGACGAACTGTATCCAGCGCTCACCCCCACAACACTGGAGCTCCCGGAACCCACACCTGGAGAGGGGGAGGGGGGAAGGGGGGCTTCGAGGGGGGGATGGATGTCAGGGGTTCAGGAGCAGAGACACAGGAGAAGGAGCAAATGGAGAGTGAGGAGGAGGAATACGAGGGGGGTGTAGGCAGTGACAGTGGTCAGAGAGATTCCACGAGTCTCTCCAGCGAATCGGAAGATTCACAGAGAGGAGCGCCGATGGCCAGGGCAAGGGGGGTGCCAAGGGGGAAACCCCAGAAGGAAGGGGCCAGCGGGGACTCCCTGAGCAGCAGTTGGAAATCAGGACCAGCGTCCCCACCAGAGCGTAGTGGGGGGGAGGAGTCCCAGGCATCGGGACCAGTCTTCCCACCACCAGAGGGAGGAGATGAGTCAGGATTGGCCACGCCTCCATTGGAGAGCGGGGAAACGGTCAAGAGGAAAGTCACCGGCTGGGCGCGTGCGCCAAGTTCAAATGTACAGGCGAGCGGCACAGCAGGTAGCCCGGATAGGGAGCCAGGTCCTAAAGCCCGCCGGAAGGAAGGGCAAGACTCAGGGGGGTCAGCGTCAGAAGAGTCCAGGAGGGAGGAAACCCCAGGGGGCAGAAGGACCCAGAGGAGGAAGGAACAGCGCAGGAGGTGGAGCCGGGCTAGGATCTTAAACTGGTGCGGAAGGGGCAGTGACTCAGAGGGGACTTCGCCGATCTAGAGTCTAGACGTAGGGTTGCACGCTCTGGCTTTAAAACGGAAATTATACTTCAATAAAGACTTTTGTACATAATATCAGCCTGGCGTTGGTCCTCTGTGAGCTGGGACCTAGAGGCAGCACTGACAGGCGCGATGTCTTTTTTTGGGTTAGGTGGGGTTGCAAGAGTGAGATCAGATCCTGGAACGAGATTATTCTAGATTCAGAGCATGGTGAGTTTAAGAGATTATCTCTTCTCATGAGGAATATATCCGAGTAAAGCCTTTCAGATGTTTCGGCATTCAACTTTTCGGACCATCTAATACGTGAGTATCTCAACTCAATATTGGAGGACCTGGGGGCTTCAAGTTTATAATTGCAAAATAAGTCTTTTCTTACATCCAGGAGGAGACAGAGCGGTAAGTGAGTGCAGGCTCCGCCCCCTAGGCCAGATGGAGTTGGCAGGAAAGGGAGCGGCCCACCCAGCACTCCCTAGAGCAGCAGAAGTGTCCCGGAAGCCTCCCTCAGGCCTCATAAGCTGTGGCGGTGACTGCAGGCTCCGCCCCCTAGGCTAGATGGATTTGCAGGAAAGGGAGCAGCCCACCCAGCACTCACTAGAGCAGCAGCAGCAGCAGTGTCCCGGAAGCCTCCCTCAGGCCTCCTAAGCTGTGGCGGTGAGTGCAGGCTCCGCCCCATAGGCCAGATGGAGTTGGCCGGAAAGGGAGCGGCCCACCCAGCACTCACTAGAGCAGCAGCAGCAGCAGCAGTGTCCCGGAAGCCTCCCTCAGGCCTCTTAACCTGTAGCAGTCAGTGCAGGCTCCACCCCCTAGGCCAGATGGAGTTGGCAGGAAAGGGAGCAGCCCACCCAGCACTCCCTAGAGCAGCAGCAGCAGTGTCCCGGAAGCCTCCCTCAGGCCTCTTAAGCTGTGGCGGTGAGTGCAGGCTCCACCCCCCAGGCCAGATGGAGTTGGCAGGAAAGGGAGCGGCCCACCCAGCACTCACTAGAGCAGCAGCAGTGTCCCGGAAGCCTCCCTCAGGCCTCTTCAGCTGTGGCGGTGAGTGCAGGCTCCGCCCCCTAGGCCAGATGGAGTTGGCAGGAAAGGGAGCGGCCCACCCAGCACTCACTAGAGCAGCAGCAGTGTCCCGGAAGCCTCCCTCAGGCCTCTTAACCTGTAGCAGTCAGTGCAGGCTCCGCCCCCTAGGCCAGATGGAGTTGGCCGGAAAGGGAACGGCCCACCCAGCACTCACTAGAGCAGCAGCAGTGTCCCGGAAGCCTCCCTCAGGCCTCTTAACCTGTAGCAGTCAGTGCAGGCTCCGCCCCCTAGGCCAGATGGAGTTGGCCGGAAAGGGAGCGGCCCACCCAGCACTCACTAGAGCAGCAGCAGCAGCAGTGTCCTGGAAGCCTCCCTCAGGCCTCCTAAGCTGTGGCAGTGAGTGCAGGCTCCACCCCCCAGGCCAGATGGAGTTGGCAGGAAAGGGAGCAGCCCACCTAGCACTCACTAGAGCAGCAGCAGTGTCCCGGAAGCCTCCCTCAGGCCTCTTAAGGTGTGGCGGTGAGTGCAGGCTCCGCCCCCTAGGCCAGATGGAGTTGGCCGGAAAGGGAGCGGCCCACCCAGCACTCACTAGAGCAGCAGCAGTGTCCCGGAAGCCTCCCTCAGGCCTCTTCAGCTGTGGCGGTGAGTGCAGGCTCCGCCCCCTAGGCCAGATGGAGTTGGCAGGAAAGGGAGCGGCCCACCCAGCACTCACTAGAGCAGCAGCAGTGTCCCGGAAGCCTCCCTCAGGCCTCTTAACCTGTAGCAGTCAGTGCAGGCTCCGCCCCCTAGGCCAGATGGAGTTGGCCGGAAAGGGAACGGCCCACCCAGCACTCACTAGAGCAGCAGCAGTGTCCCGGAAGCCTCCCTCAGGCCTCTTAAGGTGTGTCGGTGAGTGCAGGATCCGCCCCCTAGGCCAGATGGAGTTGGCAGGAAAGGGAGCAGCCAACCTAGCACTCACTAGAGCAGCAGCAGTGTCCCGGAAGCCTCCCTCAGGCCTCTTAAACTGCGGTGGTGAGTGCAGGCTCCGCCCCCTTGGCCAGATGGAGTTGGCAGGAAAGGGAGCAGCCCACCCAGCACTCACTAGAGCAGCAGCAGCAGCAGCAGTGTCCCGGAAGCCTCCCTTAGGCCTCTTAACCTGTAGCAGTCAGTGCAGGCTCCGCCCCATAGGCCAGATGGAGTTGGCCGGAAAGGGAGCGGCCCACCCAGCACTCACTAGAGCAGCAGTGGCAGCAGTGTCCCGGAAGCCTCCCTCAGGCCTCTTAAGGTGTGGCGGTGAGTGCAGGCTCCACCCCCTAGGCCAGATGGAGTTGGCAGGAAAGGGAGCAGCCCACCCAGCACTCCCTAGAGCAGCAGCAGCAGCAGCAGTGTCCCGGAAGCCTCCCTCAGGCCTCTTAACCTGTAGCAATCAGTGCAGGCTCCGCCCCATAGGCCAGATGGAGTTGGCCGGAAAGGGAGCGGCCCACCCAGCACTCACTAGAGCAGCAGTGGCAGCAGTGTCCCGGAAGCCTCCCTCAGGCCTCTTAAGGTGTGGCGGTGAGTGCAGGCTCCACCCCCTAGGCCAGATGGAGTTGGCAGGAAAGGGAGCAGCCCACCCAGCACTCCCTAGAGCAGCAGCAGCAGCAGCAGTGTCCCGGAAGCCTCCCTCAGGCCTCTTAACCTGTAGCAGTCAGTGCAGGCTCCGCCCCATAGGCCAGATGGAGTTGGCCGGAAAGGGAGCGGCCCACCCAGCACTCACTAGAGCAGCAGTGGCAGCAGTGTCCCGGAAGCCTCCCTCAGGCCTCTTAAGGTGTGGCGGTGAGTGCAGGCTCCGCCCCCTAGGCCAGATGGAGTTGGCCGGAAAGGGAGCGGCCCACCCAGCACTCCCTAGAGCAGCAGCAGCAGCAGCAGTGTCCCGGAAGCCTCCCTCAGGCCTCTTAACCTGTAGCAGTCAGTGCAGGCTCCGCCCCATAGGCCAGATGGAGTTGGCCGGAAAGGGAGCGGCCCACCCAGCACTCACTAGAGCAGCAGTGGCAGCAGCAGTGTCCCGGAAGCCTCCCTCAGGCCTCTTAACCTGTAGCAGTCAGTGCAGGCTCCGCCCCATAGGCCAGATGGAGTTGGCCGGAAAGGGAGCGGCCCACCCAGCACTCACTAGAGCAGCAGTGGCAGCAGTGTCCCGGAAGCCTCCCTCAGGCCTCTTAAGGTGTGGCGGTGAGTGCAGGCTCCACCCCCTAGGCCAGATGGAGTTGGCAGGAAAGGGAGCAGCCCACCCAGCACTCCCTAGAGCAGCAGCAGCAGTGTCCCGGAAGCCTCCCTCAGGCCTCTTAAGCTGTGGCGGTGAGTGCAGGCTCCACCCCCCAGGCCAGATGGAGTTGGCAGGAAAGGGAGCAGCCCACCTAGCACTCACTAGAGCAGCAGCAGTGTCCCGGAAGCCTCCCTCAGGCCTCTTAAGGTGTGGCGGTGAGTGCAGGCTCCGCCCCCTAGGCCAGATGGAGTTGGCCGGAAAGGGAGCGGCCCACCCAGCACTCACTAGAGCAGCAGCAGTGTCCCGGAAGCCTCCCTCAGGCCTCTTCAGCTGTGGCGGTGAGTGCAGGCTCCGCCCCCTAGGCCAGATGGAGTTGGCAGGAAAGGGAGCGGCCCACCCAGCACTCACTAGAGCAGCAGCAGTGTCCCGGAAGCCTCCCTCAGGCCTCTTAACCTGTAGCAGTCAGTGCAGGCTCCGCCCCCTAGGCCAGATGGAGTTGGCCGGAAAGGGAACGGCCCACCCAGCACTCACTAGAGCAGCAGCAGTGTCCCGGAAGCCTCCCTCAGGCCTCTTAACCTGTAGCAGTCAGTGCAGGCTCCGCCCCCTAGGCCAGATGGAGTTGGCCGGAAAGGGAGCGGCCCACCCAGCACTCACTAGAGCAGCAGCAGCAGCAGTGTCCTGGAAGCCTCCCTCAGGCCTCCTAAGCTGTGGCAGTGAGTGCAGGCTCCACCCCCCAGGCCAGATGGAGTTGGCAGGAAAGGGAGCAGCCCACCTAGCACTCACTAGAGCAGCAGCAGTGTCCCGGAAGCCTCCCTCAGGCCTCTTAAGGTGTGGCGGTGAGTGCAGGCTCCGCCCCCTAGGCCAGATGGAGTTGGCCGGAAAGGGAGCGGCCCACCCAGCACTCACTAGAGCAGCAGCAGTGTCCCGGAAGCCTCCCTCAGGCCTCTTCAGCTGTGGCGGTGAGTGCAGGCTCCGCCCCCTAGGCCAGATGGAGTTGGCAGGAAAGGGAGCGGCCCACCCAGCACTCACTAGAGCAGCAGCAGTGTCCCGGAAGCCTCCCTCAGGCCTCTTAACCTGTAGCAGTCAGTGCAGGCTCCGCCCCCTAGGCCAGATGGAGTTGGCCGGAAAGGGAACGGCCCACCCAGCACTCACTAGAGCAGCAGCAGTGTCCCGGAAGCCTCCCTCAGGCCTCTTAAGGTGTGTCGGTGAGTGCAGGATCCGCCCCCTAGGCCAGATGGAGTTGGCAGGAAAGGGAGCAGCCCACCTAGCACTCACTAGAGCAGCAGCAGTGTCCCGGAAGCCTCCCTCAGGCCTCTTAAACTGCGGTGGTGAGTGCAGGCTCCACCCCCTTGGCCAGATGGAGTTGGCAGGAAAGGGAGCAGCCCACCCAGCACTCACTAGAGCAGCAGCAGCAGAAGCAGTGTCCCGGAAGCCTCCCTTAGGCCTCTTAACCTGTAGCAGTCAGTGCAGGCTCCGCCCCATAGGCCAGATGGAGTTGGCCGGAAAGGGAGCGGCCCACCCAGCACTCACTAGAGCAGCAGTGGCAGCAGTGTCCCGGAAGCCTCCCTCAGGCCTCTTAAGGTGTGACGGTGAGTGCAGGCTCCACCCCCTAGGCCAGATGGAGTTGGCAGGAAAGGGAGCAGCCCACCCAGCACTCACTAGAGCAGCAGCAGCAGCAGCAGTGTCCCGGAAGCCTCCCTCAGGCCTCTTAACCTGTAGCAGTCAGTGCAGGCTCCGCCCCATAGGCCAGATGGAGTTGGCCGGAAAGGGAGCGGCCCACCCAGCACTCACTAGAGCAGCAGTGGCAGCAGTGTCCCGGAAGCCTCCCTCAGGCCTCTTAAGGTGTGGCGGTGAGTGCAGGCTCCACCCCCTAGGCCAGATGGAGTTGGCAGGAAAGGGAGCAGCCCACCCAGCACTCCCTAGAGCAGCAGCAGCAGTGTCCCGGAAGCCTCCCTCAGGCCTCTTAAGCTGTGGCGGTGAGTGCAGGCTCCACCCCCCAGGCCAGATGGAGTTGGCAGGAAAGGGAGCAGCCCACCTAGCACTCACTAGAGCAGCAGCAGTGTCCCGGAAGCCTCCCTCAGGCCTCTTAAGGTGTGGCGGTGAGTGCAGGCTCCGCCCCCTAGGCCAGATGGAGTTGGCCGGAAAGGGAGCGGCCCACCCAGCACTCACTAGAGCAGCAGCAGTGTCCCGGAAGCCTCCCTCAGGCCTCTTCAGCTGTGGCGGTGAGTGCAGGCTCCGCCCCCTAGGCCAGATGGAGTTGGCAGGAAAGGGAGCGGCCCACCCAGCACTCACTAGAGCAGCAGCAGTGTCCCGGAAGCCTCCCTCAGGCCTCTTAACCTGTAGCAGTCAGTGCAGGCTCCGCCCCCTAGGCCAGATGGAGTTGGCCGGAAAGGGAACGGCCCACCCAGCACTCACTAGAGCAGCAGCAGTGTCCCGGAAGCCTCCCTCAGGCCTCTTAACCTGTAGCAGTCAGTGCAGGCTCCGCCCCCTAGGCCAGATGGAGTTGGCCGGAAAGGGAGCGGCCCACCCAGCACTCACTAGAGCAGCAGCAGCAGCAGTGTCCTGGAAGCCTCCCTCAGGCCTCCTAAGCTGTGGCAGTGAGTGCAGGCTCCACCCCCCAGGCCAGATGGAGTTGGCAGGAAAGGGAGCAGCCCACCTAGCACTCACTAGAGCAGCAGCAGTGTCCCGGAAGCCTCCCTCAGGCCTCTTAAGGTGTGGCGGTGAGTGCAGGCTCCGCCCCCTAGGCCAGATGGAGTTGGCCGGAAAGGGAGCGGCCCACCCAGCACTCACTAGAGCAGCAGCAGTGTCCCGGAAGCCTCCCTCAGGCCTCTTCAGCTGTGGCGGTGAGTGCAGGCTCCGCCCCCTAGGCCAGATGGAGTTGGCAGGAAAGGGAGCGGCCCACCCAGCACTCACTAGAGCAGCAGCAGTGTCCCGGAAGCCTCCCTCAGGCCTCTTAACCTGTAGCAGTCAGTGCAGGCTCCGCCCCCTAGGCCAGATGGAGTTGGCCGGAAAGGGAACGGCCCACCCAGCACTCACTAGAGCAGCAGCAGTGTCCCGGAAGCCTCCCTCAGGCCTCTTAAGGTGTGTCGGTGAGTGCAGGATCCGCCCCCTAGGCCAGATGGAGTTGGCAGGAAAGGGAGCAGCCCACCTAGCACTCACTAGAGCAGCAGCAGTGTCCCGGAAGCCTCCCTCAGGCCTCTTAAACTGCGGTGGTGAGTGCAGGCTCCGCCCCCTTGGCCAGATGGAGTTGGCAGGAAAGGGAGCAGCCCACCCAGCACTCACTAGAGCAGCAGCAGCAGCAGCAGTGTCCCGGAAGCCTCCCTTAGGCCTCTTAACCTGTAGCAGTCAGTGCAGGCTCCGCCCCATAGGCCAGATGGAGTTGGCCGGAAAGGGAGCGGCCCACCCAGCACTCACTAGAGCAGCAGCAGCAGCAGTGTCCCGGAAGCCTCCCTCAGGCCTCTTCACCTGTGGCGGTGAGTGCAGGCTCCGCCCCCTAGGCCAGATGGAGTTGGCAGGAAAGGGAGCGGCCCACCCAGCACTCACTAGAGCAGCAGCAGCAGCAGTGTCCCGGAAGCCTCCCTCAGGCCTCTTAACCTGTAGCAATCAGTGCAGGCTCCGCCCCATAGGCCAGATGGAGTTGGCCGGAAAGGGAGCGGCCCACCCAGCACTCACTAGAGCAGCAGTGGCAGCAGTGTCCCGGAAGCCTCCCTCAGGCCTCTTAAGGTGTGGCGGTGAGTGCAGGCTCCGCCCCCTAGGCCAGATGGAGTTGGCAGGAAAGGGAGCGGCCCACCCAGCACTCACTAGAGCAGCAGCAGCAGTGTCCCGGAAGCCTCCCTCAGGCCTCTTAAGCTGTGGCGGTGAGTGCAGGCTCCACCCCCCAGGCCAGATGGAGTTGGCAGGAAAGGGAGCGGCCCACCCAGTACTCACTAGAGCAGCAGCAGCAGTGTCCCGGAAGCCTCCCTCAGGCCTCTTAAGCTGTGGCGGTGAGTGCAGGCTCCGCCCCCTAGGCCAGATGGAGTTGGCCGGAAAGGGAGCGGCCCACCTAGCACTCACTAGAGCAGCAGCAGTGTCCCGGAAGCCTCCCTCAGGCCTCCTAAGCTGTGGCGGTGAGTGCAGGCTCCGCCCCCTAGGCCAGATGGAGTTGGCCGGAAAGGGAGCGGCCCACCCAGCACTCACTAGAGAAGCAGCAGTGTCCCGGAAGCCTCCCTCAGGCCTCTTCAGCTGTGGCGGTGAGTGCAGGCTCCGCCCCCTAGGCCAGATGGAGTTGGCAGGAAAGGGAGCAGCCCACCCAGCACTCACTAGAGCAGCAGCAGCAGCAGTGTCCCGGAAGCCTCCCTCAGGCCTCCTAAGCTGTGGCGGTGAGTGCAGGCTCCGCCCCATAGGCCAGATGGAGTTGGCCGGAAAGGGAGCGGCCCACCCAGCACTCACTAGAGCAGCAGCAGCAGCAGTGTCCCGGAAGCCTCCCTCAGGCCTCCTAAGCTGTGGCAGTGAGTGCAGGCTCCGCCCCATAGGCCAGATGGAGTTGGCCGGAAAGGGAGCGGCCCACCCAGCACTCACTAGAGCAGCAGCAGCAGCAGTGTCCCGGAAGCCTCCCTCAGGCCTCTTAACCTGTAGCAGTCAGTGCAGGCTCCGCCCCATAGGCCAGATGGAGTTGGCCGGAAAGGGAGCGGCCCACCCAGCACTCACTAGAGCAGCAGCAGCAGCAGTGTCCCGGAAGCCTCCCTCAGGCCTCTTAACCTGTAGCAGTCAGTGAAGGCTCCGCCCCATAGGCCAGATGGAGTTGGCCGGAAAGGGAGCGGCCCACCCAGCACTCACTAGAGCAGCAGTGGCAGCAGTGTCCCGGAAGCCTCCCTCAGGCCTCTTAAGGTGTGGCGGTGAGTGCAGGCTCCGCCCCCTAGGCCAGATGGAGTGGGCAGGAAAGGGAGCGGCCCACCCAGCACTCACTAGAGCAGCAGCAGCAGTGTCCCGGAAGCCTCCCTCAGGCCTCTTAAGCTGTGGCGGTGAGTGCAGGCTCCACCCCCCAGGCCAGATGGAGTTGGCAGGAAAGGGAGCAGCCCACCTAGCACTCACTAGAGCAGCAGCAGTGTCCCAGAAGCCTCCCTCAGGCCTCTTAAGGTGTGGCGGTGAGTGCAGGCTCCGCCCCCTAGGCCAGATGGAGTTGGCCGGAAAGGGAGCGGCCCACCCAGCACTCACTAGAGCAGCAGCAGTGTCCCGGAAGCCTCCCTCAGGCCTCTTCAGCTGTGGCGGTGAGTGCAGGCTCCGCCCCCTAGGCCAGATGGAGTTGGCAGGAAAGGGAGCGGCCCACCCAGCACTCACTAGAGCAGCAGCAGTGTCCCGGAAGCCTCCCTCAGGCCTCTTAACCTGTAGCAGTCAGTGCAGGCTCCGCCCCCTAGGCCAGATGGAGTTGGCCGGAAAGGGAACGGCCCACCCAGCACTCACTAGAGCAGCAGCAGTGTCCCGGAAGCCTCCCTCAGGCCTCTTAAGGTGTGTCGGTGAGTGCAGGCTCCGCCCCCTAGGCCAGATGGAGTTGGCAGGAAAGGGAGCAGCCCACCTAGCACTCACTAGAGCAGCAGCAGTGTCCCGGAAGCCTCCCTCAGGCCTCTTAAACTGCGGTGGTGAGTGCAGGCTCCGCCCCCTTGGCCAGATGGAGTTGGCAGGAAAGGGAGCAGCCCACCCAGCACTCACTAGAGCAGCAGCAGCAGCAGCAGTGTCCCGGAAGCCTCCCTTAGGCCTCTTAACCTGTAGCAGTCAGTGCAGGCTCCGCCCCATAGGCCAGATGGAGTTGGCCGGAAAGGGAGCGGCCCACCCAGCACTCACTAGAGCAGCAGCAGCAGCAGTGTCCCGGAAGCCTCCCTCAGGCCTCTTCAGCTGTGGCGGTGAGTGCAGGCTCCGCCCCCTAGGCCAGATGGAGTTGGCAGGAAAGGGAGCGGCCCACCCAGCACTCACTAGAGCAGCAGCAGTGTCCCGGAAGCCTCCCTCAGGCCTCCTAAGCTGTGGCGGTGAGTGCAGGCTCCACCCCCCAGGCCAGATGGAGTTGGCAGGAAAGGGAGCAGCCCACCTAGCACTCACTAGAGCAGCAGCAGTGTCCCGGAAGCCTCCCTCAGGCCTCTTAAACTGCGGTGGTGAGTGCAGGCTCCGCCCCCTTGGCCAGATGGAGTTGGCAGGAAAGGGAGCAGCCCACCCAGCACTCACTAGAGCAGCAGCAGCAGCAGCAGTGTCCCGGAAGCCTCCCTCAGGCCTCTTAACCTGTAGCAGTCAGTGCAGGCTCCGCCCCATAGGCCAGATGGAGTTGGCCGGAAAGGGAGCGGCCCACCCAGCACTCACTAGAGCAGCAGTGGCAGCAGTGTCCCGGAAGCCTCCCTCAGGCCTCTTAAGGTGTGGCGGTGAGTGCAGGCTCCGCCCCCTAGGCCAGATGGAGTTGGCAGGAAAGGGAGCGGCCCACCCAGCACTCACTAGAGCAGCAGCAGCAGTGTCCCGGAAGCCGCCCTCAGGCCTCTTAAGCTGTGGCGGTGAGTGCAGGCTCCACCCCCCAGGCCAGATGGAGTTGGCAGGAAAGGGAGCGGCCCACCCAGCACTCACTAGAGCAGAAGCAGCAGCAGTGTCCCGGAAGCCTCCCTCAGGCCTCTTAAGCTGTGGCGGTGAGTGCAGGCTCCGCCCCCTAGGCCAGATGGAGTTGGCCGGAAAGGGAGCGGCCCACCCAGCACTCACTAGAGAAGCAGCAGTGTCCCGGAAGCCTCCCTCAGGCCTCTTCAGCTGTGGCGGTGAGTGCAGGCTCCGCCCCCTAGGCCAGATGGAGTTGGCCGGAAAGGGAGCGGCCCACCCAGCACTCACTAGAGAAGCAGCAGTGTCCCGGAAGCCTCCCTCAGGCCTCTTAAGCTGTGGCGGTGAGTGCAGGCTCCGCCCCCTAGGCCAGATGGAGTTGGCAGGAAAGGGAGCGGCCCACCCAGCACTCACTAGAGCAGCAGCAGTGTCCTGGAAGCCTCCCTCAGGCCTCTTAAGCTGTGGCGGTGAGTGCAGGCTCCACCCCCCAGGCCAGATGGAGTTGGCCGGAAAGGGAGCGGCCCACCCAGCACTCACTAGAGCAGCAGCAGCAGCAGTGTCCCGGAAGCCTCCCTCAGGCCTCTTAACCTGTAGCAGTCAGTGAAGGCTCCGCCCCATAGGCCAGATGGAGTTGGCCGGAAAGGGAGCGGCCCACCCAGCACTCACTAGAGCAGCAGTGGCAGCAGTGTCCCGGAAGCCTCCCTCAGGCCTCTTAAGGTGTGGCGGTGAGTGCAGGCTCCGCCCCCTAGGCCAGATGGAGTGGGCAGGAAAGGGAGCGGCCCACCCAGCACTCACTAGAGCAGCAGCAGCAGTGTCCCGGAAGCCTCCCTCAGGCCTCTTAAGCTGTGGCGGTGAGTGCAGGCTCCACCCCCCAGGCCAGATGGAGTTGGCAGGAAAGGGAGCAGCCCACCTAGCACTCACTAGAGCAGCAGCAGTGTCCCAGAAGCCTCCCTCAGGCCTCTTAAGGTGTGGCGGTGAGTGCAGGCTCCGCCCCCTAGGCCAGATGGAGTTGGCCGGAAAGGGAGCGGCCCACCCAGCACTCACTAGAGCAGCAGCAGTGTCCCGGAAGCCTCCCTCAGGCCTCTTCAGCTGTGGCGGTGAGTGCAGGCTCCGCCCCCTAGGCCAGATGGAGTTGGCAGGAAAGGGAGCGGCCCACCCAGCACTCACTAGAGCAGCAGCAGTGTCCCGGAAGCCTCCCTCAGGCCTCTTAACCTGTAGCAGTCAGTGCAGGCTCCGCCCCCTAGGCCAGATGGAGTTGGCCGGAAAGGGAACGGCCCACCCAGCACTCACTAGAGCAGCAGCAGTGTCCCGGAAGCCTCCCTCAGGCCTCTTAAGGTGTGTCGGTGAGTGCAGGCTCCGCCCCCTAGGCCAGATGGAGTTGGCAGGAAAGGGAGCAGCCCACCTAGCACTCACTAGAGCAGCAGCAGTGTCCCGGAAGCCTCCCTCAGGCCTCTTAAACTGCGGTGGTGAGTGCAGGCTCCGCCCCCTTGGCCAGATGGAGTTGGCAGGAAAGGGAGCAGCCCACCCAGCACTCACTAGAGCAGCAGCAGCAGCAGCAGTGTCCCGGAAGCCTCCCTTAGGCCTCTTAACCTGTAGCAGTCAGTGCAGGCTCCGCCCCATAGGCCAGATGGAGTTGGCCGGAAAGGGAGCGGCCCACCCAGCACTCACTAGAGCAGCAGCAGCAGCAGTGTCCCGGAAGCCTCCCTCAGGCCTCTTCAGCTGTGGCGGTGAGTGCAGGCTCCGCCCCCTAGGCCAGATGGAGTTGGCAGGAAAGGGAGCGGCCCACCCAGCACTCACTAGAGCAGCAGCAGTGTCCCGGAAGCCTCCCTCAGGCCTCCTAAGCTGTGGCGGTGAGTGCAGGCTCCACCCCCCAGGCCAGATGGAGTTGGCAGGAAAGGGAGCAGCCCACCTAGCACTCACTAGAGCAGCAGCAGTGTCCCGGAAGCCTCCCTCAGGCCTCTTAAACTGCGGTGGTGAGTGCAGGCTCCGCCCCCTTGGCCAGATGGAGTTGGCAGGAAAGGGAGCAGCCCACCCAGCACTCACTAGAGCAGCAGCAGCAGCAGCAGTGTCCCGGAAGCCTCCCTCAGGCCTCTTAACCTGTAGCAGTCAGTGCAGGCTCCGCCCCATAGGCCAGATGGAGTTGGCCGGAAAGGGAGCGGCCCACCCAGCACTCACTAGAGCAGCAGTGGCAGCAGTGTCCCGGAAGCCTCCCTCAGGCCTCTTAAGGTGTGGCGGTGAGTGCAGGCTCCGCCCCCTAGGCCAGATGGAGTTGGCAGGAAAGGGAGCGGCCCACCCAGCACTCACTAGAGCAGCAGCAGCAGCAGCAGTGTCCCGGAAGCCTCCCTTAGGCCTCTTAGGCTGTGGCAGTGAGTGCAGGCTCCGCCCCCTAGGCCAGATGGAGTTGGCAGGAAAGGGAGCAGCCCACCCAGCACTCCCTAGAGCAGCAGCAGCAGCAGCAGTGTCCCGGAGGCCTCCCTCAGGCCTCTTCAGCTGTGGCAGTGAGTGCAGGCTCCGCCCCCTAGACCAGATGGAGTTGGCCGGAAAGGGAGCGGCCCACCCAGCACTCACTAGAGCAGCAGTGGCAGCAGTGTCCCGGAAGCCTCCCTCAGGCCTCCTAAGCTGTGGCGGTGAGTGCAGGCTCCGCCCCCTAGACCAGATGGAGTTGGCCGGAAAGGGAGCGGCCCACCCAGCACTCACTACAGCAGCAGCAGCAGTGTCCCGGAAGCCTCCCTCAGGCCTCTTCAGCTGTGGCGGTGAGTGCAGGCTCCGCCCCCTAGGCCAGATGGAGTTGGCAGGAAAGGGAGCGGCCCACCCAGCACTCACTAGAGCAGCAGAAGTGTCCCGGAAGCCTCCCTCAGGCCTCCTAAGCTGTGGCGGTGAGTGCAGGCTCCACCCCCCAGGCCAGATGGAGTTGGCAGGAAAGGGAGCGGCCCACCCAGCACTCACTAGAGCAGCAGCAGCAGCAGTGTCCCGGAAGCCGCCCTCAGGCCTCTTAAGCTGTGGCGGTGAGTGCAGGCTCCACCCCCCAGGCCAGATGGAGTTGGCAGGAAAGGGAGCGGCCCACCCAGCACTCACTAGAGCAGAAGCAGCAGCAGTGTCCCGGAAGCCTCCCTCAGGCCTCTTAAGCTGTGGCGGTGAGTGCAGGCTCCGCCCCCTAGGCCAGATGGAGTTGGCCGGAAAGGGAGCGGCCCACCCAGCACTCACTAGAGAAGCAGCAGTGTCCCGGAAGCCTCCCTCAGGCCTCTTCAGCTGTGGCGGTGAGTGCAGGCTCCGCCCCCTAGGCCAGATGGAGTTGGCCGGAAAGGGAGCGGCCCACCCAGCACTCACTAGAGAAGCAGCAGTGTCCCGGAAGCCTCCCTCAGGCCTCTTAAGCTGTGGCGGTGAGTGCAGGCTCCGCCCCCTAGGCCAGATGGAGTTGGCAGGAAAGGGAGCGGCCCACCCAGCACTCACTAGAGCAGCAGCAGTGTCCTGGAAGCCTCCCTCAGGCCTCTTAAGCTGTGGCGGTGAGTGCAGGCTCCACCCCCCAGGCCAGATGGAGTTGGCAGGAAAGGGAGCGGCCCACCCAGCACTCACTAGAGCAGAAGCAGCAGCAGTGTCCCGGAAGCCTCCCTCAGGCCTCTTAACCTGTAGCAGTCAGTGCAGGCTCCGCCCCCTAGGCCAGATGGAGTTGGCCGGACAGGGAACGGCCCACCCAGCACTCACTAGAGCAGCAGCAGTGTCCCGGAAGCCTCCCTCAGGCCTCTTAAGGTGTGTCGGTGAGTGCAGGATCCGCCCCCTAGGCCAGATGGAGTTGGCAGGAAAGGGAGCAGCCCACCTAGCACTCACTAGAGCAGCAGCAGTGTCCCGGAAGCCTCCCTCAGGCCTCTTAAACTGCGGTGGTGAGTGCAGGCTCCGCCCCCTTGGCCAGATGGAGTTGGCAGGAAAGGGAGCAGCCCACCCAGCACTCACTAGAGCAGCAGCAGCAGCAGCAGTGTCCCGGAAGCCTCCCTTAGGCCTCTTAGGCTGTGGCAGTGAGTGCAGGCTCCGCCATCTTGGCCAGATGGAGTTGGCAGGAAAGGGAGCGGCCCACCCAGCACTCACTAGAGCAGCAGCAGCAGCAGTGTCCCGGAAACCTCCCTCAGGCCTCCTAAGCTGTGGCGGTGAGTGCAGGCTCCGCCCCCTAGGCCAGATGGAGTTGGCCGGAAAGGGAGCGGCCCACCCAGCACTCACTAGAGCAGCAGCAGCAGCAGTGTCCCGGAAGCCTCCCTCAGGCCTCTTAACCTGTAGCAGTCAGTGCAGGCTCCGCCCCATAGGCCAGATGGAGTTGGCCGGAAAGGGAGCGGCCCACCCAGCACTCACTAGAGCAGCAGCAGCAGTGTCCCGGAAGCCTCCCTCAGGCCTCATAAGCTGTGGCGGTGACTGCAGGCTCCGCCCACTAGGCTAGATGGATTTGCAGGAAAGGGAGCAGCCCACCCAGCACACACTAGAGCAGCAGCAGCAGCAGCAGTGTCCCGGAAGCCTCCCTCAGGCCTCCTAAACTGTGGCAGTGAGTGCAGGCTCCGCCCCCTAGGCCAGATGGAGTTGGCAGGAAAGGGAGCAGCCCACCCAGCACTCCCTAGAGCAGCAGCAGCAGCAGCAGTGTCCCGGAAGCCTCCCTTAGGCCTCTTAAGCTGTGGCGGTGAGTGCAGGCTCCGCCCCCTAGGCCAGATGGAGTTGGCCGGAAAGGGAACGGCCCACCCAGCACTCACTAGAGCAGCAGCAGCAGTGTCCCGGAAGCCTCCCTCAGGCCTCTTAAGCTGTGGCGGTGAGTGCAGGCTCCACCCCCCAGGCCAGATGGAGTTGGCAGGAAAGGGAGCGGCCCACCCAGTACTCACTAGAGCAGCAGCAGCAGCAGTGTCCCGGAAGCCTCCCTCAGGCCTCTTAACCTGTAGCAGTCAGTGCAGGCTCCGCCCCATAGGCCAGATGGAGTTGGCCGGAAAGGGAGCGGCCCACCCAGCACTCACTAGAGCAGCAGCAGCAGTGTCCCGGAAGCCTCCCTCAGGCCTCTTCAGCTGTGGCAGTGAGTGCAGGCTCCGCCCCTAGGCCAGATGGAGTTGGCCGGAAAGGGAGCGGCCCACCCAGCACTCACTAGAGCAGCAGTGGCAGCAGTGTCCCGGAAGCCTCCCTCAGGCCTCCTAAGCTGTGGCGGTGAGTGCAGGCTCCGCCCCTAGGCCAGATGGAGTTGGCCGGAAAGGGAGCGGCCCACCCAGCACTCACTAGAGCAGCAGTGGCAGCAGTGTCCCGGAAGCCTCCCTCAGGCCTCCTAAGCTGTGGCGGTGAGTGCAGGCTCCGCCCCTAGGCCAGATGGAGTTGGCCGGAAAGGGAGCGGCCCACCCAGCACTCACTAGAGCAGCAGCAGCAGCAGTGTCCCGGAAGCCTCCCTCAGGCCTCCTAAGCTGTGGCGGTGACTGCAGGCTCCGCCCCCTAGGCCAGATGGAGTTGACAGGAAAGGGAGCAGCCCACCCAGCACTCACTAGAGCAGCAGCAGCAGCAGTGTCCCGGAAGCCTCCCTCAGGCCTCTTAACCTGTAGCAGTCAGTGCAGGCTCCGCCCCATAGGCCAGATGGAGTTGGCCGGAAAGGGAGCGGCCCACCCAGCACTCACTAGAGCAGCAGCAGCAGTGTCCCGGAAGCCTCCCTCAGGCCTCTTCAGCTGTGGCAGTGAGTGCAGGCTCCGCCCCATAGGCCAGATGGAGTTGGCCGGAAAGGGAGCGGCCCTCCCAGCACTCACTAGAGCAGCAGTGGCAGCAGTGTCCCGGAAGCCTCCCTCAGGCCTCTTCAGCTGTGGCGGTGAGTGCAGGCTCCGCCCCCTTGGCCAGATGGAGTTGGCAGAAAAGGGAGCGGCCCACCCAGCACTCACTAGAGCAGCAGCAGTGTCCTGGAAGCCTCCCTCAGGCCTCTTAACCTGTAGCAGTCAGTGCAGGCTCCGCCCCATAGGCCAGATGGAGTTGGCCGGAAAGGGAGCGGCCCACCCAGCACTCACTAGAGCAGCAGCAGCAGTGTCCCGGAAGCCTCCCTCAGGCCTCCTAAGCTGTGGCGGTGAGTGCAGGCTCCGCCCCCTAGGCCAGATGGAGTTGACAGGAAAGGGAGCAGCCCACCCAGCACTCACTAGAGCAGCAGCAGCAGCAGTGTCCCGGAAGCCTCCCTCAGGCCTCTTAACCTGTAGCAGTCAGTGCAGGCTCCGCCCCATAGGCCAGATGGAGTTGGCCGGAAAGGGAGCGGCCCACCCAGCACTCACTAGAGCAGCAGCAGCAGCAGTGTCCCGGAAGCCTCCCTCAGGCCTCTTAACCTGTAGCAGTCAGTGCAGGCTCCGCCCCATAGGCCAGATGGAGTTGACAGGAAAGGGAGCAGCCCACCCAGCACTCACTAGAGCAGCAGCAGCAGCAGTGTCCCGGAAGCCTCCCTCAGGCCTCTTAACCTGTAGCAGTCAGTGCAGGCTCCGCCCCCTAGGCCAGATGGAGTTGACAGGAAAGGGAGCAGCCCACCCAGCACTCACTAGAGCAGCAGCAGCAGCAGTGTCCCGGAAGCCTCCCTCAGGCCTCCTAAGCTGTGGCGGTGAGTGCAGGCTCCGCCCCATAGGCCAGATGGAGTTGGCCGGAAAGGGAGCGGCCCACCCAGCACTCACTAGAGCAGCAGCAGCAGTGTCCCGGAAGCCTCCCTCAGGCCTCTTCAGCTGTGGCAGTGAGTGCAGGCTCCGCCCCATAGGCCAGATGGAGTTGGCCGGAAAGGGAGCGGCCCACCCAGCACTCACTAGAGCAGCAGTGGCAGCAGTGTCCCGGAAGCCTCCCTCAGGCCTCTTCAGCTGTGGCGGTGAGTGCAGGCTCCGCCCCCTTGGCCAGATGGAGTTGGCAGGAAAGGGAGCAGCCCACCCAGCACTCACTAGAGCAGCAGCAGCAGCAGCAGTGTCCTGGAAGCCTCCCTCAGGCCTCTTAAGCTGTGGCGGTGAGTGCAGGCTCCGCCCCCTAGGCCAGATGGAGTTGGCAGGAAAGGGAGCAGCCCACCTAGCACTCACTAGAGCAGCAGCAGTGTCCCGGAAGCCTCCCTCAGGCCTCCTAAGCTGTGGCGGTGAGTGCAGGCTCCGCCCCCTTGGCCAGATGGAGTTGGCAGAAAAGGGAGCGGCCCACCCAGCACTCACTAGAGCAGCAGCAGTGTCCTGGAAGCCTCCCTCAGGCCTCTTAACCTGTAGCAGTCAGTGCAGGCTCCGCCCCATAGGCCAGATGGAGTTGGCCTGAAAGGGAGCGGCCCACCCAGCACTCACTAGAGCAGCAACAGCAGTGTCCCGGAAGCCTCCCTCAGGCCTCCTAAGCTGTGGCGGTGAGTGCAGGCTCCGCCCCCTAGGCCAGATGGAGTTGGCAGGAAAGGGAGCGGCGAACCCAGCACTCACTAGAGCAGCAACAGCAGTGTCCCGGAAGCCTCCCTCAGGCCTCCTAAGCTGTGGCGGTGAGTGCAGGCTCCGCCCCATAGGCCAGATGGAGTTGGCCTGAAAGGGAGCAGCCCACCTAGCACTCACTAGAGCAGCAGCAGTGTCCCGGAAGCCTCCCTCAGGCCTCTTAAGCTGTGGCGGTGAGTGCAGGCTCCGCCCCCTTGGCCAGATGGAGTTGGCAGAAAAGGGAGCGGCCCACCCAGCACTCACTAGAGCAGCAGCAGTGTCCTGGAAGCCTCCCTCAGGCCTCTTAACCTGTAGCAGTCAGTGCAGGCTCCGCCCCATAGGCCAGATGGAGTTGGCCTGAAAGGGAGCGGCCCACCCAGCACTCACTAGAGCAGCAACAGCAGTGTCCCGGAAGCCTCCCTCAGGCCTCCTAAGCTGTGGCGGTGAGTGCAGGCTCCGCCCCCTAGGCCAGATGGAGTTGGCAGGAAAGGGAGCGGCCCACCCAGCACTCACTAGAGCAGCAGCAGTGTCCCGGAAGCCTCCCTCAGGCCTCTTAAACTGCGGTGGTGAGTGCAGGCTCCGCCCCCTTGGCCAGATGGAGTTGACAGGAAAGGGAGCGGCCCACCCAGCACTCACTAGAGCAGCAGCAGCAGTGTCCCGGAAGCCTCCCTCAGGCCTCTTAAACTGCGGTGGTGAGTGCAGGCTCCGCCCCCTAGGCCAGATGGAGTTGGCAGGAAAGGGAGCGGCCTACCCAGCACTCACTAGAGCAGCAGCAGCAGTGTCCCGGAAGCCTCCCTCAGGCCTCTTAAGCTGTGGCGGTGAGTGCAGGCTCCGCCCCCTAGGCTAGATGGAGTTGGCAGGAAAGGGAACGGCCCACCCAGCACTCACTAGAGCAGCAGCAGCAGTGTCCCGGAAGCCTCCCTCAGGCCTCTTAAGCTGTGGCGGTGAGTGCATGCTCCACCCCCTAGGCCAGATGGAGTTGGCAGGAAAGGGAGCGGCCCACCCAGCACTCACTAGAGCAGCAGCAGCAGCAGTGTCCCGGAAGCCTCCCTCAGGCCTCCTAAGCTGTGGCGGTGAGTGCAGGCTCCGCCCCCTAGGCCAGATGGAGTTGGCAGGAAAGGGAGCGGCCCACCCAGCACTCACTAGAGCAGCAGCAGTGTCCCGGAAGCCTCCCTCAGGCCTCCTAAGCTGTGGCGGTGAGTGCAGGCTCCGCCCCCTAGGCCAGATGGAGTTGGCCGGAAAGGGAGCGGCCCACCCAGCACTCACTAGAGCAGCAGCAGCAGCAGTGTCCTGGAAGCCTCCCTCAGGCCTCTTAAACTGTAGCAGTCAGTGCAGGCTCCGCCCCATAGGCCAGATGGAGTTGGCCGGAAAGGGAGCGGCCCACCCAGCACTCACTAGAGCAGCAGCAGCAGTGTCCCGGAAGCCTCCCTCAGGCCTCTTCAGCTGTGGCAGTGAGTGCAGGCTCCGCCCCATAGGCCAGATGGAGTTGGCCGGAAAGGGAGCGGCCCACCCAGCACTCACTAGAGCAGCAGTGGCAGCAGTGTCCCGGAAGCCTCCCTCAGGCCTCCTAAGCTGTGGCGGTGAGTGCAGGCTCCGCCCCCTAGGCCAGATGGAGTTGACAGGAAAGGGAGCAGCCCACCCAGCACTCACTAGAGCAGCAGCAGCAGCAGTGTCCCGGAAGCCTCCCTCAGGCCTCTTAACCTGTAGCAGTCAGTGCAGGCTCCGCCCCATAGGCCAGATGGAGTTGGCCGGAAAGGGAGCGGCCCACCCAGCACTCACTAGAGCAGCAGCAGCAGCAGTGTCCCGGAAGCCTCCCTCAGGCCTCTTAACCTGTAGCAGTCAGTGCAGGCTCCGCCCCATAGGCCAGATGGAGTTGGCCGGAAAGGGAGCGGCCCACCCAGCACTCACTAGAGCAGCAGCAGCAGTGTCCCGGAAGCCTCCCTCAGGCCTCATAAGCTGTGGCGGTGACTAGGCCAGATGGAGTTGACAGGAAAGGGAGCAGCCCACCCAGCACTCACTAGAGCAGCAGCAGCAGCAGTGTCCCGGAAGCCTCCCTCAGGCCTCTTAACCTGTAGCAGTCAGTGCAGGCTCCGCCCCATAGGCCAGATGGAGTTGGCCGGAAAGGGAGCGGCCCACCCAGCACTCACTAGAGCAGCAGCAGCAGCAGTGTCCCGGAAGCCTCCCTCAGGCCTCTTAACCTGTAGCAGTCAGTGCAGGCTCCGCCCCATAGGCCAGATGGAGTTGACAGGAAAGGGAGCAGCCCACCCAGCACTCACTAGAGCAGCAGCAGCAGCAGTGTCCCGGAAGCCTCCCTCAGGCCTCCTAAGCTGTGGCGGTGAGTGCAGGCTCCGCCCCCTAGGCCAGATGGAGTTGGCCGGAAAGGGAGCGGCCCACCCAGCACTCACTAGAGCAGCAGTGGCAGCAGTGTCCCGGAAGCCTCCCTCAGGCCTCCTAAGCTGTGGCGGTGAGTGCAGGCTCCGCCCCCTAGGCCAGATGGAGTTGGCCGGAAAGGGAGCGGCCCACCCAGCACTCACTAGAGCAGCAGTGGCAGCAGTGTCCCGGAAGCCTCCCTCAGGCCTCCTAAGCTGTGGCGGTGAGTGCAGGCTCCGCCCCCTAGGCCAGATGGAGTTGGCAGGAAAGGGAGCGGCCCACCCAGCACTCACTAGAGCAGCAGCAGCAGCAGTGTCCCGGAAGCCTCCCTCAGGCCTCCTAAGCTGTGGCGGTGAGTGCAGGCTCCGCCCCCTAGGCCAGATGGAGTTGGCAGGAAAGGGAGCGGCCCACCCAGCACTCACTAGAGCAGCAGAAGTGTCCCGGAAGCCTCCCTCAGGCCTCCTAAGCTGTGGCAGTGAGTGCAGGCTCCGCCCCCTAGGCCAGATGGAGTTGGCAGGAAAGGGAGCAGCCCACCTAGCACTCACTAGAGCAGCAGCAGTGTCCCGGAAGCCTCCCTCAGGCCTCTTAAACTGCGGTGGTGAGTGCAGGCTCCGCCCCCTAGGCCAGATGGAGTTGGCAGGAAAGGGAGCGGCCCACCCAGCACTCACTAGAGCAGCAGCAGCAGCAGTGTCCCGGAAGCCTCCCTCAGGCCTCCTAAGCTGTGGCAGTGAGTGCAGGCTCCGCCCCCTAGGCCAGATGGAGTGGGCAGGAAAGGGAGCAGCCCACCTAGCACTCACTAGAGCAGCAGCAGTGTCCCGGAAGCCTCCCTCAGGCCTCTTAAACTGCGGTGGTGAGTGCAGGCTCCGCCCCCTAGGCCAGATGGAGTTGGCAGGAAAGGGAACGGCCCACCCAGCACTCACTACAGCAGCAGCAGCAGTGTCCCGGAAGCCTCCCTCAGGCCTCTTCAGCTGTGGCGGTGAGTGCAGGCTCCGCCCCCTAGGCCAGATGGAGTTGGCAGGAAAGGGAGCGGCCCACCCAGCACTCACTAGAGCAGCAGAAGTGTCCCGGAAGCCTCCCTCAGGCCTCTTAAACTGCGGTGGTGAGTGCAGGGTCCGCCCCCCAGGCCAGATGGAATTGGCAGGAAAGGGAGCGGCCTACCCAGCACTCACTAGAGCAGCAGCAGCAGCAGTGTCCCGGAAGCCTCCCTCAGGCCTCCTAAGCTGTGGCGGTGAGTGCAGGCTCCGCCCCCTTGGCCAGATGGAGTTGGCAGGAAAGGGAGCGGCCCACCCAGCACTCACTAGAGCAGCAGCAGCAGCAGTGTCCCGGAAGCCTCCCTCAGGCCTCCTAAGCTGTGGCGGTGAGTGCAGGCTCCGCCCCCTTGGCCAGATGGAGTTGGCAGGAAAGGGAGCGGCCCACCCAGCACTCACTAGAGCAGCAGCAGCAGCAGCAGTGTCCCGGAAGCCTCCCTCAGGCCTCCTAAGCTGTGGCGGTGAGTGCAGGCTCCGCCCCCTTGGCCAGATGGAGTTGGCAGGAAAGGGAGCGGCCCACCCAGCACTCACTAGAGCAGCAGCAGCAGCAGTGTCCCGGAAGCCTCCCTCAGGCCTCCTAAGCTGTGGCGGTGAGTGCAGGCTCCGCCCCCTTGGCCAGATGGAGTTGGCAGGAAAGGGAGCGGCCCACCCAGCACTCACTAGAGCAGCAGCAGCAGCAGCAGTGTCCCGGAAGCCTCCCTCAGGCCTCCTAAGCTGTGGCGGTGAGTGCAGGCTCCGCCCCCTTGGCCAGATGGAGTTGGCAGGAAAGGGAGCAGCCCACCTAGCACTCACTAGAGCAGCAGCAGCAGCAGTGTCCCGGAAGCCTCCCTCAGGCCTCCTAAGCTGTGGCAGTCAGTGCAGGCTCCGCCCCCTTGGCCAGATGGAGTTGGCAGGAAAGGGAGCGGCCCACCCAGCACTCACTAGAGCAGCAGAAGTGTCCCGGAAGCCTCCCTCAGGCCTCTTAAACTGCGGTGGTGAGTGCAGGCTCCGCCCCCTTGGCCAGATGGAGTTGGCAGGAAAGGGAGCAGCCCACCTAGCACTCACTAGAGCAGCAGCAGTGTCCCGGAAGCCTCCCTCAGGCCTCTTAAACTGCGGTGGTGAGTGCAGGCTCCGCCCCCTAGGCCAGATGGAGTTGGCAGGAAAGGGAGCGGCCCACCCAGCACTCACTAGAGCAGCAGAAGTGTCCCGGAAGCCTCCCTCAGGCCTCTTAAACTGCGGTGGTGAGTGCAGGCTCCGCCCCCTTGGCCAGATGGAGTTGGCAGGAAAGGGAGCAGCCCACCTAGCACTCACTAGAGCAGCAGCAGTGTCCCGGAAGCCTCCCTCAGGCCTCTTAAACTGCGGTGGTGAGTGCAGGCTCCGCCCCCTAGGCCAGATGGAGTTGGCAGGAAAGGGAGCAGCCCACCTAGCACTCACTAGAGCAGCAGCAGTGTCCCGGAAGCCTCCCTCAGGCCTCCTAAGCTGTGGCAGTGAGTGCAGGCTCCGCCCCCTAGGCCAGATGGAGTTGGCAGGAAAGGGAGCAGCCCACCCAGCACTCACTAGAGCAGCAGCAGCAGCAGCAGTGTCCTGGAAGCCTCCCTCAGGCCTCCTAAGCTGTGGCAGTGAGTGCAGGCTCCGCTCCCTAGGCCAGATGGAGTTGGCCGGAAAGGGAGCGGCCCACCCAGCACTCACTAGAGCAGCAGCAGTGTCCCGGAAGCCTCCCTCAGGCCTCCTAAGCTGTGGCAGTCAGTGCAGGCTCCGCCCCCTAGGCCAGATGGAGTTGGCAGGAAAGGGAGCAGCCCACCCAGCACTCACTAGAGCAGCAGCAGCAGCAGCAGTGTCCTGGAAGCCTCCCTCAGGCCTCCTAAGCTGTGGCAGTGAGTGCAGGCTCCGCTCCCTAGGCCAGATGGAGTTGGCCGGAAAGGGAGCGGCCCACCCAGCACTCACTAGAGCAGCAGCAGCAGCAGTGTCCCGGAAGCCTCCCTCAGGCCTCTTAACCTGTAGCAGTCAGTGCAGGCTCCGCCCCATAGGCCAGATGGAGTTGGCCGGAAAGGGAGCGGCCCACCCAGCACTCACTAGAGCAGCAGCAGCAGTGTCCCGGAAGCCTCCCTCAGGCCTCTTAAGCTGTGGCGGTGAGTGCAGGCTCCGCCCCCTAGGCCAGATGGAGTTGGCCGGAAAGGGAACTGCCCACCCAGCACTCACTAGAACAGCAGCAGTGTCCCGGAAGCCTCCCTCAGGCCTCCTAAGCTGTGGCAGTGAGTGCAGGCTCCGCCCCCTAGGCCAGATGGAGTTGGCCGGAAAGGGAGCGGCCCACCCAGCACTCACTAGAGCAGCAGTGGCAGCAGTGTCCCGGAAGCCTCCCTCAGGCCTCCTAAGCTGTGGCGGTGAGTGCAGGCTCCGCCCCCTAGGCCAGATGGAGTTGGCCGGAAAGGGAGCGGCCCACCCAGCACTCACTAGAGCAGCAGCAGCAGTGTCCCGGAAGCCTCCCTCAGGCCTCTTAAGCTGTGGCGGTGAGTGCAGGCTCCGCCCCCTAGGCCAGATGGAGTTGGCCGGAAAGGGAACTGCCCACCCAGCACTCACTAGAGCAGCAGCAGTGTCCCGGAAGCCTCCCTCAGGCCTCCTAAGCTGTGGCAGTGAGTGCAGGCTCCGCCCCCTAGGCCAGATGGAGTTGGCCGGAAAGGGAGCGGCCCACCCAGCACTCACTAGAGCAGCAGTGGCAGCAGTGTCCCGGAAGCCTCCCTCAGGCCTCCTAAGCTGTGGCGGTGAGTGCAGGCTCCGCCCCCTAGGCCAGATGGAGTTGGCAGGAAAGGGAGCGGCCCACCCAGCACTCACTAGAGCAGCAGCAGCAGCAGTGTCCCGGAAGCCTCCCTCAGGCCTCTTAACCTGTAGCAGTCAGTGCAGGCTCCGCCCCATAGGCCAGATGGAGTTGGCCGGAAAGGGAGCGGCCCACCCAGCACTCACTAGAGCAGCAGCAGCAGCAGCGTCCCGGAAGCCTCCCTCAGGCCTCCTAAGCTGTGGCGGTGAGTGCAGGCTCCGCCCCCTAGGCCAGATGGAGTTGGCAGGAAAGGGAGCGGCCCACCCAGCACCCACTAGAGCAGCAGCAGCAGCAGCAGTGTCCCGGAAGCCTCCCTCAGGCCTCCTAAGCTGTAGCGGTGAGTGCAGGCTCCGCCCCCAAGGCCAGATTGAGTTGGCAGGAAAGGGAGCGGCCCACCCAGCACCCACTAGAGCAGCAGCAGCAGCAGCAGTGTCCCGGAAGCCTCCCTCAGGCCTCTTAAGCTGTGGCGGTGAGTGCAGGCTCCGCCCCCTAGGCCAGATGGAGTTGGCAGGAAAGGGAGCAGCCCACCCAGCACTCACTAGAGCAGCAGCAGCAGCAGTGTCCCGGAAGCCTCCCTCAGGCCTCCTAAGCTGTGGCGGTGAGTGCAGGCTCCGCCCCCTAGGCCAGATGGAGTTGGCAGGAAAGGGAGCGGCCCACCCAGCACTCACTAGAGCAGCAGCAGTGTCCTGGAAGCCTCCCTCAGGCCTCTTAACCTGTAGCAGTCAGTGCAGGCTCCGCCCCATAGGCCAGATGGAGTTGGCCGGAAAGGGAGCGGCCCACCCAGCACTCCCTAGAGCAGCAGCAGCAGCAGTGTCCCGGAAGCGTCCCTCAGGCCTCCTAAGCTGTGGCGGTGAGTGCAGGCTCCGCCCCCTAGGCCAGATGGAGTTCCAGGAAAGGGAGCGGCCCACCCAGCACTCACTAGAGCAGCAGCAGCAGTGTCCCGGAAGCCTCCCTCAGGCCTCTTAAGCTGTGGCGGTGAGTGCAGGCTCCGCCCCCTAGGCCAGATGGAGTTCCAGGAAAGGGAGCGGCCCACCCAGCACTCACTAGAGCAGCAGCAGCAGTGTCCCGGAAGCCTCCCTCAGGCCTCTTAAGCTGTGGCGGTGAGTGCAGGCTCCGCCCCCTTGGCCAGATGGAGTTGGCAGGAAAGGGAGCGGCCCACCCAGCACTCACTAGAGCAGCAGCAGCAGCAGCAGTGTCCCGGAAGCCTCCCTCAGGCCTCCTAAGCTGTGGCGGTGAGTGCAGGCTCCGCCCCCTAGGCCAGATGGAGTTGGCAGGAAAGGGAGCGGCCCACCCAGCACTCACTAGAGCAGCAGAAGTGTCCCGGAAGCCTCCCTCAGGCCTCCTAAGCTGTGGCAGTGAGTGCAGGCTCCGCCCCCTAGGCCAGATGGAGTTGGCAGGAAAGGGAGCAGCCCACCTAGCACTCACTAGAGCAGCAGCGGTGTCCCGGAAGCCTCCCTCAGGCCTCTTAAGCTGTAGCAGTCAGTGCAGGCTCCGCCCCATAGGCCAGATGGAGTTGGCAGGAAAGGGAGCGGCCCACCCAGCACTCACTAGAGCAGCAGCAGCAGTGTCCCGGAAGCCTCCCTCAGGCCTCTTAAGCTGTGGCGGTGAGTGCAGGCTCCGCCCCCTAGGCCAGATGGAGTTCCAGGAAAGGGAGCGGCCCACCCAGCACTCACTAGAGCAGCAGCAGCAGTGTCCCGGAAGCCTCCCTCAGGCCTCTTAAGCTGTGGCGGTGAGTGCAGGCTCCGCCCCCTTGGCCAGATGGAGTTGGCAGGAAAGGGAGCGGCCCACCCAGCACTCACTAGAGCAGCAGCAGCAGCAGCAGTGTCCCGGAAGCCTCCCTCAGGCCTCCTAAGCTGTGGCGGTGAGTGCAGGCTCCGCCCCCTAGGCCAGATGGAGTTGGCAGGAAAGGGAGCGGCCCACCCAGCACTCACTAGAGCAGCAGAAGTGTCCCGGAAGCCTCCCTCAGGCCTCCTAAGCTGTGGCAGTGAGTGCAGGCTCCGCCCCCTAGGCCAGATGGAGTTGGCAGGAAAGGGAGCAGCCCACCTAGCACTCACTAGAGCAGCAGCGGTGTCCCGGAAGCCTCCCTCAATCCTCCTAAGCTGTGGCAGTCAGTGCAGGCTCCGCCCCCTAGGCCAGATGGAGTTGGCCGGAAAGGGAACGGCCCACCCAGCACTCACTAGAGCAGCAGCAGCAGCAGCAGTGTCCTGGAAGCCTCCCTCAGGCCTCTTAACCTGTAGCAGTCAGTGCAGGCTCCGCTCCCTAGGCCAGATGGAGTTGGCCGGAAAGGGAGCGGCCCACCCAGCACTCACTAGAGCAGCAGCAGCAGCAGCAGTGTCCTGGAAGCCTCCCTCAGGCCTCTTAACCTGTAGCAGTCAGTGCAGGCTCCGCTCCCTAGGCCAGATGGAGTTGGCCGGAAAGGGAGCGGCCCACCCAGCACTCACTAGAGCAGAAGCAGCAGCAGTGTCCTGGAAGCCTCCCTCAGGCCTCTTAACCTGTAGCAGTCAGTGCAGGCTCCGCCCCCTAGGCCAGATGGAGTTGGCCGGAAAGGGAGCGGCCCACCCAGCACTCACTAGAGCAGCAGCAGCAGTGTCCCGGAAGCCTCCCTCAGGCCTCCTAAGCTGTGTCGGTGAGTGCAGGCTCCGCCCCCTAGGCCAGATGGAGTTGGCCGGAAAGGGAGCGGCCCACCCAGCACTCACTAGAGCAGCAGCAGTGTCCCGGAAGCCTCCCTCAGGCCTCTTAAACTGCGGTGGTGAGTGCAGGCTCCGCCCCCTTGGCCAGATGGAGTTGGCAGGAAAGGGAGCGGCCCACCCAGCACTCACTAGAGCAGCAGCAGTGTCCCAGAAGCCTCCCACAGGCCTCCTACGCTGTGGCGGTGACTGCAGGCTCCGCCCCCTAGGCCAGATGGAGTTGACAGGAAAGGGAGCAGCCCACCCAGCACTCACTAGAGCAGCAGTGGCAGCAGTGTCCCGGAAGCCTCCCTCAGGCCTCTTCAGCTGTGGCGGTGAGTGCAGGCTCCGTCCCCTAGGCCAGATGAAGTTGGCCGGAAAGGGAGCGGCCCACCCAGCACTCACTAGAGCAGCAGCAGTGTCCCGGAAGCCTCCCTCAGGCCTCTTAAGCTGTGGCGGTGAGTGCAGGCTCCGCCCCCTAGGCCAGATGGAGTTGGCCGGAAAGGGAGCGGCCCACCCAGCACTCACTAGAGCAGCAGCAGTGTCCCGGAAGCCTCCCTCAGGCCTCTTAAGCTGTGGCAGTGAGTGCAGGCTCCGCCCCCTAGGCCAGATGGAGTTGGCAGGAAAGGGAGCAGCCCACCCAGCACTCACTAGAGCAGCAGCAGTGTCCCGGAAGCCTCCCTCAGGCCTCTTCAGCTGTGGCGGTGAGTGCAGGCTCCGCCCCCTAGGCCAGATGGAGTTGGCCGGAAAGGGAGCAGCCCACCCAGCACTCCCTAGAGCAGCAGCAGCAGCAGCAGTGTCCCGGAAGCCTCCCTTAGGCCTCTTAGGCTGTGGCAGTGAGTGCAGGCTCCGCCCCCTTGGCCAGATGGAGTTGGCAGGAAAGGGAGCGGCCCACCCAGCACACACTAGAGCAGCAGCAGCAGCAGCAGTGTCCCGGAAGCCTCCCTCAGGCCTCCTAAGCTGTGGCGGTGAGTGCAGGCTCCGCCCCCTAGGCCAGATGGAGTTGGCAGGAAAGGGAGCGGCCCACCCAGCACTCCCTAGAGCAGCAGCAGCAGCAGTGTCCCGGAAGCCTCCCTCAGGCCTCCTAAGCTGTGGCGGTGAGTGCAGGCTCCGCCCCCTAGGCCAGATGGAGTTCCAGGAAAGGGAGCGGCCCACCCAGCACTCACTAGAGCAGCAGCAGCAGTGTCCCGGAAGCCTCCCTCAGGCCTCTTAAGCTGTGGCGGTGAGTGCAGGCTCCGCCCCCTAGGCCAGATGGAGTTGGCAGGAAAGGGAGCAGCCCACCTAGCACTCACTAGAGCAGCAGCAGTGTCCCGGAAGCCTCCCTCAGGCCTCCTAAGCTGTGGCGGTGAGTGCAGGCTCCGCCCCCTAGGCCAGATGGAGTTGGCAGGAAAGGGAGCGGCCCACCCAGCACTCACTAGAGCAGCAGAAGTGTCCCGGAAGCCTCCCTCAGGCCTCCTAAGCTGTGGCAGTGAGTGCAGGCTCCGCCCCCTAGGCCAGATGGAGTTGGCAGGAAAGGGAGCAGCCCACCTAGCACTCACTAGAGCAGCAGCAGTGTCCCGGAAGCCTCCCTCAGGCCTCTTAAACTGCGGTGGTGAGTGCAGGCTCCGCCCCCTTGGCCAGATGGAGTTGGCAGGAAAGGGAGCGGCCCACCCAGCACTCACTAGAGCAGCAGCAGCAGCAGTGTCCCGGAAGCCTCCCTCAGGCCTCTTCAGCTGTGGCGGTGAGTGCAGGCTCCGCCCCCTAGGCCAGATGGAGTTGGCAGGAAAGGGAGCGGCCCACCCAGCACTCACTAGAGCAGCAGCAGCAGCAGTGTCCCGGAAGCCTCCCTCAGGCCTCTTAAGGTGTGGCGGTGAGTGCAGGCTCCGCCCCCTAGGCCAGATGGAGTTGGCAGGAAAGGGAGCGGCCCACCCAGCACTCACTAGAGCAGCAGCAGCAGCAGTGTCCCGGAAGCCTCCCTCAGGCCTCTTAACCTGTAGCAGTCAGTGCAGGCTCCGCCCCCTAGGCCAGATGGAGTTGGCCGGAAAGGGAACGGCCCACCCAGCACTCACTAGAGCAGCAGCAGTGTCCCGGAAGCCTCCCTCAGGCCTCCTAAGCTGTGGCAGTGAGTGCAGGCTCCGCCCCCTAGGCCAGATGGAGTTGGCAGGAAAGGGAGCAGCCCACCTAGCACTCACTAGAGCAGCAGCAGTGTCCCGGAAGCCTCCCTCAGGCCTCTTAAACTGCGGTGGTGAGTGCAGGCTCCGCCCCCTTGGCCAGATGGAGTTGGCAGGAAAGGGAGCGGCCCACCCAGCACTCACTAGAGCAGCAGCAGCAGCAGCGTCCTGGAAGCCTCCCTCAGGCCTCCTAAGCTGTGGCAGTCAGTGCAGGCTCCGCCCCCTAGGCCAGATGGAGTTGGCAGGAAAGGGAGCAGCCCACCCAGCACTCCCTAGAGCAGCAGCAGCAGCAGCAGTGTCCCGGAAGCCTCCCGCAGGCCTCTTAACCTGTAGCAGTCAGTGCAGGCTCCGCTCCCTAGGCCAGATGGAGTTGGCCGGAAAGGGAGCGGCCCACCCAGCACTCACTAGAGCAGCAGCAGCAGTGTCCCGGAAGCCTCCCTCAGGCCTCTTAAGCTGTGGCGGTGAGTGCAGGCTCCGCCCCCTAGGCCAGATGGAGTTGGCAGGAAAGGGAGCGGCCCACCCAGCACTCACTAGAGCAGCAGAAGTGTCCCGGAAGCCTCCCTCAGGCCTCCTAAGCTGTGGCAGTGAGTGCAGGCTCCGCCCCCTAGGCCAGATGGAGTTGGCAGGAAAGGGAGCAGCCCACCCAGCACTCACTAGAGCAGCAGAAGTGTCCCGGAAGCCTCCCTCAGGCCTCCTAAGCTGTGGCAGTCAGTGCAGGCTCCGCCCCCTTGGCCAGATGGAGTTGGCAGGAAAGGGAGCAGCCCACCCAGCACTCCCTAGAGCAGCAGCAGCAGCAGCAGTGTCCCGGAAGCCTCCCTTAGGCCTCTTAGGCTGTGGCAGTGAGTGCAGGCTCCGCCCCCTAGGCCAGATGGAGTTGGCAGGAAAGGGAGCAGCCCACCCAGCACTCCCTAGAGCAGCAGCAGCAGCAGCAGTGTCCCGGAGGCCTCCCTCAGGCCTCTTCAGCTGTGGCAGTGAGTGCAGGCTCCGCCCCCTAGGCCAGATGGAGTTGGCCGGAAAGGGAGCGGCCCACCCAGCACTCACTAGAGCAGCAGTGGCAGCAGTGTCCCGGAAGCCTTCCTCAGGCCTCCTAAGCTGTGGCGGTGAGTGCAGGCTCCGCCCCCTAGGCCAGATGGAGTTGCCAGGAAAGGTAGCGGCCCACCCAGCACTCACTAGAGCAGCAGCAGCAGCAGGAGTGTCCTGGAAGCCTCCCTCAGGCCTCTTAACCTGTAGCAGTCAGTGCAGGCTCCGCTCCCTAGGCCAGATGGAGTTGGCCGGAAAGGGAGCGGCCCACCCAGCACTCACTAGAGCAGCAGAAGTGTCCCGGAAGCCTCCCTCAGGCCTCTTAAACTGCGGTGGTGAGTGCAGGGTCCGCCCCCCAGGCCAGATGGAATTGGCAGGAAAGGGAGCGGCCTACCCAGCACTCACTAGAGCAGCAGCAGCAGTGTCCCGGAAGCCTCCCTCAGGCCTCTTCAGCTGTGGCGGTGAGTGCAGGCTCCGCCCCCTAGGCCAGATGGAGTTGGCCGGAAAGGGAGCGGCCCACCCAGCACTCACTAGAGCAGCAGTGGCAGCAGTGTCCCGGAAGCCTCCCTCAGGCCTCCTAAGCTGTGGTGGTGAGTGCAGGCTCCGCCCCCTAGGCCAGATGGAGTTGGCCGGAAAGGGAACGGCCCACCCAGCACTCACTAGAGCAGCAGCAGCAGCAGTGTCCCGGAAGCCTCCCTCAGGCCTCTTAAACTGCGGTGGTGAGTGCAGGCTCCGCCCCCTAGGCCAGATGGAGTTGGCAGGAAAGGGAGCGGCCCACCCAGGACTCACTAGAGCAGCAGCAGCAGTGTCCCGGAAGCCTCCCTCAGTCCTCTTCAGCTGTGGCGGTGAGTGCAGTCTCCGCCCCCTAGGCCAGATGGAGTTGGCCGGAAAGGGAGCAGCCCACCCAGCACTCACTAGAGCAGCAGCAGCAGCAGCAGTGTCCTGGAAGCCTCCCTCAGGCCTCTTAAGCTGTGGCGGTGAGTGCAGGCTCCGCCCCCTAGGCCAGATGGAGTTGGCAGGAAAGGGAGCAGCCCACCTAGCACTCACTAGAGCAGCAGCAGTGTCCCGGAAGCCTCCCTCAGGCCTCCTAAGCTGTGGCGGTAAGTGCAGGCTCCGCCCCCTAGGCCGGATGGAGTTGGCAGGAAAGGGAGCAGCCCACCCAGCACTCACTAGAGCAGCAGCAGTGTCCCGGAAGCCTCCCTCAGGCCTCTTAAACTGCGGTGGTGAGTGCAGGCTCCACCCCCTAGGCCAGATGGAGTTGGCAGGAAAGGGAGCGGCCCACCCAGCACTCACTAGAGCAGCAGCAGCAGCAGTGTCCCGGAAGCCTCCCTCAGGCCTCCTAAGCTGTGGCGGTGAGTGCAGGCTCCGCCCCCTAGGCCAGATGGAGTTGGCCGGAAAGGGAGCGGCCCACCCAGCACTCACTAGAGCAGCAGCAGCAGCAGCAGTGTCCCGGAAGCCTCCCTCAGGCCTCTTCAGCTGTGGCAGTGAGTGCAGGCTCCGCCCCCTAGGCCAGATGGAGTTGGCCGGAAAGGGAGCGGCCCACCCAGCACTCCCTAGAGCAGCAGCAGCAGCAGCAGTGTCCCGGAAGCCTCCCTCAGGCCTCCTAAGCTGTGGCGGTGAGTGCAGGCTCCGCCCCCTAGGCCAGATGGAGTTGGCAGGAAAGGGAGCGGCCCACCCAGCACTCCCTAGAGCAGCAGCAGCAGCAGTGTCCCGGAAGCCTCCCTCAGGCCTCCTAAGCTGTGGCAGTGAGTGCAGGCTCCGCCCCCTAGGCCAGATAGAGTTGGCAGGAAAGGGAGCAGCCCACCTAGCATTCACTAGAGCAGCAGCAGTGTCCCGGAAACCTCCCTCAGGCCTCTTAAACTGCGGTGGTGAGTGCAGGCTCCGCCCCCTTGGCCAGATGGAGTTGGCAGGAAAGGGAACGGCCCACCCAGCACTCCCTAGAGCAGCAGCAGCAGCAGCAGTGTCCCGGAAGCCTCCCTCAGGCCTCTTAAACTGCGGTGGTGAGTGCAGGCTCCGCCCCCTAGGCCAGATGGAGTTCCAGGAAAGGGAGCGGCCCACCCAGCACTCACTAGAGCAGCAGCAGCAGCAGTGTCCCGGAAGCCTCCCTCAGGCCTCCTAAGCTGTGGCAGTCAGTGCAGGCTCCGCCCCCTAGGCCAGATGGAGTTGGCCGGAAAGGGAGCAGCCCACCCAGCACTCCCTAGAGCAGCAGCAGCAGCAGCAGTGTCCCGGAAGCCTCCCTTAGGCCTCTTAGGCTGTGGCAGTGAGTGCAGGCTCCGCCCCCTTGGCCAGATGGAGTTGGCAGGAAAGGGAGCGGCCCACCCAGCACACACTAGAGCAGCAGCAGCAGCAGCAGTGTCCCGGAAGCCTCCCTCAGGCCTCCTAAGCTGTGGCGGTGAGTGCAGGCTCCGCCCCCTAGGCCAGATGGAGTTGGCAGGAAAGGGAGCGGCCCACCCAGCACTCCCTAGAGCAGCAGCAGCAGCAGTGTCCCGGAAGCCTCCCTCAGGCCTCCTAAGCTGTGGCGGTGAGTGCAGGCTCCGCCCCCTAGGCCAGATGGAGTTCCAGGAAAGGGAGCGGCCCACCCAGCACTCACTAGAGCAGCAGCAGCAGTGTCCCGGAAGCCTCCCTCAGGCCTCTTAAGCTGTGGCGGTGAGTGCAGGCTCCGCCCCCTAGGCCAGATGGAGTTCCAGGAAAGGGAGCGGCCCACCCAGCACTCACTAGAGCAGCAGCAGCAGTGTCCCGGAAGCCTCCCTCAGGCCTCTTAAGCTGTGGCGGTGAGTGCAGGCTCCGCCCCCTAGGCCAGATGGAGTTGGCAGGAAAGGGAGCAGCCCACCTAGCACTCACTAGAGCAGCAGCAGTGTCCCGGAAGCCTCCCTCAGGCCTCCTAAGCTGTGGCGGTGAGTGCAGGCTCCGCCCCCTAGGCCAGATGGAGTTGGCAGGAAAGGGAGCGGCCCACCCAGCACTCACTAGAGCAGCAGAAGTGTCCCGGAAGCCTCCCTCAGGCCTCCTAAGCTGTGGCAGTGAGTGCAGGCTCCGCCCCCTAGGCCAGATGGAGTTGGCAGGAAAGGGAGCGGCCCACCCAGCACTCACTAGAGCAGCAGCAGCAGCAGCGTCCTGGAAGCCTCCCTCAATCCTCCTAAGCATGTGGCAGTCAGTGCAGGCTCCGCCCCCTAGGCCAGATGGAGTTGGCCGGAAAGGGAACGGCCCACCCAGCACTCACTAGAGCAGCAGTGGCAGCAGTGTCCCGGAAGCCTCCCTCAGGCCTCTTAACCTGTAGCAGTCAGTGCAGGCTCCGCCCCATAGGCCAGATGGAGTTGGCCGGAAAGGGAGCGGCCCACCCAGCACTCACTAGAGCAGCAGCAGCAGCAGTGTCCCGGAAGCCTCCCTCAGGCCTCTTAACCTGTAGCAGTCAGTGCAGGCTCCGCTCCCTAGGCCAGATGGAGTTGGCCGGAAAGGGAGCGGCCCACCCAGCACTCACTAGAGCAGCAGCAGCAGCAGCAGTGTCCTGGAAGCCTCCCTCAGGCCTCTTAACGTGTAGCAGTCAGTGCAGGCTCCGCTCCCTAGGCCAGATGGAGTTGGCCGGAAAGGGAGCGGCCCACCCAGCACTCACTAGAGCAGAAGCAGCAGCAGTGTCCTGGAAGCCTCCCTCAGGCCTCTTAACCTGTAGCAGTCAGTGCAGGCTCCGCCCCCTAGGCCAGATGGAGTTGGCCGGAAAGGGAGCGGCCCACCCAGCACTCACTAGAGCAGCAGCAGCAGTGTCCCGGAAGCCTCCCTCAGGCCTCCTAAGCTGTGGCAGTGAGTGCAGGCTCCGCCCCCTAGGCCAGATGGAGTTGGCCGGAAAGGGAGCGGCCCACCCAGCACTCACTAGAGCAGCAGCAGTGTCCCGGAAGCCTCCCTCAGGCCTCTTAAACTGCGGTGGTGAGTGCAGGCTCCGCCCCCTTGGCCAGATGGAGTTGGCAGGAAAGGGAGCGGCCCACCCAGCACTCACTAGAGCAGCAGCAGTGTCCCGGAAGCCTCCCTCAGGCCTCTTAAGCTGTGGCGGTGAGTGCAGGCTCCGCCCCCTAGGCCAGATGGAGTTGGCCGGAAAGGGAGCGGCCCACCCAGCACTCACTAGAGCAGCAGCAGTGTCCCGGAAGCCTCCCTCAGGCCTCTTAAGCTGTGGCAGTGAGTGCAGGCTCCGCCCCCTTGGCCAGATGGAGTTGGCAGGAAAGGGAGCGGCCCACCCAGCACTCACTAGAGCAGCAGCAGTGTCCCGGAAGCCTCCCTCAGGCCTCTTAAGCTGTGGCAGTGAGTGCAGGCTCCGCCCCCTAGGCCAGATGGAGTTGGCAGGAAAGGGAGCAGCCCACCCAGCACTCACTAGAGCAGCAGCAGTGTCCCGGAAGCCTCCCTCAGGCCTCTTCAGCTGTGGCGGTGAGTGCAGGCTCCGCCCCCTAGGCCAGATGGAGTTGGCCGGAAAGGGAGCAGCCCACCCAGCACTCCCTAGAGCAGCAGCAGCAGCAGCAGTGTCCCGGAAGCCTCCCTTAGGCCTCTTAGGCTGTGGCAGTGAGTGCAGGCTCCGCCCCCTTGGCCAGATGGAGTTGGCAGGAAAGGGAGCGGCCCACCCAGCACTCACTAGAGCAGCAGCAGCAGCAGCAGTGTCCCGGAAGCCTCCCTCAGGCCTCCTAAGCTGTGGCGGTGAGTGCAGGCTCCGCCCCCTAGGCCAGATGGAGTTGGCAGGAAAGGGAGCGGCCCACCCAGCACTCCCTAGAGCAGCAGCAGCAGCAGTGTCCCGGAAGCCTCCCTCAGGCCTCCTAAGCTGTGGCGGTGAGTGCAGGCTCCGCCCCCTAGGCCAGATGGAGTTCCAGGAAAGGGAGCGGCCCACCCAGCACTCACTAGAGCAGCAGCAGCAGTGTCCCGGAAGCCTCCCTCAGGCCTCTTAAGCTGTGGCGGTGAGTGCAGGCTCCGCCCCCTAGGCCAGATGGAGTTGGCAGGAAAGGGAGCAGCCCACCTAGCACTCACTAGAGCAGCAGCAGTGTCCCGGAAGCCTCCCTCAGGCCTCCTAAGCTGTGGCGGTGAGTGCAGGCTCCGCCCCCTAGGCCAGATGGAGTTGGCAGGAAAGGGAGCGGCCCACCCAGCACTCACTAGAGCAGCAGAAGTGTCCCGGAAGCCTCCCTCAGGCCTCCTAAGCTGTGGCAGTGAGTGCAGGCTCCGCCCCCTAGGCCAGATGGAGTTGGCAGGAAAGGGAGCAGCCCACCTAGCACTCACTAGAGCAGCAGCAGTGTCCCGGAAGCCTCCCTCAGGCCTCTTAAACTGCGGTGGTGAGTGCAGGCTCCGCCCCCTTGGCCAGATGGAGTTGGCAGGAAAGGGAGCGGCCCACCCAGCACTCACTAGAGCAGCAGCAGCAGCAGCGTCCTGGAAGCCTCCCTCAATCCTCCTAAGCTGTGGCAGTCAGTGCAGGCTCCGCCCCCTAGGCCAGATGGAGTTGGCCGGAAAGGGAACGGCCCACCCAGCACTCACTAGAGCAGCAGTGGCAGCAGTGTCCCGGAAGCCTCCCTCAGGCCTCTTAACCTGTAGCAGTCAGTGCAGGCTCCGCCCCATAGGCCAGATGGAGTTGGCCGGAAAGGGAGCGGCCCACCCAGCACTCACTAGAGCAGCAGCAGCAGCAGTGTCCCGGAAGCCTCCCTCAGGCCTCTTAACCTGTAGCAGTCAGTGCAGGCTCCGCTCCCTAGGCCAGATGGAGTTGGCCGGAAAGGGAGCGGCCCACCCAGCACTCACTAGAGCAGAAGCAGCAGCAGTGTCCTGGAAGCCTCCCTCAGGCCTCTTAACCTGTAGCAGTCAGTGCAGGCTCCGCTCCCTAGGCCAGATGGAGTTGGCCGGAAAGGGAGCGGCCCACCCAGCACTCACTAGAGCAGCAGCAGCAGTGTCCCGGAAGCCTACCTCAGGCCTCTTCAGCTGTGGCGGTGAGTGCAGGCTCCGCCCCCTAGGCCAGATGGAGTTGGCAGGAAAGGGAGCGGCCCACCCAGCACTCACTAGAGCAGCAGCAGCAGTGTCCCGGAAGCCTACCTCAGGCCTCTTCAGCTGTGGCGGTGAGTGCAGGCTCCGCCCCCTAGGCCGGATGGAGTTGGCAGGAAAGGGAGCAGCCCACCCAGCACTCACTAGAGCAGCAGCAGTGTCCCGGAAGCCTCCCTCAGGCCTCCTAAGCTGTGGCGGTGAGTGCAGGCTCCGCTCCCTAGGCCAGATGGAGTTGGCAGGAAAGGGAGCAGCCCACCTAGCACTCACTAGAGCAGCAGCAGCAGCAGTGTCCCGGAAGCCTCCCTCAGGCCTCTTAAGGTGTGGCGGTGAGTGCAGGCTCCGCCCCCTAGGCCAGATGGAGTTGGCAGGAAAGGGAGCGGCCCACCCAGCACTCACTAGAGCAGCAGCAGCAGCAGTGTCCCGGAAGCCTCCCTCAGGCCTCTTAAGGTGTGGCGGTGAGTGCAGGCTCCGCCCCCTAGGCCAGATGGAGTTGGCAGGAAAGGGAGCGGCCCACCCAGCACTCACTAGAGCAGCAGCAGCAGCAGTGTCCCGGAAGCCTCCCTCAGGCCTCTTAACCTGTAGCAGTCAGTGCAGGCTCCGCCCCCTAGGCCAGATGGAGTTGGCCGGAAAGGGAACGGCCCACCCAGCACTCACTAGAGCAGCAGCAGTGTCCCGGAAGCCTCCCTCAGGCCTCCTAAGCTGTGGCAGTGAGTGCAGGCTCCGCCCCCTAGGCCAGATGGAGTTGGCAGGAAAGGGAGCAGCCCACCTAGCACTCACTAGAGCAGCAGCAGTGTCCCGGAAGCCTCCCTCAGGCCTCCTAAGCTGTGGCAGTCAGTGCAGGCTCCGCCCCCTTGGCCAGATGGAGTTGGCAGGAAAGGGAGCAGCCCACCCAGCACTCCCTAGAGCAGCAGCAGCAGCAGCAGTGTCCCGGAAGCCTCCCTTAGGCCTCTTAGGCTGTGGCAGTGAGTGCAGGCTCCGCCCCCTAGGCCAGATGGAGTTGGCAGGAAAGGGAGCAGCCCACCCAGCACTCCCTAGAGCAGCAGCAGCAGCAGCAGTGTCCCGGAAGCCTCCCTCAGGCCTCCTAAGCTGTGGCAGTGAGTGCAGGCTCCGCCCCCTTGGCCAGATGGAGTTGGCAGGAAAGGGAGCGGCCCACCCAGCACTCACTAGAGCAGCAGCAGCAGCAGTGTCCCGGAAGCCTCCCTCAGTCCTCCTAAGCTGTGGCAGTCAGTGCAGGCTCCGCCCCCTTGGCCAGATGGAGTTGGCAGGAAAGGGAGCAGCCCACCCAGCACTCCCTAGAGCAGCAGCAGCAGCAGCAGTGTCCCGGAAGCCTCCCTTAGGCCTCTTAGGCTGTGGCAGTGAGTGCAGGCTCCGCCCCCTAGGCCAGATGGAGTTGGCAGGAAAGGGAGCAGCCCACCCAGCACTCCCTAGAGCAGCAGCAGCAGCAGCAGTGTCCCGGAGGCCTCCCTCAGGCCTCTTCAGCTGTGGCAGTGAGTGCAGGCTCCGCCCCCTAGACCAGATGGAGTTGGCCGGAAAGGGAGCGGCCCACCCAGCACTCACTAGAGCAGCAGTGGCAGCAGTGTCCCGGAAGCCTCCCTCAGGCCTCCTAAGCTGTGGCGGTGAGTGCAGGCTCCGCCCCCTAGACCAGATGGAGTTGGCCGGAAAGGGAGCGGCCCACCCAGCACTCACTACAGCAGCAGCAGCAGTGTCCCGGAAGCCTCCCTCAGGCCTCTTCAGCTGTGGCGGTGAGTGCAGGCTCCGCCCCCTAGGCCAGATGGAGTTGGCAGGAAAGGGAGCGGCCCACCCAGCACTCACTAGAGCAGCAGAAGTGTCCCGGAAGCCTCCCTCAGGCCTCTTAAACTGCGGTGGTGAGTGCAGGGTCCGCCCCCCAGGCCAGATGGAGTTGGCAGGAAAGGGAGCGGCCTACCCAGCACTCACTAGAGCAGCAGCAGCAGTGTCCCGGAAGCCTCCCTCAGGCCTCTTCAGCTGTGGCGGTGAGTGCAGGCTCCGCCCCCTAGGCCAGATGGAGTTGGCCGGAAAGGGAGCGGCCCACCCAGCACTCACTAGAGCAGCAGCAGCAGCAGTGTCCCGGAAGCCTCCCTCAGGCCTCCTAAGCTGTGGCGGTGAGTGCAGGCTCCGCCCCCTAGGCCAGATGGAGTTGGCAGGAAAGGGAGCGGCCCACCCAGCACTCACTAGAGCAGCAGCAGCAGCAGCAGTGTCCCGGAAGCCTCCCTCAGGCCTCCTAAGCTGTGGCAGTCAGTGCAGGCTCCGCCCCCTTGGCCAGATGGAGTTGGCAGGAAAGGGAGCAGCCCACCCAGCACTCCCTAGAGCAGCAGCAGCAGCAGCAGTGTCCCGGAAGCCTCCCTTAGGCCTCTTAGGCTGTGGCAGTGAGTGCAGGCTCCGCCCCCTAGGCCAGATGGAGTTGGCAGGAAAGGGAGCAGCCCACCCAGCACTCACTAGAGCAGCAGCAGCAGCAGTGTCCCGGAAGCCTCCCTCAGGCCTCTTAAGCTGTGGCGGTGAGTGCAGGCTCCGCCCCCTAGGCCAGATGGAGTTGGCAGGAAAGGGAGCAGCCCACCCAGCACTCACTAGAGCAGCAGCAGTGTCCCGGAAGCCTCCCTCAGGCCTCTTCAGCTGTGGCGGTGAGTGCAGTCTCCGCCCCCTAGGCCAGATGGAGTTGGCCGGAAAGGGAGCAGCCCACCCAGCACTCACTAGAGCAGCAGCAGTGTCCCGGAAGCCTCCCTCAGGCCTCTTAAGCTGTGGCGGTGAGTGCAGGCTCCGCCCCCTAGGCCAGATGGAGTTGGCAGGAAAGGGAGCAGCCCACCTAGCACTCACTAGAGCAGCAGCAGTGTCCCGGAAGCCTCCCTCAGGCCTCCTAAGCTGTGGCGGTGAGTGCAGGCTCCGCCCCCTAGGCCGGATGGAGTTGGCAGGAAAGGGAGCAGCCCACCTAGCACTCACTAGAGCAGCAGCAGTGTCCCGGAAGCCTCCCTCAGGCCTCTTAAACTGCGGTGGTGAGTGCAGGCTCCGCCCCCTAGGCCAGATGGAGTTGGCAGGAAAGGGAGCGGCCCACCCAGCACTCACTAGAGCAGCAGCAGCAGCAGCAGTGTCCCGGAAGCCTCCCTCAGGCCTCCTAAGCTGTGGCGGTGACTGCAGGCTCCGCCCCCTAGGCCAGATGGAGTTGGCAGGAAAGGGAGCGGCCCACCCAGCACTCACTAGAGCAGCAGCAGCAGCAGCAGTGTCCTGGAAGCCTCCCTCAGGCCTCTTAACCTGTAGCAGTCAGTGCAGGCTCCGCCCCCTAGGCCAGATGGAGTTGGCAGGAAAGGGAGCAGCCCACCCAGCACTCACTAGAGCAGCAGTGGCAGCAGTGTCCCGGAAGCCTCCCTCAGGCCTCCTAAGCTGTGGCGGTGACTGCAGGCTCCGCCCCCTAGGCCAGATGGAGTTGGCAGGAAAGGGAGCGGCCCACCCAGCACTCACTAGAGCAGCAGTGGCAGCAGTGTCCCGGAAGCCTCCCTCAGGCCTCCTAAGCTGTGGCGGTGAGTGCAGGCTCCGCCCCCTAGGCCAGATGGAGTTGGCCGGAAAGGGAACGGCCCACCCAGCACTCACTAGAGCAGCAGCAGCAGCAGTGTCCCGGAAGCCTCCCTCAGGCCTCCTAAGCTGTGGCGGTGAGTGCAGGCTCCGCCCCCTAGGCCAGATGGAGTTGGCCGGAAAGGGAGCGGCCCACCCAGCACTCACTAGAGCAGCAGCAGTGTCCCGGAAGCCTCCCTCAGGCCTCTTAAGCTGTGGCAGTGAGTGCAGGCTCCGCCCCCTAGGCCAGATGGAGTTGGCCGGAAAGGGAGCGGCCCACCCAGCACTCACTAGAGCAGCAGCAGCAGCAGTGTCCCGGAAGCCTCCCTCAGGCCTCCTAAGCTGTGGCGGTGAGTGCAGGCTCCGCCCCCTAGGCCAGATGGAGTTGGCCGGAAAGGGAGCGGCCCACCCAGCACTCACTAGAGCAGCAGCAGCAGCAGCAGTGTCCCGGAAGCCTCCCTCAGGCCTCCTAAGCTGTGGCGGTGAGTGCAGGCTCCGCCCCCTAGGCCAGATGGAGTTGGCAGGAAAGGGAGGAGCCCACCTAGCACTCACTAGAGCAGCAGCAGTGTCCCGGAAGCCTCCCTCAGGCCTCCTAAGCTGTGGCGGTGAGTGCAGGCTCCGCCCCCTAGGCCAGATGGAGTTGGCAGGAAAGGGAGCAGCCCACCCAGCACTCACTAGAGCAGCAGCAGCAGCAGCAGTGTCCCGGAAGCCTCCCTCAGGCCTCCTAAGCTGTGGCGGTGAGTGCAGGCTCCGCCCCCTTGGCCAGATGGAGTTGGCAGGAAAGGGAGCAGCCCACCCAGCACTCACTAGAGCAGCAGCAGCAGCAGCAGTGTCCCGGAAGCCTCCCTCAGGCCTCCTAAGCTGTGGCGGTGAGTGCAGACTCCGCCCCTAGGCCAGATGGAGTTGGCAGGAAAGGGAGCGGCCCACCCAGCACTCACTAGAGCAGCAGCAGCAGCAGTGTCCCGGAAGCCTCCCTCAGGCCTCCTAAGCTGTGGCGGTGAGTGCAGGCTCCGCCCCCTAGGCCAGATAGAGTTGGCAGGAAAGGGAGCAGCCCACCTAGCACTCACTAGAGCAGCAGCAGTGTCCCGGAAGCCTCCCTCAGGCCTCCTAAGCTGTGGCGGTGAGTGCAGGCTCCGCCCCCTAGGCCAGATGGAGTTGGCAGGAAAGGGAGCGGCCCACCCAGCACTCACTAGAGCAGCAGCAGCAGTGTCCCGGAAGCCTCCCTCAGGCCTCTTAAGCTGTGGCGGTGAGTGCATGCTCCACCCCCTAGGCCAGATGGAGTTGGCAGGAAAGGGAGCGGCCCACCCAGCACTCCCTAGAGCAGCAGCAGCAGCAAGGTCCCGGAAGCCTCCCTCAGGCCTCCTAAGCTGTGGCGGTGAGTGGAGGCTCCGCCCCCTAGGCCAGATGGAGTTGGCAGGAAAGGGAGCGGCCCACCCAGGACTCACTAGAGCAGCAGCAGCAGTGTCCCGGAAGCCTCCCTCAGGCCTCCTAAGCTGTGGCGGTGAGTGCAGGCTCCGCCCCCTAGGCCAGATGGAGTTGGCAGGAAAGGGAGCAGCCCACCTAGCACTCACTAGAGCAGCAGCAGTGTCCCGGAAGCCTCCCTCAGGCCTCCTAAGCTGTGGCGGTGAGTGCATGCTCCACCCCCAAGGCCAGATGGAGTTGGCAGGAAAGGGAGCAGCCCACCTAGCACTCACTAGAGCAGCAGCAGTGTCCCGGAAGCCTCCCTCAGGCCTCCTAAGCTGTGGCGGTGAGTGCAGGCTCCGCCCCCTAGGCCAGATGGAGTTGGCAGGAAAGGGAGCAGCCCCACCCAGCACTCACTAGAGCAGCAGCAGCAGCAGCTGTGTCCCGGAAGCCTCCCTCAGGCCTCCTAAGCTGTGGCGGTGAGTGCAGGCTCCGCCCCCTAGGCCAGATGGAGTTGGCAGGAAAGGGAGCGGCCCACCCAGCACTCCCTAGAGCAGCAGCAGCAGCAGTGTCCCGGAAGCCTCCCTCAGGCCTCCTAAGCTGTGGCGGTGAGTGCAGGCTCCGCCCCCTAGGCCAGATGGAGTTGGCAGGAAAGGAGCGGCCCACCCAGGACTCACTAGAGCAGCAGCAGCAGTGTCCCGGAAGCCTCCCTCAGGCCTCCTAAGCTGTGGCGGTGAGTGCAGGCTCCGCCCCCTAGGCCAGATAGAGTTGGCAGGAAAGGGAGCAGCCCACCTAGCACTCACTAGAGCAGCAGCAGTGTCCCGGAAGCCTCCCTCAGGCCTCCTAAGCTGTGGCGGTGAGTGCAGGCTCCGCCCCCTAGGCCAGATGGAGTTGGCAGGAAAGGGAGCGGCCCACCCAGCACTCACTAGAGCAGCAGTGGCAGCAGTGTCCCGGAAGCCTCCCTCAGGCCTCCTAAGCTGTGGCGGTGAGTGCAGGCTCCACCCCCTAGGCCAGATGGAGTTGGCAGGAAAGGGAGCAGCCCACCTAGCACTCACTAGAGCAGCAGCAGTGTCCCGGAAGCCTCCCTCAGGCCTCCTAAACTGTGGCGGTGAGTGCAGGCTCCGCCCCCTAGGCCAGATGGAGTTGGCCGGAAAGGGAGCGGCCCACCCAGCACTCACTAGAGCAGCAGTGGCAGCAGTGTCCCGGAAGCCTCCCTCAGGCCTCCTAAGCTGTGGCGGTGAGTGCAGGCTCCACCCCCTAGGCCAGATGGAGTTGGCAGGAAAGGGAGCAGCCCACCTAGCACTCACTAGAGCAGCAGCAGTGTCCCGGAAGCCTCCCTCAGGCCTCCTAAACTGTGGCGGTGAGTGCAGGCTCCGCCCCCTAGGCCAGATGGAGTTGGCAGGAAAGGGAGCGGCCCACCCAGCACTCACTAGAGCAGCAGCAGTGTCCCGGAAGCCTCCCTCAGGCCTCCTAAGCTGTGGCGGTGAGTGCAGGCTCCGCCCCCTAGGCCAGATGGAGTTGGCAGGAAAGGGAGGAGCCCACCTAGCACTCACTAGAGCAGCAGCAGTGTCCCGGAAGCCTCCCTCAGGCCTCCTAAGCTGTGGCGGTGAGTGCAGGCTCCGCCCCCTAGGCCAGATGGAGTTGGCAGGAAAGGGAGCAGCCCACCCAGCACTCACTAGAGCAGCAGCAGCAGCAGCAGTGTCCCGGAAGCCTCCCTCAGGCCTCCTAAGCTGTGGCGGTGAGTGCAGGCTCCGCCCCCTTGGCCAGATGGAGTTGGCAGGAAAGGGAGCAGCCCACCCAGCACTCACTAGAGCAGCAGCAGCAGCAGCAGTGTCCCGGAAGCCTCCCTCAGGCCTCCTAAGCTGTGGCGGTGAGTGCAGACTCCGCCCCCTAGGCCAGATGGAGTTGGCAGGAAAGGGAGCGGCCCACCCAGCACTCACTAGAGCAGCAGCAGCAGCAGTGTCCCGGAAGCCTCCCTCAGGCCTCCTAAGCTGTGGCGGTGAGTGCAGGCTCCGCCCCCTAGGCCAGATAGAGTTGGCAGGAAAGGGAGCAGCCCACCTAGCACTCACTAGAGCAGCAGCAGTGTCCCGGAAGCCTCCCTCAGGCCTCCTAAGCTGTGGCGGTGAGTGCAGGCTCCGCCCCCTAGGCCAGATGGAGTTGGCAGGAAAGGGAGCGGCCCACCCAGCACTCACTAGAGCAGCAGCAGCAGTGTCCCGGAAGCCTCCTCAGGCCTCTTAAGCTGTGGCGGTGAGTGCATGCTCCACCCCCTAGGCCAGATGGAGTTGGCAGGAAAGGGAGCGGCCCACCCAGCACTCCCTAGAGCAGCAGCAGCAGCAAGGTCCCGGAAGCCTCCCTCAGGCCTCCTAAGCTGTGGCGGTGAGTGGAGGCTCCGCCCCCTAGGCCAGATGGAGTTGGCAGGAAAGGGAGCGGCCCACCCAGGACTCACTAGAGCAGCAGCAGCAGTGTCCCGGAAGCCTCCCTCAGGCCTCCTAAGCTGTGGCGGTGAGTGCAGGCTCCGCCCCCTAGGCCAGATGGAGTTGGCAGGAAAGGGAGCAGCCCACCTAGCACTCACTAGAGCAGCAGCAGTGTCCCGGAAGCCTCCCTCAGGCCTCCTAAGCTGTGGCGGTGAGTGCATGCTCCACCCCCAAGGCCAGATGGAGTTGGCAGGAAAGGGAGCAGCCCACCTAGCACTCACTAGAGCAGCAGCAGTGTCCCGGAAGCCTCCCTCAGGCCTCCTAAGCTGTGGCGGTGAGTGCAGGCTCCGCCCCCTAGGCCAGATGGAGTTGGCAGGAAAGGGAGCAGCCCACCCAGCACTCACTAGAGCAGCAGCAGCAGCTGTGTCCCGGAAGCCTCCCTCAGGCCTCCTAAGCTGTGGCGGTGAGTGCAGGCTCCGCCCCCTAGGCCAGATGGAGTTGGCAGGAAAGGGAGCGGCCCACCCAGCACTCCCTAGAGCAGCAGCAGCAGCAGTGTCCCGGAAGCCTCCCTCAGGCCTCCTAAGCTGTGGCGGTGAGTGCAGGCTCCGCCCCCTAGGCCAGATGGAGTTGGCAGGAAAGGGAGCGGCCCACCCAGGACTCACTAGAGCAGCAGCAGCAGTGTCCCGGAAGCCTCCCTCAGGCCTCCTAAGCTGTGGCGGTGAGTGCAGGCTCCGCCCCCTAGGCCAGATGGAGTTGGCAGGAAAGGGAGCAGCCCACCCAGCACTCACTAGAGCAGCAGCAGTGTCCCGGAAGCCTCCCTCAGGCCTCCTAAGCTGTGGCGGTGAGTGCAGGCTCCGCCCCCTAGGCCAGATGGAGTTGGCAGGAAAGGGAGCGGCCCACCCAGCACTCACTAGAGCAGCAGCAGTGTCTCGGAAGCCTCCCTCAGGCCTCCTAAGCTGTGGCGGTGAGTGCAGGCTCCGCCCCCTAGGCCAGATGGAGTTGGCAGGAAAGGGAGCAGCCCACCCAGCACTCCCTAGAGCAGCAGCAGCATTAGTGTCCCGGAAGCCTCCCTTAGGCCTCTTAGGCTGTGGCAGTGAGTGCAGGCTCCGCCCCCTAGGCCAGATGGAGTTGGCAGGAAAGGGAGCGGCCCACCCAGCACTCACTAGAGCAGCAGCAGTGTCCCGGAAGCCTCCCTCAGGCCTCCTAAGCTGTGGCGGTGAGTGCAGGCTCCGCCCCCTAGGCCAGATGGAGTTGGCAGGAAAGGGAGCGGCCCACCCAGCACTCACTAGAGCAGCAGCAGTGTCCCGGAAGCCTCCCTCAGGCCTCCTAAGCTGTGGCGGTGAGTGCAGGCTCCGCCCCCTAGGCCAGATGGAGTTGGCCGGAAAGGGAGCGGCCCACCCAGCACTCACTAGAGCAGCAGCAGCAGCAGTGTCCCGGAAGCCTCCCTCAGGCCTCCTAAGCTGTGGCGGTGAGTGCAGGCTCCGCCCCCTAGGCCAGATGGAGTTGGCCGGAAAGGGAGCGGCCCACCCAGCACTCACTAGAGCAGCAGCAGTGTCCCGGAAGCCTCCCTCAGGCCTCCTAAGCTGTGGCGGTGAGTGCAGGCTCCGCCCCCTAGGCCAGATGGAGTTGGCAGGAAAGGGAGCGGCCCACCCAGCACTCACTAGAGCAGCAGCAGCAGCAGTGTCCCGGAAGCCTCCCTCAGGCCTCCTAAGCTGTGGCGGTGAGTGCAGGCTCCGCCCCCTAGGCCAGATGGAGTTGGCAGGAAAGGGAGCGGCCCACCTAGCACTCACTAGAGCAGCAGCAGTGTCCCGGAAGCCTCCCTCAGGCCTCCTAAGCTGTGGCGGTGAGTGCAGGCTCCGCCCCCTTGGCCAGATGGAGTTGGCAGGAAAGGGAGCGGCCCACCCAGCACTCACTAGAGCAGCAGCAGTGTCCCGGAAGCCTCCCTCAGGCCTCTTAACCTGTAGCAGTCAGTGCAGGCTCCGCCCCATAGGCCAGATGGAGTTGGCCGGAAAGGGAGCGGCCCACCCAGCACTCACTAGAGCAGCAGCAGTGTCCCGGAAGCCTCCATCAGGCCTCCTAAGCTGTGGCGGTGAGTGCAGGCTCCGCCCCCTAGGCCAGATGGAGTTGGCAGGAAAGGGAGCAGCCCACCCAGCACTCACTAGAGCAGCAGCAGTGTCCCGGAAGCCTCCCTCAGGCCTCCTAAGCTGTGGCAGTGAGTGCAGGCTCCGCCCCCTAGGCCAGATGGAGTTGGCAGGAAAGGGAGCAGCCCACCCAGCACTCACTAGAGCAGCAGCAGTGTCCCGGAAGCCTCCATCAGGCCTCCTAAGCTGTGGCGGTGAGTGCAGGCTCCGCCCCCTAGGCCAGATGGAGTTGGCCGGAAAGGGAGCGGCCCACCCAGCACTCACTAGAGCAGCAGCAGCAGTGTCCCGGAAGCCTCCCTCAGGCCTCTTAAGCTGTGGCTGTGAGTGCAGGCTCCGCCCCCTAGGCCAGATGGAGTTGGCAGGAAAGGGAGCGGCCCACCCAGCACTCACTAGAGCAGCAGCAGCAGCAGCAGTGTCCTGGAAGCCTCCCTCAGGCCTCTTAAGCTGTGGCGGTGAGTGCAGACTCCGCCCCCTAGGCCAGATGGAGTTGGCAGGAAAGGGAGCGGCCCACCCAGCACTCACTAGAGCAGCAGCAGCAGCAGTGTCCCGGAAGCCTCCCTCAGGCCTCCTAAGCTGTGGCAGTGAGTGCAGGCACCGCCCCCCAGGCCAGATGGAGTTGGCAGGAAAGGGAGCGGCCCACCTAGCACTCACTAGAGCAGCAGCAGTGTCCCGGAAGCCTCCCTCAGGCCTCCTAAGCTGTGGCGGTGAGTGCAGGCTCCGCCCCCTAGGCCAGATGGAGTTGGCAGGAAAGGGAGCGGCCCACCCAGCACTCACTAGAGCAGCAGCAGCAGCAGCAGTGTCCCGGAAGCCTCCCTCAGGCCTCTTAAGCTGTGGCAGTGAGTGCAGGCACCGCCCCCTAGGCCAGATGGAGTTGGCAGGAAAGGGAGCAGCCCACCCAGCACTCACTAGAGCAGCAGCAGTGTCCCGGAAGCCTCCCTCAGGCCTCCTAAGCTGTGGCAGTGAGTGCAGGCTCCGCCCCCTAGGCCAGATGGAGTTGGCAGGAAAGGGAGCAGCCCACCCAGCACTCACTAGAGCAGCAGCAGTGTCCCGGAAGCCTCCATCAGGCCTCCTAAGCTGTGGCGGTGAGTGCAGGCTCCGCCCCCTAGGCCAGATGGAGTTGGCAGGAAAGGGAGCGGCCCACCCAGCACTCACTAGAGCAGCAGCAGCAGCAGCAGTGTCCTGGAAGCCTCCCTCAGGCCTCTTAAGCTGTGGCAGTGAGTGCAGGCTCCGCCCCCTAGGCCAGATGGAGTTGGCAGGAAAGGGAGCAGCCCACCCAGCACTCACTAGAGCAGCAGCAGCAGCAGCAGTGTCCCGGAAGCCTCCCTCAGGCCTCCTAAGCTGTGGCAGTGAGTGCAGACTCCGCCCCCTAGGCCAGATGGAGTTGGCAGGAAAGGGAGCGGCCCACCCAGCACTCACTAGAGCAGCAGCAGCAGCAGCAGTGTCCTGGAAGCCTCCCTCAGGCCTCTTAAGCTGTGGCAGTGAGTGCAGGCTCCGCCCCCTAGGCCAGATGGAGTTGGCAGGAAAGGGAGCAGCCCACCCAGCACTCACTAGAGCAGCAGCAGCAGCAGCAGTGTCCCGGAAGCCTCCCTCAGGCCTCCTAAGCTGTGGCAGTGAGTGCAGACTCCGCCCCCTAGGCCAGATGGAGTTGGCAGGAAAGGGAGCGGCCCACCCAGCACTCACTAGAGCAGCAGCAGCAGCAGCAGTGTCCTGGAAGCCTCCCTCAGGCCTCTTAAGCTGTGGCAGTGAGTGCAGGCTCCGCCCCCTAGGCCAGATGGAGTTGGCAGGAAAGGGAGCAGCCCACCCAGCACTCACTAGAGCAGCAGCAGCAGCAGCAGTGTCCCGGAAGCCTCCCTCAGGCCTCCTAAGCTGTGGCAGTGAGTGCAGACTCCGCCCCCTAGGCCAGATGGAGTTGGCCGGAAAGGGAACGGCCCACCCAGCACTCACTAGAGCAGCAGCAGTGTCCCGGAAGCCTCCCTCAGGCCTTCTAAGCTGTGGCAGTGAGTGCAGGCACCGCCCCCCAGGCCAGATGGAGTTGGCAGGAAAGGGAGCGGCCCACCTAGCACTCACTAGAGCAGCAGCAGCAGCAGCAGTGTCCCGGAAGCCTCCCTCAGGCCTCCTAAGCTGTGGCGGTGAGTGCAGGCTCCGCCCCCTAGGCCAGATGGAGTTGGCAGGAAAGGGAGCGGCCCACCCAGCACTCACTAGAGCAGCAGCAGCAGCAGCAGTGTCCCGGAAGCCTCCCTCAGGCCTCCTAAGCTGTGGCGGTGAGTGCAGGCTCCGCCCCCTTGGCCAGATGGAGTTGGCAGGAAAGGGAGCAGCCCACCCAGCACTCACTAGAGCAGCAGTGGCAGCAGTGTCCCGGAAGCCTCCCTCAGGCCTCCTAAGCTGTGGCGGTGAGTGCAGGCTCCGCCCCCTAGGCCAGATGGAGTTGGCAGGAAAGGGAGCGGCCCACCCAGCACTCACTAGAGCAGCAGCAGCAGTGTCCCGGAAGCCTCCCTCAGGCCTCTTAAGCTGTGGCGGTGAGTGCATGCTCCACCCCCTAGGCCAGATGGAGTTGGCAGGAAAGGGAGCGGCCCACCCAGCACTCCCTAGAGCAGCAGCAGCAGCAAGGTCCCGGAAGCCTCCCTCAGGCCTCCTAAGCTGTGGCGGTGAGTGCAGGCTCCGCCCCCTAGGCCAGATGGAGTTGGCAGGAAAGGGAGCGGCCCACCCAGCACCCACTAGAGCAGCAGCAGCAGCAGCAGTGTCCCGGAAGCCTCCCTCAGGCCTCCTAAGCTGTAGCGGTGAGTGCAGGCTCCGCCCCCTAGGCCAGATGGAGTTGGCAGGAAAGGGAGCGGCCCACCCAGGACTCACTAGAGCAGCAGCAGCAGTGTCCCGGAAGCCTCCCTCAGGCCTCCTAAGCTGTGGCGGTGAGTGCAGGCTCCGCCCCCTAGGCCAGATGGAGTTGGCAGGAAAGGGAGCAGCCCACCTAGCACTCACTAGAGCAGCAGCAGTGTCCCGGAAGCCTCCCACAGGCCTCCTAAGCTGTGGCGGTGAGTGCATGCTCCACCCCCAAGGCCAGATGGAGTTGGCAGGAAAGGGAGCAGCCCACCTAGCACTCACTAGAGCAGCAGCAGTGTCCCGGAAGCCTCCCTCAGGCCTCCTAAGCTGTGGCAGTGAGTGCAGGCTCCGCCCCCTAGGCCAGATGGAGTTGGCAGGAAAGGGAGCAGCCCACCCAGCACTCACTAGAGCAGCAGCAGCAGCAGCTGTGTCCCGGAAGCCTCCCTCAGGCCTCCTAAGCTGTGGCGGTGAGTGCAGGCTCCGCCCCCTAGGCCAGATGGAGTTGGCAGGAAAGGGAGCGGCCCACCCAGCACTCCCTAGAGCAGCAGCAGCAGCTGTGTCCCGGAAGCCTCCCTCAGGCCTCCTAAGCTGTGGCGGTGAGTGCAGGCTCCGCCCCCTAGGCCAGATGGAGTTGGCAGGAAAGGGAGCGGCCCACCCAGGACTCACTAGAGCAGCAGCAGCAGTGTCCCGGAAGCCTCCCTCAGGCCTCCTAAGCTGTGGCGGTGAGTGCAGGCTCCGCCCCCTAGGCCAGATGGAGTTGGCAGGAAAGGGAGCAGCCCACCCAGCACTCACTAGAGCAGCAGCAGTGTCCCGGAAGCCTCCCTCAGGCCTCCTAAGCTGTGGCGGTGAGTGCAGGCTCCGCCCCCTAGGCCAGATGGAGTTGGCAGGAAAGGGAGCGGCCCACCCAGCACTCACTAGAGCAGCAGCAGTGTCCCGGAAGCCTCCCTCAGGCCTCCTAAGCTGTGGCGGTGAGTGCAGGCTCCGCCCCCTAGGCCAGATGGAGTTGGCAGGAAAGGGAGCAGCCCACCCAGCACTCCCTAGAGCAGCAGCAGCATTAGTGTCCCGGAAGCCTCCCTTAGGCCTCTTAGGCTGTGGCAGTGAGTGCAGGCTCCGCCCCCTAGGCCAGATGGAGTTGGCAGGAAAGGGAGCGGCCCACCCAGCACTCCCTAGAGCAGCAGCAGTGTCCCGGAAGCCTCCCTCAGGCCTCCTAAGCTGTGGCGGTGAGTGCAGGCTCCGCCCCCTAGGCCAGATGGAGTTGGCAGGAAAGGGAGCGGCCCACCCAGCACTCCCTAGAGCAGCAGCAGTGTCCTGGAAGCCTCCCTCAGGCCTCCTAAGCTGTGGCGGTGAGTGCAGGCTCCGCCCCCTAGGCCAGATGGAGTTGGCAGGAAAGGGAGCGGCCCACCCAGCACTCCCTAGAGCAGCAGCAATGTCCCAGAAGCCTCCCTCAGGCCTCTTCAGCTGTGGCGGTGAGTGCAGGCTCCGCCCCCTAGGCCAGATGGAGTTGGCAGGAAAGGGAGCAGCCCACCCAGCACTCACTAGAGCAGCAGCAGCAGCAGCAGTGTCCCGGAAGCCTCCCTCAGGCCTCTTAACCTGTAGCAGTCAGTGCAGGCTCCGCTCCCTAGGCCAGATGGAGTTGGCCGGAAAGGGAGCGGCCCACCCAGCACTCACTAGAGCAGAAGCAGCAGCAGTGTCCTGGAAGCCTCCCTCAGGCCTCTTAAGCTGTGGCGGTGAGTGCAGGCTCCGCCCCCTAGGCCAGATGGAGTTGGCAGGAAAGGGAGCGGCCCACCCAGCACTCACTAGAGCAGCAGCAGTGTCCCGGAAGCCTCCCTCAGGCCTCTTCAGCTGTGGCGGTGAGTACAGGCTCCGCCCCCTAGGCAAGATGGAGTTGGCAGGAAAGGGAGCGGCCCACCCAGCACTCACTAGAGCAGCAGCAGCAGCAGTGTCCCGGAAGCCTCCCTGAGGCCTCTTAAGCTGTGGCGGTGAGTGCAGGCTCCGCCCCCTAGGCCAGATGGAGTTGGCAGGAAAGGGAGCGGCCCACCCAGCACTCCCTAGAGCAGCAGCAATGTCCCAGAAGCCTCCCTCAGGCCTCTTCAGCTGTGGCGGTGAGTGCAGGCTCCGCCCCCTAGGCAAGATGGAGTTGGCAGGAAAGGGAGCGGCCCACCCAGCACTCCCTAGAGCAGCAGCAGCAGCAGCAGTGTCCCGGAAGCCTCCCTCAGGCCTCCTAAGCTGTGGTGGTGAGTGCAGGCTCCGCTCCCTAGGCAAGATGGAGTTGGCAGGAAAGGGAGCAGCCCACCCAGCACTCACTAGAGCAGCAGCAGCAGCAGTGTCCCGGAAGCCTCCCTCAGGCCTCTTAAGCTGTGGCTGTGAGTGCAGGCTCCGCCCCCTAGGCCAGATGGAGTTGGCAGGAAAGGGAGCGGCCCACCCAGCACTCCCTAGAGCAGCAGCAGCAGCAGTGTCCCGGAAGCCTCCCTCAGGCCTCCTAAGCTGTGGCGGTGAGTGCAGGCTCCGCCCCCCAGGCCAGATGGAGTTGGCAGGAAAGGGAGCGGCCCACCCAGCACTCACTAGAGCAGCAGCAGCAGCAGCAGTGTCCCGGAAGCCTCCCTCAGGCCTCTTAAGCTGTGGCAGTGAGTGCAGGCTCCGCCCCCTAGGCCAGATGGAGTTGGCCGGAAAGGGAGCGGCCCACCCAGCACTCACTAGAGCAGCAGCAGTGTCCCCGAAGCCTCCCTCAGGCCTCTTAAGCTGTGGCGGTGAGTGCAGGCTCCGCCCCCTAGGCCAGATGGAGTTGGCAGGAAAGGGAGCAGCCCACCCAGCACTCACTAGAGCAGCAGCAGCAGTGTCCCGGAAGCCTCCCTCAGGCCTCTTAAGCTGTGGCGGTGAGTGCAGGCTCCGCCCCCTTGGCCAGATGGAGTTGGCAGGAAAGGGAGCAGCCCACCTAGCACTCACTAGAGCAGCAGCAGTGTCCCGGAAGCCTCCCTCAGGCCTCCTAAGCTGTGGCAGTCAGTGCAGGCTCCGCCCCCTTGGCCAGATGGAGTTGGCAGGAAAGGGAGCGGCCCACCCAGCACTCACTAGAGCAGGAGCAGCAGCAGTGTCCCGGAAGCCTCCCTTAGGCCTCTTAAGCTGTGGCGGTGACTGCAGGCTCCGCCCCCTTGGCCAGATGGAGTTGGCCGGAAAGGGAGCGGCCCACCCAGCACTCACTAGAGCAGCAGCAGCAGTGTCCCGGAAGCCTCCCTCAGGCCTCTTAAGCTGTGGCGGTGAGTGCAGGCTCCGCCCCCTAGGCCAGATGGAGTTGGCAGGAAAGGGAGCAGCCCACCCAGCACTCACTAGAGCAGCAGCAGTGTCCTGGAAGCCTCCCTCAGGCCTCCTAAGCTGTGGCAGTGAGTGCAGGCTCCGCCCCCTTGGCCAGATGGAGTTGGCAGGAAAGGGAGCGGCCCACCCAGCACTCACTAGAGCAGCAGCAGCAGCAGCGTCCTGTAAGCCTCCCTCAGGCCTCCTAAGCTGTGGCAGTGAGTGCAGGCACCGCCCCCCAGGCCAGATGGAGTTGGCAGGAAAGGGAGCAGCCCACCCAGCACTCACTAGAGCAGCAGCAGCAGCAGCAGTGTCCCGGAAGCCTCCCTCAGGCCTCCTAAGCTGTGGCGGTGACTGCAGGCTCCGCCCCCTAGGCCAGATGGAGTTGGCAGGAAAGGGAACGGCCCACCCAGCACTCCCTAGAGCAGCAGCAGCAGCTGTGTCCCGGAAGCCTCCCTCAGGCCTCTTAACCTGTAGCAGTCAGTGCAGGCTCCGCCCCCTAGGCCAGATGGAGTTGGCAGGAAAGGGAGCGGCCCACCCAGCACTCACTAGAGCAGCAGCAGCAGCAGCGTCCTGGAAGCCTCCCTCAGGCCTCCTAAGCTGTGGCGGTGACTGCAGGCTCCGCCCCCTAGGCCAGATGGAGTTGGCAGGAAAGGGAACGGCCCACCCAGCACTCACTAGAGCAGCAGCAGCAGCAGTGTCCCGGAAGCCTCCCTCAGGCCTCTTAACCTGTAGCAGTCAGTGCAGGCTCCGCTCCCTAGGCCAGATGGAGTTGGCCGGAAAGGGAGCGGCCCACCCAGCACTCACTAGAGCAGAAGCAGCAGCAGTGTCCTGGAAGCCTCCCTCAGGCCTCTTAACCTGTAGCAGTCAGTGCAGGCTCCGCTCCCTAGGCCAGATGGAGTTGGCCGGAAAGGGAGCGGCCCACCCAGCACTCACTAGAGCAGCAGTGGCAGTGTCCCGGAAGCCTCCCTCAGGCCTCTTAAGCTGTGGCGGTGAGTGCAGGCTCCGCCCCCTAGGCCAGATGGAGTTGGCAGGAAAGGGAGCGGCCCACCCAGCACTCACTAGAGCAGCAGTGGCAGTGTCCCGGAAGCCTCCCTCAGGCCTCTTAAGCTGTGGCGGTGAGTGCAGGCTCCGCCCCCTAGGCCAGATGGAGTTGGCAGGAAAGGGAGCGGCCCACCCAGCACTCACTAGAGCAGCAGCAGCAGCAGTGTCCCGGAAGCCTCCCTCAGGCCTCTTAAGCTGTGGCGGTGAGTGCAGGCTCCGCCCCCTAGGCCAGATGGAGTTGGCAGGAAAGGGAGCGGCCCACCCAGCACTCACTAGAGCAGCAGCAGCAGCAGTGTCCCGGAAGCCTCCCTCAGGCCTCCTAAGCTGTGGCGGTGAGTGCAGGCTCCGCCCCCTAGGCCAGATGGAGTTCCAGGAAAGGGAGCGGCCCACCCAGCACTCACTAGAGCAGCAGCAGCAGCAGTGTCCCGGAAGCCTCCCTCAGGCCTCTTAAGCTGTGGCGGTGAGTGCAGGCTCCGCCCCCCAGGCCAGATGGAGTTCCAGGAAAGGGAGCGGCCCACCCAGCACTCACTAGAGCAGCAGAAGCAGCAGCAGTGTCCCGGAAGCCTCCCTCAGGCCTCCTAAGCTGTGGCAGTGAGTGCAGGCTCCGCCCCCTAGGCCAGATGGAGTTGGCAGGAAAGGGAGCGGCCCACCCAGCACTCACTAGAGCAGCAGAAGCAGCAGCAGTGTCCCGGAAGCCTCCCTCAGGCCTCCTAAGCTGTGGCAGTGAGTGCAGGCTCCGCCCCCTAGGCCAGATGGAGTTGGCAGGAAAGGGAGCAGCCCACCCAGCACTCACTAGAGCAGCAGAAGCAGCAGCAGTGTCCCGGAAGCCTCCCTCAGGCCTCCTAAGCTGTGGCAGTGAGTGCAGGCTCCGCCCCCTAGGCCAGATGGAGTTGGCAGGAAAGGGAGCGGCCCACCCAGCACTCACTAGAGCAGCAGAAGCAGCAGCAGTGTCCCGGAAGCCTCCCGCAGGCCTCTTAACCTGTAGCAGTCAGTGCAGGCTCCGCCCCCTAGGCCAGATGGAGTTGGCAGGAAAGGGAGCAGCCCACCCAGCACTCACTAGAGCAGCAGCAGCAGCAGCAGTGTCCTGGAAGCCTCCCTCAGGCCTCTTAAGGTGTGGCGGTGAGTGCAGGCTCCGCCCCCTAGGCCAGATGGAGTTGGCAGGAAAGGGAGCGGCCCACCCAGCACTCACTAGAGCAGCAGCAGCAGCAGCAGTGTCCTGGAAGCCTCCCTCAGGCCTCTTAAGGTGTGGCGGTGAGTGCAGGCTCCGCCCCCTAGGCCAGATGGAGTTGGCAGGAAAGGGAGCGGCCCACCCAGCACTCACTAGAGCAGCAGCAGTGTCCCGGAAGCCTCCCTCAGGCCTCCTAAGCTGTGGCGGTGAGTGCAGGCTCCGCCCCCTAGGCAAGATGGAGTTGGCAGGAAAGGGAGCGGCCCACCCAGCACTCACTAGAGCAGCAGCAGCAGCAGCAGTGTCCCGGAAGCCTCCCGCAGGCCTCTTAACCTGTAGCAGTCAGTGCAGGCTCCGCCCCCTAGGCCAGATGGAGTTGGCAGGAAAGGGAGCGGCCCACCCAGCACTCACTAGAGCAGCAGCAGCAGTGTCCCGGAAGCCTCCCTCAGGCCTCTTAAGCTGTGGCGGTAAGTGCAGGCTCCGCCCCCTAGGCCAGATGGAGTTGGCAGGAAAGGGAGCGGCCCACCCAACACTCCCTAGAGCAGCAGCAGCAGCAGCAGTGTCCCGGAAGCCTCCCTCAGGCCTCCTAAGCTGTGGCAGTGAGTGCAGGCTCCGCCCCCTAGGCCAGATGGAGTTGGCAGGAAAGGGAGCAGCCCACCCAGCACTCCCTAGAGCAGCAGCAGCAGCAGCAGTGTCCCGGAAGCCTCCCTCAGGCCTCCTAAGCTGTGGCGGTGAGTGCAGGCTCCGCCCCCTAGGCCAGATGGAGTTCCAGGAAAGGGAGCGGCCCACCCAGCACTCCCTAGAGCAGCAGCAGCAGCAGCAGTGTCCCGGAAGCCTCCCTCAGGCCTCCTAAGCTGTGGCAGTGAGTGCAGGCTCCGCCCCCTAGGCCAGATGGAGTTGGCAGGAAAGGGAGCGGCCCACCCAGCACTCCCTAGAGCAGCAGCAGCAGCAGCAGTGTCCCGGAAGCCTCCCTCAGGCCTCCTAAGCTGTGGCGGTGAGTGCAGGCTCCGCCCCCTAGGCCAGATGGAGTTGGCAGGAAAGGGAGCGGCCCACCCAGCACTCACTAGAGCAGCAGCAGTGTCCCGGAAGCCTCCCTCAGGCCTCTTAAGCTGTGGCGGTGAGTGCAGGCTCCGCCCCCTAGGCCAGATGGAGTTCCAGGAAAGGGAGCGGCCCACCCAGCACTCACTAGAGCAGCAGCAGTGTCCCGGAAGCCTCCCTCAGGCCTCTTAAGCTGTGGCGGTGAGTGCAGGCTCCGCCCCCTAGGCCAGATGGAGTTCCAGGAAAGGGAGCAGCCCACCCAGCACTCCCTAGAGCAGCAGCAGTGTCCCGGAAGCCTCCCTCAGGCCTCTTAAGCTGTGGCGGTGAGTGCAGGCTCCGCCCCCTAGGCCAGATGGAGTTGGCAGGAAAGGGAGCGGCCCACCCAGCACTCCCTAGAGCAGCAGCAGCAGCAGCAGTGTCCCGGAAGCCTCCCTCAGGCCTCCTAAGCTGTGGCAGTGAGTGCAGGCTCCGCCCCCTAGGCCAGATGGAGTTGGCAGGAAAGGGAGCAGCCCACCCAGCACTCCCTAGAGCAGCAGCAGCAGCAGTGTCCCGGAAGCCTCCCTCAGGCCTCTTAAGGTGTGGCGGTGAGTGCAGGCTCCGCCCCCTAGGCCAGATGGAGTTCCAGGAAAGGGAGCGGCCCACCCAGCACTCCCTAGAGCAGCAGCAGCAGCAGCAGTGTCCCGGAAGCCTCCCTCAGGCCTCTTAAGCTGTGGCAGTGAGTGCAGGCTCCGCCCCCTAGGCCAGATGGAGTTGGCAGGAAAGGGAGCAGCCCACCCTGTTACCAAAAAAGAAGCAATGCAGCAGCAAGTGGCAGCTTTGTCAGCTGCAGGTGGCTGGAAAGCCAGACAGGATGTTGATGTTTGTGACTGTTACCATGGCAAGAAAGGGGCAGTCCATTCTCCGTACTGAGCACCGGATGTTAGCTCAGTGTGTGTCATCTGACCTGTACAGGATGTACATGGGTTGAGTTAGCCTCTCTGTTGTTGTTGTAAAGAGTGCAGACATGTTTATCTGTATGGCTGCTAAGGACAGGAATAAAAGCATGTAGATACATTTCTGTCTGCGTCTGTTTCCCCTCCCTGGGGATAGCAGGGAGGAGAGAGAAGCAGTGGTGTGTTTTTCTCATGTCTGGGAAAAATTGCTGATTACAGACCTCGCCTGTTTTCCTGCCGGGAGTCGCAGGAGGGAGGTCAGTAAAGAATTCAGCCGGTGCCTGGATAATGGCACATTCCTCTGAACGAGGCAGAATTCCAACACTAGAGCAGCAGCAGCAGCAGTGTCCCGGAAGCCTCCCTCAGGCCTCTTAAGCTGTGGCGGTGAGTGCATGCTCCGCCCCCTATGCCAGATGGAGTTGGCAGGAAAGGGAGCGGCCCACCCAGCACTCACTAGAGCAGCAGCAGCAGCAGCAGTGTCCCGGAAGCCTCCCTCAGGCCTCTTAAGCTGTGGCGGTGAGTGCAGGCTCCGCCCCCTAGGCCAGATGGAGTTCCAGGAAAGGGAGCGGCCCACCCAGCACTCACTAGAGCAGCAGCAGTGTCCCGGAAGCCTCCCTCAGGCCTCTTAAGCTGTGGCGGTGAGTGCAGGCTCCGCCCCCTAGGCCAGATGGAGTTCCAGGAAAGGGAGCAGCCCACCCAGCACTCCCTAGAGCAGCAGAAGTGTCCCGGAAGCCTCCCTCAGGCCTCTTAAGCTGTGGCGGTGAGTGCAGGCTCCGCCCCCTAGGCCAGATGGAGTTGGCAGGAAAGGGAGCGGCCCACCCAGCACTCCCTAGAGCAGCAGCAGCAGCAGCAGTGTCCCGGAAGCCTCCCTCAGGCCTCCTAAGCTGTGGCAGTGAGTGCAGGCTCCGCCCCCTAGGCCAGATGGAGTTGGCAGGAAAGGGAGCAGCCCACCCAGCACTCCCTAGAGCAGCAGCAGCAGCAGTGTCCCGGAAGCCTCCCTCAGGCCTCTTAAGGTGTGGCGGTGAGTGCAGGCTCCGCCCCCTAGGCCAGATGGAGTTCCAGGAAAGGGAGCGGCCCACCCAGCACTCCCTAGAGCAGCAGCAGCAGCAGCAGTGTCCCGGAAGCCTCCCTCAGGCCTCCTAAGCTGTGGCAGTGAGTGCAGGCTCCGCCCCCTAGGCCAGATGGAGTTGGCAGGAAAGGGAGCGGCCCACCCAGCACTCACTAGAGCAGCAGCAGTGTCCCGGAAGCCTCCCTCAGGCCTCTTAAGGTGTGGCGGTGAGTGCAGGCTCCGCCCCCTAGGCCAGATGGAGTTCCAGGAAAGGGAGCGGCCCACCCAGCACTCCCTAGAGCAGCAGCAGCAGCAGCAGTGTCCCGGAAGCCTCCCTCAGGCCTCTTAAGCTGTGGCAGTGAGTGCAGGCTCCGCCCCCTAGGCCAGATGGAGTTGGCAGGAAAGGGAGCAGCCCACCCTGTTACCAAAAAAGAAGCAATGCAGCAGCAAGTGGCAGCTTTGTCAGCTGCAGGTGGCTGGAAAGCCAGACAGGATGTTGATGTTTGTGACTGTTACCATGGCAAGAAAGGGGCAGTCCATTCTCCGTACTGAGCACCGGATGTTAGCTCAGTGTGTGTCATCTGACCTGTACAGGATGTACATGGGTTGAGTTAGCCTCTCTGTTGTTGTTGTAAAGAGTGCAGACATGTTTATCTGTATGGCTGCTAAGGACAGGAATAAAAGCATGTAGATACATTTCTGTCTGCGTCTGTTTCCCCTCCCTGGGGATAGCAGGGAGGAGAGAGAAGCAGTGGTGTGTTTTTCTCACGTCTGGGAAAAATTGCTGATTACAGACCTCGCCTGTTTTCCTGCCGGGAGTCGCAGGAGGGAGGTCAGTAAAGAATTCAGCCGGTGCCTGGATAATGGCACATTCCTCTGAACGAGGCAGAATTCCAACACTAGAGCAGCAGCAGCAGCAGTGTCCCGGAAGCCTCCCTCAGGCCTCTTAAGCTGTGGCGGTGAGTGCATGCTCCGCCCCCTAGGCCAGATGGAGTTGGCAGGAAAGGGAGCGGCCCACCCAGCACTCACTAGAGCAGCAGCAGCAGCAGCAGTGTCCCGGAAGCCTCCCTCAGGCCTCTTAAGCTGTGGCGGTGAGTGCAGGCTCCGCCCCCTAGGCCAGATGGAGTTCCAGGAAAGGGAGCGGCCCACCCAGCACTCACTAGAGCAGCAGCAGTGTCCCGGAAGCCTCCCTCAGGCCTCTTAAGCTGTGGCGGTGAGTGCAGGCTCCGCCCCCTAGGCCAGATGGAGTTCCAGGAAAGGGAGCAGCCCACCCAGCACTCCCTAGAGCAGCAGCAGTGTCCCGGAAGCCTCCCTCAGGCCTCTTAAGCTGTGGCGGTGAGTGCAGGCTCCGCCCCCTAGGCCAGATGGAGTTCCAGGAAAGGGAGCAGCCCACCCAGCACTCCCTAGAGCAGCAGAAGTGTCCCGGAAGCCTCCCTCAGGCCTCTTAAGCTGTGGCGGTGAGTGCAGGCTCCGCCCCCTAGGCCAGATGGAGTTGGCAGGAAAGGGAGCGGCCCACCCAGCACTCCCTAGAGCAGCAGCAGCAGCAGCAGTGTCCCGGAAGCCTCCCTCAGGCCTCCTAAGCTGTGGCAGTGAGTGCAGGCTCCGCCCCCTAGGCCAGATGGAGTTGGCAGGAAAGGGAGCAGCCCACCCAGCACTCCCTAGAGCAGCAGCAGCAGCAGTGTCCCGGAAGCCTCCCTCAGGCCTCTTAAGGTGTGGCGGTGAGTGCAGGCTCCGCCCCCTAGGCCAGATGGAGTTCCAGGAAAGGGAGCGGCCCACCCAGCACTCCCTAGAGCAGCAGCAGCAGCAGCAGTGTCCCGGAAGCCTCCCTCAGGCCTCTTAAGCTGTGGCAGTGAGTGCAGGCTCCGCCCCCTAGGCCAGATGGAGTTGGCAGGAAAGGGAGCAGCCCACCCTGTTACCAAAAAAGAAGCAATGCAGCAGCAAGTGGCAGCTTTGTCAGCTGCAGGTGGCTGGAAAGCCAGACAGGATGTTGATGTTTGTGACTGTTACCATGGCAAGAAAGGGGCAGTCCATTCTCCGTACTGAGCACCGGATGTTAGCTCAGTGTGTGTCATCTGACCTGTACAGGATGTACATGGGTTGAGTTAGCCTCTCTGTTGTTGTTGTAAAGAGTGCAGACATGTTTATCTGTATGGCTGCTAAGGACAGGAATAAAAGCATGTAGATACATTTCTGTCTGCGTCTGTTTCCCCTCCCTGGGGATAGCAGGGAGGAGAGAGAAGCAGTGGTGTGTTTTTCTCATGTCTGGGAAAAATTGCTGATTACAGACCTCGCCTGTTTTCCTGCCGGGAGTCGCAGGAGGGAGGTCAGTAAAGAATTCAGCCGGTGCCTGGATAATGGCACATTCCTCTGAACGAGGCAGAATTCCAACACTAGAGCAGCAGCAGCAGCAGTGTCCCGGAAGCCTCCCTCAGGCCTCTTAAGCTGTGGCGGTGAGTGCATGCTCCGCCCCCTAGGCCAGATGGAGTTGGCAGGAAAGGGAGCGGCCCACCCAGCACTCACTAGAGCAGCAGCAGCAGCAGCAGTGTCCCGGAAGCCTCCCTCAGGCCTCTTAAGCTGTGGCGGTGAGTGCATGCTCCGCCCCCTATGCCAGATGGAGTTGGCAGGAAAGGGAGCGGCCCACCCAGCACTCACTAGAGCAGCAGCAGCAGCAGCAGTGTCCCGGAAGCCTCCCTCAGGCCTCTTAAGCTGTGGCGGTGAGTGCAGGCTCCGCCCCCTAGGCCAGATGGAGTTCCAGGAAAGGGAGCGGCCCACCCAGCACTCACTAGAGCAGCAGCAGTGTCCCGGAAGCCTCCCTCAGGCCTCTTAAGCTGTGGCGGTGAGTGCAGGCTCCGCCCCCTAGGCCAGATGGAGTTCCAGGAAAGGGAGCAGCCCACCCAGCACTCCCTAGAGCAGCAGAAGTGTCCCGGAAGCCTCCCTCAGGCCTCTTAAGCTGTGGCGGTGAGTGCAGGCTCCGCCCCCTTGGCCAGATGGAGTTGGCAGGAAAGGGAGCGGCCCACCCAGCACTCCCTAGAGCAGCAGCAGCAGCAGCAGTGTCCCGGAAGCCTCCCTCAGGCCTCCTAAGCTGTGGCAGTGAGTGCAGGCTCCGCCCCCTAGGCCAGATGGAGTTGGCAGGAAAGGGAGCAGCCCACCCAGCACTCCCTAGAGCAGCAGCAGCAGCAGTGTCCCGGAAGCCTCCCTCAGGCCTCTTAAGCTGTGGCGGTGAGTGCAGGCTCCGCCCCCTAGGCCAGATGGAGTTGGCAGGAAAGGGAGCGGCCCACCCAGCACTCACTAGAGCAGCAGCAGTGTCCCGGAAGCCTCCCTCAGGCCTCCTAAGCTGTGGCAGTGAGTGCAGGCTCCGCCCCCTAGGCCAGATGGAGTTGGCAGGAAAGGGAGCGGCCCACCCAGCACTCACTAGAGCAGCAGCAGTGTCCCGGAAGCCTCCCTCAGGCCTCTTAAGGTGTGGCGGTGAGTGCAGGCTCCGCCCCCTAGGCCAGATGGAGTTCCAGGAAAGGGAGCGGCCCACCCAGCACTCCCTAGAGCAGCAGCAGCAGCAGCAGTGTCCCGGAAGCCTCCCTCAGGCCTCTTAAGCTGTGGCAGTGAGTGCAGGCTCCGCCCCCTAGGCCAGATGGAGTTGGCAGGAAAGGGAGCAGCCCACCCTGTTACCAAAAAAGAAGCAATGCAGCAGCAAGTGGCAGCTTTGTCAGCTGCAGGTGGCTGGAAAGCCAGACAGGATGTTGATGTTTGTGACTGTTACCATGGCAAGAAAGGGGCAGTCCATTCTCCGTACTGAGCACCGGATGTTAGCTCAGTGTGTGTCATCTGACCAGTACAGGATGTACATGGGTTGAGTTAGCCTCTCTGTTGTTGTTGTAAAGAGTGCAGACATGTTTATCTGTATGGCTGCTAAGGACAGGAATAAAAGCATGTAGATACATTTCTGTCTGCGTCTGTTTCCCCTCCCTGGGGATAGCAGGGAGGAGAGAGAAGCAGTGGTGTGTTTTTCTCACGTCTGGGAAAAATTGCTGATTACAGACCTCGCCTGTTTTCCTGCCGGGAGTCGCAGGAGGGAGGTCAGTAAAGAATTCAGCCGGTGCCTGGATAATGGCACATTCCTCTGAACGAGGCAGAATTCCAACACTAGAGCAGCAGCAGCAGCAGTGTCCCGGAAGCCTCCCTCAGGCCTCTTAAGCTGTGGCGGTGAGTGCATGCTCCGCCCCCTAGGCCAGATGGAGTTGGCAGGAAAGGGAGCGGCCCACCCAGCACTCACTAGAGCAGCAGCAGCAGCAGTGTCCCGGAAGCCTCCCTCAGGCCTCCTAAGCTGTGGCGGTGAGTGCAGGCTCCGCCCCCTAGGCCAGATGGAGTTGGCAGGAAAGGGAGCGGCCCACCCAGCACTCACTAGTGCAGCAGCAGCAGCAGTGTCCCGGAAGCCTCCCTCAGGCCTCTTAGGCTGTGGCATTGAGTGCAGGCTCCGCCCCCTTGGCCAGATGGAGTTGGCAGGAAAGGGAGCGGCCCACCCAGCACTCACTAGAGCATGTCCATTAAAATTTGATTAGTTTAATGTTAAGTAAACGTCCAGTGCGCTTCCAACGCCATAAGTCTTATCTCAGCAGAGAATTTCGTGCAGCGGCTGAAGGAGGCAGGAGAGTCAGTACCTTTTATAAATGAAGAATCCTGGAGCAAGCACTTTGGAACTCAGGGAAAAATTTTATTCACAAAAGCAAAAAAACCCTGGCGATAAATCACACATGCTTTTATTTTTTTATTTTTTTAAAATAATATTTATTAATGTTTCAAAAAAGTTACAAGAATAAAAGAAGCAAAAAAACAAAAAAGAAGCAAAAAATACAAAATACAAAAAAGTAAAAACAATTAAAAACAAATCAACCTTTCCATGTCTTGACTTTCATTTACTTGTTTCCCTGACCTCCTCGCACCTCCCTTTTTTGTATTCTAGTTCAATTAGTTATTTCAGCAAATCCTTTCCACTTTTGCTCTTATCTTAATAATTTATCTCAATATATTATAACTTTACATTCTCACCTGTTAACAAGCCATCTTTAAATACTCCTTTATAACATTACTGCTAAAACCACATAACTTCATTCCAACATCCTTCTAAGATTCCTTTATTTTACAATATTTTTGTAGATAGTCTTTAAATTTCTTCCAGTCTTCTTCTCCCGACTCTTCTCCCAGGTCTCGGATTCTGCCAGTCATCTCAGCCAGTTCCATGTACTCCATCACCTTCATCTGCCATTCTTCCCGGGTGGGTAGATCTTGTGTCTTCCAATACTTTGCGATGAGTATTCTTGCTGCTGTTGTGGCATACATAAAAAAAGTTCTATCCTTCTTTAACACCAATTGGCCGACCATGCCCAGGAGAAAGGCCTCTGGTTTCTTCAGGAAGGTATATTTAAATACCTTTTTCATTTCATTATAGATCATCTCCCAGAAAGCCTTTTTATATATATATATGATATTTATTCACAGTTTAAAAGTTACAAAAAGAAAAAAGAAAATAATACAAAGTACAAAAAAAGAGAATACAACAACAACAGAGAAAAAATAAAATAAAAAATAAAAATACATTCACTTAAAAAAGAAAAAAACAAATTAAACCTTTACATGGCTTTCTTCCTTTACTTATTTCCTTGACCTCCTCACACCTCCTGATTTTGTATTCTAGTTCAAATCGTTTTTTCAGCAAATCCTTCCAACCTTATTTTCATTTAGCCCAACCTTTTTATTCGACCGTCAGTCAGAAAAAAAAAAAAATACAAATACATTTGTCAATACACAGTTAAAACATCCAGAAAGCTTTTAGAGCTTAGCCAACACTAAAAACAGATAGCCCCATATCAATACAGTCAATTATGGTCTTGCGACGCTTAAAGGCTAAAAAAAGAAATTTGGCCACCAAAAAAGGTATAGCTCTAGTGACATTATTCAGCAAGTGTAAAACCTGGTTTTCTCCGGGTAGGAAGCTAAGTTGACATAGGAGTGGGTCTATAAAATTTTGTCTAAGCTCTGCATAAGAAGGCCAAGTCAAGAGAATGTGTTCGGTGGACTCAACCACACCGATAGCACAACGACAGGTTCTCTGGGCGTATGGTACTCCCCTGTACCTTCCCCACAATATCGCAGTCAAGGACATTTAATCTAGCCGCTGTAAGAAGTCTGCGGTATTCCACATAGTGGATTTCTGCAAGGTAGGGGGCTGGTATGGTCCGATAAATCTGGTCCCCTAGGAACATCCCTGGTTTTACCTGGGCTATGTCCTCTTGTCTGGCAATATCACTCAGTCTCCGGGAGATCACCTCTCTAGCTTGATTGTACGTCATAGACTCAAAGTAAAGGTGAGACAATCCACAGGATTGAACCTCGTTAATGACCTCCCTTTCCCATGATGATTGGAAATCATCCCTCAATATCAAGGGGGCAACACCCACTGGTTTAAAACAGAGCTTGAGCCATAGCCAGAGCTTCGTCTTCAAGGCCACGTACCGTAGAGCTTGCCAGCCGACTTCTAATCTCATGACCGCACCCGCTACCGAGGGGGGAATCCTAAGGATGGCTCTAAGGAATCGCGTTTGAATAGAATCCAGTTTCAAAAAATCCCTACGGGAGCCTAAAGAGATGCCCACCAAAAGAAGGGGGAGGATTTTCATTTGGAAGAGTCTCAAAGCTAACTTCACTGATTGAGCCTGATTCTTAGCATATAGAGATCTAATCTGGATGGCTGCTTTAGATGCATTAGTTGTTATATAGTCTCTATGGGCCAGACAAGACCTATTTGACCGTATTACTTGTCCCAGATATTTAAAGCAGTTAACCTGCTCTAGGGGAATCCCGTTCATCGACCATCGATGGAGTCTCGGTCGGGCAGAGAAGACCATGATCTTGGTCTTAGCATAGTTGGGTTGGAGCTCATGCTGAACACAGTATTCCTGTAGAGCTTGCAACATTCTCCTCAGTCCAATAGGGGATCTGGCAAGAAGTGCGGCGTCATCCGCGTACAGAAGAACATTCAGAGATCGGCCTGCTAATTTGGGGGGGTGGAATGCATCATTGGCCATGTGAGTCACCAGTGAGTTAATATAAAAACTAAACAATGCTGGGGCCAGTAGACAACCCTGTCTTACCCCTCTAGTGGTGGTAACAGGGTTGGAGACTAGGCCTTTATTGTCTAGCCTGATTCTCAAAGAGGTGTTTGTATGGAGGCTGATAATCAGATGAAGGAGACGACGATCGATCTTTGTAGCAGCCAATTTTGTCCATAGCTGCTTTCTAGAGATTCGATCAAATGCCTGCTTAAGATCAATAAAAGCCACGTGAAGGACCTTTGGGGCTTTGCCGGCATACTTTTCCGCCAGGTGGTTCAAGGTTAATATTTGGTCTGTGGTAGATCTTCCAGGGCGAAAGCCCGCCTGTTCATCGGCAATGATATTGTCGTCCTCCATCCATTTCGATATTTTGTTTAACAGGTACCGCGAGTAAATCTTCCCAATGACATTTAGCAAGCTGATTGGCCTAAAGTTGCTCGGCTCTGTACGTGGGCCTTTCTTATGTATTAATACAATCAACGCAGAGCTCCAGCTTGAGGGAAATTTTGCTGTTTTGTTTATATACGTGTAAAGTGCTGCGAGAAGTGGGATCCACCAATCTTTATTTGCTTTGATGGCGTCAATGGATATAAGGTCATCACCGGGGACCTTGCCTGCTTTGAATCGGTCTATGAGAGTTTCAACTTCAGGGCATGTAACTGGGTCCCAATCGGGCAATGCTTCCGGCTCCACCATATCTCCGCAGGCATCGTGGGCTGCATACAGATCGGCGAAATATCTTTCCCAAGTGTCCGCTGAGATGTGGGGTTCTATTCTTGCAAGCGGCCTACCCAGGTATCTGGAAATTAACTGCCAAAAAGAGGCTGGATTTCTATTCTCTGCAGCTATCAAAATGTTGTTCCAATTATTTCTTTCTGCCTCGAGCTTCTTTTCCTTTAATAGGGCTTTGTAACTTCTCCTGAGGGTGATAAGACGGTTATTTGGCATGGGGTCATTTGATGCTCTGTATGCCGACCATTCATTATACAGATGATTCTTGAAGTTTTTGCACTCCTCATCGACCATATTGAGCTTTTTCAGAGCCTTCGCTTCCATCGGTGACAACCACCTTGGGGTTTTATTTTCAAGTTAAAACAATGCTTAAACAATGCTTTCCTAACAATATGGTTTTTAAATGCTTTATGTGTCTAGCTGCAAAAGCATTTACTGTATTCTCAAACTCAGCATCCCCACTCTTAGGCACAGCACAACTCCCCTTTGATGACAAACCTCTTTCTCTTTGCCTTTTATCTTGTTCATCTGCAAGCCGAGAAGAAATGTATTCAAGGGTTAATTCAGCTGAAGGCAAAGCTTCCAAAGTTAAAGCTAGAGTCTCATAGCTTTTATCAAGAGAAGACAACAATATGTATGACTGCTGCTCCATAGAGAAAGGAATGCCCAGCTGTCTTAGTTGATTAAAGGCAGACACCATTTTGGCAATATGTTCTTTCACACACGCTCCCGGTTGGAGACGTAAATCAAGCAAACATCTTGTAGCATGGATCTTGGCCCCCACAGTGTTTCTGGAATTTAGCCGCTGCAGAACCGTCCAGACCTCATGCGTGTTCTTTAACTCAGAAACGTAAGGCATTTGCTCTGGTCCCACTGCCAAAACTAGTAGACCTTGGGCTTTCCTGTCGCGTTGCTGTGAAGCTGCTGCTGCTGCTTTGTCTTCTGCAGACGCGCCTGCAGCTGCCTGTAAAGGTGGTGCTTCAGTACAACTCCACAACTCTTTTGCTTGTAACCATACCCTTACTCTAGCCTTCCAATCTTGCCAATTTTTTCCATTGAGTCGCGTAAACGGGACAGCAAAACTTTCCTGGAACTCTGCCATCCTCCCTGGGGCTTAGGAACAATACTCACACACCTGTAGGCCATCTCCCAGCATCTGAGTTGGCTCCTTGAGGAATAAGACGTCTTCCAGCGAGTACAAACTGCGCAGTGCCTGTTTAAAACTTTTTTTTCTAGGCACGTTGCAGGACTCAAGCTGCTTTGAAGGCTTTCGTTTTCGGCAACCGCTTCTGTCTTCGCTCCAGTCCTTTCATAAATCGCTCTGAACTGCACTCCTTATCTCCTTCTTGACATACAAACAGCCATAACCTGTCCATTAAACTTTGATTAGTTTAATGTTAAGTAAACGTCCAGTGTGCTTCCAACGCCATAAGTCTTATCTCAGCAGAGAATTTCGTGCAGCGGCTGAAGGAGGCAGGAGAGTCAGTACCTTTTATAAATGAAGAATCCTGGAGCAAGCACTTTGGAACTCAGGGAAAAACTTTATTCACAAAAGCAAAAAACCCTGGCGATAAAGCACACATGCTTTTATCTCCGGCATAAAGAAAACTTTACTCTAAACTTAACTCATATCAGCAAACACGCCCATGGCCACAAACTGAGTCTGCGAGTCAGTTCAAGGGGGGAAGAGAGAGAAACACGGGTGAACTGACTATTTATACAAACCAACTCACATTCCTGGATGCTTAATGACTTCCAGCTGCTCAGTGATTAGAGCGACTTGTTACCTCTTAACCCTTTAGTACCAACAGAGCAGCAGCAGTGTCCCGGAAGCCTCCCTCAGGCCTCTTAAGCTGTGGCGGTGAGTGCAGGCTCCGCCCCCTAGGCCAGATGGAGTTGGCAGGAAAGGGAGCGGCCCACCCAGCACTCACTAGAGCAGCAGCAGCAGCAAAGAGCAAGATGATCCATGAGGATACGTGCTTCAAAAACATGTTTTGGGCCATGGTATGGCCAGGAAGCCGTGGATACATGTTTTTTGTGGTACAGGCTGACGGTGAGTCAGGGGTGACCCAATGCAAAAAGTGTGAGGATCCATGAGGAGCCGTGTTTCGAAACCCCATTTTTGGGTCTAGGGCCAAGAAGCCATGGATCTGTGTTTTTTCTGGTGCAGGCTGTGCCCCTAGCTATCATGTGTAATTTGACGGTGAGTTTGGGTTGGCCCAATGCAAAAAACATGAGGATCAATGAGGATCCGTGCTTAGAAACAACATTTTTGGGTCTTTAACGGCCACATTTTTGGGCCATGGAGCAGCCAGGAAGCTGTAGATCCATGTTTTTTGTGGTATAGGCTCTGCCCCTGGCTATGATTTGTGATTTGACGGTGAGTTGGGTAGGCCCAATGCAGAAAGCGTGAGGATCCATGAGGATCAGTGCTTCGAAACCCCGTTTTTGGGCCATGGAGCGGCCAGGAAGCCGTGGAATTTTTTTAATTTTTTTTTTTTTTGTGGTGCAGGCTGTGACCCTAGCTATGATGTGTGATCTGAAGGTGAGTTAGGGAGGGGCCCAATGCAAAAGACATGAAGATCAATGAGGATTTGACGGTGATTTGACGGTGAGTTACAGTTAGCCCAATGCAAAAAGCGTGAGGATCCATAATAATAATAATAATAATAATAATAATAATAATAATTTGTACCCCGCCCATCTGGCTGGGTTTCCCCAGCCACTCTGGGCGGCTTCCAACAAAGATGAAAGATACACTAAAATGTCACATATTAAAAATTTCCCTGAACAGGGCTGCCTTCAGATGTCTACTGAATGTCAGGTAGATGTTTATCGCTTTGACATCTGATGGGAGGGCGTTCCACAGGGCGGGCGCCACTACCGAGAAGGCCCTCTGTCTGGTTCCCTGTAACTTGGCCTCTCGCAGTGAGGGAACCGCCAGAAGGCCCTCGGAGCTGGACCTCAGTGTCCGGGCAGAACGGTGGGGGAGGAGACGCTCCTTCAGATATACTGGACCGAGGCTGTTTTGGGCTTTAAAGGTCAGCACCAACACTTTGAATTGTGCTCGGAAACGTACTAGGAGCCAATGTAGGTCTTTCAAGACTGGTGTTATATGGTCTCGGCGGCCGCTCCCAGTCACCAGTCTAGCTGCCGCATTCTGGATTAGTTGTAGTTTCCGGGTCACCTTCAAAGGTAGCCCCACGTAGAGCGCATTGCAGTAGTCCAAGCGGGAGATAACCAGAGCATGTACCACTCTGGCGAGACAGTCTGCAGGCAGATAGGGTCTCAGCCTACGTACCAGATGGAGCTGGTAAACAGCTGCCCTGGATACAGATTTGACCTGTGCCTCCATGGACAGCTGTGAGTCCAAAATGACTCCCAGGCTGCGCACCTGGTCCTTCAGGGGCACAGTTACCCCATTCAGGACCAGGGAATCCTCCACACCTGCCCGCCTCCTGTCCCCCCAAAACAGTACTTCTGTCTTGTCAGGATTCAACCTCAATCTGTTAGCCGCCATCCATCCTCCAACCGCCTCCAGACACTCACACAGGACCTTCACCGCCTTCACTGGTTCTGATTTAAAAGAGAGGTAGAGCTGGGTATCATCCGCATACTGATGAACACCCAGCCCAAACCTCCTGATGATCTCTCCCAGTGGCTGCATGTAAATGTTGAGAAGCATGGGGGAGAGGACAGAACCCTGAGGCACCCCACAAGTGAGAGCCCAGGGGTCTGAACACTCATCCCCCACCACCACCACTTTCTGAACACGGCCCAGGAGGAAGGAGCGGAACCACTGTATGACAGTGCCCCCAGCTCCCAGCCCCTCAAGACAGTCCAGAAGGATGTTATGGTCGATGGTATCAAACGCCGCTGAGAGATCCAGCAGAACTAGGAAACAACTCTCACCTTTGTCCCTAGCTCGCCGGAGATCATCAACCAGCGCGACCAAGGCAGTTTCAGTCCCATGATGAGGCCTGAATCCCGATTGGAAGGGATCCAAATGGTCCGCTTCTTCCAGGCGTGCCTGGAGTTGTTCAGCAACCACTTGCTCAATCACCTTGCCCAAGAATGGAAGATTTGAGGAGCCGTGCATCGAAACCACATTTTTGGGTCTAGAACGGCCAAGAAGCCATGAATCTGTTTTTTTCCTGGTGCAGGCTGTGCCCCTGGCTATCATGTGTGATTTGACGGTTATTTTGGGTTGGTCCAATGTAAAAAGCGTGAGGATCCATGGGGATACGTGCTTCAAAAACATGTTTTTGGGCCACGGTATGACCAGGAAGTGGTAGATCCTGGATTTTTGTGGTGCAGGCTGTATGTATGATTTGACGGTGAGTTTGGTTTGACCCAGTTCAAAAATCATGAGGAAACCATGTTTTTGGGCCATGGTTTAGCCAGGAAGCTGTAGATCCTTGTTTTTTGTGGTGCAGGATGTGCTCCTGGCTACGATGTGTGATCTGGCAGTGAGTTATGCGGGGCCCAATGCAAAAAACATGAGGATGTATGAGGATCCATGCTTCGAAACCACGTTTTTTGGGCCATGGTTTGGCCAGGAAGCTGTAGATCCTTGTTTTTTCTGGTGCAGGCTGTGCCCCTGGCTATGATGTGTGATTTGATGGTGAGTTTGGGGGGCCCAATGCAAAAAACCTGAGGCTCAATGCGGATCCATGAGAATACGTTCTTCAAAACCACGTTTATGGGCCTAGAATGGCCAAGAAGCCGTGGATGTGTGTTTTTTGATTTGTGTTTTTTACCGTGAGTTATGGGTGGCCCAATGCAAAAAGCGTGAGGATCCATGAGGATCCATGCTTCGAAACCCCGTTTTGGGGCCATGGAGCGGCTAGGAAGCCGTGGATCTGGTTTTTTTGTGGTGCAGGCTGTGCACATGACTATGATGTGTGATTTGACCGTGGGTTTGGGGTGGGCAATGCAAAAAACAAGATGATCCATGAGGGTTCGTGCTTTGAAACCAAGTTTTGGGGCCATAGAGTAGCCAGGAAGCCATGAATCCGAGTTTTCTGTGGTGCAGGCTATGCCCCTGGCTATGATGTGTGATTTGATGCTGAGGTAGGGGTGTCCCAATGAAAAAAGCGTGAGGATCCATGAGGATCCGTTCTTTGAATCCACGTTTTTGCGCCTAAAACGGCAAGGAAGCCATGGATCTGAGTTTTTTGTGGTGCAGGCTGTGCCCCTCGCTATGATGTGTGTTTTGACGGTGAGTTATGGGGGGCCCAATGCAAAAAACATGAGGATGTATGAGGATCCATGCTTCGAAACCACGTTTTTTGGGCCATGGTTTGGACAGGAAGCCGTAGATTCTTGTTTTTTGTGGTGAAGGCTGTGCCCCTGGCTATGATGTGTGATTTGACGGTGAGTTTGGGTTGGCCCAATGCAAAAAGCAAGATGATGCATGAGGATACGTGCTTCAAAAACATGTTTTTGGCCCACAGTATGACAAGGAAGTGGTGGATCCTAGATTTTTGTGGTACAGGCTGTGCCCCTGGCTATGACGTGTGATTTTTACGGTGAGTTATGGGTGGCCCAGTGCAAAAAGCGTGAGGATCCATGAGGATCTGTGCTTTCAAACCACGTTTTTGGGCTATGGAGTGGCGAGGAAGTTGTGGATCTGAGTTTTTTCTGGTGCAGGATTGTCGCGTATTCCACGCGGCGCTTTCAGCAGAGACGCTAAGAGTTCCAGGTTTTTCCAGTGCAGTCTTTTTAATGTGAGTTATATACAGGCATTTACAAAAGAAACAGTCCATACAGAGTACTTACAAACGAATACTCTCCACCACAGCACCACCACACTACAGCACAACCACCACAACAACCACACCCACTGTTAAACAGGCTTTCCTTTTTAAAACAGGTGATAGCCAATCACATTAATCACACTCCTGCTGAGTCACTCTGACTCAGCACTTCACAGAGTATTGCATCATCCTGTTGAAGCTTGCAGACTTATTCAGTATCCTGCAAATCCCAACACTCCTCCTTAAGTCAAAGGCTTGAGACCTAATAATTCTCTTAAGTCTCGAAATTGAGGAGCATCCAAACATTTTGTATACAAATCTGCCACATTACTTTTTGTGTTACAGTGCTGTACCTTTAATACATTTCTTTCCAAAGCATTTTTCACATTTCCGTATCTTATAGCAATATGTTTACTCTTGCTTTTAAAGTTCTGTTGGTTTGCAAGCTGTTGTGCAGCCATGTTGTCACTTAGCACAGTGATTGGCATTTCAGAAGGTATTCCAAGTTCTTTGGTTAGACAAGCAAAGCACTCTATTTGTGACACACATTCGCTTATGGCTGAGTACTCTGCTTCACAAGTACTTGTGGCAACAAATGTTTGTTTCTAGGATTTCCACTGAACCAGGGCATTTCCAATATATATGGCATATCCAGTGGTAGACTTTCCATTTTCTCTGTCCCCCCAACTGGCATCAGCGTATGCATACACTTGCTGATCATATCCTGTATCCAGCACCAGTTTGTAATCTTTTGTGCCTTTCAGATACCTTAGGATTCTTTTAAGTGCTACCCAATCTCTCTGAGCCGGGTCTGCACTTCTTTGGCTTAACATGTGCACTGCCAATGTTATGTCGGGTCTTGTCCAACAACTTAAATATAACAGAGAACCCAGCAGAGAATGAAACGCTGTTGCATTCTCACATTTTTGCCCTTCTGGTTCATTTTTGTACTGGGTAGTTATGGGAGTGTCAACCTCATTTGCCCTCTCCATTCCATATGTCTTCAGTAACTTTTCAATTTTTTCCTTCTGACTCAGAGAGTAGATGCCCTCTTCATTTCTCTGAACCTCTACTCCTAAGTAATTCTGAATCTCTCCCAAATACTTCAGTTTGTATTTGTTACCTAGGCTGTTTATAAACCAAGACACTTGCTTTTGTGCAGTTGTTATCAGACAGATATCGTCAACATACAAAAGTAAATAACAAATACTTCCTTGCACCATTGCTGAATATAAACAGGAATCAGCCAGGCTTTGTTTGAATCCCATCTTTTTCAAAGTTGTGTCTATGCATTCATGCCATAGACGTGCACTTTGGTGTAAACCGTATAGTGCCCTTTGCAGTTTTAACACCATGCTGTCTTTTTCAAGCTCATAACCTGGTATTTGCTGTAAATACACCTCGGCGTCAATAGGAGCATTTAAATATGCTGAGGCAACATCAAAATGATTAACTTTTAACCCTCTCAGACTTGCCATTGCTAAAACTGATTTTACTGTTTCAGCCTTTGCTGTTGGGGCAAACACTTCATCATAATGTATCATTTTTCTTTGTGTAAAGCCCCTTGCAACCAACCTGGCTTTCCTCTGACAACTACCATCAGCCAGCTTTTTCACTTTAAAAACCCACTTACAGCTTATGGGCTTTTTACCTTCAGGCAATTCTGTAGGTACAAACACATTGTTGTTTAGCAGAGAGTTATACTCTGCCTGCATTGCCTTTAACCACGCCTCTTTCTCTAGAGTAGGTAACTCTTGCACTTCTTCAAAGTTTTCCGGCTCAGTTACACAAACCTGGTTTATGGTGGCTGGGAACTCATAACAGTCTGGAGGTTGACCTTTATTACTTCTTGCAGACCTCCTTGGTTGATTAACCTCACCCCCTGGGCTACCTTCAGGACTGCTTTTGGGGTGGATTGACTCTGGAGATCTACCTCCTCCTGTCCCTGTTGCACTTTCTTCTCTCCCCTGCTCCATGCTAGCAGCTGGAGAAAAATGCTCAACCTTTACCTCCTCCCTTTCAGTTTCTCTGGGAGAGCTGCCAATTCTTAGCTTTGTTTCAACTGCCTTATCAGGTATGCTCGGCAGTAAAACTTTTTCTGGCAGCAGGTTTGCATGTATCTTGGGCCAATTTTTTTGCTCATTAAAGCTGGCTGATCGACTATAACTCAAAAGATTTTTATCATCTTCAAACCTGTAGGCTTTCGTACCACTTTCATACCCAAGAAATAGCAACTGCTGTGCCCTTTTCCCACCTTTTCTTCGGTTCTTTACAGGTATGTCAACCCATGCCTTTGTCCCAAAGATTCTCAAATGTTGCAAACTGGGACTTTTGTTATAGAGAATCTTATAGGGTATGTCATCTAGTACCCTTGACCACAAGCGATTCCCAATATAATTTGCGGTCTTAATACTCTCAGCCCAGTACTTAATTGGAAGATTTGCATCTGCTAACAATGCTTTCATTTGTGTCTGCAAGACACCTCCCCTACGCTCTGCTACTCCATTCTCCTGAGGCGTTGCCACATTGGTAAGTCTATGTTTAATCCCTTGGGAACGCAACCAGTTTCTTAGGGAGCTTGCCATAAACTCTCCTCCCCTGTCTGTCTGAATAGAGCACACCTTTTCGCCAAGTTGCCTTTCTACCCTTCTTACCCAGAACTTCAAAGTTTGGGCAACGTCAGACTTTTGCTTTAATGGATAGACCCAGCCAAATCTAGAATAGTCATCCACTAGGATCAAACAGTACTTGTTATGGGAGACACTTGGTGGAAAAGGACCAGTTACATCAGCATGAATCAACTCCAGTGGTTTTTTGGTTTCTCTCTGGCTTGCTCTTGCTACTGGGCAAGCCCTGCTTTTAACCTCCTTGCAGATATTACAGTCTAAGTAATTATCACAACTTTTAATGTTTTTCATTCCCCCACAGAACTCCAATGTTTTGTTTAGCACCTTATAGCTAGCATGAGCCAGTCGCCTGTGTAGGAGATGAATACACATATCATGGGTTGGGACATTTTGCACATTAGCAACCTTAGACTCACACTGCAGTACATACATATTAGTTCTAAGGTTAGCATTTGCCAACACTGCCTCATTTTGCTTTATCTGGCACTGATCTCCCACAAAGTTTACTTCAAAGCCTGCTTTTGCCAAGTCAGGAATGCTCAGGAGATTGTTTTGCAAACTAGGCACACACAACACATTCCTGAATGTGTGTCCCAGTTGTGGGAACACAACCTCCCCCTCACAAACCACATTAGCTTTCTGGCCCGTAGCAAGACTTACATGTTTTTTGTTTGAAGCCCTAGCATCAGTTAGCAGTCCTTTTCTTTTACAAAAGGTTTGAGAAGCTCCACTGTCCAGAACCCACAGCTCTTCATTTTCTTGACCATCTGCAGACACCCAAGCGGTAGACTCTCTCTCCTGCCTCCTGTGCTTCTGCTGTTTTTGTTCTTTTCTCGGGCAGTCCCGAAGCAGATGTCCACTGGACTTGCAGCAAAAACACCTTTTTACTTTGTTGACCACCGGCTGGTCTGCAGCAGCTCCTCCTGGCTGTTTCTCCAGCTCCCGACACCTCTGGTCTTCCCGGCTGTTGTTCCCTCTGGGATGCTCCAACAGCTGGGCTGAGGTCATCTTTCGCTCTACACGCCTGTCCTCCTCTGCATACAATCGTCCGGTAACGTATTCCAGAGTCAGCTTATCAGTCTCTACAGACTCGAGGGAATTGACCAGCATATCATAGCTGTCATCAAGGGAACTCAGGACTATAAAGACTTTGTCCTCTTCCCCCACAGGCCTCCCTCTTAAGACTAGCTCCTGGAAACAGCCTGTTAGGAATTTTAGGTGGTTCACCAGCGAGTCCGCCGGTTTCTTCCGACACCGGTACAGTCTCCTGGTCAGTGTTATCAGTGAGCCAGCTGTCTCTCGCACATGGACAGCCTTGAGTGCATTCCACGCCTCACTTGCCATCACCTTATCAGCTACGTAGACTAGCTGGCTGTTGTCCACTCCAAGGATGATCGTAGCCAAAGCTTTCTCATCCTTTTCAAGCTGGGCCTCTGCAAGTGCCAGCTTTTCATCATCGTCCTCATCCTCCTCAGGGGGCTGCGGTGGAGTTTCCACCACCTTCCACAGGCCCTCACGCTTGAGGAAGTGTTGCATGCGGACCGACCAGATGCTGTAGTTTGTGGCTGTCAGCTTCTCCAGCAACACGCCACTTCTGGACTGCTCCATCCCTGCAGCTCACCTCCAGCACCCACGGCTAGATAACTGCCACCTGTACTCTTGCGCAGCGGAAGCGTGCTGGGCCCATAACCCTGTCGCGTATTCCACGCGGCGCTTTCAGCAGAGACGCTAAGAGTTCCAGGTTTTTCCAGTGCAGTCTTTTTAATGTGAGTTATATACAGGCATTTACAAAAGAAACAGTCCATACAGAGTACTTACAAATGAATACTCTCCACCACAGCACCACCACACTACAGCACAACCACCACAACAACCACACCCACTGTTAAACAGGCTTTCCTTTTTAAAACAGGTGATAGCCAATCACATTAATCACACTCCTGCTGAGTCACTCTGACTCAGCACTTCACAGAGTATTGCATCATCCTGTTGAAGCCTGCAGACTTATTCAGTATCCTGCAAATCCCAACAAGGATGTGCCCCCGGCTATGACATTTGATTTGACGGTGAGTTTGTGTTGGCCCAATGTTAGAAGTGCGAAGATCCATGAGGATCCGTGCTTCAGAACCACGTTTTTGGGCCACAGTGTCGCCAGGAAGCCGTGGATCTGTGATTTTTGTGGTGCATGTTGTGCCCATGGCCATGATGTTTGATCTGATGGTGACTTCGAGCTGATGTAGTGCAAAAACCATGAGGATCCATGAGGATCCTTGTTTTTTAACCATGTTTTTGTGACATTGTGGCACCATGAAACAGTGGATGCGTGATTTGTTTGGTTCTGCCTACAGACTAAGATGTGGTCTGGAGTATCATGGTGTTTTTATTTTGTTTCAATATAAAAATCATATGAATTCATGAGTATCCATGCTGTGGATCCATGTTTTTGTGGTGCTGCAGCGTGGCAAAGTGTTGGATCCATGTTTTTTATAGTCCAGTCTGTAGGCGTGCCTTCCAGGTGTGATTTGACACTGCATTTGTTGGAGTTATTTTTTTAAAATACCATGAGGATCCGTGTAGATCCGCCTTTAACCCAGTCTCCCTACAGAGTAAGACATGGCCTACAGTATCATGGTGTTTTTATTTAATTTGAATGAAAAAAATCACATGAATTCATGAGGATCCGTTTAAAATCAGCTGGATCCGCCTTTTACCCTTTTCCTGTGAAGACTCTGCCGCCCAATCACCGCCGTGCTCAAGTCCCGTATTCCCGCCTCGCTTTACTTCTGCTCAGTCTACTCATATCGCGCAGCCGCAGTGTGTGAGCAAGGCATTTCCAAGATAACTCGGAAGTCTCGTCTCTAGAATGAGAACAATCATAGATTTCTAAGTCTATGCAGAGTCCGTAAGGAGACCGAGAAGCGGGAAGCAGAGCCGGAAGTGGCTCCGGGGTTCTTCCTAATACTGGTCTAAAATTTACTGTGATGGCCTGGGATTCCGAGTCTGAGAGTGATCCGGAGGAATCCCAGCCGGCGCAGGAGTCCCCGCCTCCAGGGCCGGCTGAACTGGGGCAAGGCCTAGTTGCTGAGGAAACTCAAGAGCAGGCACCAGGTGAAATCATTCAGGCCCCAGAGGTGCTGGAAGACTCAGTGGCTACAGGTGAGCCGCCCCCGGGGCCCAGTAACCCTTCGGCCTCTCCTGATCTGCAGAGGCTTAGGGCAGAGAGGCGAAGGGAACTGGTGTCTCCCAGGAGGAGTGCTCGCCTTAAGGCCAAGAGAGGCGGGGCTTCTGGGGGCCGGGACCGCCCCCGGCCTTAGAAGAAGATAAAGGTCAGGCAGCCCGGTCCCAGGTTGCGGGAGCAACGTCGTTGTGAAGTATCTGCTTTACCCAGTCCTTGTTCGGCACTCCCAGTGTGCCTGTTCCTCGCCCGGCTTCCTGCTTCTGCCTTACCAGTGTTCCTGTTCCCCGCCTGGACTCCTGCTTCTGCCTTACCAGTGTTCCTGTTCCCCGCCTGGACTCCTGCTTCTACCCTACCAGTGTTCCGGTTCCTCGCCTGGCTTCCTGCTTCTGCCCTACCATCGTTCCTGCTACCCCGCCCGGCTCCCTGTTGATCTTGGCCTACGGTAATAGTACCTCATCCCCCCTGGGACCAGCACAGTTTGCTCCCGCCATACCCGCACTCCCCCTTCGTTGGGGTGCGTTCGGGAAGAGCCAGAGGCCATGGCTGACCAGGCGGCTGCACTGGTGGATTTGGCCCAGAGGAACCAGACCTTGACTCACACCGTGCAGCAGCTCAGTGACGCGGTTGTGGCACTTCAGCAACGCTTGGAAGCCCTACCGGCTCCTGGGGCCGACGCCCCGGCTCCTGGCAAGTACCCAGTGGCTTTGCCTGAGAAATTTGATGGAGCCCCGGCCAGCTTTCCCATGTTCCTGGCCCAGGCCAAGCTGTATATTCAGGGGCGAGCCCGGAACTTCCCTGACGACCGCACCAAGGTGCACTTTTTGATTAGTTTGTTAAAGGACCAGGCGGCCAAGTGGGCGTTGCCGCTACTCAGGCAAGACTCCCCCTTGCTGGCAGACTATACGGGGTTTTGCAATCATTTGGAGGCCGCGTTCGGCAATCCCCAGAAAGGGAGTCAAGCCAACCGGGCGATTCGGCGTTTGAAACAGGGCAAGTCCACGGTGGCCGCATATACCACGGAGTTTCGGCTGCTGGCACAGGACTTGACCTGGAATGATTCGGCACTGCGGGACCAGTATCTCGAGGGGCTTTCAGACGAGGTACTGGACCAGTTGGCCACAATGGAACGCCCCACCACGCTAGACACTCTCATTCAACGGTGTCTACAAATAGACGATCGGTTGGAGGATCGTCGTCAGGCCCGGGGTCGCCGACACTTCCAGTTCACGGCACCAGCTTTTTCCAGCAGCCCCACGGTCACAACTGATTTAACGGAGGAGCCTATGCAGCTCGGGGCAGTGCGGCCACGCCTTTCCCCTGCAGAGAAGGCGCGGCGTCGGGAGGGAAATCTCTGTCTTTACTGTGGCGGAAGTGGACACTTCGCTCGGTCTTGTCCAGAGAAACGCCAGCCGCAGGGAAACCGCCAACCCCAGTAGCTGATGGCCCTAGCTACCGGGGGTCCCAAACAGCACAGAATGGGGCCGCACCAATTGAATTACAACACCTTATGGTTCCGGTACATCTATACCCTCCAGGAGGGCCATGGATTCTTACCCATGCTCTAGTGGATTCAGGGGCAACCCGCTCTTATATGGACGCTGCTTTTGCTGCCCAGCATCGGGTGCCACTTCGGAACAAGCCAGAACCGGTACAGGTGGAGGCAATCGACGGACGGCCACTGCGTTCGGGCGCCGTCACTCAAGAGACCCAGCCCCTGGTCCTGTGCCTCCAGCAGCACCGTGAGATGCGAACTCTGGATATTGCTTCCATGCCCCGGTTCCCCCTGGTGCTTGGGATGGACTGGCTAGAGGCTCACAATGTGCAGATTGACTGGGTCAAACGGACTGTACACTTCCCAGACCCCAATTCTCCTGCTGAGACTGAGATGCTAGCAGCTGCGCCCACTGAGGAGGCGGCTGCGACGCTCCCCGCTGAGTACCGGGACTATCACGACGTGTTCGAGGAACGGGGGGCAGACCAGCTGCCGCCGCATCGGTCCTTTGACTGCGGCATAGACCTCCAGCCCGGAGCGCCTCTACCGGTGAGTCGCTTATACTCGTTAACAGAGCCAGAGCGCGAGGCTTTGCAGGACTTCTTGCGCAAGAACCTGGAGCGTGGGTTCATTAGACCCTCTACCTCGCCCACTGCTGCACCAGTGCTCTTTGTTAAAAAGAAATGTGGGGAGCTCCGCCTTTGCCATGATTACCGGGCCCTGAACAAAATTACCATCCCGGACCGGTACCCCTTGCCCCTTATTTCGGAGTTACTGGAGCGGGTGCAAGGGGCGCAGGTGTTCACCAAGCTAGACCTCCGGGGAGCCTACAATTTGATTCGGATCCGCGCCGGGGATGAGTGGAAGACAGCATTCGGGACCCGGTACGGACAGTTTGAATACCTGGTTATGCCCTTTGGTTTGTGCAACGCGCCTGCTGTGTTCCAACGGTACATCAACCACGTGTTCCAGGACTTGCTAGACAAGTACGTGGTGGTGTACTTGGATGACATTCTGGTTTACTCCCGTGACCCGGCGTGCCACGAGGGCCATGTCCGGACCGTGCTGCAGCGCTTGCGCGAGCATCGTCTGTATGCAAAGCTCAGCAAGTGCGAGTTCCATCAGCAGTCAGTGGACTTCCTGGGTCATCGACTCTCACCAGGTGGGGTGCAAATGGATCCTGGGAAGGTGGCAGCGGTTCGAGAATGGGCGGCACCTCGGAACCGCAAGGACCTACAGCGTTTCCTGGGGTTCGCCAACTATTACCGGACCTTCATTGCGGATTATGCTCACCGCACCACCCCGTTGACCCGGCTTCTGCGCCCCAAGACGCCGTTTTCCTGGGACAAGGAGGCGGAGGAGGCATTTCAAGGGTTGAAGGCCTGTTTCCAGAGAGCGCCAATCTTGCAACATCCGGATCCTTCTCGACCCTTTGTGGTAGAGACTGACGCCTCCAGTACGGCTCTCGGTGCCGTCTTGTCTCAGCAGCACGGACCGGAAGCGCCACTCTTACCCTGCGCCTTCTATTCCCGCCAGCTCCTTCCAGCGGAGCGTAACTATACCGTGTGGGAGCGGGAACTGCTGGCCATCAAGGTGGCCTTTGAGGTTTGGCGCCACCATCTTGAAGGAGCAAGACACCCGGTGGAGGTGAGAACCGACCACCGGAACCTGGAATACCTCCAGACCACCCGCAAGCTGAACCAAAGGCAGATCCGGTGGGCGTTGTTCTTTTCCCGGTTCCAGTTCCGGATCCGCTACATCCCTAGCTCCCAAAACCAGAAGGCGGATGCCCTGTCCCGGAAACCTGAAGACAACGCAGACACGGTTCAGCAAGCAGCACCCACCACGATCCTACCACCAGCTGCGTTCCTGGCCACCCAGGAGGTCGAGCCACTGCAGGCTCGGGTGCGGGAACAGCAGCGGGTCGACGCTTGGGCCCAGGAACGACTCCGGGAACTGGCCGAAGGATCATGCCCTCAGTATCCAGGGCTGGTCTCGCATCAGGGTCTTCTGCTGCACTACGGGCGCCTGTACATCCCACCAGGGCCGCTGCGGGCTGAGGTTCTCCGGATGACCCATGACGCTCCAGCGGCGGGGCACTTTGGGCGGTATCGGACCACCCATCTGGTAAGCCGTGAGTTTTGGTGGCCCCGTTTGAAGGCTGACGTGGCTCGCTACGTCGCTGGTTGTGACGTCTGCAGGCGGGCCAAGGGGCCTACCGGGCGACCCCCCGGCCTCCTTCAGCCGTTGCCGGTTCCACCACGTCCTTGGCACACAGTTTCTCTAGACTTTGTAGTGGAGTTACCCCCGTCTCGTGGCTGCACCTGCCTTCTAGTTTTCTCCGACCACTTCACGAAGATGGTGCACTGTGCCCCCTGCCCATCCATACCCTCAGCTAAGGAAACCGCGCAGCTGTACCTTCAGCATGTCTTCCGCCTGCATGGCCTACCTGAGCGTGTAGTATCCGACCGCGGCGTTCAGTTCACGTCCCGGTTTTGGCGTGCTTTGCACCAGGCCCTCGGAACAGAGGTCTGTCTCTCATCTGCTTACCACCCACAGACTGATGGCCAGACGGAACGGGCGAACGCGGTACTGGAACAGTACCTCCGGTGTTACTGCAGCTACCAGCAGGACGACTGGGTCGACCACCTAGCATTGGCGGAGTTCGCTTATAACAACGCGGTGAATGCGTCCACCCAGCAGACCCCGTTCCAAGCCAGTTATGGCCTTCATCCACGGTTGTTTCCGGATGTGCTGCCGGCATCTACGGTCCCTGCGGTGACAGAGTGGCTTCAGGAGCTCCAGTCCCAGCAACAGCTGTTGATGGAGCAGCTGCACCAGGCCAAGGAGGCGTACAAGGTCCAGGCCGACCGCCACCGCCAGGTGGGGCCGGAACTTCACGTCGGTGACTTGGTATGGCTTTCCACTCGCCACCTCCACCCTTCTCGACCTTCGCGGAAGCTGGACGCCCGGTTCACCGGCCCGTTCCCTATCGTGGACCAGGTCTCGCCTGTGGCATTCCGTCTCCGGTTGCCAGCAAACCTGAAGGTTCACCCGGTATTCCACAGGTCCCTTCTGAGTCCGGTGGCCCCACCCGACGAGTTCCACCCGGACCGTCCCCGACCGCAGCCAGTCTTGGTGCAGGGAGAGCCTGAGTACGAGGTGGAACGCATTCTGGACTCCCGATACCGCAGGGGAAGGCTGCAGTATCTCATTGACTGGAAGGGGTATGGGCCAGAGGACCGTTCCTGGGAACCAGCGGTCAACGTCCACGCACCTGCCTGCATCCGGGAGTTTCATGCAGCGTACCCCAGCAAGCCGGGTCCGGGCCCTCAAGTGAGGGGGGGGGGCCTGGGAGGGGGGATGGTGTGATGGCCTGGGATTCCGAGTCTGAGAGTGATCCGGAGGAATCCCAGCCGGCGCAGGAGTCCCCGCCTCCAGGGCCGGCTGAACTGGGGCAAGGCCTAGTTGCTGAGGAAACTCAAGAGCAGGCACCAGGTGAAATCATTCAGGCCCCAGAGGTGCTGGAAGACTCAGTGGCTACAGGTGAGCCGCCCCCGGGGCCCAGTAACCCTTCGGCCTCTCCTGATCTGCAGAGGCTTAGGGCAGAGAGGCGAAGGGAACTGGTGTCTCCCAGGAGGAGTGCTCGCCTTAAGGCCAAGAGAGGCGGGGCTTCTGGGGGCCGGGACCGCCCCCGGCCTTAGAAGAAGATAAAGGTCAGGCAGCCCGGTCCCAGGTTGCGGGAGCAACGTCGTTGTGAAGTATCTGCTTTACCCAGTCCTTGTTCGGCACTCCCAGTGTGCCTGTTCCTCGCCCGGCTTCCTGCTTCTGCCTTACCAGTGTTCCTGTTCCCCGCCTGGACTCCTGCTTCTGCCTTACCAGTGTTCCTGTTCCCCGCCTGGACTCCTGCTTCTACCCTACCAGTGTTCCGGTTCCTCGCCTGGCTTCCTGCTTCTGCCCTACCATCGTTCCTGCTACCCCGCCCGGCTCCCTGTTGATCTTGGCCTACGGTAATAGTACCTCATCCCCCCTGGGACCAGCACAGTTTGCTCCCGCCATACCCGCACTCCCCCTTCGTTGGGGTGCGTTCGGGAAGAGCCAGAGGCCATGGCTGACCAGGCGGCTGCACTGGTGGATTTGGCCCAGAGGAACCAGACCTTGACTCACACCGTGCAGCAGCTCAGTGACGCGGTTGTGGCACTTCAGCAACGCTTGGAAGCCCTACCGGCTCCTGGGGCCGACGCCCCGGCTCCTGGCAAGTACCCAGTGGCTTTGCCTGAGAAATTTGATGGAGCCCCGGCCAGCTTTCCCATGTTCCTGGCCCAGGCCAAGCTGTATATTCAGGGGCGAGCCCGGAACTTCCCTGACGACCGCACCAAGGTGCACTTTTTGATTAGTTTGTTAAAGGACCAGGCGGCCAAGTGGGCGTTGCCGCTACTCAGGCAAGACTCCCCCTTGCTGGCAGACTATACGGGGTTTTGCAATCATTTGGAGGCCGCGTTCGGCAATCCCCAGAAAGGGAGTCAAGCCAACCGGGCGATTCGGCGTTTGAAACAGGGCAAGTCCACGGTGGCCGCATATACCACGGAGTTTCGGCTGCTGGCACAGGACTTGACCTGGAATGATTCGGCACTGCGGGACCAGTATCTCGAGGGGCTTTCAGACGAGGTACTGGACCAGTTGGCCACAATGGAACGCCCCACCACGCTAGACACTCTCATTCAACGGTGTCTACAAATAGACGATCGGTTGGAGGATCGTCGTCAGGCCCGGGGTCGCCGACACTTCCAGTTCACGGCACCAGCTTTTTCCAGCAGCCCCACGGTCACAACTGATTTAACGGAGGAGCCTATGCAGCTCGGGGCAGTGCGGCCACGCCTTTCCCCTGCAGAGAAGGCGCGGCGTCGGGAGGGAAATCTCTGTCTTTACAGTGGCGGAAGTGGACACTTCGCTCGGTCTTGTCCAGAGAAACGCCAGCCGCAGGGAAACCGCCAACCCCAGTAGCTGATGGCCCTAGCTACCGGGGGTCCCAAACAGCACAGAATGGGGCCGCACCAATTGAATTACAACACCTTATGGTTCCGGTACATCTATACCCTCCAGGAGGGCCATGGATTCTTACCCATGCTCTAGTGGATTCAGGGGCAACCCGCTCTTATATGGACGCTGCTTTTGCTGCCCAGCATCGGGTGCCACTTCGGAACAAGCCAGAACCGGTACAGGTGGAGGCAATCGACGGACGGCCACTGCGTTCGGGCGCCGTCACTCAAGAGACCCAGCCCCTGGTCCTGTGCCTCCAGCAGCACCGTGAGATGCGAACTCTGGATATTGCTTCCATGCCCCGGTTCCCCCTGGTGCTTGGGATGGACTGGCTAGAGGCTCACAATGTGCAGATTGACTGGGTCAAACGGACTGTACACTTCCCAGACCCCAATTCTCCTGCTGAGACTGAGATGCTAGCAGCTGCGCCCACTGAGGAGGCGGCTGCGACGCTCCCCGCTGAGTACCGGGACTATCACGACGTGTTCGAGGAACGGGGGGCAGACCAGCTGCCGCCGCATCGGTCCTTTGACTGCGGCATAGACCTCCAGCCCGGAGCGCCTCTACCGGTGAGTCGCTTATACTCGTTAACAGAGCCAGAGCGCGAGGCTTTGCAGGACTTCTTGCGCAAGAACCTGGAGCGTGGGTTCATTAGACCCTCTACCTCGCCCACTGCTGCACCAGTGCTCTTTGTTAAAAAGAAATGTGGGGAGCTCCGCCTTTGCCATGATTACCGGGCCCTGAACAAAATTACCATCCCGGACCGGTACCCCTTGCCCCTTATTTCGGAGTTACTGGAGCGGGTGCAAGGGGCGCAGGTGTTCACCAAGCTAGACCTCCGGGGAGCCTACAATTTGATTCGGATCCGCGCCGGGGATGAGTGGAAGACAGCATTCGGGACCCGGTACGGACAGTTTGAATACCTGGTTATGCCCTTTGGTTTGTGCAACGCGCCTGCTGTGTTCCAACGGTACATCAACCACGTGTTCCAGGACTTGCTAGACAAGTACGTGGTGGTGTACTTGGATGACATTCTGGTTTACTCCCGTGACCCGGCGTGCCACGAGGGCCATGTCCGGACCGTGCTGCAGCGCTTGCGCGAGCATCGTCTGTATGCAAAGCTCAGCAAGTGCGAGTTCCATCAGCAGTCAGTGGACTTCCTGGGTCATCGACTCTCACCAGGTGGGGTGCAAATGGATCCTGGGAAGGTGGCAGCGGTTCGAGAATGGGCGGCACCTCGGAACCGCAAGGACCTACAGCGTTTCCTGGGGTTCGCCAACTATTACCGGACCTTCATTGCGGATTATGCTCACCGCACCACCCCGTTGACCCGGCTTCTGCGCCCCAAGACGCCGTTTTCCTGGGACAAGGAGGCGGAGGAGGCATTTCAAGGGTTGAAGGCCTGTTTCCAGAGAGCGCCAATCTTGCAACATCCGGATCCTTCTCGACCCTTTGTGGTAGAGACTGACGCCTCCAGTACGGCTCTCGGTGCCGTCTTGTCTCAGCAGCACGGACCGGAAGCGCCACTCTTACCCTGCGCCTTCTATTCCCGCCAGCTCCTTCCAGCGGAGCGTAACTATACCGTGTGGGAGCGGGAACTGCTGGCCATCAAGGTGGCCTTTGAGGTTTGGCGCCACCATCTTGAAGGAGCAAGACACCCGGTGGAGGTGAGAACCGACCACCGGAACCTGGAATACCTCCAGACCACCCGCAAGCTGAACCAAAGGCAGATCCGGTGGGCGTTGTTCTTTTCCCGGTTCCAGTTCCGGATCCGCTACATCCCTAGCTCCCAAAACCAGAAGGCGGATGCCCTGTCCCGGAAACCTGAAGACAACGCAGACACGGTTCAGCAAGCAGCACCCACCACGATCCTACCACCAGCTGCGTTCCTGGCCACCCAGGAGGTCGAGCCACTGCAGGCTCGGGTGCGGGAACAGCAGCGGGTCGACGCTTGGGCCCAGGAACGACTCCGGGAACTGGCCGAAGGATCATGCCCTCAGTATCCAGGGCTGGTCTCGCATCAGGGTCTTCTGCTGCACTACGGGCGCCTGTACATCCCACCAGGGCCGCTGCGGGCTGAGGTTCTCCGGATGACCCATGACGCTCCAGCGGCGGGGCACTTTGGGCGGTATCGGACCACCCATCTGGTAAGCCGTGAGTTTTGGTGGCCCCGTTTGAAGGCTGACGTGGCTCGCTACGTCGCTGGTTGTGACGTCTGCAGGCGGGCCAAGGGGCCTACCGGGCGACCCCCCGGCCTCCTTCAGCCGTTGCCGGTTCCACCACGTCCTTGGCACACAGTTTCTCTAGACTTTGTAGTGGAGTTACCCCCGTCTCGTGGCTGCACCTGCCTTCTAGTTTTCTCCGACCACTTCACGAAGATGGTGCACTGTGCCCCCTGCCCATCCATACCCTCAGCTAAGGAAACCGCGCAGCTGTACCTTCAGCATGTCTTCCGCCTGCATGGCCTACCTGAGCGTGTAGTATCCGACCGCGGCGTTCAGTTCACGTCCCGGTTTTGGCGTGCTTTGCACCAGGCCCTCGGAACAGAGGTCTGTCTCTCATCTGCTTACCACCCACAGACTGATGGCCAGACGGAACGGGCGAACGCGGTACTGGAACAGTACCTCCGGTGTTACTGCAGCTACCAGCAGGACGACTGGGTCGACCACCTAGCATTGGCGGAGTTCGCTTATAACAACGCGGTGAATGCGTCCACCCAGCAGACCCCGTTCCAAGCCAGTTATGGCCTTCATCCACGGTTGTTTCCGGATGTGCTGCCGGCATCTACGGTCCCTGCGGTGACAGAGTGGCTTCAGGAGCTCCAGTCCCAGCAACAGCTGTTGATGGAGCAGCTGCACCAGGCCAAGGAGGCGTACAAGGTCCAGGCCGACCGCCACCGCCAGGTGGGGCCGGAACTTCACGTCGGTGACTTGGTATGGCTTTCCACTCGCCACCTCCACCCTTCTCGACCTTCGCGGAAGCTGGACGCCCGGTTCACCGGCCCGTTCCCTATCGTGGACCAGGTCTCGCCTGTGGCATTCCGTCTCCGGTTGCCAGCAAACCTGAAGGTTCACCCGGTATTCCACAGGTCCCTTCTGAGTCCGGTGGCCCCACCCGACGAGTTCCACCCGGACCGTCCCCGACCGCAGCCAGTCTTGGTGCAGGGAGAGCCTGAGTACGAGGTGGAACGCATTCTGGACTCCCGATACCGCAGGGGAAGGCTGCAGTATCTCATTGACTGGAAGGGGTATGGGCCAGAGGACCGTTCCTGGGAACCAGCGGTCAACGTCCACGCACCTGCCTGCATCCGGGAGTTTCATGCAGCGTACCCCAGCAAGCCGGGTCCGGGCCCTCAAGTGAGGGGGGGGGCCTGGGAGGGGGGATGGTGTGATGGCCTGGGATTCCGAGTCTGAGAGTGATCCGGAGGAATCCCAGCCGGCGCAGGAGTCCCCGCCTCCAGGGCCGGCTGAACTGGGGCAAGGCCTAGTTGCTGAGGAAACTCAAGAGCAGGCACCAGGTGAAATCATTCAGGCCCCAGAGGTGCTGGAAGACTCAGTGGCTACAGGTGAGCCGCCCCCGGGGCCCAGTAACCCTTCGGCCTCTCCTGATCTGCAGAGGCTTAGGGCAGAGAGGCGAAGGGAACTGGTGTCTCCCAGGAGGAGTGCTCGCCTTAAGGCCAAGAGAGGCGGGGCTTCTGGGGGCCGGGACCGCCCCCGGCCTTAGAAGAAGATAAAGGTCAGGCAGCCCGGTCCCAGGTTGCGGGAGCAACGTCGTTGTGAAGTATCTGCTTTACCCAGTCCTTGTTCGGCACTCCCAGTGTGCCTGTTCCTCGCCCGGCTTCCTGCTTCTGCCTTACCAGTGTTCCTGTTCCCCGCCTGGACTCCTGCTTCTGCCTTACCAGTGTTCCTGTTCCCCGCCTGGACTCCTGCTTCTACCCTACCAGTGTTCCAGTTCCTCGCCTGGCTTCCTGCTTCTGCCCTACCATCGTTCCTGCTACCCCGCCCGGCTCCCTGTTGATCTTGGCCTACGGTAATAGTACCTCATCCCCCCTGGGACCAGCACATTTACTCTTTCCGGTCAGAGGCGGGACAGAAGGAGAGCGGGGCCACCTCCTAGGATGAGTATTTTCTGTTGCGGAGTGGGATGGGCCACTCCGACCGGAAATGCCTGGAGGGAGCGAGGCAAAGCCCCAGAACAGGAGAACGGGCTGGCGGTGTGAGGGTTGGGAAGGAGTGAGAGAGCGCAGCTGACTGCCTCGGAGACTCCTGCCCGGAGAAGCAGGTAAGGGGCGGTGGTGAAGGGGGAGTACAAAAAAATCATCATCATAACAACAACAGTTAATTATCATGAATTATTGTTATGGGGTGCTGGTACTTCTATTCTCCTTCTCTCTCAGCTACTCCTCACAACTTTTTTTTTTATTCCTCTCCCGTCATTTCTATCACATCCTAGAAGGTGCCTTTGCTCCTCCTCCTCTCCCCCATGCCAGGAGAGGGGTGCTCTCGTTATATATGGCTGTTTCTCTCCTGACTAGAGATGGGAAGGCCTGGGGGGAAACCGGGGAAAATGGGGAAAACCCCCAGGTATTTTCTGTTTTTTTCCAAAGCCGCTTTTTTCCGGAAAAATTGAAAAAAAGTTTGACATAGGTTGAATATTCCACACACTCTTTCCCCCCAATTTTTCCACCCCCCCGGCCTTCCAGCACCCACACTTTGGTGCCCCGTGCCAACTGACACCAGGCAGGTGCTCTCACTGTACTCTTTCTGGGTGCTGCTCAAAACATTTTCGTTAGGGCCAGCCCATCTGAACACGTAGAAGCTGCATGTGATTTACTTCCTTTTAACCACTGCTGACTTTAAAGATCTTTTGAATACTCTTAAATACCTGCTTTTAACTGTGTTTTATCAATCATTTTAATATTCTGTTGTATATGTTTGTAAACTGTTTAGAAAGCTCTCTTACCATCATGCAGTTTATAATAAAGGTAAAGGGACCCCTGACCATTAGGTCCAGTCGTGGCCGACTCTGGGCTTGCGGCGCTCATCTCGCTTTACTGGCCGAGGGAGCCGGCGTACAGCTTCCGGGACATGTGGCCGGCATGAGTAAGCCGCTTCTGGCGAACCAGAGCAGCGCACAGAAATGCCGTTTACCTTCCCGCCAGAGCGGTACCTATTGATCTACAGTCGTACCTTGGGTTACATACGCTTCAGGTTACAGACTCCGCTAACCCAGAAATAGTACCTCGGGTTAAGAACTTTGCTTCAGGATGAGAACAGAAATCGTGCTCCGGCGGTGCGGCAGCAGCGGGAGGCCCCATTAGCTAAAGTGGTGCTTCAGGTTAAGAACAGTTTCAGGTTAAGAACAGACCTCTGGAACAAATTAAGTGCTTAACCCAAGGTACCACTGTACTTGCACTTTGACATTCTTTCAAACTGCTAGGTGGGCAGGAGCAGGGACGGAGCAACGGGAGCTCACCCCGTCGCAGGGATTTGAACCGCCGACCTTCTGATCGGCAAGTCCTAGGCTCTGTGCCACCCGCGTCCGGTTTATAATATATAATAACAAATTCAATAAAAAAACCACATACACGCCTTTTCCTTTCAAAGTTTAAGCCGTAGTGCAGCATACTATTCAGTAACTGGATGTTGGTTACTTCTTGGCCTGGCATTCAGAAAAATTGCCTTATGCTTTGTGCTGCCTGTGGTCAAGTTGAGATGGAAAGACCTGGGGGGAAACAGGGGGAAAAACAGGTGTCCCCCCCCCATTTTCCCCCAAAGCCTTTTTTTTTTGAAGTCCATGAGAAAAATGACAAAGAGGAAGAGGAAGAAGAAATGGAAAAGGATAGCAGTAGTTCAGAAAATGAGATAGAATAAACTGTATATGTTGTTTCTTCTGGTTTTGTTTTTGTTTTGGATTTTGTTTTGGATAATTTTTTTAAGCACTACTCAAAGGGTAGACCTTCTATGGAGCTTAAATATTGAGGTGGACCTTAACTTTATTTGCTGTTGGTTCTAAGGGGCAAATCTGATTATTTTTAATGTTGATGGTTTCTTGCTTTTTTTGTTGCTTTTGAGGAAAAGGGGTTGGTTACCTGTTTTATTGCAAGCATAATACTTTTATCTACACTGTGTTTTATGCAATTTGTAAAACTACTCCACACTGAACTTTTTTCAATTTTTCCCCCGGGAAAAAACAGAGGGAAAACGTTTTTTTCTCGTGGCTTCAAAATTTCCGGAAATTTTACATCTCTACTCCTGACGGACACGCAGAGACCCCGTCCCCCCACTGCATGTGTTTGACTTTTTGCCCTTCACCATGGGCGTAGCCAGGATTTATGGGGGGGTGTGCGGAACCTCATCTAAGTATTTTGTATGGACTTACTTGATTTAGGGGGACAGCTGCCCCCCTTAGCTGTGCCTTGTTGCCTCGACCATCCACGTGCTACCACTTCTTGGAAACTGGCCCCCTCGGGAAGGCTGGCTCCTCTTTCCAGGCCGGTGACCTACCCTGGCTGGCATCCTGGCAGACCAGAGAGATCTTGATAGGCGACACCTCCCTGATGAAAGGTACACACCCCCTTCCCCCTTGCATAGCAGCAGGAGAAAGAAAACAGTCAGAAAGTAGACTATTTCATCTCTACTTTATTCATGACTGTACACTGTACAAAAAGCATGTCTGCTCACTCAGTCTCCTCCGAGCAACTGCGTTAGACTTCCTCGACACAAACAACAGGAAGGTCGCATATTAGACAGAGAACAAATCCCTGAGAATTGCTTGGAACATCCTGTCCCACGGTTAGACCCATCATGTGATGTAAACATCGAACTGCTTGTTCGCAGCTGCGTAGTACTCATATCCCAACAGGCTACGCCCATGCCCTCAACGGACATATTTTCTCACCTCATTTGTTCTCCATGCAACTCAGTTTCCCCCTCACAGCAGGCACACAGGAGCCCCCTTTCTGCATTTTCTTCCCATATGCTGTACTTTATGCTGTACTTTTGTACTTTTGTACTGTTTTATTGTTGTTAGCCGCCCTGAGCCCGGCTTCGGCTGGGGAGGGCGGGATATAAATAAAATTTATTATTATTATTATATGATTGTTTTCCCCGCTAAACAGCACAGAAGAGTCTCCCCGCCATTTTTTAAATCTCTCTTGCGTGCTCGCACACACACAAAAACAACAACACCCCATGCATTTGCTGCTTCCCTTCTAATACACACCTGGGGAGAGCCCCCAAATATGTGACTTTCCTTCTTGATCTGCACACACACAGGAGAGGGTTCTTGTGTGTTTGACCTCCTATGACACATACTTCAACCCACCAGAGAACTGCCCATTTATATTTCCCCACCCCCATCCCCACTGCAACCACCTAGGCTGAAATAATTTCCTGGTAGAGCATATACAGTATTTCACATGCAGAAGGTCCCAGTTTAAATCCCCAGCATCTCCAGATGGCCCTGGAAATGTCCTCTGTGTGAAACTCTGGATGGTTGCTGCTAGTCTGTGTAAACAGTGGTCTGAATTGGTTTAAAAGAGAGCCTGATGGGACAGGCTATGACCCTGTCACTTGCTGGGGATTGGAGTGGGGAGCGTTTTAGATAGTATCCTAAATACAGAGCTATATTGTATCGTTGCACAATTGGGGTTTTTATACTGTAACTTAAGCATGCAAGGGCGTCTACTTGAATAAAACATTGGGGGGGGGGCAGGTTAGCCCCACCACCAATCTTAGCAACGGTAGTACTTAGTGCTGGTGAAGGTTTATTCCCTCCTCACCCCACTTTTTATCCACCAAACAGCTCTGTGAGATTGACTGGTCTCAGAAACAGTGACCGATCCAGGGTTACTCTGAATTTTTAAAGTTAAAAAGGGACTTGAATCCATTTCTCCCCATCTGGTTGCCTCCACCCCTCCCCCCAAAAAAAATCAACAAGGGTTGGCTGGCTGCAAAACTATGCATTTGCCTGCTTGGGCATATTTTTAGAAGCCCTCTTATTTCTGTGACAGTAAATTGTTTCAAATTGCTTTTAAATAATTGTGTTTTAACTGTTGTAACAGTCCATGGACCTTGGATGAATGAATAACAATAATAGTCATTCCATTGGGGTCTCTATGCGGGTTGTCTCATTTGACAAAATGATTGGCTTTTGTAAGATCCTTCAATTGGAACATCTTTATTTAATTGCTCTGACTCTTTTAATAATATTGGAAGGTCGAACTCTTGAAGAGTCTCCTGAGAAGAAACATCAGGTAGATGCAAGTTTTTCTTTTGGCCATGTAGCTGTTCTTGCCGAGCAGGAAATATTTGCACAGCAGTTTCTTGCTCACCATTCTCTAGAAGTTCTTGTGCCAGATATTTAAGGTTTGCAGATTCCTGATGCTCGCTGCTGTGGTGTGATTTGTATAACGTGCGCAGGTCTACTTCATAGTCCACACAGCCTGTATGCATATGTGGTGTAAGTTCTTTCATGTCACCATTATGGTCTGTCTGATGTTCATCCAGGACTATATTCAGAGTCTCTCTTAACAAATTCTCTCTATCTGAGCCAAGTTGAATTAGTGGATCAAGTCTTCCTGATGGTTCATCCACTGATGAACATGTGTGAGGATTCCAAGGTCAGCATAGAGGCAAAGGAGCAGCATGATACTATGTTATGAGCCTTTGTGCCTGTCAGTGGGAAGTTTTCCCTAAGTCCCATAGCTTCCACACTATCTGCAGCATCTTTGTTTTGTTGGTCCATCTTCTGTTCTAAGGACCGTTTATTCTGAATCTTTTTTGAAGTCTGGGGAGAGTCTTGTAAGTCTACTTACTGACTCCCTCAACTGAGTCATAGTCCCCTTTTTCTGTGAGGTATGTAAATCTGGTCTTGTTGCTATGGAGACGGAGCCTCTGTTCCTCTGGCTTTGCTGTTCTTGGCTGAGCTCTTTATCTCACCAAGGTCATTGCTTAAACTCCAGCTCTGGAGGGGAGGTGTGGGGGTGGGCTGAAAAAACCAGCTGCTCTGCTGTTTTTTCTACAGCAGACCAGCAGACAATTTGCTTTGCAGCTCTTGCAAACAGTAGCACAATGGAATCAGATTTCTTCTTCCTGCGTATCTAAAGGCTTCTTGCAGAGTGCCTTAAGCTCAACAACCTGGTAACAGGTTTTCAGCTTTTGTGCTTGCTCTTAGGGATGTTGCCCTTGCTGGAGATTTTAGTCGCAACATTGCAACAGGAAATCTAAACTTGGTTGCAAGGTGGCGCTATTGAATTGCAAAAAGCACGTGTTCGTTTTGAACCCTGGGCCGAATGTACCTCTCGACCCCAAGGAGTTGGCTCCAATGAGTGATACCCAAGTGAATGTGATATGGACATCAGTGCTTCTGGAGATGTAAGCCTTTGTAGTTTTCAGTGGTGCCCTCAGGGAAGTGGTTCAGTGTAGCTAATACTCTGCCCTCCAACATTCCACATCCTCACCCGTTCTCCAGCAGCCGCTATGAGCTACCCAAGGGAGGGGGTTGGTGGCGGCGGCAATGGCCATGGAGAGTCTACAGGATGCTCCGTCACCGCCGCAGCTCAGGACAAGTGCCGGCTCCTCCCTGAGTTTGGTGGCGGCAGCACTGACATGGGGAAACAGGGACATTCCCAGATCAAATCAGAAGCCAGGATGGCTTTTGTAATTCTGGGACTCTCCCTGGAAAATAGGGATACTTGAAGGGTGTGCAAGGGTATGCAATACTGAGAAAGTTGGGCCAATGGTCCTCAGCAGCACAAAGCAACTTCCTATGTCCTCTCTGTCACTTATACTTCCAAACAGACAAGTATATGAAATTGAGCCCCAGTCCTGACTTGGTTTCTAGGTTGCTCCCCGCTGCCTCTGAGTATATTCCTCTGCTACTGCATTCCCACCAGCCTCTGTCTGGGCTCTGACCCTCCTAACTACCCCCATAGCAGCAGAGCCTGTCTCTCCCCCTCCCCTTCACCACCCTCTCAAGTCCCCTACGTGGGAAGCAGAATGCCTTCCAAATGTTGGTGTGGGACTCTGGGAGAAAAAGGGGGCCACTGCCTCCATACAAGGCAAGTGAGTGTTACTGTGGCACCTATAAAATTCCTGTGAAGCAGTGAGGTGGCTGCTCCTGTGTTCACCATCTGGATGACCCCTGGAAGATTGAAAGAGCAGGTGTGGAGTGGACAGTGGCAGCAGTAGCAGGATACTCTTGGTGATGGGCTCTGGGAAGCCATTCTGGGATGCTCTGCATGTTGTCTCTTCTCTGTACACTGCCCAAAGCAAAGGCTGAGTTTATTGCTGAGGTGCTTCTGACTAACGAGGTTCTTTAGTCGGCTCCATAGATTTTGGATTGGGTTAAGGCATGGGTAGGCAAACTAAGGCCCCGGGGCCAGATCCGGCCCAATCACCTTCTAAATCTGGCCCACAGGTGGTCCGGGAATCAGCATGTTTTTACATGAGTCGAATGTGTCCTTTTATTTAAAATGCATCTCTGGCTTATTTATGGGGCATAGGAATGCATTAATTACTTTTTTTCAAAATATAGTCTGGCCCCCCACAAGGTCTGAGGGACAGTGGACCAGCCACCTGCTGAAAAAGTTTGCTGAGCCCTGGGTTAAGGTCTCTAGGCTATGTATTTTGGGGCATTTACATTCCCATTAATGATGCAAATTCTGCTCACACCTTTTGCTGTCACACAACCCCTGATCATAACACTAACTGGGTGTTTCATGGTAGGTGTAATGCAAGTAGGATGTAAATCTCCTCTGATTCTTCTCAAATATTTCATGCCATCACTACTAAGCAAAGAGATTTTGGTTTCATCACTCCAAATAGCACTGTCCCATTGTTCCGCTGTCCAGTTAACATGGGTTTTAGCCCAGTTTAATCTTTTCAACCTTTGTTTGAGAGATAACAATGCCTTTTTTTTAAACAATGGTGACAGGGAGCAGCTGCCGAGACCACATAACACCAGTCTTGAAAGACCTACATTGGCTCCCAGTACGTTTCCAAGCACAATTCAAAGTGTTGGTGCTGACCTTGAAAGGCCTAAACGGCCTCGGTCCAGGATACCTGAAGGAGCATCTCCACCCCCATCGTTCTGCCCGGACACTGAGGTCCAGCCCAGAGGGCCTTCTGGCAGTTCCCTCACTGTGAGAAGCCAAGTTACAGGGAACTAGGCAGAGGGCCTTCTCAGTAGTGGTGCCCTCCCTGTGGAACACCCTTCCATCAGATGTCAAAGAAATAAACAACTATCTGACATTTAGAAGACACCTGAAGGCAGCCCTGTTTAGGGAAGTTTTTAATGACTGATGTTTTAATGTATTTTTAATCTTTTGTTGGAAGCCTCCCTGAGTGTCTGGGGAAACCCAGCCAGATGGGCGGGGTAGAAATAATAAATTATTATTATTATTCCATGCAATTCTAGCATTTAGACCATATTCCTTCAATCTGCGCTGAACAGTGCTAGCAGTCAACTTCACATTACGTTGCGCCATGTCATCTTGTATACACCCAGATGATTTTCTTCTGTCACGTAGGTACAGTCTCTCAGTTCTTCTATTGTCACTTGCTGTTGTGCACCTTTTCCTGCCTTTACCAGTCTGATTTTGTAGTGACTAAGTCTCCTTCTTGTTGTTTAGTCGTTTAGTCGTGTCCGACTCTTCGTGACCCCCTGGACCAGAGCACTCCAGGCACTTCTGTCCTCCACTGCCTCCCGCAGTTTGGTCAAACTCATGCTGGTAGCTTCGAGAACACCATCCAACCATCTCATCCTCTGTCGTCCCCTTCTCCTTGTCTAAGTCTCCTTACACCTCATCAAAAATTTAGGAATGCCACCTTTGGTTAAGTTTCCACCATTTTTTATTCTAATTTCTTCATAACTGTTCACTTGATAGTACTATTTTACACCACTTTCTGGGTGACCAGTCAACTCTTTGTGCCATTCCTTTAATTTTATTACATTTTACAAGCTCACTAAATGAAAGAACACACAAAAAAATAATCAACTTGATAGCAATCACATAAAAACACTGACAAATGTCCTCCTCTCAGCTCCAGTACATAACATCAATAGCTGAATCCTCCTCCTTCTTCTTTGGCAATCACTCGTAGCCGAGTAAGATTATCTTCCATAAACACGGATTTAACAATGAGTCCGTAAGTGACTATGGAAGCCAATTCTGGACCCATAAGTCCTTCCACAGTGGGGACATTGGTTTCCCGGCGGGAGTTGATCACAGTGTGGATTTGCCAAGCATGCCTTCCTCTTAGCACGTTTCTCCCTTGCGACCTGAGTTCGAGTGTCTTCAAAGCCCAGGACACCTTTGGTAAAGGCTGTTCTCCAATTGGAGCGCTTGCAGGCCAGTGTTTCCCAGATGTCTGCGTTTATACTACTTTTTAAAGATTTGCCTTGAGACAGTCTTCAAACCTCTTTTCTTGACCACCAGCATTACGCTTTCCATTTTTAAGTTCAGAATAGAGTAGTAGCTTTGGAAGACGATAATCAAGCATCCACACAACATGACCAGTCCAACGAAGTTGATGTTGAAGAATTATTGCTTCAAGACTGGTGATCTTTGCTTCTTCCAGTACACTGATATTAGTTCTCCTGTCTTCCCAAGTGATGTGTAAAATTTTTCGGAGACACTGTTGATGCTATCTAAACACTCATGCTCATTGGCTACCTTCCAATGAAGGAAAGCTGCAGCATATCAACCTAAGCAAGTTGTGCTTCCTTTTTCTGGTTATTTGGCTATAACCTTTGATAGAATACAGATAATTGAACAAACTTTCTTGTATTACATTCTTCATAAAATTATCTTTCCATTGATATATAATTTTATATATATATGTGCTTGTAAAAAATAAACATCCTGTGGTCGTCATAGTGCAGGGTTCACTAACCCATAACCCTTCCTGGACTACAACTCCCACCATAGGAAACCTAGGAAGCTGTCTTATACTGAATCAGACCTTTGGTCCATCTAGCCAAGTATTGTCTACACTGACTGGCAGCAGCTCTCCAGGGTTTCAGGCAGGGTTACCTGGCAGTTTTACCTGGAGATGTTGGAGATTGAACCTGGGACCTTCTGCATGCAAAGCATGTGCTCTAACCACTGAGATACAGCCCTTTCCTACCATTGGCCATGCTGACTGGGGCTAATGGATACTGGATTCCCAGCAACAGTGTTAGAAACTGGGATAGGAAAGCTAGGAGCCATGTGGCTTCTGGGACCTAGGTTGTGGGTGCCAAAACAAAATGTCTAGGTGCCATTTTTTTTTTTTTTTTACTGCCGTGCCACCCCGCAGAACACCTGATTTGATTTCAGGAATATTGGGGGAGAAGCAAAAAGGTTACAGATGGTGAATAAATGAGGCTGTATTAAATAATTCAGAAGTAGTAACCAAAGGGAAGGCGATTCTAAGATAACAATTTGAACTTAATCTCAACAAAGACGTAGATGCAAATGTGGTGTGGGACACAGGCACGGTGGTCATGAAGGGGATATATGATCCAACAGAATGCATACCAAAAAATAAGAGAGGCAATTATTCAAGGTATTTTAAAGGAACTAACAAAAAGAAAGAAAGAGATTAGTAAGAAATCAGATAATAGAGTCAGAACAAGAGATAAAAATATTACAAACACAATACTCTGTTAATTAACCAAGACATAGAATCAGGTGGTCTGCAGAGTCTTCTGCAGCCACGCTAACCCACAAAACACCTGATTCTCCCAGAGGCGCTGCATCAGAGAAAAGAGGCATCTTGGGTGGCGCCCGGACATCTCCATCCAATCACAAAAGGCCGGTTGCCAGTTGCAAAATGCGATTGGCGCCCGGTTAATTTCGAACGCTGCTATTATGGTGCTTGTTGATATATGGCAGGCATGTCCAACTTCAAGTAGCCTGTGATCTACATCTACCATCCATTATGAAAAACTGGCAGTGACCTACCACACTCTTCCATTGGCATTCTTCAACTGTGAGAACAGGATGCTGGACTCGGTGGGTACTTAGCCTGAGCCAACAGGCTCTTCTTATGTTCTATTTTCTCCACCACTTAGGCTGGGTTCAAACATCATTACCTTGGAGGTGTGAGAGATACAGCAGCAATGCTCCTTCCCACTTCACCCCAGAAAGCCCAGGGAAGAGCCCATGCTGTGGCTTCCCACTGTGCCACAGTTTGACCCACTTTCCTGAGGTTTAGGCTTGCTGTGGGGGGAGGTGACCTTCTCTGGCCAGCTCCTATAGCACCAAGATAACTTGAAGGATTTTAAAAACACTAAAAAGAGGAGTAAAAGCTGAGATGCAATACTAGTTCCTGAATGATATTAAGATAACTCCTTGGTTGCCCATTACCTATCAGTGCCCTGAGATAGCAGGAGCAAAGGTATGCTTCATTTCTGCCAGGAAGTGTGCCATGCCTTGAGGCAGAATCCCCAGCCTGCTGCCACCCAGCTGCTTGGGAGCACAATACTCACCAGCCAGTGTCCTGCCTGGAGGAAGGCTGCCTTAAGGCAGAAGTGCACAAGCTACAAAGGTTTCCGTGAGTGCATTAAATAAAGACATTTGCAAGTCTGAGAGACCCACTCTGACTCTTGGAACGGACTGCCTGGGTGAAGCACTTTGACAGGGAACTGTCAGATAAGACTTGCTGTAAAGTGGGGACTTTATTGGATACAACTTTTGAGATTCTGCAGAAATAACACTGTTGCAACTAAAAGACTGATAGATTTTTTTTCTTTAGAAACTCTTTTCCTCTGAGGGCTTTTGGACTCTTTGTTTCCTTTGCTCATTGGATATATTGATGCTCCCTCTAGAGGACTGAAGGCAACAGTTGCAACATAGACTGTTAAAAACAAAGTCACTGGATTTTTCCATTAAACCTGTTCCTGTGGGAACGACCTTGGGACATGAGCGGCCCTGTAGATGAGATAGCAACAAGATCCAAAGCTAAAGCTGCACAAAAGAAAAGGGGCTCTCTATCAGGACTATTGCCAACAGGCGCAGCTGGACAGGAAAAAGGAATATCTGCATTCATGGATTCAGTGACACAGGCATTGCTTAAAATAAATGAATCTTTAGAAAATCTGACTAAGCAGAGTACGGAAAATACGAAACAATTGACAGAACTCACAGCAAAATTAGATTTAAACACCAAAAGCATCACATCTAATACAGAGACCATAAACAAATTGGTGCAAGAAAACGCTACTATCAGGAAAATTGCGGAAGAAGCTAAATTTACTGCAGAATCCACACAGGGAAACTTAGTACCGGTTTGTAAGAAGCTTGACCAGCATGAGGCGACCTTGTCTTTGTGGGAAATGCAGCGCAAGGAGAAGAATTTGAGACTTAGACTTGTTCCAGAGAGTGAAGGGGACAGTCTAGTGGACTTTCTCACAAAAGAACTTTCGGAATTTTGGCAGGTGAACCTAGAGGAAGAAGAATTTGAGATAACAACTGCCTTCAGATTGGGCAGAAGGCAAGGTAGGAAGATCCCAAGGGATTGCCTGATAACTTTGAGATCCAAAGAGGAAAGAGACAAAATATTAAACTTGCATTACCAGAAAACTCTTCAGATCGAAAACGCTACTGTGCAAATCTATAGGGACATCCCAAAATATATTCTAGAGGTAAGAACCTACTTCAAGAACTTGGTTGACCTGCTGAAAAAGAACAACATACCTTTCAGGTGGGAATATCCACAAGGTCTGTCCTTTAATTTCAAAGGAAAGAAAGTCAAGATAAGAACAGTACAAGATAAAGAACAATTCCTGGACAGATACGAGGAGGACTTGGTGAAAGGAGTGCTGAACTCGACATCTGACACAGACTTGGGAAACCTGACATTTGGGCTTAAGTCACCAACGGAAGAAGAACAGCCGCAGGGTGCGGCTGGAGGAAACTAACCAACAATGTCTCTGCGATTCCTAACCTGGAATTGTAACGGATTGAACCTTCCCAGAAAAAGGCGTGAAGTTTTTCATATTTTGAAAAGAGAACAATTGGATGTGATTTGTCTACAAGAAACCCATGTGACAAGGGCACATAGAAGATTACTTATAAACAAAAGATTAGGACAAGAGTTTATTTCATCAGATAAAGTCAAGAAAAGAGGCGTGGTGATTTATGTAAAAGAGAAACTGGACCCAAAACTGATTTTTAAAGATGAACATGGAAGAATTTTGGCAATTGAAATACAAATCCAAGGAGAAAAGTTTTTGATAGTTGGCATATATGCACCAAATGAAGGGAAGGCAGAATTTTACAAGAAATTGCATGAGACATTGATGGACTTTTTGGATTATAAGGTGATTCTTTTAGGAGATATGAACAGTGTCGTTTCTACAAATATGGACAAAGCACAAAGACAGGTGATTTCAAAGGATGGGAGATTACCTAAGATATTTTTTGAAATGACTGAAAATATGGACTTGATTGACATTTGGAGAACAAGAAACCCTCTCGAGAGAGAGGGGACATTCTTTTCAGAGTCACAGATGACATGGACAAGAATAGATCAAATATGGATTACTAGTGGAATGGCTCCAAAGATTAAAAAAGTGGAAATCTGCCCAAAGACATGCTCCGACCATAACGCGGTAAAGATGGAAATGAAGGTAACAACAACTGGTTCCTTTAGATGGAGAATGAATGACACCCTTTTTAGAGATCCAGAAGTTTACAAAAAGGCCCAAAAAACTTTGAGGGACTATTTTGAGATAAATTTGAGGACAGAGGTGGAGAAAAGAGTGATCTGGGACGCAAGCAAGGCCGTGATGCGAGGTTTCCTAATACAGCAGAATTCCTTAAAAAGGAGGAAACAAAATGAGAAGAAAGACAGGATTCTGGATAAAATTAAAGAAGGCGAAAAGAAACTGAGGTCGAAACCAAAGTCTCATGAGATTTTGAGAGAAATTAAGTTTTACCAGATGCAGTATATGGAATTGTTGAATCAGGAGATAGAATGGAAAATTAAGCAAATGAGACAAAGGACATTTGAATCAGCAGATAAATGTGGGAAACTTCTATCATGGCAACTGAAGAAGAGACAGAAACTGAAAACGGTCACAAGTTTGGAGGTGGATGGAAAGAATATCTCTAAGCCAAATGAGATTAGTAACTGCTTTCAGAGTTATTTCAGAAGACTGTATGCACAAGGGCCGGAAAATGAAGGAGAAATGGAAGATTTTCTTAAGAACTATGGATTACAAAAAATTTCGCAACAGAGTATGATGGTTTTAAATGAGAAAATAACCGAGCAAGAAATAGAGGGGGCCATTCAAAATATGCAATTAGGGAAATCTCCAGGACCAGATGGACTAACCTCCAGATACTACAAAGCACTAAAGGAATGGTTAATACAGCCGCTTAAGGAGATTTGTAATGAAATATTAGAGGGGAGAAAGGCACCTGAATCGTGGAAAGAAGCTTTCATTTCACTTATACCAAAGACTGAAGCTGACAAGAAACAGATCAAGAACTATCGCCCTATATCATTACTTAATGTGGATTACAAAATATTTGCAGACATTTTGGCAAAAAGATTAAAGAAGGTGTTGGTGGAGGAGATTCAAAAGGACCAAGCAGGCTTTCTCCCGGGTAGACATTTATCAGATAACGTAAGGAATATAATTGACATTATAGAAATGTTGACAGTTAATACTAATACAAAGGCAGTTTTGATTTTTGTGGACGCGGAGAAAGCCTTTGACAATATCTCTTGGAATTTTATGAAGAAGAATCTCCATGGGATGGGGGTAGGCCAAAGGTTTGAAAACGGTATAGGTGCAATATATTCGGAACAAAAGGCAAAACTAATTGTAAATAATGTGGTTACTGATGAACTTTCCATAGAAAAAGGGACACGGCAGGGATGCCCAATTTCCCCGTTACTCTTTATATCAGTCCTGGAGGTTTTGTTGAATATGATAAGGGGGGACCAGCTGGTGAAAGGGGTTCAGGTCGGAGCCAGAGAGTACAAATTGAAGGCTTTTGCAGATGACTTAGTTTTGACCTTACAGGAGCCAGACACTAGTACAAAAAGAGTTTTAGAATTAATTCGAGTTTTTGGTCAGGTTGCAGGATTTAAACTGAATAAGCAAAAAACTAAGGTTTTGGAAAAAAAATTAACAAATGTGGAAAGAGAGAGGTTCCAAGAGGAAACTGGATTAATTATGGTAAAAAGAGTGAAATATCTGGGAATTAACGTGACATCTAAAAATGTGAACTTATTTAAAGACAATTATGATAAGTGCTGGACAGAGATAAAGAAAGACTTAGAAATATGGTCGAACTTGAAGCTTTCCTTGTTAGGCCGAATTGCAGTGATTAAAATGAATGTGCTTCCTAGAATGTTATTTTTGTTTCAGACACTACAAATTGTGGATAAATTAAATTGTTTCAAGAAGTGGCAGAAAGATATATCTAAATTTGTCTGGCAGGGCAAAAAGCCCAGAATAAAGTTTAAGATACTTACTGACGCAAAAGAAAGAGGGGTTTTTGCCCTGCTGGACTTAAGACTGTATTATGAAGCGGCAGCATTTTGCTGGTTGAAAGACTGGCTACTACTTGAAAATGCAGACATTCTGGATTTGGAAGGTTTTAACAATATGTTTGGTTGGCATGCATATATCTGGTATGACAAGGTTAAAGTGCACAAGGGTTTCAAAAACCATATTGTCAGGAAAGCACTATATAATGTTTGGATTCGGTATAAGGATTTGTTGGAAAACAAAACTCCCAGGTGGCTATCACCAATGGAGGCTAAAGAGGTGAAGAAACTTCATATGAGAACTAATTGGCCAAAATATTCTGAGATTTTGGAACTAGAAAGTGGTGAATTTAAATTACAGAGCTTTGAGAAGATAAAGTCCAAGGTACGAGATTGGCTCCATTATTTTCAAATAATGGAGGCCTTTAAACAAGACAGGAAAATTGGATTCCAGGTGGAAAAATCGAAATTAGAAACTGAATTGTTAGAACCCAATACGAAGAATTTATCAAGGATGTATAACTTGCTGTTGAAGTGGAATACAATTGATGAGACAGTTAAATCAGCCATGATTAGATGGGCACAGGACTTAGGTCATGATATTATGTTTGCTGACTGGGAACAGTTGTGGACCACAGGTATTAAATTCACGGCTTGTAATGCCTTAAGAGAAAACATTATGAAAATGATTTACAGGTGGTACATGACCCCAGCCAAGCTTGCGAAGATTTATAATTTGCCCAATAATAAATGTTGGAAATGTAATGAGACCGAAGGTACCTTTTTTCACCTTTGGTGGACCTGCCCAAAGATTAAGGCCTTCTGGGAACTGATTTATAATGAAATTAAGAAAGTACTTAAATGTACTTTTCATAAGAAACCAGAGGCATTTCTTTTGGGTATGGTCGGCCAATTGGTGTCAAGGAGGGATAAGATCTTTTTTATGTACGCCACAACGGCAGCAAGGATCCTTCTAGCAAAGTATTGGAAGACACAAGAATTACCCACGCTGGAAGAGTGGCAGGCGAAAGTGATCGACTTTATGGGATTGGCAGAAATGACCGGCAGAATCCGTGACCAAGAGAAAGAGACTGTGGAGGAAGACTGGAAGAAGTTTAAAGCATATCTTAAAAATTGCTATAAAATTGAGGAGTGTTAAAGTGTTAAGGGAAAGGAAGATGTATAATTACAGCTATATATATCTTTTGATTCAAAGTGTAATTGAAAGGAGAATAAGTTAAACTATAATTGGCTGAAAGGGTTGCTGAAAAATTTTGAAATTAGGATGCAAAAAGGGGAAGGTACGGGGAAGTCCGAGAAAAGAGGCTTATGAAAATGAGGTTAAGAAAGCAAAAATGTATGTATGTGTCTATGTTTGTTGTTGTTTGTATTGTTTGGTGTTGTTTCGTTGTTAAAATTGGAAAATTAATAAAAATTATTAAAAAAAAAAAGTCTGAGAGACCCAAACTTCTGTGGCCTGATGAATTTCTTCACCTTGTATCTCGCAAGGTCCATTCCCTTCCTCCCTGTCAAAGGGAGCCGTGCAGCTGATGCTGTTTCTGGTCCTGATCCTGCCTTCCCTTGGCAGAGATGCGGCTCCTCATCGTGCCTGGATGAAGTCCCTCCCTCGCCCCACCTGCTTCTCATTGCTGCCTCCATTTCCTGCGCTCCTGCCTCACACATGCCTCAGTTTTTCTCCCCTTATACCACCTCGCAGATCATTTCTATATATGTTTTCACACTGTGTTCAGGAGGGCTTCCTCCCCAGTAAATGTACCTATAGCTTTTTTTTAAAAAAAAATTCATTAATAACAATCCAATGGAGACCACAGCAATACAATACCAAATCATGCCAAATCACATACACTCAAAAAAGCCAATCAATCAATTCCGAATTCAATGTTTTTGGATGACTTCCCGTGTTCCGGTTATCTGGAGTTGATGTTAATCCTTGGTCCTGCTCCAATTCTCTTAATTAGTCCAAATTCCACAATTCCGATCTTAATCCTTGGTTTTAGCAGCCACTGGTGTGGTGACTTTCATTTGTAATAATAATAATAATAATTTATTATTTATACCCCGCCCATCTGGCTAGGTCCCCACAGCCACTCTGCGTGGGTTCCAACAAAACATTAAAATACAATAACCTATTAAACATTAAAAGCTTCCCTGAACAGGGCTGCCTTTAAATGTCTTCTAAAAGTTTGGTAGTAATTTTTCTCTTTGACATCTGCTGGAAAGGCGTTCCACAGGGCGGGGGCCACTACCGAGAAGGCCCTCTGCCTGGTTCCCTGTAACTTGGCATCTTGCAGCGAGGGAACCGCCAGAACGCCCTCTGGGCTGGACCTCAGTGTCCGGGTAGAACGATGGAGGTGGAGACGCTCCTTCAGGTATCCTGGACTGAGGCCGTTTAGGGCTTTAAAGGTCAGCACCAACACTTTGAATTGTGCTCGGATTAAGGATTTACATTACAAAAAACAAAAAACAAACAAACAAAAAAACAAAATACAAAATAAAAATTGTTAAAAACAATCAATCTTTCCATCACATTATTTTTCATTTACTTGTTTCTCGGACCTCCTCATACCTCCCTTTTTTGTATTCCAAATCAAGTTATTAGTTCAACAATTTCTTTCCCTCTTTATGCTATCTAAATCTTTATTCTTAAATTATTACAATCTTGAATTTTTGCTTATAAAAAACCATTTTTTTCATATTCTTTTAACCCATTACAGCTAGAAATCACTTAGTTCCAATCCAACATTATTCTAAAATGCATTAATTTTGCAATATCTCTGTATATAGTCTTTAAATTTCTTCCAGTCTTCTTCCACTGACTCTTCTCCCTGATCTCGGATCCTGCCGGTCATTTCCGCCAATTCCATTCTTCCAAAGTGGGTAGATCTTGTGTCTTCCAATATTTTGCGATAAGTATTCTTGCTGCTTTTGTGGCATACATAAAGAAAGTTCTATCCTTCTTTAACACCGATTGGTCAACTATGCCCAGAAGAAAGGCCTCTGGTTTCTTCAAAAGGGTATATTTAAATACTTTTTTCAGTTCATTATATATCATCTCCCAGAAAGCCTTAATCCTTGGGCACGTCCACCAAAGGTGAAAGAATGTGCCTTCATTTTCTCTACATTTCCAACATTTATTATCGGGCAAGTGATAAATTTTTGCAAGCTTGACTGGGGTCATGTACTGTGATGGGATTATGAGCTACTTGTGCGTAAAAGTTCAGTCCCTCAGATCTTGGGCATGTTTCTCAAGACTCTGTGTACAGCCGAGCCCCTTAAGCATGACTCCCTTAATCGCTGGCAGAATCCGACAGTGGGCGTTTACGGAAACGACTCCAGCATAGAAGCTCCTTAACGGAAACGCGCCGTCTGGACTCTCGGCGCGACAGTTTCCGGCGAGGAGTGGGTGTACCTATAGGAGGTCCTGAAACTTCTCCACTGTTTTCGCTGGAAGATTCCTTGAGCCAGTCTGGCGCCTCACTCTCTCTCTGATCTCCCACACTCCCCCTACTGGTGCCTTCCCCCGCTGCTGAGTCTCTCCTAGCTTCTGAGAGCCTCTCCACCACCTGCCTTTCCGATGGCAGTTCCCTGACATCCACCTCCCCCCCAGGGCCCCCTTCACCCCCTCCCGCCCCCTCCTTTACTGGCGGTGAGGATGGAAAACCCCGGAAAGAACACTCCTCGTCGTCAGAGGATTCGAATACTTCTCTCCACTGACTCCCGTCTCTTCTCCCTGAGTCCCCCTCCTCGTCGGAGTCTATTCCCTCCTCCAGCCCTGATTCCGGGAACCCTTCGAACTCTTCTTCTTCATCGGTGGTGCCGAAGTGTTCCCTCCCGAACTGTGCTACGGGCTGAGGTTTCCTTGGGAACCTTTGATGAAACGTTTCTATTAAAACCTCGTCATTGACCTCCTCTGCCGGTACCCACGTGTTTTCTGATTCCGGTTCCCCTTCCCATACAACCAAATACTCCACCTGATTTCCTTTCCACCTGGAATCAATGATTTCTGCCACCTGCATGTTGCGTTCCCTTTCTTCTATGACTGGTGTTCGAGTGACCTCCCGTTCACGTTCCCCCCACTCCCGCCCTTCTCGGTACGGCGACAGTAAGGACCTATGAAATACTGGGTGCAGTTTCATGTGGTTGGGCAACCTGAGTTTGAATGCTACTGGGTTGACCTGTTGTATGACCTCAAAAGGTCCTAGCCGTTTGGGTCTCAATTTCTTACACCCTCCCTTGAACGGCAGTCCTTGGGTGGACAGCCACACCCGGCCCCCCACCCTTATGATTTCACCTTCCCTTCTGCTTCTGTCTGCTTGCTTCTTGTATTCTTCCTTGGCTTTCTCTAAGTTAAGTTGGAGTTGCCGGTGGAACGCTTCCATCTCTTCCACAAAGTGTTCCGCTGCTGGGACACTCCATCTTTCCCCTCCTTCTCCTGGGAATGCTCTAGGATGACACCCATAATTAGCCAGGAAGGGACTCATCCCTGTCGACACATTCTCCGCGTTGTTGTAGGCAAATTCTGCCAGGGCCAACTTATCTACCCAATCATTTTCTCTGTCATTTACATAACACCTCAGGTATTGTTGTAAAATACCGTTTGCCCTTTCCGCCTGCCCATTTGTTTCTGGGTGTCGGGCAGTCGAAAAATTGACTTCTACGTGCAGTAAGCTCATGAGCTTCCTCCAGAACCTGGAAGTAAATTGTTTCCCCCGGTCTGAGACCACCCTCAAGGGGGCGCCATGCAACCTAAAAATATGCTTTACAAACAACTGGGCGGTTTCTTCCGCTGTGACCGCGTGTGAACAGGCTATAAAATGGCACATCTTAGTTAACAGGTCTACCACCACCATGACAGCTGTCTTCCCTTTGGATTTTGGCAGATCCGTCATAAAATCTATGGATACTGCCTCCCATGGCCTTTCTGGTGTGGGTAAGGGTTCCAATAGCCCCGCTGGTGCCCGCCTCTCCCCTTTTGCTCGTTGGCATCGGTCGCACCCCCTTACATATTCCCGTACGTCTTCCCTCACCTTGGGCCACCAAAACTCCCTGGTAACCAACCACATGGTTTTGTGTTGCCCGAAGTGCCCCGTTGTGGGGCTGTCGTGCAATGAGTACCCGGCCCCTCAATTCCCCTTCCGGTATGTACAGTGCCCCCTTGTAATACAACGTTCCGTTCCTTTCCTCAAAACCCCCTGTGTTCTCTCCACCTCCCCGGAGTCCTCTGAGTTTATCTTGGGCGTAATCATCGTTCTTGGTTCCCTCTACCAGTTCTCTTTGCCCCACCAATGCCGCCCCACACACCCAGTGGTCCTCGGGAATGATATGTCTCTCCTCTGGCGCTCCCTCCCCCTCCAAATACTCTGGTTTTCGAGAGACAGCGTCCGCTCTGACATTCTCCTTCCCCGGCACGTAGCAAATTTCAAAATGGAATTTGGAGAACTCCTGGGCCCATCTCACTTGTCTCTGGTTCAGTACTTGGGCAGTTCTCCAGTATTCTAGATTTTTGTGGTCGGTGCGCACTTGGACCTTGTGCTGCGCTCCGATCAGCAAATGTCGCCATCTCCGGAACGCTTCATGAATGCCGAGTAGTTCTCGGTCGTACACGGTGTAGTTCCTCTCGGATTTGTTCAACTTCCGCGAGAAGAAGGCACACGGTCTCCATTCCGACGTATCTTTTCCCGGCTGTAGAAGCACCGCCCCCACCGCTCGGTCTGACGTGTCAGTCTCCACTCTCATTGGTTGCCGTAGATCCACGTGCAAAAGTTGTTCTTCCGACGCAAACACCTTCTTTAAACTTTCGAACGCTCGCTGCGCCTCTTCCGTCCAGAGAAATTTCTTCTTGCTGCTGAGACAATCAGTGATGGGTGCCGTTAAGTGGGCAAAGTTCTTGATGAACTTCCGATAGAAGTTCCCGAAGCCCAGGAATCTTTGCACGTCCTTCTTAGTTTTCGGTGTCTTCCATTCCAGTACTGCTTGAACCTTGCTGGGATCCATGGCCAATCCCTTGTCTGACAACCGGTACCCCAAGAATTCCACCTCTCTGGTATGAAACTGACACTTCTCCAGTTTCACCCACAGCTGGTTTGCTTGCAGTCTACTCAGTACCTCTCTTACGTCCCGCACATGCTGCTCCTCATTCTCTGAGTACACCAAGACGTCATCTAAGAACGCTACACAGTTCTTGTAAAGCAATGGTCCCAGGACGTGATTCATGAACGATTGAAAACAGGCTGAGCCCGCCTGTAGTCCGAAGGGCATAACGAGGTACTCAAAGGCCCCCAAAGGGGTGAACATAGTGGTTTTCCACTCGTCTCCCTTTCTCATACGTATTAGGTTATACGCCCCCCTTAGGTCCAGCTTGGTAAAAAATTTTCCTTTCCTCACCCGGTTCAAAATGTCATCGATTCTGGGCATGGGGAAAGTCACGGGTTCTGACACTGCATTTAGGGCCCTGAAGTCCACGACCAATCTGGGTTTATCCGTGTTTTTTTTGTCCACAAAGAACACTGGGCTGCCCCCCACCGCTCGTGACTCTCTGATGAAACCTCGCTTGAGGTTCTTGTCAATGAACTCCCTTAACTCCTGCATCTCCCTGTCTGACATTGCTTTTTTTTTTTTTTTTTTAAAATAATTTTTATTGGGTTTTTACATTTTATAACAACAGACACACACACAAAGACAAAGACAAACAAACACACAAATACAATTACATACCCTAAGTTTCTTTACCCACTTTCATTGACTTCCCCCCACCCCCTCCTCTTACATCCCAATTCCAAAATTAATTCAGCAAGTTCTTACCTAACCTCTTAAAGATATTCACATTGCTTTTAAAAGTTAAATTCTTTTGTTTATCTATATTCAACTATCCAATTCTCTTATAATCATTATTTTCTTTTTTTTTTAAGGTCGATCTAACTTCCCCTTCACAAATTTTCCCTTTATTATATTAATTATAGGTCACATTGACCAAGTAAAACAAAACATAACATTTTATAATTCTATTCTCTCCCCCCCCTGCCCCGGTTTCTGTCCCTTCCTAGACAAATGTCCAGAAAACAAACAAAAAATATTTCTAGCCCGGATTCCTCACGTCCGAGGCGTCTGATTCTCTGTCAGTCCCTCTCTGCCAACTATATTGGTAGTCCTCTTTGATGGTCCTAAGACCCCGAAGGAGTTCAGTCAGAGTCAGATCATATTTTCTTTCATTCAGAATGTTGAAGAGTGTTTGCTGCGAAAGACCATCTAGTTTTCCATACTCAAGAGAAAAGTCCCAATCATATTGCTTTGTTCTTTCTAGTTTTAATATTCCAAGTACTCCAGGGGCTTCTCTCTTCTTCTTTCTCATCTTTCGCAGGTCTGTAATCCAGAGGTCTTCTTGCTCATACTCTAACGCTGCAGATTCCTGGTTGATATTTTCCACTTGTAGTGTCTGAACTCCTTCTTTTTTCTCTGTCAATTCCAAAGGCATCTCTTCCTGCTCAGCTGCAGAATTTTTATCATGCATCTCCTTTGTGCATTCAGCAGAGTTGTTTGTTTCAGGATTCAAGGTCATAAAAACTTTACTCAGAGCCATACTCTGCTCCTGCAGGATTCCCACGAGAAAGAACATTTTTTCTATCTCCGCCAGTAATTTTCCCTCTGCAGCCATTGTAATGTCACTAATTCCCCCTAGGGGGCTTTCAGTTATTTAGTAGTCCTTTTCCAATAATCTGTTACTTTGTTATTATCAATACTTTGTTTCCAATCGCCTCAGTCCAAATGTATCAGCTTTAATTCCAAGAGTTATTAAATAGCAAAATTCTTTACTTTGTCCGCCCGTTTGACAGCTTCTTTGACAGCTGTCAAACTCCTTTCACTTCTTCCTCCGGGACCCAAATAGGACACTCCCGGATTTTTTGGGGGGGATACACACAAAGTTCCAAATTCCCTTTCTCTCCAGCACAAAAATCTTGTTCTATCAAATTTGTGAGAAACTTTTAAATTATCAAAACAGTATTCATTCCGCCTTAATTCTCCGTTCCTTGCTTTGAAACGTCTATAAGTAGAGGGGGTGCGGACTTCCCTTTAACACATCCCCCGATCGTGCCGAATTCACAGGATAAAATTTTTAAAGTCCAAATTCCACTACTCACGGGTCCTTTGTTATCCAGTCCAAATTTTGGGAAGAAAGTCAGCGCTCTCCGGCCATGGCTTGCGGCTTCGCTCTACTGAGGTAGCGGTCTACTCTCAGCACCACGCCACTCTCCGTACCCTCTCCGCAGCCTTTAAAAAGGCTCTTCGTGGGTCGGGGAGGGCGCTTAAGGTGCCCACCGAGTCACCAAGTCCGCAGGCTTCCGCGCCTGCGGTTTCTGAGGGTCCCCGTGTCGCCGGCACGGCAAGACCCGTCCTCAGTAGAGCCGGTTCCCTCCGGAGCTCGGAGGGAATCCGCCATTAGCCGTTCGCGCTAACCCGGAAGTCTTCTCCCTGTCTGACATTGCATACAGCTTGCCCACTGGCAGTTGTGCTCCTGGGAGTAAGTTAATTTGACAGTCAAAGGGTCTGTGCGGGGGCAGTTTATCTGCTTCTCTTTCGCTGAAGACGTTAACCAAGTCGGCATATGGTCGTGGTACCTCCCCTTTATCTGTTACTTCCATCCCTGCTAGCGTGGCCTGGGCTTCTACCTGTGCTTCCCCTCCCTTGCAGTGTGCCAGGCAATACGCTGACCCAAATGAGACTACTCTCTGGTGCCATCCCACTAGAGGGTCATGCAGCGCTAGCCAGCTCATTCCCAATATGATGGGCGCTCCTCCCAGGGTAGCTACATTAAACGCTATGACCTCCGTGTGTCTTGCCACCCTCATTATCATGGGAACAGTCTGGAGGTTAACTTCTCCCCCCAACAGCTCCCTCCCATCAATTGTTGTCACCTGCAGAGGGTTACTTAAAGGAACAGTCTGTATCTGGTGTTCCGCTGCAAACTCCTTACTCATAAAATTGCAGGAGCTGCCTGAGTCCAATAGCGCCTTTATCTTTAGCGGATGTCCGTTTGGTAGCTCTAGCACCACCTCCACGACAAGCGCTGGTCTTGGGGGTTCAGGCTTGGGCACATTCACTGCTCTTTGGCCTGGTTGCTGTGCCCCGATGCTGGCAACCAGGCATTGGCTTTTACTTGCTCCTTAACCCCCTCCTCTTCCCCCCCAACAGCTCCCGCCATTCCTTGCCATCCCTTCCTCTGAGGGCAGACTCTGGCAAAGTGACCTGGCTGTTGGCAGAGGAAACACTTCTTGGCGCTCTTTCCCTCTTTCTTCCGCCCTTCGTTGGCGTTTGAAACTCCACGCGCACGCGCCGTTCTAATCTCCATCGGTTCTACTGGCTGTAACTGCTGCCCTGGTATCTCTGGAATGCGGAACTCACTCCAACGTTCCCCTTTCCCTTCCCGCTTTTCCAAGGCTCTTGCCTCTTGGCGCGCTCCGATGGCAAGCGCTGATTTAGTCAATTGGTCCATAGACTCCGCCCTGGGCGCGCGGGAAAGTTCATCCTTCACCGCCGAGGATAACCCTTCTTCGAAAAGCATTTGAATTGGGTCTGCAGACAGGTCCCACCCCAGTTTATGGATCAACATGGTAAACTCAGTCCAGTACTCTCGGACAGAGCGATTCCCCTGTTTACACGCCATCAGTTGTCTGCGCACCACCCCCTGCTTGATCTCACTGGAAAACATCAGGTCCATGGCGCGAAAAAATTTCCTCGTGTCCTTTAAAACGTCACTGTTCCCTGCCATCAGGGGCCTCACCCAGTCCTTGGCCCCACCTTCCAGGTGCCCAATGACAAACGCCACCCTCGATTCCTCATCTGGGAAGTCATCAAACTGCAGATTGAGGGCGTATTGCATCTCTGTCCTAAAGGCTTGATAGTTTCTGGGATCACCCCCAAACTTTTGCACCAACCCTGGCACCTTCCTGGCAAGTGGGGTGGTTTTGCCCTTGTCTGCATCCTGAGCCCGCCTCTCTTCGAGCCTCGCCGTTTGCAGCGCTAGCTGGAGTTCCAACACCCTGTACCTTTCTTCCAGGCTTGGACCCGCTCCAGCTCCTCCTGCGTCTCCGGCTCCGGTTGGGTTGCTCATGATGCCTTTTGCACAAGCGCTTACAGAGACTGTTGGATTGCTGTGGTGGGATTATGAGCTACTTGTGCGTACAAGTTCAGTCCCTCAGATCTTGGGCATGTTTCTCAAGACTCTGTGTACAGCGGAGCCCCTTAAGCATGACTCCCTTAATCGCTGGCAGAATCCGACAGTGGGCGTTTACGGAAACGACTCCAGCATAGAAGCTCCTTAACGGAAACGCGCCGTCTGGACTCTCGGCGCGACAGTTTCCGGCGAGGAGTGGGTGTACCTATAGGAGGTCCTGAAACTTCTCCACTGTTTTCGCTGGAAGATTCCTTGAGCCAGTCTGGCGCCTCACTCTCTCTCTGATCTCCCACACTCCCCCTACTGGTGCCTTCCCCCGCTGCTGAGTCTCTCCTAGCTTCTGAGAGCCTCTCCACCACCTGCCTTTCCGATGGCAGTTCCCTGACATGTACCACCTGTAAATCATTTTCATAATATTCTCTCTTAGGGCATTACATGCCGTAAATTTCATACCGGTGTTCCACAACTGTTCCCAGTCAGCAAACATGATATTATGTCCAACATCTTGTGCCCATTTAATCATAGCAGATTTCACCGTTTCATCCTGAGTATTCCATTTCAACAGCAAGTTATACATTCTTGACAAATTCTTAGTTTTGGGTTCTAACAGTTCTGTTTCTAATTTTGATTTTTCCACCTGGAAGCCAATTTTCTTGTCCAAATTATATGCCTCCATTATCTGATAATAATGAAGCCAGTCTCGCACTTTGTTCTTTAGTTTCTCAAAACTCTGCAGTTTTAGTCTATCTCCATCTTGTTCCAAAATTTCCCAATATTTCGGCCATTTAGCCTCCATATTGAGCTTTTTCAGAGCCTTTGCTTCCATCGGTGACAGCCACCTTGGGGTTTTATTTTCCAATATGTCCTTGTATCTTATCCAAACATTAAACAATGCTTTCCTAACAATATGGTTTTTAAATGCTTTATGCTCTTTGATCTTATCATACCAGAGATATGCATGCCATCCAAATACATTGTTAAAACCTTCCAAATCCAAAATGTCTGTGTTTTCAAGAAGTAGCCAATCTTTCAGCCAGCAAAAAGCTGCTGATTCATAATAAAGTTTAAAGTCTGGCAGGGCAAACCTACCTCTCTCCTTTGCGTCCGTTAATATTTTAAATTTTATTCTAGGCTTCTTGCCCTGCCAGACAAATCTTGAAATATCTCTCTGCCACTTCTTGAAACAATCCATCTTGTCCACAATTTGCAATGCCTGAAACAGAAACAACATTCTAGGCAATACATTCATTTTTATAGCAGCAATACGGCCCAACAAATAAAGTTTCAAATTTGACCATATTTCTAAATCTTTTTTCACTTCACCCCAGCATTTTTCATAGTTATCTTTAAATAAGTTCCCATTTTTTGCTGTCATATTCATCCCCAAGTATTTGACTTTCTTAACCACTGTTAAACCTGTCATGTTCTGAAACCTCTCTCTCTCAGTTTGTGTTAAATTTTTCTCTAAAACCTTGGTTTTAGACTTGTTCAATTTAAACCCAGCAACCTGACCAAATTCTTGAATCAGTTCTAAAACCCTTTTAGTACTAGATTCTGGCTCCTGTAACGTCAATACCAAATCATCTGCAAATGCTCTCAATTTGTACTGTCTCGCTCCGACCTGTATACCTTCAACCAACTGGTCCCTTCTAATCATGTTCAGCAAAACCTCCAGAACCAATATAAAAAGCAATGTCGTGTCCCCTTTTCTATTTTAAATTCTTCCGTCACCACATTGTTCACAATTAATTTTGCCTTTTGTTCTGAATATATTGCACCTATACCATTTTCAAAACCTTGACCTACCCCCATACCCTGTAAATTCTTTTTCATAAAACTCCAAGAAATGTTGTCAAAGGCTTTCTCCGCATCCACAAATATCAAAACTGCCTTAGTATTTATATTCTCTTGCAATTTCTCTATGATATTAATAATATTTCTCACATTATCAGAAAGGTGTCTTCCTGGGAGAAAACCCGCTTGGTCTTTATGTATCTCTTCCACTAATACTCTTTTTAGTCTTTTAGCTAAAATGTCTGCAGAAATTTTGTAATCCACATTAAGCAGTGATATGGGACGGTAGTTCTTGAGCTGAGTCTTTTCAGTCTCTGTTTTTGGTACAAGTGTAATATATGCTTCCTTCCACGACTCTGGTGCCATCTTCCCCTGCATTATTTAATTACAGACTTCTTTCAAAGGCTGCACTAACCATTCCTTCAAAGATCTGTAGTATCTAGAAGTCAGTCCATCCGGTCCTGGAGATTTGCCCAATTGCATATTTTGGATGGCACCGTCTATCTCCTGTTCAGTTATTTTATAACTCAACATTTATTTTCTTGAGAGATTTTTTGTAATCCGTTTTTCTTCAAAAATCGGTCTAAGTCAATTTCTCTCTGTGGCCCTTGTGTATATAGTTGTTTAAAGTACCTCTGGAAACAATTTCTAATCTCAACTGGGTTCTGTATATTCCTTCCTTCCACTTCTAGATTTGTAATTGTATTTTGTTTTTGTCTTTTTTTCATTTGCCAAGCCAGCAGTTTCCCACATTTGTTAGCTGACTCAAATGTCTTTTGTCTCATTTGTTTAATTTTCCATTCAATCTCATGGTTCATCATTTTCATAAGTTCCACTTGGTATAGCTTTATTTCTCTCAAAATCTCCTGCGACTTGGGTTTTGCTCTCAATTTTTTTTCACCTTCCTTGATTTTCTCCAATTTTTTTTCCTTCTTCTCATTCTGGATTCTCTTTTTTAGTGCATTCTGTTGTATCAAGAACCCTCTCATAACCGCCTTGCTAGCATCCCAGATTACTCTTTTTTCCACATCAGTATTCATATTTATCTCAAAGTAGTCTCTCAAGGTTTTTTGGGCCTTCTTTAAAACTTCTTCATCTCTAAACAAGGTGTCATTCATCCTCCATCTGAAGGAGCCAGTTGATGTTAATTTCATCTCCATCTTGACAGCATTATGGTCGGAGGAGGTTTTAGGGCAGATTTCCACTTTCCTAGTCTTTGGTGCCATTCCTCTAGTTACCCATATTTGGTCAATTCTAGTCCATGTCATTTTGGCTTCAGAAAAGAAGGTTCCCTCCTTAGCCAAGGGGTTCTTTATTCTCCAAATGTCCACTAAATCCAAGTTGTCTGTCATTTGAAAAAAAGTTTTCGGTAGTCTACCATCCTTGGTGACTACCTGCTTTTGTGCCTTGTCCATATGTGTAGATACCACTCCATTCATGTCTCCCAGCAAAACTACGTTGTAATCCAAATAGTCCATCAGGGTCTCATGCAACTTTTTTTAAAAATCAGATTTCCCCTCATTTGGTGCATAGACGCTGTAATGGGGTTTGGGGTTGCTTGTGCGTAAGGGACAAACTGCTCCAAGCTGAGTAGTTTGGTTAAAACTTTCCCCTGGCTGGACAGTCAGTACTCCGTGACTGTCTCAATCACTGGCAGAATCCGTCAGTGGGCGTTTCCTGAATTTCCTCCAACATAAGAGTTCTTTGACACCAACTCGCCGCCTAGCTTCCCTGCGCGGAAGCTTTCTGCGCAGAGTGGGCATCCCAAGGGGAGGTCCTGTGCTCTCCCCGCTGGTCTCGCTGGAACCGTCCCTGAGCCTTCCCTCCGCCTCCCTTTCCTCTCTGGTGTCACGTCTATTTCCTTCCCCATCAGAAGCTCTCCCTCTCTCCTTGCTGGTTCCCTCTCCAGCGTCATCGGGGAGCCTTACCACCCCCCTTGGCTCTGATGGCAGTTCCCTGACAGACGCCTACTATCAAAAAATTTTCTCCTTGTATTTGAATTTCAACTGCCACAAATCTTCCTTGGTCATCTTTGAATATAAATTTTGGTTGCAATCTTTCTTTTGCATAAATAACAACTCCTCTTTTTTTTACCTTGTCCGATGAAATAAACTCCTGACCAAGTCTTTTGTTAACCAATAATTTCCTATGTAATCTTGTTATATGAGTTTCTTGTAGACAAATCAGATCCAATTGCTCCTTTTTTAATAAATGAAACACAGATCTCCTCTTCTGAGGGGAATTCAAACCCTTACAATTCCAACTTAATAGTTGCAGAGCCATGATGTAGGTACTATGCTTCTCCTCCAACTGCACCCAGTGCTTGTTCCTGTTCTGTTGGTGGTATCACCTTCTTCAAACGCTCTTTTAATTCAGGAGGAAGATCTGGTATATCCAAGGTTTCACTTACAAGTGTTCTTAACTCTCCTTCGGCTTTCTTCTGTAGGTCTTCTCCGTGGTCTCTCCAAAATTTGGTTTTGTCGTCCTCTGATTTTATTCTTATCTTCTTGCCTTTATAACTGAAAGACAGGCCTTGAGGGAATTCCCACCTGAAAAAAATTCTGTTACTTCTCAGCAGTGCAGTCAAGTCCTTATAATTGGACCTAAGGTCCAGAAGATGTTTCGGAATGTCCTTAAATATCTCCACTCTTGACTGATGTATTACCAAAGTCTTCTGAAAATGCAGACTCGAGATTTTATCTCTCGCTTTTGTTTGGAGGGTGATCAGACAGTCTCTTGCTCTATTCTTTCTCCCTCCTTTCCCGAGTCTAAAAGCACTCAGTATCTTGAAGCTGTCCTTCTCCAAATCTGGATTCCAAAAATCTGCAAATTCCTTTGTAAGAAATTCAATCAAATTGTCTTTCTCCAATTCAGGAACCGCCCTGACCCTTAAATTTACTTGTTTCTCCCTCAACTCAATCATAGAAAGAGTTGATTTGTGGTCTTGTAGTTGTTTATGTATCGGTGGGATCTTCTCTTCTACCACGGTGGCTGTATAGGTTGCAATTTCTTTTGCCTCATCAGCTGTCTTTCGTATTGAAGTTGATTCCTGAACTAATCTCTGAATGGTCTCAGTGTTAGTGTTTACTTTCTGACCCAAATTATTAATGCTTGTAGTATTTTGATTAATACTTGTGGTGTTTTGGTCAATTTTATTCGATGCCTCGGCTAGTTGTTTACTTATTTTGTCCAAAGACTCATTTATTTTACTAAGAGCCTGGGCCAGGGCATCAGCAGCAGCCATACCTTTAGGCTTAGATTGTGCCAATGGGGTTGTTGTTGGCAGGCCAGAGGGGCTGGATGTCGAGGCTCTCCTTTGCAGCCCAATATCTGTACGAAATACTTTCCCAGATCTGGTTGCTTGTTAGGACTCTAATTTGTCTTTCCCATCAGCCATAACCCTCCAGATAAAAGCCAAGGTCAGTCACGCACTCAAAGTCAGAGTCAGAGTCTGTCAAGGTCAGTCACACACTCAGACTAAGTTTGTTTTGAAGTGGAAAATTCCCTTAATCCAGCTGCAGTTGCAGCAATTTCAAAGTTCCTCTAGGGGGACACAGTATCAACGACAGTCAGTAATGTTTTAAAGTAACTTACTTTCCCTTTCCTCCCCCAGTCTCCAAAGGACAACAGTTCCTGTTTCAATTTATTTATTGTCTGATACTTTGAAATCAGGAGAAACCAGTCAATAAAATTGTGTCTTAATTGTATCTTCGAACGCAAAGTTAACTGTTGCAAAAAAAAATTACTTTCAGCGACAACACACGTCCCAGAGCGACATTATTTGCAGTTCACAGAAGCCGGACTCAGGGGTTTGAGCAGTGGATTTGGCTGCTCTTACTCTCTCTTTTTTGCAGGGAAATACTGTTCAGATCCTTTCCCCCTCCTCTCCCTGTGTCAGAAGGGGGCTAACGCTTGTTTGATGTTCGGATTGTAGTCCTTAAGAACGTCCTTTAAGATTCCTGCTTACAAGTTCATTGCTTTACTCCTTTACAAAAACGGGAGGCAGACTTCCTTTTTGTACCTCTCCACATTCGGTGCCAAATCTTTTTATTTAATTCCTTTAATTGCCAAATTGACCTACTCACGGGTCGTTGATCTTGGTGCCAAACAATGTAGGTCTTTCAAGACCGGTGTTATATGGTCTCAGCGGCCGCTCTCAGTCACCAGTCTAGCTGCCGCATTCTGGATTAATTGTAGTTTCTGGGTCAGCTTCAAAGGTAGCCCCACATAGAGCGCCTTGCAGTAGTCCAAGCAGAAGATAACCAGAGCATGCACCACTCTGGTGAGACAGTCCGCGGGCAGGTAGGGTCTCAGCCTGCGTACCAGATGGAGCTGATAAACACCTGCCCTGGACACAGAATTGACCTGTGCCTCCATGGACAGCTGTGATTCTAGAATGACTCCCAGGCTGTGCACCTGGTCCTTCAGGGGCACAGTTACCCCATTCAGGACCAGGGAGTCTTCCACACCTGCCCGCCTCCTGTCCCCCCAAAACAGTACTTCTGTCTTGTCAGGATTCAACCTCAATCTGTTAGCCGCCATCCATCCTCCAACCGCCTCCAGACACTCACACAGGACCTTCACCGCCTTCACTGGTTCCGATTTGAAAGAGAGGTAGAGCTGGGTATCATCCGCATACTGATGAACACCCAGCCCAAACCTCCTGATGTGCCTGGAGTTGTTCAGCAACCACTCGCTCAATCACCTTGCCCAAGAATGGAAGATTTGAGACTGGGCGATAGTTGGCCATATTGGCAGAATCTAAATATGTTTTTTTAAGAAGTGGTTTGATAACCGCCTCTTTCAGCGGGTCTGGGAAGGCTCCCTCACAGAGAGAAGCATTCACCACCCCGCAGAGCCCATTGCCCAGCCCTTCCCGACTAGCTTTTATTAGCCAGGATGGGCAAGGATCAAGGAGACAAGTGGTGGTTTCACTCGTCCAAGCAGCCTGTCCACATTCTCGGAGGTAACAGATTGGACTTGAGCCCACGCAACTTGACTAGACAGAACTCTAGCACTCTCCTGCCCTGGCCCTGCTCCCACGGTGGAGTCTACCTCTTCCCGAATCTGAGCGACTTTATCTGCGAAGAACTTTGCAAAATCATTGCAGGAGATCATGTGTCCCGTACTGGGCCTGCTAAATTGCGAACCACCTGAAAAAGTCTCCTGCTGCTGTTTTCTGCAGATGCAATAGAGACGGTGAAGAAAGTCTTCTTCGCCCTCGCTACCGCCACTTGATAGGCTCGACATTGAGCTCTAACCTGTGTCTGATCCGATTCAGAATGAATTATCCGCCATCGACGCTCTAGCCGTCTCAACGATTGTTTCATTGCCCTCAGATCCGTGGAAAACCACGGGGCTGTCCAGGCTTCATGCAATTGGAGAGGGTGCTTTGGAGCCAGACAGTCAATAGCCCTGGTTAACTTCGCATTCCAGCGGGCCACCAGGGAATCAGCTGAAAGGCCATCAACATGGGATAAAGCATCCCCTACCACTCTCTGGAAACCATTTGGATCCATTAAGTGGTGGGAGCGGACCATCCGAATCGGTCCCACCTCCCTGCAGAGGGGAAGGGTCGCAGAGAAGTCCAGTTGCACCAGGAAGTGATCTGACCATGGCACTTCTTTCATTTTGCTTTTACTTAGTGTCAGATCACCAACATCCATAGAGGTAAATACCAGGTCCAAGGCATGTCTGCGGCTATGGGTTGGGCCAGACTTATTCAGGGACAGCCCCATGGAGGCCATGCTTTCCAGGAAGTCCCGAGTGGCCCTTGTAAGGTCCTGTTGGCATGGATGTTAAAATCCCCTAGGACAATCAAACTAGATGTCTCCAGGAGAGCATCCGCCATGACCTGAAGCAGCTCGGGCAGGGAATCCTTGGTGCAGCGGGGAGGTTGGTACACCAAAAGGAATCCTGTACTGCTTCTATTGCCCAACTTCCAGAACATGCACTCAGAGAACTGGGTCTTCCCAATAGGACGCCTGGTGCAAACTAATGACTTCCTAAAAATCACTGCAACCCCCTCTCCCCGCCCACAAGGCCTGGGTTGCTATGCGTAAGAGAAACCTGGTGGTCAAGCAGCGGCGAGGACAGGCCCATCTGCTTCATCCAACCAAGTCTCTGTTACAAATGCCAGGTCAAGTCCTCCATCCACGATCAAGTTACAGATAGGTAGCCGTGTTGGTCTGCCATAGTCAAAACAAAACAAATTCCTTCCAGTAGCACCTGGTGTATCTGAAGAAGTGTGCATGCACACGAAAGCTCATACCAAGAACTGACTTAGTTGGTCTTTAAGGTGCTACTGGAAGGAATTTGTTTTGTTTTGATCCACGATCAAGACATGGATGGCAGTGGTCTTATGAATCATTGACCTTGCATTGCACAGCAGCACCTTCAGGTCATGTGGGTATCTCTTGCTGATTCTAGTATCCGTCCGGTCAGGACCAGACCTGGAGGCAGGTATTTAATAAATCCATATCCATTAGCTTGCAGAGGGAATTTATATCCTGTAATTTCTGTTTGAAATATTTGTTTACCTACTTTTCTTTCATGTTGTAATCAGTCCATTTTCTTCAACATTGCTCTGCCTTCGAAAACTCATTTATAAGTATGCCACAACTTCTCCATTTTGTCTCTCCAAAACCGAAAGCCCTCCAGGGTCTGGCCACGGCTCCTGGCTTACTTCCAGCGTTTATCTCCTCTGATCCTTTCAAACTTTCTAACGATCTGGTGTCTCTCCAAAACCATAATAAATCAGAATTAGAGCTCTCTTTGGTAGGCAACGCCACAAATCACCACAGTACTTCACACAGTCTATTCTTTCAAGTACTCTGTAAATAAAGTTATAGGTTTTTGTTGAATCCCTCTTGCATTCCATATATAGTTGTAGTCCATTTGGTGCAGGCTTGCCGAATCATAGCACAGCAAATATAATGTAAATATAATGTAAAAAGAGAACAAAGGCTCCTCTTCACTTACATAGCATTACAGTTACGATAACGAGAGTCCTCTCCAGATCAAAACCTTGGCATTCAGTGTCTGATTCATTTAGCAGGTTATCTTTCTCCTTCATCCAGAACACATCTGTTTCTTAAATCCAAATTGAGATCCGTCTTAAAAGAAACAGAAGTACCATATTTTTCGCTCTATAGGATGCACCCGACCATAGGGTGCACCTAGTTTTTAGAGGAGGAAAACAAGAAAAAAATATTCTGAATCAAATGTTGCATAAACTACTGTATTTAATAAACAACCGGTATATCAGAATCATATTACAGCCATGTAAAGTGAACAGCAGTCAACAATGGCATTAAGAACCATCATCACTGTCATTAACAAATGAAGAGAGACTTTAAGGTTTGAGTACTCTTCTAGTCTTCTGTGAACCCCAAGAACTCATCACTGCTAAAGTCAGAATTTATGAAGCTCAGTTGCTCACAATCACTGACATCACTTTCTTCGCTATCTTCATGTAAAATACCATCTTCGTTTCCATCCAAAGCATTGCTAATGCCACATTTCCCCTCTCAATCCTCTTCCTCCCCTCTCTCAGCGAACAGCCTGCCAGCTGCTCGCAAACATTCCCTTTACTTGAATTACAGTCAAGAAACAGCTGAGCAGAGCTTCTCAGCGGCAGGCTTGGGAGGCTTTCCTTCTCCCCACTTTTTTCTCCCCCTCCCCAAGCAGCACAGTCGCCTTTACCAGCCTCCTCCTTTCCATCCCTTTCACCCAAACTCCTCAGGTGACGTCTGCAATTTCTCCCCTTCGCTTCTCCCTCTCCTTTGCCCTCTACCATGACTCTCCACTCACGGCAACCTATGGTACCTCCTCTCCCTTCACCCAGCTTCTTGGTCCCCCTCCTCTCCATCCTCTTCCTCCCCTATCTCAGCGAACCGCCTGCCCGCTGCTCCAAACCTTGAGGGGAAAGGGCAGGCTGCTGGCAGAGCAGCACCCCCCACCCCCATTCAGCAGCCCAGGAGCTTGGGGCATGGGCGCACAGCCCTCCTGCTGCTCCAGAGCTTCCTAGGGCTGCAGGGGGAAGCCAAGGCTGCCGGCAGAGGAGCGCGGCTCCCCCCCCCCTCACCAAAGAGCAGCCCAAGAGAGTGCCGCACTCTGGCAATTTGGCTCCAGGGACCACACATTCGCTCCATAGGACGCACAGACATTTCCCCTTACTTTTTAAGAGTAAAAAAGTGTGTCTTATGGAGCGAAAAATACGGTACCTCTGCTCATGGTGACTGCATTGGGGATTTTCCAATATGTGCAGTGCTATGCACTCTGCTTCCCTGCCCCCCCCCCCCCATTCCATCGGAGCGAGAGGCAGTTATTGGATGATCCGCGAGTGAAAGCTCTCCCCTCTCCAGGATAATTACTCCCAGATTATCCTTAATTAACTGCGCTGCTGGCATCTGCTATCATGGGATCCACAGTTCGCCATGGCGGCAGCACCAGAAGTCCCACCAGTAAATGTGTAAATGGTGGGGGAACTGTAGCCAAGTTCCCTGGCTTCCTTCCTAGAGGAGGAAGAGGCGAGCAGCAATCCTCCAGCGCGATTGACCAAAATGCATCCCACGATCCATGAGTCGATCACGATTGATGTGTTGGGCATGCCTGATATACGGCACAGACGTTGTATAAGCCTCATTCTTCTGAGTCTTTGGTAAAGTAAATCATGTTTTCCTAGACTAGGGGTCAGCAACCTTTTTCAGCTGTGGGCCGGTCTACCGTCCCTCAGGCCATGTGGTGGGCCGGACTATATTTTTTGGGGGGGGAATGAACAAATTCCTATGCCCCACAAATAACCCAGAGATGCATTTTAAATAAAAGCACACATTCTACTCATGTAAAAACACACTGATTCCCGGACTATCTGCGGGCCAGATTGAGAAGGCGATTGGGCCGCATCTGGCCCACGGGCCTTAGGTTGCCTACCCCTTTCCTATACTGACCTTCTTGAACTTGGAAGTGTCTCAAAGACCTACATAATTCAGGTCACACAAATTCTCTCAATCACATGACTTTTCTCATAAGAATTGCTGGGCCGTGTCAGTATGTGAGGAGGCTATGGTCTTTGCCAGTGTTGGAAACCGGGATAAAAAAGTTATCCATCACATGGCTCCTAGAACCTAGGTTGCAGGTGCAAAAACAGAATGACTAGTCACCATTTTTTACTCAATTTGATTTTTGTACTGCTTTCTGAACACACTCACATGCTGTTAGTCACATACATGCACATGCACACATGCACCATTGCTTGAACCAACTGAGTTATGCTACTGGCCTAAAGAAATAACTCCCACCACATAGCAGTTCTTCATAAATCACAGTACTTCAATTGTACCAGCTTTACAGATACACACATGCACACACTATATTCCTGCATTGCAGGGGGTTGGACTAGATGACCCTGTTGGGATACTGCTAGGGAGACAAAGGCCATCACGCTTTCCACCCCCCTTCTGCTTCTGGCCATCTGCAGACATCTGTCTCTGTTTACCTCTGGCCTTCCGGTATCTGTTAGGATGACCTTGGCTCCCATGAGAAACAGAGCTGTCAGCTGCCGACTCCTTGGCTCCCCCTGGAGACTGGAATGCTGCCTGGGATGACATCACAGTCAGCTCCCCCTGTAGCTTGCAACCGGTGCCCTCAGCATCCCTGCATTCACTCGCATTCTGGGAAACAGCCAGGACCTCCGACGCAGTCAAACTCTGGGCTGGGATTACTGGCAAATGGGCTATTTTCAAAGCATTCCACATCTGACGTGCAGTGGTGTTGCCAGCTAGCGTTTTAATTTCCTCCAGAGAGACGGACAAGACTATTATGTCTACAGCCGTCGAATTCTGGGCTCTCCATCTATCTGTCAGAGGAACTGGAGGGGCTTCAGACTCAGTATGCCACACTCCAAACTGTCGAAGCAAGCTCTCACACCACACAGCCCAGGTCCCGTAATTGTGCCGATTTAACTTTGGGCACTCAGCAGCTTCTGAGGCTTGGAAAAACTCCATTCCACCTCTTTGCTTGAGCCGTGAGCCTTTATGCCTTGAAAAACTTCTTATCTCGGCAGCCCATTAATCACGAAGCCTTCTTGGCTCAGCTCCCAGACCAACTAGACTCTGGCAGACATCAAAGTCTCTTTGCCGCGGCTTTTCAGAAAAGCCTCTGCTTTTGCTTTTCCAACACATACCTCAGCAGTCTTTCGCAGCCTTACTCTTCTGTATGTGCCGTGAATCTGGGCCCATAACCTGTTGTTGGGATACTGCCAGGGAGACAAAGGCCATCACTGCCTCCACACCGACTCCGGACTCCGGACGTCCATCGACCTCCCGCGTAGATACAGTATCAGCGATTAGCGACACGAGCTCCAGAAATAGATTGCCACATTCCTGGGCTGATGCACACTCTATCAGCAGAGTTCACATAGCGAAAGTTGCACAGCAGGAGAGCATATTTACAAGTTTATTCAGCGTTGGTCAGAACAAAGAAAAACATGACCGCCTGCTAGCGTGTTCAGGCACCGAGAGAGAAACGAAACAAAGACACAACAGAAACATCCTGTGAACAGGAAATACGCAGACTCTGTGACTCACATAGCCTGCTCCCTTTTAAGGTGGAACGGAAATATCCTAACATACCCTTGGGTCTGGGGCATAGGAAGGGGTGTGTGTGAGATGCGGACCACCCCGGGTGTCATCCTGAAGGGGGGGTGACATTCGGTGCCCCCTGCACCAAGATCGGCCCCCAGGGAGGATGGCGGGGTGTTGCACCCAGCTTCGCCGCTGCCTTGGGGTACCTTCCTACTATGACTACCTAGATTTATTCAAACTACAATGAAAGCTAGTTTTCATACTTGAGATTTTATAATTAAATATGAAAACGGGAATTATCTCAAATACTTGAAAGCCTTTCCTGCAATATAATAATAATTAATAATAATAATAATTTATACCCCACCCTTCTGGCTGGCTTTCCCCAGCCATTCTGGGTGGCTTCCAACAAAAGGGGAGGATTGCGGACCACCCTGGGTGTCATCCTGAAGGGGGGTGACATTTGGCGCCCCCCCGCGCCAAGATCGGCCCCTGGGGAGGATTGTGCAGCCGCGCCGAGATTTCTTGGAAATTTATGATAACCATGATACAACAAATGGAATTTGGAGAACTTTTTTGTAATGGAATCCAGGCAATCTATACTAAACAAAAGGCAAGAATAATTATTAATGGTAACTGTCAGGGGTTCAGGGAGAGAGGCGCAGATGAGGGAGGAAACAGAGAGTGAGGGGGAAGGATTCCAGAGTGACGAGGAAGAGGATGACAATGACCCAAGATTGTCCATGAGTCCGTCCAGTGAATCGGAGGACTCCCAAAAGGGAGCCCCTCTGGTCAAGCCAAGGGGAGCTAGAGGGGGAAGCAGTCAGGAGCAGGGAAATGAAGGGGGAACCCCCAGTGGGAGTTGGAGAGCGAGACCGGCTGCTCCGCTGGAACGGAGTGAGGGGGGAGGAGTGACCAGTGTGTCAGAAGGAGCAGAAGAGGAAGCAGAGAGGGGAAGGAGATCAGGGCAAAACGTCCTACCGGAAGGGGAGGAAAGTAGTATCGAGGGCAGTGTAACTGTCGAAGGGAAGGTCAGGGGCAACGTACGCGCGCCAAGTTCAAAATGGGAGGCGCGCGGAAATGAAGAGAGTCCTGGGGAGGAGCCTGGTCCCAAAGCCCGAAGGAGGGGGGAGGAGGCGGCAGAGGATTCAGCCTCTGGAGAGTCCCAAAGGGAGAGAACACAGGGGGGCAGAAAGACCCTGCGGAAAAGGAAAGAGAGAAAGAGGTGGACCAGTACAAGCCTCTTAAACTGGTGTAGAGGGGGGACCGACTCAGAGGGGACTTCAGCGGTCTAAGGGTAACAGACGTAGAGTCACGGAGCTCGGATGTGAAGCTAACAATGTTCTTCAATAAAAGCTTTTGTACATAAGCTGGAGTGGACTTTGGTCTCTTGTGGGCTGGGACCACGGGTGACTCTGACAGTAACATAACTGAAGAGTGTGAGATAAATAAAGGGACCAGACAGGGATGTCCTCTCTTGCTGTTAATATTCATCTTAGTGATGGAAGTGCTAAATAAGAAAATTAGAGAGGGGGGAAAAGCATTAAGGGAATAACACTCAGAAATAAAACATACAAACTACGGGCATTTGCGGACAATCTCGTTATAACAATGGAAAATCCTAAAGAAAGCATCAACAAATTTTTAGAAATAATTAACAACTATGGGAGGGTGGCAGGGTTTAAACTAAATAGTAAAAAGACCAAACTTATTGCTAAGAACCTCACGGTTCAAGAGATAGAAGGAATTGAGAGGACAACACAATTGAAGTTCTGCCAAAAAATGAAATATCTCAGAATATGGCTAACATCGAAAAACATTAATCTTTATCAAGACAATTATATTAATACATGGTCCGAAGTAAAAGTGAATATGGAGATTTGGAGTAGACTAAATTTGTCTTTTTGGGGTCGCGTATCGGCTATAAAAATGAATATCTTGCCAAAGCTACTCTTTCTGTTTCAAACCATTCCAGTTATCGGGGGCACAGGCTGTATAACAAAATGGCAGAAGGAAATCACTTAAATTTATTTGGCAGGGGTGCAGACCGAGGATAAAACATACTCTACTTATTGATATCAAGGAGGGGGGGGATTCGGCCTTCCTGATTTAAGAGCTTTACCAACCACATAATAAGAAATTCATTGTTTAAAGTATGGGCAAAATATAAAGCCCTGTTGGAACCAGAAACCCCACGCTGGATTTCTCCCTTAGAGGCTAAGGCAGTTAAAAAGAAAAATATGAAAGGAAAGTGGCTGACTTACAATTCGTTATTAATGCAAGACGGTAATCAAATAAAATTAAAGAGATATGAAGAAATAAAAGATCAATTATCAGGATGGCTAGAATACCACCAGCTCTTTGAGACATTTAAGCAAGATAAAAAAATGCATTTAACAACGAGCCCTCAAAATTAGAAAAAGAATTGTTAAAGAACAATACCAAAATTATTTCTATTTTTTTTATATAATATTTTTATTAAGTTTATGAAATACAGAAAAAAGAAATAAAGACATAGATAGAAAAATACAGTAGAGAAATTACAAATTTCCATAATCCTTTTTTCCAACACATCTATTGGACTTCCCCACATCCTCCAAACCCTGCATTCTCTGTAATACCAAATATCAGCAATTTGTTAACTTATTTCCAAGCTTATTGTATCTTTCATTTTATCATGTTACCTAATTTCAAAACTATTGTAACCCAAATCTTATATGTTTTAACTTAAACATAATAAAGTTATTTCATTATTCCACCTTTAACTTCTTGTACCTTAATTTCCATTTCATTAATTTACCAATGCTGAAGCAAGAATTTCTAAAAAGAGCATTTTTTAACATTCATACAACTTGTAATGTTTTTTCAAATAGTCTTTAAATTTTTCCCAGTCCTCCTCGATTGTTTCTTCTCCCAAGTCTCGGATTCTGCCAGTCATTTCGGCCAGTTCCATATAGTCCATCAACTGCGTCTGCCATTCCTCCAGCGTGGGTAAATCTTGTGTCTTCCAATGCTTAGCAATCAGGATCCTTGCTGCTGTGGTAGCATACATAAAAAAAGTTCTATCTTTCTTAAGTACTCTCTGGTCCACAATGCCCAGAAGAAAGGCCTCCGGTTTCTTAGGTAAGGTAAATCTAAGTACCTTTTTTAGTTCATTATGAATCATCTCCCAAAAGGCCTTCACTTTCGGGCAAGTCCACCAGAGGTGAAAGAATGTCCCTTCCGCCTCTTTACATTTCCAACATTTGTTATCAGACAGGTGATATATCTTAGCAAGTTTGACTGGGGTCATGTACCACCGGTATATCATTTTCATAATATTTTCCTTCAAGGCACTACATGCCGTAAATTTCATTCCGGTGTTCCATAACCTTTCCCAGTCTTCAAACATAATGTTGTGCCCCAAGTCCTGTGCCCATTTTATCATGGCGGATTTGACTGTCTCGTCCTGTGTATTCCATTTAAGCAGCAAATTATACATTCTCGAAAGTAATTTATTTTTTGGCTCTAACAGTTCTGTCTCTAGTTTCGATTTTTCCACCTGGAATCCAACCTTTTTATCCACTTTAAAAACCTCCTGGATTTGAGCATAATGCAACCAATCTCGCACCTTGTTTTTCAATTTTTCCAAGCTCAGCAGCCTCCAATTGTCTCCAATTTTTTCAATTATTTCCCAATATTTAGGCCAGTAGGCTTCCATGTTAAGTCTCTTACGTGCCTTGGCCTCCACCGGTGAGAGCCACCTCGGAGTCTTACTCTCCAATAAGTCCTTATATTTTGTCCAGACCATCAAAATTGCTCTTCTGACAATATGGTTTTTAAACAATTTGTGAACTTTAACCTTGTCATACCACAAATATGCATGCCACCCAAAAGCATTATCAAACCCTTCCAGATCTAGGACATCAGTGTTTTCCAATAAGATCCAATCTTTCAACCAGCAGAGGGCTGCAGATTCATAATATAACCTCAAGTCTGGCAGGGCAAATCCCCCTCTTTCTTTCGCATCAGTTAGTATTTTAAACTTTATTCGGGGCTTTTTGCCCTGCCAAACAAACTTGGAAATATCCTTCTGCCACTTTCCAAAACATTCCACTTTGACCACGATCTGTAGGGCCTGAAACAGAAATAACATTTTCGGCAATACATTCATCTTTATAGCTGCTATCCGGCCCAACAAGGAAAGTTTCAATCTTGACCATATTTCCAAGTCTCTTTTGATTTCTGACCAACATTTCTCATAATTATCTTTAAACAAATTCAAATTTTTGGAGGTCAAGTACACCCCTAGATATTTTACTTTTTTAACCACATTTAATTCTGTTTCTTTCAGGAACTCATCTGTTTCTGTAGTTGTCAAATTTTTTGCTAGAACCTTAGTTTTTTGCTTGTTCAGCTTAAATCCCGCCACCCGACCAAAATCAGAAATTAATTCTAACACTCTTTTAGTGCTAGAGACTGGCTCCTGTAATGTTAATACCAAGTCATCTGCAAAAGCTTTCAGTTTATATTGTTTCACTCCGACCTCAATTCCTTGTACAGACCGGTCCTTTCTAATCATGTTCAATAGCACCTCCAGGACTGAAATAAACAATAGGGGGGATAGGGGGCACCCCTGTCGTGTCCCTTTTTCTATTTTGAACTCCTCTGTCACCACATTGTTAACAATCAATTTAGCTTTTTGCTCTGAGTAAATTGCTTCTATTCCATTTTCAAACCCCCGCCCGACTCCCATCCCTTCCAAATTTTTCTTCATGAACATCCAAGAAATGTTGTCAAAGGCTTTCTCCGCATCAATAAAGATTAAAACCGCTCTAGTATTAAGATTTGTTTGTAGAAGTTCCAAAATGTCAATGATGTTTCTTGTATTATCAAACAAATGCCTACCGGGGAGAAAGCCAGCCTGGTCCTTATGGATCACTTCATTAAGTACTTTTTTAAACCTACTTGCTAAAATATCCGCAAAAATTTTGTAATCCACGTTTAGGAGTGAGATGGGGCGGTAGTTCTTAAGCTGGGTCTTTTCAGTTTCTTGTTTAGGTATCAATGTGATGAAAGCTTCTTTCCACGTCTCCGGTGCCTTCCTCCCCTCCATAATCTGATTGCAGACCTCCAACAGAGGTTGTATCAAATAGTCCTTCAAAACCTTATAATATTTGGAGGTAAGTCCATCAGGGCCTGGAGATTTGCCTAGTTGAAGGTTCTGAATGGCACTTTCAATTTCTTGCTGGGTGATATTACTATTCAGGGTAGTTCTCATTTCCTGAGTTATTTTTTGTAATCCATTAGTTTTAAGGAATTGATCCATCTCAAAGTCTTTCTGTGGCCCTTGTGAATAAAGTTCTTTAAAATATCTCTGGAAACACTTTCTAATTTCCTCGGGTTTCTGAACCATTCTCCCTTCAATCTCTAGATTTGTAACTGTGTTAAGTTTTTGTCTCTTTTTCAACTGCCATGCTAGCAGTTTCCCACACTTGTTTGCTGATTCAAAGGATCTTTGTTTCATTTGTTTAATTTTCCATTCCACCTCTTGATTTATCAATTTCGAGTATTGTGCCTGGAAAAATTTCACCTCTCTCAGCACTTCCTTCGACTTGGGCCTAGATCTTAATTTTTTCTCTCCTTCTCTTATTTTCTCCAATATCTTCTCCTTCTTTTCATTCCAGAACTTTTTCTTAATCGTATTTTGTTGTATTAGAAACCCTCTCATAACTGCTTTACTTGCGTCCCAGATTGTTCTTTTTTCCACAGTGGTGTTTAGATTTATTTCAAAATAGTCCTTTAAAGTTTTTTGGGCCTTCTTAACAATCTCCTGATCCCTTAATAAGGTGTCATTCATTTTCCATCTAAAGGATCCGGTTATGTTTAGTCTCAATTCCACTTTCAAAGCATTATGGTCGGAGCAAGTTTTTGGGCAGATTTCGACTTTTCTAGTCTTAGGTGCCAGTCCTCTAGTTGTCCATATTTGGTCGATTCGTGTCCATGTCAGATGAGCTTCAGAAAAGAAAGTTCCTTCTTTTCCTAAGGGGTTCTTAACCCTCCATATGTCAATTAAGTCCATATTGTCAGTCATTTCAAAAAAAGTTTTAGGTAGTCTGCCATCTTTCGTTATGTTGGCACTTTGCGACTTATCCATGTTTACAGATACGACCCCATTCATATCGCCCAACATAATAATGTTGTTGTAGTCTAAGTAGTCCAGCATAATCTCATGCAGCTTCCTGAAGAATTCCGATTTTCCTTCATTTGGAGCATATATTCCTAATATCAAAAATTTTTCTCCTTGCGTCTGAATTTCAATCGCCAGAATTCTGCCGTGTTCATCTTTAAATAGAAATTTCGGTGACAGGCTCTCCTTTGCATAAATCACCACTCCTCTTTTCTTAACTTTATCCGAAGAAATAAATTCTTGGCCTAATCTTTTATTGATTAACACTTTTCTATGGAGCCTTGTCACATGTGTTTCTTGCAGGCAAATAATGTCCAGTTGTTCTTTTTTCAAAATATGAAATACTTTTCTTCTTTTTTCCGGAGAGTTTCCGCCATTTATATTCCAGCTAAGAAGCTGCAGAGACATCCTGGTTTAGTTGGTGGGTCTTACAATGGGGTGTCTAGGTTTTCCTCCGGTCCCGGAGGTAGTGGTGCTGGTCCAGATCCAGACGGTGTAGGTTTTGGTGGTGGTCCCGGTGGTGGTGGTGGCCAAGAAGCTGCAGCTCCTTTTTGAAGATCCTCCTCGTGGTCGTGTAGGAACTTCTGCTGATCCTCAGGTGATTTAATTCTTACTTTCCTTTCTTTATAAGTAAATGATAGTCCTTGTGGAAACTCCCACCTATAAGGAATTGCGTTATGTCTTAACAATTTGGTCAGGTCTGTGTAGGTGGTCCTAAGATCCAATAGGTGTTTGGGAATATCTCTGTAGATTTCAGCCTTTTTACCTTCTATCTCCAAGGATTTTTTGAAATGTAGGCCTAATATCTTATCTCTTTCCTCTCTTGATCTCAAAATAACCAAACAGTCTCTAGCCTTATCTTTCTTTACCGATCTTCCCAGTCTAAAGGCCGTCACGATTTTAAAGTCTTTATCTTCCTCAATTCCCCAGAATTTAGAAAATAGAAGTGTCAGAAATCCCTCTAAGTTGCCTGCCTCCAATTCTGGGATGGCCCTTAACCTGAGATTATTTTCCTTACTTTTCAATTCAACCAGTGACAGGTAGGCTTGTTGTTCCCCTACTTGTCTTTTCAAAGGCCTAACTTCCCCTTTAATCTCATCAACTTTTCGGTTTGCCTGCTCTGCTTTTTGATTGGCTTCCACAGCTAATTTATAATTTTCAGCCGTAGCTCCTTGCAAAGAGGACCGCCATTGCCGTTTTGCGCCGCCTCCGGAAGTTCAATACCAAAATTATTTCTAGAATGTACCGACTCCTCCTTGACCAGGAAGTCAAGGAGGAGGAGGTGAAGGCAGTAATGATTAAATGGGCACAAGACATCGGACGCACCATTATGATGAGTGAATGGGAAACTCTTTGGAAAACTAACATGAATGACAATGCAGTTCAGGTGGTACCTTACACCATCCAGACTCTCCAAGATGTATAAAAATATTTCAGACAAATTTTGGCAGTGTGGAGAAACAAAAGGAGATATGTACCATATGTGGTGGACATGCCGAAAAATTAAAGAGTTCTGGAACCTCATCTATGATGAGATGAAAAAGATCTTTAAATTAACATTTGCAAAGAAGCCAGAAGCATTTCTACTTGGAATTTTAGGCAATGATATCCCCAAAATATAAGAGAATTTTTTTTATATGCAATAGCCGCTGCCCGGTTATTAATTGCATCAAACTGGAAAGGGGGAAAATGGGATGCGGGTGGCGCTGTGGGTTAAACCACAGAGCCTAGGACTTGCTGATCAGAAGGTCGGCGGTTTGAATCCCCGCGACGGGGTGAGCTCCCGTTGCTCGGTCCCTGCTCCTGCCAACCTAGCAGTTCGAAAGCATGTCAAAGTGCAAGTAGATAAAGAGGTACCGCTCCGGCGGGAAGGTAAACGGCGTTTCCGTGCACTGCTCTGGTTTGCCAGAAGCGGCTTAGTCCTGCTGGCCACATGACCTGGAAGCTGGCTCCCTCGGCCAGTAGAGCGAGATGAGCGCCGCAACCCCAGAGTCGGTCACAACTGGACCTAATGGTCAGGGGTCCCTTTACCTTTACCTAAGGGAATGGCAGAATAAGTTATTAGACTATGCAGAATTGGCTCAGTTGACAGAGAGATTAAGGGGAAATACAAAACAAATCACTCAAAAATGGGATATGTTCGACTTCCGGAGGCGGCGCCATCGGCAAATGGCGGATTCCCTCTAGTCTCGGGGGGAATTGCTCCGCGGAATCTGGGTCTAACCGCGACGGCGAAGCGGGGACCCTTCGGAAACCACAGGCGGGAGAAGCCTGTGGCCGTGGGACTCGGCGGGCACCTTTTGCGCCCCCCCAATTTGCGAGGGGACTCTGTAAAGGGTCCCTAGTGAGACGGGGCTGCGGCGCGGTGCTGAGAGTGAACTGCTTCCATGGAGTGAAGCCGCACAGCCACTTGCCGGAGAGCGCTGACCTCTTTCCTGTGACAATTTGGCTATTAAACAACAACCCGTAAGTAGGTCAAGCTTAATGACTGGGGGATTTGAAGAACTAAAAGCTATAAATTTGGCACTGAAGCGGGAGGGTGCAAACAGGAAGTCCACCTTCCGTTTTTTGTATGCAGATCAAAGCAAAGAACGTCCAAGCTAAGACCTGTAAAATTGTTTGAAAAGACTTTAATTCCAGCGTCAAAACTAAAGAATTCCCTCCCGGAATTGCAGGAGAAGGGAGGGAAAAAGAGAAAGTAATTTTGCCTGCAAAAATAAAGAAAAGGAGTGAGAAGAGAACAAATCACCACTCAATCTCTGGGATCGGGCTGTCAAAATAGTAGAACTGCCGTACCGAGATCGCGCTGTTTAAGGACTGTTAATATTTGACAGCAAACTCTGCAAGGAAGATACTTTGTTTTTAAAGGGACTTGAAACTGTTTTCTTCTTTGAAGGGGGACCTGGGAGAGTCGGGAAAAGATACTTTATTGCACATGTACTTTCTACTGTCTCCCCCTAGTGGAACTTGGGGATTGTAACAACTGACTGAGAAATTCTTTATCTTTAACTGGCCTGGGAAACTTCTACTGCAAAACAAGCCAAGGCCGTGGGATTGACCTTGATTCGAAGACAAAGTGTTATGGATTTGTCTGAGCTTAAGAAACAAGATCAGGCAAGATCATAGCGCAGCAGCGTAGGCCATCAGCATCTGGTCCCCCTGTTCAACAGGGGGAGGACTCTGCACAAGCCGGTTTAAAAGGCATGGCATCTGATGAGGGTTCGAATTCAGCACTAAGTAAAATATTTGAATCACTGGAAAAACTTAGCAAACAAGTTGCTGATGTAACGATCAAAATTGACCAAAACACTACAAGTATAAATAATTTGGGACAGAAGGTGAATTCAAATACAGAATCTATCGAGAAACTCCTGCAGGAATCTACGTTGAATCGAAAAACAGCTGAGGAAGCAAAGGAAAGAGTACTGGCAGTAGAGGAAAAGTTTCCACCGATAAATAAACAGCTTCAGGATCATACCTCTATGCTGTCTATGATTGAATTGAAGGATAAACAGACAAATCTGAGGATCAGGGCGGTACCCGAAGTTGAAAAAGGTAGTTTAAGTGATTTTCTTACACAGGAATTTGCAGGCTTTTGGAACCTAGATTTGGAAAAGCAAGAATTTAAGACAGTAAGTGCTTTTTGACTTGGAAGAGGAGGGAGAAAGATTAAGACAAGAGACTGTTTGATTACTCTCCGAACAAAAGAAGAGAGAGATAAAATATTGAGCCTGCATTTTCAGAAGACTTTGGAAATACAAGAATCAAGAATAGAGATCTTTAAGGACATTCCGAAACATCTACTGGAGCTTAGAGCTAACTACGGAGATCTGGTGGCCTTGCTGAGAAGAAGTGGAATCATTTTCAGGTGGGAGTTCCCTCAAGGTCTCTCTTTTGCCTTTAAAGGGAAAAAAAATTAAAATACGATCAGTAGAAGATAAAGAAAAATTCCTGAGAGAACACAGAGAAAACCTGCAAAAAGAAGCTGAAGAGGAGCCAATAGCATCGAAGCCAGGAACTTTACCAATATTACCATCCTTGGGGTTGGACAAACCAAAGAAAGTGACACCACCGACAGAACAAGAACAGCTACTGGGTGCAGTTGGAGGAAAGTAAAACAACTACACCATGTCTCTGCAACTGCTAAGCTGGAACATTCGCGGTCTTAATTCCCCGGAAAAAAGGGGAAAAAAATCATCTATTAAAAAAGGAACAATTGGACTTGATTTGTTTACAGGAAACACATGTGATAAGGCTACACAGGAAAGTATTGATTAATAAAAGATTAGGCCAAGAATTTATTTCGTCGGACAAGGTTAAAAAGAGAGGAGTTGTAATTTATGCAAAAGAGAGTTTATCACCGAAATTTATATTTAAGGATGATCAAGGAAGATTTGTGGCAATTGAAATTCAAGTTCAAGGAGAGAAATTTTTGATAGTAGGAGTCTATGCTCTGAATGAGGGGAAATCTGAATTTTTTAAGAAGCTGCATGAGACATTGGTGGACTTTCTGGACTATAACATTATAATGTTGGGAGATATGAATGGTGTGGTGTCTACAAATATGGACAAGTCACAAAGACAGGTAGTGACTAAAGATGGTAGACTACCAAAAACTTTTTTTGATATGACTGACAATATGGACTTAATTGATACATGGAGAACCAAAAATCCCTTGGGTAGAGAGGGGACTTTCTTCTCTGAAGCCAAAATGACATGGACAAGAATTGACCAAATTTGGATATCTAGAGAACTGGCTCCCAAAGTACGGAAAGTGGAAATCTGCCCTAAAACATGCTCTGACCATAATGCTGTGAGATTGGAGATGAAACTAACACCAACTGGTTCCTTCAGATGGACGATGAATGACACCCTGTTCAGAGACTTAGAGACTACCAAGAAGGCCCAAAAAAATCTTGAGAGACTATTTTGAGATAAATATGAAAACAAATGTTGAAAAAAGAGTAATCTGGGACGCAAGTAAAGCGGTCATGAGAGGGTTTTTGATTCAACAGAATGCAATAAAGAAGAGAACTCAAAATGAGAAAAAAGATAAAATTTTGGATAAAATAAAAGAAGGTGAGAAGAAATTAAGAGCCAAACCAAAGTCACAAGAGATTCTGAGAGAAATTAAATTATATCAAGCACAATATATGAAAATGACAAATCAAGAAATAGAATGGAAAATCAAACAGATGATACAAAAGACGTTTGAATCGGCTAATAAATGTGGGAAACTACTAGCTTGGCAAATGAAAAAGAGACAAAAACTCAACACTATAGTAAATTTGGAAGTGGAAGGAAAGAATATACATAACCCACTGGAGATTAGAAACTGCTTCCAGAGATATTTTAAACAACTATATACACAAGGGCCACAGAAAGAGGTTGATATAGACCAATTTCTAAGAACAAATGGATTACAAAAAATATCTCAAGAAAATAAGACAATGTTGAACTATAAAATAACAGAACAGGAGGTGGAAGGTGCCATTCAGAATATGCAGCTGGGCAAGTCTCCAGGACCTGACGGTTTAACCTCCAAATACTATAGATCCCTGAAAGATCGGCTAATTCGACCATTGAAGGAGGTATGCAATGAAATTCTGGAAGGGAAAAAGGCGCCAGAGTCGTGGAAGGAAGCTTACATCACACTTATACCGAAAACTGAGTCTGAAAAAACACAACTTAAGAACTACTGCCCCATATCCCTGCTTAATGTGGATTACAAAATTTTTGCAGACATATTGGCCAAAAGACTGAAAAAAGTTTTAGTTTACGAGATCCATAAAGATCAAGTCGGCTTTCTCTCGGGTAGACATTTGTCAGATAATACGAGGAATATAATTAACATTTTGGAGAAGCTACAAGTGAATATTAATACTAAAGCAGTTTTGATATTTGTAGATGCGGAGAAAGCATTTGATAATATTTCCTGGAGTTTTATGAAGAAAAATCTTCAAGGGATGAGGGTGGGTAAAGGATTTGAAAATGGTATAGGTGCGATCTACTCAGAACAAAAGGCCAAACTGATAGTCAACAATGTGGTGACAGAAGAATTTAAGATAGAAAAAGGGACACGACAAGGCTGCCCAATTTCCCCACTGCTCTTTATTTCGGTCCTGGAGGTTTTGCTAAACATGATTAGAAGGGACCATTTGATTAAAGGGGTACAGGTCGGAGCTAAACAGTACAAATTGAAAGCTTTTGCAGATGATCTAGTATTAACATTACAGGAGCCAGAATCTAGTACTAAAAGAGTATTGGAACTGATTCAGGATTTTGGTCAAGTGGCAGGATTTAAACTGAATAAATCAAAAACCAAGGTTTTAGAGAAAAATCTAACACCGTTAGAAAAGGAGAGGTTTCAGATGGAGACAGGTTTAACATTGGTTAAAAAAGTGAAATACCTGGGGGTAAACATGACTGCTAAGAACTTAAATCTATTTAAAGATAACTGTCAGGGAACTGACATCAGAAAGAGAGGTGGAGGCAAGGCTCCAAAGCGATGCAGGAGAGGGGACCAGCAGGGGGGAAGGAATTCAGCGTAACACCGGTGGAGAAGGGGGGGAGATGGAGGATCCGGAGAGAGGTCTCCAAGACTCTTCACCCGAGACTAGTGGGGAGAGCGCGGGCATGCCTCTGCCTTCCCCTTACTTGCGTAGAAGAGTTCCGCTCAGGGAGAGTAGGCGGAGACTTGGCGTCAAACAGCTTTTATGCTGGAAGAGGTTCAAGAAACGCCCACTGACGGATTCTGCAAGTGACTGAATGGCCACGGAATGTGGGCTGTCAGCCAAAGAAAGGTTAACCAGGCAATCTAGCCAAGACTGGCGGCAACTTACGCACAAGTAACCCCTTATAACCATTACAGCAATCCGGCAGTTCCTGACGTTACTTGTGCACAGGCAGGAGACCATGAGTCAGACTGGAGGTGCCGGCGCCGCGGAGCAGGCTACGAGTGAGCAGAATCTGGTGCAGAGGAACCGAGATTTGGAACAACGGGTAGCGCTGCTGACGGCGCGGCTGGATGAAAGGCGAGCTCAGGATGCGCAGGTCAGACCCACCCCCGTGGCAAGGAAGGTGCCGGGGCTGGTACACAAGTTTGGGGGGAAGCCCCAGGACTATAACGCGTTCCGAACAGAAATAGAGTACGCTTTGGAACTGCAGCACAATGACTTTGCTGATGACGCAGAGAGGGTGGCATATATCGTGGGGCACCTGGAGGATGGCGCGCGTGAATGGGTCAGGCCCCTAATGGCCACGCAGAATGCCGCCATGAGGGACGTTCGGAAGTTCTTTCAGGGTTTGGACGCGATGTATTCTAGCCAAGTGGAACAGAGTGTGACCCAGCGGGAACTGATGAGGTGCAAGCAAGGGGACCTATCAGTTAGAGACTATTGGTCCCGTTTTGCGATGCTAATTCACCGGCTGGAGTGGGACCTAGATTCCCCACCTATAGCGATGCTGTTTGAGGAGGGGCTGTCCCCAGCCGTTAAGGACGAGCTCGCCCGCGCGCCCCGCCCGCAATCGATGGACCAATTGACTAAAGCTGCGCTTGCGATAGGAGTGAGACAGGAAGCGCGCGCTTTGGAAAGGCGGAAAGGGAGAGGAGAGCGTTGCCCTGACTACCGCATTCCTGAGATGCCAAGGCAACCGTCCCAGTCTGTTGAGCCAATGGAAATTGATGGAGCGCGCGCGAGGTTTCAAACGCCAGTGAAGGACGCAAGAGGGAGGGGAAGGATAGCAAAGGCACCAAAAAGTGTTTTCTCTGCCAACGGCCAGGACACTTTGCCAGGGCTTGTCCACAGAGAAAGGCTTGGCAAGGGATGGTGGGAGCCGCTGGTGGTGAGGAGGAGGGGGCAGAGGAGAAGGTGCAGGGAAACGCCAACACTTGGCTGCCCATCGGGGGGCACAGCAGCCAGGCCAGCAACTAATAGAAGTGCCCCGACCAGACCCGCCCAAGGCGTCCATAGCCATAGAGGTGGTGCTAGAACTCCCAAATGGACACCCAGTCAAGGTGAAAGGGCTGCTGGATTCAGGCAGCTCCTGCAATTTCTTCAGCAAGGACTTTGCTCTAGAGCACCAACTACACCTACTGCCACTAGATTTTCCCCTTCAAGTCACCACGATAGATGGCAGGGAGCTGCTGGGAGGGGAGGTGACGCATCAAACCCCACCAATGAGAATGAGGGTTTCCAGGCACACGGAAACCATTGCCTTTCATGTGGCCACACTGGCGGGACCCCCAATAATATTAGGCATGAGCTGGCTAGCACTACATGATCCAGTGGTGGCTTGGCATCAACGTACAGTCACCTTTGGGTCAGCTCACTGTTTGGAACACTGTCTAGGGGGGGGGGGAGCCAAAGTTGAGGGTGGCCAGAGTGGCGGGAACGGGACTGGAGCAGAGAGCAGAGGTATGCTGACCTACAGGAGGTCTTCAGCAAGAGGGAGGCGGACAGGCTGCCACCACATAGGCCCTTTGACTGCCAAATCAACTTACTCCCAGGGGCGCAGCTGCCAGTGGGTAAGCTTTATGCCATGTCAGATCGGGAGATGCAGGAGTTGCGGAACTTTATTGACAAGAACCTAAAAAGGGGCTTCATCAGGGAATCTAAGGCAGTGGGAGGCAGTCCTGTGTTCTTTGTGGACAAAAAAAACACGGATCAGCCCAGGCTCGTCATAGACTATAGGGCGTTAAACCTTATATCCGAACCCGTGACCTTCCCAATGCCCAGAATTGATGACATTTTAACACGGGTGAGGAAGGGAAAGATCTTCACCAAACTGGACCTACGGGGAGCGTATAATTTAATTAGGATGAGAGAGGGGGACGAATGGAAAACCACCATGTTCACCCCCCTAGGGGCCTTTGAGTACCTGGCCATGCCCTTTGGATTACAGTCAGGCTCGGCCTGTTTTCAAAGCTTTATGCACCATGTGCTGGGCCCCCTGCTGTACAAGAACTGCATAGCATTTCTGGACGACGTCCTGATCTACTCGGACAATGAGAAACAGCATGTCCAGGACGTCAGGGAAGTGCTAAAGAGACTGCAGAAGCACCAGTTGTGGGTCAAGCTGGAGAAGTGCCAATTTCACGCCAAGGAAGTGGAGTTTCTGGGGTACAAGTTGTCGGACAGGGGCCTAGCCATGGACCCCAGCAAGGTGCAGGCGGTGCTGGAGTGGAAGAGCCCCAAAACCCGGAAGGACGTGCAGAGGTTCCTCGGGTTCAGCATCTTTTACCGGAAGTTCATCAAAAACTTCGCCCACTTAACGGCACCCGTCACGGATTGTCTCAGTAGCAAGAGGAAGTTCGTCTGGACTGAAAGTGCCCAACAATCCTTTGAAGGACTAAAGAAGGCGTTCGCTTCGGAGGAACAGCTCCTGCACGTGGATCTGCAGAAGCCAATGAGGCTGGAGACAGACGCGTCAGACCGGGCTGTGGGAGCGGTGTTGCTGCAGCCGGGGGGGAGCCAACACGCCTGGAGACCGTGCGCCTTCTTCTCACGGAAGCTGAGCAAGTCAGAACAAAACTACACGGTGTATGATCGCGAACTGCTGGCAATTTACGCAGCCTTTCGGCAGTGGAGACATCTACTAATAGGGGCCCAGCACAAAATCCAGGTGTGCACGGATCACAAGAACTTGGAATATTGGAGAACGGCTCGAGTTCTCAACCAGAGACAGATTCGATGGGCACAGGAGTTCTCCAAGTTCTTCTTTGAGATCCGGTACGTGCCAGGAGAAGAGAACGTGAGGGCAGACGCGCTGTCCAGGAAGCCGGAGTACACGGAAGAAGGACCGCCGGAAGTGAGACACGTGTTCCCAGAGGAACGATGGGTGTGGGGGGGGGGCGTTGGTTGGGAAACGAGAACTAACCGAGCTGATTCGCCACGACGAATTCGCCCAAACCAGAATCAGGGAACTCAGGGAAGCGAGGGGAGACCAGGGAGGCTTTGAGGAAAGGGAAGGACTGCTGTACTACAAGGGAGCAATGTACGTAGCAGGGGAGACCTTGAGGGAAAGGGTGCTCAAACAGCTTCACGACAACCCAACAGCGGGGCACTTTGGTCAACACAAAACTATGCTACTGGTTACTAAGCAGTTCTGGTGGCCAAGGGTGAGGGAAGATGTACAAGAGTATGTACGTGGGTGTGACCGCTGCCAACGGGCTAAGGGGGAGAGGGCTGCCCCGGCAGGGTTGCTGGAACCCTTACCCACACCGGGAAGACCCTGGGAGGTGGTATCTATCAATTTTATGACAGATTTGCCCAAGTCTAGAGGGAAGACAGCAGTCATGGTAGTAGTAGATCTGCTAACCAAAATGTGCCATTTTATAGCGTGCTCACATGCAGTAACGGCAGAGGAAACAGCCAGGTTGTTTGTGGACCACATCTTCCAGCTGCATGGGGCTCCTTCGAGGGTTATCTCGGACCGCGGGAAACAATTTACCTCGAGGTTCTGGAGGAGGCTCATGAACTTATTGCAGGTGGAGGTGGGGTTCTCAACGGCGAGACACCCGGAGACCAATGGACAAGCAGAGAGAGCGAACAGTATTTTACAGGAATACCTACGCTGCTACGTCAACGAGAGACAGAACGATTGGGTAGAGAAACTAGCACTGGCTGAGTTTGCGTACAATAACGCTGAGCATGTGTCCACGGGGATGAGCCCGTTCATGGCTAATTATGGGTGTCACCCCAGGGCCTTTCCTGGGAGGGGGGAGGAAGGGTGGAGCGTACCTGCGGCAGAACAGTTTGTGGAAGAAATGGAGGCCCTACACCAGCAACTTAAGATGAACTTGGAAAGGGCCAAGGAAGTTTACAAGAGGCAAGCAGACAAGCGTTGACGGGAAGGGGAGACTATAAGGGTGGGGGACCGGGTGTGGTTGTCCACCCAAGGGCTACCCTTTAAGGGAGGGTGCAAGAAGCTGCGGCCAAAACGGCTAGGACCCTTTGAGGTAACGCAGCAAGTAAACCCTGTGGCATTCAGGCTCAAGTTGCCGGACAGCATGAAAATCCACCCGGTGTTTCATAGGTCCCTGCTTTCACCATACGGGGGGGGGGGGGGGCAGAGGTTCCGGGGGGAAGGAGGAGAAGGCCTTACACACCCACAAGTAGAGGAGAGGGAACACCACAACCAGGTGATGGAGATCCTAAATTCGCGGTGGTGGGGGCGGCAGGTGGAGTACCTGGTAGCTTGGGAAGGGGAGCCCGAGTCGGAAAACATGTGGGTTCCCGCGGGGGAGATAGATGATGGATATCTGGTGGAGGAGTTCCACGAATGGTATCCGGGTAAGCCCAAACCAATAGAGAGATTCTGGGAGGAGCAATTTGGGACCACAGATGAGGAAGAGGATTTTGTGGCTTTTCCTGCTTCCGAAGAGGAAGGAGGAGAAACGTCAGAGGAAGAGGAATCGGACTGGGAAGCCCGCCCCGCGCAAAGAGATCAGAGCGGGTGGGAAGCGGGGTTTGAGTCCTCGGAGGATGATAGCAGCTCCTTCCGGGGATTCCCTGCATCGTCGGCCGAAGAGAGAGACGAAGTTACGTCACAGGGTCGGGCCGGGGGTGGAGGGGGTCCTGGGGGGGAGGTGGATGTCAGGGAACTGACATCAGAAAGAGAGGTGGAGGCAAGGCTCCAAAGCGATGCAGGAGAGGGGACCAGCAGGGGGGAAGGAATTCAGCGTAACACCGGTGGAGAAGGGGGGGAGATGGAGGATCCGGAGAGAGGTCTCCAAGACTCTTCACCTGAGACTAGTGGGGAGAGCGCGGGCATGCCTCTGCCTTCCCCTTACTTGCGTAGAAGAGTTCCGCGCAGGGAGAGTAGGAGGAGACTTGGCGTCAAACAGCTTTTATCCAGGAAGAGGTTCAAGAAACGCCCACTGACAGATTCTGCAAGTGACTGAACGGCTACGGAGTGTGGGCTGTCAGCCAAAGCAAGGTTAACCAGGCAATCTACCCAAGACTGGTGGCAACTTACGCACAAGTAACCCCTTATAACCATTACAATAACTATGAGAAATGTTGGTTAGAGGTGAAAAAGGACCTTGAAATATGGTCAAATTTGAAGCTTTCCTTGCTTGGCCGAATTGCTGCTATAAAAATGAATGTATTGCCAAGAATGCTGTTTTTGTTTCAATCACTGCAAATTTTGGACAAAATGTTTTTGTTTTTTTTAATAATATTTATTAGAAATTTCCAATTACAACAAAATAAAAAGAACAAAACATCCCAATTTAAAATCTTATTTTCAATAACATCTTTCCAGGACTTCCCCTCCCTCCCCCCTCTTGTATTCCAATTCTTACAAATAAATTCAGCAAGTTCTTATCCCAGTTTTTGAACTTATTATCATTAGCCCAATTTTAAAAATATTTTCCCATCCCCTAAAATCGACCTGTTCCCTTCCGCGCGTTCCCTCCTTTAATATACAATACAGATTAAAATAATCAGATATAATTGATTAAAATAAAATTATAAAATACAATTAAGATAATCAAATATAATTTTACGCCCTTTGGATTCCAAATTTCCCTCCCCCCTTTCCCGGTTGCGTTCCCAATGTTCTTCAACGTCTGATGTCTTCCTGGAGCTCCCACATCTATCTAGGCCATAGTCCTTTACCAGTCATCTTTAATTTCGAATGTCCAATCTTGGAAGGAGTCTATCTCAAAAAGGCCCATTTCTTCCATCCAGATTTTTATATTTAGGAGTAAAAGCTCCAATTTTATTTCTTTAGACCTTTCAAATCTGGATGTCCCAAATGTTCCCACTTCCAACTTTGTCCAATTCTTGTTGTTCTTGTTGTTCTTGTTGGTCTCTCTCCTCCTTTTTTTTTCCCCTGCTCTCCTGCACAAATGTTCTAATTCCAAAAGCTTCTAATTCCTCTGCAGAGGCTCTGTTATTCAGGAACAAAACATTATGCCAAGTCCCTTCCATTCTTCAATAGATAAATCTATTGTCTCCTTTAGTGTGTAGACCTCTGTAGACAAAATAGTGTTCCATTTCTGCAGTTTCCCAGGAGATAAAAAATTCTATTCAAGTTCCAAGCCAACAATACTTGTAATATCCCTCAGCTCCTCTAGGTGGATTGCAATAACTCAATTCCCTTCCAAATCACGCCCACCAGTCAAAATAACTTGTTATTCCTTGTTTTAAACAATTTATATCCAATTTATAACAAATGTAACCGGCAAAGTCCTCGTAACAAAGTTCTCTTTTTTGTTCTTCCGCTTTGACAGCTCTTTGACAGCTGTCAAAACCTCTCTTTCTCTTCTCCCGGTGCTCTCACAAATCGCTCCCAGGATTCCGGGGGGGGGGGGGGTTTGCTTTTTAATTCAATTCCACTTTTCTCCTCCAGCTCAGTCTTATAATTTTCCATCGCGAAGTTAGTAACTTTGTCAAAATAGGGTTGCGCTCGATCTTAGTTGTCAAATCCTTTACTTTAACTCCTCTACGACGGGGGGGGGGGGGGCTGACTTCCTTTTTGCGCCTCCCCCGTTCGCTCCGATTTTTTTTTTTTTAAAAAAAAAACATTTATCCCCCTTTTTAGTCCAGGTTCCAATTACTCACGGGTTATTCTTTTAAGTCAAAATTTTCAATAGAAGAAGTCAGCGCTCTCCGTCGAATGGCATGCGGCTTCGCTCGGCAGGGGAAGCGGAGGACTCAAAGCACCCCCCCCCCGTCACCCGTTCCGCAGCCTTTAAAAAGGCTCCTTCGCGGGTCGGGGGGGCGCAAAAGGTGCTGTGCTGGACCCGGGGGAAAGGTACCGTGAGCGTAGTCTGAGTCCACACGAAGAGGGGCGAGGTCCGAGGCGGAGAGCCGGGCAGGGAACAGGAACGCTGGAACAGGAGGCCGAGCAGGGAACAGGAACACCGGATGGTCAGGAACAGGAGGCCGAGCAGGGAACAGGAGCACCGGATGGTCAGGAACAGGAGGCCGAGCAGGGATCAGGAACACAGGAAGGTCCAAAGCCAACAACGACGTTGCTCCCGCAACCTGGGACCGGGCTGACTGGGCTTTTATCCTCTTCTAAGGCCAGGGGCGGTCCCGGCCCCCAGGAGCCCCGCCTCCTCTGGCCTTAAGGCAAGCACTCCTCCTGGGAGCAACCAGTTCCCTTCGCCTCTCTGCCCTAAGCCTCTGCAGATCAGGAGAGGCCGAAGGGTTACTGGGCCCTGGAGGAGGCTCACCTGTAGCCACTGAGTCCTCAAGCCCCTCTGGGGCCTGAAGGGTTTCACCTGGGGCCAGCTCCTGGTGCTCTGCCACAGGTGCAGGCTCTTCAGCATCTAGGCCTTGCCCCAGTTCAGCCGGCCCTGGAGGCGGGGACTCCTGTGCAGGCTGGGATTCCTCTGGTTCATCCTCTGAATCGGAATCCCAGGCCATCACACCATCCCCCCTCCCAGGCCCCCCCCTCAACCGAGGGTCCGGACCTGGCTTGCCGGGGTACGTCGCATGGAACTCTCGGAGGCAGGCAGGTGCGTGGACGTTGGCCGCTGGTTCCCAGGAACGGTCCTCCGGTCCGTACCCCTTCCAGTCAATGAGATACTGCAGCTTTCCCCTGCGGTATCGGGAGTCCAGGATGCGTTCCACCTCGTACTCAGGCTCTCCCTGAACCAACACTGGCTGCGGTCGGGGACGGTTCGGGTGGAACTCGTCGGGTGGGGTCACCGGACTCAGAAGGGACCTGTGGAAGACCGGGTGAACCTTCAGGGTTGCGGGTAACCGGAGACGGAATGCCACAGGAGAGACGTGGTCCACGATAGTGAACGGGCCGGTGAAGCGGGCGTCCAACTTCCGCGAAGGTCGAGAGGGGTGGAGGTGGCGAGTGGAGAGCCAAACCGGGTCACCGACGCGAAGTTCCGGCCCCACCTGGCGGTGGCGGTCGGCCTGGGCTTTGTACGCTTCCTTGGCCTGGTGCAGTTGCTCCACCAAAAGCTGTTGCTGGGACTGGAGCTCTTGAAGCCACTCCGTTACTGCCGGGACCGCGGATGTCGGCAGCACATCTGGAAACAGCCGTGGATGATACCCGTAACTGGCCTGGAACGGGGTCTGCTGGGTGGACGCATTCACCGCGTTGTTGTAGGCGAACTCCGCCAATGCCAGGTGGTCGACCCAGTCATCCTGCTGGTAGCTGCAGTAACACCGGAGGTACTGCTCCAGCACCGCGTTCGCCCATTCCGTCTGGCCATCGGTCTGTGGGTGGTAGGCTGACGAGAGGCAGACCTCTGTCCCGAGGGTCTGGTGTAATGCTCGCCAGAACCGGGATGTGAACTGAACGCCCCGGTCGGACACCACGCGCTCAGGTAGGCCATGCAGGCGGAAGACATGCTGAAGGTACAGCTGAGCGGTTTCCTTGGCTGTGGGTACAGATGGGCAGGGGGCACAGTGCACCATCTTGGTGAAATGGTCGGAGAAAACTAGAAGGCAGGTACAGCCACGAGACGGGGGGAAGTCCAGTACAAAGTCCAACGAAACCGTGTGCCAAGGGCGTGGTGGAACCGGCAATGGTTGAAGTAGGCCGGGGGGTCGCCCGGTAGGGCCCTTGGCGCGCCGGCAGACATCACAACCAGCAACGTAGCGAGCCACGTCAGCCTTCAGGCGGGGCCACCAAAACTCACGACTGACCAGATGGGTGGTCCGATACCGTCCAAAGTGCCCCGCTGCTGGGGCATCATGGGCCATCCGGAGAACCTCCAGCCGCAGTGGCCCTGGCGGGATGTACAGACGGCCGTGGTGCAGCAGAAGGCCCTGATGCAGGACCAGCCCCGGATACTGAGGGCTGGACCCTTCAGCCAGCTCCCGGAGTCGTTCCTGGGCCCAAGCGTCGACCCGCTGCTGTTCCCGCACCCGAGCCTGCAGTGGCTCCTCCTCCTGGGTGGCCAGGAATGCAGCTGGAGGTAGGATCGTGGTGGGTACTGCTTGCTGTACCGTGTCTGCGTTGTCTTCAGGTTTCCGGGACAGGGCATCCGCCTTCTGGTTCTGAGAGCTAGGGATGTAGCGGATCCGGAACTGAAACCGGGAAAAGAACAACGCCCACCGGATCTGTCTTTGGTTCAGCTTGCGAGTGGTCTGGAGGTACTCCAGGTTCCGGTGGTCGGTTCTCACCTCCACCGGATGTCGTGCCCCCTCAAGATGGTGGCGCCAGACCTCAAAGGCCACCTTGATGGCCAGTAGTTCCCGCTCCCACACCGTATAGTTACGCTCTGCTGGTAGGAGCTGGCGGGAATAGAAGGCACAGGGTAAGAGTGGCACTTCAGGTCCATTCTGTTGAGACAAGACGGCACCGAGAGCCGTACTGGAGGCGTCGGTCTCCACCACAAAGGGTCGAGAGGGGTCAGGATGTTGTAAGATTGGCGCCCTCTGGAAACAGGCCTTCAACCCCTGAAACGCCTCCTCTGCCTCCTTGTCCCAGGAAAACGGCGTCTTTGGGCGCAGTAGCCGGGTCAACGGGGTGGTGCGATGAGCATAATCTGCGATGAAGGTCCGGTAGTAGTTGGCGAACCCCAGGAAACGCTGTAGGTCCTTGCGGTTCCGGGGTGCCGCCCATTCTCGAACCACTGCCACCTTCCCAGGGTCCATCTGCACCCCATCTGGAGAGAGCCGGTGTCCAAGGAAGTCCACAGTCTGCTGATGGAACTCACACTTGCTGAGCTTTGCGTACAAACGGTGCTCACGCAAGCGCTGCAGCACGGTCCGGACATGTCCCTCATGGCAAGCCGGGTCACGGGAGTAAACCAGTATGTCATCCAAGTACACCACCACGTACTTGTCTAACAAGTCCTGGAACACGTGGTTGATGTAGCGTTGGAACACAGCAGGCGCGTTGCACAAACCGAAAGGCATAACCAGGTATTCGAACTGCCCGTACCGGGTCCCGAACGCTGTCTTCCACTCATCCCCGGCTCGGATCTGAATCAAGTTGTAGGCCCCCTGGAGGTCCAGCTTGGTGAACACCTGTGCCCCTTGCACCCGCTCCAGCAACTCCGAGATAAGGGGCAAGGGGTACCGGTCTGGGATGGTAATTTTATTCAGGGCTCGGTAATCATGGCAAGGGCGGAGTTCCCCACATTTCTTCTTAACAAAGAGCACTGGTGCAGCGGTAGGCGAGGTGGAAGGCCTAATGAACCCACGCTCCAGGTTCTTGCGCAAGAAGTCCTGCAAAGCCTCGCGCTCTGGCTCTGTTAGAGAATACAAGCGACTCACTGGTAAGGGCGCTCCGGGCTGGAGGTCTATGCCGCAGTCAAAAGGCCGATGCGGCGGCAGCTGGTCTGCCCCCCGTTCCTCGAACACGTCCTGGTAGTCCTGGTACACGGCTGGGAGCGTGGGTGCTGCCTTCTCCGTGGGCGCGGCCGCTAGCATCTCGGATTGAGCATGGGAACATGGGTCTGGGAAGTGCACAGTCCGTTTGACCCAGTCAATCTGAACGTTGTGAGCTTCCAGCCAGTCCATCCCGAGCACTAGGGGGAACCGGGGCATAGAGGCAATGTCCAAAGTTCGCAACTCCCGGTGTTGCTGGAGACACAGGACCAGGGGCTGGGTCTCCTGAGTAACGGCTCCTGAACGTAGAAGCCGTCCGTCAATTGCTTCCACCTGGACCGGTTCTGGCTTGTTCCGAAGTGGCACCTGATGATGGGCAGCAAAAGCAGCGTCCATATAAGAACGGGTTGCTCCTGAATCCACCAAAGCATGGGTAAGAATCCAGGGCCCACCTGGAGGGTATAAACGCACCGGAACCATAAGATGTTGCAAGTCCATTGGTGCGGGCCCATTCTGCGCTGTTTGGGACCCCCGGTAGCTAGGGCCATCAGCTACTGGGGGTTGGCGGTTTCCCTGCGGCTGGCGTTTCTCAGGGCAGGACCGAGCGTAGTGTCCACTTCTGCCACAGTAGAGACATAGATTCCCCTCCCGACGCCGCACCTTCTCTGCGGGGGAAAGGCGTCGCCGCACTGCCCCGAGCTGCATAGGCTCCTCCGATAACTCAGTTGTGACCGTGGGGCTGCCGGAAGAAACTGGTGCCGAGAACTGGAGGTGTCGGCGGCCCCGGGCCTGGCGACGATCCTCCAGCCGGTCGTCTATCTGTAGACTCCGTTGAATGAGAGTGTCTAGCGTGGTGGGGCGTTCCATTGTGGCCAGCTGGTCCAGTATCTCATCCGAAAGCCCTTCGAGATACTGGTCCCGCAGTGCCGAGTCATTCCAGGTCAAGTCCTGTGCCAACAGCCGAAACTCCATGGTATATGCGGCCACCGTGGACTTGCCCTGTTTCAACCGCCGAATCGCCCGGTTGGCTTGACTCCCTTTCTGGGGGTTGCCGAACGCGGCCTCCAAAAGATTGCAAAACCCCGTATAGTCTGCCAGCAAGGGGGAGTCTTGCCTGAGTAGTGGCAACGCCTACTTGGCCGCCTGGTCCTTTAACAAACTAATCAAGAAGTGCACCTTGGTGCGGTCATCAGGGAAGTTCCGGGCTCGCCCCTGAATATACAGCTTGGCTTGGGCGAGGAACATGGGAAAGCTGGCCGGGGCTCCATCAAATTTCTCGGGCAAAGCCACTGGGTACTTGCCAGGAGCCGGGGCGTCGGCCCCAGGAGCCGGTAGGGCTTCCAAGCGCTGCTGAAGTGCCGTAACCGCGTCGCTGAGCTGCTGCACGGTGTGAGTCAAGGCCTGGTTCTTCTGGGCCAAAGCCACCAGCGCAGCCGCCTGGTCAGCCATGGCCTCTGGCTCGTCCCGAACGCACCCCAACGAAGGGGGAGTGCGGGTGTGGCGGGAGCAAACTGTGCTGGACCCGGGGGAAAGGTACCGTGAGCGTAGTCTGAGTCCACACGAAGAGGGGCGAGGTCCGAGGCGGAGAGCCGGGCAGGGAACAGGAACGCTGGAACAGGAGGCCGAGCAGGGAACAGGAACACCGGATGGTCAGGAACAGGAGGCCAAGCAGGGAACAGGAGCACCGGATGGTCAGGAACAGGAGGCCGAGCAGGGATCAGGAACACAGGAAGGTCCAAAGCCAACAACGACGTTGCTCCTGCAACCTGGGACCGGGCTGACTGGGCTTTTATCCTCTTCTAAGGCCAGGGGCGGTCCCGGCCCCCAGGAGCCCTGCCTCCTCTGGCCTTAAGGCGAGCACTCCTCCTGGGAGCAACCAGTTCCCTTCGCCTCTCTGCCCTAAGCCTCTGCAGATCAGGAGAGGCCGAAGGGTTACTGGGCCCTGGAGGAGGCTCACCTGTAGCCAGTGAGTCCCCAAGCCCCTCTGGGGCCAGAAGGGTTTCACCTGGGGCCAGCTCCTGGTGCTCTGCCACAGGTGCAGGCTCTTCAGCATCTAGGCCTTGCCCCAGTTCAGCCGGCCCTGGAGGCGGGGACTCCTGTGCAGGCTGGGATTCCTCTGGTTCATCCTCTGAATCGGAATCCCAGGCCATCACAGGTGCTAGCCGAGTCACCATGTCCATGGGTTTCAGCGCCCATGGTTTTTGAGGGTCCCCGCGTCGCCGGCGCGGTAGGACCCAGCCCCTGCCGAGCAGGCTCCCTCCGGAGCTCGGAGGGAGTCCGCCATTCGGCGATGGCGCCAACCCGGAAGTCCGTCAAAATTTTGGACAAAATGGACTGTTTCAAGAAGTGGCAGAGAGACAGAGAAGCCCAGAATAAAATTTAAGATACTAACGGATGCAAAGGATAGAGGTGGATTTGCCCTGCCAGACCTTAAACTTTATTATGAATCAGCAGCATTTTGCTGGCTGAAAGAATGGCTGCTTCTTGAGAACACAGACATTTTGGATTTAGAAGGGTTTGATAATGTTTTTGGGTGGCATGCATATTTGTGGTATGACAAGGTTAAAGCACATAAGGCATTTAAAAATCATATTGTCAGAAGAGCATTGTATAATGTCTGGACAAGATATAAAGACTTACTTGAAAATAAAACCCCAAGGTGGCTATCACCTATGGAAGCGAAGGCCTTGAAAAAACTCAATATGGAGGCCAATTGGCCAAAATATTGGGAGATTCTGGAACAGGAGGGCGACAAACTGAAATTGCAGAGTTTTGAGAAGCTTAAAGATAAAGTGCGAGACTGGCTTCACTATTTTCAAATAAGGGAGGCGTACAATCTGGATAAAAAAATTGGCTTCCAGGTGGAAAAATCAAAATTGGAAACAGAATTGTTAGATCCCAAAACTAAGAATCTATCAAGAATGTATAACTTGCTGTTGAAATGGAATACTCAGGATGAAACGGTTAAATCTGCTATGATAAAATGGGCACAAGATGTTGGACACAACATTATGTTTGCTGACTGGGAACAGTTATGGACCACAGGTATGAAATTTACGGCATGTAATGCCTTAAGAGAGAATATTATGAAAATGATATACAGGTGGTACATGACACCAGTCAAGCTTGCAAAAATATACCATCTGCCTGATAACAAGTGTTGGAAACGTAAAGAGACTGAAGGTACATTCTTTCACCTTTGGTGGACGTGCCCAAGGATTAAGGCTTTCTGGGAGATGATTTACAATGAAATGAAAAAGGTATTTAAGTATAACTTCTTGAAGAAACCAGAGGCCTTTCTCCTGGGCATGGTCAGCCAATTGGTGCCAAAGAAGGATAGAACTTTCTTTATGTATGCTACAGCAGCAGCAAGAATACTCATCGCGAAGTATTGGAAGACACAAGATCTACCCACCTTGGAAGAATGGCAGATGAAAGTAATGGACTATATGGCAGAATGGCAGATGAAAGTAATGGACTATATGGAGCTGGCGGAAATGACTGGCAGAATCCGAGACCAGGGAGAAGAGTTGGTGGAAGAAGATTGGAAGAAATTTAAAGACTATTTGCAGAAACATTGTAAAATTAATGAATGTTAAAATGATGTTGGATTGAAATGAGTCAGTTTTAGCAACAAGGTTAAAAAGAGTATGTAAAAAATGGACTGATAATCAGATGAAAACATGAGGCTATAATATGTTAAGATATAGAATGAAGATAAAAACAAAGAGGGAAAGGATTTGCTGAATCAATCATGTGAATTGGAATACGAAAAAGGGAGGTGTGAGGAGGTCAGGAAACATGTAAACAAAATATAAGATATGAAAAGATTGATTTTTTTTCCTTTTTTCTTTTTTTTCTCTAATTGTTTTCTATTTTTTACCTTTCAAGTACTTTGTTTGTTCCTTTTGTATTTTTGTATTTGTAACTTTTTCTTTGTTATTCTGTAACTACATTCTTTTTTTGTTGGTAAAACCTCAATAAATATCTTTTTTTAAAAAATGGGATATGTTCAAGAAATACCTGCAAAAATATATAACAGCAACATAACATCTATGGCAGCGTTTGTGTAAATTAAATATTACTAAGCAAGGAAAAACGGTACTACCGTAGTTTTCGCTCCATAACCCGCATTTTTTTCCTCCTAGAAAGTATTGGGAAATGTCTGTGTGTGTTACGGAGTGAATGCTTCCCTCCTCCGTGGCTCGCTTTGAAACAGCAAAGCGGGAGAAGAGCCGCTGAATGGGGAGGCGAGAGGGACAGAGAGCCTGCTTCTTTAAAGGAGCAAAGTGGGAGAGGAGTCCCACTGTCCGGTTGGCTCCTTTAAAGCAAGCAGGCTCTCTGCCCCCTCCTCCCCACTCAGCTCGCTAAATAGCAGCAAAGTTTTTCAGCTCGCTAAGCCGGGGGGGGGGGGAAGAGCCGGGGAGGAGGGAGAGAAGCAGAGCCTGCTTGCTTTGAAGGAGCAAAGCGGGAGAGGGGAGGAGCCTTCTCCCCTTATACCCCTCTTCTGCATTATTAGCAGCATCCTTCTCCACACACTCCACGCGTGCTCCTTGTCCCTTGAGTGCTTTTCCTTCCCTCCCCACTTAAAACGTGGTTACAAAGCACAGATCCACATAGATCCTCAGGATTTTTGCACTGGGTCACCCCAAATTCACCATCAGATCACATAGCATGTCCATGGCTACAGTTTGCACCAAAAAAAAATTGCGCACCCACTGTTGCCTGTTGCCTGGTACAAACATGGATCCACATGGATCCTCAGGATTTTTGCATTGGGCTACCCCAAACTCACCGTCAGATCACATGTCTGTGGCCACAGCATGAACCACAAAAATCATACATCCACTGTTTCGTTTAGAATTTTTTTTCTTGTTTTCCTACTCTGAAAACTATTTGCGCGTTATGGTCGGGTGCGTGTTATCGAGCGAAAAATACGGTATATGTTATAAGAAAGTACTAGAAACTGTAGTAAGAGTAAGGTAAGAAGTATAAGTACATTCAGTGTCGTAAATGTAACTTACATCGGGAAATGACGGGAAGTCTGGGTTTTTTTTGTTTTTTTTTTAATAACTTTTATTCAAAATTAAAACAAAACATATTATCCAGAAACATATCATCCTTATTCCCCCCATTTTTCTCCCTCCCCTACCTCCCCCCACAGAACTCCCCCACCCCCACCCCCGACTTCCCTCAGTTCCAGTCTTTGATTTCTCTAAAAATGCTGTTTTCTGCATGTTACACAGTTGTATAAATCCTCAAACTATTTAGCTGATTATTATCAATAAAAAGTTTGTGAATGTTTATTCAAAACCAGCCAAGGAGTCCAGTTTAGATTTAGATTTAGATTTAGATAAATTTATTGTCATTGTCCGTATATACACAGTATACACAACAACGAAAATCAAACACCCAAGACCGGATTCACATACACATTTGCACGTATCTCCAACACTCTCATCCTATTCAGACATAATCTATTAAAACATACATAATCCAGAATATAACACAACCTATTAGAAGCATAGCATAACCTAAAACCTATCTCATTCCTTACTACTCACTGCTTGCTATTTCTTACAACTGGCCCTGAGATCATTATTTAGTGCAATCAGAGCTCTTGGATAGAAACTATTCAGAAGGCGTGTGGTTCGTGTTTTCATTGTCCTGTATCTTCTGCCCGAAGGCAACAGTTCAAAGAGGTTGTGAGCAGGATGGGTGGGATCTCTCAGAATATTGTGTGACTTCTTCAAGCTGCGAGACGTGAAGATCTCATCCAGGGTTGGTAGTTGGAGCGCAATAACATTCTGGGCAATTTTAATTATTCTCTGTAAAGCTTTTTTATCCATTCCAGAGCTGCTCCCATACCATGATAATATACTATAGGTTAAGACACTCTCAATGGTACTATGATAATAGGACAGAAGTAGGTGCTGAGATAGATTCAATCCTCTGAGCATTCTCAGGAAATACAACCTCCCCTGCACCTTCCTCACAACCATATTAATATTTGCAGTCCATGAGAGGTCCTCAGAGATGTAAGTGCCCAGGTATTTAAAACTACCAACCCTTGGTAGTTTGTTGCGTCACTTTGTTGCGTCTTCACATACTTTGTAGAGGGTTCCCATTCATCTTTAAAGTCACAGTTAGCCTTGTCCCGTAGCTTGTAAGTCAGTTTGGTCAGTTCTGCCTAGTCCATCCATTTTTCTGGCCATGATTCTTTAGTTGGGGTTTCTTCAGTCTTCCATCCTTGTGCTATTAGAACTCTTCCTGCCGTTGTCGCATACATGAAGAAGTTTTTCAATTTTTTTGGCAAGTCTTTCCCTACAATCCCCAACAAAAATGCCTCGGGTTTTTAAACAAATGTTAAATGGAACATTTTCTTCAATTTGTTATATATCATTTCCCAAATTTTTAAAATTACCTTACAATCCCACCGCATATGATAAAATGTCCCCTCCTTTTCCTTACACTTCCAACATATATTTGAACTAGTTTTGTACATTTTCCCTAACTGCACTGGTGTTGTGTACCATCTGTACATCATCTTCATGCAATTCTCCTTCAATAGGGAACAGACTGTAAATTTTAAGTCAGTTTTCCATAATTTTTCCCAATCTTCCATCATAATGTTGTGACCTACATCTTGTGCCCATTTTATCATAACTGATTTTACCTCTTCATCTTTCGTCTCCCATTCTAATAGTATGCTGTATGCGGCCTTCAGTAGTTTCATTTTCCTTCAATCACTTCTGTTTGAAACCTAGATCTAGTATAACTAAATCCTTTCTTGCTGTCTTCTTTATGTGTTTCATATAGTTGTCGATAATGCAACCAACTCTGAAAGTGGTCTTTGATCTCATCATAATCTCTTAATTTCCATTTTCCATCATGTTCCTTTAATAAATCAGCATATGTGAGCCATTTCCCTTTCTTTCCAAGTGGTTTGAGCAGTAATGCTTCATGTGGTGAAAGCCACCATGGGGTCTTTTGTTCCAATAAGTCTTTGTATCTCTCCCATACTCTCATTAGTGATTTCCTGATTATATGGTTGTAAAAACTTCTATGAACCTTTCCTTTCCTGTACCATAGGTATGCGTGCCAGCCGAATCTGTTGTCATGTCCTTCTAGTTCTAATGCCTCTTGCTTATCCAATCTCATCCAGTTCCTGATCCATACCAAACAAGCAGATTCATAATACAATTTAAGGTCTGGGAGGGCAAACACGCCTCTGTCTTTTACATCTGTAAGTATTTTATGTTTTATCCTTGGCCTTTTGTCCCCCCAGATAAATCTTGAAATCTCTTTCTGCCATTTTTTAAAACATTGATCTTTCAGGATGACTGGTACTGATTGAAAAAGAAATAGCATTTTTGGCAACACATTCATTTTAATCGCCAGTATTTTTCCTAACATTGAGAGATTCATTCTGCTCCATATTTCTAAATTTCTTTTTACCTCAAGCCAAAGTTTATATTTCTTGATGTTATCCAAATCCCTAAACATTTAACCTTTTTATGGACTTCAATCTCAATGTTTTGTTCTAATTCAGTTCTTTCTTCTTCTTTCATGTTTTTAACTAATAATTTAGTTTTTTTCCTATTTAGCTTAAATTCTGCCACTTCCCCAAAATTCTGAATTTTTTCTATTACTTCAGGGAGTAAAGTTTTAGGTTCTTCCACTGTTATCACTAGGTCATCTGCATACGCTTTTAACTTGAATTCACTTTTCCCAGTTTTTACACCTGTAATCTCTTCATTTGCTCTTATGTTTTTGGCAAGTACTTCCAAAACCAGAATAAACAATAATAGTGACAATGGGCATTCTTGTCTTGTTCCTTTTTGGATCTTACAATCATCTGTTATCACCTGATTTATAATTAGTTTGGGTTTTTGTTCTGAATAGATTGCTGCTATTGCTTTTAAAAACTTAGGACCGCTTCTGATTTCTTCTAACAGCTTTATCATGAACTTCCAAGAAACATTATCGAAGGCTTTTTCAGCATCTATATACATTATTGTCACTTTCTTTTCATTTTTAGCCTCCAAATATTCTATTATATTCAAAATATTCCTTATATTCTCCTTCATTTGTTTTCCTGCTAAGAACCCGGCTTGATCTTGATGTATATATTCATTTAATTTTTTTTTAATCTGTTAGCTAGAATATTTGCAAACAATTTGTAATCGTTATTTAACAAGGAGATAGGCCTATAGTTTTTAATTTGCAGTAAATCTGCGTCTTGTTTTGGAATTACTGTTATATAGGCCTGTTTCCATGTTTCTGGGATTTCAGCTGTGTTCAATATTTCATTCATGACATCTTTCAATGGGTTCGCTAATTGTTCATTTAATTTCTTATAATATTTTGCCGTAAAGCCATCTGGGCCTGGGGACTTGCCTATTTTAGAGCTTTTTATTGCCTCAAGTAGTTCTTGAATTGTTATCTGGGAGTTAAGGATATTCCTTTGTTCTTGTTTTAAATATGGCATATTGCTATTTCTGATGTACTCTTCTATCTTAAATGTTTTTTTATTTCCCTTGTCTATACAGCTCAGAAAAATATTTAAGAAATCCTTCTCGTATTTCCTTCAGCTTGTCTGTAATTCTGCCATTTATGTTAATTTTATTTATGGAGTTCCTTTCTTCATTTTTATTCACTTCCAGGCAAACAACTTCCCCGGTTTATTTGCATGCTCAAAATATTTTTGTTTTACTTTTTTATTTTCCAGCTGATTTCCTCGTTTATAATCATTGAATATTGGGTTTGTAATGTTTTGATTGCCTGTTTTACTGCCTCTTTATTTGCTTAGTTTGGCAGCTGTTTCTCCTTTTTCATAATTTCCTCTAATATTTCTTTTTTCTTTTTCTCTCTCAATTTCCTTTTAAATGAGTTTTGTTGTATAAAGAGTCCTCTCATTACAGCCTTGCTTGCATCCCAGACCGTCTGTAACTTTGTTTGCCCTTGACTATTTATTTCAAAATAATCCATCAAGGTCTTTTTTGCTTTTTCAACAAATTTGTGATCATCTAATAAATCATCATTTAATCTCCATCTAAAAGAGATTTGGCTTTCTTTTTGTAATTCCATAGTCAGGGAATTATGGTCTGTAAAGGTTCTGGGATTGATTTCAATTTTTTTGACTCTTGTTTCCAATTCTTTGGAAATCCATACAGAGTCTATTCTCGAGCTGCTGTCATGTACATGGCTGTAAAAAGTATACTCTCTATCAAACATGTGTCTCATTCTCCAGATATCTATCAGCTTTAGATTTTGAGTCATGTCAAAAAAAGGTTTTGGCAGTTTACCATCTTTGGTCTCTTTTTTCCTGGCTGATCTGTCTTTGTCTAAAGTTGGAACTCCATTTAAGTCTCCCATTAATATAATCTTTTGATCTGCAAATTCAAGTAGTTCTGTTTCTAGTTTTCTGAAAAAAATTGCTTTTTTATCATTAGGGGCGTAAATACCAACCAATATCACTTTCTCTCCCTGGATTTTAATTTGTATTATTAAAATTCTGCCTTTTTCATCATGAATCAATTTGGGTTCAAGTCCAGGATTAATATAAAAAACAACTCCTCTCTTTTTTCTTTTATCTGATGAGATGAAATCCATACCTAATTTTTTGTTAATTAAGACCCTTTTATGTTTTTTTGCAATATGTGTCTCTTGGGGACACATTATATCCAATTTCTGTTTTGCTATTACAGGTTCAATGCGATGTCGTTTGGCTTCATAATTTAAACCGTTAACATTTTAACTCAGTAATTTAAGATTGGCCATTTCCAGAGTCAGTTACAATATCTGTTTTCCCTGAAAGCCTGTTCCAAGGCTTTCTTTTGCTCAGATTGGGGGTCTCCCCTGTCTTGTTTGGGGTCTAAGTCTCTCCTATTTTTATCCAGGAATTCACTCGCCTGAAATTCTGATGTCAGTTTATATCTCCTCTTCATGTATGTAAAGGAGATACCCTCAGGAAATTCCCATTTGTATCTGATGTCAGCTCGCCTAAGAGCCGTTGTCAAAAACCGGTATTTTGTTGTTCTTAATCTCAATTTCAGAGGAATTTCTCTAAAAATGCCTACTTTCTGTCCAGCAACCACGAGATCATTTTCAAAGCTATTCTGAAGGATTGTGTCCTTCACTTTTTTTGTCACTAATGTTAACAAAATGTCCCCTGGCTGCTTCCGTTCTCTGCTCTGAAACGATTTAATTTCAAAACAGCTTTCAACTGAGCCATCCAGCCAATCTTTACTTTCCCCCATCCACTCTGAAATTGTCTGTGTCACATATGTCTCTAGGACTGGCTCAGAGTCAGAGTCTGGTAGCCCTCTGATTCTGACCGTCCTGTCCCGTTCTTGTAATTGCAGAAGTAAAACCTGATCTTCTAAATCACTCTGTTTCTCTTGAACCCCTTGTACCAATCCTGACATCCCTTTTTGTTCCTCCCTTACTTCTGTGACTTCCTCTCTTAATCTTTCTAATTTATCTACTTTTGTCTCCAAATTGCTAGCCTTATCTCCCAAGATCCCAAACTGTTCTTTTAGAACTTTGTTTGAGTTCTCAATATCTCTATGTACTTGTTCCTTCAATGATAAATTAGATTTTTCCATGTCACTACGGACCTGTTGTGTAAATTCTTGCATTGATTTCATCATCTCTTTCCTAAATTCTAAAAGCTGCAGTGCAAAAGGGTCTGTCTGTTCTTTGTCACCTTTTTCCCCATTATCTCCCTGTACACTGGCCCATCTTGCAGCTGCAGCAGCAACCAAAGCTGCTGTTTTCCGTGTTGTTATTCTGTCTGGCCCTGACATTTCTTATCTGTTGGTTCCAAGTATTGTATGAGTTGTTCAAGGTCACACCTGCCAGCTCTGAATCTGTTCGGCTGTACAGCTATCACCCCCTCCCAGCTTTCTCCCGGTTTCCCTTTCCCTTTTGTCAGCTATCTCTCTCCCCGTCACACTTTCACATTCACTTTTATCCCCTAAGCAAAGGAAGATATAAAAAGAAAAAGAAAAAAAGGGGAAACTTTCAATAAAACATGTAACATAGAATATGCAAATACAATATTTAACAATAAGGGGGGGGGGGGAGACCAGTTAATATTCCAAGAACAAGGGAGGTAAATTTAAAAATATATTAGGCCAGTCCAATTTCCAATATTGTCTTGGAACAAAAGGCATGCACAAAACAAATAAAAAACCAGCAGAGAAGAAATTATTCGTTAAATTATACTTATCTACTTATAGTCTCTTAAATGGTGGTGCTTTGCAATATTTCCAGAACTTGTAGGTCCTTTTAGTTAGTTCTTATTTTTAATCCCATGGCCGTAGTCTTCTTTTCCAAATCGCAAATTCACAGGCAACTAAAGTTCCAATTATCAAGCAGCTGAGGCTTTGATTAACAAATCTTATTTGGAGAACTCTCCCATTTCTTTTTTTCTTTTTAAAGGGTGGCGCTGTGGGTAAAACCTCAGTGCCTAGGACTTGCCGATCGTATGGTCGGCGGTTCGAATCCCCGCGGCAGGGTGAGCTCCCGTCTTTCGGTCCCAGCTCCTGCCCACCTAGCAGTTCGAAAGCACCCCTAAAAAGTGCAAGTAGATAAATAGGTACCGCTATATAGCGGGAAGGTAAATGGCGTTTCCGTGTGCTGTGCTGGTGCTGGCTCGCCAGAGCAGCTTCGTCACGCTGGCCACGTGACCCGGAAGTGTCTCCGGACAGCGCTGGCCCCCGGCATCTTAAGTGAGATGGGCGCACAACCCTAGAGTCGGGCAGGGGTACCTTTGCCCATTTCTTTTTGGGGTACTTTAGAGTACTTGGGAAGCTGTTCCAGGCTCTTTTCTACTTTTATTTTGGAGGTTGCCCCCCAAATGTGCAAGAGTTCCCTGCAGGCTTCCTGTCTTTACTTCCCCCTTTCTTCTTTAGCTCTTCCAATTTTTTTTATAAAGTTCCTTAAACCTCCAGCTGTGTAGATTTTCACTTATATCTCACTGGGTAACTGGATACAGTTAAAGTTGCAAGCCATTAGAATGTAACCATCCTTCCAGTCAAAGTTAGCTGTAGCAATTCTCCATAGCAATAAACAAGGTCTGAGTCCCATTCACAAAAAAGTTCCCTTGCAGAGCCTGTCCACAAAGATCGGAAACTGACTTCCTATTTTGTTTCCGTTTCGCCAAATTGAAGTTTTATGGTCTAACTGTGCCTTTAAATTGTTTTATTGGCTTTTACCTCTAATTAGGAAGGTCTGCTGCTTCTGGTGACGGATCGTAGCTTCAGCAGGAGGTTGCGTTGTTGCCTGGAGCATTCTCAAGCCTCTTCCCCTTTCCTCCCGTGTGCTAAACAGCAGCCGGGGGGTGCTGGGGGGGGGAGAATTCTTGCTCTGCAGGAACCCTTGGGTCCCCACATTCCTGTGGGGTTTTTTTGGGGGGTGCGCTGAGCTCTGGCGCTTCCCTCAAAGCCTCTCCGCCAGCTCCGTGTCACAGACGACACTCAGCACATTTTCCTCTGCAGCAGCCGGAACTGAAGTCTGTTTTCATATAATTTAGTTTATTGGATTTTTTACTTTGGTTTATTTTTGTTTAGTTAGAAATTATAAGAAAAGAGTCTGTACAAATACAAGTTTAAATCAGTATTTAATGGTATAACTATTTAAGGCTGTACATGTACCTAAGATCGTGTATGGATGTAAATTAATTAAAAAAAGAGAGAGATCGGCCCTTGGGGAGGATTGCGGCACCAACAAACTATTAAAATACAATAGTCTTTCAGATATTAAAAGCTTCCCTAAACAGGGCTGCCTTCAGATGTCTTCTAAAAGTCTGGTAGTTGTTTTTCTCTTTGACATCTGATGGGAGGGCATTCCACAGGGCGGGCACCACTACCGAGAAGGCCCTCTGCCTGGTTCCCTGTAACTTGGCTTCTTGCAGTGAGGGAACCACCAGAAGGCCCTCTGGGCTGGACCTCAGTGTCTGGGCTGAACAATGGCTTTGACAGGGGCGCCGGTCATATCAGCCGAAAAATCCCCCAGACCTGTTTGGAATCCCACTGGATCCATCAGCCTCCGAGGGCGGACCTTCCTAATAGATTCCCCCTCTGCAGAGGGGGAAAGGTGCTGACATCCTAAATCTCAACAGGAAGTGATCTGACCATGACAAGGGACTGATGTCAATGTCCCCCACCTTCAAATCACCCTCTTCCTGTCCAGTCCAGAAAACAAGGTCCAGAGTGTGGCCTGCCTTGTGTGTTGGGCTGGGCAATCAGAATCCCTAATCTGTCCTGATTGCCCAACGCCAGGAACAAACACTCTAGGCCCCCCCCCCCAACTGGACAGAGAGCCTGGAGATAGAGAATCTCTATGTTGTTGTTGTTTAGTCGTTTAGTCGTGTCCGACTCTTCGTGACCCCATGGACCAGAGCACGCCAGGCACTCCTGTCTTCCACTGCCTCCCACAGTTTGGTCAGACTCATGTTTGTAGCTTCGAGAACACTGTCCAACCATCTCGTCCTCTGTCATCCCCTTCTCCTTGTGCCCTTCATCTTTCCCAACATCAGGGTCTTTTCCAGGGAGTCTTCTCTTCTCATGAGGTGCCAAAGTCTTGGAGCCTCAGCTTCACGATCTGTCCTTCCAGTGAGCACTCAGGGCTGATTTCCTTAAGAATGGAGAGGTTTGATCTTCTTGCAGTCCATGGGACTCTCAAGAGTCTCCTCCAGCACCATAATTCAAAAGCATCAATTCTGTGGTGATCAGCCTTCTTTATGGTCCAGCTCTCACTTCCATACATCACTACTGGGAAAACCATGGCTTTAACTATACGGACCTTTGTTGGCAAGTTGATGTCTCTGCTTTTTAAGATGCTGCAGTGATCATGGAGCCCAAGAAAGTAAAATCTCTCACTGCCTCCATTTCTTCCCCTTCTATTTGCCAGGAGGTGATGGGCCCAGTCGCCATGATCTTCATTTTTTTGATGTTGAGCTTCAGACCATATTTTGTGCTCTCCTCTTTCACCCTCATTAAAAGGTTCTTTAATTCCTCCTCACTTTCTGCCATCGAGGTTGTGTCATCTGCATATCTGAGGTTGTTGAAAAAAAACACAATTTAAAAGGCTATCGAAACAGTTTAAAAACAGTTTTTTTAAAAAAGAGGTCCTCTCTGCTGAGCAGCAGTCCTCATGGGCCTGTCAAGAGGCCAGGTGGAGAGAGGCAGGAATGGGGCCCTCAGGCACTCAGCAGAGGAGTCCTCTGGTTGAAACCCAGATATCGCCCAGTCCTACTATTGCATGTCTCTGTCCAGGTGCTAAGTACTTTTATGCTGCTTTACAAATGTGTCCACCACCTAGTTGATTTGTGCAGTATATTTGCCTGTAAAATAAATATAAAGAAAGTAGTGGGGGTTATTGGGAATGTTTGATGTTTTATTGTGTTCTTTATCTGCAGGAAGCTGCCTAGAGTGGCTGGGGAAACCGAGTCAGATGGGCAGAGTACAAATAATAAAATTATGATTACTATTATTTGGTTACAAAGAACAGGAAGTAAGTGACACAGGGTGGCGTCACTAGAAAGTTATCTGTGATTAAGCCAAGAGTAAATGCAAACATGGGAAAAGTGAAAGTGAAAATTTCACTAGCCTTTATCTGCTTTAATGTGTATTTGAGGTAAATATTTATATTTTATTAGAAATTTTGAATTGTCTTAAAACAAGCCTATCCAAGAAGCAGAGAACAGTTTGCGTATTAAGGATCCATAGCTAAAGCTGAAGTTTGTGCATCCCATTTCTTGTGATCTTGTGGAATTTATTTATCACTTCAAATTTCTAAACTGCTTCTCCTCTTCAAAAGGAAACTGGGGAGCTAACAACCATCAAACTGCTACATGTAAAAACCTGGAAGACATCAACTGAACCACAGGAAGCTATAGCTGTTAATGCATTCACTCTAAAACTTCCCTAAACTGCATTTCAAAGGTCTTGAGAAATAATAAAAAAGTGTTAACAATCTTCCTGGGTGCAACTATAGTATGAGACTGCCCAATTTCCCCTGGGAATATAGGAGGGTTGTGCATATATTATCTTCAAGCATTGGCAGATTCCTTGTTCATTTTCTCGGTAGTGGTACCCACCCTGTGGAACGCCCTCCCACAAGATGTCAACGAAAAAAAACAACTACCAGACTTTTAGAAGACATCTGAAGGCAGCCCTCTTTAGGGAAGCTTTTGATGTTTAACAGACCACTGTATTTTAATACTTTGTTGGAACCGCCCAGAGTGGCGGGGTATAAATAAATTATTATTATTATTATTATTATTGCAACCGCTTTGGATTACAACCATTTTGGATTACAACCACGTCAACCGGAACCTGTTTTGGTTTACAACCAGACCTCCAGAACGGATTATGGTTGTAAACCAAGGTACCACTGTATTGGTAGTTCTTGTATGTACAAGTATGGGTTTGTGTATGGGAGCTTCTCCCTGAGATAACTTGGGAAGGGCTGTAGCTCAGTGGTGGACCATCTGCTTTGAATTTAAACAGTCCCAGAGTCAGTTCTCAGTATCTCCAGGTAGGGCTGGGTGTTGTCCTCTGTAGGAAACCCTGGAGAGCTGGTGCCAGTCAGTGCAGACAATATTGTGTTAGATGGAACACAACAATCCAACAGGAGGCAATGATGGCCACCAAATCAGATGGCTTTAAAAGAGGTTTGGGCAAATTCAAGGAGCATAATGCCGTCAATGCATAGCTGTCAAGTGTCCCTTATTTGAAGGGATAGTCCCTTATTCCAGCACGATGTCCCGCTGCTGTCCCTTATTGATGGATGTCCCTTAAATGTCCCTTAAATGATGTCCCTTAAATTTCAAAGGAAGCAGCTCCTCTCCTTCCCTCCCTGCCGGCCAGGGAGGAGGGAGGCTCCAATTGTGTTGCTTGGCTGTGTTGCTCACCCAATAAGAAGTCTAAGAACAACTGGGGGGTGGAACTTGCATGCCTTGTGTGTGGCTAGTTAATGCAAGCTGAGGGGTTTTTTGAATGCTGGGCACCATTTTGTTGCACGTGCTGCTGCAAACTTTGCAGTGTAAAGCCAGGCCGGGGAGCCATCTTAAGTTGAGGCTGCAGAGGCCTTGTGGTGCATGTGATTCAGATTCTATTCAGTTGAACCTCTGGTTACAAAGTTGGTTGGACAGGTTCTCGAAGCTACCAGCATGAGTTTGACCAGACTGCAGGAGGACAGGAAGACTGGAGTGCCCGGAACAGGTGAGGCTGCAGGTCCCTTATTTTAGCTGCTGGTCCCTTATTTTCAAGGCTGCTGGTCCCTTATTTTCAAATCTGTAAGTTGACAGCTATGCGTCAATGACTACTAGCTATGACAGCTATGCTCTGCCTCCATGGTTGGAGGCAATAATACTTCTGAATGCCAGTTTCTGGAAACAGCAGGAGGGGAGAGTGCAGTTGTGCTTGGGTGTTGCTTGCCAGTCTCCCACAGGCATCTGGTCGGCAACTGAGAACAGGGTGCTGGACTAGATGGGTGATTGGCCTGATATGTCAGGCTCATCTGTGTTCTTTTGTGTGGCTCGATATAAAGCAGCTTTCTATGTTGTCGAACTTTACTCAGAACATTTCTGTGTTTGTGTTTTCAAATAATTTCAAATAATTATTTCTCTTTCTCTTTTTTATTTTTGTGTTTATCTGCAGAATGGGTGCATGCCGTTGGTGCACCTCTGATGATTCAGTCGTCAACCTGCTAAAAAGTTATGCTTCCTCTACATTGCCTGCAAATGAATTTGCTTCAGCCAATAATGACCTCTGTTACTGCATAGAGTGTGTGGATGAGTACCATAAAGCAAAGGATGAGTTGCCATCCTTCCATGAGGTAATTTGCTTTGATTGATAGCCCACTATATCCTGGCTGTGTTGGGGCTGGTTGATGACAGAGACAGTTATAGCAGATTTGGGCAGGCAGAAGGCCAGTAGTTATTTGATAGCTTCTGGGGTGGGTAGCTTGATTCAGCTGGTGGTAGAGGTTGGGGGGGTTGCTCACCTGAAGTCGCAGTGATGTCATCAGGTGACTCATTCCCCCCTCCCCTATGTGATGTGCAGCACTTTGAAGCCGCAACAACAACAAAATATTGGGGGTGCCAAACAAATCTCTTCCTTACCTTCCTCCCGCCTGCTGAAATCTGCTTTGGGCTGTAAAGTGGGTGGTAGCCACCCTGGTGTATGATCCTAAGAACTGGCTTAAAATAAGATATCCAATTAAAAAAAGACAGCCAACATGACATTACAGCCCACATGACTGCCCCCTGGAGAGCTGATGGTCAAGCAGAGCAGGCAATACTTGGATAAATGGGCCAGTGATACAAAGCTGGTTTATATGTAAGAAATAGGATCTGTAAAGGTGCCCTTAGGAATGTAAGCACTGCGCAGTTCCAGCTCACTTAGAATAATAATAATAATAATAATAATAATAATAATAATAATAATAATAATATAATTTATTATTTATACCCCGCCCATCTGGCTGGGTTTCCCCAGCCACTCGGGGCAGCTCCCAATCGGATATTAAAAACACAATAGAGCATTAAACATTAAAAACTTCCCTAAGCAGGGCTGCCTTCAGATGTCTTTTCCTTGACCTCTGATGGGAGGGCGTTCCACAGGGCAGGCACCTCTACTGAGAAGGCCCTCTGCCTGGTTCCCTGTAACCTCACTTCTTGCAGTGAGGGAACCGCCAGAAGGCCCTTGGCGTTGGATCTCAGTGTCCGGGCTGAACGATGGGGGTGGAGATGCTCCTTCTGGACACAGAATTGACCTGTGCCTCCATGGACAGCTGTGAGTCCAAAATGACTCCCAGGCTACACACCTGGTCCTTCAGGGGCACAGTTACCCCATTCAGGACCAGGGAGTTCCCCACACCTGCCCACCCCCTGTCCCCCCAAAACAGTATTTCTGTCTTGTCAGGATTCAACCTTAATCTGTTAGCCGCCATCCATCCTCCAACCGCCTCCAGACACTCACACAGGACCTTCACCGCCTTCACTGGTTCTGATTTAAGAGAGAGGTAGAGCTGGGTATCATCTGCATACTGCATACGCCCAGCCCAACCCCCCTGATAATCTCCCAGCAGCTTCATATAGATATAAAAAAGCACGAGGGAGAGGACGGAACCCTGAGGCACCCCACAAGTGAGACCCAAGGATCTGAACATTCATGTTCATCTCCACTTTCTGGACACAGCCCAAGAGAAAGGAGCAGAACCACTGTATGACAGTGCCCCCAGCTCCCAGCCCCTCTAGACGGTCCAGAAGGATGTTATGGTCGATGGTAACAAAGGCTGCTGAGAGATCCAGCAGAACTAGGAAACAGCTCTCACCTTTGTCCCTAGCCCGCCGGAGATCATCGACCAGCGCGATCAAGGCAGAATCCCGATTGGAAGGGATCCAAATGGTTCGCGTCCTCCAGCCGTGCTTGGAGTTGTTCAGCAACCACTCGCTCAATCACCTTGCCCAAGAATGGAAGATTTGAGACTGGGCAATAGTTGGCCATATTGACTGGGCCTAAAGATGTTTTTTTTAAGAAGCAGTTTAATGACCGCCTCTTTCAGTGGGTCTGGGAAGGCTCCCTCACAGAGAGAAGCATTCACCACCCCGCAGAGCCCATCGCCCAGCCCTTCCCGGCTCGCTTTTATTAGCCAGGATGGGCAAGGATCAAGGAGACAGGTGGTTGGTTTCATTCATCCAAGCCGCCTGTCCACATTCTCGGAGGTAACAGATTGGAATTGATCCCATATAACATACCGTATTTTTCCCTCTATAACACACAGATTTTTTCTCCTAAAAAGTAAGGGGAAATGTCTATGCGTGTTATTGACCGAATGTGTGGTCCCTGGAGCCGACTGACCCGAGTGCATCACACATTTTCTTCGAGGGTTGTCTTTGTTGCGGTCAGCAGAAGCCAGGGAAGTGCTTGCTAGGAGGTTTGGCCACTCTGCAGCGCAACTGTGTGTTTGCTAGTGTGTGTGCTTTGTGAGTGTGTGGTTGCCTGTGTGTTTGTTCGCTAGCGTGGGTGCTTGGAGGGAGTGAGAGAGTGACTGACTGCTGCATCTTCTCCTGCCATTTGCCTTTTAAAAAATTGGAAGCAGCGGGGCAGTAAAAACCACCTCCGAAAGCCCCATTTCCCCCTTCTAAGGCTGCAGCTCGACTTTGGGAGCCCTGAACCCCTGCCTTGTTCTTGAGGGATCTTTGAGGTTTTCCCTTTAGCTTTAACCCAGCCCCCTTATTTTACCAGTTTATCTTCATTCTCGGTGTGGTAAACTGATTGCAGGCAGCCACACGTGCGTTCGAGCCTCCCAGAGAGAAAGCTGTTGCTTTCCTGCATTCTGCCTCAGGGTCTTACTGCCCACCCTCTTCTCTTTCGTTACTGTGTTTGCTCCAACGGAACAAAGAGCAGAGAAAACCCCTCCCCTCCAGGCAAGCAGAGGGGAAAGCAGAGCGTCCTTCCTTCTACCGTAATTCCTCTCCGTGCTCCGGTGCTGCTGCTGCTTCGTCTAGGGACTCGCAGGCAACATGCAGGTGGGGGGGAGAGAGAGAGAGCTGGCTGGCTTGGGTGGGTGGGGGGAACTTTTGCCTTCCTTTCCTCCCTCCGGTAAAACCCCTCTCCTGCATTCTTAGCCAGCTGCTTCTCCGCACACCCCTCTCGGTGCTCCTTGTCCCTTCTATGTTTTTCCTCCCCCCCCCCACTTAAAACGTGGTTACAAAGCACGGATCCACATGGATCCTCAGGATCTTTGCATTGGGTCACCCCAAATTCACCATCAGATCACATAGCATATCCATGGCTACAGCCTGCACCAAAAAAAATCAAACACCCACTGTTGCCTGGGGCTGCAATGGTACAAAAACATGGATACAAAGCATGGATCCACATGGATCCTCAGGATCTTTGCATAGGGTCACCCCAAATTCAACATCAGATCACATAGCATATCCATGGCTACAGCCTGCACCCAAAAAATCACGCACCCACTGTTGCCTGGGGCTGCAATGGTGCAAAAACGTGGTTACAAAGCACAGATCCACATGGATTCTCAGGATTTTTGCATTGGGCTACCCCAAACTCACCGTCAAATCACATGTCTGTGGCCACAGCATGAAGCACAAAAATGATACATCCACTGTCTCATTCAGAATTTTTTTTCTTGTTTTCCTCCTCTAAAAACTATGTGCGTGTTATGGTCAGGTGCGTGTTATTGAGCGAAAAATACGGTAACTAGATAGGACTCCAGCACTCTCCCGCCCTGGCCCTGCTCCCACGGTGGAGTCTACCTCCTTCCGAATCTGAGCGACTTCATCTGCAAAAAACTTAGCAAAAGCATTGCAGGAGACCTTGGGGTCCCTACCAGGCCCCGGTGACGAAGGTGGTTTCAATAGATTGCCAACAACCTGAAAGAGTCTCCTGCTGCTGTTTTCTGTAGATGCAGTAGAGGTAGTGAAGAAGGCCCTTTTCGCCGTCGCCACTTGGTAGGCTTGACGTTGAGCTCTAACCTGTGTCCGATCCGATTCAGAATGAGTTTTCCGCCACCGGCGCTCTAGCCATCTCAATGATTGTTTCACTGCCCAGGGAAAACCACGGGGCTGTCCGGGCTCCATGCAATCGGAGAGGGCGCTTTGGAGCCAGGCAGTCAATAGCCCTGGTTAACTCCGCATTCCAACGGGTCACCAGGGAATCAGCTGAAAGGCCATCAACATGGGATAAAGCATCCCCTACCACTCTCTGGAAACCATTTGGATCCATTAAGTGGTGGGGGCGGACCATCCAAATTGGTCCCACCTCCCTGCAGAGGGCAAGGGTCGTGGAGAAGTCCAGTTGTACCAGGAAGTGATCTGACCATTGGCACAGAATAAAAGTGTGGTGTAGCTTTTTCTGGGGGTGATGCACTTGCTCACTTAAACTTAATGGAGGGGAAAACACAGGGATTTGGACCAGGGAACAGCAATGTGGAAGGAGGGCAGGGATCTGTGAGTGGACAGAAATCTGTTAATGTTAATACATAACATAGCATACATTTAATATTGTTTCAGTTGTGTGTCACAAGCACATTAGCTATATAGCTTGCTGGGTTCTAGCCAACAATGTTTTCCAGGTAGACCCATTGAAATATATATCTGCCTAAATTAGTCATGCCCATTAATCTAAATCGGACTTCAGTTCAGAGAACACTAGATACAATCAACTGCATTTTTTTAAAGTTGCACTCATAAGCTGGCTGCAGCAATTATGAAAGTAAATTTTCTGCATTTAACTCACTTTGTAAATAAGTCTTTCCTTGTGTGAAAAATAAAATTGCCTGCAAGTCCTTTTCTTCCCCTTGCAACCCTAATGTTTCTCTGTCTCTGTCTGTCTGTTTGTCTGTCTCTCTCTTCCTCTCTCCCTCTCCTTAAAAAGAAACGCCTGAGTTCCTCTTTGCTTTGAAAACAGAGCTCAAATTAACTGTTGCTGTTTAGACTTTCAAGTGGGAGCAGCTGCTTAGTTTTGTTTTGTCCCAGTCACCCTTGGTGTAACTCAAAATCTGAATTGCACGAAGCATGATCTAACTAATTAAGTCTGCTTAAGTGTACTATACAAAAAGCTATTACCAGCTGCAAACTTTGGAGGAGTTTTTTCACCATGCCCAGCTTTTTCCTTTCCTCTGTCTCATTCTTCTGGCATACACATTTTAATACTTATCTAACCCTGAAAAAGAGTTCCGGGGAGTGCCAAGACTTGCTGACTACATTCTGACATTTCAGCTTCTTCTAACAACAAGAAAAAAACTAATTAAAGTTGTAATGAATATAAGAAGAGCCTGATGAATCAAGCCAAAGGGGGCCCACCTAGTCCAACATCCTGTTCTCACAGTTAGTTGTGTGAAACCCATCAGCAGGGCCCGAGCACAAGAGCCCCCTACCAGTGGCGGAGCGGAGAGCAGGCGGGGGTGGGGCTGGCATGCGCCACCCGCAGCGGTGTGGTACGCCCAGTGCAGGCGGGGGGGCAGGTGCGCTCCCCCCACACTCCTCTTCCTCCACCAGTGCCCCCTACCCTCCTGTAGTTTCCAGCAACTGGTATTCAGAAGCATTACTTCCTCCCAACTGTGGAGACAGATCATAGTCATCATGGCTAGGAGCCATTGATAGCCTTCTCCATGAATTTATCTAATCCTTCTTTTAAAGTCATCCAGGTTGGTGGCAACCACTGCCTCCTGTGAGAGCAAGTTCAATAGTTTAACTATGTGCTGCATGAAGAAGACCTTTCTTTTATTTGTCCTAAATCTTCAAGCATTCAGCTTCATTGGAAGTCCATGAATTCTAGTGTTATCAGAGAGGTAGGAAAACTTTTTTCCATGTCATGCAAACATTTATAAACTCCTACCATGTCACCCCTTACTCGCCTTTTCTTTAAACCAAGAATTCCCAAACATTGCAGCCTTTCTTCATAGGGGAGTCACTCTATTCTTTTCATCATTTTGGTGGCCCTTTTCAGAAGGTTTCCAAACTTTACAATATCCTTTTTGAGGTGAAGCAACCAGAGCTGTGCACAGTACAGTGGTACCTTGGTTTAAGAACAGCTTAATTTATGAACAGCTTGATTAAGAACGCTGCAAACCCAGAAGTAGGTGTTTTGGTTTGTGAACTTTGCTTTGGAAGCAGAACATGTTCCGCTTCCTGTTGAGTGTAAATTGAGTCCCCTGCTGCTATGGGAAAGCACGCCTTGGTTTAAGAACGGACTTCCGGAACGGATTAAGTTCGTAAACCAGGGTACCACTGTATTCGGAATGTGGTTGCTCCATAGATTTGTATTGGTGTGTGTCAGGGAACTGACATCAGAGCGAGAGGTGGAGGCAAGGCTCCAAAACGATGCAGGAGAGGGGACCAGCAGGGGGGAAGGAATTCAGCGTAACACCAGTAGAGAAGAGAAGGAGATGGAGGATTTGGAGACAGGGCTCCAAGACCCTTCACCAGAGACTAGTGGAGAGAGCGCTGACACGCCTCTGCCTTCCCCTTACTTGCGCAGATGAGTTCCGCGCAGGGAAAGTAGGAGGAGACTTGGCGTCAAACAGCTCTTATGCTGGAAGAGGTTCAAGAAACGCCCACTGACTGATTCTGCAAGCGACTGACCGGCCACGGAGTGTAGGCTGTCAGCCAAGGCATGGTGAACCAGGCAATCTAACTGAAATTGAAGGCAACTTACGCACAAGTAACCCCTTACAACCATTACAGTGTGCTTGGAATTTTTTTTCTCTTAATGGACTAACACTATTATTTTAACAATTTTCAAAGAGGTAGCCATGTTACTCTGTTGCAGCCTAAGCAACTAATTTCTTGGTCTTTAGGTGCCACTGGGCTTTCTGGGTTACTGCAGTTTTCTGTTTTTCTTTTGTCTGCCACCTCTTTGCCTTTCTGTTGTATTGCTTCCTTTCCTGTTTGGTTTAATGCTTAAGCGTCTTTTCAGTATTTTGTCTGGCCAGTTAGCCTGACTCATAAAACAGTTTGTTCTTCCTTGCCTGGATCTTCCAGGATCTTGGCTATATATCTTTTCTAAAACCTTGCACAGTTATTGAGAGTCCAAACGTGTGTTTGAAGACTGTGATTGAACTACAATATGGCCAGGGATATGTTTGTGTGGCTGCTGAATAGACTCCATGTAAGTAAAGTACACAGCACCATTTGCCAGTGCTGAGCTCCATTCTGTCTTGACCTTTCCATTTGCAGCATTTTTGTGTTGGCACAGCTTTTAAATTTCATTTCTTATTTAAAAATGTCTTCTCTGCCTTTGAAATTGTTACAAAGGAAGCTGTCTTGTAGATAATTAGACCACTGGTCAATATAGCTCAGTATTGAGAGTCTCTCCCAACCCTGCCTGGAGATGCCTGGGATTGAACCTGGGACCTTGTGCATGCAAATCAGGTGCTCTGAGCTGCAGCCCTTCCCCTTACAGCCCCTGCTGGGAATCTGAGGTGAGAGACCCACATAGCCCATAGTTGCCCCCAGTTCCAGTCACCACCACACAGAGGCAGCTGAAGGTCCAAAAAGTTTACTGATGCAGACGATATTACAGTTCTGGACAGTGCTATATACATACAGCTTGTAGGCTTTCCAGATACTATTGATGTCTGGCAACTTTAACCTGTTGCAGGATCTTAGCCAGACCCAGTTGAATATAGCAGAGCATATGCAGACTTCCAGAAGCAATCAGTTGCAGGCAGGTAGGATCCTCTTCATGGATCACTGCCTTGCCGTGGTGAAGGGGCTTGAATAACTCAGAGAAGCTATGAGCTATGCCGTGCAGGGCCACCCAAGATGGACAGGTCATAGTGGAGAGGTTTAACCAAACGTGATCCACCTGGAGCAGGAACCGGCAAGCCACTCCAGTATCCCTGCCAAGAAAACTCCATGGACAAAAACAACACGCATATAAAAGCTATGACGCTGGAAGATGAGCCCCTCAGGTCGGAAGGCGTCCAACATGCTACTGAGGAAGAGCGGAGGACAAGTACAAGTAGATTCAGAGCTGATGAAGCAGCTGGGCCAAAGCTGAAAGGACGCTCAGTTGCGGATATGCCTGGAAGCGAAAGGAAAGTCCAATGCTTTCTTTTCCAAAGAAAAATATTGCATAGGAACCTGGAATGTAAGAACCATGAACCTGGGTAAGTTGGATGTGGTCAAAAATGAGATGGCAAGAATAAATATTGACATCCTGGGCATCAGTGAACTAAAATGGACGGAAATGGGCGAATTCAGTTCGGATGACCATCATATCTACTACTGTGGGCAAGAATCCCGTAAAAGAAATGGAGTGGCCCTCATAGTCAACAAAAGAGTGGCGAAAGCTGTACTGGGATGCAATCTCAAAAATGATAGAATGATCTCGATACGAATCCAAGGCAGACCTTTTAACATCACAGTAATCCAAGTTTATGCACCAAGCACTGGTGCTGAAGAAACTGAAATTGACCAATTCTATGAAAACATACAACACCTTATAGAAGTGACACCAAAGAAGGATGTTCTTCTCATAATAGGGGATTGGAATGCTAAAGTAGGGAATCAAGAGATAAAAGGAACAAGTGGCAAGTTTGGCCTTGGAGATCAAAACGAAGCAGGGCAAAAGCTAATAGAGTTCTGTCAAGAGAACAAGCTGGTCATCACAAACACGCTTTTCCAACAACACAAGAGACGACTCTACACGTGGACATCACCAGATGGGCAGCATCGAAATCAGATTGATTATATTCTCTGCAGCCAAAGATGGAGAAGCTCTATACAGTCAGCAAAAACAAGACCTGGAGCTGACTGTGGCTCAGATCATCAGCTTCTTATAGCAAAATTTAAGCTTAAACTGAAGAAAGTAGGAAAAACCACTGGGCCGGTAAGATGCAATCTAAATCAAATCCCTTATGAATACACAGTGGAAGTGAGGAACAGGTTTAAGGATTTAGATTTGGTGGACAGAGTGCCTGAAGAACTATGGATGGAGGTTTGTAACATTATACAGGAGGCAGCAACTAAAACCATCCCAATGAAAAGGAAATGCAAGAAAGCAAAGTGGCTGTCCAACAAGGCCTTACAAATAGCGGGGGAGAGAAGGCAAGCAAAATGTGAGGGAGATAGTGAAAGATACAGGGAAATGAATGCAGATTTCCAAAAAATAGCAAGGAGAGACAAGAAGGCCTTCTTAAACGAGCAATGCAAAGAAATAGAGGAAAACAACAGAATGGGAAGTGTCACAGCCACCCAGGTGGGTCCCAGCTCACGAGAGACCTTACTCCGTTATAGTTTACTTACAGGAAAAGTTTATTGAAGATAATTGCTTCTTTCACAGTTCAGCATTGTGGCTGTACGTCTGTCACGTTAGACCGCCGAAGTCCCCCTCTGACTCCTCCCCTCCTCCACACCAACTTAATAGCCTGGCTCTAGACCACCTCTTCCTCTCCTTTCTTTTCCGCAGGGTCTTTCTGCCCCCCTGGGTTCTCTCTTTCCGGGATTCGCCTGAGGCTGAATCCTCTGCCGCCTCCTGCCCCCTCCTTCTGGCTTTGGGGCCGGGCTCCTCCTCTGAGCTTTCCCCACTTCCGCGCGCCTCTATGTTTGAACTTGGCGCGCGTACGTTGCTTTTGACCTTTCCTTCGTCCTCTATACTGCCCCCTGTTCCACTCTCTACCCTTTCCGGCTGAACACCTTGCTCCAACCCCCTCTCTCTGTTTTCTCCTGTTCCTCCTCCCTCCGAGAGGCTGACAACTCCACCCCCTTTACTCCGTTCCGGCTGAGACCCCTCTGACAGCGTCTGTGCTTCACTGGGCTTTCTCCCCTCCTTCCCTGACTTTTCACAGCTTCTCTCTTCTCCTGCTTTTCGCCTGATCATGCTAGCTCCCTTTTGGGAATCCTCTGACTCACTGCTTAGGCTCATAGATTCCCTTCGAATTCCGTCATCTTCTTCCTCGTCTCTCTCTCCCTCCTCCCACTCGCTTTCCGTCTCCTCTGCCATCTCCTCACTTCTCCCAGAAACCCTGACATCCATCCCCCCCTCGAAGCCCCCCCTTCCCCCCTCCCGGTCGCTGGGTGCAGGTTGAGGGAAATGTGGTTCTTCCTGGGTCGGTTCAGGATACCGGGTGTCCACGTCAATCTTCTCCTCTGGCAGCTCCGTATACGCGTGTTCGAACTCGGGTTCCCCCCCTGAAGGCATCACAGTCTCTTCCTCCCTCACTGCTTCTCCTGGCGCTGCCTGCCAAGGACCTATCATCCACCTCTGACTCCATACCTCCCTTGGCTGATCCACCCACCAATAAGGGTTTGTCTCTCCCCCCCCCAGGCGGGGATCCCTGGTCGGGCTTGTTTTGGGCGTAGAGCCCTCGGGCGAGGAGAAACCCCCGAACGTGCTGCCCGACAAAGTGGGCGTGAAAAGCCAATCATCAAAATACTCCTCGGGCATGGGTTTGTGCGGAAAAATTGCATGAAACTCCTCCTTCAACAGGGGTTCGTCCAAAGCGTAACCCGGCACCCAGCTATTTGCAGAGACTGGAGTGCCTTCCCTGGCGAGAAAATATTCAACTCCCTCCTCCCCCCATCGTGAATCCAGTATCTCTGTGACCTCATTAAGAGGTTCTGGTCTTGGCGACTCCCCTCCCTCAGGCGCCCTTCTACGTGGCTCTGGAGGTGCTCCTGACTCTTGAAACCTGTGTGGGGCTTTGTAGGGAGTGAGCACCGACCTATGAAAGACCGGGTGCACCCTGGAGCCCTCCGGAAGGGCTAGGCGAAAAGCCACCAGATTGATCTTAGCCTCAACTTGATATGGTCCTAGCTGCCTGTGTTCTAACTTCTTTTTGGCCAACGACCTGGCCGGCATCGCGTGGGCTGCTAACCATACCCAGTCCCCAACCTGAATGTCTTCCCCCGCCCTTCTGTGTTTATCGGCTTGCACCTTATACGCCTGCTTTGCCAGCTCCAAATGTCTCCGCAGCTCCTCGTGCACCGCTTGCAACTCTGCTGCAAACTGGTCGGCATTTTGAGGTCCCCCCCCTTCAGGTGCTGTAAAGCTCGGGAAGGTTCTGGGATGACGTCCATAGTTCGCGAAGAAAGGCGTCACCCCGGTGGATGCGTGCTTCGTGTTGTTGTAGGCGAACTCAGCCATCGGCAGGTAGTCCACCCACGCCGCGGGTCGCTGGTTGGCGTAACACCGTAGGTACTGCTGCATGATCGCGTTGACCCTCTCCGCTTGACCGTTGGTCTGTGGATGCCTCGCCGACGTCAGGTTGATCTTGACGTGCAAGATGCCCAGAAGCTTCCGCCAGAAAGTGGAAACAAATTGGCGCCCCCTGTCGGACAAGACGGACTGCGGTAGTCCATGCACTCTGAAGACGTGATCGATGAAGAGCTTTGCGGTCTGTTCTGCCGTCGCCACCTTGGCACAAGGAATGAAGTGCGCCATCTTGGTGAACAAGTCCACAACCACTAACACCGCCGTCTTACCTCTGGAGCTGGGCAGGTCTGTAACAAAGTCCAACGCTACCCTCTCCCACGGTTGCTGCGGTGTCTCCAGCGGTTCTAACAATCCCGCCTGCTTCTGATGCACTGGTTTGGACCTCTGGCAGATATCGCACCTGGCTACGTAGTCCGCCACCTCTCCTCTCATCTGGGGCCACCAAAAGTCCCTTGCCACCAACTCCATCGTCTTCTCTTTGCCGAAATGGCCCGCACTCGGGGCATCGTGCAATTGTTGCAAAACCGTGGCGCGAAGCTCGTCGGTGGGCACGTAAAGGGCGCCCTTGCGAGTCAAAAGTCCATCCTGCAACTGAAACTCATTGTTGTCAGGCGACCCTCTGCGGAGCTCCTCCATCTTGGATTGTGCAAACTGATCCTCTTGCAGCGCGCGTCGCACCGCGTCCAGGTCGACTGCGATGGTAGCGCACGTCCACGCCTGCGGTGCGAAAATGTACTTTGCTGCGATTGGAGCTACTTCCTCCAGGTATTGAGGCTTTCGGGACAGCGCGTCTGCTATAACATTGGAGTCTCCAGGGATGTATTCTATTTTGAAATCGAAATCCGCAAAGAATTCCGCCCAGCGCATGTGTCGTTGGGTTTGCAATTTAGCCGTCCGCCAATACTCCAAGTTCTTGTGATCCGTGCGGACCTGCACCGTGTGCTTGGCTCCTATCAAGAAGTGTCGCCACGCTTTGAAAGCTGCATGAATGGCCAACAACTCCCTGTCCCATATGGTGTAGTTGCGCTCCGTCTTGCTGAGCTTCCGGGAGTAGAATGCACCCGGTCTCCAGTTGCCTTGCGAATCCTCTTGCAAGAGGACGGCCCCAACTGCTCTGTCTGATGCATCTGTCTCTACCCGCATGGGCCTGCCAGGATTCACGTGCAGCAGCTGCTCCTCGGAGGCGAAAAGGCTTTTAAGCTTCCGAAAGGATCGCTCTGCTTGTTCGGTCCAGACGAACTTCTTCTTCTTGGAACTGAGGGTGTCAGTGATTGCCGCCGTCGCGTTTGCAAAACCTTTAATAAACTTGCGATAAAAATTGGCAAAGCCGATGAACCTCTGGACCTCCTTCCGATTTCGAGGGCTCTTCCAGTCCAACAGCGCTTGGACTTTAGTCTTGTCCATGGCCAGTCCCTCGTCGGACAGCTTGTAGCCAAGGAAATCTACCTCTCTCACATCAAACTGGCACTTCTCCAACTTGGCGTACAGCCTGTGTTCCTTCAGCCTCTGCAGAACTTCCTTCACGTCCTTATCGTGATCCTCTGGCGATTCCGAGAAAATCAGGATATCGTCGAGAAAACAGACACACTTCTTGTAGAGGAGACCTGCCAGGACGTGATGCATGAATGCTTGGAAAACATGGCTGCCATTTTGTAGACCGAAGGGCATAACTCTGTATTCGTACGTGCCCAAAGGAGTGAACATGGCCGTCTTCCACTCGTCGCCCTTCCTGATGCGGATGAGGTTGTAAGCTCCACGTAAATCCAGCTTGGTAAAAATCTTCCCCCTCCTGACTGTAGCCAAAAGGTCGTCAATTTTGGGCATGGGGAAGGCCTTGGGCTTAGTTAGTCTGTTTATGAACCGGTAGTCCACAATGAGCCTCTTCTGGGGCGTGTCTTTCTTTTTCACAAAGAAAACAGGACTGCCTCCCGCTGCTTTAGATTCCTGGATGAATCCGCGCTTGAGGTTGTGTTCTATGAACTCCCGAAGCTCTTGCAGCTCGTCTTCCGACATGGAGTACAGCTTGGCAGTTGGCAACTGCGCGCCTGGCACTAAGTCAATCGCGCAGTCGTAAGGTCTGTGAGGCGGCAATTTGTCAGCTTCCTTTTCGCAGAAAACCTCCAAGAACTCCGCGTACTTGTGAGGAACCGCTTGCACCATACTCAGATGCAGCTGCTGTTCGGCTTCTCCTCCTTGATCGGTTTGGATGCAATTCTGGGCGCAATACGATGAACAAAAGGTGATCTGCCTCTGGTACCAAGCAACCGCGGGACTGTGCCTGTCCAGCCAACTCATGCCCAACACGATGGGCGTGTCCGATAAGTGGGTGACATTGAAACTAATAAGCTCTCGATGGTCTCCAATTTGCATCATCATGGGAGGGGTTTGCTGCACCACTTGCCCCCCCAGCAACTTCCTGCCGTCTACCGTGACCACGTTCAGAGGCGTCGTTGCAGGCAGGAGCGCTATGTTATGCTGCTTGACGAACTGTAATCCCACGAAATCGGCGTTGCTTCCCGAATCGATGGTTGTTGGAACCTCGAGAAGTCGCCCATCAGGCAGCTGGAGTGTTGCTGTGAGTAAAACTGCTGGTTTGGGAGGTAAAGGGTCCATGCGCTGCAAGGATGCTGGGGACTTCTCTACAGATCCGCCTGGCTGAGCCCCAGTAGCTCTGCTTCCAGCCAGGCACTGCAGTTTCCCTGAAGCTGCTCCTCTGATTGCACCTCTGCTGTCACAGTTGCTAGTGCTGCAGTGTGCTTCTGGAGCCTCTGGGGGCACTCTTTCGCCATATGGTGTGCACTGTCGCAGATGTAACACTTCCTGGTCCCTCTAGGAGGCTTCGCTTTGGCTGCAGCAGGGATGGGGCTCTGGGATGGCTTTTGAGCCCTAGCACCACCAATCTCCATTGGCTCCTCGCCTTCCTTCCCCATTGGCGAGGGGTGCGCACGGCTGAAATCCCTGTGCACAAAAGGGAGAGCTTTTGCTTGCGCGCGCGCTTGGGGCCCCCCCTCCTCGTGCCACGGACGTCCCTCATGTCGAATTCCTATAGCCAAAGCCCGTTGCACCACGTCTTCCAGGGTCTGGGGTCTGTCCCCCCTTGCGATCTCATCCTTGACGGAGGGGCTCAATCCCTCCCAAAAAAGATCCCTGACCGGTAGACTGTCCTTCGGCCAATCTAAGGCGGTGAGCAATGCAAAAAATTTAGAATGATATTGGCGTACAGTGGCTCTCCCCTGCCTCAGCCCGTGCATCTGCCGGCGCGCAATGTCCTTATCCACAGAGGATTGAAAACAAGCATCCATTGCCTTGATAAACGCATCTGCATTGCGACGGGCTGGTCCATCTTCGCGCCACAGATTGCGTAGCCAAGCCCTGGCCTCCCCATGCAGGTGCGAAACAATAAATCCCACTCTCTCCTCCTCATCTCTAAAATCATGACGGAGTAAATGCAGTGCATACACGACATCTGCCCTGAAGTTGGGATAGTCTTGCAAGTTGCCATTAAAATGCGAAACTAGGGCACCCCCCCTCCTTCCAAGCGCAATGCCCTCCGCTCTGGAGCCCGGGGTCCCCGCCTTGTCCGCATTTTCCCACCTTGCTTGCAAATCCTGGCACGCTTTCTCCAAGTCAGCATTCTTCTTCTGCGAAGCAATGACTGCCGTTGTGAGAGTGGTAATCTGATCCCGGAGTGCAGCCAGCTGTTCCTCAGCACTCATGGCTGCCCCGTTCGTGAGCTTCGCAAAAAAAAAAATTTTTGCTTTCAGAGGGAGGGGGACTTTCTGTCACAGCCACCCAGGTGGGTCCCAGCTCACGAGAGACCTTACTCCGTTATAGTTTACTTACAGGAAAAGTTTATTGAAGATAATTGCTTCTTTCACAGTTCAGCATTGTGGCTGTACGTCTGTCACGTTAGACCGCCGAAGTCCCCCTCTGACTCCTCCCCTCCTCCACACCAACTTAATAGCCTGGCTCTAGACCACCTCTTCCTCTCCTTTCTTTTCCGCAGGGTCTTTCTGCCCCCCTGGGTTCTCTCTTTCCGGGATTCGCCTGAGGCTGAATCCTCTGCCGCCTCCTGCCCCCTCCTTCTGGCTTTGGGGCCGGGCTCCTCCTCTGAGCTTTCCCCACTTCCGCGCGCCTCTATGTTTGAACTTGGCGCGCGTACGTTGCTTTTGACCTTTCCTTCGTCCTCTATACTGCCCCCTGTTCCACTCTCTACCCTTTCCGGCTGAACACCTTGCTCCAACCCCCTCTCTCTGTTTTCTCCTGTTCCTCCTCCCTCCGAGAGGCTGACAACTCCACCCCCTTTACTCCGTTCCGGCTGAGACCCCTCTGACAGCGTCTGTGCTTCACTGGGCTTTCTCCCCTCCTTCCCTGACTTTTCACAGCTTCTCTCTTCTCCTGCTTTTCGCCTGATCATGCTAGCTCCCTTTTGGGAATCCTCTGACTCACTGCTTAGGCTCATAGATTCCCTTCGAATTCCGTCATCTTCTTCCTCGTCTCTCTCTCCCTCCTCCCACTCGCTTTCCGTCTCCTCTGCCATCTCCTCACTTCTCCCAGAAACCCTGACAGGAAGAATCAGAGATCTATTCAAGAAAATTGGAGATATGAAAGGAACATTTCGTACAAAGATTACCATAATAAAAGACAAAAGTGGAAAGGACCTAACAGAAGCAGAAGACATCAAGAAGAGGTGGCAAGAATACACAGAGGAATTATACCAGAAAGATATGGATGTCTTGTACACCCCAGGTAGTGTGGTTGCTGACCTTGAGCCAGACAGCCTATGGCAAGTTCTTAAAGAACTGGGAGTGCCTCATCTTTCTCCTGAGAAATCTCTATGTGGGACAAGAAGCTACAGTTAGAACTGGATATGGAACAACTGATTGGTTCAAAATTGGGAAAGGAGTACGACAAGGCTGTACATGGTCTCCCTGCTTATTTAACTTATATGCAGAATTCATCATGCGAAAGGCTGGGCTGGATGAGATTGCCGGAAGAAATATCAACAACCTCAGATATCAGGTTACATACGCTTCAGGTTACTGACTCTGCTAACCCAGAAATAGTGCTTCAGGTTAAGAACTTTGCTTCAGGATGAGAACAGAAATTGTGCTTCGGCAATGCGGCGGCAGCAGGAGGCCCCATTAGCTAAAGTGGTGCTTCAGGTTAAGACCAGTTTCAGGTTAAGAACGGACCTCTGGAACAAATTAAGTACTTAACCCGAGGTACCACTGTACAAGGCTGAGATGCTTCCTTTCTCCCAACAGCTTCACGGGCCCAGAGTGTTCCTGATAAGCATCACCAGTCTCCTCCTCAAAATACCAAAACAGAGAGACAGTCTTTAGACAGTCAGGGATTTGAGGTTAGAGTAGGAAAAGGTTTTTGGTTGCTGCACTTCTGCATTGGTACTTGATTTAACTTTTGGCCCAGTATTTAGTTCTAGTTTTTCTGGTATACTGCTGCATTATTTCCTCTTTCTAGTCCCAGCTTTTGCCTTCTCTTTGAGAGAAGATAGAATTTAATGATTTCAAACACCCATCCCTTCATTATTTTGTTGCTCAGTCTAACTTTTGAGCTGCCATCCTGTGTTGGGGATTGGCTTAGGAACAGTTGTATTTCATTTTTTTTCCAGTCTCTCTTTTCTCATTACAGAAGTCAGGTTAATTTTGTTTTTTGATTTCATTTTGTTTCCTTTGTTCTCTGGTGATGCTCAGACAAAACTATTTTCACTTTTAAAGCTATTTTTTTACTTTAATGTATTAACTGGATTAATTTTCCCTGGGCTTCATTTGCTGGATTGATTTAAACTTCTGCTTTGAATAGTTAGCTGTTTTTCTTTTTCTCCCTTTGGAAACCTAATATACTTTTAGGGGGGGAGGGTGGAGGAGGAAGGCCAGGAGCAGAATTGTCTCAGCAATAACTAATTTTGCCTGCTCTAATCAATGCATGCCACCATATGCTTTAATACAGTTTTATTTCACATTTAATTCACAGGCTAATTATTGTACTCTTCTTTTCTGTGAAGATGCTGTTCCTTAATTTTTCTTACCCCTAAATTTCACTGGGCTGTAGCCAATGTTAGTCCCACTCAGAGTAAACCCATTGAACTTTATGAACATGGCTGATGTACATTAATTTAAATGTGTCTACTCTGAGTAGAGTGAAGTCAAGTGGGCCTTAGAAAGCAATGCAAATAACAAGGCCAGTGGAAGTGATGGTATTCCAGCTGAACTATTTAAAATTTTAAATGATGATGCTGTTAAGGTGCTACACTCAATATGCCAGCAAGTTTGGAAAACTCATCAGTGGCTAGAGGATTGGAGAAGATCAGTCTACATCTGAATCCCAAAGAAGGGCAGTGCCAAAGAATGCTCCAACTACCGCACAATTGCACTCATTTCACATGCTAGCAAGGTTATGCTTAAAATTCTACAAGGAAGGCTCAAGCAGTATGTGGACCAAGAACTCCCAGAAGTGCAAGCTGGATTTCGAAGGGGCAGAGGAACCAGAGACCAAATTGCAAACATGCGCTGGATTATGGAGAAAGCTAGAGAGTTCCAGAAAGACATCTACTTCTGCTTCTTTTGACTATGCAAAAGCCTTTGACTGTGTTGACCACAGCAAACTATGGCAAGTTCTTAAAGAAATGGGAGTGGCTGATCACCTCATCTGTCTCCTGAGAAATCTCTATGTGGGACAAGAAGCTACAGTTAGAACTGGATATGGAACAACTGATTGGTTCAAAATTGGGAAAGGAGTATGACAAGGCTCCCTGCTTATTTAACTTATATGCAGAATTCATCATGCGAAAGGCTGGACTGGATGAATCCCTAGCCGGAATTAAGATTGCCGGAAGAAATATCAACAACCTCAGATATGCAGATGACACAACCTTGATGGCAGAAAGTGAGGAGGAATTAAAGAACCTTTTATTGAGGGTAAAAGAGGAGAGCGCAAAATATGGTCTGAAACTCAACATCAAAAAAAAATGAAGATCATGGCCACTGGTCCCATCACCTCCTGGCAAATAGAAGGGGAAGAAATGGAGGCAGTGAGAGATTTTACTTTCTTGGGCTCCATCACTGCAGATGGTGACAGCAGCCACGAAATTAAAAGACGCCTGGATACAACCTAATTATGCATAATGTACTTTTGCTTTCTTTTATCCTATATAATTCCTTGTGAGTTATACTTCTATAGCCAAGAAGCTGGAATGCAGTCATTTTTTATCTGTTGTGGTGTCTTTTTATATACATAAAATAAACAATTCTGATTTATTCCTTCTTAAAACTGACGTGTTCTCTCCAGTTGTTGCCACTTGACCATTTAAGGCTTTTAAACAGAGATCTTCCTCAGTCTGCATCTCTATTGGAATAGCTTTTAGATCTTTTGATTATTTTATCACTTGTGTGTCTGGTGCCCTGGGTTCCTTTTGGGAGGAAGCGGGGGATGTAAATTTAATAAATAATAATCTACAGATTCTGTTGTTTTCAGCTGGTGTCTTCTTAGGACAGCAGAGTCAGTTGCTCTCTCTGTTCTAGAATTTTATATGGTTCCCCCCCCCCCCAATTGCAGATCCTGTGCAAGCTTGAAATCACTCGCCTTATTACCCACTTTGAGAAATCAATGCAGGAGGAAGATGACAGTGACCTCTTCATTGTAGACAAAGATGGGGAAACGCAACTGTGCCATTATACGGATTCCAACTTTGAGGAGAACCTCAGAGTGCCATTGTTGGAAATGCTGAAGTACCCCTACCTGTTACTTCATGAACGTCTCAGTGAGTATCTGGTAGCACCTGAACATGATCCAGTTCTCCCCCTGCATTAGTAGTTCAATAAAAGCAGCTATGGAAAGTCTTCTCAGAATACAGCTGGGGGTGATATGTTGACTGGGATTTGTTTTTTTTGTTTTACTATCCCCCCCCCCAAAAAAAAACTATTACAAAAGGAGTATTATTTTTATTTATAGAATATATATTCTGCTGCTCATCGAGGGTTGTCACCTTTGGTTGGGCAAAATATGGGACTGGGGGGGGGGCTAAAATTACTTTACCTGATGCAGAATGAAATGACTTCAAAGCAATCAATCAATGTTATTACGGCAAACAGCCAGCATACTAAACCAGAATTTCTGCATAATTCTCTACATAAGCAATAAAAATGATAAATATGGGGTTTAACAATCAATATACTAATTGAATGTACTTAAAATGTGTGTTTAGAGGAATAAAATACCATAAAAGTTTAAAAGAATAGGAGTTTTAACTAAGAACTGTAGCGGTTTATAACATTTTATGCAGCTGTGTAATCTTTTGCTTTCTTTGACTTATGGCTATTGCATAAAATCTAGCTACATTTCCAATGCTGGTCATATAGGGAAGACCCAATGAAATTTATAGATCTAAGTTAGCAATACACATTAATTTCAATGACTCATATCCTCCACACATTCTGAATTTCTGCCTGTCAGATGAATGGTAAATGTAGAACCCCAGCCAAAGAAAGAAAGAGAGCAACAAATTCTGTTTCTCTTCCTAACAGAGCTTTGCCTCCAACGTCCCTTTCTATATAGCTGCTAATGCCAATTCATTCACACATACACACACACACACACACACACACACACACACATGCCTCATAGTCAGACAAGTTCATCCAACCACTAGGGTTACATCTTTTCTTGTCACATATTTGTTAAAAAGCTTTCATGTGTTATCTATAGGCATTCATAGAATCACAGAAATGTAGAGTTGGAAGGGACCCTGAGCGTCATTTAGTGCTATACCACTGTTCTTCCTCAGCTAGCAAAATTCGTTCCGGAGGTCTGTTCTTAACCTGAAACTGTTCTTAACCTGAAGCACTACTTTAGCTACTTTACTGCCGCTGCGCCGCCGGCATGCGATTTCTGTTCTTATCCTGAAGTAAAGTTCTTAACCCGAGGTACTAATAATATAATAATAATAACTTATTATTTATACCCCGCCCATCTGGATGAGTTTCCCCAGCCACTCTGGACGGCTTCCAATCAAGTGTTAAAAACAATACAGCATTAAATATTAAAAACTTCCCTAAACAGGGCTGCCTTCAGATGTCTTTTAAAGAGAAGATAGCTGCTTATTTCCTTCATATCTGAAGGGAGGGCGTTCCACAGGGCGGGCGCCAATACCGAAAATGCCCTCTATTTGGTTCCCTGTAACCTCACTTCTCGCAACGAGGGAACCGCCAGAAGGCCCTCGGCGCTGGATCTCAGTGTCCGGGCTGAACGATGGGGGTGGAGACGCTCCTTCAGGTATACTGGACCGAGGCCGTTTAGGGCTTTAAAGGTCAGCAACAACTCTTTGAATTGTGCTCGGAAACGTACTGGGAGCCAATGCAGATCTCTCAGGACCGGTGTTATGTGGTCCTGGCGGCCACTCCCAGTCACCAGTCTAGCTGCCGCATTCTGGATTAATTGCAGTTTCCGGGTCAGCTTCAAAGGTAGCCCCACGTAGAGCGCATTGCAGTAGTCCAAGTGGGAAATAACTAGAGCATGCACCACTCTGGCGAGACAGTCCACGGGCAGGTAGGGTCTCAGCCTGCGTACCAGGTGGAGCTGGTAGACAGCCGCCCTGGACACAGAATTAACCTGCACCTCCATGGACAGCTGTGAGTCCAAAATGACTCCCAGGCTGTGCCCCTGGTCCTTCAGGGGCACAGTTACCCCATTCAGGACCAGGGAGTCCCCCACACCCGCCCGCCCCCCCCAAACAGTACTTCTGTCTTGTCAGGATTCAACCTCAATCTGTTAGCCGCCATCCATCCTCCAACCGCCTCCAGGCACTCACACAGGACCTTCACCGCCTTCACTGGTTCTGATTTAAAAGAGAGATAGAGCTCGGTATTAGTAGAGCTGGGTACTATTTCTGGGTTAGCGGAGTCTGTAACCTGAAGCATCTGTAACCTGAAGCTTCTGTAACCCGAGGTACCACTGTATTGGGCAAACCAAGTCCTGCCTTTTTAAACAGACAGGAATAGCTTCCCTAAGCAGGTCACCATTTGGAGTTTCACCATTTGTCTAGAGGAAAGTAACTCAGTTATAGCGATTCTGCCAGTCTCTGCTTCCTCTTCCTCCATTTGTAATCTAAGGGGTCGCAAGGTTGGTCTGCAGTACAGGGGTATAAGAAGTGTTGAAAAAAATAATGACTTTTTAAAAATCCCACAACCAGTTCTAATGTAGCACCCTGCTTGTGGTTAACGCTTAGCTGGAATGAAATATTCAACGCAGCAATAGAGAAATTAAAATAGTAATTTATTTGTCAGACAAATAAATAAGAGGCACAGTGGTACATGGTTACCAAGCTCTGGCCTGGCCTCCTGCCATCCTGGCCAGCACTTATATTTCCTTAATCCAGCCCCCTTTGCTCCTCCTGTGGCTGCCTCTGTCCAATCAGCCTGGTTGAAATTCCTATTGGCTGTTTGCTAGAACCAATCACAAAAGATACACCCACTTCCTTCTGTCCTTATATGGGAGACAAAGAGCTATATAAAAATGACAAATAAGTAATAATATATCTTACATGGAATCTTAATTACCAGCTCACCTCTTGCCCTCCTTGCCCTATTGCCTTCTAAAACAAATGGTTAATCTTACATTTTTATCTTCAACAGATGTCAAGGATCTTGAGTTCACATCAACATTGAAAGATTTCCTTCAATTGAAGGTTTTTAAACAAATGCCTGACAACTATATATCAAGAGTGCTCTATGGCGTCTCCTGTCTAGCAGGGGGGCTAGGCTCATTTGCCCCTCTGGTCTCCTATTGCAATATGACTCTATGAAATAAGAATCTAGCATTTCTTAAATCCTTTGCACAATTACATTTAAGCCAATATATTTAAGCTAATATATTTCATACATTTGTCATAGGTAGCCTTTTAAAAGAATAAAGCTTCTCAAAGTGAAAAGGAAGGAACTCAGTAAAAAAAAAAGCTTTTAAAAGAAGCCTCTTCAGTTTGCACCCCTCCTTTCACAGCCAGCTAGATGCTTCTCCATTGCTCTTGGCCTTTCAACCTTAGGAAGAAGATATGGCTCATTTTACTGGGAGGCAAATGGTATTATTTTCCCCATTCCTAATGGTGTTTTGCAATCTGCAAGGTCAGTTGTCTGTAATTCCTTTTTTTATGACTTTGAGAATTGTTTTTCCTGCTATAAATCAGGAGGCCCCCTTGTCTTAGGAGGAAAAACATCTTGCCAAGGTTCTTTCTCTGCCTGGCATGAAACATTTGAAAATCCTTAAGCTTATTTTAAAATGCAAGCCCTGATTAAACATATAGAAGCTTTGATAAAAATGCAGGCTTATGATTAGATGCCTCACTAACAATTGTAGGCGACATGTGCCATCATAAAATATGCATTTAGTTCTGTGTGTGAGAAGGGCGGGGGGAAGCATCTTTCAAAAACAATTAATTGGCAGGATTAATAGAGGACACCAGGATTAACAGAAGACATCAGTGATCACTTGTATTCACACAGACCAGAGCTGCTGCTTTTGGGACAAAACACTAATAATAAAAAGGTAGTGGATCAAAACAAAGAAAGCCCCCTTCCCCAAATGCCTGACCATGTGATTCATTTTGCAAACAAAACAAAACAAAGCTAAGCTAAGCACACTCCTTTCTGCACTTCATGAAAAGGCGAGTCAGGTATCTCCCTTAAGATGCTTTATAGGATAAAACCATCTGCATAGTGACTGTTCCTGTTCTATGATTCTTTGAGGATGACTTTCATCTTATGCAGGGATCATTTGCCTTCATATTATGGTGGTTCCAACAGCCCTAACATTTGGCGTTCTCTTTTTAAAATTGTTAGGTGAGCTGTGTGTGGAGGCTCTTTGTAAAATGGAGGAAATCAACTGCTCCTACCAGGTGGCCGGGAAACACCCTGGGATCTATCTGCTCATGGTACATCCTAATGAAGTGGTGAGCTGCTTTAATTTCCTTTTTCCGGTTATTCTTTTCTTCCTTTTCAGTTTTGCTACGTAGGATTAAGCTGTCCTAAACAGATGACAGATGAAATAGATCCTCCTTGACACAGTGCACAGTTAAACTATGGAACTTGCTCCCACACAGTGGCATGTGGTCAATGGACATGGGGGACTAGGCTAGTCCTCTAAATCAGAGGTTTTCAACATGTGTGCCTTCATAGTCTGAAGCAATAATGCTTCTGATTGCCAGTTGCTGGAAACCGCAGGAATGTGGATGCTCTTGTGCTTGGGTCCTGCTTGTGGGTTTTCCACTGGGGCATCTGGCTGGACACTCTGAGAAGAGGTTATAACAACAACAACAATTTATTATTATTATTATTATTATTATTATTATTATTATTATTATTATTATTTATACCCCGCCCATCTGGCTGGGTTTCCCCAGCCACTCGGGGCGGGTCCCAACAGAATATTGAAAACACGATAAAACATCAAACATTAAAAACTTCCCTAAACAGGGGTGCCTTCAGATGTCTTCTAAAAGTCAGATAGTTGTTTATTTCCTTGACATTTGATGGGAGGGCATTCCACAGGGTGGGCACTGTCGGAAATCAAGCCTTTATCGGGAGAAACTGGCAACTCTCCCAGGCACCCGGCTTGGTCTCCTGTTGACCTCCCTGGTTGCATTGCCCAGCAAGATCCAGGCTAGGTCTCGATAGGCGATTCTTCCCAAACGTGGGAAGAACACCCCCCGTCCCTCCTGCTCCCCCGGCAGGAAAGGAGATAGACAGAAATGTATTTACACGCCTTTATTTCTGTCTTTGCAGCATTACAGAAAACATGACTGCACTCTTCAAACTCCAGCAGTCAAGTGACAAAAACTTTCTGTACTTCCTGTACAAGAGCAAGAGGAAGAGCTCATATTACACTCTGAGCTAATTCCGGTGCATTGCCCTATGAACTGACTGTCCCTCTGTTTCCCACGGACAGTCCCAACATTCCCATCATGTTTTGTTTTCAAGCTAGCAGTTTGCAGCTGCATTGCATCCATATTGTAACAGGCACCACCACTGAGAATGCCCTCTGCCTGATCCCTGTAACCTCACTTCTCGCAAGGAGGGAACCGCCAGAAGGCCCTCGGAGCTGGACCTCAGTGTCCGGGCTGAAAAATGGGGGTGGAGACGCTCCTTCAGGTATACTGGACCAAGGCCGTTTAGGGCTTTAAAGGTCAGCACCAACTCTTCGAATTGTGCTCGGAAACGTACTGGGAGCCAATGTAGGTCTTTCAGGACCAGTGTTATTTGGTCTTGGCGGCCACTCCCAGTCACCAGTCTAGCTGCTGCATTCTGGATTTGTTGTTGTTTCCGGGTCACCATCAAAGGTAGCCCCACATAGAGCATATTGCAGTAGTCCAAGCAGGAGATAACTAGAGCATGCATCACTCTTGCAAGACAGTCCACGGGCAGGTAGGGTCTCAGCCTGCATACCAGATGGAGCTGGTAGGCAGCTGCCCTGGACACAGAAATGACCTGCGCCTCCATGGACAGCTGTGAGTCCAAAATGACTCCCAGGCTGTGCCCCTGGTCCTGCAGGGGCACAGTTGCCCCATTCAGGACCAGGGAGTCCTCCACACCCACCCATCCTCTGTCCCCACAAAACAGTACTTCTGTCTTGTCAGGATTCAGCCTCAATCTGTTAGCCACCACCCATCCTGCAACCGCCTCCAGACACTCACACAGGACCTTCACTGCCTTCATTGGTTCTGATTTGAGAGAGGTAGAGCTAGGTAACATTTGCATACTGATGAACACATAGCCCAAATCCCCTGATGATCTCTCCCAGAGGCGTCATATAGATGTTAAAAAACATGGGGGAGAGGACAGAGCCCTGAGGCACCCCACAAGTGAGAGCCCAGGTTTCTGAACACTCATCCCCCAACACCATTTTCTGGACACGGGCCAGGAGGAAGGAGCAGAACCACTGTATAACAGTGCCCCCAGCTCCCAGCCCCTCTAGACGGCCCAGAAGGATGTCTTGGTTGATGGTATCAAAGTTTGCCCTGCGCCTTTGGGGGAAGCAGTCAGCGCCTGCCCGCCCACCCTGAACCCATCCCAGGGTGGTAGATTACTGCCAGTTTTTTATATTGGATCGTAGATCACAGCCTACTTGAAGATAGACATGCCTGCCCTAGGATAACCAAACTAGGTGTCTCCAGGAGAACATCTGCTATGACTTGAAGCAGCTTGGGCAGGGAATCCTTGGTGCAGTGGGGAAGTCGGTACACCAAAAGAAATCCTGTACTGCCCCTATTGCCCAACTTCCAGAACATGCGCTCAGTAAACTGGGTCTTCCCAATCGGACGCCCGGTGTACGCTAATGACTTCCTAAAAATCACTGCAACCCCCCCTCCCCACCCATATGACCTGGGTTGCTGTGGGTAAGAGAAACCTGGTGGACAAGCAGCGGCAAGGACAGACCCATCTGCTTCATCCAACCAAGTCAGGTTACACATGCCAGGTCAAGTCCTCCATACTGGAGTAGATAGATGGGCCTGTTAGAACACGCTTCCTGCAAAAGGATGGTTGCTTCAAGATTGCATTACTACAATGCACTCTGTGTGTGACATTCCTTGCGCTTGATCCAGAAGCTGCAGTTAGTGCAGAATGGTGCAGAATGGTTGCTGACAGGAATGAGACCGTGTCAGCATATAACACCTATGCTCACATACCTGCATTGGTTGCCCATTTGGTATATAAAACACTGAACAGCTTGCAACCAGTTTACTTGAGAGATGGCCTTACCCCATATATGCCCATTTGACTGCTTCAGTCTGCAGAACTGACACCAATACAGGTGTTACATAATACTTGTTCTGCCGTTGAAGGAAATCAATCTTTTAGCATGGCAGCACCTACACTTTGGGGCTCCCTGCCTACTAACATTACTGTACTCTTTTCAGCACCTGCTAAAAGCCAAGAAGAACACCATTCCAAAAATGAGTTTGATGATTCCCTTGCCTTTGATGAAAATAGACACTTAAACTCTTTTTTAGCCCTCCCTTACCAGTCACAGGAAGAAATCATTAGCAGAATGACTTCCTTACAATACACCCTTATTCACTTTCGGCCTCCAGAGAAAGCTAATACAATCACGGATCAAATTATGGAAATAATGTCTAACCAACACAGAGGTAAACAAAGGGAAGAGGTGGAGGAACCCCCCCCCCATAAACAAAGATAATCAAATTGATAAGGAACACCCTCCTATCAGAGAGTATAACTATGCTGTCCCTTCAAGTTATTCTATAACCTCTGTTGAATGGCTCCAAAGAAGATTTCTTAATCTGGAAGAATTAGCTCTCCCTGACCTGAAATCAACAACCCAAATTCTAACTACTAAAAAGGAGTTCTCTAACCCTTTGATAGGAGGCGGGTCTGTGTTTGTGGACAAAGTTGGGGAATCAAATCAAATTGTAGAACTGGATTGATATAATGATTCTTGTAATGAACAGTTCAATAGAGTTTTCAGCACCCAGTGCCACACAAACCTGGGGGGGGGGGGGGACACACACATGAAGTTCAAGCCTTGTCTGACTATGAAGTTATAACTCCAATAAGGAATTCAGCAGGCCAGCCGCACAATCAACCTGTCCTCAACAATACATGCAAGGTCTTATCATGGAATGTGGCAGGATGGTCCCCCAAGTTAGAAGATATGAATTTTAAAGAATTCTGCATAAGTTTTGATATTCTCTGCCTACAAGAAACTTAATAAAAGCATTCCTTCCAGTAGCACCTTAGAGACTAACTAAGTTAGTTATTGGTATGAGCTTTTGTGTGCATGCACACTTCTTCAGAACATTATCTGTTGCTGGAATTCAGAAGCTGACAAAGACTTGACCAGCAATGAACTTTTTATTGCTTCAAACACAGAGATATAGAATCATAGAATCATAGAGTTGGAAGAGACCACAAGGGCCATCGAGTCCAACCCCCTGCCAAGCAGGAAACACCATCAGAGCACTCCTGACATATGGTTGTCAAGCCTCTGCTTAAAGACCTCCAAAGAAGGAGATTCCACCACACTCCTTGGCAGCAAATTCCACTGTCGAACAGCTCTTACTGTCAGGAAGTTCTTCCTAATGTTTAGGTGGAATCTTTTTTCTTGTAGTTTGGAACCATTGCTCCGTGTCCGCTTCTCTGGAGCAGCAGAAAACAACCTTTCTCCCTCCTCTATGTGACATCCTTTTATATATTTGAACATGGCTATCATATCACCCCTTAACCTCCTCTTCTCCAGGCTAAACATGCCCAGCTCCCTTAGCCGTTCCTCATAAGGCATCGTTTCCAGGCCTTTGACCATTTTGGTTGCCCTCCTCTGGACACGTTCCAGTTTGTCAGTGTCCTTTTTGAACTGTGGTGCCCAGAACTGGACACAGTACTCCAGGTGAGGTCTGACCAGAGCAGAATACAGTGGCACTATTACTTCCCTTGATCTAGATGCTATACTCCTATTGATGCAGCCCAGAATTGCATTGGCTTTTTTAGCTGCCGCGTCACACTGTTGGCTCATGTCAAGTTTGTGGTCAACCAAGACTCCTAGATCCTTTTCACATGTACTGCTCTCAAGCCAGCTGTCACCCATCTTGTATTTGTGCCTCTCATTTTTTTTGCCCAAGTGCAATACTTTACATTTCTCCCTGTTAAAATTCATCTTGTTTGTTTTGGCCCAGTTCTCTAATCTGTCAAGGTCGTTTTGAAGTGTGATCCTGTCCTCTGGGGTGTTAGCCACCCCTCCCAGTTTGGTGTCATCTGCAAATTTGATCAGGATGCCCTTGAGTCCATCATCCAAGTCGTTGATAAAGATGTTGAATAAGACCGGGCCCAAGACAGAACCCTGTGGCACCCCATTAGTCACTCTTCTCCAGGATGAAGAGGAACCATTGATGAGCACCCTTTGGGTTCGGTCAGTCAGCCAATTACAAATCCACTGAGTGGTAGCATAGTCAAGTCCACATTTTACCAGCTTCTTTACAAGAATATCATGGAGCACCTTGTCAAATGCCTTGCTGAAATCAAGGTAGGCTACATCCACTGCGTTCCCTTCATCTACCAGGCTTGTAATTCTGTCAAAAAACGAGATCAGGTTCGTCTGACATGACTTATTTTTCAGAAATCCATGCTGACTATTGGTGATCACAGTATTCCTTTCTAGGTGCTCACAGACTGTTTGCTTAATGATCTGCTCCAGAATCTTCCCTGGTATTGATGTCAGACTGACTGGGCGGTAATTATTTGGGTCCTCTCTTTTCCCCTTATTGAAAATAGGGACAACATTTGCCCTCCTCCAGTCTGCCGGGACTTCGCCTGTTCTCCAGGAATTCTCGAAGATGACTGCCAGTGGTTCTGAGATCACATCTGCCAGTTCTTTTAATACTCTTGGATGCAGTTCATCTGGCCCTGGAGACTTGAATACATCTAAACTAGCCAAGTATTCTTGTACTATCTCCTTAGTTATTCTGGGCTGTGTTTCCTCTGCTGAATCATTTGCTCCAAATTCTTCAGGTCGGGCATTGTTTTCTTTATTGGAGAAGACTGAGGCAAAGAAGGCATTGAGGAGTTCAGCCCTTTCTGTGTCCCCTGTTTGCATTTCACCATCTTCTCCTCTGAGTGACCCCACTGTTTCTTTGTTCTTCCTTTTGCTACGAACATACCCATAAAAGCCTTTTTTGTTGCTTTTAACCGCTCTAGCAAGCCTGAGTTCATTCTGTGCTTTAGCTTTTCTGACTTTGTGTCTACACGTGCTGGCTATTTGTTTGAATTCCTCTTTGGTGGTTTCCCCCCTTTTCCATTTTTTGTACACATTCTTTTTTAATCTTAACTCAGTTAAAAGTTCTTTAGATAGCCACCCTGGCTTCTTTAGGCACATTCCATGTTTCCGTCTCATTGGTATTGCCTGAAGTTGTGCTTTTACTATCTCCCTCTTAAGAAACTCCCAGCCATCATGAACTCCCTTTCCTTTTAGTATTACTGTCCATGGGATCTCACCCAGCACTTCCCTAAGTTTTATGAAGTCGGCTTTCTTAAAGTCAAGAAATTGAGTCCTAGTATGCTTGGCTGCTCCTTTCTGCTGTATAGTAAACTTCAGAAGAGCATGATCACTCGCGCCTAATGATCCTTCCACTTCTACCCCACTAACCAGGTCATCAACATTGGTTAGGACCAGATCTAAAATGGCTGTTCCTCTTGTTGCTTCTCCCACTTTCTGGACAATGAAGTTGTCTGCAAGGCCAGTGAGGAATCTGTTTGACCTTATGCTCTTGGCTGAGTTTGACATCCAGCAAATATCCGGGTAATTGAAGTCCCCCATTACTACTATCTCCCTTCCTTTTGCATGCTTGGCCATCTGTTCCAGGAAGGCATCATCTATGTCCTCCGTTTGGCTTGGGGATCTATAGTAAACTCCCACAATGAGGTCCCTGTTATTCTTCTCTCCCTTAATTTTGACCCAAATGCTCTCACTTTGGCTTTGAGGTTCTAAATCTTGGATCTCTTCACAGGTATACACATCCCTGACATATAACGCCACTCCTCCTCCTTTCTTGTCTGGTCTGTTTCTCTGAAATAGATTGTATCCCTCCATTATTACATTCCAGTCGTGGGACTTATCCCACCATGTTTCAGTGATGCCTATTATGTCATATTTAGTTTGCTGTACCAAGAGCTCAAGCTCATCTTGTTTATTTCCCATGCTTTGCGCATTAGTGTACAGACATTGAAGTCCATTAATCATTCCCCCGTGTCTCTTATTTAAGGATTTTTTCCTCCCACCACTAGGTCTGCGTGCTGTTTGCTCCATTTGGTCTATGACATTTGGATGATCATCTTCATCAATTGATAGACTCCTACCTTCAGGAGCACTGTCTCCCTCCCCCACATTAGTCAATTTAAAGCCCTCCTGATGAGGTTTCTGAGATTTTTGGCAAAAACATTCCTCCCAACCGTTGTGAGGTGCAGCCCATCGCTTGCCAGATGTCCATCTTCAAGAAACTGCAGTCCGTGATCTAAGAATCCAAACCGTTCCTGTTTACACCATTTGCGAAGCCAGCTGTTCACTTCCACTATTTTTCTCTCTCTCCCTGGGCCACGTCGTTCAACTGGGAGGACAGATGAGATGACAATTTGTGCATTTAATTGCTTCAATTTCCTGCCCAGAGCCTCATAGTCTCTTTTGATCTTCTGGAGGCTATTGCTTGCAGTGTCATTGGTTCCCACATGAACCAAGAGGAAGGGGTATTTGTCAGTGGGTTTTATGATTCCTTGTAGTCATTCAGTTACATCTTGGATCTTAGCCCCGGGGAGACAGCACACTTCCCGAGACATCTTGTCATGCCCACAGATCACTGCTTCTGTTCCCCTCAGTAGGGAATCCCCTGTCACCACAACACGCCTCCTCTTAGGTCTGGTCAGGGTTCTTCCGTGAGCTGTCCGTTGCAAGGTCGCCTGCACATTCCCTGAGGACTGACTTTGCTGCTTGTCTTCATATACGTGATCGACTGTAATGAGGGAGAGATCCTCAAATGGAGTCTGCTCTTCGTCTTCCATGCTAGGGGAGAGGACCTCAAAGCGATTGTGTATTTCTAAACAATCAGAGCGAACCCTGGGCTTCCTACTTCTTTGAGTCACGTTTCTCCATATATCTGGCTCCTGTGTTGGTGAACTAGCCTCCTTCTCAGGGGAGTCCCCTGTCTCCTCCTTGGTGGAGACGGTGTGCTCTGTTGCTTCCAAGAAGAGCTCCAGCTCTCTAATTCTTTGGAGCGTAGCTACACGTTCCTCCAGTTGCTGGACTTTGTCTTTTAAGAGGGCAATCAACATGCAATTGCTGCAGGTAAAGCTACCTGCAACCTTTGGCAAGATGGCAAACATTGTGCAGGAACCACAGGCGACTGCAGCTGTTCCCTCACTCTCCATCTTGAGAACGTGTCGTTGGGGGTGGCTACAGCGGTCCTCCATCATAAGAAGCGTGCAGACAGGACAAAGAACTCTCCCCAAAAAAAACCCTAGGTCTCCCCCAACAAACGTTTGAGACTAGCTCCCCTAAATCTAAGAGATGGATCAAACTGCGCCAGACACACTCCACATTAGTAAGTTGCAGGATTGAGTTTCCGACTTCTCCTTCCCTCATTTAAGCCTCCCTCCCGGCAGCCTTCTGTGACTCAGCTCTAAATTGCTTTGCCCTTTTCTCTGCTCTACCCTCTCAAGCTCTGAAGGGGAGAGGGAAAGGGGCTGGAACAGAACTGTCTTGCAGAGCAGGAGACGTAGCCCTGTCAGAGTCTGTGCCCACACTGAGCCAATGTCAGGAACTGGCTAGATAAGTAGTGGTGGCAGCCAGTTAACCAGGAGGGACCAGGGAGTGACACTGGGGAAGAAGAGGATTTTGAGCCTGGTTCAGACTGGTGGGACATGGAAGAGCAATCCACGGAGGAAACTAGCAAGGAAGCATCAGAGCTGGAGAGTTTTGGGGAGGGGGGGTCCTCTGATTTCCAGCAACAGACGGCGGCCAACGCCTTCGCCAAAGACAATTTGGCTGCGCCGAGGGAGTGAAGCACCAGGATGGAGCTTTTTTCAGAGAAAGATGGCCAAGTTCTACGTCAGTGCCACGACAGCCCGCTGGCGGGCCGCTTCGGACAGCATAAAACCTTGTATCGCTTGATGCGGCAGGTTTTGGTTTTTTAAAAATCATTTTTATTGGTTTTCCAATAAAAACAGCCAATCAACATATCCGGATCATAATCCAATTAAAAACAATAAACTAACATTTTTAAAAATGACCGATTATAGTCCAAATTGTAATTATTAATTTTCCCGGGCTCTCCATAGTCTGGACCTTTGAAGCATATCTCCAAATCTTTGTTCCTGCCTCTTCTCGTTGTTTTCATATTTTCTGCCTTCTGATCTTAACGCTTTAAAGTTCTCTGTCCCTGGCTCTGTCGGATACAGCTTTCTCAGTCATGTCAGAAATCATATATAATCCTTTCATCTGTCGGATACAGCTTTATTTGTGTATATATATTTTTTCCCCCTTCATGGATCACTGCTTTGCCATGGTGAAGGGGCTTGAATAACTCAGAGAAGCTATGAGCTATGCCGTGCAGGGCCACCCAAGATGAACAGGTCATAGTGGAGAGTTTTGACCAAACGTGATCCACCTGGAGCAGGAACCGGCAAGCCACTCCAGTATCCCTGACAAGAAAACTCCATGGACAAAGGCAACAGGCATATAAAAGTTATAACGCTGGAAGATGAGCCCCTCAGGTCGGAAGGCGTCCAACATGCTACTGAGGAAGAGCGGAGGACAAGTACAAGTAGATTCAGAGCTGATGAAGCGGCTGGGCCAAAGCCGAAAGGACGCTCAGTTGCGGATATGCCTGGAAGCGAAAGGAAAGTCCAATGCTGTAAAGAAAAATATTGCATAGTGTGATGGCTTGAGAATACTCTTCGCAAGAAATGCTTCTGCTCACTCAGAGATACATAGATACAGCTTTTATTTTACATATGTACAAGCAGCACACATAATTACACGTCCAAATCCTGTGAGCCAGATTCCCGGATTGACTTCCAGGAGAAGAGGCGAGGCATTTTCAATTGATGTCTCTGATGTTTCCCCCCATTCCTGCACTAGCTCTTCCTGCCCCCCTTCGTCTGCTTGTCTCTCCTCCTCCCCTTTGTTCTCCGTCAATACCATGACACATAGGAACCTGGAATGTAAGAACCATGAACCTGGGTAAGTTGAATGTGGTCAAAAATGAGATGGCAAGAATAAATATTGACATCCTGGGCATCAGTGAACTAAAATGGATGGGAATGGGCGAATTCAGTTCGGATGACCATCATATCTACTACTGTGGGCAAGAATCCTGTAAAAGAAATGAAGTGGCCCTCATAGTCAACAAAAGAGTGGCGAAAGCTGTACTGGGATGCAATCTCAAAAATGATAGAATGATCTCGATACGAATCCAAGGCAGACCTTTTAACATCACAGTAATCCAAGTTTATGCACCAAGCACTGGTGCTGAAGAAACTGAAATTGACCAATTCTATGAAGACTTACAACACCTTATAGAAGTGACACCAAAGAAGGATGTCCTTCTCATTATAGGAGATTGGAATGCTAAAGTAGGGAGTCAAGAGATAAAAGGAACAACTGGGAAGTTTGGCCTTGGAGTTCAAAATGAAGCAGGGCAAAGGCTAATAGAGTTCTGCCAAGAGAACAAGCTGGTCATCACAAACACGCTTTTCCAACAACACAAGAAATGACTTTACACATGGACATCACCAGATGGGCAGCATCAAAATCAGATTGATTATATTCTCTGCAGCCAAAGATGAAGAAGCTCTATACAGTCAGCAAAAACAAGACCTGGAGCTGACTGTGGCTCAGATCATCAGCTTCTTATAGCAAAATTCAAGCTTAAACTGAAGAAAGTAGGGAAAACCACTGGGCCGGTAAGATACAATCTAAGTCAAATCCCTTATGAATACACAGTGGAAGTGAACAGGTTTTAGGATTTAGATTTGCTGGACAGAGTGCCTGAAGAACTATGGATGGAGGCTTGTAACATTATACAGGAGGCAGCAACTAAAACCATCCCAATGAAAAGCAAATGCAAGAAAGCAAAGTGGCTGTCCAACGTGGCCTTACTAATAGCGGGGGAGAGAAGGCAAGCAAAATGCGAGGGAGATAGTGAAAGATACAGGAAATTGGCGGGCCACCAGGTGGCGCGTTGGAAGATGGCCGACAATAACATCTCTCTGACCCACACGAGGTAATTTAGGGGCTGCTATGGGAAGTAGGCAGTCTTCCCTTCCCCCCAGGATGTGGGGGGATCCTGTCTTGCCAGTGGTGTTCACAATGCACCCCCTGATCCGAGAGATGGGGGTGCTGAACACTTGGCACGAGCCCTCGGTGAAGTCAGCTCTTCCTGACGCCGATTCCAATTAGCGCGTGCTGGTTGCTTCAGCTCGGAATTATAATTGGAAACAGATGATTGGAAATGAGGCTGAAGCACATATATCAAGCAAAGCTCGACGATAAGGCTACTGAATAATGGATCTCTGCGACCGGGAGCGACGGACGGATAAGTAAATCTTTTGATGTGTCATCACCAAGAGACTGTATGTTTGGAACAAAGGGGGGGGTGGAGGAAAAACCCTTTTTCTTCTTTATATGATGTGACAAAATAACCCTCCACCCCAGAAAGAAACAAGATCGCCGCGTTTTCTAAGAATCATAAGCAGGACTTTAAAAACTGTGTGGGAATGTGGAATACAAAAGGAGAGAAGATTGGTGAACGGTGAGGAATTTTTATGACGCAGTTAAAAAATGGCGTCTCGCCAAGACAGGCTGCCGGAGAAAGAAAGATGGGGGAGGAGAATCAGGAATGTCGGAAAGAGAAGGAGTGACGGAATTGAAAGTTTGACCTGACAGAGCCCCTGATCTATTTGATTTATCTGGCTAGCCTGGAAAAATAAAGGACAAACCGAAGATTAATTTTATTTACGGAAGTGTCGAACAGAGGCTGTCCTGGGCTGATATAGCTTCCGAAGAGAACGCACACAAAGATGCCAGCTTTCAGTCTGCTTGTGAGAATCATCAGAGATCGCAAAGAAAGGAATATATGACTACAACAAGATGGGGAAAAAAGGAATAAAGCTCTACCCGGATTGAACCGGATAGAACTGACTAACTAATGCAGTAAAATAAGTGATGTCTGGACTTATCCGGAATTTTGGACTCGCGTGGAGCTTGATATATGGGTACCTTCAAAAATTTAAAATTTGGCTGTATAATTTGGAACTAATGTGATTTGAATAATGTGATGTGATTGGCCTGTTAATAAAAATTATTTTAAAAAGAAAGAAAGATAGATACAGGAAATTGAATGCAGATTTCCAAAAAATAGCAAGGAAAGACAAGAAGGCCTTCTTAAACGAGCAATGCAAAGAAATAGAGGAAAACAATAGAATGGGAAGAACCAGAGATCTGTTCAAGAAAATTGGAGATATGAAAGGAAAATTTTGTACAAAGATTACCATAATAAAAGACAAAAGTGGAAAGGACCTAACAGAAGCAGAAGACATCAAGAAGAGGTGATAAGAATACACAGAGAAATTATACCAGAAAGATATGGATGTCTCGTACACCCCAGTGTGGTTGCTGACCTTGAGCCAGACATCCTGGAGAGTGGAGTCAAATGGGCCTTAGAAAGCACTGCTAATAACAAGGCCAGTGGAAGTGATGATATTGCAGCTGAACTATTTAAAATTTTAAACGATGCTGCTGCTAAGGTGCTACACTCAATATGCCAGCAAATTTGGAAAACTCAGCAGTGGCCAGAGGATTGGAGAAGATCAGTCTACATCCCAATCCCAAAGAAGGGCAGTGCCAAAGAATGCTCTAACTACCGCACAACTGCACTCATTTCACACGCTAGCAAGGTTATGCTTAAAATTCTACAAGGCAGGCTTAAGCAGTATGTGGACCGAGAACTCCCAGAAGTGCAAGCTGGATTTTGAAGGGGCAGAGGAACCAGAGACCAAATTGCAAACATGCGCTGGATTATAAGTCATTTGGCGATTGATCAGCCTCTCAGAGACCACACAATCCCCCCCTCCGGGCCCTAGAAGGGGGGCTGCTAGACATCCATCAGCCTTCTCTCTTGCTCATAATGAAAAACTTCTGCAAACAGCTGCACTATATGTAGTCCCAAATTGTTATCTCCAGTCATTACAAAGTCAGCCAGCAAATATCTCCCGCTTCTCTCAAAAAGGGGGGAATTCTCATTTTTCCGTTCTGCGTCATATTAACAAGCGCTGTCTTGTTTCTTCTTTCATCTTTATCAAGTCTTTCAAGCCTAAGTAAAGCTGTGCAATTGAATATTAATTATAAATAGAAGTCCGTCTGTACTCTTTTTTTTTTTAAAAAAAAAAGTTTCTTAATGAGGCTTGGCATTGAAAACCAATTGTAGATGTTAAGAAGAGAAAAAAGACACACCAAACACCTCCATAATCCACACGCCATGATGAGAATCTCTTTGAAGAATCTCTTAAACACCAGGAACTGTACAGTTCTGCAGATTTTTCTTTAGTCTTCTTCGGTCCAGGCTATGTCTGTTTATTGTCCAATTCCAATCATTTTATCGAACAGATATTTCCGGCTATGAGAATGACATCGGAGAGTGCCAGCCGTGTCATGCTCCGGGACCCAGTGTCCTGCCGCTTGCACCTTGATGCAAGCTAACAATCTCAGATGCGGCAGTTTTGGTGGCCGTGGGTGCCTGAGGACGTCAAGGAGTAGGTTCACGCCTGCAAAACCTGTCAGCGTGCCAAGTGGCCACAAGAAGCCCTGATGGGGCTACTGCAACCCCTGCCTACATCGCAGGGGCCCTGGGAGACCATAGCCATGGACTTCATTACTGAACTGCCGTCCTCGTGACAGCAGACTGTGATCTGGGTGGTGGTGGACCTGTTTACCAAGATGGCACATTTTGTATCTTGCAAGGGGCTTCCAACAGCCTAACAGACAGCCCAGTTCTTCGTAGATCATGTCTTCAAGCTGCACAGTCTGCCACAGCAAATTGTGTCTGAAAGAGGAACCCAGTTCACCTCCCAGTTCTGTAAGAAGGTCATGCAACTTCTGGACATGGAACTGTGCCTCTCTTCAGCTCATCATCCGGAGACCAACAGAGAGGCAGAGAGAACCAACAACACACTGCAGCAGTACCTGTGTTGTTACGTCAGTTACCAGCAGGATGACTGGGTGGCCTTGCTCCTCTTGGCCGAGTTTGCGTATAAAGAAGTCTGACCCATCTTCTTTAACTTTCCATATGCTGGTGGAATCCCACCACTCCAAATGGTTGTCTCGCATTGAAAGCAGAATCAGAACATGTGGCCTATCACTCGAGTCGCTGCTTATGCTCTCATAATTGGAAGCATTCCAGACAATCAAGTGCAGAATCCTAGAGATTGAATTCCAAGCCCTTAGCAGTACAGCCAATAGAACCTGTTCCCCATTGGGGTTGGGAATTCTACCCTCATTTGGCCAGGGCCCTCCATATTTACATTACCTTTATGCTCCCCACCTAAGCAGAGCTATTTCCCTCTCAAGATTTCACACCTTGCCATCTGTAGTATTGCAAGTTAGATTCTTGAAAATCCCTTATTCTGAAAGGTACTGCCCTTGTGGCACAAAACAGGCTGTATCTATCACACACGTTTTATTTCATTGCCCAGTTTATGCAAAAATAAATGATTAGTATTTGGCCCCCTTATTGAAGGAGGGGATCTTCCAGGGTGACCTATCTGTTGAATAACTGTAGGAATGACTTGGAGAATGCGGCAAGATTTTGGAGTGACGCCATGAAATTACGTCACCATAGGTCCTAAGAGCCACCTTTGTATCTCACAACGTCTGGACAGTTTTATCCTAAAGTGCCTCCTACTATGTTTTGTTACCTGTGTTGTTTTCCAATCCATGTATACGACATACTCTTACTATGCCAATAAAGGAGATTGATTGAGAACTAACTTATACTTAAGAGTACACCCACTGAAGTTAACAAACCTAAGTTGATCGTGCCTGTCAGGGGACTGCCATCAAAAGGGGGGAGGGAGGCAGGAACGATAGGGAAACAGACATGCAGCTTCCGTCGCCTAGTTTTCGCAAGGGAATCAAACATAAGGAAAAGAGGAGGAGATTGGGGGTGTCCAGGTTCTTATGATGGGGGGGGGGGCGGAAGAACCCACTCTTGGAATCTGCTACTGACTGAGGCAGACATGAACTTTGGACTTGTGCACTGTACATAGTTTGCACCAAATAAAACCTATAAAAAGGCAGGTCGGAGTCCTGGCTGTTTACTCGTGAGCAACCATACGCATCCTTGACAGCACCCATCAATTTCAGTGGGCCTGCTCTGCATAGGACTGACACAGGATACAACCCAAAGTAACATCCAAACTGTTCTACATTGTTATTAACACAGTTCTATTTTTAATAATTCTGCCCAGAATCTTTTTTTTAAAAGGTTGTTGTTAAAAGGTGGTCTCTTGTCCCTCAGTGTCTAGGGTGGTTGGGAAGTGAGGAGGCTAGGAAGTTCACAACCTTCAAATAAGTATTTCTAGAAATAGATATCTAGGCTGTCTGGTTTGGAATTTGAACCTTTATTTTACGCTTTATAATAGTTGCTTTTCATGCCAACTTGCTTCCTGCCCCAATTTGTCTTAACAATTACTGTTGTGATTCCTTACTGTAGTAATTCCTAGTGTCCCTCCAAACCCACAGATTCGCCAGTGGGCCATCCTGAAAGCCAGGAGCCTGGGGAAGGTGGACAGGGACGACTATTACAACATCCAGGAAGTGTTGACGTGCTTGTTCAGAGTCATAGAGCTGGACCACTTTGAAAACTCTGATACTTATAACCTTGCAATAGTTGAGAAGGGGAATCTTATCTTGTTGCCTCGCCATCTGTATGATACCACCAGTTACAAAAACTACTGGCTAGGTGAGTAGAAGCAAGCTGAGATGTTAGGCATGAACCATTCTATAGAGAGTGGTAGCATTGTAGTACAGCAGAGATGGCTAAACCTTTTTGTCTTTTGGCGCATGGGCAACATTGGCTCATAATAAAACCTCTGAGGGCTTCATGCCAGCACTGTGTGTGCCCCCAAAATGGGCATGGGGTGAGCATGGGTACAACCACCTGACACTCAGTCAGTGTGTCTTCCCCTCCAGTGCATGCATGCGCGCGCGCGCGCGCGCGCACACACACACACACACACACACGGAAAGCTACCTTACACTGAATTTGACCATTGGTCCATATAGCTAAAAGCTTACTAACCTGTGGTCTTAGATGTTGCTGGAATATGTTTCTCATAATCTTGGACTATTAGCTTGCCAGTTGGGGCTGATGGGAATTGTAGTCTAATAGAATTTAGAGGGCTGCAGGCTTGCGCCCTGAGGCTCCTTTTCTCCTGTTCCTTGTAGAATGAAAACTTTCCTTCCTTTACCTGTATCAGACATTTTTTTGTGGCATTTAACTGTTGCATATATCATTTTTAAAAATTAGACCATCTCAACTATGTTTGTGCAACCTGTTCAAAGAAATGTGTAATGAAAAACAGGGGAAGCTAACATGATGCCCTCCAGATGTTGTTGGACTCCCAACTCCCATCAGCCCTAGTCATTATGGTCTGCTGCCAGGGATGATGGGAGTTGTATTCCCAAGCTCTAGAGGGCTCCAGAGATTAAAAGTTTGAGTGGCATGCTAGCAGGTGCAATTACAAAAGTAGGTTTTGTTTTGGTTGTGGATTAAGATCGGGAGTTAAGCCAACACCCAGTGATAGCTTCTGAACTTTCTCATTTTCATTGTTGTAGGTATCTGTATGTTGTTGATGGTGCTGGAAGAACAAGCCATGGATTTGTTGTTGTTTGGCCCAGACAAGCAGATTGACTTCATGCCGTGCATAATGAAGGCCATGAGGAAACCAACGGAGGGTAAGTAACTAATAATCATTGGGGGCAGTGATACAAGCAAATTAAAAACAGTCTGAGTGTCCACTCTCTTAAGGTAAAATCATTCCTTTCACAGAACTTGTACGCCAAGTAACTTACTTAATGTGGAAATGTTATAGTATAGGATATGATGGCTGACAGCTAGTTTCTTTTTTAAAAAAACTTTTTTATTTATTCAAAATGAAAAAGTAAAAGAAAAATCATTATTCCATTTTGCATATCATACTTTGGAAAAAAACAAAACAAAACCCATATACACAAAAATAAAGAAATACTAAAACTTTCACCCGTGTAGCTTCCCTCCACCACAACTCGACATCCTTTATACTATAAATAGTTTAACATTGTGTCTTGTATTATCCAATATATATCCAATATTAATTTTACCTTAGTTTGATTCATCTTTACATACGTATTCTACGCATAGCAATATATTATCCTTAGAGCAGTGTTTTTTCATATAGTCCTCAAAACATTGCCATTCCTTCCTTAGATTTTGGTTGGACTGATTTCTTATGGCTGCCGTTAATTTGGCCAATCTTATAAATTCACATAATTTAATTATCCAATCTTCTTTAGTGGGAATGATGTCTCCTTTCCAATTTCTAGCAGGTAGCAATCTGGCTGTGACTGTGGCATATAAAAACATCCTTTTCTTATCCTGTGGGATGTCATTTCCTAAAATACCCAATAGGAACGCCTCCAGTTTCTTCTCTCTAGAAATTTTGAACTTTTTTTTCTTTAATTCTTCATGGATACATCCTCAGAAGTTCTTAACTTTCTCACATCCCCACCATACATGGAACATTGTCCCCTCAATTTTATTACATTTCCAACACAAGTTGGATTTTAGTTTATATACCTTGACTTATTTAGAGGGTGTCATATACCACCTATATAACATTTTTACCAGATTTTCCATAATGGTGTAACAGGCGGTAAATCTGATGTCTGGTCTCCAAAGTTTTCCCCACTGCTCCATCTGCATTGTGTGGCTGATGTCCTGGGCCCATTTTACCATAACATCTTTTACTTGCTCATCTTTCAGGTCCCATTCAAGTAATAGATCTTAAATTTTAGATAATAATTTCTTATTGTTCTTTAATAATATAATTTGTAATTTGGATTCTTCTTTTCCGAAACCTATTTTTTTATCTGAATTAAATACATTATTTAACTGGTGGTATTGTAGCCAATCGGTGAGATAATGCCTTATCTCTTCAAATGATTTCAATTTCATTTGCCCTTGATCTTCTTTTAGTAGTTGGTTGTAAGTTCCCCAATTGCTATTCATATTTATATTTTTAACTGCGAAGGCCCCTAATGGGGACAGCCACCATGGCGTTTGAGGCTCAAGTAATGGTTGGTATCAGTCCACACCTTATAGAGGGCATTCCTAACTATATGATTAGTAAACCCACTGTGGACTTTGACTTTATTGTAGCCAAGGTAGGCATGCACACTGACAACTGGGAAATACTGGCCTGTGAGCGCTCCAGTTGGAGAACAGCCTTTACCAAAGGTGTCCTGGGCTTTGAAGACACTCAAACTCAGGATGCAAGGGAGAAACATGCTAAGAGGAAGGCACGCTTGGCAAATCCACACCGTGATCAACTCCTGCCTCGAAATCAATGTCCCCACTGTGGAAGGACGTGTGGGTCCAGAATTGGCCTCCACAGTCACTTACGGACTCATTGTTAAAACCGTGTCTATGGAAGACAATCTTACTCGGCTACGAGTGATCGCCAAAGAAGAAAAAGAAGAAGCCACCCATATCTGTTGTTGTAACTCTCCAAGTCCAGTAAATCTGTCTTCTCTAACAAGATCCAATCCTTAATCCACGTCAGGAACGCTGCCTCGTAATACTTTCTTAAATTTAGAAGTGCAAAGCCCCCTCTCTCTTTCTTACCCATCAGCAATTTGTTATTTATACGGGATTTCTTACTCAGCCAGATAAACATTGTCAAATCTTTTCTCCACCTATCTAAACATTCAATTTTCCCTATAATCGGGATCATTTGAAAAAAGGAAGATCATTTTGGGGAGCACATTCATTTTTATTACCAAGATTTTCCCCCAAAATGAAAGTTTTAGTCTGGTCCAAATTTCCAATTTTTAAAAAATTTCTTTCCAAAATTTATTATAATTATCATCAAAAAAGGTTAATATTTTGCATTGTTATTTCAATTCTGAGATATTTTGCTTCTTTCACTATCATCAAACACATTTTATCCTGTAGCTCCTTTTTCTCCTAACCCCTTAAATTTTTAATCATTAGTTTTGTTTTTGATCTGTTGAGTTTAAATCCAGTACAATCCAGAAACCTCACCAAATGCTGATATTTTTTCCAACGCTTTAGGTATACTCGATTCTGGGTCTTCTACTGTAATGATTAAATCATCTGCAAAGGCTTTCACTTTGAAAGCCTTTTGGCCCAGGGTAATTCCTTTAATTTCTTCTTCATTCCTCAATACCGAGTTTAGTATTTCCAAAGTCAATATGAATAATAAAGGTGAGAGTGGCATAGCTGTCAACTTTTCCCTTTTCTTGCAAGGAATCCTATTCGGAATAAGGGAATTTCCCTTAAAAAAAGGAAAATGTTGACAGCTATGGAGAGTGGGCAGCCCGGTCTTGTGCCTTTTTCTATTGATATATATTCTGTTTCTGCATTATTGATTATTAGGTTGGCTTTTTGTTTTTCATAAATAGCTTTTATGCCTTTGGTAAATTGTTCTCCCATTATAGCTAGGTCAATAGCTTTCTTTAAAAATTTCCATGATAAATTATCGAAAGCCTTCTTGGCATCCACTAACATGAAAGCAGCTTTCTTATTCGGCTTTAGGTCTAAATACTCAATTAAATCTATCACTACTCTCACGTTAGTTTTCATGTGATGGTCTGGGAGGAATCCAGCCTGATCTTGATTAATTACATCCTTTAGTACCAATTTCAGTCTGTTCGCCAGAATTCCTGCGTACAGTTTGTAATCGTCATTTAAAAGTGAGATAGGCCGATAATTGGTAACAGATTCACAAGGCGATCCTTGTTTATGGATTAGAATTATGTTCGCTTCTTGCCATGAATCTGGGATTTTACCATCTTAGATTATTTTGTTCATAAGTGATTTCATTGGTATGGTTAATGTCTCTTCCAATTTCTTATAATGGATTGCTGGTAGCCTGTCTGGATCAGGTGATTTGCCCAACTTTGAATGCGAAATAATCTGGTGTATCTCCATCATGGTAATTGGCGAATTTAGTTGGTCAATCTTCTCTTCTGGTATTTTGGGAATTTCTTTCCCTTGGAAATACTTTATTATGTCCTGTTCTTCCGCTATTCCTGCCTTATATAAATTTCAAAAGTATCCTAAAAAAGAATTGGTTATTCCTCCTTGGTTGTCAAGGTAAGTGTGGATAAGCTCCAAGGAGCAGAAATCAATTTGGTTGCACCTTCTTCAGATTGCTATTCTATGAATTAATTTCTGCAACTCTCATTCATTTATCCATAGTACATTTGTTGTAGCTGCTCCATGAGAAAAGCATCTAGTTCAGCAACATTAACCCCCCCATTATAACATTGCCTCATATATATTTAATTCTGCTTAAAATCTTCTGTCAGCACAGTTAATTCTTAAAATCATTAGGTTTTAATACTCTGCTTAACCCACACACAGGAGATTGGATGGATAAATTGTAATAAATATTTCCTTTCCATATAATGTATAATATAATTATAATACATATAATGGGGTGGAGAACTGACTTGATGCTGAATTCATGGGCAACTTGTAACCCCTGCAAGTCTTCCATGCTGCCTACTGCAGGTGATCAAGCTGTTGCCTGACTGCAAAAATTTGCTGCCTGTGGAGGAGAAGTGTCCGGGTGTGTAGAGCAGGAGTATTAACCATGTATTACTGGATGATGTTTTACAGTGCCAACTTTCTGCTTTTTTCCCATTTGTCTTATGCTTTTACAGTGATTGTTTTCCCGCAATGCCACTCTTAAGTGGTTTTCAACTTTACTTTTCATGTTAGCCGTTTTCATTCCAGATGGGAAATAACCCCTATTTGGCAGCAAAATGTAGAAGCTTTGGAACTAGGCTGCAAAACCTTATCTCTTCTGAGCAATTCCAGCTTATAAACTGTCTTCCCTTTGGTTTCCCTCTTAAAAAAAGAATAGGGTAACAACTTATAATCTTATAAAGTAAACTTAAAATATAGTGTTTACTTACTTAACAGTCTTGCATTGGATAACAGGAATGAGTGAGTCTTTTTGTTGTTGTTTTTGCTGACTGTATCCCAGTACAGCTTTCGCCACTCTTTTGTTGACTATGAGGGCCACTCCATTTCTTTTACGGGATTCTTGCCCACAGTAGTAGATATGATGGTCATCCGAACTGAATTCGCCCATTCCCATCCATTTTAGTTCACTGATGCCCAGGATGTCAATATTTATTCTTGCCCTCTCATTTTTGACCACATCCAACTTACCCAGGTTCATGATTCTTACATTCCAGGTTCCTATGCAATATTTTTCTTTACAGCATTGGACTTTCCTTTCGCTTCCAGGCATATCCGCAACTGAGCGTCCTTTTGGCTTTGGCCCAGCTGCTTCATCAGCTCTGAATGTACTTGTACTTGTCCTCCGCTCTTCCTCAGTAGCATGTTGGACGCCTTCCGACCTGAGGGGCTCATCTTCCAGCGTCATAGCTTTTATATGCGTGTTGTTTTTGTCCATGGAGTTTTCTTGTCAGGGATACTGGAGTGGCTTGCCGGTTCCTGCTCCAGGTGGATCACGTTTGGTCAAACCTGTCCACTATGACCTGTTCATCTTGGGTGCCCTGCTCAGCATAGTTCATAGCTTCTCTGAGTTATTCAAGCCCCTTCGCCACGGCAAGGCAGTGATCCATGAAGGGGGAGTCTTTTTAGATGAGTCTAAAAAGCCTGGGACACAAATTTTCACGGCCCTCTAATGGCTATGGTGGCTGATTTACCAGAAGTAATGTATTTAGAAGTAATGTATTTAGAATTCACCTCTATACCACCTCTGTTTGTAACCCAGGTGAGGGACCACCTTTTAAATAAACCACTGGCACTCGGTAAGTGTGGATAAGACCCAAGGAGCAGAAATCAATTTGGTTGCACCTTCTTCAGATTGATTTAATTAATTTCTGCAACTCTCATTCATTTATCCATAGTACATTTGTTGTAGCTGCTCCATGAGAAAAGCATCCAGTTCAGCAACATTAACCCCCCCCCTCCGATTACAACATTGCCTCATATATATTAAAGGTAAAGGGACCCCTGACCATTAGGTTCAGTCGTGGCTGACTCTGGGGGGAGCCGGCGTACAGCTTCCGGGTCATGTGGCCAGCATGACTAGGCCGCTTCTGGGGAACCAGAGCAGCACACGGAAACGCCGTTCACCTTCCCGCCAGACCTATTGATCTACTTGCACTTTGACGTGCTTTCAAACTGCTAGGTGGGCAGGAGCAGGGACCGAGCAACGGGAGCTCACCCTGTCACGGGGATTTAAGTATATTGAGGTATAAGAACATAAGAATAAGACAAAAATTAAGCAGAAGTAATAAATATTTAAAGAACCGGAAGGGGAAGTTGAGGGAAGTCATGAGGAAGGTTTTTGTGTGTGTTTTTTTTATATGAAAAATGTTACATTGTGTTATTTGGTTGAATATAAAATTGTAAAATCCAATAAAATTTATTTTAAAAAAACAGCATCATTGACCATATTACATGTATGGGAAACAAAACAGCTTTGACCATATCATTGCGAAAGTGTTTTACACAATAAAATGAACAAGGGCTCTGAGACGTATTTTGTTTTTATTAAATAATCAATAAAACTTAATTTTTCAAATATATCAGATGACATTGTAACATCAGAGGGTACAGTTTTAACTATTCTCACGAATGTGTGAGTTACCGTATTTTTCGCCCTATGGGACGCACTTTTACCCCTCCAAAAATGAAGGGGAATTCTGGGTGCGTCCTATGGGGCGAATGCAGGCTTTCGCTGAAGCTTGGAGAGCGAGAGGGGTCATTGCACACCGACCCCTCTCGCTCTCCAGGCTTCAGCAAGCTATCAGCAAGCCTGGGGAGCCCGCGGGAGTTCCCGCAGGGCTCCCTCTGCTGCGGATAGCAGCCTGCTGCCCGGCGCGTGGGGCGCCCTGAAGCAGAGCGTCTCGGCGCCGGGCAGATATCTGCAGCCGAGGGAGCCCCGCGGGAGGTCCTGCAGGGCTCCCTCGGCTGCGGATAGCAGCCTGCTGCCCGGTACACGGGGCGCCCTGAAGCAGAGCGCCTCGCCGCCGGGCAGATATCCGCAGCCGAGGGAGCCCCGCGGGAGTTCCCGCAGGGCTCTCTAGGCTGCGGATAGCAGCCTGCTTCCCGGAGTGCGGGGCGCGCTGAAAGCAGAGCGCCCGGCGCTTGGGGAAGACATCTGCAGCCTAGGCAGCCCTGTGGGAGTTCCTGCAGGGATCCCTAGGCTGCGGATAGCAGCCTGCTGCATGGAGCGCGGGGCACGCTGAAGCAGAGCGCCCCGCGCTTCAGGCAGACATCGGGCAGCCCCACAAGCTCGGGGGACAGAGGGGAGGCGCAGTGCCGCCATCCCGCTGTTCCCCGACCTGGTTTGGATTCCCCACCTGGTTTGGGGGGGGGGAATAAGGGGAAAATGTTTTCCTTTATTTCCCCTCCAAAAAACTAAGTGTGTCCTATGGGTCAGTGCGTCCTATGGTACGAAAAATACGGTATTTCAGGCTCAAAGAAACCTTAAACCTGTCCAAAAAAGTAATATTTTTTTTGTAAAAAACCCCCTTCAAAATCAATTTATTTTATAACCACAAAAAACACCCTCCTTATTTTTACAGCATAATAAGTACATGGTTAGCCCATTCTACAACAAAAGTATGATACACGTGTTAGTTGTGGTTTGTGCGCTATGGCTTATTGAACATACCGGGAATAAAATAGCAACATGTAGGTTGCTGGGGCAACTCTCTAACAAAATCACAATGTTAAGAGGAGTCAGATAGGATTGTATTCTGCCCCCCCCCCATTGTTTAATCTTTTTAGAAATGACTTAGAGGAAGTCTTAATGGGGCCAGAAGGACACTGTCCAAAGATGGGGGCAAGAAGCAACCCACTTTTGTTTGATTTGTATCTGAATAGAATGTGAAGTCTTTTTCAGTTGGATTTCTCACTCTCCATATGTCTGACAGGTCAAATTTGTCCACCATTTCAAAAAAAAACTTTGATAATCTGCCAGCATTCATTACTTTCTGTGTCTGTGTTTTATACATAAGCGTTGATGCAACTCCATTCAGGTCCCCCATAAAAATCAATTTATAATCCAAATAGTCCAGAAGTCTTGTTTCCAAGTTCTTAAAAAATTCTGCTTTGCCATCATTTGGTGCATAAATTCCCAACAGCAAATATTTTTCGCCTTGTGCATTGATTTCTACTGCAATATATCTTCCCTCATCTTTGAACATCATTTTGGGATTCCATTTTTCTTTCACGTAAACGACCACTCCTCTTTTCTTCACTTTGTCAGATGAAATGAATTCTTGACCAAGTCTCTTACTCTGAAGGACTTTTCTGTGTAATCTAGTAACATGAGTTTCTTGCAAACAAATTATGTCCAAATTCTGTTTTGCTAACACATGGTATACTTCGTTCCTTTTTGGTCGTGAGTTCAAACCATTAACATTCCATGAATATATTCTCAATACCATCTTAAACTATTCAGGAGCTCCTGCCCCTGCCCCTGGTGTCTGCTCACTTTCCAATCCCAGATCCTTGGCATTTTTTTTCAGGAACCTTGTTTTTTCTTTGACGCTCCTAATTCTTTGTTTCCTTCCTTGAAATTTAAAGGAGAGGCCTTCTGGAAATTCCCACCTAAAAAAGATGTTCTTCCTTCTCAGAGTTCCAGCCAAGTCTGCGTAGTTATTCCTTAGGTTCAAAAAATGCTTTGGAATCTCCTTAAACAAAACAATTGGCTTATCTTTAATCTTCAAGCTTTATTTGTAATGTAGACCCAATGTCAATCCTTAAGATTATCTTGTTCCAATTGGGGTGTGCCTCTTACTCTCAGTTGATTCTCCCGTTCCTTCATCTGTAAAAAAGCAATTGCATTGAGCGCATCCTGTTGAATCTTCTCCACGTCAGGCACTCTCACTGTTTCCAATTCCCTCGGTCTTGTTTCGTGGGCAGCAACTTCCTCCCTGACCTCTTGAATGCCTTTTTTGACATCTACAAATTCTTGTTTCAACTCCTGTACAGTCTGCTGAGTTCCTCTCACACCTGCTCTTATGTCTGTTAACATTTGCATCACCGACTCTTCAAAAGTTGGTGCTTTAGAAGGTCTTCTATCTTTACTTTTAATTTTCTCAGACTTATCTACCCCATTAGCCATAGCTATTCCAAAGTTTCAAGGTCAGCTCACCCAGTCAGAGTCCACCAGATTTTTAGTGCGCAGGCAGCAGCAGGCAGCCCAACAGCTTCCCTCTTTCAAAGTCTTATTTTATTTTATTTTATTTTATTTTATTTTATTTTATTTTATTTTATTTTATTTTATTTTATTTTATTTTATTTTATTTTATTTTATTTTATTTTATTTTATTGGAACCACAAAATTAGTTCAAACACTTATATCCAGTTCAAGGACCTGTATGGGCCTATGGCCGTAATAAATATTGTTTGTTTGTTTGTTATCCAGTTCAAGGAGGGTAAAAGAAACTCTGTGTGCTATTTTAACAATCTCAGATAGCAGCAGTTACTTTGTAATCCCCAAAGAGGAAAACGGAAGTTGAATGTATCTGCTCCCTTTGTGACATAATAATGGAGTCTAGCCTTCCCCTGCCGGGAGAACCGCTTCTAAAAAGAAAGAGTCTAATCCACTGTCAAGTCTATCTCAAGCAGCGTCTCAAATCAATCAAATTCTCCCCCCTTCCCCCTGCAGAAAGAGGGGTTTGACATATTTCCTTGGAAGTTTTGACAGGTCTTTTAAAGTTACGGCTTCGGTCAGCGGTAACTGCTTTCACTTTTACTTCAGCGGAAAGGGATCAACCTCTGTAATTTAAATCCCTTTCATTCCAATTAACTGTCCAAATTAAAATCTTTTTTACTCACAATTGTCCAATCCTTGATAATTTGGTCGGAGAAATTGGTCGCTCACAATTGCCGGACTTGGAGCTTTGCGCTATGAAGAAAGTGAGTAAATTCCACAGTACCCGCGTCTCCAACCCCGCTCGCTCTCGGGGCTCTTATTAGAGCTTACCGGGGAGCAGAGGAGTCACTAAGGGTACCTGCCAGAACACCAGGTCCTCAGAAAGCCCGATCTGAGGTTTTTGGGGGGCTCCGCGACACTCTCGCGGTCGCCCCAATCTTCAAAACGCTGGGGCTCTTTCTTCCGAAAGAGCTCCCGTCTGCCATTAATCGCACGGCCAACCAGAAGCCTGTTCTTTTTTTTCCTTATTATTTACTGAAATTTTATTGATGTTAGCTGCCCTGAGCCCAGCTCTGGCCGGGGAGGGCAGGGTATAAATAAAATTTATTACTATTATTATATCATTTGCTATCTGTACTCCTAGCTCTTTACTCCATTTTTGTCTTTCATATTCTAAATCGTATTTCTTCCTGTTAAGTAAAGTTTTATATAGGGCAAGTGTAGGATTTTTTGTTTTTGTTGCAGAGATTAAATCTTGTAACAGCATGGGTGTTTCCGATGCTGCTATAGCATCAGGGCCAAACTGCTTTTCCAACATATGTTTCAATTGGATATATTGCCAGTGTATTTCACTGGTTAATCCATACTTTACCTGCAAAGTCTTATATTCCACAAATTTGTAGTTTTCATCAATTAATTGATTCAGTGTCAAAATACCTTTTTCATCCAGTTTTGCCAAATTATTACAGTGGTACCTTGGGTTAGTGTCAGGGAAGAGTTAGAAGTTTCCAGTTTATCAGAGGGAGAAAGCATTCTCCAAGGGGGGAAGGAGAGCAGTGAATCTAATAGAAGGGAGCAAGAGGAACAACAGGGAGGGACCGGCTGTTCCTAGGAAAGGCAAGGGTTGAGTTCTAGCTCAGATTGGGAGGAGGGGAGATACAGGCCAGCTCTAGCCAGGAGGTTAGAAAAAAGAGTGGGAAAACGAAGGGAAGGGCGCCTTCGCCATTTTGAGGGTGGCTGGTCACCGAGAAGCAGAGCTCAGAATGTAGCTGAAAGAAGTGACTCGGAGGAATAATAGTTAAGAACCGTTTATAAGATTGTTTTGTTAATACGCAATAAAAAGTTATAAAAGAACAAGAAGCGTTTGTGTGGTGACATAATAGGCATCACTGAAACCTGGTGGGATAAGTCCCATGACTGGAATGTAATAATGGAGGGATACAATCTATTTCAGAGAAACAGACCAGACAAGAAAGGAGGAGGAGTGGCGTTATATGTCAGGGATGTGTATACCTGTGAAGAGATCCAAGATTTAGAACCTCAAAGCCAAAGTGAGAGCATTTGGGTCAAAATTAAGGGAGAGAAGAATAACAGGGACCTCATTGTGGGAGTTTACTATAGATCCCCAAGCCAAACGGAGGACATAGATGATGCCTTCCTGGAACAGATGGCCAAGCATGCAAAAGGAAGGGAGATAGTAGTAATGGGGGACTTCAATTACCCGGATATTTGCTGGATGTCAAACTCAGCCAAGAGCATAAGGTCAAACAGATTCCTCACTGGCCTTGCAGACAACTTCATTGTCCAGAAAGTGGGAGAAGCAACAAGAGGAACAGCCATTTTAGATCTGGTCCTAACCAATGTTGATGACCTGGTTAATGGGGTAGAAGTGGAAGGATCATTAGGCGCGAGTGATCTCCCTTCACCACCAAAGAGGAATTCAAACAAATAGCCAGCACGTGTAGACACAAAGTCAGAAAAGCTAAAGCACAGAATGAACTCAGGCTTGCTAGAGAGGTTAAAAGCAACAAAAAAGGCTTTTATGGGTATGTTCGTAGCAAAAGGAAGAAGAAAGAAACAGTGGGGTCACTCAGAGGAGAAGATGGTGAAATGCAAACAGGGGACACAGAAAGGGCTGAACTCCTCAATGCCTTCTTTCCCTCAGTCTTCTCCGATAAAGAAAACAATGCCCGACCTGAAGAATTTGGAGCAAATGATTCAGCAGAGGAAACACAGCCCAGAATAACTAAGGAGATAGTACAAGAATACTTGGCTAGTTTAGATGTATTCAAGTCTCCAGGGCCAGATGAACTGCATCCAAGAGTATTAAAAGAACTGGCAGATGTGATCTCAGAACCACTGGCAGTCATCTTTGAGAATTCCTGGAGAACAGGCAAAGTCCCGGCAGACTGGAGGAGGGCAAATGTTGTCCCTATTTTCAAAAAGGGGAAAAGAGAGGACCCAAATAATTACCGCCCAGTCAGTCTGACATCAATACCAGGGAAGATTCTGGAGCAGATCATTAAGCAAACAGTCTGTGAGCACCTAGAAAGGAATGCTGTGATCACCAATAGTCAGCATGGATTTCTGAAAAATAAGTCATGTCAGACTAACCTGATCTCGTTTTTTGACAGAATTACAAGCCTGGTAGATGAAGGGAACGCAGTGGATGTAGCCTACCTTGATTTCAGCAAGGCATTTGACAAGGTGCTCCATGATATTCTTGTAAAGAAGCTGGTAAAATGCGGTCTTGACTATGCTACCACTCAGTGGATTTGTAACTGGCTGACTGACCAAACCCAAAGGGTGCTCATCAATGGTTCCTCTTCATCCTGGAGAAGAGTGACTAGTGGGGTGCCACAGGTTTCTGTCTTGGGCCTGGTCTTATTCAACATCTTTATCAACGACTTGGATGATGGACTCAAGGGCATCCTGATCAAATTTGCAGATGACACCAAACTGGGAGGGGTGGCTAACACCCCAGAGGACAGGATCACACTTCAAAACGACCTTGACAGATTAGAGAACTGGGCCAAAACAAACAAGATGAATTTTAACAGGGAGAAATGTAAAGTATTGCACTTGGGCAAAAAAAATGAGAGACACAAATACAAGATGGGTGACACCTGGCTTGAGAGCAGTACATGTGAAAAGGATCTAGGAGTCTTGGTTGACCACAAACTTGACATGAGCCAACAGTGTGACGCGGCAGCTAAAAAAGCCAATGCAATTCTGGGCTGCATCAATAGGAGTATAGCATCTAGATCAAGGGAAGTAATAGTGCCACTGTATTCTGCTCTGGTCAGACCTCACCTGGAGTACTGTGTCCAGTTCTGGGCACCACAGTTCAAGAAAGACACTGACAAACTGGAACGTGTCCAGAGGAGGGCAACCAAAATGGTCAAAGGCCTGGAAACGATGCCTTATGAGGAACGGCTAAGGGAGCTGGGCATGTTTAGCCTGGAGAAGAGGAGGTTAAGGGGTGATATGATAGCCATGTTCAAATATATAAAAGGATGTCACATAGAGGAGGGAGAAAGGTTGTTTTCTGCTGCTCCAGAGAAGTGGACACGGAGCAATGGTTCCAAACTACAAGAAAAAATATTCCACCTAAACATTAGGAAGAACTTCCTGACAGTAAGAGCTGTTCGACAGTGGAATTTGCTGCCAAGGAGGGTGGTGGAGTCTCCTTCTTTGGAGGTCTTTAAGCAGAGGCTTGACAACCATATGTCAGGAGTGCTCTGCTGGTGTTTCCTGCTTGGCAGGGGGTTGGACTCGATGGGCCTTGTGGTCTCTTCCAACTCTATGATTCTATGATTCTATCTGAAGAGGACAACTACCAGGCCTGACAGAATACCTTCTGCTCTGCGCCTCTTCACTATAAGTAAAGAAGGAGAAGCCAAAATGGAGGGAGCTGTGGCGCCAGTTGGGCAAGGAGAAACCCCAGCGCTCCAGCTAACATTACAGGACTTATGGCAACAGAACTTACAGTTGAAAAGTCAGGTCGACGTACTATCGGCAGCACTGGGAGAACATAGAACCATGCTGCAAGCGACGTGTGGAGATAGAGTGAGTAAAACTTTTACTATACGTCCACGTAGCTTCAAGAGAGAAAGCTCTGAATACATGGCTTTCAAGACAGAAATTTCTTACATAATTGAGATAAAGGATAAAGAATTTCAATCTGAGCAAGAGAAGGTTGCTTATGTGATTAATTTCTTGGAAGGGAAGGCTAAGGACTGTGTTATACCCCTAATATCTCAAAGGGATGCCGCCCTAGGAAATCTACAAATGTTTCTGCAGTATCTAGACACGATTTTCTTAGACCCTGGGCATGAAATAACCACAGCTAGGCAGCTGTTGAGAATGAGACAAGGAAAAGACACTGTGGGAGTTTATTGGCCCAACTTTAGTTTGCTGGTGCAGAAATTAAAATGGGATCTGAATTCCCCAACAGTTGCAGCCCTTTTTAGGGAAGGACTGAATAATGAGATTTTAGACCAATTGGCCCAAATGCCAGAACCTAGTTCCTTGGACTCTCTGGTCCGAACGTGCCTGCAATTGAGCCTACGCGTGGAACGGAGGGCTAGTGAAAAGAAGGAACAATGGAGACCACAGTGGCGGGAAAACAATATTATCGAAAGTACAGAGAGCAGAGCGGGCAACGTGCCAGGACGAGAGCGGCCAGAGCCCATGGAATTAGGAGCAGCCAGACCCCTCACAGTTACTACCTCTTCCATGGTAAGAGGAAATGCAGGGAGAGGAAGAGACACGAGGCATTGCTTTGTCTGTGGAAAACCAGGGCATCTAGCATGACAATGTCGCAATCGTAAAGGATGGGAGTCTCTATCTGGAGCAGACATGGGAGAAGACAATTGCCTGAAGGAACTGCATCAGGGAAACGAATGTCCCTGGCTGGAAATGGGAGCTTGCAGCCGGGTGGAGAAGCAATAGAAGGCTCTCAGGCGGAACCACCTATTCCAGGACTAACGGTGAAGGTGCAACTACAACTACCCAATGGACACAGGGTCCAGGTAGAGGCGCTGTTAGACTCAGGAGTGTCAGCAGATTTCATAGACCAGAAGTTGGTACAGGAACACAAAATTGCTTTGTTACCTTTGAATTTCCCACTGCGAGTGAAAACAATTGACGGCAGACCGCTATTTTCAGGAGAAGTGACTTACGAGACTCCACCAATGAGAATGGATATGGGTAATCACTCAGAGACCAGGGCATTTCATGTGACCAAACTAGCTGGGCACCCGATGGTGCTGGGCATGAGTTGGCTCAATCGTCATAATCCGGTGATTGCCTGGCATCAAAGGTCTTTGGTTTTTGGTTCGATATATTGTATGACACATTGTTTGGGGCAAAAGGGGAAAATCTCGGTGGAAGTAATGGGAACAGAGGTAGCAGGGAAGTTGATGGGGAATGAAAGTGAGATTCCATCGCAATATATTGCTTATCGGGATGTTTTTTGTGAAAAAGAAGCGGATAAACTTCCACCACATAGGCCCTATGATTGCAAGATAGATCTAGTCCCTGGGGCACAGTTGCCACCAAGCAAGATATATGCCATGTTGGAAGTAGAATCTGCAGCATTGAGGGAGTTCCTGCAAAAGAATTTACAGAGAGGTTTTATTAGAGAGTCCATGGCCTCTGGGGGTGCTCCTGTCTTTTTTGTCAAAAAGAAAGGGGAGGAAGGGGCACCGAGATTAGTATGTGACTTCAGAATCCTTAACAGCCAAATGAAGCCTCGCGTGTGCCCACTGCCACGTATAGATGACCTCTCAGAGAGAGTAAGGTCAGCCAAAGTCTTCACCAAGCTTGATCTATGAGGAGCATATAATCTGATAAGGGTCAGAGAAGGGGATGAGTGGAAAACCAGTTTTTGTACTAAGTATGGTGCATTTGAATTCTTGGTAATGCCTTTTGGCTTGCAAAATGGCTCAGGGGTATTTCAAACCTTCATCAATCACGTCTTAGCAGGTATACTGGATCAGTTCTGTGTCTCTTATTTAGATGACCTCTTAATATATAGTGAAAGTATGGAGGAACATGTAAAACATGTCACGCAGGTGTTAGAGAGATTGAGGACCAACAGGTTATATGTGAAGTTAGAAAAGTGTAAGTTCCACACACAAAAGGTGGAGTTCCTGGGATATTGTATTTCCCACGAAGGGGTGCACATGGACCCCAGTAAAGTTCAGGCAGTGGTGGAATGGGAGGCACCTAAAACTAAGAAAGATCTACAGAGGTTTTTAGGATTTGCTAATTTCTATCGTAAATTCATAGGTAATTACTCCAAAATCACAACACCACTGACTGATTGTCTAAGAGGCAAGGGGCCATTCAGATGGTCTGAGGAAGCACAGAAGGCCTTTGATAAATTAAAGGTGGTGTTTGCTTCAGAAAAATATCTTATGCACCTAGATCAAAGTAAACGTATAAAGGTAGAAACTGACGCCTCTGATAGGACTATTGGGGCCATTCTGCTGCAACAGGACAAGGAAGGGGACTGGAGACCCTGTGCATTCTACTCTAGAAAATTAAATCAATCTGAACAAAACTACAGTGGTGCCTCGCAAGACGAAAAAAATCCGTTCCGCAAGTCTCTTCGTCTAGCGGTTTTTTCGTCTTGCGAAGCAAGCCCATTGACGACTTAGCGGAGTAGCGCTATTAGCGGTTTAGCGGCTTTTAGCGGCTTAGCGGATAAGCGGATAAGTGGCTTAGCGGCTTAGAAAAAGGGGGGGGAGGGGAAAAAAACCCGCAGCAACTCGCAAGACATTTTCGTCTTGTGAAGCAAGCCCATAGGAAATTCGTTTTGCGAAGCACCTCCAAAATGGAAAACTCTTTCGTCTAGCGAGTTTTCCGTCTTGCGAGGCATTCGTTTTGCGGGGCACCACTGTACACCATATTTGATAAGGAACTTTTAGCTGTGCATGCTGCCTTTAAAGTGTGGAGACATTTTTCGGAAGGGGCGTCACAGCAGGTGGTGGTACAAACAGATCATAAGAATTTAGAGTATTGGAGAACTGCTAGACAGCTAAACCAAAGGCAAATTAGGTGGGCGGAGTTTTTTGCTGTGTTTAATTTTAGGATTGAGTACATACCTGGGCATCAAAACGTTCGTGCAGACGCGCTATCGCGCAAACCTAAGTATATGGAAGGGGAAGCACCTCCCAAGTTGCGAGAAATGCTGAGATCGGATCAGTGGGGGTGTGCAGCCGTAGTAGTGGACGGCAGGGAATTCCAGAGATTGACAGTAACAGATGAGTTTGCACAAAAGAAAATGGAGGAACTGAGAAAAGGTAGAGGGGAAGAGGAAGGTTTCAAGGGAAAAGGTGGATTGTTGTACAGGAGAGGGGTGCTGTATGTACCTGCAGGTGAATTAAGAGGTAAAGTGTTGAGGCAACATCATGATAACCCGACTGCAGGACATTTTGGTAGAGAAAAGACCCTGTATCAGATCACACAGCAGTTCTGGTGGCCAAAGTTGAGGGAGGAGGTAACGTAATATGTAAGAGGTTGTGAAGTATGTCAACGAGCCAAGGCACCCAGAGCAGCTCCCACAGGGTTGTTGCAACCTATGCCCATGCCGGGAAGGCCTTGGGATGTGGTGTCTATGGATTTTATAACGGATCTGCCTTCATCGCATAGGCAAACAGTGATCTTTGTGGTGGTTGACGTGCTAACCAAGATGCCACATTTCATACCATGTGCCAAAATTCCAACCACACAGGAAACTGCAAAAATGTTTTTAGATAATATTTTTAGGTTGCATGGTATGCCATCACAAATTATTTCAGATAGAGGGGCCCAATTTACATCACAATTCTGGAGGAGGTTAATGCAGTTACTAGATGTGGAGCTAAGCCTCACGTCGGCGAGACACCCGCAAACCAATGGGGAAGCTGAAAGAACGAATGCAACACTACAACAATATCTGAGGTGTTATGCTGGTTATCAGCAGAGCGGGTGGTTAGAGAAGTTGAGTCTAGCAGAGTTTGCGTATAATAATGCAATGCATGTGTCTACGGGCAGAGCCCCATTTGTGGCAAACTATGGCTTGCACCCAAGGGCATTCCCAGGTCAAGAGGAGCAGTTAGCAGTACCAGCAGCAGAACAAATGATAGAGGAGTTGAGGTGCATTCATGAGATACTGAAAGAGGATTTGGAAGAAGCTAAAGAGGCTTACAAGAGAGCTGCAGACAGGCACCGGCGAGTTGGGGAAGAAATCCAAGTAGGGAGCTGGGTATGGCTGTCTAGCAAGGGACTACCAATACGAGGGAGGTGTAAAAAGCTAGAACCAAGGAGATTGGAACCTTTCCAAGTAAAGGCTCAAATTAACCCAGTCGCTTTCAAGCTTCATTTGCCTGAAAATATGAGAATACACCCTGTATTTCATAGATCTTTATTGTCAGTGTTTGTACCAGCGCATAAGTATCAAATTTCAAGGGAACCACCTCCTTTTCCCACCATGATGGGGGAAGAGGAGACCGAAGTGGAAGAGATATTAGACTTGAGAATAAGTAGGAGGAAATTAACGTTCCAGAATTGCAGAGAGAATTTCATAGAAAATATCTTTTTTTAAAAAAATAATATTTATTAAAGTTTCCAGAATAAAAAAGGAAAGAAAGAAGAAAGAAAAGGATAAAGTTTACACTTAATTTCATTGACATCTTTCCAGGACTCCCCCCCCTCCCCCTCTTGTATTCCATTTCCATTAGATTGATTCCACAAATTCTTACCCCCAATTTTAAAACCTTGTTATAATTATAATTAGCCCATTTATTCAAAATTAATTTATCTTATTTAACCATTTCTCTTTATATTTTTATACTTCCCTAAGATTGACCCCAATTCCCTTCCACGAATTCCCCTATTTTTCTCACACAACAAGAGAAAATGAAAAAAAGAAAATAAAAAATATGTAATTTTACAGCCTTTGGACTCCAAATCTCCCCCCCCCCTTCCCGATTTCGATCCCCAAAATCCATCCATCTGTCTACTGCCAGACTGGAGATCCCACGTCCATGTCTAACTCTCTCTCGAGTCCGCTTTGCCGTCTCTTTGGTAGCTTTTAATTTCAGAAAGTCCAATCTCGGAGAAACTCTCAGAAAAGATCATTCTTCTTCCATCCAGACCTCTATATTTAAGAGTATAACTCAAATTCTGTTTCTTGATCCTTTTAAAGTCTGGATGTCCCAAATGTTCCAACTTCAAGTTTAGTCCAGCTGTTATTCCTCAGGTTTCTTTTTCCTGTTCTGCTGCAAAAACCTTCTAATTCAGAAACTTCTGGTTCCTCTACAGAGGCTTTATTTATTCAAGAACATAAACTTACGTCAAGTCCCTTCCTTTCTTCAATAGATAAATCCATTGTCTCCTTTAGTGTAGAAACCTCTGTAGACAAAATAATGCTTCGTTTTTGCAGCTTTCCCAAGAGATAACAAATCCTGCTCAATTTCATAGTAATTTTCCACTTGCTGTCACTGTTGCAATGTCCCAGAACTCCCTCTAGAGGGAATATGGTAACTTAATTTCTTTCCAGATCAGACCCAAAAGTCAAATAACTTGTTGCCTTTGTTTTCAATAGTTTATGTCCAAATTGTAACGAATCTAGCCAGCAAAGCCATCGTAACAAAGTTCTCTTTTATTTTCCTGCTTTGACAGCTACTTTGACAGCTGTCAAAATTTCTGCGTCTCTTCACCAGTCTCTCATAACGGATCGCTCCCGGTTCCCGGGGGGTTACATTTTAGTTCTCACCAATCAATCTTCTCCTCCAGCACAATTACTTGTAATTTCCCTTCGTGAAATTAACTTTTTCCGAATAAATAAGTTCATCTCTCGATCTTAATTGTTAAATCCTTGCGTTAAAACCTCTACAACGGGGGGGGGGGGGGCGGACTTCCTTTTTGCACCTCCCCCGCTCGCTCCAAATTCATAAATCAGATTTTTCCTTTTAAGTCCGGTAGATTTACTCACGGGTTTTTCTTTTGAGTCCAAATTTTCAATAGAAGAAAGTCGGTGCTCTCCGCCGAATGGCATGCGGCTTCGCTAGGCAGGGGAAGCAGTGGACTCATAGCACCCCCCCCCCGTCACCCGCTCCGCAGCCTTTAAAAAGGCTCCTTCACGGGTCGGGGGGGCGCAAACGGTGCCCTCCGAGTCACCAAGTCCATGGGCATCACTGCCCATGGTTTTTGAGGGTCCCCGCATCGCCGGCGCGGCGGGACCCAACCCCTACCCAGCAGGCTCCCTCCGGAGCTCGGAGGAAAATATCCCCACAAGCCAAAACCCCATAACTGGCATCTTCAGGAAAAAGAGCTGGAAAGCGAAGGGAAGGGCGCGTTCGACATTTTGAGAGTGGCTGGTCATGGAGAAGCAGAGCTCAGAAGGGATCTGAAAGAAGTGACTCCGAGGAATAATATTTAAGAACCGTTTATAAGATTGTTTTGTTGATAATCAATAAAAAGTTATAAAAGAACAAGAAGCGTTCGTGTGGTGATCTGAAGAGGACAACGACCAGGCCTGACAGTTAGGAACTTAATTCGTTCCGGAGGTCCGTTCTTAACCTGAAACTGTTCTTAACCTGAGGTACCACTTTAGCTAATGGGGCCTCCCGCTGCCGCCACACGATTTCTGTTCTCATCCTGAAGCAAAGTTCTTAACCTGAAGTACTATTTCTGGGTTAGCAGAGTCTGTAACCTGAAGCGTTTGTAACCTGAGGTACCACTGTACTTGATTTCCAATTTTTAGTTTTGGGTTGGCCCATATTGTTAATTTCTCATGCTGGTAAGGGTCATCCTTATTATTTTTATATATGTTCATCCAAATTTTTATGGGTGCTTTAATAGTCTCCAGATTAATGGGATATTTCTTATAGTTGTAGCTGAGATTGGTCCACCCCACAAGAGATTCAATGAAACTATATTTGAGAGTAGCCCAACTGGGATTCCTGCTTGCTCTCCACCAATTTGTCTTGCTCAGCAGGTAGGCCTGGTGATATAATTTCAGATTTGGGAGTCCAAAACCACCTTCCTTAGTTGGAAGTTGCATTTTATGTAATGATATTTTTGGTGGCTTTGTACCCCACAGGCACAATCTAAATATTTGATTTATTTTTTGAAAATATAAGTTGGGAATATATATTGGTAATCCTCTAAGAATGTATAAAAGCTTTAGAACAATAGTCATTTTGAGGACATTAACCTTTCCCCAAAGGGAAAGGTTTGGAGGTCCCCACCTTTCAATATCAAAATAAATTTCTTTTATAATTTGATTCAAATGTAATTTTACGATTTGGTTAACATCTGATGAAATCATTATGCCCAAATATTTAATAAAGTCTTTCCACATCCAAAATTGATGGTTTTTATACAATGTAGCCTATTTGTATACAATGCCCTATTGGCAAAATCTCTGATTTTGTCCAATTTATGGAATAGCCCAATATTCAGCCAAAGGTTTTTATTTTCTCCATAATTATTGGAATTGTATCTTCTGGTTTTGTAATAAATGGACGGATGTCATCTGCAAATAATACAATTTTGTAATTTTCTTTGTTGTGTTTTACCTCCTTGATATGCTCATCTTGTATTATTACTCTTGTTAGTGGTTCCAGGCATAGATTAAATAGTAACGGAGACAGAGGGCATCCTTGTCTTGTTCCTCGTTTTAGATTAATCACATTAGATATTCTACCATTTGTAACAGACCAAGATGTTGGATTTTTGTAAATCATTTTAATCCAGTTACAGTATTCTGTAGGGAAGCCAAATTTACATAACACGATCCCTATGAATTCTTTATAGATTCTATCGAAAGCCTTTTCTGCATCTAGTGACATTATCATAAACTCCTCTTGCTCTTTAAATTTATCAAATCTATTGTTAATCTTACATTATCTGTGGCTTGTCTTGTTTTTATAAAACCTGTTTGATTATTAAGTACCAAGTCTTGGATGACTTTTTGTAATTTTTCAGCCAGTATTGCATTCAGAATCTTTGCATCGACATTCATTAATGAAATTAGTCTGTAATTTGCACATTCAGTGGGGTCTTTGTTAGGTTTTGGTATAATTATTATTAAAGCTTCATTAAATGTTGCAGCATAGACACCTTTATACCTCATAAACTCATATTGTTTCCTCATAAACTTCTAGAAGTCTGGGGACTAATAAATTTTTGAATATTTTATACTATTCTATAGGTAAACCATCTGGTCCAGGTGATTTTCCATTACCCATTGTTTCTATTTCATTCTCAATATCTGATACCTTCAGGGGGGCTGATAGCATATCTTTGTGATATTCTTCAATGGTTGGTAGTTTAATATCCTGAAAAAAGTTTTCCACCTCATCCTCTGGTATATTTTCTGGCCCTTCATATAGCTTTTTGTAGAATTTAAAAAAATCGTTATTTATATCTGTTGATGAGGTCGCTGTGATTCCCCCCCCCCCCCCCTTTCTTATTAAAGGTATTATTTGGTTCATTTTCTTCTGCTTTAGATGATTAGCTAGAATTTTTGTCGGTCTTTCTCCCTGTTCCCAATATGTTTGTCTTAGACATAATAAGCTGAACTCAATTTTTGGAGCTAGTATATTATTCAGTTCTAGTGTTTGTTGTTGTATTCTTTCATATGTAACCCTAGATGGGTTATTTGCCATATTGCCCCATAATGTTTTAAAAGATTTTTTTAGGTTATTTTCTTTTAATTTTTGCATCTTGACCTTGTTGGCAGAGAAAGATATTTTCTTCCCTCTGATATAAGCTTTGTAGCCTTCCCATTCTTTCAGTCTTGGCGTTAATGATTTGGAGTTATTTTTAAAATATATTCGCGTATCTTGCGTTATATATTGAATGAAGTTTTATCATTTAGTAATGATATATTAAGATACCATCTCCTCATACCTTCCTGGGTATTGGATAGATTACATTCCAATATTACTGCTGAGTGATCAGCTATAATGGGAATATCAATGTCACATCGGCTAGTAAAGGAGTGTAGTGATGCTGATGTTAAAAAAAAAACAATTCTGTGCTGGGTATTGTGAATTCCTGCAAAATATGTATAGGATTTTTCCTTAGGATGGTGTAGTCTCCATGAATCCACTAAATTCCAGTATATCATATAATAATTAATTCTCTCTCTCTAACCTTCGTCATTTGTTTCCTAGCTGTAGAAGTGGAGTCCATCTGCGGGTCTAAAATTTCATTAACGTCTCCACCAATTATCAGATACTGATACGATAAAGAGCTCAATCTCTTAAAACAGTTGTGAATAAACTTAATGGTCATCGGTATTAGGGGCATAGACATCGACTATTGCTATTTCTATCCCTTCTGTTTTAATTACAGTTATTAAACACTGACCATCTTCCTCTCTTATTATATCTTGCGTTTCATAAGACCAGCCTTTCCTAAATAGAATCGTGACTCCCTTTGCATTTTCATCTAGATTTGTTGAAAAAACTTCTTTTACCCATTGACTTTTCAAAGTTTGTGCCCCTTGTTCTGTCAAATGTGTTTCTTGTAATAGTCCTATATCAGCCTTTAATGACTGAAAATAGTTAAGTGCAGTGGTGCCCCGCAAGACGAATGCCTCGCAAGACGAAAAACCCGCTAAACGAAAGGGTTTTCCGTTTTTCGAGGCGCTTCGCAAGACAAATTTCTCTATGGGCTTGCTTCGCAAGACGAAAGCGTCTTGCGAGTCTTGCGATTTTTTTTGCTCCCCCCCCCTTTTTCTAAGCCGCTAATAGCCGCTAAGCCGCTAATAGGGTTGCTTCGCAAGACGAAAAAACCGCAAGACGAAGAGACTCGCGGAACGGATTCTTTTCGTCTTGCGAGGCACCACTGTGTTAGGATCTGTTTTTTCCTTTCCTTTAATCCCTTGGCATCCATACCTATAATTCTCATATTATAAATTGCAGCTTTTATCTATAGGGTCTCTTGTCCTCTATTTTTATCTTTGGCAAAGTCTTGGGAAGGCTTAGTATGAACCAAATATATTGCAAATTATTATCGCTCTAATTAGAGACATCTATTAACCGTGCTTGTATTTAACATATGGATTGTGAAACAAAGTTAATTCACCTTCTTACATATCTAAATATATAGAGAGCAGATACTACCCAATCAAGTTAATACACCCTGTAATTAAATTTTAAGTATTTCCAATCAAATAATTAGTATTTGAAAATATTCAAAGAGGGATAGAGAGAGAAAAGAGAGGAAACTAGGAAATAGCTCTAGCTACAAATAGGAAGAGTTCTGAAAAGGTAGGCACAAATATATACAAATGACCAACAATTTATAATAATAGTAACAGTACTAAAGATAAAAAAGGAAAAAGAAAACTACTTAGTGTGAAATATTGCTCAGGGTAAAGGTCCTGCAGGCTTCCGTGGTTCATATCTGCTTTCCCCGGACCTCTGAGCACAGCAGAGTAAACACAGCGTATTTAGCCTTTTAGCCTTCTGCCCTCTGTGCTTGCCTTTAGTGTGCATAAATCAAAAGTCCAGTCAGCTTCTCTAATCTGGAAGCGCTTATTTACAGCAGTATAAATCATCAGCCAGTGTCTGGTAAAAAGTACATCTCTGTTCCGTACAAAAACGAAACCAGAATAACAGAAAAAAGAAACAGATCCCGGATGTGTGACGTAGGATCTCTCCGCCCCCTCAGAAGGCAGGACATACGAACTGAGCTGTTTAACCCTGTAAGCTCAGGTTCTCCTCACACTTAGTACACTTAACAATAAAACACAAATAGATAACAACAAAAAAAATGCATGACTTCCGCTCTGTAGAAGACGCAAACATTCACCCCTTCGAGCTCCTAATTTCACCAATATAATGGTTGGGAGCTTTTGACTTAGCACATAAGGATTTAAAGGAATTGTCGATTTGCTTCATTTCCCCCTTTTGATTATCAACTTACCGTATTTTTCGCTCTATAGGACGCACATTTTCCCCTCCAAAGATGAAGGGGAAATGTGTGTGCGTCCTATGGAGCGAATGCAGGCTCCTTGGCTTCGTGGCGACGCACCTGACCTGGAAGCCGGAGGAGGAACAGAAGGGTTTCCTTCTGTTCCTTCTCCAGCTTCGCTGAAGGGGCGCTGCGCCTTCTCCCTCTCTGCGCAGCGCCCCTTGAGCGACGCGGCTGTCATGCGAAGCCGGAGGAGGAAGAGAAGGGACTCCTTCTGTTCCTTCTCCAGCTTCGCTGAAGGGGCAGTGCCCCTTCAGCGACGCGCCTGTCCTGGCTTCTGTCTTAGCCCTGCACAGCCTCTTCGGGCAGGGGAAGCCTTCATCCCGCTGCCCTGAAGAGGCTTGGCGCGGTTATCCCAGAAGCCAGATCCCTCTTGCTGTTCTGGCTTCTGGGATTCAGAATAATTTTTTCTTGTTTTCCTCCTCCCCAAACTAGGTGCGCCCTATGGTCCGGTGCGCCCTATGGAGCGAAAAATACGGTATATACATAAGTAAACAACATATAATTACATGGTTTGAGACTGATTGAATGACAAATCAATATTTCCACGGCATTTCAACTTTAATAGTGGTATAAAACCAGTTGACTATTAACCCGAGGGTATATAGAATCCCACCATTATTAAATTACTAATATATCTAGAGTTTCATGGCTCTATGCCAAAGATACTTTGTTCAGATGGTGAGTCAACATGAGTTGGAGGTTCTTCAAGCAGAAAGGTCAGGTCAAAGAAGAGCTTCAAAATGGAGGGCATTACCCCACACCATTTTCAATTAGAGTAGGAGAAAAAGGAAAAGCCCCCCTACCCTTCACCATGGCTCTTTATCCACAATTTATTGCTTGGAGGTAGGATATCGCATTATCATGGTTTTGAAAACGGCACAGTTCATCATTTATCTTTAAGCAGAAAGTAGCTGGGAATATTGTAAAGTGTTGTATTTTTAATTCCCTTCCTAGCTTGTGAGCAGGAGCAAATAATCGTCTCTTTTCTGCCACCATTGGAGCATAGTCCGGGAAAATAGAAATTATATTTCCCCTCCATTCAAGGGGTTTAGCATTCGACTTTTCCCGGAAAGTTTTAAGGATATAATCTCGCACCCTTGTGCACGCAAATTGAATTATTGTTATATATGTTTCCCCTCTTGCTTTCTTGGTTTTCAGTGGAAAACTTTTAACACCATTTATCTCCACCTTTAAATCCAGCTGTAGCTCCAGCATTTCCATTAAACAGCTCTCTATATATTCAATTACCTGAATTCCTTCAGGAGGAAGGTTTTTAAGACCTAACATTTTAAGGTTTTTCCTTCGATATCAGATTCCAACTGGAGTAAGCATTTGTCCATCAGGCTTTGTGTTGCACATGATATTTTCTCCAAGACATTAACACGCTGTTCAAGTGTGTTCATATGAGATGTTAAAACTTGTAGATTTATTCTCATTTGTGATGTATCCTGTTTAATCGCTGACATTTCTGTCTTAAGCTCCCCAATGTCTTCTTTAATAGACCGTAAGAAGTGAATCATCTCATGTGACTCTGACATTATTTGGCCTTCCTGCATTTCCGTTGCTCAGAGAGAGGCTTTTCTTTCTTTCTGTGGCTTTTGGGGGAGTTAGAGCTGATGCGTCTCGCTTCGTTTGTTTTGAGACTGTATTATTTTTTTGACATGCTCTTCTAGCCCTCAGCAAGCCCTCTGCATCTTTTTGACGTTTGATATTCCCCAGCTGCTAAAATGCTGATAAGCTCAGATATAATTGTTCTTAAGTTCCCTCCACAACCTTCCTCCAGTCCATAAATCCTTAAATAGGTTTTAATCGCCTTTAATTTATGCTTCTCCTTGCATTCACGCTGCGGAGCTTCTCAGCGTGCCTGCTCACGCCTCCTTCCCAAGACCAGAAGTCCTCAGCTATGTCACCCCTTGTCTGCAGAGCCGGCAGCCTCTCACCCTTTTTCAAACACCCTCCCTTGTGGAGTGTTCCCTCAGCCTCCTTTCCCCTCTCCTTGGGAGTTCTCCAGGCAGCTGCTGCTGCCGCCCCGGTCTTTGAGCTGCCCCCCTGCCCCAAAGAGAGATGCCTTCTCACACTGCCCCACAGAGGCCTGGGAAGTAACCCCCGGCTAGCTCCAGAGGCACCATTTGCCTGGGGAGCTTGTAGCCAGGGCTGCTGCAACAAACAGCTCTGCAAGCCTATGGGAGGCAGAGATGCGAGGGAGTGAAGGAAAGAGGGATAGAGGCCCATGTTGCTCTCTGCACCCCGACCATCATCTAAGGCACCCCAGGGTGTCACAGCACACTGTTTGAAATCACTGCAGTAGACCAACATTGTTGTTGTTGTTTTGTCGTTTAGTCGTGTCCGACTCTTCGTGACCCCATGGACCAGAGCACGCCAGGCACTCCTGTCTTCCACTGCCTCCCACAGTTTGGTCAAACTCATGTTAGTAGCTTCGAGAACACTGTCCAACCATCTCGTCCTCTGTCGTCCCCTTCTCCTTGTGTCCTCCATCTTTCCCAACATCAGGGTCTTTTCCAGGGAGTCTTCTCTTCTCATGAGGTGGCCAAAGTATTGGAGTCTCAGCTTCAGGATCTGTGCTTCCAGTGAGCACTCAGGGCTGATTTCCTGAAGAATGGATAGGTTTGATCTTCTTGCAGTCCATGGGACTCTCAAGAGTCTCCTCCAGCACCATAACTTAATAACATCAATTCTTTGGCAATCAGCCTTCTTTATGGTCCAGCTCTCACTTCCATACATCACTACTGGGAAAACCATAGCTTTAACTATACGGACCTTTGTTGGCAAGGTGATGTCTCTACTTTTTAAGATGCTGTCTAGGTTTGTCATTGCTTTTCTCCCAAGAAGCATTTGAGCAATCTCTGTTTCTGACTTCTGGTACATCGCTTTAAGAGCAGTCTTGCAATCAGCATTTTCATAAGCCAATTGTTTCATTGAAACTTCAGAGGCTTCAAGGTTTGGAATTAAAGTACTGGCTGCTCTTAGTCCATCAAGAATGCCATCCAAGCCATTTTCTGTCACACTTCGCTTCAATTTGTTAAAAACTGCGAAGGGCAATGATTCATGGGCTCTCTGTCCCTGTGCGTTCTGAGCAACAGGACAGACTGCTAATAATGGCTATGTAACAGCTATTTTTTCTTCTTCACTGCTTCCTTCTGCCACATTTGGAATAGTCAATTTTTGCACTGTAGTCTGAGCCCTTTATGGAGCATTGCCCACTAAATAAGTAGGTGACATGGCATTTACAGTCGACCCAGGCAAATGAAGGTGCCGATGGCAATGGAATTACCTTTGGCATGACCTCAGAGAGAGGCTGAGATGGGAGGAACAATATTACAGCATTTTTAAAGGCAGCTAGGGTGACAGCAGCCACAAAATTAAAAGACGCCTGCTTCTTGGGAGAAAAGCAATGACAAACCTAGACAGCATCTTAAAAAGCAGAGACATCACCTTGCCAACAAAGGTCCGTATAGTTAAAGCCATGGTTTTCCCAGTAGTGATGTATGGAAGTGAGAGGTGGACCATAAAGAAGGCTGATCGCCGAAGAATTGATGCTTTTGAATTCTGGTGCTGGAGGAGACTCTTGAGAGTCCCATGGACTGCAAGAAGATCAAACCTCTCCATTCTGAAGGAAATCAGCCCTGAGTGCTCACTGGAAGGACAGATTCTGAAGCTGAGGCTCCAATACTTTGGCCACCTCATGAGAAGAGAAGACTCCCTGGAAAAGACCCCCTTTCTCAGGCTGTGGAAACTTTGAGCAGTGAGAAAGAGTGGGTTGACCGAGCAGTGGGAAAAAGTGGGTTGTTGGAAACAGTTGTCTGGAAACATCAAGTAAGATGGGAGCACCATGGGAAGGAGCTAATAAGAACTTTCAAGAATCTCTGAGAATACATCTCCACCCCAGCTACACTGGGAGACAACAGCAACCGTGGAAGAAATTCAAGGATGGGACAGCAGATAAAGGCCAAGGAATCCATAACTGGACCTAATTAGACTGACACATGTAGTGAAAAAGAAAATAATTAGAGCTTCTCATTTGAAAGCCTATGAAAAGTTAAATAATGACACGAAGAGAAATTACGAAGAATGCAGCTCTTATTTAAATCTTTAATATAAGTTATAAGAACACGAATCACAGTAATATAAGAACTGGATAAACACATTGATCACAGAGCACGGGAAAGCACTAATTAAATTTTCTAAATCTGGAAATAATTGGAATTAATTTGATATTAATTGGTATTTGTATAATTGGGGGAAACTAATAAAAAATTGTTGTTGCTTTAAAAAAAAATTAAAACAGAACTCCACTCTGGACTTGTGTAGGCCTTTTCGTCTCCTGAAGATGTTCTGCAAGGCAGCAGAGGTTTAGGATCAGAGTTTTCCTTCTCCTAGATGAGCTACCTTCCCAGGTTGATGAGCCCCATCTGACCCTTGTCCATCAAAAAAAGTGGGAGTTCCTGCACCTCTTTTTCTAGAAAAAAAGCACTGTTCAAGACAGACTGATGCCAACAACAACATCATAGGGTCAGTCTCCTAAAAAATTCCTGTGTTTTGGTGCTCTCAAACATAATCTCTTATATACTTCTAAACTAACATGTGATTGCTACTTCACCAATCACAGGATTATAGAAAACTTTCCCACAACTATTGCAACCCACTGACATCAATCTCTACCAGTGGTTTCAAAAACTGTGTGTCGTGACACCCTGGGGTGCCTTGGATGATGGTCAGGGGTGCAGCGAGCAACATGGGCCTCTGTCCCTCTTTCCTTCACTCCCTCGCATCTCTGCCTCCCATAGACTTGCACAGCTGTTTGTTGCAGCAGCCCTGGCTACAAGCTCCCCAGGCGAGTGGTGCCTTTGGGGCTGGTCAGGGGGTGCTGGTTGCCAGGAGCTGAGGCAGCCTCGGAGTAAGCAAGCAGACTCAAGGGGCCCAGCCAGTCAGTCCACCAGCTCTTGCTGTTGGGAATGGACAGTGTGAGGAGACACTTCTCTTTGGGGCAGGGGGCACAGCTCAGACCAGGGACTGCAGCAGCTACCTGGAGGACTCCCAATGAGAGGGAAGAGGAAAGGAGGCTGAGGGAACACTCCATGAGGGAGGGTGTTTGAAAAAGGGTGAGAGGCTGCCAGTTCTGCAGGTAAGGGGAAATGTAACTGGGCTCCTGAGCCCCACAGGGGTGCCACAGAAAGAATGTAGTTGGTCAAGGGATCCATGGACTCAAAAAGGTTGAAAACCTGTTCTAGACCAGTGAGAGAGCCCACCCCAAACTCCTCCTTTTAACAATGTCTTCATTAATCATTTATCAATGTCTTTTGGTTAATCACTCTGTTTATCATTTGTCTATCAACATCTGCTTTCCATTATCTGTGATTAATACATCAGTCCTATTGACCTAAGGTTAAATGCAAGTTCTGTTATGCCTAGCATTCTTTTATCCATTGTCACAGTGATTATATGCTTACATGTGATGGTTTGTGTATGCTCTTCGCAATAAGCACCCTCTGCTCACTCAGAGAGGTATTTACAGTTCTTTATTTTGCATATGTAAAAGCAGCACAGTACAATCATGCATCCGAATCGTCTGGTTCAGATTCGGGGAGTGGTCTTGTCCTGCTTCTCCTCCAACAGAAGAGGCGGCTGGAATGTTCATGGGACGTCTCTGATCCCTGCGCTTTAACCCTCTCCTTTCCTGTGCCGAAGGGCTGATTGAATTATTGAGAGGAAGGGGGCCAGTAGACCAAGAAGAGGCAGGCTGCTGAAGGACTAAGGAGTGTCTCCCTTCTATGACCAGCTCCGCTCCCCCCGGCCTCCCAGAACATGCAGAGAAATGAAAAGAGCAAAGGAGAGATTGGTTGCGTGCAGACGTAGTCTCCAACTGCTTGGAAAAACCCCTGGAGAGGAGAGACCATAGGCAGCTGTGGGAGGGCAGGGACCTTCAGTCCTTGCAACTTCTGCATTGGGCCAAGACCTACTGGGAAGAGTTGCTGGGATCACTAGGCCTGCACTGTTTTTGTTTCTTTGAATAAAGAGTTAACTTCACTGACACCAGTGTTTTTTTATTGCTGACCTTCACATGACTGGCTCCTGACAAAACCCTTGGCTTTCTTAATATTTTTGAAGGACTAAATCTGAGCCCATGTCGGACTATGGAGATGAATTTGTCACTTGCAGCCAACTGGCGTATGACTACCACATTGAAAAGCCCCACAAGGTAACTTGCTTGTTGATCTATCTTACTGTCTTCTTCCATGCTTGAAATATGGCTATGTGGACGGTTCTGGATTACAGTTATAGAGAAGTATCAAATCACATCTGTCCTCTAGAACAGAAGCAGTTTTCCTCCTCCATGTTTGTTTGAAGGGTGGTTTTTTATTGGCGACAGAATTCACCCCCTTGAAAACCTTGTCTTTTTTTCATTTTTTATAAAAATGTTTCTAGCCTTGTTGGCTGGCAATACCCCCCCCCCCAAAAAAAGATCACTGACTAGTATAGGGACAGGGGACCTGTGGCTACAACTCCCATAATCTCTGATTGTTGGCCATGCTAGCTGGGGCTGATGGAATTTGAAGTCCAGCAACACTTGAAGGGTGACAAATCCCCCTTTCCCATCCTAGTGAAATCCTTGAAGTGAGGCGGGTTGTTGTTGGATATGCAGAGCAGGAAAGTTGAGAACATGCTGCTAAACATTGACTTCCTGTTTCCTGTTTCAGGATACCATTTGTCCTGATTACTGCCTCTACTTGTACAAAGATATGCAGACTCTGACCGACCTGTTACATTCTGACATCGGCCAAGACATGCAGTTGCACAACAGCACTTTTTTATGGTTCATCCCTTTTATCCACTCCCTTATGGACCTGAAGGACCTGGGGATTGCCTACAGCATAGTGGTCATTCATCACCTGTGTTTGGAAATCCAAAATGTCCTCAGTGGCACTGTTGAGACTTGTGACAAAGTGTCTGAGTTCTTCATCTGGATCTTGGTGACTGTTGTTGAGTGCAGCCTTGAGAAAAATTGCCTTCATTTTCTGTGGATCAGCTCAGAAATGTGGGTGTGGATAGTGGTGAAATGTGTCATGCTTCCAAGTAACGTGTTCATGCCTGGCATTGAGAGAAGAGTAGTCAGGAATAGCTTAAGAAGCACAGTGACATCACCATCTTGGGAACCTGAGCCCATACAGTTTGCCTGCATGAAACTGATCCGTAACATCCTGAAGGAAGGGTATCAGGTTGTGCAGTCACCCACTTGTAAGCAGTTCCTTGATGAACTCAACTTGCTTCGCCGTAGCCACAAGCACTGGGAGCTGAGTTCCCAGCAGACTCTAGAATTACAGAACACTCTGAAGGAGATCATATGGAGCATCATGAGCAAATCGTTAAATCCTTCCTCCCTTGTGAAGAGCCCTCCTGTTTGTGTAACTTCACCTACTTTCCTGATGAACCCCAAAAGGCAGGAAGACAGGTGTCCAATGAATATGGACAATGAGCACCTACCCTGCTTGTCTGTGTTAGCAAAAAGACACATGGATGCCCAGAAAAATGTGGTGTCTCATCAATGGCCAGGGGTCCAAAACAAGCAAGATCCCTTCTACAAAAGCTTTGGCCTCGGTTTTCAAGACCTGGAGACCAAAGACTTCAGCACAAAGGAGAAGCCCAGTTCTTCCAGATCTCTTACAGAAAAGAATGGTAACAGCAGCAGTGCTTTGGAGAGAAAGGTTGGTCTAAATGACCTTACAAGCAAAATCAGATCTCTGAAACCAGACAGCACCCTGCAATTAAAACTGTTACCTGAAAGCGGTAGGAGAGGAAATACCAATCTGGAGCCAGGAACAGAAAAGCTGCAGTTGGTCAGAGACAGAACAAAGAGCCAGGAAGGGCAGAGGAGTGAAATCATTGTAGCCAGAGGCAGCACATCAGACACATTGCCTTGCAAATCAGAGGCAAGCTCAGGCAAGGCCTCTGTTGTGTGTGCTAAAGGAACCAGTTTACCCATTGACTCTAGCCAGGAAAGCATCATCCGTCACCAAAAATGCATTAAGAGGAAAGCTAAAGGCGCTGTTCAAACTTTGTCTGCCCGAGAGAGCAACAAGTTGTCTGCTGATGCAGATGATTCCCCAAACGAAGTCATTATTTCTGACGCTTCTTCAGATGAGGATGAAAACAAAATGAAAGCTGGTAGAGAGAGCAGGAAAGGGCAAGTGGACGTGTGCCTTGAGAAGAAATTCAGTGCCCCAGAGCAAGAGCCATTGACTACTCCAGACCTCATACATCATACAGCAGCTCGTGAAGGCCACATCAGCAAGGGAAATGCAGTGGTATGCTCAAATTTCACAGGGATATGTGCTGGCAATGGAAGCTGTTCCAGGTGCACAGATCCAGTTCTGCCCAGTACATCAGCATCTGCCAGTCCTTCAGGGTCAGCACCTGCTGTCAAAGAATCCACTATTCAGCCAGGGAAGAGCTCTGCAGAATATGGGCAGGTTAAAACAGCTAGAGAAAGTCCCAAGGGAAGCATCAAGCCAAGCATGCACAGTAAAAAAACACTGCTGGCAAAACTGGCAAGATCTACTCCTGCTCTGGTCCCACCCAACGAAATCCAACATATGCCAGCCCCAACCTTAGTGACAGAAAAACATGGCCTATCAGAGAAAGTCCAAAGAGCAGCCGAACTTGCTCAGTGCACACAGGACAGTCTTGCTGAGTTGCGCAGTTACAGGGAAATTGTTGGCGAGGTGGATGTTCCCCAGGAAAGGACATCACAATTAGTAAATGCTCAGCAACTAACTACTAGAAATAAGAACAATTTTGCCTGCCAAAAACGTCAGCTCTATAGGCAGACAAACTGAGAGACCATGGGATTTTCACCAGAGAGGTGCTGAAGTGGAACTATGACATGTTTGCAAACTTTAAACTGTTTGGGCCACCAAGCCATCTCCTTCAGTCTATTGTTGCCCCTGTCACAGCCAAGTTTGAGGATTACAATGACTACTTCAATACTTTCTTCCCCTTAATGATGCTAAATGCATTTGAAACGGTAAGCTGGCAAGAGACCACCTCGTTTTTCTCTTTCCTCCTCAAAGGAAATCCTCCCACTAGCTGCAATTAAACACTCTCTCTCTCTCTCTCTCTCTCGGTTTCAATTTCAAAAGTTGACAAGTTGACACATGTTTCCAAATACACATCCATTTTTGTGTTCAACTTCCCCGCCCCCCTCCATGGTTTCCCCCGTAATTTTTAAATTTCCTGCATATTATCAATATTCTATACCTTGTCTTTTCCACACTGTACTCAACAACAAGTATTCAGTTGCTGTTCTTCATTCAAATCCTACCTACGTTTTAACATGTTTACAATAATTCTTTAAATATTCAACAAAGGGTTTCCACTCCTCCTTAAAACCTACCTCTTCTTGATCTCTAATTTCCATAGTTAAGTTTGCCAATTCGGCATATTCTGTCAGTTTAAACTGCCACTCTTCTTTAGTAGGTGTCTCCTGATTTCGCCATTTTTGTGCATAGAGTACTCTTGCTGCTGTTGTAGCATACAATTGGTTTGTCTGTCTTCTTGAAACATCTGACCCAGCTATCCCTAAGAGAAATGCCTTGGGGTTTTTTGGGAGCATCACCTTATGTAATTTTTTAACCTCATTATAAACCATCTCCCAAAACTCTTAGCCACTTTACATGTCCACCACATATGGTAAAAAGTGTCTTCTGCTTCTTTACATTTCCAACATAAGCGTGACTCTGATTTGTACATTTGTACATTTTTGTACCATCTGTGAGTCATTTTTATAAAGCTTTCTTTCAAAACATAACACACTGAGAATTTTATATTCAATTTCTACAGTTTTTCCTATGCCTTCATCTCTATATTGTGCCCACATCGCTAGTTCAGTGGATCATAGCAGATTTATCTATTTCAATCTTTAGTTTCTCATCCTAAAAGCCTCTTATACATCTTTGAAATTAGTTTTTCTCTGTTCTCTAATAACTCTTTTTCAAACTGAGAGCTTTGATTAATAAACCCATGCTTCTTACCTTGTTTAAATACTTCAATCAGTTGATAGTATTGCAACCAATCCTTTTTATCCTCTAACTTCTTTTTTTTAAAAAAATTCTTTTTATTAAGTTTCATTTGCAACACATACACAAAAAGAAAAATCCAAGGAAAAATACAACTACGCACAAAAAAGAAAAAGGAAAAAGAGAAAAAAAAGATAAACAAAAAAAAGAAAAAATACCTAAAACGAAAAAGGAAAAAAGACTAATACATATAACAAACTTAAATACATGATTAAAATACACAAGCTGACTTCCTTCTCTACTGAATTCGGATTTCTGATTTTTAAGGCTTCATTTCTTACAGCTGGTATTGGTTATTGGTTAATACATCGTAAGTTTTATAACAAACCTGCTATAGTTGGTAGGTTTCTGTAGTTACCTTCAATATAGACCATGAATTTATTCCAATCATCACTTAACTTTGTATTTTTTTGATTTCTAATTCTTTGCGTCATTTTCGCCAATTCGACAAATTCAAATAATTTTGTTTGCCAATCCCTCACCGTTGGTATGTTTGTGCTTTTCCAGTTTAGTGCGATTAGCATTCTGGCCACTGCCGTCGAATATTGAAATAAAATTTTGTCCTCTTTCCTAATTTCTTCTCCAATAATACCTAATAGAAAGGCCTCTGGTTTTTTAGGGAATGTGTATCTAAGTATTTTTTTTAACTCGTTATAAATCAAATTCCAAAATTTTTTAACCTCCTCACACGCCCACCACATATGTATAAAATTACCTTCTTTTATTTTGCATTTCCAGCAGGCCTTATTTCCAGTCTTATACATCTTGTTTAATTTTTCTGGTGTTATATACCACCTATATATCATTTTCTCTAAGTTTTCTCTAATTGCAACACTTGCCGTAAATTTTATTCCCTCATTCCATAATTTTGACCATTTTTCATATTCTATGTTATGCCCCAGATCTATCGCCCATTTAACCATAACCTCCTTAATTTCTTCGTCTTTTGTATCCCATTCCAATAAAATATCGTACATTTTAGATAGTAACTTGGTTTTGCTTTCGATTATTTCAATCTGGAATTTGGATTTCTTTTCATTCATTCCAATTTTTTTGTCTTCCGTCCATATTGCATTTATTTGATGATATTGTAACCAACCAGTTAATTTTCCTTTCAACTCTTCATATGGTCTTAATTTCCAGCTGTCTTCAGATCTAATCAGTAAATCTTCATATGTCAATCTTTGCTCTTCCATATTTGTTTTTTTGATTATTAGGATATCTGTTGGGGACAGCCACCAGGGTGTTCTCCATTCTAACAGTTTTTTGTTTTTTTCCCAGACTTCGTACAGTGGGCCCCTAATGATATGGCTTGAGAACCCTTTATGGACTTTCTCTTTATTTGCCCACAGGTAGGCATGCCAGCCGAACCTGTTGTCGGCCCCTTCCAAATCTAGTAGGTCAGTGTTCTCTAGGGTTACCCAGTCTTTAACCCAACATAAGCAGGCGGCCTCGTAATATAGTTTTAAATTTGGGACTGCAAAACCCCCTCTCTCCTTTCGGTCCGTAAGTAGTTTATATCTAATCCTCGGCCTTCTCCCCTGCCATATGAATCTTGAAAGGGTTTTCTGCCAGTCTTTGAAAATTTTAGGCCCTCTGATCACGGGGATGTTTTGGAACAGGAACAACATTTTTGGAAGTACATTCATTTTTATTGCTTCCATCCTACCCATCCACGAAAGTTTAATTCTATTCCAAACATCTAAGTCTTTTTTAATTTCTTTCCATATTGTCAAGTAATTGTCTTGAATTAAATTTATATTTTTTGGTGTGAGCCATATTCCTAAATATTTTATTTTTTTTGCCACCTTGATTCCGTATTGTCTCTCTAATTTTTCTCTTGCGTCGTTTCCCAGGTTCTTTATCATCATTTTTGTCTTTGATTTATTCAATTTGAAACCGGATAGCTTACCATATTCCTCTAGTGTCTCCAGTGCTTTGTTAATACTTTCTTGCGGGTCTTCCAAGGATAGCACCAAGTCATCTGCGTAAGCTTTTAGTTTGTATTCCTTTATTCCTACTTTAATCCCTTGGATCTCTGATGTCAATCTTATTTTGTTCACTAACACTTCTAATACCATGATAAATAAAAGCGGGGAGAGAGGGCATCCCTGCCTAGTTCCTTTTTCGATTTTAAAAGTATTTGTAAGATTATTATTTATTATCAATTTGGCAGATTGGGCTGAGTATATTGCCTCTATTCCTTTCATAAATTCACCCTCTATCCCTGCCTTCTCCATGGATTTTAATAGGACAACCAAGAGACGTTATCGAACGCCTTTTCCGCATCTATAAAAATCAATGCCGCAGGTACATCATTATTAATCTCCAGATATTCAATTATGTTTATAATATGTCTCACATTGTCTTTCAAGAACCTGTTTGGGAGGAATCCCGCCTGGTCTTTATGGATTAGATTTGTTAAACACTTTTTCAGTCTGTTCGCCATGATATCAGCATAGATTTTATAATCGTTGTTTAGTAAAGATATCGGCCTATAGTTCTTGATGTTCAGTTTATCCATGTCTGGTTTAGGGATTAGCGTTATATGTGCCTCCCTCCAGGACTCTGGTATTCTTCCTCCTCTTAAAATATTGTTCATGGTATCACAAAGCGTTGGTAACATTTGGTTTCCCAGAACTTTATAGTATTTAGCGGATAAGCCGTCCGGTCCCGGTGCCTTTCCCAATTTCATTCTCTTTATCGCATCCTGGATTTCTTCTATTTTTATAGGTTTGTTTAGTTGAACTCTTTCTTCTTCTGTTACAGTCTTCCCTCTACAGTTCTCTAAATATTTTTCTATTTGGGTTGGATTTTCCTCTCCTTTTTTATATAGCTTCTCATAGAATTCGAGAAATGTTTTTTGTATTCTTTTTGGGTCTTCTATCAATTCTTCGTCTACCTTTATTTTATTTATCACATTTTGCTTTTGTCTTCTTCTCAGTTGCCAGGCTAGTAATTTTCCGGTTTTATTTGCTGATTCAAAATATTTTTGCTTCATTAGCTTAATTTTCCATTCAATTTCTTGATTTATTAAAATCGAGTATTGTGTTTGTAATATTTCTGTTGTTTGTATACTTTGTTCATCTTTCGGGTTTTCTGTTAATTTTTTCTCACACTCCCTTAGCTGTTTGAGAATTTCTTCTTTCTTTTGCTGTCTTATTTTCTTCTTATAGTTATTTTGTTGGATAAAGAAACCTCTTAGAACCACCTTACTGGCATCCCATATTACTTCTATATTTGTTTCTGCACTGAGGTTCAAATCGAAGTAATCTTTTAAAGTAACTTTGGCTTTTTCGACAATCTCGTCATTTTCTAATAAATATTCGTTCAACCTCCATCTAAAACCCCCCTGTGATGCACCTTTTATTTCCAATGTTATTGAATTATGGTCGGAGAGGGTTCTCGGTAGGATTTCACATTTTAAGGCTCTTAAGGTAAGTTCCCTCGAAGTCCAAATTTGGTCTATTCTGCCCCAGCTTTTGTGTACCTCTGAGAAGAAAGTGAACTGTTTTTCTGTTGGATGCTTATGTCTCCACATGTCTACTAAGTCCATGTTTTCTTCTAGATCCTCGAATGATTTTGGTAGTTTCCCTTGGTTTCGTTTTTTCTTTTCTAATTGTCTATCAATTTCTGGTATCGGCACAGCATTGAAGTCTCCCAGTAATATCGTCCTGTTACTTTCTAGTTCTGATAAAACTTGTTCTAATTTCTTTAAAAATTCAGATTTATTTGAGTTTGGGGCATATATATTTACTACGTTTATTTTTTCCCCCTGAAAGCTAATTTGCACCCCCAGTATCCTTCCTTCTTCATCCTTGTATATCAATTTAGGTTCCCATTTTTCATTGACATATGTTACTACTCCTTTTTTTTTCTCTGCCGTAGAGTTTATAAATTCTATTCCTAAATTCTTATTTAACAAAACATGTTTGTGCTTTTTAGTTACGTGAGTCTCTTGTATACAGATTGCATCCAATTTTTTCTTTTTCAAAACATTTACAATTTTATTCCTTTTAGTTTTTTCATTCAGACCATTTACATTCCATGTTAAAATTTTAAGATTCATTATTGCTTTTATCTACTGATACACCAGTAATTTACCAATTTAGATTCGGGTGGTTTTACTTTCTGTTTCTTCTTCTTCCTCCCCTACTTCTCCCTTTTCCTCCTCTTCCTCCTCTTCTCCTTCCACTCCTCTCTCGCCCTCCCCCTTCCCTCTCAGTCTCGTGCCACCCCTCTCCTCCATATCTTCACCCTTCCCCCCATATCTCTCCTCCATCCTCCCAAGATCTTTTTCGTATCTACGCAGGAATTTACTGACTTCCTGGCTTTCAGTAATCTTAAATCTTTTTTCCTTGTAGAAAAAGGAGATCCCTTCAGGGAATTCCCATCTGTGTTGTATGCCATTCTTTTTTAATGTATTTACTAGCTGTTTATATCCCTCTCTCTTATGTAGAAGTCTGGTTGGTATTTCTTTAAAGATGATAATTGGCCTGCCATCAATTACAAGTTTCTTCTGATAACGCTCTCTTAAGATTATGTTTCTCATCTCTATCGATTTGAAAATCACTAAACAGTCTCCTGGGACCTTTTTCAATCTATTTTGTTTGAGTCTTATCTTTATTCTAAAGGCATTTTCTATTGTTTGGGCAACTTCCTCTTCCTTTAAGGTTAACCACCTCGCCAGTTCTTTAGTCATTTTTCCTTTGATATCCTCGTTGGTTTCTTCTCCCACTCCTCTAAATTTTAAGTTTAACTGTTTTTGTTTCATTTCCATCAATGCTAAATTGTCCAAAACTTGGTCTTGGCTCCTGCTCAGTTCTCCTAGATTCTCCTTTAATTTCTCTGCCTCCTTTCTCTGGTCTTTCATCTCTCTTTGTATTTTTTTATTTGAGTCTTCTAAAGACTTTGATCGTATCGTTAGTTCTTTTATCTTGTTTGACAGATCCCCTACCACACCCTCTATCTTCTTATCAATGGATTCCTGCATCTCTCCTAATTTTCTCTCCATATGGATTTCGTTCTGTTTAAATTCTTCCTTTATTTTCATCCATAATATATCTAAATCTTTAATTTCCTCTTGACGCGAGGTTTTCCTCTCTAATGGTGTTCCTACTGACTTTTTCCCGTCTTTTCCCACCATCTCCCCGGTCTCTACCCTCCCACCCTTTGTCCTTAATTTTTTGACAAGATTTAATATCTTATATCTCTCCCCTAGGGGGCACACAATCTTGAATAATTTTAATTTTCTCAAGAGGAAATTGCACTGATCTTCTCTTAGTCAGATTAGGACGCTATTTTCAAATTCCACCCTCAGGTGTTCAAGTAATAATGCTAGACTATCCCCCTACCTCAAAAAAAAAAAAAAAAACCCACGTTGTCGAAATCAGCAATCAAATATCTCCCACCTTACAAATAGTATCTTAATATATCAGGCTATTAACAAGAGAGGAAAGAGGAAAGGTGAGAGTAAGAAAAAAGAGGAGTAAGGCGGAATATTAGAGGTGGGAAATTTGGAAATTGTGGATATACTCAGTGTCCGGGTTTTGTTATATTTCCCAATTGGAGCAGTTCTTTTCTCCTTCTTTTAATCGCTTTTCGGCTTTTCGGCCACTTGTTTGGCTTAATCCACTTCTACGGGGTGTAGACAAGATTTGGTAATCTATCTAGATGGTGTTCCTGCCGAAAAAGCGAAGATTTAAAAAGGGAGGGGGGGCGAGAAAATGGGGTGAAAGGGGAGGGAGGGGTGGAGCAGCAAGATCTAAAGTTTTCAGGATTCCTCTGTAATATAGAGGTAGTCCGTGGAGGGGAAGAAGGTTCCAGTTAAGTTCCAGCTTCTTAGCTTTGCAGCCTCCCTACTGGAACATTCCAATCACGAAACTATACAGGGAGGGGTGTTCCGGAAGTTCAGGGTTGTCTATTGTTCATTCAGTAGGTGTGGGGATGTAACTTCTATTACCCCCTCTTTTTAAAAACTCCACTCAGAGGTAGGTCAGGTCCAAGATGCTGCGGAGTATTTCCAAGAATATAAATTAAGTCCTTTACGAATCGGGCATGGTAAGTAAGGTCTGACTGGTTGCTGAAAGAAAAGGCAAGTACCAGCGGGTCGTATACACACGGATCCTGCACGTATTTCCCTCCCGCTATTTGTGAAGGGTAAGGGAGGGCAGAGTCTGAAAAAAGTCAAGAGAAGGCAGTCAAAAGTTTCAATTTCTTTACCCGATTTTAAGTAATATAAGTTAAAGTCCGTCGTCAGAGCTAGTGGGGGGGGGGGAGAGCACTTACTTATTCAGCGCCATTACGGTCTGTATACGCTCCGTCTGTTCTGCCCTCCCCTCTCCCTCCTTTGTTCTTCTGCTTCTAGTTAGAGCCTCCATTGAGTCCTTTCCTCATGCCCTTTAAATCCTCCTCTTATTCTTTCGTGTTCGCCCAATGTGATACAAAGTTCCTAAAGTTTTCTTTCTTTTAGCTACTTTTCTCTTGTTTTGTATCCCTTGCCTCGCGTAACTGCCAGCGAGGACTTTCACTTCTCCGTTTCTACAGCGGGTGAGTAGTAGTTTCTTTGTGTCGCTCTTACGATTTTAGTTCCAGCGCCATCTTAGATCCGAAATGCAGGTCGAGCTCCTTATCTTAATCTGTTAACATCCAGCGCTCCTTGGTTTCTATCTTTCAATTTTCAGTTCCAAAATTAATCGCTCAACACCAAGGGCGTCTGTTCTTATAATTACGGAAATTTGTCGCTTTTTCAGTGAGAGCTAGAGGCATCGCCACACGGGGTCCGCAGAGCTTACCGATTTGCGTTTCTCAGTCCCGTCGCTCCCGAGTCTCTCAAAAAAAGAAAAAACCCGAAGGAACTCCGGAACCATTCCAACGCTGCTGGTTAGCACTTCCCTCAAGGGGGCCCCCTTGAGATTTTGAGGTCGCAGTGCCTTTGCGTTGCCCCATAAAAACCCCGTGTAGTTCGGAGAAGCCCTTCAGCGGCTTCACCGCGCTCCCTTGCTGCTTGCGATCCAAACCGGAAGTCTATCCTCTAACTTCTTAAGCAGGCATAGGCAAATTCGGCCCTCCAGATGTTTTGGGACTACAATTCCCATCATCCCTAGCTAACAGGACCAGTGGTCAGGGATGATGGGAGTTGTAGTCCCAAAACAGCTGGAGGGCCGAGTTTGCCTATGCCTGTTCTTAAGCATCACACCCTCTTCTGTGAGGTCCAGTAGGTCCCTATAGGTCACCCATTTCTTTTCCATGTTTTGTTTTTTTCTGTGAAATTGCTTTTTTAATTACATTTTTCAAAAATATTTTGACAAAAATACAGATCCAATATTTTCAAACAAATACCGTATTTTTCGCCCCATAGGATGCACCGCCCTATAGGCCGCACCTAGTTTTTTTTTTGGGGGGGGGGAATAAAGGGGAAAAAATTATTTCCCCCCCAGGCACGGGGCTGGCACGGGGGAAGCCCGAGCTTCCCCCGACCCCAGCCCCCAGAACAGCCTGCTATCCGCAAGCCTAGGGAGCCACGCCGGTCTCCCCAGGCTTGCGGAGAGCTGCGCGAAGCCCGGGCGCGCTCTTTAGCTTCGGAATTCAGGCAGCTCTGCGCAACCCTCCGGAGCCCGGCGCGGCTTCCCGCTGAGCTCCCGAGGGTTCCGCAGAGCTGCGCCGATCCCGGGAGTGCAGGAAGCTCTGCGCAACCCTCGGGAGCCCGGCGCGAAGCCCCAGTGCGCACCGACCCCTCTCGCTCTCCAGGCTTCAGAGAAAGCCTGTATTCGCCCCATAGGACTCACACACATTTCCCCTTCATTTTTGGAGGGGGAAAAGTGCGTCCTATAGGGCGAAAAATACGGTATGTATATTTTGACTTCCCCCCACTTCTTTTATGGTTTCCTCTATTTTTACATTTGTATAACACTGCATTTCCTTCATTACTCCAATTATTAATTACTCCCTAGTTTTCCTTTCACATTAATTTTAACTGTTTGGTTTAAGTTAATCCTGCTAATGAACTTACATGTGTACAATAACATTTCCAGTAAGTCTTTATACTTCTCTCAGACTCTATATAAGTTCTTCCTGAGTACATGATTTGAGAACTTTTTATATATCGTCGCTTTACCATACCATAAACATACATCCCAGCTAAATTTATTACCGTATCCTTCTAGAGCTAGCAATTGTGTATTATCAATACAATCAAAAGTCTGGCATTGCAAAGCCACCTCTATCTTTAGTATCCATCAAAATGTTATGCTTTATTCTTGGCTTTCTCCCCGCCAGACAAATATTGAAATATCTCTTTGCCATTCCTTAAAGCAGCTTGTGTTATTTATTATTGGTATTGTTTGGAATAAGAATAACATCTTAGGTAAAATATTCATCTTTATGGCTGAATCCTTCCTAAAAATGAAAGTTTTGTCCTCCCCAATTAAACTTAAGCCACACCTGCACATACATTTAAATCAGTATTGTACCATTTTAAACAGTCTTGGCTTCCCCCAAAGCATCTTGGGAACTGTAGTTCATTAACGGTGTCAAGAAGCGGCTCCTATTGCTTGATTGTTAAACCACTCTAGAAATTGTAGCTCTGTGTGAGAGGAAAAGGGCTCTCCTAACAACTCTCAGCATGTCAGGGACATAGAATTGAATCGAATGCCGGGGAAGAGTCCGACTCTGGAGACCAAAGATCGCAGACAGAGCAGGAGGAGGTGGGCTCGACCCCCTTTCATCAAGAGTTCCCTGACTCAGCTAGAGAAAGGGGAGGGGGAGAGATAGACGGCAGTGGGAGAGTTGCTAAGCAACCAGCAGAAAGGCAGCGGACAGGGAGTTCTTCTTTTGAGAGCTGAAAAGGTTAGAATGCAACGGAAGTGCAAAAGGGGAAAGGCTGGACTTTGGCATCCTTCTTGCTGTGACAAGGGTGGAGACTTAAGAGTGACCAACTTGTTTCAAGAGTGTCAGGCTGGGAGCTGCACTCTGGATGTAATTTATTATAAATGTACCATAAAACTGTCAGGGAGTCATTAAATCTTATCAAGGCTTGCTTGCCTGTCTGAGATCATTACAGCCTATGTGGGAAGGAGCCATGGCTGTTTAAAGTGGTATAACAGTGCTTTAAAATGTAGGGTGTGGATGTTGTCTTAGGACAGGAGGTGGGGGAACATCTGTGACCCTCCAGATGTTACTCAACTACAACTCCCATCAGCCCTAGCATATGGCCAGTGACACCAGGGATGGATGGATGGATGGATGGATGGATGGATGGGCATTGTAGTCCAGCAATATCTGGAAGGCCAAAAGTTAAAATAATAATAATAATAATAATAATAATAATAATAACAACAACAACAACAACAACCCCACCACTCTGGGCGGCTTCCAACAAAATATTAAAAATACAATAAAACATCAGACATTAAAAACTTCCCTAAACAGATTCCCCACACCAGCCTTTGAAAGGTGTGTCTCGTTCATGCAAAAGGGATTTTTGTAAGCCTAACTGTTGCACTAGTGTAGTAGTGGACTCTAGGGTTTTTTGGCAAGGGGGAGCGGGGTTAAAAGTGTCCCATTTGGGGGTTTTTCGGATGGGGCAGGTGTTGAATGTTTTTGTTTAGTTTTACAAATGTATGCATCAAAATTATGCTAATACATCAATAGACATTTTTTTTAAGCAATACAGTCCTCCCTCCCAATCCCACTAAGCGAGAGCATGTGTATTTAACAAAATACATTGCATCACAATTGTCCATGAGTAGATGGAGGCTGCTAGTTCGATGAATTCCCAAACAGGAAAGTAATAACAGAACATCATATGTCCATAAAATGGTTGGAGTCTTATGTTCAATATAGAGCTTTCATATATTTGGTAAGTTTCTTCATTAATATCACTGTCCATACCTTTTGTCCTCATAAGAAAAGTTGCAAGTTTGCTAAATTTCTCCAGTTTTGTGCCACCAGTTGTTGGGCTGCTGCAAGCAGGGATTTTATTATTTCCTTAGACTGTAACTCATTTTGCTCTCTGTGAAAATCAGTCAATAAAGTTAACTGTGGTGAGCCACAGACTCTCTGGGCCCCATTTATGAGCAGGGAATCCTGCCCAATGGTTTTAGCAGCCCACATGTGGTGGAAGAGCAGTCTCTTAAGCCTATGCTTCCATCTCCCTGCAGATGGCACAGGAGTGGCTAAAGAACCAGAAATCAAAAGAGCAAAGGCCTTTTGAGTTGAATTTGCTGAACTTCAATGCAGACACAAATCAAGCAGATTTTACAAGTGAGTGAGAATTTCACTGCATATAAACAAATGGGAAGTAGAAATGCAGTCCTGTTTTTAATGGTGGTTGTAGTAGATAACAGAAGTGCTTGTGTTAACACTAGACTGTTGGGCTGAGCAGTCAAGGGCTATTATACTTTATTCTGCCTGTATCCTTTTTGCTTTTCTGCCCAACACAGAATGTTGATGTGTATTTTAGCCTGTTTTCAGTTTCTCGTTGATTTGATTTTTAAAAAATGTTTTAAATAATTTTTTTACCACTTATTTTAATCTTTTGGTAAACTGCTTTGAAGTTGTGAAAAACCAAACAAGCGGTGTATAAATTTTATGAAATAAAATAAACCAATATCTGTGACACAAACAAACTGATATCCAGGTGCTGCAAATGATTAAATGAATAATGAATAAAAATCAATATTATTTGATTAAAAAGAAAAAAAAACGAGGATTGAGGCAAGGTGTGCCTGCTTTATCTCAATACCCAGAATGCTTTCTCTCTCCAAAATGGACCTCAGCAGGTCTCACCAATGAAAAAGCTCATACAACTAAATTGAGTGAATATTTATTAGAATGTGCGACTGGGTAACCAAAAACATCTGGAATTCAAAGTTCAGCTGTAGCAACTTGTGCTCGACATGCCTACTGTTTTATTAAGAGCTTTTGGTAACAACGTAGTTGTATCTGTATGTGGCTAAATGCTTGCATATTTTTGTTCTGTGTTCAAATTACTTCTCCAGTTAACATCTCAAGAAGCAATTTAGAGAAACAGCTGCACCCAAAGGAATGTGACTTGGTGTTCTTAATATTGTCTGAAAAGCAAAACTTCTATAGCAAAGAAGGCAAGGCAGAGAGCTGTCCATTACGCCATGTGGGCTATGTGACTCGGTTTTATACTGGTAGGTGTTTTTTTTTAAAAAAACTAATAAGTGTACAAAACAATTATGTTAGCCAACCCTTGGTGTCAGTAAGTTATTTGATTTGGGATGGGGGACCCATTTCTGCTATTTCAGCATGAAATTCTGGCTCAGTCCAGGTATTGCCCAAGCTCTGTGGTTAAGAAAGCTTAACTATAGTTTGGCATGAAGTTTTGAGTTGACAAACCATGGTTTATCATCCACTGGCAAGCCAAGAAGCCATGGATTGAGATCAGAAGCCATTGTTTGAAGTGGGGTTACAAGCCACAGTTTTGGGAAATGGAAGCAGGCAAAGAACTCTAAACAATGTACAGTCTGTTAATATGTATGCTAGAAAAGCTCTCAAATCATGATTTGAATGCTAGATGATACTGAATGCATACACTGTGGTTTCTGAATTGTACCCCTCTCTCTCTCTCTCTCTCTCTCTCTCTCTCTCTCTCTCTCAGAGATGAAAGAGCAGGATGCCTGTCTCCTGTCTGTCAAGACACAAGGAAATTTGTCCGGTGTTGATAAGAATGTCAGGTGTGTGGTGGTCAGTTCTTTGGTGACAACGGAGCAAATGTTCAAGGCCCTCCTTCTTCTGAACCGAAGCCCTCTAGCCAAAGCCATAATCAGCCCACAAAACTCTGACTTCTGTCTGACAGGCTCAACTGTGGACTTGGAGACTTCTGTAAGTGTTTGTTTTAAAAGGCAATATAACCCAGTTCTGACTTGGGGAGGTATAAGATATTTTGCTACCCATTACACAAATCGTATGCCAATGAGCCAGGTGTTAAGCTGAATCTCCCTCAGAGATGGGCAGAGAAGACCAGAGAGAGGCAAGAGAATATTTCTACTCCAGCAGCCAACTTTCCGGAGGTGGAGGCGGGGGATAAGAGGAGAGACAGTTAGCTGTTAAGATTAGCAGCAGATGGAAGCTTTCTCCTGCCATCTCCAGGGAAGCCTTCGGAATTATGGTTCACACACCGCCGCTTTTCAAGTGTTGCCCGTAACATGTGGCCACAAATCTGCATCTCTTGGGAACATGGTCTTTTAGATGTGAGACAAGGGTGGGGACCTCAGTCCCAGGGGCCAAATGCCACCCTCCAGGCCTCTCTGACTGGCACTTGCAAGTCTGCCTAGGCCACACACACTGTCCCCAGTGTGCGTACATTCCTCTGTACGCAGGAGAACTGCGACATACATCCAGTGGAGCTGTATGCATGCTTAGCAGAGTTCTGCAAGAAGCGAGGCTGTGTAGGCGTGTGGCATCACGAAATTTATTAATTTACAGCAAATCAAAACAACAAAACATGACTGGTGTGAGCAGTGTCTCTCACACACGTCTTCTCTGTCCGAAAGCAGAGAACAAAGAGCAGAAAAATAAAAACACACAGAACGGAAGTTCTCTTGTCTGAGTTTCTGTTCCCACACTTCCAGCAGTGTGGAATGTAAATAAGGATCACATGATCCAGCAATGCGAGAATGAATTAGAGACACCCAGGCCTTGCCCTTCACTGGCCTTGCTTTGCACCCTCCTTGAGTGGTGGTGGTGTTATCTGCCTGGTTGGGATGTGTCCTTGAGCTCTGATCAAGCCTCTTGCTTGCCTGAATTTGGGAGGAGAGTGGTGTCTTGAATGTGAAGAAAGGTAAAACCCACCATGTTTGCGTTGCTCACTTTTGTCCCTGCCATGTGGCCCTCAGAATGTTGTTCTGGAAGGAATGTGGCCCTTGGACTGAAAAGGTCCCCCTGCCACTACCCAGTGCATAATTCCATCTACACCTTTTTTGTCTCCTGTTTGGCTGTATCTCACATGGATGTGAAATTTAGCTGCTTGGGAAATTCACTGAGTCCCACCTGTCTTTCCATAGCCAAAATTAAGCTTGAGTGCACATTACCTGTCTTAAGCCAACCTTCCCCCAGCCTGACACTCCCCAGGTGTTTGGGGCTACAACTCCCATCACCTCCAACCATTGGCCGTGCTGGCCAGGGCTGATGGGACTGGTAGTCCAAAACATCTGGTTGGCACAAAGCTGATGAACATCAGCAGCAGTCTTCCACAGTCTCCTCCTTCCTCTTCATTTATTTATTCAATTTATATCCCACTCTTCCTCCTGAAAGTTGAACTTGGGCCTTAGGAGAGAATGACATTGTGATAACATTCCTGTGGCAATTTTCTGCAAAATGAGAGGTCCATTGAAGAGAGACTTCCAAATCCTTTAAATATATACATATATATATATGCTTTCGTAGATTTTCACGGGTACAGGAATGCAGGTTTTGGTGTCCTCGGGTGTCTTTTACACGGGAAGACACCCGAGGACACCAAAACCTGCATATATATATATATATATATATATATATATATATTTATTAACAATTTAAACAGAGACTTTCAAATCCTTGGGGCTTTTGTACCTCTGAAGTGAGGACAGATAACGCAGGGTCAGTTTGCACAAAATGCTAAACCAAACCATGGCTTAGTGCAAACTTGCAGGTGCTCAAAGAGGAGATGGTGGCTAGTTTGATTTGCCTTGAGGTCCTGCTACTGTGAGCTAAACCATGGTTTGGCTTGCATGTGTCTTCTGGACTTGGACATGTCAAACTTTAAGTGAGGCAAACCACAGGCTTAAGTTTGGAAAACTTGCTGTAGCCCAAACCAAGACCTAGCTCACAGCAGTAGAATACTGTAAGCAAAGCCATCACAGTCTCCTGTTCTGGGAAACCACATGCTCACACTAAGCCATGGTTTGGGGAGTTTCCAAGATGGCGCCGGTAAGGGCGGCCCTGTTCTAAGCTCCATGCTAGTAGTGTAGTTTTTATCTATCCGTTTTAAGTGTTTTATTAGTTTTTTTTACCGGTTTTAATTGCTACCTAAGGCACTTAAACCTTAGCATTTACCTACAAGTGACCTAGTAATTTGTCTCCCTTGCTGGAAGGGCACCGAATCGTCGGCTACACAAGGAACTAGAGGGCAAGCGCTGGATTAAAATTACTCCCGAGCACTGGATCACCTTTGCTGTAGCTGTAGCCTGGAAACAGGGTCTGAGCGGAGTTTTTTAGTACTTGGGGAAGGGAAAGAGCCAAGCCGAAGTTGAAGCCAGGCCAGGGGAGGACCAGAGGACCAGCGGAGATCATAGGAGTCCTCAGGTGCCTGCACGGGCAGTTGAACCTGACGGGCTTGAGGACCCAGCCTCCCTCTCGAGCCGTCTTCTTCAGCTGCACTTCGTCATCCTAACAGCGAGAGCGGAAAGCTGCGAGGCTGCGAGGCTTCGGGTTGCTGAAATCACACTCTGAGAGGTGGAGAAGAAGTTTTCGGCAGAGAGGGGTGAAGAGAGAGGAAACAGAAGTTTAAATTAACAAAACAAAAGCCTGGACGTTCACAAAGCGGTGAGACCTTTCTGTTCCAAGTTAAGCCTGCCTGCACTTTTCCCGGAGACCAAATAGGGGAGAGATGGGGGACTGGATAAAGATTTAAAGTGAGAGCCCTTCCCTTGAACAATTAATCGTGAAGAGTGCTGAGCTGAGATGATCTACTTGAGCCCTCGTTACAGATAGGTAGCCGTGTTGGTCTGCCATAGTCAAAACAAAACAAATTCCTTCCAGTAGCACCTTAAAGACCAACTAAGTCAGTTCTTGGTATGAGCTTTCGTGTGCATGCACACTTCTTCAGATACACTGAAGAAGTGTGCATGCACACGAAAGCTCATACCAAGAACTGACTTAGTTGGTCTTTAAGGTGCTACTGGAAGGAATTTGTTTTGTTTCTACTTGAGCCCTCAACAGAGGTAAATCTTTATTGGAATTTGACTCTTATTATAGCTCTTCAACGAACTGTGGAGAAATCCCTGGAGCTAAATACTCAGCTGTATAGCTAAATTCACTGACTGTGGTAAGAAGTCCCCTTCTTCTCTCCTGTATTATTTACATTATTTAGCTCATACCTACTGTGGCTATGGGCAAGAGGAAACGCCTCAGAGAAGCAGAGGAATTACTGCTTCTCCCTAGCCCTAAGCTACAAGCTAAAGAAAGAAGAGACCAGTCAAATTTTCAAGCAGCAGCTATTACATACAATAGATTTCTTCCACTAAGTGACTTGGATGTAGCTAATAACACTCCCAAGTCCCAAAATACCACCTTACACACTTGTAATCTAATGAGCACTCCCATCAAGGGTGGGCCCGAGGTGGATGGGGAAAAGATCCGAGACAAAGAAAACCAGCTGGGAAATGAGTCCTCCCATTTACAACTAGTCATTAGGACACTGGACTGTATTTTTAAAAAGATAGACTTTCTGACGTGCTCAATTTCCAAGCTAACGGAAAAAGTGATGGATATGGATGCCAAAATTGCCCTCAAAAATAACTACCAGAGGGGACCTCCAGTGATAGTCCCACCAAACTTTGGGACAAAGGGGATGAGAAAATACAAACTAAACGATCTCATGTGTAAGCAAAATTTAACACTGCAACCTAAGAAGGTGTGCCTAACGATAAGGTCTGAGATATGGGATTGGTCAAGCTTGGAAGGAGCTAAAATTGCCCTAAGTAAAATCCTGAGAATAAGCATAGTTCATATTGATCTTCATGCTTTACTTCCACTAACTCAATCAAATGGCCCTTACAAAGTTATTTTGGCCTTCCGTTCGTTGAGACTACCCTTATTAATAATAAGACAAAAATGGAAATTTATAAAAACAAAAATCATACCCACAAGGGTTTTTGCGGACAGTATAGTAAAACCACTACTTGTGGAAAAAGAGAAAGAGATATTAGATTTAGAAACAAGCCCTACAAAATCGCCAGACAAAGAGATGTTGCTTTCCCCACAGAGAACGGAGGAGATTGCGTGCAGTCCACAACCAGGAACGAATTTGGGTGGCTCCAGAATATCCAATGATGAAAGCGTACTTATGAACTCATTTGATGAATTACAGTCACAAGAAAAGGAAAAAATAATAAATAAATTAGATAAATTAAGAGAGAAGATGTCTCGGGCCAAAAGCAAAATAGGAAACAAAGGAATTCAAACCAACAGGGCTCTTGGAGACTCAGTGGACCTTCTCAAATTCAGCCCACAGCCCCAAAATAGGTCCATAAAATCCAAGGCAACGATACAGACAATCGTCTCGCCACCCCTATTACTTAATCTGGAACCAGCTCTTCCTGCATTTGCCGGAATGGCTATACCTACTAAAGAACAGCAAAATATAAACAAAATTTCGACACATTCCTCAATGCCTGACCTGGAGTCATCATTATCGGACGGAGAATCTCTAGCTAACGATTTAGAAGTTCAATCCGCTATCAATACGGACTGGACAGAAGACCCCTTGGGCCATATAAATAAGATGATATACCCACGGAAGGAAAATCTAATAATAGATAAAACTTGTACCGATCTAATCTCTGCTCCCCTAGATGACAAGCTCTCTGATAAAACAAGGGATTTCAGAGAGGAGACTAGACCAAACCAGGACACTACCCCTATAGGACCGGGCGAGCAGAGCATAATTACAAATAGCTCAAGAGCCACACCTGCGCCAAAAGGAGAGAAGTCATTTACTATTAGTCAAAGGAAAATTACTGACTTCTTCAAATTTGACAACCCACCAAGATCAGTGTTCCCCCCTTCTCCATTGTGACTACCCAAACCCCAGTCAAATTCTCCCCCGTTCTCTCTTTTAAGCTGGAACATAGCAGGTTGGAAGGGGAAAAAATCTGACCTGGACTTTGTAAAACTAATAAACTCACATCAAGTAATTCTCTTGCAGGAAACATGGGAAGAGGGGAGAGTAAATATTAATGGTTTTGATGTTACATCATGCCCATCTACTAAAGGAGGCCGGCCTAGTGGAGGATTAGTTATAGCAATTTCCTTGAAAATACGGGCAAAACTCACACTTGTAAATGCTTCCACCCTTGCAATTACAGCCCTGATTACGGGGAAAAACTTTGAACTTGTTATAACAAATGTTTATCTTCCTCCTGGAGGTAACATTGCAGACTTATACAATAAATGGGGAATCTTGGAGGAACATCTTATTCTTTGTCACTCCAAATACCCCAATATACCCAATGTTATAGCAGGGGATTTCAATGCTCGCGTTGCAACAAACTGGGAGTCTTTAATCAAAGCCAAATGGTGGATAACCCCAGAATTCATTAATGACCTCTCCCTCCATAATCAAAGACTTTCCAAAGACAAAAGGGTAAATGAAGCAGGAACCCTTTTTTACCAATTGGTACTATGTCTAAACTTAGTGATTCTAAACGGGAACTGCCCGCCTGACGTACCGGGTGAGTTTACACACATAAGCTCCTCTGCAAACAGTGTCCTGGATTATATGCTAGTATCTCATGACATATTCCCCAAATTTTCCCATTTTAAAGTTGAAAATATCCAACTGAGCGACCACCTACCGTTGGTCGCCACAATGACTATAGACTGGACCCCAGATGGAGACAGACATCCAACACATTTGATTACGAACTCTGTATTGCAAATCAAAAGTGTAAAATGGTCCGAACTACAGGCTCAAAAATATTTAGCATATTTCCAACAAGGACTAAAACAAGCATATTCAGGCCTAATCGAGGATTATTATGATTATGACCAAACTTTAAGACTATTCTCGAATCTGTCGGAAGATCTAACGTCTTTTTTCTCTGTCCCGACGCATAAAATAAATCGAACACAAAGGAAGATAGGTGCATTGTGGTTCAACAGTGCTTGTAAACAGGCTAGACAACTTCTTGGTAACATCTACAAAGAGTATAAAGCCTCTGGGGCAACGGTCTTGTCAAAAGAATATTTCCAAGCAAAATCGGCCTATAAGCAAATTCAAAAGGGAGCCAGACAGGAATGGCAAGTGAATCAATGGCGGGCAATTATAGAAGCTTCATCATCACGGAACTCCAGACAATTTTGGCTCCTGGTAAATAAAATAACTAAAAGATACCTGTCAGGTCTGCCTCTAGATCCCAGCTCACAGAGGACCAACGCCCGGTGGATATAATATACAAAAGTCTTTATTGAAGTTTAGTTTCCATTTCAAAGCTCTGGGCGCGCAGACCCACGTCTCGACGCTAGACCGGCTAAGTCCCCTCTGACTCACTGCTCCTCCCACACCAGTTTAAGATCCTAGCCCGGCTCCACCTCCTACGCTGTTCTTTCCTTCGCTGGGTCCTTCTGCCCTCTGGGGTTTCCTCCTTCCTGGACTCCTCTGACGCTGACCCCCCTTGGTCTTCCCCTTCCTTCCGGCGGGCTTTAGGACCTGGCTCCCTACCCGGGCTCCCTGCTGTACATTTGAACTTGGCACGCGCGCCCAGCCGGTAGCCTTCCTCCTGACCGTTTCCCCGCTTCCTGATGTGGGCGTGACCAAACCTGACTCCTCTCCTCCCGCTGGTGGTGAGAGCACTGGTCCCGATTCCTGGGACTCCCCCTCCCCACTGCGCTCTGGTGGGGAAGCTGGTCCTGATTTCCAACTGCTGCTCAGGGACTCCCCGCTGGCCCCTTCCTCCTGGGGCTTCCCCCCTAGAACCCCCCTCGCTCTGGCCATCGGCGCTCCCTTCTGTGAGTCCTCCGATTCGCTGGAGAGGCTTGTGGAATAACTCTTTCCACTGTCACTGCCTGCGCCCCCCTCGGACTCCTCCTCCTCACTCTCCATTTGCTCCCCCTCCTGTGTCTCTCCTTCTGAACCCCTGACAGTACCGTTTAACTATTATTCCCGCCCCGGTTTGGGAATCTTACTTAAAAAATTACTTTGCCACAACTGACTGTATTGTTAACACAAGAGATGAATTTCAAGATCAGCTTCCCCTCTGGCCCCCCACCGATCCGGAAGACATCCATGACTTGATCGTTAAACTCAAAACAGGGAAAGCGCCCGGGCCAGACCTGATCCCGGCAGAAGCTATAAAATACCACGCGGACTGGTGGGCCAAAGCCCTGGCGACCATCTTCAATGCCGTTAACAACTCTGGAATGATCCCGGAAGTATGGAAGGACGCGGTTATCGTTCCAATCCACAAAAAGGGCTCACCAGATGATCCGGGGAATTACAGAAACATCAGTCTGCTCTCAATAGTGGGGAAACTGTATGCCCGCTTCTTGCTGAACAGACTTATCCAATGGGCCAAAGAGGAAAAATTAATTGGGCCCGAACAAGCTGGATTCTGCCCAAAACAGTCAACAATTAATCATATTCTAATTTTACAGCATCTTGCCTGGAAATATTCCACCCCAAAGGGTGGCCAACTCTGTGTGGCATTCATTGACCTAAAGGCAGCATTCGATAGTATCCCCAGGAGCATCCTCTGGGAAAAACTCACCCGCTGGGGCATCGACAGAAGGCTTCTCTGGCTAATAATCAAACTCCATGAGAACTCAGCGGCTAGAGTGAGACTCACCCCGGAGGGTGATCTCACCAATTCAATTCCCATTAACAGAGGTGTCCGACAGGGTTGTATATTGGCTCCATTCCTGTTCAATTTGTTCATAAGCGACATGAGGACTCCCCTAATAGAGGCCCAAGAAAGGATTCATGCACCCCGCCTAGCACTTTATCGCTGCCCTTTGTTACTATATGCGGATGACACAGTCATCCTTTCTTTTTCTAGAGTAGGTCTCAGGAGGGCCTTAAAATTTTTTGGATTATATTGTAACGCAAATTCCCTTACAAGTAATTATGGAAAATCTAAGATCCTGATTTTCTCAAAGAGCCGGAAACTCCATAATTGGAGAATTGATGGGAGAGTCATCAAACAAGTCTACAGATTCCAATATTTGGGAGTTTGGTTACAACATAACCTTAGATGGAAGGCCCATGTAGCCTATGTAACAAATAGAGCCAAAGCTATCTCCTTGGCGATCTTGCGATTCTTCTTCACCGATGGGGCCCTTCATATCCCATCGGCGTTGAAAGTCTTCAAGGCCAAGGTGATCCCGACAATTGCTTATGCCATCTCAATTTGGGGGACTTTTGTCAACCTATCTCATCTGGAGGTTATTCAAAATCAGTTTTTAAGAGGGATATTGAAACTGCCCAACTGTGTAAGTAATACAGCGTTACGCATGGAACTTAATACTGTATCCCTGGAAAATGCTCTGTGGAAGCACATACTTTGTCACTGGTTATCTCTATGGCACAATCTCCCAAACTTGTACTTGATACAATGTATGTGGAGAGATGATTTCCAGAGCCCATGGGTAAAAAATTTACAGCTGAAAATTACGGCAATGGGAATCTCCCCATCCAAATTACTAGAGCAGGACATAGTTCCAGCTAAAAGAACAGTAACCTGTAAACTAGAGGAGATGGACTTGCAGCAGAAAATGGTCTTGGGCAATGGTACCTGCTCACCCCTAAATCTTGGTTTATTACCCCTCTTAAGGCTCCCAAACTATTTGAATTCCTTAACTTCTTCAGCTCATAGATACGCCTTTGTAAAGGCAAGATTCAACATCTTCCCATCGAACGTGCTGAGAAATAGATTCTCCAATGGACAGATATCGCTCTTATGTGATTGTAATTGTGGGGCACCGGAATCGTTGCATCACATATTTCTTGACTGTGCTTTTCACTTATCGGCCAGGAGCAAGTTTCTTGGTCAATACCTAAAGGGAATTGCCGATGATACGATTGAAGCCAAACTGAGATATCTATTAAATGATGATGACCCCCTAAGATCACTCATGGTTGCCAGATTCTTGATTAGCGTCCTATCTCTAAAGAAGAGAAACGGACTCCTGTGTGGCCCGGATAATCCCTTTAAACCATGATCTATGTTTTGGGATGTAATTAGGTGATATCACCACTGACATCTTCGATTAATTTATGAGCAGAGGGCGATCTTTAGGTTATAAATTTATTGTAATGTATGATGGTGGTCTTTTGTTTTTGTTTTGCTTTGGTTCCTGTTTGTCTTTTGTAAGTTTTGGCGGTTTTTTAATTTGGAGGTTTAAGTATATTATGTTGGTATGGGAACTGTCGTGTGATGGGCCAATGGCCGTAATAAAGATCAATCCAAAAATCAATCCAAGCCATGGTTTGGCATTGTATTAGTGTGAACTAGGTCACAGAAATCTCGGAACGGTCCGTTCTGGTGAGAGATGCACCTTTGTCCTCTCCTTTGCCCCACAGTCTTCGTACATGAAGGAGCTTAATGAAGAGCAAAGGACAGCTATTGAAACTGCTTACACCTTCGTGATGAAGCTGCCTTCATTGCCCAAAGTTTGCTTGATCCATGGGCCACCTGGGACTGGGAAATCTAAGACTATCCTTGGGCTCCTTTACCGAATCTTCAGCAAGGTAGGTCAGGTTGGTAACACCCTGCATGTGCTGGTCCTTGTAAGATGTGTGAGAATATCGAGAAGGCTGGACAACAAATGGCATTCCAGTAATAATAATAATAATAATAATAATAATAATAATAATAATAATAATATAATTTATTTGTACCCTGCCTTCCATATGCAGCTTCCAGCGTATATAAAGACGTAGTAAAACATTAAGCCTTAAAAAGCTTCCCTATACAGGGCTGCCTTCAGATATCTACTGAAGGTAATATAGTTACTCATCTCCTTGACATCTGATGGGAGGGCGTTCCACAGGGCGCCACTACTGAGAAGGCCCTCTGTCTGGTTCCCTGTCACTTCACTTCTCGCAGTGGGAACCGCCAGAAGGCCCTCGGTGCTGGTTCTCTGTGTTCATGCTGGATGATGGGGGTGGAGACGCTCCTTCAGGTATACTGGGCCAAGGGTGTTTAGGGATTTAAAGGTCAGCACCAACACTTTGAATTGTATTGGGAAACATACTGAGAGCCAAGGTACATCTTTCAGGACCAGTGTTATATGGTCTCGGCAGCCACTCCCAGTCACCAGTCTAGCTGCTGCATTCTGGATTAGTTGTAGTTTCCAAGTCACCTTCAAAGGTAGTCCCACATAGAGCGCATTGCAGTAGTCCAAGCAGGAGATAACCAGACCATGTATAACTCTGGTGGAACAGTGTGCAGGCAGGTAGGGTCTCAGCCTGCGTACCAGGTGGAGCTGGTAGACAGCCGCCCTGGACATAGAATTAACCTGGGACTCCATGGACAGCTGTGAGTCCAAAATGACTCCCAGGCTGCGCACCTGGTCCTTCAGGGGCACAGTTGCCCCATTCAGGAACAGGCTGTTGTGTGTCACATGCCTGTTTACTTTCAGCACTCGCTGGGAACTTCCGTTTGCATATAGCTTTTGCTTTGCTGTTTTGCTGGACACGACGGGATGCAGACATGTTTTCCTTTGTTCCTAAACTATGCTGAATAAATGTTGTACATTATGCTTGCACATCTCTCTGTCTGCCTCTGTGAGGTGATTTACACACTCTGCTGACAGAGCGTGCACGGGTCTCTAAACGTATCTGAGGCTTGTGTCACTGTTTGATGCTGTTCCAAGGGAGACCGGCTGCCAACTGGTGGCTGGAGCCAGCTGGGGGCCTGTCTGATGCCTGCCTGATGCCCCCGACTCCTGGCAGTATCCCAACAAAAGGGTTTCGGGCCCAGATCCATGGCGCTTACAGGAGAGTAAGACTGCTGATGGCTCCCAGCAGAGACAGAGGTATGTGAAGCTGATTGTCCCAGCCACAGCTAGAAGGCTTTTGAAGTCTGTGCCAAGAACCAATTAGGCCGGAGAGAGAAGCACGCTATGTCTGATTTACGACGTGCTTAAGATAAGGCTGATTGTAAATTGTATCCAGTTCCAAGGCTTGCGTGAAGAGCAGGAATGGATCTTTTACAAGCCTCAGATGGGGTTCCGTGCCCAAAGCTTAATGGCCACAGTTATCAGACCTGGGCAAGGTACTGCAAGGGCCAGTTGAGAAGGCTTGGTGTGTGGCACACTGTTTCTGAGGACCCCCAAGCACCTCTGATTGATGCATGGGTTGTACAAGATTCAAGAGCCATGGGGGTAATTCTGCTCTCAGTAGCTCCAGAAGAGTTAATTACCCTGGCTGGCAAGACCAGCTCGCGTGAGATGTGGGCTTCAGGCCTCACATCTCCAACAAGAAGCTAGGTCTGTGTTGCTTTACTTCAAAAAGCTGCACAAGAAGTGTTTGGAGCTGGGGGGGGGGGGGGCTCAGAAGTCATGTCCTAGAGTTACAGAAACTCAGACAGGAATTGACTCAAAGAGGTTTCAACATGCCAGAATCTCTGCAATCCTTATCCTGGATTCTTTAGATGTGAGCTGCCGCGCTGTGGCGAGCCAGCTGGCAACTCTTCCTGCGCAGGAGCTCACTGCTTCAAAAGTTTTGGTGACCTTGCAAAACGAATATGATTGGAGGAATGCAGCTGAACCAGCTTGTGTGCTTCAGGGGGAGCAGTGTGGGAGAGCATTCCAGCCTCCAGGGGGAGCCAAGGCGTTGGCAGCTGTGAAGTGCTGGAACTGTGGAAATCAGGGTCACTTACAACGTCATTGCCCAAAGGCTGGAGGGAAACAAAAGAAGAAGCCTGCAGATGGCCAGAAGCAGGGGGGCAAGAAACCCAAGCTGGTGAAAAACAAGGCTTTGTTTGCTGGAACTGCTTCTCCAAAGGCCAAAGGCAGATTGGTTGTGGATTCAGGAGCGTTGACGCACGTAGCGAAGGATCGGCATCTGTTTATTTCCTTCACACCTCAGGATGGGGAAATTCAGCAGGCTGATGGTAAGACTCTGAGAGTTGCAGGAGTTGGGACAGTGAAACTGGCAAGTCTGCATACAATCATCAGCAAAGTACTTTTTGTTCCAGATTCTGCAGACAATTTGCTCAGCATCCCACAGCTGACTGAGCAAGACTTTGAGATTTCTTTCAAGAAGGGCATCTGTGTCATCAGGAAGGGCAAAGAGGACATTTTGCATGCAAAGTTTGTTGATGGCTTGTTCTTGATAACTTATGATGACAAAGCTGTTGGTGTGTCTAATGTTGAATCTTGCTGTGTTGCACAAACTAACAAAGTTCTTCATGCAGGATGCATTCACGAGGCGCACCGAAGATTTGGTCACATGTCTTGGCAGGCACTGGCCAAGATGCCTGGGTTGGTTCAGGTTTTGAACATCAAGCCCTGTAAGTTTCACATGAAATGTGTATCTTGTGCAGAGAACAAGGTGAAGGTTGCTCCAAAAGGCAAGGTGTCTAGCAGACAGGCTTCTAAACCCTACCAGCTAGTCCACGCAGACCTGGTTGGTCCACTTGCTCCCTCTTTGGGTGGAGCAAGGTACTTCATGGTTTTAATTGATTCTTTTTCTAGGTACATTCATGTGTATATGCTCCTGCAGAAGTCAGAAGTGTTTCCTAGGTTCAAGGCGTTCTGTGCTTGGTTGGAGAATGCTCACAGTAAACTCATTGGCTGTTTGTTTACTGATCGAGGCGGTGAATTCACTTCTCAGCAGTTTGAAGCTTTCCTGACTGAGAAGGGACTCCAGCACGACCACTCAAGTCCCAGATCTCCATGGGAGAATGGACTTTGCTAGTGGGCAAACCAAACTTTGCTGCAAGGCCTAAAAACCTTGTTGCATGATGCCAATCTCCCTGAGAAATATTGGGTGGAGTCTTTGAATACTTTTGTTTATATGTATAATAGGAGACTGTCATCGCCTATTGGTTGTGCTCCCTATGAGAAGATGTTTGGTAAGAAACCTTACGTCAAGCACATGAGAATCTTTGGTTCTGACATAGAATCATAGAATCATAGAGTTGGAAGAGACCACGAGGGCCATCGAGTCCAACCCCCTGCCAAGCAGGAAACACCATCAGAGCACTCCTGACATATGGTTGTCAAACCTCTGCTTAAAGACCTCCAAAGAAGGAGACTCCACCACACTCCTTGGCAGCAAATTCCACTGTCGAACAGCTCTTACTGTCAGGAAGTTCTTCCTAATGTTTAGGTGGAATCTTCTTTCTTGTAGTTTGGAACCATTGCTCCGTGTCCGCTTCTCTGGAGCAGCAGAAAACAACCTTTCTCCCTCCTCTATGTGACATCCTTTTATATATTTGAACATGGCTATCATATCACCCCTTAACCTCCTCTTCTCCAGGCTAAACATGCCCAGCTCCCTTAGCCGTTCCTCATAAGGCATCGTTTCCAGGCCTTTGACCATTTTGGTTGCCCTCCTCTGGACACGTTCCAGTTTGTCCATGTCCTTCTTGAACTGTGGTGCCCAGAACTGGACACAGTATTCCAGGTGAGGTCTGACCAGAGCAGAATACAGTGGCACTATTACTTCCCTTGATCTAGATGCTATACTCCTATTGATGCAGCCCAGAATTGCATTGGCTTTTTTAGCTGCCGCGTCACACTGTTGGCTCATGTCAAGTTTGTGGTCAACCAAGACTCCTAGATCCTTTTCACATGTACTGCTCTCAAGCCAGGTGTCACCCATCTTGTATTTGTGCCTCTCATTTTTTTTGCCCAAGTGCAATACTTTACATTTCCCCCTGTTAAAATTCATCTTGTTTGTTTTGGCCCAGTTCTCTAATCTGTCAAGGTCGTTTTGAAGTGTGATCCTGTCCTCTGGGGTGTTAGCCACCCCTCCCAGTTTGGTGTCATCTGCAAATTTGATCAGGATGCCCTTGAGTCCATCATCCAAGTCGTTGATAAAGATGTTGAATAAGACCGGGCCCAAGACAGAACCCTGTGGCACCCCACTAGTCACTCTTCTCCAGGATGAAGAGGAACCATTGATGAGCACCCTTTGGGTTCGGTCAGTCAGCCAGTTACAAATCCACTGAGTGGTAGCATAGTCAAGTCCGCATTTTACCAGCTTCTTTACAAGAATATCATGGGGCACCTTGTCAAATGCCTTGCTGAAATCAAGGTAGGCTACATCCACTGCGTTCCCTTCATCTACCAGGCTTGTAATTCTGTCAAAAAACGAGATCAGGTTAGTCTGACATGACTTATTTTTCAGAAATCCATGCTGACTATTGGTGATCACAGTATTCCTTTCTAGGTGCTCACAGACTGTTTGCTTAATGATCTGCTCCAGAATCATCCCTGGTATTGATGTCAGACTGACTGGGCGGTAATTATTTGGGTCCTCTCTTTCCCCCTTTTTGAAAATAGGGACAACATTTTTTTTTTTAAAAAAAATAATATTTATTAAAATTTTCCATATAACAACAAAACAGAAAACAAAAATTAAAAAAACACACAAAAAAATCCAAAAAAGCGAAACAATTAAAAAGACACATAATATTTATAGAACCTTATCTTCTTTCACCTTATTTCTGCGACCTCCTCCCCCCTCCCCTTCTTGCATTCCAATTTATGTTATCTGCCCAACAAGTTCCTACACATTTCTCAATTAATTTTAAAAACCTTAAAAAACCCAAATTTAACTTAATCTTGAACCTTTTTCCTAAAGTTGACCCAAATTTCCCTTCCACAATTTCCCTACATTCCATAAAAATCGCCAAAAATCACAAAAATTATAAAAAGAAAAACATAAAATACTTAACAAACTATATTTAACAAACAAAATTTAACCAACTATATTTAAACACCCTTTGGATTCCCAAATCCCACCCTCCCATTCCCGGTTTTGATCCCCAAATCAATATCCGCCAATCCATCAGTTCTCAGCCTGGATCCCAAACTTCTGAGGCTCCTAAAACTCTTTCCATTTCACTCTGCCGGATTTTTTGACCATCCTTTGTGTTCAACACCAACTCTCGAGGAAGATCTGTCCCAATAATGACCAATTTTTTCTCAAGCCAGTCTCTAGATTTAAAAGTGGAGCTCAAATTTAGTACTTTAAATTTTTTCAAACTGTATGTCCCAAAAGCTCCAACTTCCATCTTGATCTCACTTGTGCTAGCAGGCCTCTGATCTGCCTTGATCTTCCACATCATTATAGCTTCATCCTCATTTTCCACCAAATTTTCCATCAAATCCTCATATGTCTGCCCAACTGCAGCAATTTCTGTTCCAACTTCAAGGTCTTTTGGCTCCACAACAAAGACTTGTCCTGTTCCAGCAAGTTTGTTTACTGCTTCATTCAATGTTGTCACCCTTGTAGTCAAAATATTAGCCTGGTCTTTGATCTCTCCCTGTAATTCCAGAAGCTTTCCCAGGAGATGAAATGTCCTATTCAACTCAGTCAGTATTTTTCCACTTGCAGCCATTTCTTGCAATGTTCCAAAACTCCCCTCTAGGGGGATTTTGTTTACTTAGTATCTTTCCAATTCCAATCCAAAAGTCCAATGTAACTTATTTTTCTTTTTTCCAGCAAATTTGTATCCAAATTACAAAAAATCTAACCGGCAGAATCACCAGAAACAACGTTTCCTTTTGTTTCCCAGCTTTGACAGCTAGTTTGACAGCTGTCAAAGTCCGTATCTTTTCAGCAGGCTCTCTCACAGATCACTCCCGGGTCCCGGGGGGTTGCACTTTAACTTTCCAAGCCAACTCTTATCCTCCAGCAAAAATTAATTGTAGTGTCCAATCATGAAATTAATAGTTTTAAAAATACTTCTCTCAACTTTAGCTCTCTAGTCCTTGCTTTAGAATGTCTGTGTCAGGGGTTCAGGGAGAGAGACGCAGATGAGGGAGGAGACAGAGAGTGAGGGGGAAGGATTCCAGAGTGACGAGGAAGAGGATGACAATGACCCAAGATTGTCCATGAGTCCGTCCAGTGAATCGGAGGACTCCCAAAAGGGAGCCCCTCTGGTCAAGCCAAGGGGAGCTAGAGGGGGAAGCAGTCAGGAGCAGGGAAACGAAGGGGGAACCCCCAGTGGGAGTTGGAGAGCGAGACCGGCTGCTCCGCTGGAACGGAGTGAGGGGGGAGGAGTGACCAGTGTGTCAGAAGGAGCAGAACAGGAAGCAGAGAGGGGAAGGAGATCAGGGCAAAACGTCCTGCCGGAAGGGGAGGAAAGTAGTATCGAGGGCAGTGTAACTGTCGAAGGGAAGGTCAGGAGCAACGTACGCGCGCCAAGTTCAAAATGGGAGGCGCGCGGAAATGAAGAGAGTCCTGGGGAGGAGCCTGGTCCCAAAGCCCGAAGGAGGGGGGAGGAGGCGGCAGAGGACTCAGCCTCTGGAGAGTCCCGAAGGGAGAGAACACAGGGGGGCAGGAAGACCCTGCGGAAAAGGAAAGAGAGGAAGAGGTGGACCAGTACAAGCCTCTTAAACTGGTGTAGAGGCGGTACTGACTCAGAGGGGACTTCAGTGGTCTAAGCGTAACAGACGTAGAGTCACGGACCTCGGATGTAAAGCTAATAATGTTCTTCAATAAAAGCTTTTGTACATAAGCTGGAGTGGACTTTGGTCTCTTGTGAGCTGGGACCACGGGTGACTCTGACAGCAAGTCCCCTCCCAAAGAACGCAAAATTTTTTTTTGCAAAGCTCACGAACGGTAGCAGCCATGAGTGCGGAGGAGCAACTAGCAACGCTGCGCAACGCAGTTACAGAACTCACCGCTGCAGTCATTGCATCTCAGAAGAAGAGTGATGAAGCGGAGAAGCGCTGCCAGGACCTGCAAATAAGGTGGGAGCGTGCAAGCAAGGAAGGGTTCCCAGGGTCCAGATCAGAGGGAATTGGACTTGGAAGGCGGGGGGGCAGTCTAGTCACCCACTTCGATGGGAACCTAAAGCACTACCCAAGTTTCAGAGCAGACGTCTTGTATGCACTGCATTTGCTTCGTAATGACTTTAAAGATGAAGAGGAGAAAGTGGGGTTTATTGTGTCTCATTTGCATGGGGAGGCAAGAGCTTGGTTGCGCAATTTGTGGCGCGAAGACGGCCCTGCCCGCCGCGATTCTGATGAATTTATTAAAGCGATGGACGCTTGTTTCCAGTCAACCGTGGATCTTGATCTTGCACGCAGGGAAATGCACGGGTTGCGGCAAGGCAGAGCCACTGTGCGTCAGTATCATTCGCGATTTTTCGCCTTACTGACTGTATTAGGCTGGGAGAAGGACTGCAAACCAGTGAGAGATTTGTTCTGGGAGGGTCTCAGCGGCACCATAAAAGATGAACTTGCCAGGGGAGACAGACCTCAGACCCTGGAGGACGTCGTGCAGAGGGCTCTTGCGATAGGGGTACGGCACGAAGAACGTCCTTGGCACAATGAGGAGGGACGCCTCATTTTCTCCCCAGAGACTTCAGCCAGGCACATCCCTCGCCTCTGGCGCGGCAGGGGGAGGAACCGATGGAAATTGGTGGTGCTAAGGCTCAAGCAACAGCCAGAGTCCCAGCATCCGGTGCAGTAAAGGCGAAGCCTCCTAGAGGGAACAGGAAATGTTACATCTGTGACAGTGCACAACACATGGCGAAAGAGTGCCCCCAGAGGCCCCAGAAGCACACTGCAGCCTTAGCAACAGTGGCAGCAGAAGTGATGCAAGAGGAGCAGCCTCAGGGAAACGACAGTGCCTGGCTGGAAGCAGAGCTGCTGGGGCTCAGCCAGGCGAATCTGTAGAGCAGTCCCCAGTGCCTTTGCAACGTACAGACCCTTTACCACCCAAGCCAACGGTGCAGCTCACTGCAACACTCCAGTTGCCGAACGGAACCACCCTGGAAGTCCCCATCACGATTGATTCTGGGAGCAACGCGGACTTTGTGGGGGTGCATTTCGTCAAGCAGCATCGCATAGCGCTTCTGCCCGCGACAACGCCTCTAAACGTAGTCACGGTTGATGGCAGGAAATTGCTGGGAGGACAAGTTGTGCAACAGACGCCTCCCATGGAGATGCGGATTGGACATCATAGAGAAGTCATGTGCTGGACCCGGGGGAAAGGTACCGTGAGCGTAGTCTGAGTCCACACGAAGAGGGGCGAGGTCCGAGGCGGAGAGCCGGGCGGGGAACAGGAACGCTGGAACAGGAGGCCGAGCAGGGAACAGGAACACCGGATGGTCAGGAACAGGAGGCCGAGCAGGGAACAGGAGCACCGGATGGTCAGGAACAGGAGGCCAAGCAGGGATCAGGAACACAGGAAGGTCCAAAGCCAACAACGACGTTGCTCCCGCAACCTGGGACCGGGCTGACTGGGCTTTTATCCTCTTCTAAGGCCAGGGGCGGTCCCGGCCCCCAGGAGCCCCGCCTCCTCTGGCCTTAAGGCGAGCACTCCTCCTGGGAGCAACCAGTTCCCTTCGCCTCTCTGCCCTAAGCCTCTGCAGATCAGGAGAGGCCGAAGGGTTACTGGGCCCCAGAGGAGGCTCACCTGTAGCCACTGAGTCCTCAAGCCCCTCTGGGGCCTGAAGGGTTTCACCTGGGGCCAGCTCCTGGTGCTCTGCCACAGGTGCAGGCTCTTCAGCATCTAGGCCTTGCCCCAGTTCAGCCGGCCCTGGAGGCGGAGACTCCTGTGCAGGCTGGGATTCCTCTGGTTCATCCTCTGAATCGGAATCCCAGGCCATCACACCATCCCCCCTCCCAGGCCCCCCCCTCAACCGAGGGTCCGGACCCGGCTTGCCGGGGTACGTCGCATGGAACTCTCGGAGGCAGGCAGGTGCGTGGACGTTGGCCGCTGGTTCCCAGGAACGGTCCTCCGGTCCGTACCCCTTCCAGTCAATGAGATACTGCAGCTTTCCCCTGCGGTATCGGGAGTCCAGGATGCGTTCCACCTCGTACTCAGGCTCTCCCTGAACCAACACTGGCTGCGGTCGGGGACGGTTCGGGTGGAACTCGTCGGGTGGGGCCACTGGACTCAGAAGGGACCTGTGGAAGACCGGGTGAACCTTCAGGGTTGCGGGTAACCGGAGACGGAATGCCACAGGAGAGACTTGGTCCACGATAGGGAACGGGCCGGTGAATCGGGCGTCCAACTTCCGCGAAGGTCGAGAGGGGTGGAGGTGGCGAGTGGAGAGCCAAACCAGGTCACCGACGCGAAGTTCCGGCCCCACCTGGCGGTGGCGGTCGGCCTGAGCTTTGTACGCTTCCTTGGCCTGGTGCAGTTGCTCCACCAAAAGCTGTTGCTGGGACTGGAGCTCTTGAAGCCACTCCGTCACCGCCGGGACCGCGGATGCCGGCAGCACATCTGGAAACAGCCGTGGATGATAACCGTAACTGGCCTGGAACGGGGTCTGCTGGGTGGACACATTCACCGTGTTGTTGTAGGCGAACTCCGCCAATGCCAGGTGGTCGACCCAGTCATCCTGCTGGTAGCTGCAGTAACACCGGAGGTACTGCTCCAGCACCGCGTTCGCCCGTTCCGTCTGGCCATCGGTCTGTGGGTGGTAGGCTGACGAGAGGCAGACCTCTGTCCCGAGGGTCTGGTGTAATGCTCGCCAGAACCGGGATGTGAACTGAACGCCCCGGTCGGACACCACGCGCTCAGGTAGGCCATGCAGGCGGAAGACATGCTGAAGGTACAGCTGAGCGGTTTCCTTGGCTGTGGGTACAGATGGGCAGGGGGCGCAGTGCACCATCTTGGTGAAATGGTCGGAGAAAACTAGGAGGCAGGTACAACCACGAGACGGGGGTAAGTCCACTACAAAGTCCAACGAAACCGTGTGCCAAGGGCGCGGTGGAACTGGCAATGGCTGAAGTAGGCCGGGGGGTCGCCCGGTAGGGCCCTTGGCGCGCCGGCAGACATCACAACCAGCAACGTATCGAGCCACGTCAGCCTTCAGGCGGGGCCACCAAAACTCACGACTGACCAGATGGGTGGTCCGATACCATCCAAAGTGCCCCGCTGCTGGGGCATCATGGGCCATCCGGAGAACCTCCAGCCGCAGTGGCCCTGGCGGGATGTACAGACGACCGTGGTGCAGCAGAAGGCCCTGTTGCAGGACCAGCCCCGGATACTGTGGGCTGGACCCTTCAGCCAGCTCCTGGAGTCGTTTCTGGGCCCAAGCGTCGACCCGCTGCTGTTTCCGCACCCGAGCCTGTAGTGGCTCCGCCTCCTGGGTGGCCAGGAATGCAGCTGGAGGTAGGATCGTGGTGGGTTCTGCTTGCTGTACCGTGTCTGAGTTGTCTTCAGGTTTCCGGGACAGGGCATCCGCCTTCTGGTTCTGAGAGCTAGGGATGTAGCGGATCCGGAACTGGAACCGGGAAAAGAACAACGCCCACCGGATCTGTCTTTGGTTCAGCTTGCGGGTGGTCTGGAGGTACTCCAGGTTCCGGTGGTCGGTTCTCACCTCCACCGGATGTCGTGCCCCCTCAAGATGGTGGCGCCAGACCTCAAAGGCCACCTTGATGGCCAGTAGTTCCCGCTCCCACACAGTATAGTTACGCTCCGCTGGTAGGAGCTGGCGGGAATAGAAGGCACAGGGTAAGAGTGGCGCTTCACTTCCATTCTGTTGAGACAAGACGGCACCGAGAGCCGTACTGGAGGCATCGGTCTCCACCACAAAGGGTCGAGAGGGGTCAGGATGTTGTAAGATTGGCGCCCTCTGGAAACAGGCCTTCAACCCCTGAAACGCCTCCTCTGCCTCCTTGTCCCAGGAAAACGGCGTCTTTGGGCGCAGTAGCCGGGTCAACGGGGTGGTGCGATGAGCATAATCTGCGATGAAGGTCCGGTAGTAGTTGGCGAACCCCAGGAAACGCTGCAGGTCCTTGCGGTTCCGGGGTGCCGCCCATTCTCGAACCGCTGCCACCTTCCCAGGGTCCATCTGCACCCCATCTGGAGAGAGCCGGTGTCCAAGGAAGTCCACAGTCCGCTGATGGAACTCGCACTTGCTGAGCTTTGCGTACAAACGGTGCTCACGCAAGCGCTGCAGCACGGTCCGGACATGTCCCTCATGGCGAGCCGGGTCACGGGAGTAAACCAGTATGTCATCCAAGTACACCACCACGTACTTGTCTAACAAGTCCTGGAACACGTGGTTGATGTAGCGTTGGAACACAGCAGGCGCGTTGCACAAACCGAAAGGCATAACCAAGTATTCGAACTGCCCGTACCGGGTCCCAAATGCTGTCTTCCACTCATCCCCGGCTCGGATCCGAATCAAGTTGTAGGCCCCCCGGAGGTCCAGCTTGGTGAACACCTGTGCCCCTTGCACCCGCTCCAGCAACTCCGAGATAAGGGGCAAGGGGTACCGGTCTGGGATGGTAATTTTGTTCAGGGCTCGGTAATCATGGCAAGGGCGAAGTTCCCCACATTTCTTCTTAACAAAGAGCACTGGTGCCGCGGTAGGCGAGGTGGAAGGCCTAATGAACCCACGCTCCAGGTTCTTGCGCAAGAAGTCCTGCAAAGCCTCGCGCTCTGGCTCTGTTAGAGAATATAAGCGACTCACTGGTAAGGGCGCTCCGGGCTGGAGGTCTATGCCGCAGTCAAAAGGCCGATGCGGCGGCAGCTGGTCTGCCCCCCGTTCCTCGAACACGTCCTGGTAGTCCTGGTACACGGCTGGGAGCGTGGGTGCTGCCTCCTCCGTGGGCGCGGCCGCCAGCGTCTCGGATTGAGCATGGGAACATGGGTCTGGGAAGTGCACAGTCCGTTTGACCCAGTCAATCTGAACGTTGTGAGCTTCCAGCCAGTCCATCCCGAGCACGAGGGGGAACCGGGGCATAGAGGCAATGTCCAAAGTTCGCAACTCCCGGTGCTGCTGGAGACACAGGACCAGGGGCTGGGTCTCCTGAGTAACGGCTCCTGAACGTAGAAGCCGTCCGTCAATTGCTTCCACCTGGACCGGTTCTGGCTTGTTCCGAAGTGGCACCTGATGATGGGCAGCAAAAGCAGCGTCCATATAAGAACGGGTTGCTCCTGAATCCACCAAAGCATGGGTAAGAATCCAGGGCCCACCTGGAGGGTATAAACGTACCGGAACCATAAGATGTTGCAAGTCCATTGGTGCGGGCCCATTCTGCGCTGTTTGGGACCCCCGGTAGCTAGGGCCATCAGCTACTGGGGGTTGGCGGTTTCCCTGCGGCTGGCGTTTCTCAGGGCAGGACCGAGCGTAGTGTCCACTTCCGCCACAGTAGAGACATAGATTCCCCTCCCGACGCCGCACCTTCTCTGCGGGGGAAAGGCGTGGCCGCACTGCCCCGAGCTGCATAGGCTCCTCCGATAACTCAGTTGTGACCGTGGGGCTGCCGAAAGAAACTGGTGCCGAGAACTGGAGGTGTCGTCGGCCCCGGGCCTGGCGACGATCCTCCAGCCGGTCGTCTATCTGTAGACTCCGTTGAATGAGAGTGTCTAGCGTGGTGGGGCGTTCCATTGTGGCCAGCTGGTCCAGTATCTCGTCCGAAAGCCCTTCGAGATACTGGTCCCGCAATGCCGAGTCGTTCCAGGTCAAGTCCTGTGCCAACAGCCGAAACTCCGTGGTATATGCGGCCACCGTGGACTCGCCCTGTTTCAACTGCCGAATCGCCCGGTTGGCTTGACTCCCTTTCTGGGGGTTGCCGAACGCGGCCTCCAAAAGATTGCAAAACCCCGTATAGTCTGCCAGCAAGGGGGAGTCTTGCCTGAGTAGCGGCAACGCCCACTTGGCCGCCTGGTCCTTTAACAAACTAATCAAAAAGTGCACCTTGGTGCGGTCGTCAGGGAAGTTCCGGGCTCGCCCCTGAATATACAGCTTGGCTTGGGCGAGGAACATGGGAAAGCTGGCCGGGGCTCCATCAAATTTCTCGGGCAAAGCCACTGGGTACTTGCCAGGAGCCGGGGCATCGGCCCCAGGAGCCGGTAGGGCTTCCAAGCGCTGCTGAAGTGCCGTAACCGCGTCACTGAGCTGCTGCACGGTGTGAGTCAAGGCCTGGTTCTTCTGGGCCAAAGCCACCAGCGCAGCCACCTGGTCAGCCATGGCCTCTGGCTCTTCCCGAACGCACCCCAACGAAGGGGGAGTGCGGGTGTGGCGGGAGCAAACTGTGCTGGACCCGGGGGAAAGGTACCGTGAGCGTAGTCTGAGTCCACACGAAGAGGGGCGAGGTCCGAGGCGGAGAGCCGGGCGGGGAACAGGAACGCTGGAACAGGAGGCCGAGCAGGGAACAGGAACACCGGATGGTCAGGAACAGGAGGCCGAGCAGGGAACAGGAGCACCGGATGGTCAGGAACAGGAGGCCAAGCAGGGATCAGGAACACAGGAAGGTCCAAAGCCAACAACGACGTTGCTCCCGCAACCTGGGACCGGGCTGACTGGGCTTTTATCCTCTTCTAAGGCCAGGGGCGGTCCCGGCCCCCAGGAGCCCCGCCTCCTCTGGCCTTAAGGCGAGCACTCCTCCTGGGAGCAACCAGTTCCCTTCGCCTCTCTGCCCTAAGCCTCTGCAGATCAGGAGAGGCCGAAGGGTTACTGGGCCCCAGAGGAGGCTCACCTGTAGCCACTGAGTCCTCAAGCCCCTCTGGGGCCTGAAGGGTTTCACCTGGGGCCAGCTCCTGGTGCTCTGCCACAGGTGCAGGCTCTTCAGCATCTAGGCCTTGCCCCAGTTCAGCCGGCCCTGGAGGCGGAGACTCCTGTGCAGGCTGGGATTCCTCTGGTTCATCCTCTGAATCGGAATCCCAGGCCATCACAAGTCATCAGCTTCAATGTCACCCGCCTGTCGGACACGCCTATAGTACTAGGCATGAGTTGGCTGGAGAGACACAGTCCTGCGATAGCGTGGTACCAACGGCAGATCACCTTTTGCTCATCGTACTGTGCTCAACATTGTATCCAGTCCAGCCAGGAGGAAGGGGCGGAGCAGCAGCTGCAACTTGGCATGGCGCAGGCAGTTCCTCGCAAGTACGAGAGTTTCCTGGAGGTTTTCTGCGAGAAGGAAGCTGACCGGCTGCCGCCCCACAGAGCTTACGATTGCGCGATCGACCTGTTGCCGGGGGCGCAGCTGCCGACTGCGAAGCTGTATTCCATGTCTGAGGACGAGATGCAAGAACTCAGGGAGTTCATAGAGCATAATTTGAAGCGTGGATTCATCCGGGAGTCCAAAGCAGTGGGGGGCAGTCCTGTGTTTTTTGTAAAGAAGAAAGACACGCCCCAGAAAAGACTCATTGTGGATTTCAGGGCCATAAATTCCATGACCAAGCCCAAGGCCTTCCCCATGCCCAAGATTGATGACCTCCTAGCGACCGTGCGGAAAGGGAAGATCTTCACCAAGTTGGATCTGCGTGGAGCGTATAATCTCATCCGTATCCGGGAAGGCGATGAGTGGAAGACGGCCATGTTCACGCCTCTGGGCACGTATGAATACAGAGTTATGCCGTTTGGTCTCCAAAATGGATCTCACGTCTTCCAAGCCTTTATGCATCACGTGCTGGCGGGGCTCCTCTACAAGAAGTGTGTGTGTTTCCTCGACGACATCCTGATCTTTTCGGAATCGCAGGAGGCTCATGAGAGAGACGTGAAGGAGGTCCTGCAGAGACTGCGAGAACACAGGCTGTACGCCAAGTTGGAGAAATGCCAGTTTGATGTGACGGAGGTGGATTTCCTCGGCTACAAGCTGTCTGACAAGGGGCTGGCCATGGACAGCGTCAAGGTCCGCGCCGTGTTAGACTGGAAGAGCCCACGCAATCGGAAGGAGGTCCAGAGATTTGTCGGGTTCGCCAATTTCTACCGCAAATTCATCAGGGGTTTTGCAAAGGAGACAGCAGCAATCACAGACACCCTCAGTTCCAAGAAGAAGAAGTTCGCTTGGACGGAACAGGCGGAGCGCTCGTTTAGGAAGCTTAAAAGCCTCTTCGCTTCCGAGGAGCAGCTGATGCACGTGAATCCGGGCAGACCCATGTGAGTAGAGACCGACGCCTCAGACAGAGCGGTGGGAGCCGTGCTCCTGCAAGAAGATTCCCAAGGAAATTGGAGACCCTGTGCCTTTTACTCCCGAAAGCTCAGCAAGGCGGAGCAAAACTACACCATATGGGACAGAGAGCTGTTGGCCATCCACGCTGCCTTCAAAGCGTGGCGACACTTCCTCATAGGTGCCAAGCACACAGTGCAGGTCCGCACAGATCACAAGAACTTAGAGTATTGGCGCACGGCGAAGCTCCAGAGCCAAAGACACATGCGCTGGGCTGAATTCTTCGCGGATTTCGACTTCAGGATAGAATACATCCCGGGAGAATCCAACGTTATAGCCGACGCGCTCTCCAGGAAACCGCAATATCTCGAGGAAGCAGCGCCAGTGGCAGCCAAGCACATTTTCGCACCGCAGGCGTGGACGTGCGCTACCATCGCAGTCGACCTGGACGCGGTGCGACGTGCGTTGCAAGTAGATCGATTTGCACAATCCAAGATGGAGGCGCTGCGCAGGGGTTCGCAGAGAGAAGATGAGTTCCAATTACGCGACGGGCTGTTAACTCACAAAGGTGCCCTCTACGTACCGGGCGAAGAGCTCCGCGCGAGGGTTCTGCAGCAGTTGCACGACGCCCCCAGTGCGGGACACTTCGGCAAGGAGAAGACAATAGAACTGGTGGCCAGGGACTTTTGGTGGCCCCAGATGCGGGGAGAGATAGCGGATTACGTCGCCAGGTGTGACACTTGTCAGAGGTCCAAGCCAGTGCACCAGAAGCCAGCGGGGTTACTGGAACCGCTGGAGACGCCACAGCAACCATGGGAGAGGGTGGCGCTGGACTTCGTCACTGACCTGCCCAGCTCCAGAGGCAAGACGGCGGTGCTGGTGGTGGTGGACCTGTTCACCAAGATGGCGCACTTCATTCCTTGCGCGAAGGTGGCGACGGCGGAACAGACCGCCAAACTCTTCATCGATCACGTGTTCAAGGTGCATGGGCTGCCACAATCCATCCTGTCCGATAGGGGGCGCCAATTTGTTTCTACTTTTTGGCGGAAGCTTCTAGGTATCCTGCATGTCAAGATCAACCTAACGTCGGCAAGGCATCCGCAGACCAACGGCCAAGCAGAGAGAGTCAACGCGATCATGCAGCAGTACCTGAGATGTTACGCCAATCAGCGCCCGGCGGCGTGGGTGGACTACCTGCCGATGGCGGAGTTTGCCTACAACAACACGAAGCACGCGTCGACGGGGGTGACGCCGTTCTTCGCGAACAATGGTCGTCATCCCAGAACCTTCCCGGGGTTCGTAACACCGGGAGAGGGGGTGACGCAAGAAGCCGACCAGTTCGCAGCAGAACTGCAAGAGGTGCACGAGGAGCTGCGGAGACATTTGGAGCTAGCCAAACAAGCATATAAGGTGCAGGCAGACAAAAACAGGAGAGTGGGAGAGGACATCCAGGTGGGGGACTGGGTATGGTTAGCGGCCCAAGCGATGCCAGCCAGGTCGTTGGCTAAGAAGAAGCTGGGACACAGGCAGCTAGGGCCATACCAGGTGGAGGCTAGGATTAACCCTGTAGCTTTTCGACTGGCCCTCCCCGAAGGTTCCAGAGTGCACCCGGTCTTTCATAGGTCGGTGCTCACTCCCTACAAGACCCCGCACAGGTTTCAGGAGTCTGAAACAGTACCGCACGCACGCACTCAGTCACCCGAGAGGGAGGGGGCGCCCAGGGCCGAACCACTCAACGAGGTCACTGAGATCCTGGACTCGAGATGGAGGGTAGAGGGAGTAGAATACTTTCTAGCCAGAGAGGGTACCCCGGCCAGTGCCAATATTTGGGTGCCGGACTACGCTTTAGACGAACCTCTTCTGAAAGACGAGTTCCATGCACTTTTCCCGCATAGACCCATGCCAGCCGAGTATTTTGATGACTGGCTCTTTACGCCCACACTTTCAGACAGTACTTTCAGGGGCTTTTCTTCCGCCGAGGAGAGAACGCCAGAATCAAGCCCGCCCAGGGGATCGTGTTCGGGGGTAGACACAGAACCCTCTTACTGGTGGGACGAGCAACCAGAGGACGACTGGCGCAAGAAATGGCTGACGGGGCCTTGGCAGGCAGCACCAGATGAAGTAGCAATGGAAGAGGGAGCCGAGAACATCTTGGGTGAAGAACCCGCATTCGAACACACATACACCGAGCTGCTAGCAGAGGACATTGAAGCAAATGAACTGTATCCTGCATCTACCTCCGAGGAGCTGCGGCTCCCACGACCTGCCTCCGAGGGCCGGGAGGGGGGAAGGGGGGGCTTCGAGGGGGGGATGGATGTCAGGGGTTCAGGGAGAGAGACGCAGATGAGGGAGGAGACAGAGAGTGAGGGGGTAGGATTCCAGAGTGACGAGGAAGAGGATGACAATGACCCAAGATTGTCCATGAGTCCGTCCAGTGAATCGGAGGACTCCCAAAAGGGAGCCCCTCTGGTCAAGCCAAGGGGAGCTAGAGGGGGAAGCAGTCAGGAGCAGGGAAACGAAGGGGGAACCCCCAGTGGGAGTTGGAGAGCGAGACCGGCTGCTCCGCTGGAACGGAGTGAGGGGGGAGGAGTGACCAGTGTGTCAGAAGGAGCAGAACAGGAAGCAGAGAGGGGAAGGAGATCAGGGCAAAACGTCCTGCCGGAAGGGGAGGAAAGTAGTATCGAGGGCAGTGTAACTGTCGAAGGGAAGGTCAGGAGCAACGTACGCGCGCCAAGTTCAAAATGGGAGGCGCGCGGAAATGAAGAGAGTCCTGGGGAGGAGCCTGGTCCCAAAGCCCGAAGGAGGGGGGAGGAGGCGGCAGAGGATTCAGCCTCTGGAGAGTCCCGAAGGGAGAGAACACAGGGGGGCAGAAAGACCCTGCGGAAAAGGAAAGCGAGAAAGAGGTGGACTAGTACAAGCCTCTTAAACTGGTGTAGAGGCGGTACTGACTCAGAGGGGACTTCAGCGGTCTAAGCGTAACAGACGTAGAGTCACGGACCTCGGATGTAAAGCTAATAATGTTCTTCAATAAAAGCTTTTGTACATAAGCTGGAGTGGACTTTGGTCTCTTGTGAGCTGGGACCACGGGTGACTCTGACAGTCTGCAAGGCAGGGGGGCGGACTTCCTTTTTGCACCTCCCCCGGTCGTACCAAATTTAAATAAAAAAGATCTTTTTTAAGTCCAATTTTCGTGTTACTCACGGGTTGTTACTTTTAATCCGAATGTTCAAGGGAAAAAGTCAGCGCTCTCCCTCCATGGCATGCGGCTTCGCTCAGCAGGGGAAGCAGAGGACTCTCAGCACCGCGCCGCTCCCCAGCCCCCGTTCCGCAGCCTTTAAAAAGGCTCCTTCGCGGGTCGGGAGGGCGCTAATGGTGCCCACTGAGTCACCACGTCCACAGGCATCCGCGCCAGTGGTTTTTAAGGGTCCCCGCGTCGCCGGCGCGGTAGAACCCGATCCCTACTGAGCCGATTCCCTCCGGAGCTCGGAGGGAATCCGCCATTAGACGATGGCGCTAACCCGGAAGTCGAAAATAGGGACAACATTTGCCCTCCTCCAGTCTGCCGGCACTTCGCCTGTTCTCCAGGAATTCTCAAAGATGACTGCCAGTGGTTCTGAGATCACATCTGCCAGTTCTTTTAATACTCTTGGATGCAGTTCATCTGGCCCTGGAGACTTGAATACATCTAAACTAGCCAAGTATTCTTGTACTATCTCCTTAGTTATTCTGGGCTGTGTTTCCTCTGCTGAATCATTTGCTCCAAATTCTTCAGGTCGGGCATTGTTTTCTTTATCGGAGAAGACTGAGGCAAAGAAGGCATTGAGGAGTTCAGCCCTTTCTGTGTCCCGTTTGCATTTCACCATCTTCTCCTCTGAGTGACCCCACTGTTTCTTTGTTCTTCCTTTTGCTACGAACATACCCATAAAAGCCTTTTTTGTTGCTTTTAACCTCTCTAGCAAGCCTGAGTTCATTCTGTGCTTTAGCTTTTCTGACTTTGTGTCTACACGTGCTGGCTATTTGTTTGAATTCCTCTTTGGTGGTTTCCCCCCTTTTCCATTTTTTGTACACATCCTTTTTTAATCTTAACTCAGTTAAAAGTTCTTTAGATAGCCACCCTGGCTTCTTTAGGCACCTTCCATGTTTCCGTCTCATTGGTATTGCCTGAAGTTGTGCTTTTACTATCTCCCTCTTAACAAACTCCCAGCCATCATGAACTCCCTTTCCTTTTAGTATTACTGTCCATGGGATCTCACCCAGCACTTCCCTAAGTTTTATGAAGTCGGCTTTCTTAAAGTCAAGAAATTGAGTCCTAGTATGCTTGGCTGCTCCTTTCTGCTGTATAGTAAACTTCAGAAGAGCATGATCACTCGTGCCTAATGATCCTTCCACTTCTACCCCACTAACCAGGTAGTGGGTCCGCACCCCACAGAGCAGCAAGCTTGGGAAGCGTGGGGCACATGGTTTGTTTATGGGGTACAAAAAAGGTGCATACAGGGTATTCATGACTGTCCATTAGGTTCACAAAGAGTGTTGAGTACAATCCTAAGGGGGGGGGGATGTGGGAATTTTCCAGAGTCACTCAGAGGGGGATGAAGATGATGAGGTAGGAGAGGAAGCTGAGGATGATGATCAGAGTTCGGATTCTAGCTCAGTGGGCGGCGCTGCTGCTGCTGTCAGTGACAGTGATGACACAGCAGACTACAAGAGCGCAAAGGCCTCAGTCAGACCATCTGATGAGTCTGACATTGAACTGGAAGAACCACTGTTCACCATTGGCCACTTTTCTCCTAAGAAGGAGGAGATGAGTGCAGAAGACTTGCGTCTAGCACACAGATCTGAAAGGGCCACAAAAGGCAAACCTCCAAAGAGATTTGCTGATGAGTTTCCTAAGACAGCAACTGCTGTTCTTGGTAGCTCAGAAAAGGTGTGGGAACCTTCAAGCTTCAAAGAGGTCCAGGAGTTAACCTCGAAGGATGCTGAACCATGGCTTAATGCCATGAAGGCTGAAGTTGATTCCTTGAATAGGAACCAAACCTGGGAGCTGGTGCCAACAGTCCCAGGAATGAGGCTGGTTGGCAGCAAATGGGTCTTCAAGGCCAAGACAGACCAGAATGGCAAGGTTGTCAGGCACAAAGGCAGACTGGTCGCCAGAGGTTTTTCACAGATACCAGGACAGGATTACCACGAGACCTACTCACCCACCGTCAAGTATGAGAGCATTAGACTAATGCTCAAGATTGTTGCAGAGGAGAAACTGCACGTTTCTCATCACGATGTGAACACAGCTTTTTTTGTATGGGATTTTGGGGTAGGAGCTGTATATGCTTCTACCTGATGGAGTGCAGGTCAGAAGGGAATGGTCTGTAAACTACAGAAGTCCCTATATGGTCTCAAGCAGAGTGCCAGGTGTTGTGATACAAAACTCACTGAGACATTGTTTTCTCTAGGTTTTCACCAAGTCAAGGAGGAGGGGCAAAACAAACTGTATTGTTTATGTTTTTTTGATGATCTGCTTTTGTTTTGGAAGAATCAGGCTTTGTACCAAAGCACCCTAGCTCAGCTGAAGGAGCACTTTGACATGAAGGATCTTGGTGAGGTATCCAACTATCTTTCTCTGCAGGTGGAGAAGGACCAAGCAGGTAATTTTCTCGTACACCAAACACAGAAAATTGCTGGTGTATTAACCAGGCTGAATTTGGTTGATGCAAACCCAGCAGACACACCGATGGTGACAGTCCCCCACCCGCCCCCTGCCCCCCTGAAACAGTACTTCTGTCTTGTCAGGATTCAATCTCAATCTGTTAGCCGCCATCCATCCTCCAACCGCCTCCAGACACTCACGCAAGACATTCACCCCCTTCACTGGTTCTGGTTCTCTAGCTGTCTCAGTGATTGTTTCATCGCCCTCAGCTCTGGAGAACATCACGGGGCTGTCCAGGCTGCATTCAGTTGGAGCGCTTTGGAGCCAGACAGTCGATAGCCCTGGTTAACTCCGCATTCCAGCAGTCCACCAGGGAATCCGCTGAAAGGCCATCAACATGGGATAAAACATTCCCTACCACTCTCTGGAAACCATTTTGTGAGGAGTGTGTGTGGTTGCTCACGAAGATAACAGCCAGGACTCCCACCTGTCTTTTACAGGTTTTATTGAGTGCAAAACTATGTACAGTCCAGAGGTCCAAAATCAATGTCTGCCTCAATCACTAGCAGATTCCGGAAGTGCCTTCTTCCTGTTTGCCCTCCAGCATAAAAGCCCGGGAAAACCCCTCTCCCCCTCTTTTCCTTACGTGTAATTCCCTGGCAAAAACTATGCGACGGAAGAGGCACTTCCACCTCCCTGGGAGCGGTGTCGTGGCTCATCTCAGCCTGACTGAGCCTTTGCATCCTCCCCCCCTTTCTCTCGTCATCCGTTTCTCCTAAAGGCTCGCTTTCACCAGACTCTGACAAGGTGCAGCTGCTCAACAAAGGAGGAGGCTGTCTGTACGTTCCTGTCTCTCCTCCCTCCCTTGAAGGCAGACCCCTGACACATTTGGATCCATTAAGTGGCGGGGCGGACCATCCGAATCGGTCCCACCTCCCTGCAGAGGGGAAGGGTCGCGGAAAAGTGATGGATCGCAGAAACGTGAAGGATCGCAGGAAGTGATCCGACCATGGCACTTCTTTTGTTTTTGCTTTTACTTAGTGTTGGGATTCAACTGCTGGAATTTGCCCTGGGGCCGCCTGCAAGCCCCTGAAACTCCGAGCGTCCTCCGATGTGTGCAGCACTGAAAAAGGCATCTCCCTTCTTCTCCAGGGTGCTCCAGCAACATAAATCAGCTTGATTTATGGACACTATACTTCTAGCGTTACGCAGCAACAAGCGTGGGACTTTGTAGATCTAAGCTACTATTTATTTACACTCTATATACAGACTGTTAGGATCGTCCTACTCACGTGTAGGACACTGGCAGAGACACATGCCTGACTGGCATGTTCTCTCCCTCCTGGTCAGTCGTTCGGGAGCTTCAAAAGCTTTCTTCAGCCCAAACATCACAGTGGCTGATACCAAGAAGCATCAGCACACTTAGGGATCCTACAGAGTATTTGCAGTTTGCGTAGCAGAACTCAGTAGCACAGCATTTTGGCTAATCTACTTTTATTTACATATAATGCTTCCTCTTTCTCATCAGACAGCAAAAAGAAAAAGAAGAAAAAACAATAGTCCCACTTCACGGAACACAGTAACATAAACATCCTGTCTCTGTCACTTCCCATACTGTGGAATGAAAACATACACCATCATGTGATAGACGACAATCCCATGACTGCAGGCACGGAGCAAGAATCCTAACATCCTCCCCCAATGCATGAGCAGTGTTGTAGTCATCAGTGTAACTGCAACAACCATACAGATGTCATACACACAGTATACCCCTGTACCATCCGTTCCACCCTTGGAACTACATGCAACTGGATTGGCCTTGGGCCTTACCATCTTGCACTTCTGACTAGTCTTGGCATCATAGTTCTCCTGACTATCAAGAAGTTTCACACCTGGCTTTGTTGGGACTCGAACCCTAGCCTCGTTCCTCTCTGAGGAATCGGTGTTGGCACACATGGCCTTTGGACATGGTTCAGCTTTCTTCTCCAAGGAAACAGTGTCTACCCTTACAGCCTTTGGGTGTGGTTTCCCGTCCTTTGAGGACAAACCCTGTATCCCTTTCAAGACTTCGGATTCCAAGACCTGTGTCGAGCCACTAGCCACAGCTAAAACTGCAATAGCTGTGTTAGCAAACTCCTGAGCATACCTGGTGGTAGCTGTCTCAGATCTGTACACCAGGCACACGTCTTTCACTGTATCAGTGGAACTCGCCTCACTTTCAGCATCAGCAGTAGACTCAGTATCTGAGTCTGAAGCAATGGGGTTGCCTTGGAAAACACACACATTTCCTCCCCATTTTTCACTGCACTCAACATCCCTAGTGAGTAAAATCATCTTGGCATGAGGTCTCAGTACTTTGTACAAGCCACCATACCCGAGGAAGAATCTATGCTTCCTGCCTTGTGACGTCTGCACCCACATGTCAGACCCATCTGTTGGTCCCTTTGCACATCTTGGGTTTACCTTGTCGCAATCCCTCGCAGAACTTTTGTCTGAATCCAGGGAAAGGCCTTGCAAACTATGTTTGCTGAGTGTGTCACTCTGTTGCCTCTGAATCCATACATCAGAATCTCCATTACCAATAGGGTGCCTTTGTAAGATACCCATATCGCCTCCTTCCTTTGCTTTGTCCTGAGCACATTTGGTACACCTGACCATCTTCGTGTCAGACACCAGCAATCTGGAAGACCCATGCACACATCCTGCATGAAAAAGATGGTTATCAGACATAGCATCACTTGTCTCTCCAACTTTCCCACTGTCAGGGAACTGCCATCGGAGCTCAGGGTGGTGGAGAGGTTCTCGGATGCTGGGAGACCCTCGGATGCTGAGGAGGGAACCAGCAGGGGGAGAGGGAGAGTTTCCGCTGAAGAAGGAGGAAAGGAGGAGACAGCGTCGGAGGTGAGGCTCAGAGACGCTTCAAGTGAGACCAGTGGTGAGAGCTCAGGACCTCCCCTTGGAACGCCCACTCTGCGCAGAAAGCTGTCGCGCAGGGAATCAAGGAGGAGACTTTCTGTCAAAGAACTTTTATGTTGGAAGAAATTCAGGAAACGCCCACTGACGGATTCTGCCAGTGATTAAGGCAGCCACGCACTTATGGCTGTCCGGTTAGGGAGAGTTTAAAACTAACTACAAAACTGGGAGCGTTTTAGCGCTTACGCACAAGCAACCCCTTATCCCATTACAGCAATCCGTCAGTCTTTGACGTTGTTTGTGCGAAGGAAGGGCATCATGAGCAACCCAACGGGAGTCGGAGGAGTGGAGGGAGCCGGAGGAGGACCAACTCTGGAGGAGAGAAACAGAGATTTGGAACACCAGCTGGCTCTGCTAGCAGCGCGACTCGATGAAAGGCGAGCTCAGGATGCACAGGGGAAACCCACCCCCATTGCAAGGAAGGTACCGGGACTGGTGCATAAATTCGGGGGTGATCCAAAGGACTACCAAGCCTTTAAGACAGAGATGCAGTATGCACTGAACCTGCAGTATGATGACTTTGCCGACGAGGGGGCGAGAGTAGCCTTTTTGATTGGACACCTGGAAGGGGGGGCTAGAGAATGGGTTAGACCCCTGATGGCATCGGATAATGACGCCTTGAAAGACTTGAGGAAATTTTTTTTAGCTTATGGACTTGATGTTTTCCAGCCAGATTGAGGAGGGCATTGTACGCAGGCAGTTGATGGCGTGCAAACAGGGGAATCAATCAGTCCGAGAGTACTGGGCGCGATTTGCCATGATCATACACAGACTGGGGTGGGATCTGGCTTCGGACCCGATCCAGATGTTATTCGAAGAAGGCCTAGCCCCTGCAGTGAAAGATGAACTTTCCCGCGCGCCCCGCCCGCAGTCGATGGATCAGCTGACCAAGGGCTCTAGAGAAGCGGGAAGGCAGAGGAGAGCGTTGGAATGATTTTCGCATTCCTGAGATGCCAGAACAGTCTTCCCAGCCAGTGGAGCCAATGGAAATTGGAGGTGCGCGCGCGGGGCTTCAAATTCAAACGAAGAGCGGAAGAAGGAGGGGAAAGCCGCTAAAAAGTGTTTCCTCTGCCAACAGCCAGGACATTTTGCCAGGGTCTGCCCTCAAAGAAAGGCATGGCAAGGAATGGTGGGGGCTGTTGGGAGTGAGGAGGAGGGGGTTAAGGAGCAGGTAAAAGCCAACGCCTGGCTGCCGAAGACAGGGCACAGCAGCCAGGCCAAGGACCAGTGAACGTGCCCAAGCCTGAACCCCCCCGAGCAGCCATCGCCGTAGGGGTGGTGCTAGAGCTACCCAACGGACTTCCACTCAGGATAAAAGCTCTGTTAGACTCAGGATAAAAGCTCTGTTAGACTCAGGATAAAAGCTCTGTTAGACTCTTGCAATTTCATGAGCAAGGAATTCGCGTCAGAGCATCAGATACAGACTCTGCCCCTAAGTAGTCCTTTGCAAGTCACCACGATTGATGGGAGGGAACTTCTGGGGGGAGAAGTAACCCAACAGACGGTCCCCATGAGAATGAGGGTGGCCAGGCACACGGAAGTCATTGCCTTTCACGTAGCCACCCTGGCGGGACCACCCATCATATTGGGAATGAGCTGGCTGGCGCTACATGATCCGTTAGTGGGATGGCACCAGCGGACGGTCTATTTCGGGTCAGCTCACTGCTTGGAACACTGCCATGGGTGGGGGGGGGGAACCCGGGGATGGCAATGGCCAGTTTGGCAGGGCTGGCGGTGGGGGGAAAAGGAGAGATACCACCGCAATACGCTGACCTGCGTGACGTCTTCAGTGAGAAGGAAGCAGATAGACTACCCCCTCATAGGCCCTTTGACTGTCAAATCAACCTACTCCCGGGAGCTCAGCTGCCAGTGGGCAAACTGTACGCCATGTCGGACAGGGAGATGCAGGAGTTAAGGGAATTTATAGACAAGAACCTAAAGAGAGGTTTCATAAGGGAGTCGAGAGCGGTGGGGGGCAGTCCAGTGTTTTTTGTAGACAAAAAAGACACTAATAAGCCCAGGCTCGTAGTGGACTTTCGGGCCATCAATTCGGTGTCAGAACCAGTAGCCTTCCCCATGCCCAGGGTTGACAACATTTTGACCAGGGTTAGGAAGGGAATTTTTTTTACCAAGCTGGACCTAAGGGGGGCGTACAACCTGATCAGAATGAGGGAGGGGGATGAATGGAAGACCACCATGTTTACCCCCCTGGGGGCCTTCGAGTACCTTGTTATGCCTTTTGGATTACAAGGGGGTTCAGCATGCTTCCAATCTTTCATGCATCACGTTCTAGGACCCTTGCTGTACAAGAACTGTGTAGCCTTCTTAGATGACGTGTTGATCTACTCAGAGGACGAGGAGCAGCATGTCAGAGACGTCCGGGAAGTACTAAGCAGGTTACAGGCGAACCAGCTATGGGTCAAACTGGAGAAGTGCCAGTTCCATACAAGAGAGGTGGAATTCCTGGGGTACCGGTTGTCCGACAAGGGATTATCCATGGATCCGGGCAAGGTACAAGCGGTACTGGAATGGAAGACACCTAAGACCAGGAAGGACGTGCAGAGATTCCTGGGGTTTGGCAATTTCTATCGGAAGTTCATCAAAAACTTTGCCCACTTAACTGCACCCATCACCGATTGCCTCAGTAGCAAAAAGAAGTTCGTATGGACGGAAGAGGCGCAGCAATCGTTTGACCGACTAAAGAAGGCGTTCGCTTCGGAAGAACAGCTCTTGCACGTGGATCTGCAGAAACCAATGAGGGTGGAGACCGATGCATCAGACCGAGTGGTAGGGGCAGTACTGCTACAGCCGGGAAGAGATCCGTCCGACTGGAGACCGTGTGCCTTCTTCTCCCGGAAGTTGAACAAGTCGGAACGGAACTACACAGTGTACGACAGGGAGCTGCTGGCCATTTATGAAGCATTTCAATGCTGGAGACATCTACTAATAGGGGCACAACACAAGATCCAGGTGTGCACAGACCATAAGAACCTGGAATACTGGAGGACGGCAAGGGTACTCAACCAGAGACAAGTGCGATGGGCACAGGAGTTTTCCAAGTTCCATTTTGAAATTCGCTACGTACCGGGGGAAGAAAACGTAAGGGCGGACGCTCTCTCCCGGAAGCCAGAATATATGGAGGGAGAGGGAGCGCCGGAAGAAAGACATGTGATACCCAAGGACCACTGGGTGCGTGGGGCAGTATTGGTTGGGCAACGAGAACTGGTAGAGGGGACCGAGGGCGACAAGTACGCCCAAAACAAGCTCAGAGAGCTCAGGGGAGCAGGGGAAAACCCGGGGGGTTTTGAGAAAAAAAATGGGCCGCTGTACTACAGGGGGGCGTTGTATATACCAGAGGGGCAATTGAGAAGTAGAGTACTCAAACAATTACACGACAGCCCCACGGCGGGACATTTTGGTCAACACAAAACCATGTTGCTAGTCACCAGGCAGTTCTGGTGGCCAAAGGTGAGGGAAGATGTACGGTAATACGTCAGGGGGTGCGACCGCTGCCAGCAAGCCAAAGGGGAGAGGGCAACACCAGCGGGGTTGCTGGAACCATTACCCACACCAGAAAGGCCATGGGAGGCAGTGTCCATAGATTTTATGACAGATTTGCCCAAATCTAGGGGGAAAACGGTGGTCATAGTAGTAGTCGACTTGTTAACTAAGATGTGCCATTTTATAGCTTGCTCACATGCGGTGACGGCGGAGGAGACCGCCAGGCTGTTTGTAGAACACATTTTTAGGTTGCATGGCGCCCCCTTGAGGGTGGTCTCTGATAGAGGAAAACAATTCACGTCCAGGTTCTGGAGGAAGCTCATGAGCCTACTGCACGTGGAGGTCAATTTCTCGACGGCCAGACACCCAGAAACCAACGGGCAAGCGGAAAGGGCAAACAGTATTTTGCAACAATACTTGAGGTGTTATGTCAATGAGAGGGAGAGTGACTGGGTAGAAAAATTAGCCCTGGCCGAATTTGCCTACAACAACGCCGAGCATGTGTTCACGGGCATGAGTCCATTTATGGCCAATTATGGTTGTCACCCTAGGGCCTTTCCAGGGGGAGGGGAGGAAAGATGGAGTGTACCGGCGGCGGAATATTTCGTAGAAGAAATGGAAGCTATACACCAACAGCTTAAGTTGAATTTAGAGAGGGCTAAGGAAGTGTACAAAAGGCAGGCAGATAGGAGCAGGAGGGAAGGAGAGACCATAAGGGTTGGGGACAGGGTGTGTTTGTCAACACAAGGGTTACCGTTCAAGGGAGGTTGCAAGAAATTGAGACCGAGACGACTGGGACCCTTCGAGGTTACACAACAGGTGAATCCGGTGGCCTTTAGGCTCAACCTGCCGGACAACATGAAACTACATCCAGTATTTCATAGATCGTTACTATCACCATACAGGGAAGGGCGGGAATTTCAGGGACGAGAGGGAGAGGTTCCCGCGGCACCACAAGTAGAAGAGAGGGAGCGCAGCAGTCATGTAACAGAAATACTCGATTCAAGGTGGAAGGGTAAACAGGTGGAGTACCTAGTGGCGTGGGAAGGGGAACCGGAGTCAGAAAATGCATGGGTACCCACGGAAACCATCAAGGATGAGTTTCTCTTGGGAGAGTTTCACCGTAGGTTCCCAAGGAGGCCCAAACCCTTAGCTAGGTTCTGGGAGGAGCAATTTGGCACCACCGACGATGAAGAGGAGTTTGAGGGATTTCCGGACTCTGGGCAGGAAGAGGAAGAAGAATCTGAAGAGGGGGAATCAGATTGGGAAGATTTTTCAGGAAGACGGGATAGTAGTAGGTGGAGAGCAGTTTTCGAGTCATCAGAAGATGGGGGAGATTCTTTCCGGGGGTTCCCAGCCTCACCGCCCAAAGAAAGGGGGAGGACAGGGGGTGAGGGGGGTCCTGGAGGGGAGGTGGATGTCAGGGAACTGCCATCGGAGCTCAGGGTGGTGGAGAGGCTCTCGGATGCTGGGAGACCCTCGGATGCTGAGGAGGGAACCAGCAGGGGGAGAGGGAGAGTTTCCGCTGAAGAAGGAGGGAAGGAGGAGACAGCGTCGGAGGTGAGGCTCAGAGACGCTTCAAGCGAGACCAGTGGTGAGAGCTCAGGACCTCCCCTTGGAACGCCCACTCTGCGCAGAAAGCTGTCACGCAGGGAATCAAGGAGGAGACTTTCTGTCAAAGAACTTTTATGTTGGAAGAAATTCAGGAAACGCCCACTGACGGATTCTGCCAGTGATTAAGGCAGCCACGCACTTATGGCTGTCCGGTTAGGGAGAGTTTAAAACTAACTACAAAACTGGGAGCGTTTTAGCGCTTACGCACAAGTAACCCCTTATCCCATTACACCCACCATCCCCCATGTTAACATCACAACATAGTAAGAACAAGCCATTTATAATGTCGCTTTCGTTCTTCTGGATGGTTGCACGCTGTTTGTTGACATAAACAGAACATCCAGGCTGCATCAGCTGGGCTTCTCAACCTGGAATGAAAAACACATTAGACATCACAACTTTACAGCTTTGCGGTTCCACGATCCCGGTGCTATGTACCCCCAAGAAGTCTCCACCCGACTGGTGGATCAGACCCTTCTGTGGTGTACACGCGGTGAACCAGTTCCATCTTCCACAAAGGTGTTTCTTCGCCTCAGAATCTAGCACAAAAGATTCTTGCATCTCTGTACTGGAACAGCTAGTCACCATATCTGTGCTGCATCTTTGCATCTCTGGCCTTGCTTCATGTCGCCTGTCGGAAATGCTGCAAATGTTCCTGACTTTTGAACTCTGTTCAAACTTCTCACAGGAAAAACTTTCCACTGCTTCAAACACAGCAGTGCCACCTGCTGGTTGCAGTGAAGATTGGGATGACATGGCAGTCAACTCCCCTTGCTACTCCTGCTTTGGAGATTTCTCGCCCTTAACAGGAACAGGAAACACCCCCCTTGTGCATTCTTCCTTCAAAAGCCTCTCTTCTGTGAAGCTTTCAGTGTCAGGAACACAACCCTCTCTGGGATACTGTATCAGCTTTCCCTGGGGTATTACTTCTGGCAGTCCGCTCAGCAATTGCCTCCCGCTGTGTGTGGGCGTCGGAGACAGCAAATCTAGCCCTCCGAACCTCTCTGGCATCCCGTTTAGCAGCCCCCGCCATCTTGAAGTGTCCATTGTGTGACGCAGCTTCAATTCCTGCTGAACATACACACTGTCTGGCATAAGACACAGCCTCTCCATGCCTGACCACACTGTGGATTCCAGATCTTGCCTTGAACCGGTCAAACCAACCTCTGCTTGCCTTGAAGACTTCTGGCTCGCCTGAGGTTCCTGGCTGTTCCCGGACGAGGTCTGCGTGCAAGGCCTTGGCCTTCTCACAAATGACGGCCTCAGTCACTGTGTCCCCTGCACGCTGCTTCTCTTCTAACCAGATGAGCAGCAACTTCTCGACCTCCTCCAGAACAGCTGGGCGGTTCTTCACGATCCTGGTGACTCCCTTGGCTGCATCAGTCGCAAGGATCTTCTCCCTCATCTTCAGGATGGTCCCGATGGTCGATGGATTCCTCCCGTACTCCCTGGCGAGGTCTGTCACACGCATTCCGACGTCGTGCTTCCGGATGATCTCCTCCTTCATTTCCAGCGTCACCTTCTCCTTCCTCTCGCCGGCCTCTGCAGCAGCAGTCTTCTTGGGTCCCATGGCAGCACAGCTCCTACCTTCGTAAACTCACACACACACAAAAAAAATCAGTGCTGTGCTTCAAATCCAAAAAATTCAAAAGCACCCAGCCACCCACCACACAGAAATTCAAACCCAGAACCAAGTCCTTGAATCCCAAACACCCCAACCCAAAATCCAAAAACCCCCAAAAAAGTTTTAAAAGTTTAACTTACCAAATGGATGCGAAAGAAGTTCTGGAAAAGCTTCAACAATCAATCACTGAAGTCTTCAGAAACCTCAAATGGCTGCAAAAGAAGTTTTGGAAAAGCTTCAAAAATCACCAAAGTCTTCAAAAAACCTCAACTGTTCCCCCAGCCACCCACCCACCACATAGAAATTGCAAACCCCTCCCCAACTGTTGCAAACCCCTCCCCAACTGCTCCCCCAGCCCCTCCCCAACTGCTGCAAACCCCTCCCCAACTGTTCCCTAAACCACCCAGCACACAGAAATTCAAACTCAGAATTTATTTTTTTAAAAAACAACATGGCCCAATGGTCACAGAAAAACAGAAAAATTCAAAAAAAAAAACCCCACAAGCTCCCAGATTCTTGCAAACCCCTCCCCAACTGTTCCCCCAGCCACCCAGCACACAGAAATTCAAACTCAGAATTTTTTTAAAAAAACAACAACATGGCCCAATGGTCACAGAAAATCATAAAAATTCAAAAAAAAAAAAAAACCCCACAAGCTCCCAGATTCCTGCAAACCCCTCCCCAACTGTTCCCCCAGCCACCCAGCACACAGAAATTCAAACTCAGAATTTTTTTAAAAAAACAACAACATGCCCCAATGGTCACAGAAAATCATAAAAATTCAAAAAAAAAAACCCCACAAGCTCCCAGATTCTTGCAAACCCCTACCCAACTGTTCCCCCAGCCACCCAGCACACAGAAATTCAAACTCAGATTTTTTAAAAAAAAAACACAACATGGCCCAATGGTCACAGAAAAACAGAAAAATGCAGAAAAAAACCCCACAAGCTCCCGGATTCTTGCAACCCCCCCCAACACCAAGTCCTTGAATCCCAAACACCCCAACCCAAAATCCAAAAACCACAAAAAAAGTTGAACTTACCAAATGGATGCAAAAGAAGTTTTGGAAAAGCTTAAAAAATCAGCAAAGTCTGAAAAAAGGCTACCAAACCGCGTGCTAACAGTTGCTCCTCGAAGTCAGGTCGCAACTGCAGCTCTTGAAGCAAAGCACCCTTGGTTTTAACGGTTTTAAGACAAAGGAAACAAAGTCGCAAGATGTTTTCGTCTTGCGAAGCAAGCCCATAGGGAAATTCGTCTTGCGAAGCAACTCGAAAACGGAAAACTCTTTCGTCTAGCGAGTTTTGCGTCTTGCGAGGCGTTCGTCTTGCGGGGCACCACTGTATGCATGCCACCCAAATACGTTATTAAAACCTTCTAAATCCAGAATGTCAGTGTTTTCAAGAAGCAGCCATTCTCTCAGCCAACAAAATGCGGCTGATTCATAATAAAGCTTAAGGTCTGGCAGGGCAAATCCACCTCTTTCTTTGGCATCAGTTAATATCTTAAATTTTATTCGAGGCTTCTTGCCCTGCCAGACAAATCTAGAAATATCCCGCTGCCACTTCTTGAAACATTCCATTTTATCCAAAATTTGCAATGTTTGGAACAATAACAGCATCCTTGGCAATACATTCATTTTTATGACAGCAATTCGGCCTAGCAATGATAAATTCAAATTTGTCCATATTTCTAAATCCTTTTTCACTTTCATCCAACATTTTTCATAATTGTCTTTAAATAAATTCACATTCTTAGCAGTCATATTAACCCCTAGATATTTCACTTTCTTGACCAGTGTTAATCCTGTCTCCTTCTGAAACCTCTCTCTCTCAGTCACTGTTAGGTTTTTCTCTAAAACCTTAGTTTTCATCTTGTTCAACTTAAAACCCGCTACCTGACCAAATTCTTGAATTAGTTCCAATACTCTTTTAGTACTAGATTCTGGCTCCTGTAATGTCAATACCAGATCATCAGCAAATGCTTTCAATTTGTACTGTTTAGCTCCGACTTGTATACCTTTAACCAATTGGTCCCTTCTAATCATATTTAGCAAAACCTCCAGGACCGATATAAAAAGCAGTGGCACTTTGAGACCATACAAGGATTTTGGGTTTGCATTTTCAGAATCCATACAAGGATTTTGGGTTTGCATTTTCAGAATCCTTTGATAATTCTGCAATCAAGAGTGAAAATTTTTAAAGACATACCGAAACATCTTTTGGATCTTAGATCCAACTTTGGAAATTTGGTTGCCCTTCTGAGAAGGAACAAAATCATTTTCAGGTGGGAATTCCCCCAAGGCCTATCCTTTGGTTACAAAGGAAGAAAGATAAAAATAAGATCAGTTGAGGAAAAAGACAAGTTTTTGGGAAACCACGAAGAAGACCTGCAGAAAGAACTTGGAAAAGAGCCAGAAGTTTTGGACAAGAACTCACCAAAAAGAGGGAAATCAACACCACCGACTGATATAGACAAAGTACTGGGTGCGGGTGGAGGAAAAGCAGAGTAATTACATCATGACACTGCAAGTACTAAGCTGGAATGTGAATGGACTGAACTCCCCGGAAAAAAGGCGGAGAGTCTTTCATTTATAAAAAAAGAGCAATTGGATTTTATTTGTTTACAAGAAACACATGTGACAAGGCTACATCGGAAGATTCTGAGTAACAAAAGATTAGGATATGAATTTATTTCATCAGATAAAGTTAAGAAAAGAGTAGTAGTACTTTATGCAAAGGAGAGCCTGTCACTGAAATTCTTATTTAAAGATGACCAAGGAAGATTTGTTGCAATTGAAATTCAATCACAAGGAGAGAAGTTTTTGATAGTAGGTATTTATGCACCAAATGAGGGGAAATCAGAATTTTTCAAGAAGTTGCATGAAACTCTGATGGACTATTTGGACTATAATATGATATTGATGGGAGATATGAATGGAGTGGTGTCTACTAACATGGATAAGGCCCAGAGACAGGTGATTACAAAAGATGGCAGATTACCAAAGACGTTTTTTGACATGGCTGACAATATGGACCTTGCTGACATTTGGAGAACTAAGAATCCCTTGGGAAGAGAAGGAACTTTCTTCTCTGAAGCCAAAATGACATGGACAAGAACTGACCAAATTTGGGTAACTAGGGGGCTGGCTCCGAAGATTACAAAAGTGGAAATTTGCCCCAAAACTTGCTCCGACCACAGTGCGGTGAAGATGGAAATGAAACTAACACCAATTGGTTCCTTTAGATGGAGGATGAATGACACCTTGTTTAGGAATGAAGGAGTGATTAAAAAGGCCCAAAAAACCTTGAGAGACTATTTTGAGATAAACATGAATAACACTGTTGAAAAAAGAGTAATATGGGACGCAAGTAAAGCAGTTATGAGAGGGTTTTTGATACAACAGAATGCAATTAAGAAGAGAGCTCAAAACGAAAAAAAGGATAAAATTTTGGAGAAAATAAAGGAAGGAGAAAAGAGACTGAGCGCAAAACCAAAATCACAGGAGATCCTGAAAGAGATAAAGTTATATCAAGTACAATATATGAAATTGATGAATCAGGAAATAGAATGGAAGATTAAACAGATGAGACAAAAGACATTTGAATCGGCTATCAAATGTGGGAAACTGCTGGCTTGGCAAATGAAAAAAAGACAAAAAGTTAATACTATTACTAATTTGGAAGTGGAGGGAAAGAACATACAGAATCCTGTGGAGATCAGGAAGTGTTTTCAGGAGTATTTTAAACAGTTATATACACAGGAGACCCAGAAGGAAATGGATATTGACCGATTTTTGAAAATAAATGGACTACAAAAAATCTCTCAAGAGAATAAGTCAATGCTGAATTATAAAATAACAGATCAAGAGGTGGAAGGAGCCATTCAGAATATGAAATTGGGCAAATCTCCAGGGCCGGATGGCTTGACTTCAAGATATTATAGATCTTTGAAAGAATGGCTAGTACAGCCTTTGAAGGAAGTTTGCAATGAAATATTGGAGGGGGGAAAGGCACCAGAGTCGTGGAAAGAAGCATATATTACACTTATACCGAAAATAGAGTCTGAGAAGACACAGCTTAAGAACTACCGCCCCATATCTTTGCTCAATGTGGATTACAAATTTTTTGCTGAAATCATGGCTAAAAAATTAAAAAAGGTATTGGTAGAAGAAATTCATAAAGCTCAAGCGGGCTTTCTCCCGGGGAGACACTTGTCAGATAATACAAGGAATATAATTAATATTTTAGAAAAATTACAAGTGAATATTAATACTAAAGCAGTTTTGATATTTGTGGACGCGGAGAAAGCTTTTGACAACATTTCTTGGAGCTTTATGAAGAAAAATTTACATGGAATGGGGGTAGGCCAAGGTTTTGAAAACGGTATAGGTGCAATTTATTCAGAACAAAAAGCAAAATTAATTGTGAACAATGTAATTACAGAAGAATTTAAGATTGAGAAAGGAACACGACAGGGCTGCCCAATTTCCCCATTGCTCTTTATATCGGTCCTGGAGGTTTTGCTCAATATGATTAGAAGGGACCAATTGGTTAAAGGTATACAAGTCGGAGCCAAACAGTATAAATTGAAAGCATTCGCTGATTATTTAGTCTTGACATTACAGGAGCCAGAATCCAGTACTAAAAGAGTATTACAATTAATTCAAGAATTTGGTCAGGTTGCGGGTTTTAAGTTGAACAAGCTGAAAACTAAGGTGTTAGAGAAAAATTTAACAGTGATTGAGAAAGAGAGGTTTCAGAAGGAGACAGGATTAACATTGGTTAAGAAAGTGAAATACCTGGGGGTTAATATGACTGCTAAGAATGTGAATTTATTTAAAGATAACTATGAAAAATGTTGGATGGAAGTGAAAAAGGATCTAGAAATATGGTCAAATTTGAAGTTATCATTGCTAGGCCGAATTGCTGCGATAAAGATGAATGTATTGCCAAGGATGTTGTATTTGTTTCAAACATTGCAAATTTTGGACAAGATGGACTGTTTCAAGAGGTGGCAGAGAGACATTTCTAGATTTGTCTGGCAGGGCAAGAAGCCTCGAATAAAATTTAAGATTTTAACTGATGCTAAAGAAAGAGGTGGATTTCCCCTGCCAGACCTAAAGCTTTATTATGAATCAGCCGCCTTTTGCTGGCTGAGAGAATGGCTGCTTCTTGAAAACACGGACATTTTGGACCTAGAAGGTTTTAATAATGTCTTTGGGTTGCATGCATATTTGTGGTATGACAAGGTCAAAGCACATAAAGCATTTAAAAACCATATTGTCAGGAAAGCACTGTTTAATGTCTGGATAAGATATAAGGACTTGCTTGAAAATAAAACTCTAAGGTGGTTGTCACCAATGGAAGCTAAGGCTCTGAAAAAACTCAATATGGAGGCAAATTGGCCGAAATATTGGGAAATTTTGGAACAGGAAGGAGACAGATTAAAACTGCAGAGTTTTGACAAATTAAAAAACAAAGTACGAGATTGGCTTCATTATTATCAAATAAGGGAGGTTTATAATCTGGATAAGAAAATTGGTTTTCAGGTGGAAAAATCAAAATTGGAAACAGAATTGTTATATCCTAAAACTACGAATTTGTCAAGAATGTATAACTTCCTGTTGAAATGGAATACACAGGATGAAACGGTTAAATCTGTTATGATTAAATGGGCACAAGATGTTGGACATAACATTATGATGGCTGACTGGGAACAGTTATGGACCACAGGTATGAAGTTTACGGCATGTAATGCCTTAAGAGAGAATATAATGAAAATGATTTACAGGTGGTACATGACACCAGTCAAGCTTGCAAAAATTTATCATCTGCCCGATAATAAATGTTGGAAATGTAAAGAGATTGAAGGTACATTCTTTCACCATTGGTGGACGTGCCCAAAGATTAAGACCTTTTGGGAGATGATCTATAATGAAATGAAAAAGGTATTTAAATATACCTTCCAGAAGAAACCAGAGGCCTTTCTCTTGGGCATGGCCGGCCAATTGGTGCTAAAGGAGGATAGAACTTTCTTTATGTACGCCACAACAGCAGCAAGAATACTTATCGCAAAGTATTGGAAAACACAAGATCTACCCACCAGGGTAGAATGGCAGACGAAGGTGATGGACTACATGGAACTGGCTGAGATGACTGGCAGAATCCGAGACCAAGGAGAAGAGTCGGTGGAAGAAGATTGGAAAAAATTTAAAGTTTATCTTCAGAAATATTGTAAAATTAAGGAATGTTAGAAAGATGTTGGAATAGAATTATGTGGTTTTAGCAGAAAAGATATAAAGGATTAAGTAAAAATGAATTGGTGAAAGAAGAGAATGCAAAATCACAATATATTAAGATAAATTATTAAGATAAAAACAAAGCTGGAAAGGATTTGCTGAAATATCTGACTTGAATTAGAATACAAAAATGGGAGGTGTGAGGAGGTCAAGGAAGTAAGTGAATGAAAGCAAGTGATGTAAAGGTTTGATGTGGTTTTTTTTTCAGTTGTTGTATTTTTTCTGTCTTTTTCTTTTATTTTTTTATTTTTTATTTTTTCTCTTTGTAATCTTTAAAATTTGAATAAAAAAAACAAAACAAGGTATATTTTCCTTTTTTTTCAATAATATTTATTCAAGTTTTAAAAGGTTACAAAGAAGAACACAATATATAAAAACAAAACATATCCAAGAGAAAAATAAAAATAGGCAAATAAAAAAGCAAAAACAGCTAAAAAGGAAAAAAAAGATACAATCCAAAAAACAAAAAAAGCAAAAGAACAAGTTAAACCTTAATATAACTCCCTTTCTTAACTTATCTCCTTGACCTCCTCACATCTCCCCTCTTTGTATTCTAATTCATATAAATATTTCAGCAAATCCTTCACCTTATTTTTATCCTTATATCTTATCTTATTATACTGTAATTTTCCATTCTTTCTTTCACCAATTAACCATCCACTTTTACTTTATTTAATCTTATTTCTCATTAAAACTTATATATCTGAACTTATTCTTGAAACGTTTCCCCTAGGGTCAAAAAAAAAAATTCCATTCCACGATTTTCCCATCTCTCATTAAAAGAAAAAGAAAAAAAACAAATTATAATATATACATTTTAAATTCCCAATTTTCTTTCACCAACTCCCCTCCCCGGTTTCGGCCCCTAGCAATAGTTCCATCAATCTCGGAAAACCATCAACCTGGAGATCTTAAGTCCGAGGCTCTTGAATCTCTTTCATGTCCCCTCTGCTGGTCTTTTTGGTAGTCTTTGGTGTTAAAGAACAGATCTCGGGGGAGCTCCAACCCATCGGTAGTCATATTCCTTCTTAGCAGGTATGCCAGACTTCCGTAGTTAAAAGTAGGGCCTGTAGGATATTCCAAATCTTGTTTCACACTCCTTTCAAATCCAAAGGCCCCAAAAGCTCCAGTCTCCACCTGGCTCAGATTTATATCCCAAAAGTCATTTGATCTCCACATAAGGTGATCTCTCCATCTTTCATTTTCCACACCAAGCCAGGCTTCCATCTCCAAAATCTGGCTCCTCCTGGTTGCCATCATGTAAGGCCTCGAATTATAATCCACCATTTGCCTCTGTAGGGTTACGGCTCCCCCTTTCATCACTTTAATCACAACAAGTTTCTCCTTCTCAAATTCTTCAATTTGTTCAGTTGGAAGAGGTTCCTGTGCCGAGTTCTTGTCAGCTTCTTTACTAATGCCCACTTTTGTTCCCAAGATTACAACATTGGTAGCCATAACATTTATCTGGTCTTGCAGCTTTCCCAACAGATAAAATGTCCTGTTCAGTTCACACTCGACTTCCTTCCCGACCGCCATCCTTAAACAGTCCAAGGTCAAAAATTAGTTTCTCAGAGCTTTTATCTTTAAAAGCAATTTCCCAGCTGCATCCTTACGACAATATCCCAAAGCTCCCTCTAGAGGGACACAAGTTCCTTTTATCACTCCTTCCAGCACAGTCCCAAAGGTCCCATACGTAAAATTGTAACAGTTCCTTCCTTCTTTTTAAACGTAAAATTGTAACAGTTCCTTCTTTTTAAACACAAAAACGGACAGTAGAAACAAAGTCTTTCTTTTGTATCTTGACAGCTAGCTTGACAGCTGTCAGATTTGTCTATTCACCGTCAACGGGCTCTCGCAGACCACTCCCGGGTTTAGGGAAGTGGCGCTTCAATTCCTGAATTTTAACCTTCTCCTGCAGGCTCCCCTGCTTCAAAAAAAAAAAATTGATAGTAGTTTCAATCAGTGGAATTTAAAACCTTTACGTAAGACTCTCCACGACCTTAGTTAACAGATTCTTTGCTTCAATATATTTACAGAAAGGGGAGGTGGACTTCCTGTTTAGACCTTCCCCGATCGGTGCCAATTTAAAAATACTTTAAAAGTCCAATTTCCGTTCTACTCACGGGTTGCTGTTTAAAATCCAATTGTCCACAAGAAAAAGTCAGCGCTCTCCGGCAACGGCTACACAGCTTCACTCCGTAAAAATAGCGGCCGATTCAAAACACCGCGCCGCTCACCCCACGTCACTTCAGAACCCCAAAAAAGGGGTTTCCCTGTGGGTAGGGGGGCGCTCCTGGTGTCAGCCGAATCCCACGTTCCCAGGCTTCCTCCGCCTGGGATTTCTAAGGGGTCTCCGCCTTCGCCGCGGCGGCACGACCCGAATTCCACGGAGCGGGTTCCTCTCAGTCAGAGGAACGCCTCCACTGCCGATGGCACTAACCCGGAAGTCCTAATACCTTCACTTTGCAGACAACTTCCATCTGCCTGTTTGATGGTGTCATTCGGCTCCTTAAAGGTAACAAACAAACCTTTCTGACTACAGAGATGAAATGTCGCCCCCGTATCTACCACAAAAGCATTATGGGTAGGTGAGGTGGTGCATTGCATTATCAAAGCAAGTGCCTGGGTAGAGCTGGGCTTGGCACAATTCTTGCCTCCGACCCCTCCGCTCCTTGTAGCTTCCTTGGGCTTCTGGCGCTTCCTGCAGTCACGTTGCAGGTGGCCTTTCTCCCTACACTTGAAACACGACAGCTTTCAAAGCAACGGCCCCCTCTGCACCTTGCACCGCCGACAGGGGTGCTTTTGAGGCTTCGGCCTCCCCCTCATCAGCTACAAGTGCCATTTGGCGGTCAGACTCATTCAGAAGCATTGAACAGACTCTCTGGACTGTTAAGTCAGCAGCTGGCAGAGCTCCAAGCTGCGATGCAACAACCGCATATGACATATCCATGCTGTTGATTATCATAAAACAGAAAAGGGACTCCGGAAGCAGGACCTCCCTCTGCTCCAACTGGTCACATCGAAACTTCATCTGTGTAAGATGTTTTTGCAAATCTCCCCCAGTTCTCAGCTTCATATTGGAAAGCTTCTGGAAATATAATAGGGCGGATCCTGCAGCGATGCGAAGATGCTGGCCTCAACTAGAGCCTGGGCTTTTTCGGCTGTGGCTCCGACCTGGTGGAACACTCTGTCACAAGAGACTAGGGCCCTGCGGGACTTGACATCTTTCCGCAGGGCCTGCAAGACAGAGCTGTTCCGCCAGGCCTTTGGCCAGGGCACAGCCTGACTCCCTCCCTCGGCAATCTTCGCGGAGCTCTGGCCCAATGGTGGCCAGTGGCTTGAATTTAATTAATTTTATAATGAATGATTTTAGAGTGTTGTTTGTGCTGTACTTTTGTACTGTTTTATTGTTGTTAGCCGCCCTGAGCCCGGCTTCAGCTGGGGAGGGCGGGATATAAATAAAATTTATTATTATTATTATTATTAGAGCAAGCCAGACTGCCTATGCTGTCACCAAACCCTGGATATGGATCAGTTGGTTATCTGATACATGCAACATGATCACAGCCCTCACCTGTTTATTGGCATCACACCACCATCTGGTTGGTACCTGTGGCATTGGGTCATCTATAACAAACCACAGTCTTTGTCGAAGCAAAAGTGCTTCCATTTTTACACACCATCCTGAATAATTATTGCCCATCAGAAGCAGACAGGACATCGTTCCGATTCCGTGCTTGGAATCCATCTCGGCTTTTACTTTATAGCCAAAAGCCTTTGCAGCATCAAACAGCAGCTAGCAGTCAGCAGTCATAAATTTCAACAAGCAGCTCGCTAATTCCAGTGGCAGCGCTCACTTTCCGAGGTTTTAATTGCCTCGTAAATCACAGTACTCGCAGCTCCCCACTCCTGGCTGGAATGCAGGTCTCTTTCTCATGGCTCATTGCAGCTTCACACCGTGCTTCTGTGCCGATCGGCAGGCTCCCCCCAGACGCAAAACCGGCGTCGCTGCTCCAGAGTGCAATGACCTAGAACCATCCTCTGCTACCAATGTTGGAATTTGCCCTGGGGCTGCCTGCAAGCCCCCGAAACTCCAAACGTCCTCCGATGTGTGCAGCACTGGAAAAGGCATCTCCCTTCTTCTCCAGGGTGCTCCAGCGACATAAATCAGCTTGATTTATGCATGCTATACTTCTAGCGTTACACAGCAACAAGCGTGGGACATTGTAGATCTAAGCTACTATTTATTTACACTCTATATACAGACTACAGCATAATGGTGTCCGTTCTTTTCTGAGAGAACAGAAGAAGTGAAAGTACAGTCCAAAGTACATACAATGAAAGAGAGATAAGGCTGTCTTCCGTTCCCATAGTCTTCTCAGACAGGCATGTGATTTACAACAATCTCAAATGCAGCGACGGTGGAGTGAAATGCTAACATCAACCTCAATCCATGAGCCACCATTCATCCTCCAACCACCTCCAGACACTCACACAGAACATTCACTGCCTTCACTGGTTGTGATTTAAATGAGAGGTAGAGCTGGGTATCGTCTGCATACTGGTGAACACCCAACCCAAACGCCCTGATGATCTCTTCTAATGACTTCATATACAGTTGCAATTGAAATTATTCAATCCCCATTGCTCATCAGGTTTATTATCAAAATTTACAGACTTTAAACTGTTTGCAATGAGCAAATAAAACAAAAGCAATTGAAATAGCTCAACACTACAGATTCTTCAAGTGGTTTTCCCAAATTCAGCTGACATTGTAACTTATACTGCAACTTGTGGGGGACAGAGCCCTGAGGCACCCCACAAGTGAGTACCCAGGGGTCTGAACACTCATCCCCCAACACCACTTTCTGGACACGGCCCAGGAGGAAGGAGCGGAACCACTATATAACAGTGCCCTCAGCTCCCAACCCCTCTAGACTGTCCAGAAGGATGTCATGGTCAATGATCTCAAAGGCTGCTGAAAGATCCAGCAGAACTAGGAAAAAGCTTTCACCTTAGTCCCTAGCCTGGCGGAGGTAATTGACAAGTGCAACCAATGTAATTTCAGTCCCCTGATGAGGCCTGAATCCTGACTAGAAGGGATCCAAATGGTCCACATCCTCCATACATTGTTCAGCAACCACCCGCTCAGTTTCCTTGCCCAAGAATGGAAGATTTGATACTGGGCGATAGTTGGCCATATTGGCTGAGCCCAAAGATGTTTTTTTTAAGAAGCGGTTTAATAACCACTTCTTTCAGTGGGTCTGGGACGACACCCTTACAGAGGGAAGCATTCACCACCCCGCAGAGTCCATCGCCCAGCCCTTCCCAGCTCTCTTTTATTAGCCCTCAAGGAGACAGGTGGTCAGTTTCACTTGTCCAAGCAGCCTGTCCACATCCTCGGAGGTAACAGATTGGAATTGATCCCATGCAACTTGACTAGACAGGATTCTAGCACTCTCCCGCCCCGGCCCTGTTCCCACAGTGGAGTCTACCTCTTTCCGAACCTGAGCAACTTTATCTGCAAAAAAACTTTGCAAAAAACCATTGCAGGAGTTCTTGGGGTCCTCACCAGGCCCCAGTGGCGAAGGTTGTTCCGTTAGATTGCAAACCGCCTGAAAGAGTCTTCTGCTGCTGTTTTCTGCAGATGCAATAGAGGCAGCTAAGAAAGGCTCGACGTTGAGCTCTAACCCATGTTCTGTCTGATTCGGAGTGGGATTTCTGCCACTGGCTCTCTAGCTGTCTCAACGATTGTTTCATTACCCTCAGATCCATGGAAACCCACGGGGCTGTCCGGGCTCCATGCAATCTGAGAGGGCGCTTTGGAGCCAGACAGTCAATAGCCCTGGTTAACTCCGCATTCCAGCGGGCCACCAGGGAATCAGCTGAAAGGCCATCAACATGGGATAAGACATTCCCTGCCACCCTTTGGAAACCATTTGGATCCATTACGTGGTGGGGCAGACCATCCAAGTAGGTTCCACCTTTCTGCAGTGGGGAAGGATCATGGAGAAGTCTAGTTGCACCAGGAAGTGATCCAGGCTGTCTTATTTCAACAGCAAATAACAAGAACCACATATATTATGTTACGTAAAATGTGGGGTGCTGGGTTATTGTTATTAATTAATGGGAAGGGACATAGCTAAAGTGGTAGAGCATCTGATCTGCATGCAGAAAGGGTCCCGTGTTCAATCCCTGGCATATTCAGATAGAGCTAGGAAAGGCTTCCCGCTTAAAACCCTGGAGACCTTCTGATTATTATTATTATTATTATTATTATTATTATTATTATTGTTGTTATTTATTAGATTTATATACCGTCCTTCCTCACACTATCTCAGGGCTGTTCACAGGATGAAAATGCAAGGTAAATAGTTAAAATAAAAACAAAACAATACGCCCCCTCCCACAAACACATTTAAAAGGCTGTAAAATAGTCTTATAAAACCAAAAAATACAAAAACAAAATACAAATTAACATGTAACACATAACATTTAAGAACAACTAAAAACAACCCTACCCCTCAAATAAGCAACACCCACCCAAGTTAAAATCCAATCCCCATTAACACCATTATTTTTGCAAAAGGGGGTTGGCCCACACCCTCATTGGCCCACACCCTTTGGTGTTGCCCTGCTGGAGGCATCCTTGCTGATGCCGGTCAGTGTACACAATATTTAAGGACGCTTCCTATGTTTCCATATAAACAGTGTTCAATAAATTAATGAATGAATGCTCCTCTATTATATACTGGTTTTAGACTGGTGCTTTTTTTTTATTTTAGATAGGGTTGATATAATCTAATCTGGACCCCATTAAAGGTAAAAAGGTAAAGGACCCCTGGACAGTTAAATCCAGTCAAAGGCGGACTTCCGGGTTGGCGCCATCAGCTAATGGCGGATTCCCTCTGATCTGGAGGGGACTGGCTCTGTGGAAACTGGGTCTGCACCGCTACGGCGAAGCGGGGACCCTGCAGGAATCACAGGCGGTGAAGCCTGTGAACGTGGGACTCGGCGGGCACCTTTTGCGCCCCCCCCAACTCGCAAGGAAACCCATTTACGGGTTTCGGAGCGAAGCGGGGTGAGCGGCGCGGTGCTGTGAGTCAATTGCTTCCTTCACGGAGCGAAGCCGCATAGCCGTTGCTGGAGAGCGCTGACTTTTTCCTGGAACAATTGGATTATAAAAAGCAACTACCTGTGAGTAGGGGAAATTGGATTTATTTAAAAAGAAGGGGGGGGGAAGACTCAATTGGATACCGAAGCGGGGAGGTCTAAACAGGAAGTCCGCCTTCCGCTTTGTAGATAGATCAAAGCAAAGAGAATTTAAGCTAAAACGTTGGAATTACGCTTGAAAAGAACTGTTTTCTAACTCGTTAAATTTCTGAACCCCCTACCTGGAAAGCAGGGAAGGAAGGGGGCTGTTTTTGGACTGTATAAACCTGCAAGAAAGAGGGAAAGAGCTTAAAATCCACCGCTCAAACCTGGGAACGGTCTGCCAGTGAAAAAGACTGTTGCTTCTCAAACTGCGTGCTAGCTGTTAATAGAAGGATTTTTGACAGCAAGAGAGATACATTGTGACCAGCTTTAATACTTTGTCTGCTAAAGGGAGAGAAAGCAATTGGAAGGTAACAAAAATTGGAAGTGTTTTATTTTCTCGGTTGGAGTCTTAAAAAAAAAAAAAAAGTTATTTTTTTTCTGGACTATTGCAATTGTTTCCACCTAGAGGGACTCTTAGAAATTGCTACAAGGGGAATTTTCCACTGGTAAACAGGAATTGCCTATCTGAGACTGACCTTGGCTCTTCTGTTGTTTTAGTGTTATGGCAGATGGGAAAGAGAAAGTAGACTTGTCATCTCTAGACAGAACAACGAGGTCTGGGAAGACCTTGGGGCAGCGAAGGCAATCAACTGCTGGCCTTCCTGTTTTATCTTGGACTGTATCAACACAATCTAAGTCTAGTGGAATGTCTTCAGAAGATGCTTTAGCAAACGCATTAACTAAGATTAATGAAACTTTGTTGCAACTCAGTACGAGGGTTGAAGAGACCAACAAGAGGGTCGAGGAGACAAATAAGAAGGTTGATACTGCAAATAAAAAAATTGATTTAAATACAGAAACATTAGATAGTCTGGGGCAAAAGGTCAACAGTAATACAGAATCTATTCAGAAATTGTTGCAGGAATCGACCTTGACCCAGGAAAAAACTGCTGCTGTGGAATTTAAGGTAACGCAATTGGAAACAGAGAAGGTCCCAGACCTTCAGAAACAAATTGACGACCATAAGCTGTCATTGTCTATGATTGAATTGAAGGAAAAACAGACGAACCTAAGGATTAGAGCTGTACCTGAATTGGAGAAGGGCACCCTGACAGATTTTTTGACACAAGAATTCGCAGAGTTTTGGAAGTTGGAATTGAAACAAGAAGATTTTAAAACTGTGAGGGCTTTTAGACTAGGAAAAGGAGGAAAGAAGATCAAAATAAGGGACAAAATTTTGGGTTTGCATTTCCAGAATCCTTTGATAATTCTGCAATCAAGAGTGGAAATTTTCAAAGATATACCGAAACATCTTTTGGATCTTAGATCCAATTTTGGAGACCTGGTTGCCCTTCTGAGAAAGAACAAAATTATTTTCAGGTGGGAATTCCCCCAAGGCCTATCCTTTAGCTACAAAGGAAGAAAGATAAAAATAAGATCAGTGGAGGAAAAAGATAAGTTTTTGGGAAACTACGAAGAAGACCTGCAGAAAGGACTTTGGAAAAGAGTCAGAAGCATTGGACAAGAGTTCACCAAAAAAAGGGAAACCAACGCCACTGACTGATATAGACGAACTACTGGGTGCAGTTGGAGGGAAAGCAAAGTAATTACATCATGACACTGCAAGCATTAAGTTGGAATGTTAATGGACTGAATTCCCCGGAAAAAAGGAGGAGACTATTTCATATTTTTAAAAAAGAACATTTGGACTTGATTTGCTTACAAGAAACACATGTGACAAGGCTACATCGGAAGATTCTGAGTAATAAAAGATTAGGAGAGGAATTTATTTCATCAGATAAAGTTAAGAAAAGAGGAGTAGTACTTTATGCAAAGGAGAGCCTGTCACTGAAATTTTTATTTAAAGATGATCAAGGAAGATTTGTTGCAATTGAAATTCAATTACAAGGAGAGAAGTTTTTGATAGTAGGTATTTATGCACCGAATGAGGGGAAATCGGAATTTTTCAAGAAATTGCATGAAACTTTGATGGATTATTAGGACTATAATATGATCTTGATGGGAGATATGAATGGAGTGGTGTCTACAAATATGGATAAAACCCAGAGACAGGTGGTGACAAAAGATGGCAGATTACCAAAGATGTTTTTTGAAATGGCTGACAATATGGACCTTGCTGATATTTGGAGAACTAAGAACCCCTTGGGAAGAGAAGGAACTTTCTTCTCTGAAGCCAAAATGACATGGACAAGAATTGACCAAATTTGGGTAACTAGGGGGCTGGCCCCGAAGATAAAAAAAGTGGAAATTTGCCCTAAAACCTGCTCTGACCACAATGCCGTGAAGATGGAAATGACACTAACACCAATTGGTTCCTTTAGATGGAGGATGAATGACTCTTTGTTTAGGAATGAGGAAATGACTAAAAAGGCCCAAAAAAACTTGAGAGACTACTTTGAGATAAATATGAATACCACTACTGAAAAAAGAGTAATTTGGGACGCAAGCAAAGCAGTTATGAGAGGGTTTTTGATACAACAGAATGCAATTAAGAAGAGAGCTCAAAATGAAAAAAGGAAAAAATCTTGGAGAAAATAAAGGAAGGAGAAAAGAGACTGAGGGCAAAACCAAAATCACAGGAGATCCTGAAAGAGATAAAGTTATATCAAGTACAATATATGAAATTGATGAATCAGGAAATAGAATGGAAGATTAAACAGATGAGACAAAAGACATTTGAATCGGCTAATAAATGCGGGAAACTGCTGGCTTGGCAAATGAAAAAAAGACAAAAACTTAACACTATCACTAATTTGGTAGTGGAGGTATCTGAAGAAGTGTGCATGCACATGAAAGCTCATACCTAGAACTAACTCAGTTGGTCTTTAAGGTGCTACTGGAAGGATTTTTTTTATTTTGTTTTGACCATGGCAGACCAACACGGCTACCTATCTGTAATTGGTAGTGGAGGGAAAGAACATACAGAATCCTGTGGAGATTAGGAAGTGTCTTCAGAAGTATTTTAAACAGCTATATACACAGGAGACCCAGAAAGAAATTGATATTGACCGATTTTTGAAAACAAATGGATTACAAAAAATCTCTCAAGAGAATAAGTTAATGCTAAATTATAAAATAACAGATCAAGAGGTGGAAGGAGCCATTCAGAATATGAAATTGGGCAAATCTCCAGGGCCGGATGGCTTGACTTCAAGATATTATAGATCTTTGAAAGAATGGCTAGTACAGCCTTTGAAGGAAGTTTGTAAAGAAATACTGGAGGGAAAAAAGGCACCAGAGTCGTGGAAAGAAGTCTACATTACACTTATACCGAAAACAGAATCGGAGAAGACACAGCTTAAGAACTACCGTCCCATATCTTTACTCAATGTGGATTACAAAATTTTTGCTGAAATTATGGCTAAAAGATTTAAAAAGGTATTGGTAGAAGAAATTCATAAAGACCAAGCGGGCTTTCTCCCGGGGAGAAACTTGTCAGATAACACAAGGAATATAATTAATATTTTAGAAAAATTATAAGTGAATATAAACACTAAAGCAGTTTTGATATTTGTAGATGCGGAGAAAGCCTTTGATAATATTTCTTGGAGTTTCATGAAGAAAAACCTACAGGGAATGGGGGAAGGCCAAGGTTTGGAAAATGGCATAGGTGAAATTTATTCAGAACAAAAAGCTAAGTTAATTGTGAATAATGTAGTTACAGAAGAGTTTAAGATTGAGAAAGGAACACCACAGGGTTGCCCAATCTCTCCATTGCTTTTTATATCGGTCCTGGAGGTTCTGCTTAATATGATTAGAAAGGACCAATTGGTTAAAGGTATACAACTCGGAGCTAAACTGTATAAATTGAAAGCTTTTGCTGATGATTTAGTCTTGACATTACAGGAGCCAGAATCTAGTACTAAAAGAGTATTGCAATTAATTCAAGAATTTGGTCAGGTTGCGGGATTTAAGTTGAACAAGCTGAAAACTAAGGTGTTAGAGAAAAATTTAACAGTGATTGAGAAAGAGAGGTTTCAGAAGGAGACAGGATTAACATTGGTTAAGAAAGTGAAATACCTGGGGGTTAATATGACTGCTAAGAATGTGAATTTATTTAAAGATAATTATGAAAAATGTTGGATGGAAGTGAAAAAGGATCTAGAAATATGGTCAAAATTGAAGTTATCATTGCTGGGCCAAATTGCTGCGATAAAGATGAATGTATTGCCTAGGATGCTGTTTTTGTTTCAAACATTGCAAATTCTGGACAAGATGGACTGTTTCAAGAAATGACAGAGAGATATTTCTAGATTTGACTGGCAGGGCAAGAAACCTCGAATAAAATTTAAGATTTTAACTGATGCTAAAGAAAGAGGTGGATTTCCCCTGCCAGACCTTAAGCTTTATTATGAATCAGCTGCATTTTGTTGGCTGAAAGAATGGCTGCTTCTTGAAAACACAGACATTTTGGATTTAGAAGGTTTTAATAATGTTTTTGGATGGCATGCATACTTGTGGTACGACAAGGTCAAAGCACATAAAGCATTTAAAAACCATATTGTCAGGAAAGCACTGTTTAATGTCTGGATAAGATATAAGGACTTGCTTGAAAGTAAAACGCCAAGGTGGTTGTCACCAATGGAGGCTAAGGCTCTGAAAAAACTCAATATGGAGGCAAATTGGCCGAAATATTGGGAAATTTTGGAGCAAGAAGGAGACAGATTATATAATCATAGAATCATAGAATCATAGAATCATAGAGTTGGAAGAGACCACAAGGGCCATCGAGTCCAACCCCCTGCCAAGCAGGAAACACCATCAGAGCACTCCTGACATATGGTTGTCAAGCCTCTGCTTAAAGACCTCCAAAGAAGGAGACTCCACCACACTCCTTGGCAGCAAATTCCACTGTCGAACAGCTCTTACTGTCAGGAAGTTCTTCCTAATGTTTAGGTGGAATCTTCTTTCTTGTAGTTTGGAACCATTGCTCCGTGTCCGCTTCTCTGGAGCAGCAGAAAACAACCTTTCCCCCTCCTCTATGTGACATCCTTTTATATATTTGAACATGGCTATCATATCACCCCTTAACCTCCTCTTCTCCAGGCTAAACATGCCCACCTCCCTTAGCCGTTCCTCATAAGGCATCGTTTCCAGATTAAAACTGCAGAGTTTTGACAAACTAAAAAACAAAGTACGAGATTGGCTTCATTATTATCAAATAATGGAGGTTTATAATTTGGACAAGAAAATTGGCTTTCAGGTGGAAAAATCAAAATTGGAAACAGAATTGTTAGATCCTAAAACTAAGAATTTGTCAAGAATGTATAACTTGCTGCTTAAATGGAATACTCAGGATGAAACGGTGAAATCTGCTATGATTAAATGGGCACAAGATCTTGGACATAACATTATGATGGCTGACTGGGAACAGTTATGGACCACTGGTATGAAGTTCACGGCATGTAATGCCTTATCATTTGCCCGATAATAAATGTTGGAAATGTAGAGAGATTGAAGGTACATTCTTTCACCTTTGGTGGACGTGCCCAAAGATTAAGACCTTCTGGGAGATGATCTATAATGAAATGAAAAAGGTATTTAAATATACCTTCCAGAAGAAACCAGAGGCCTTTCTCTTGGGCATGGTCGGCCAATTGGTGCGAAAGGAGGATAGAACTTTTTTTATGTACGCCACAACAGCAGCAAGAATACTCATCGCAAAGTATTGGAAGACACAAGATCTACCCACCCGGGAAGAATGGCAGATGAAGGTGATGGAGTACATGGAACTGGCTGAGATGACTGGCAGAATCTGGGACCAAGGAGAAGAGTCGGTGGAAGAAGATTGGAAAAAAATTAAAGTTTATCTTCAAAAATATTGCAAAATTGAGGATTGTTAGAAAGATGTTGGGAAAAGGAAATTGTGTGGTTTTAGTAGAAATGACATAAAGGATTAAGTAAAAATGAGTTGGTGAAAGAGAGAATGTAAAATTTATAGTATATTAAGACAAATTATTAAGATAAAAATAAGGTTGGAAGGATTTGCTGAAACAACAAATTGAATTAGAATACAAAAATGGGAGGTGTGAGGAGGTCAAGGAAATAAGTGAAGGTAAGCAAGTGATGTACAGGTTTGATTTGTGTTTTTTTTCCTTTTTTCTTCTGTTTTCTGGCTTTTGATGATTTTTTTATATATATGTATTGTTTTTTCTTTTTTATCACTGATTGTTGTTATTCTCTTTTTTTTCTGTAATCTTTAAAACCCTAATAAAAATTTTATTTAAATAAATAAATAAATAAATAAATCCAGTCAAAGGCGACTATGGGGTGTGGCGCTCATCTCGCTTCAGGCTGAGGGAGCCGGTGTTTGTTCACAGACAGCTTTCCGGGTCATGCGGCCAGCATGACTAACCACTTCTGGCGCAACGGGACACCGTGATAAGTGCCAGAGCGCACGGAAACACAATTTACCTTCCTGCTGCAGTGTTATCTACTTATCTACTCACGCTGGTGCACTTTCAAAGTGCTGGGTTGGCAGGAGCTTGGACAAAGCAATGGGAGCTCAGAGGCTCAGTGGTTTAGACCACAGCGCAACCCACATCCCTTGGACCCCATTTGTTGGGATGTGAATAGATGCTAGGAAAGGACAATATCTAATAAATATATCCTCTGCTAGGATCTATTCATATCCCAACACTTTCTTCTCTTTTAATTGGGCCTGTTCTTGTCCATTTTGTACTTGCAAGGAACCAGTTCTTCCAGGACGCGGCACCTACTCTCTGGAATCCCCTGCCCACTGAAATTAAGCAGGTGCCTTCCTTGTACCATTTTAGACATACTCAAAACATTTCCATTTAGGCAAGCCTACCCAGCTGTACAATTTTATTATGTACATTTGTTTTTTTTAAAAAAAAAATGTTGATTTTTATCTTTCTTTTATTGCTTTATTATTTTACTATTTTTAAAGTCTGATTTTTTTGCTATTTTGTATGAATGTTTTATTTCACTCTATGTATATATTTTTAATTAAGCAGTATATAAAACATGTTAAATAAAAAAAACAGAAAATATGCAGGCTTCTTAGATCACGGACTGCAGTTTCTTGAAGATGGACTTCTGGCAAGCGATGGGCTGCACCTCACAACGGTTGGGAGGAATGTTTTTGCCAAAAATCTCAGAAACCTCATCAGGAGGGCTTTAAACTGACTAATGTGGGGGAGGGAGACAGTGCTCCTGAAGGTAGGAGTCTATCAATTGATGAAGATGATCATCCAAATGTCATAGACCAAATGGAGCAAACAGCACACAGACCTAGTGGTGGGAGGAAAAAATCCTTAAATAAGAGACACGGGGGAATGATTAATGGACTTCAATGTCTGTACACTAATGCGCAAAGCATGGGTAATAAACAAGATGAGCTTGAGTTCTTGGTACAGCAAACTAAATATGACATAATAGGCATCACTGAAACCTGGTGGGATAAGTCCCACGACTGGAATGTAATAATGGAGGGATACAATCTATTTCAGAGAAACAGACCAGACAAGAAAGGAGGAGGAGTGGCGTTATATGTCAGGGATGTGTATACCTGTGAAGAGATCCAAGATTTAGAACCTCAAAGCCAAAGTGAGAGCATTTGGGTCAAAATTAAGCGAGAGAAGAATAACTGTGACCTCATTGTGGGAGTTTACTATAGATCCCCAAGCCAAACGGAGGACATAGATGATGCCTTCCTGGAACAGATGGCCAAGCATGCAAAAGGAAGGGAGATAGTAGTAATGGGGGACTTCAATTACCCGGATATTTGCTGGATGTCAAACTCAGCCAAGAGCATAAGGTCAAACAGATTCCTCACTGGCCTTGCAGACAACTTCATTGTCCAGAAAGTGGGAGAAGCAACAAGAGGAACAGCCATTTTAGATCTGGTCCTAACCAATGTTGATGACCTGGTTAGTGGGGTAGAAGTGGAAGGATCATTAGGCGCGAGTGATCATGCTCTTCTGAAGTTTACTATACAGCGGAAAGGAGCAGCCAAGCATACTAGGACTCAATTTCTTGACTTTAAGAAAGCCGACTTCATAAAACTTAGGGAAGTGCTGGGTGAGATCCCATGGACAGTAATACTAAAAGGAAAGGGAGTTCATGATGGCTGGGAGTTTGTTAAGAGGGAGATAGTAAAAGCACAACTTCAGGCAATACCAATGAGACGGAAACATGGAAGGTGCCTAAAGAAGCCAGGGTGGCTATCTAAAGAACTTTTAACTGAGTTAAGATTAAAAAAGGATGTGTACAAAAAATGGAAAAGGGGGGAAACCACTGAAGGCTGAACCTTGTCCTGCCAGGGAATTCGTTTGCCCGCGTCCCCAGTGCCGAAGAGAGAGCAAAAAGCACCAGGAAAGTTTCTTCTTTGGAGAAAAGAGTTTATTGCAATCTGCGCAGAGTGACAACCAGCAGGATAGCTCCTGCAAACTGGCTGTGTCCCAAGACACTTCAGCAGACTTTCTTATACTTTTCTGAGCACTCTTCCCCCCTCCCATACCCTTTCCAGATTTGCCCAATCAGCTGGCAAATGTTCAACTTATTCCCTTATATGGCACATCTATATTGCTTGCTAAACACATTTTTAATGCTTGCTAAACATTCCTCATACGTGCCTTTCTGCTAGCTAAGCACTCCCCCCTCCCCTCTTGCTTGTACGTGTCTTTTCTCATTTTTGCATTAGTAAGCATAAGGCAGGAAGAAGGGGGCCTCCTTTGGCAGGCCTGATTAAATCTGCAAACAGCAGCTAAAATGTTTCTGCAAGCTAAGAAATGGACTTTTGACCTGCCAGACAAATTTAGCAAACAGTCACTGGCGGATGTGCTAACTGTCTGGCCAAAATTTGCAGAAGTAAGATTAGCACAGGATTAGCACAGGAATTTACTGCAGATAGTATTTGAGAGCAACCTTTCTTAGGTACAAAGTACAGAGCTTAGGTGCAGATTTCTTAGGTACGAGGTACAGAGAATATTGAGAGAAACCTTTCTCATCCCCTGCATATATATCTTGCATTTCTAAAACATTTCTAAAGCATTTCTAAAACCGGTAGCACAAAACAGGAAACAGCTCCCAGTCTGCAGAGCTGAAAACAGGAAACAGCTTTCCTGTTTTGTGCTACCATCGGGCAGCCAAGAATCACCTTCTGTAGTTTTTAGCGGGTTCTCAGCTATCATTGTTTCCATGTGGTCAATTGTGGCCGAAATGCTGACATTATTATCTGGGATATACATGCAGCAATGAGAATGAACTAACACACAAAGTCCTCTCTATGTTGAAGATGTTACCAATGGGAATTCCATGTAGCATCAAACCTGGCCGTTTAGCATAAGGTGGTATGTGCATACACAGCCAACAATTGGAGAGATTTAACATTGTGGTGAACTTGAACATATCCTTGATATAAATATTGTCTTTCCACATCTTATGATAATTTTCTCCTCGTGATATTTTACTCAATAATCTAGTCCACATCTGACCATGTTCACCAGGTGCAGCACCTTCCTTGTCTCCTGCAACTAGGAGAACGAGGAACACTAGGAGGATCATCAAGGGGATAGAAGGATCGGACCGTCGTCTCCCGCAGAGCCTATGACGCTCATGCCAGCGGAAAAAGAGACACATCCATGTGGCAAGGGCAGTTGAAATAACTCCCATCCACCATCCCCAATCACTCCATGGTTCCTCCCAGCAATATTCAGGGGGTGTGCTCATTGTTGAAGAGCCCACTGATATTCGTGCTCGATTACCTGTTGAGCCTCAAGGATGAGAGCCCACCGGTGAGCTGATGCTCCCACTATGTGGGTCAACTTTCCTACTAACCCTGTTGGGTGGATTGAACTCTCGTGCTGCCTCCCTACTGACCAGAGCATATGGAAGCTGAAATCCTGGGGTGGCAACTCTTACTGGCACTTGTTCAGCAATTTCAATGCACACCTGGTTAAGGCTCCCACCCCTGCAACACTTGCATTAAGATAGGTTCCGTCCCATCTAACGCCTGGATTAAAATTAGAACCTGGTCCATCAGATGAGGTTGGTACAATGCTCTACCCCCCGAATGACAGTTGGTTACTCCCCCCCAACAGCAAGAGCAGTCCAGAACTTGATAGAATTCGACCGTCTCTGCAACTTCCTGTAGGAGCACTGCCCACGCGTGCTGGACAGTGGTGTGGGAGAAGAGCCACAACGGGGAAGTGGGATGTTTCAATATGGTAACCTCATCAAACCCCTGTTTCCAATAGCCAATGAGCACGCCATCTCTTACCACTGGCAAGACGAACCAGTCATAGCAGAGGCCAGCAGGCCAGTAAGGGCGGTATGGCTCAGTGGGGTCAGGGCTGTGGGGCATAGAGCAGATAACAGAAAAAAAAGGAAAAGTCCTTATGAAAGTATTAAATGTCCTGGTGGACTTCCTGGATCAGTCCCAGCACGGGTTTTCACGTTGGGGACGCTGCCCGCGGGCGCCCCTCCCATCCAATTCTTCAGCTGTGCGTAGAGATATCAGCTTCCGGTGTGATATCAGCAGAGCGGTCGTCAGCGGAGGGTCTGGAGATGGTCAGCCGAAGGGGTTAATTGGGATTTAGTTGCACAGTCCAATCTGTAGTGGTCACTCTGGTGTGGTGGACCCAAGGGGTGATGCTGGCGACTTTCACGGCGGTGGGTGTGGAGAGCAGGACGGTATAAAGTCCCTTCCAGCACGGTTGTAGCTGCGTCCGTGCCCAATCTTTTACCCACACTTCATCACCTGGCTCGAACTGATTCAGCCAACACACAGGGGTTGCGAGCCTGGGTCCACCTGTGGAAACAGGAGAAAACTTGGGAGAGTGACTGCACATAGTTATTCAATTGCATATCTTGGCTAGCATATGGAGTTAACATTCTAACATATGGGACTGGTCTCCCAAACACCTTAATGGGAGACTATGGACCCTGAATAATGCCAGGGGTAACATTGTCACCCAATTAGACCCAGTTTCCTGTGTCAGCTTGGATAGCTGATTCTGGGGTCTGTATGCTGTATGCAACTTTCAGTTGATTTGTAGTGCCTTAGCCAGCTCCTACAACACTGAATGAACAAAGGTTGGTCCATTATCAGCTTCTGCCCCTTTGCCAGGTTTAGGGCTCTGGTGAGCGCTGTTATTTCTGCCAATTGTGCTGATATTCCAGGTGGGAGTGGCTTTGCCTTGATCACCTGGTCTTCCAGGGCTACCACTGCATAACCTGCCTTCCGATGTCCAGCCTCAATGAAGCTGCTTCCATCCATAAACCATGACGGCCACTGGGGATCTGCTTCATCTTTAAGGTCAGGCCTGCTAGAGTACACCTCATCCATTACTTCAATGCAGTCATGCGTGGGCTCCTCACCTTCTCCTACCGGTAATGGGGTAGCTGGGTTGGGGGCTGTGGTGACTTGGAATTTCAAACGGGATGTAGTAGTAGCTCCTGACATTTCCTCTTTTAGCCTGGGAGAGGAAATAGGTGCCTTTTGGCAGATGGCACGCTGATTCTTTCCTAAGCGGCCTCGCCCTCCTCCCCGGGCGGTTTCTCCTAACGGCGGACCTCCCGTCCTCAGGGCCATCACTTCTCCTTTTTCTTCTGGGCCTCTTCCTCCCTCTGATTATAAGTGGTTTGGGCTATTTCTAACATCCATTTCAGGGTGTGGCCCATAAAAATGTTCCTGCAGATATCGGGCGCTGCCTGGGCTACAAAGGCAGTTTTTATGATAGGGACATTGGCAGCCTTATCTGGGTTCACAGGGGTATACTGGCGGTAGGCTTCCTTCAGCCTCTTTAAGTAGGCTCCAGGGGCCTCCTCTGTCCCTTGCACTATTTTTCTGGCCTTCACAAAATTGGTGGGTTTTCTGGCTGCCCTTCTCATGCCATTTAAGACATTCTGGCGATAAATGGTGAGGGTATTTTGCCCTTCAGTGGTCTGATTTGCTGGGTTTTCCTCAAACGAAGGGTTTTGGTTCCTCTAATTACAAACTTCTGCACTAGAGAAGGGGGCATGTTGAACTGTATAAGTTCCATTGGGCACCACCCCATCAGGTCCCGCGGGGGCCGGAGGGTCATACACTCTGTGGAGAGGCATCACTCTGGCCGCGCCCTTTTCCTGTGCTTCATGTGCCCTATGGAGGGTCACTCTGTTCACTGCCTTCCCCACTCTTTCTGCCACTTTCTTCTCTGTTCCCCTATATATCCTGCTGTTTTTAACCAAATGGGGACTGACGTCCACTTCTCCTGCATAAGGTTCCACATACTTTCTTGAACGTTCTGCCTGTTCCTCTGTTCATATCTTTCCATCGCTTGTCAACTTAACCAATCTTCCTACAAATGCCTCATCCTCATCATCCTCTTCTCTTTCTTCCCTTCCTTCATCTTTGCCCAGGTCTAACAATGCATTGTCCACGGGATTGGGGCTGGGGCATCTGCTCCCTGTGGCGGGGTTGGTGCCGGGGCATAAGGTGGTGGGGCATCAAAACTTTATCTTCTTCCCCCTCTGAATCCTGGAGGACTGGGGGTTGTCCTCCTGTCTTCCTGACTGAGCAGATTCAGCTGCCTGAGGCTTCTTGGCAGCATGACTTCAGCCGGGGGGGGGGTTTCATTTCCACATCTTTACATTGGTTTTCCAAGTAGAAATATAAGGGATCTGATCTGGGTGGACATTCAAGATGTTCTGATATAATGGGCCGATTAGCTGCAAATCAAAGCTCCCTTCCGAAGGCCAATTAACTTCACATAATGTCTTCATTCTCTGCTTTCTTAATTTAATTCCCCAGTCATCATTTTTTGTGGCTGCTTTCCAGTTGTTTAAGAAGCATTCCAGGGGACTACATTGGCTTGCCCCAGACCCCATTTTTTTTTTTTTCTTTCAGATACTCCGCTCCTAACTGGGTTATAAATTCTTTCACACTACACACACTTCATATACTACAGATTGTGGCCTGCACGAGGTCGCCCTGGCAGAAAACGCACAATCCTGCAACCGCTCGGCCAAGGGGCACTAATACCCCGGCCCACACTCGACAATTCAATCACCGGAGTATCTGACATGCAACATACTACATACAAATCACATCAATATAATTTCCCCTCCTGCTTCTGTTCCAAATTTTTGCTGGTGGCACTCTCCTGCACAACCAGTCCCCTTATTCCTGGTGGCTGGCACTGTACTGCACAACCAATCCCCTTATTCCTGGTGGCTGGCACTGTACTGCACAACCAATCCCCTTATTCCTGGTGGCTGGCACTGTACTGCACAACCAATCCCCTTATTCCTGGCTGGCACTGTACTGCCTGTGACACCCTGCCACAACCAGGGGAGGTTGATCAAGCCTCCTGCCCTTTTCCGTCGGGCTGCCCTTCCCATCGGGCTTACCTTTTTCCGCTGCGGACCCCTCCTGGCCAGTTCTCTTTTCTCCCTCGACCTGTGTCTCCACTCCGGAGCAGTGTGGCCGGTTCCCCCCACGAATTGGCAGGGTGCGCGCTGGAGCCTGCAAGCACCGATCCGAGCTGTTCACCGAGGTCGAGCCTGGCCCTCCCCGGCCCTCTGGGGTGGGGCAGATTTCCCGGCCAACGCACCAAGATGAAGGCTGAACCTTGTCCTGCCAGGGAATTCGTTTGCCCACGTCCCCAGTGCCGAAGAGAGAGCAAAAAGCACCAGGAAAGTTTCTTCTTTGGAGAAAAGAGTTTATTGCAATCTGCGCAGAGTGACAACCAGCAGGATAGCTCCTGCAAACTGGCTGTGTCCCAAGACACTTCAGCAGACTTTCTTATACTTTTCTGAGCACTCTTCCCCCCTCCCATACCCTTTCCAGATTTGCCCAATCAGCTGGCAAATGTTCAACTTATTCCCTTATATGGCACATCTATATTGCTTGCTAAACACATTTTTAATGCTTGCTAAACATTCCTCATACGTGCCTTTCTGCTAGCTAAGCACTCCCCCCTCCCCTCTTGCTTGTACGTGTCTTTTCTCATTTTTGCATTAGTAAGCATAAGGCAGGAAGAAGGGGGCCTCCTTTGGCAGGCCTGATTAAATCTGCAAACAGCAGCTAAAATGTTTCTGCAAGCTAAGAAATGGACTTTTGACCTGCCAGACAAATTTAGCAAACAGTCACTGGCGGATGTGCTAACTGTCTGGCCAAAATTTGCAGAAGTAAGATTAGCACAGGATTAGCACAGGAATTTACTGCAGATAGTATTTGAGAGCAACCTTTCTTAGGTACAAAGTACAGAGCTTAGGTGCAGATTTCTTAGGTACGAGGTACAGAGAATATTGAGAGAAACCTTTCTCATCCCCTGCATATATATCTTGCATTTCTAAAACATTTCTAAAGCATTTCTAAAACCGGTAGCACAAAACAGGAAACAGCTCCCAGTCTGCAGAGCTGAAAACAGGAAACAGCTTCTGGCCTACAGAGCTGACACATTTGCGGTTTCTGCTAGCTGCCTAACCACAACTGCAGCCCGTTTGCTTCTTTTATAATATTCTAGTTAACCTTTCCTTCTCCCTTCACCACCAAAGAGGAATTCAAACAAATAGCCAGCACGTGTAGACACAAAGTCAGAAAAGCTAAAGCACAGAATGAACTCAGGCTTGCTAGAGAGGTTAAAAGCAACAAAAAAGGCTTTTATGGGTATGTTCGTAGCAAAAGGAAGAACAAAGAAACAGTGGGGTCACTCAGAGGAGAAGATGGTGAAATGCAAACGGGACACAGAAAGGGCTGAACTCCTCAATGCCTTCTTTGCCTCAGTCTTCTCCGATAAAGAAAACAATGCCCGACCTGAAGAATTTGGAGCAAATGATTCAGCAGAGGAAACACAGCCCAGAATAACTAAGGAGATAGTACAAGAATACTTGGCTAGTTTAGATGTATTCAAGTCTCCAGGGCCAGATGAACTGCATCCAAGAGTATTAAAAGAACTGGCAGATGTGATCTCAGAACCACTGGCAGTCATCTTTGAGAATTCCTGGAGAACAGGCGAAGTCCCGGCAGACTGGAGGAGGGCAAATGTTGTCCCTATTTTCAGAAAGGGGAAAAGAGAGGACCCAAATAATTACCGCCCAGTCAGTCTGACATCAATACCAGGGAAGATTCTGGAGCAGATCATTAAACAAACAGTCTGTGAGCACCTAGAAAGGAATACTGTGATCACCAATAGTCAGCATGGATTTCTGAAAAATAAGTCATGTCAGACTAACCTGATCTCGTTTTTTGACAGAATTACAAGCCTGGTAGATGAAGGGAACACAGTGGATGTAGCCTACCTTGATTTCAGCAAGGCATTTGACAAGGTGCCCCATGATATTCTTGTAAAGAAGCTGGTAAAATGCGGTCTTGACTATGCTACCACTCAGTGGATTTGTAACTGGCTGACTGACCGAACCCAAAGGGTGCTCATCAATGGTTCCTCTTCATCCTGGAGAAGAGTGACTAGTGGGGTGCCACAGGGTTCTGTCTTGGGCCCGGTCTTATTCAACATCTTTATCAACGACTTGGATGATGGACTCAAGGGCATCCTGATCAAATTTGCAGATGACACCAAACTGGGAGGGGTGGCTAACACCCCAGAGGACAGGATCACACTGCAAAACGACCTTGACAGATTAGAGAACTGGGCCAAAACAAACAAGATGAATTTTAACAGGGAGAAATGTAAAGTATTGCACTTGGGCAAAAAAAATGAGAGACACAAATACAAGATGGGTGACACCTGGCTTGAGAGCAGTACATGTGAAAAGGATCTAGGAGTCTTGGTTGACCACAAACTTGACATGAGCCAACAGTGTGGCGCGGCAGCTAAAAAAGCCAATGCAATTCTGGGCTGCATCAATAGGAGTATAGCATCTAGATCAAGGGAAGTAATAGTGCCACTGTATTCTGCTCTGGTCAGACCTCACCTGGAATACTGTGTCCAGTTCTGGGCACCACAGTTCAAGAAGGACACAGGCAAACTGGAACGTGTCCAGAGGAGGGCAACCAAAATGGTCAAAGGCCTGGAAACGATGCCTTATGAAGAACGGCTGAGGGAGCTGGGCATGTTTAGCCTGGAGAAGAGGAGGTTAAGGGGTGATATGATAGCCATGTTCAAATATATAAAAGGATGTCACATAGAGGAGGGAGAAAGGTTGTTTTCTGCTGCTCCAGAGAAGCGGACACGGAGCAATGGTTCCAAACTACGAGAAAGAAGATTCCACCTAAACATTAGGAAGAACTTCCTGACAGTAAGAGCTGTTCCACAGTGGAATTTGCTGCCAAGGAGTGTGGTGGAGTCTCCTTCTTTGGAGGTCTTTAAGCAGAGGCTTGACAACCAGATGTCAGGAGTGCTCTGATGGTGTTTCCTGCTTGGCAGGGGGTTGGACTCGATGGCCCTTGTGGTCTCTTCCAACTCTATGATTCTATGATTCTAGGCACTGTTTTTCTTTGGACAGAAATGCAGTGGTAGCTCGGGTTACATACGCTTCAGGTTACATACGCTTCAGGTTACAGACTCTGCTAACCCAGAAATAGTGCTTCAGGTTAAGAACTTTGCTTCAGGATAAGAACAGAAATTGTGCTCCGGCAGCGCAACGGCAGCAGGAGGCCCCATTAGCTAAAGTGGTGCTTCAGGTTAAGAAAGGACCTCCGGAAGAAATTAAGTACGTAACCAGAGGTAGCACTGTAAAATGCTGGAGAATACTAAGCCTTCTAAATTGCTATGTATTGGGTCACACAAGGACACAAAAGATGCAAGAGGAGGGGGGAAAGTGACAACTCTAAATGGTTAAGGACTCCTTTTTTCGTGTCATTTTCCTTTAAAAATAAATTTCAGAGTGCACATCTGGGGTGTATCTATAGGAGGCAGTGATGTTAAAAGAGGATTGGATAAATTCATGGAAGGGCAATCAATGGCTTTTTGCCATGATGGCTAGGCTATGCTTTGTTTCCATTGTCAGAGGCAGTAATCCTTCTGAATACTAGTTTCTTGAAACCACAGGAGGGGAAGGTACTCGTATGCTCATGTTTTGCTCTCTGGTTTCCCACAGGCATCTGGGTGGCCCCCATGGGAACAGGATGCTGGACTAGATGGGTCATTGGAGTAGTCCAGCAGGCTCTTTTTAGTCCTACTTGGAATAGATCCTTTGAAATTACTGTGCATGAGTAACATAGGCCCCATAATTTTAATGTGTGCACTTTGAATAAAACTTAGTTGGTGTTATGTACTGAGTTGAATAGGATCCAAAATGCAGCAGTCTGATTGGTCCGCAGGAGCCACCCAATCCAGCTCCAGGTGGAAGTGAATCTGCAACCTGATTGGCCTACAGGAGAATCCCGGAATTAGCCAATCACGTGCGACCCATTGTTTAAATAATGTATATAAAGCAGACGGTTTGGGGGAACTTCCATTCCTCGCTACGATGAGCTGAATAAAGAGCATGAAATCCACACTCGACTCCGAGTATATTTCAGTTGGATATGACCCTTGGGCTTTAAAAAGGGACTTTGATCTAAAAAGGTGGAAGACGACTACCCTGCATTATTGCACTTAACTTTTTCTCAGTCTTCTTTATGCCCAGAGTGCAGAACTAGAACTAATGGCTAAATATTAGAGGGTACTTCACAGGGGCAGGAGCTTTTCAAAAGTGCACAGGACTGCCTCTGGAGGTGGGCAGGCTTTCCATTACAGTGGGTCTTTTACCCAGCTATTTTTTCAGGGATGTTGTGGTTGCATCCTGCATTTTAGACCCTTTGTCCGGCAGGGGATTGGACTAGATGACCTCTGAAAGACCCAACTTCAATTACCGTATGCACCCCTAGTCTGGGCATGACTATATGGTTGATTTGTTTCAATGGGTATATTCTAGGTATATTTTACAACCCTATGACTTTTTTTTTCTTTAAATCTCCAGAGATCTGGGAAAGAGAATCCTGTACAAAGCAAGATCAAGAGGAACCGTGTGCTGGTCTGTGCTCCGTCCAACGCTGCTCTAGATCACCTCATGAAAATAATGATTGTTGAGTTCAAGGGAAAATGTCAGGACAAGGAAAAGCCTTTGGGTATGATGAGTTCTTGGCCAGTTCTCATCTGTGGAATTCATAGCTGGAGGGAGCAATTGGCTTGGTCATAACTGAAGAATAAGACATTATTTCGTGTTTAAGTCACTTAGACGCTCCCCCACCTGCCAGTATAGGCAGTGGGTGCTTTGCTTTTCCGAAGGCATTTGTCCTTGCAGAGAATCCATCTGAAATCCTTTGGGACAGGGTTGGATCTTGGTGGTGGACCATGTGTTTGGCATGCTGAAGTCCCCCAGTCTAATCTCCCTGATGCCCTCTGTTTATCCTGTAGACTCCAAGCAAAGCCTTTCTTGTACATCCTTACACTTTTTAAAGGTTCTTTGGGATCCTTTTAGTGCTGCACTTACCTACTAAAAGCTTTGCTGCACTTATTTTTACTGGTTTTAGTGTTGTATTTTTATTTTGTTGTTTGTCTTGTTTTCTGTAAGCTGCCCTAAGGGTGTCTGCAGCAAAAGAACCTTGACGAGGAACGAGTTTCATAGTTAACTGTGCACTGTGTGAATAAGTAATTTTTAAAATCTGTCCTAAGACTTCCAGCATTTAGCATTTTAAGATACCCACGAGTTCCAGTGTTATGAGACAGAGGGAGAAACTTTTCTGTAGCCACTCTCTCCATGCCTTGCATAATTCTATAAACATCTGGCTTGTTGCCTCTTGCCTTTTCTCTAAACCAAAAAGTCCCAAATGTTACAACCTTTCCTTGTAGGGGAGTTGCTGTATCCCCTTGGTCATTTTGGTTGCCATTTTTTGAACTTTTTCTAACTCTTATTGAGGATGTGCAAGATACAGATTTCAGGATTTGCTAAGCAGATCAAAAGTATTTATTTGCCAAATGTCTTTCTAGTTTAAAAAAGCTAGCTGTACTTCAGCAGGGCTCTAAGTGTCTGTTTCACACCCAGGAAACTGTGGTGACATCAACCTGGTGAGGCTGGGGGAAGAAAAATTGATCAGCAAGGACGTACAGAAATTCAGTCTGGATGCCCAGGCCAATCGCAGAATGGGTGAGTAGTTTGTAAAGGGTTCCTCCCTCACACCATTTGCTGTCTCCTAATTAGTCTGCTTAACAGTGGGGTTCAAAAGCTGGTTCTTCATAGCCCCCAGTCTCTGTTCTATCTGGGACAGACCTTTCCCAGATTGTGAGCAGGGATGAAATCCCGTAACACCATCCTATCCCTCCCATCCTATCCTGGTCTGCAGCCAAAGATGTTTATTTTATCAAATATATACTCTGGCTTTTACTCTGGCTTTATCTAAGCATAATTCAACAATAAAGCATCACACACAAAACAAAAAATATAACTGAAATCACTTCAGCTATAAAGTCTTCTTAAAAATCATTCCCAGCAGTTTTAAATCAGTTTCGTAATTGGGGTATAACAGGAACCTCTGGGCTGTAATGTTAGTAGACCCATTGAAATCAATGGAGCTGACTGCCACTGGATATTGTTATAAAGATTGGGTGTCACCCCCCACTCTGCTAAGCAGTAGCAAAATTCTAGGCGGTGTTCCAGGTGCTCACCCAGGATCTGTGTTCCTTTGAGAATCAAGGTGCGGCAGAGGCTTGTGTAGCTTTAAGAAATATGATTTATTCACATATTTACACCTGAGTTTAGATAAAGGGAGTCCAGATCTTACAGCATGGTCATCTCAAGAAGGGCTTGTTCCCTGTTCTCCCAGCCTGCCTGCTCAAGATGGAACTTTCTCTCTCTGCCTCCCTTTTTTCTTCCCAGCACACCTTGCTAAAGGCACTCTTTTCATGTTACCTCAAATACAGTCACCCAGGGAAGCCTTCTAAATCCCTGGTTACTGTTCACACCTCAGGACAGTGGGGAAGGACAGCTCTCTTGCATTGCCAATGGCCCTTAATGGCCCTGTATTGTTTCTTAATTGCCATAGCTTGGCTAGGTCATTTTGCATAGGCTAGCCCAGGAATTCCTCTGCAGCTTGTATATTCCTTACCATTTATTAATTAAACCTTACCATTTATTAATTTCTAGGGATCCCCCCACCATATAACAATATAACAGTATAAACCCACAGTTTAATGAATGTCAGAAGCATTGAATTTCAGTGTGAGAATGGTAAGCAACCAAAGTTCCATTTTGAAAGTGGGATATAAATTTCTAAATTAAAAGCATTTGGTTGGATTCCTTAGGCCGAGCAGCTCTTGGGAAAGATCAAGACATCCACAAGCGGAAGAAAGAGATAGATCAACGACTGGATGCTCTTTCTTGCCAGTGTGCTATAGACGAAAGCCAAAGCAAAGAGAAGGTACTTGTTAGTTGCCATGGGTAATTTGACCAGGATTATTATATCCTACTCAGTCTGTCCGGTAGGCTGTGGTCTGAAACTGTAGTTCAGACATGCTCTTCAGTTAAAAGTGTGAAGGCTTGGAGGCACAGCGGATGGGCTGAAACCTGATGTGGGGTAGTGGGGAGACACATGTTTTACTTGCTCAAATGTTCAGTCTTCAGTTAAAGTGGGGATCAAGTAGCAGGGAGGCTGTTCAGAACTTTTTTTTCTTTCCGTAAGCAGCCCTATATTGAGTCAGAAAATAGATCCATCTAGCTCAGGCTTCCTCAAGCTCGGCCCTCCAGATGTTTTGAGACTACAGTTCCCATCATCCCTGGCCACTGGTTCTGCTAGCCTGACCACTGGTTCATGGGAGTTGTAGGCCAAAAACATCGGGAGTGCTGAGGTTCAGGAAGCCTGATCTAGCTCATTATTGTCAACATTGACAGGCAGCAACTCTCCAGGGTTTCAGACAGGGTTACCTAGAGATACCATTGGGGATTGAATCTGGGACCTTTTGCATCCAAAGTAGATGCTCTACCACTGAGCTATGCCCTTCCCCATGATTGGTTGAGTTTTCATGTCAAAAACGAGTAAATTCCCACCCACCTCATCTTTCTTTCAGAAACAACAGTTAGAGCAGGAAACTCGCAGGCTTGCAGAAGAGAGCAAGAGGCTCACTGTTCAACTGAAGGAGGTATGAGTTTCATCACTAAGATGCTCTTAAAAACAACCTTGGTGAATTGCTTCATCTCATCATGCAAAAAAGTGCTTGTGTCTTGGATTAGCTCCAGCTAGGAAATCAGAATATCTCTCCTGTTAGTACAGATCACTGATTGTGCTGCTACTCTGTTGCACATCAGCCACGTGCCATTATCTCAGCCAAATCATAGACTAGGGTTGCCATAGGTCTGGGAAATCCTGGACATGTCATCTTTTGTTGGGCCAACATGCCCCCCCCCCCGGGGGGGATTTTTACATTTTAAAGGAAGTGTCTGGGTTGGGGGGGCTGGTTTGTTTGTTTGTGTTTGGCTTGGGCATGGGAGGCTTGGGCTGGTGGCTCAGGCTGCTCTGCACGCTGCGGCCGCTGCCAGCCCAAGCCAGGGAAAGAGGCAACCCTATCCTAGACACTTAAGAATTTTTGCGGGGCTCAGAGATCATCTAGTCTAACATCCTGCTTTACGTTCAGCTATTCAGGTTCCTGTCTGTGCCTTGAAAAGCACATAGAGCCAAAAGAGGAAGTTAGAAGTGTGGCACTTTCTCCCACTTCCTCTTTCAGCTCTATGGACTGTATACAATTAATTTTTACCCATTTAGATTAATGAGCCTAATGGGCTCGTCATGTTCATTCACTGGATTGGATACAACCCTATGTGCTTTCCAAGCTGGGTTAGGGTAACTTTCCTCACCACCTCATGCCATAGAAGGTGAGGCTGTGGCTTGGTGGGCACCGAGAGCAATTCTAAGGGGCACTGTTGCATTCCTGAGCACCACATGGGTGAACACATACACCTTCATACGGACTCTAAGCAGGTATTTGGCTGTGTTTATCCTGAGTCATAGGAGCATTGGGAAGCTGCTTTATACTGAGTCAGGCCATTGATCTAACTTGGTCAGTATTGTTTGCCCTATCTGGAGATATTGGCGATTGAAGCTGACACCTCCTGAATGCAAAATGGGTACCCCTTCACAGAACTATGGCCTGTCATTTTAGCATCCAATCCAGTTCTTCTTCTAAAAGCAGCTGACTTCATCTTCAACCACACACTGAGCATGGACTTGTTTTGCCTGCCTGACCATGGCTGCTGTTGCAAAAACAAAACAGGCAGCTGAAAGAAAACTGGTCTCTGTCTAAAAATTAGGTGCTCTTAAAAAGGAAGTTCCTGGCTCTTGTGTTTCCCAGGTTTGTGGGCGATCGCAAAGCGACATGAAAACGAACATCATCCTGGAGTCTCACATCATCTGCTGCACACTGAGCACCAGTGGGAGCAGCCTGCTGGGTGCAGTATTCCAGCGGCTGGACTGTGATCCTCTGAGCTGCGTCATCGTGGACATGGTTAGTGGGGGATATAGGCACTACAGTAGCAAGGGCATATTTGGGGCAGGAGGATGGAGGGTGTCTTTAGTACCTTTTACAGATTGCAGAAACAGCCCTGTTCACTTTGGCTGCCTTGTTTTGTATTTATACAAATGTTTCCCCACCACCAGCACCCTCTTCTGACATTAAAAGCCCTCAAGGCAGCTTTTTTGTTTGATGTGTTTTGACTGTTTTTAGTGGTGTTGCCTGCTTTTCCCCTCTTTTTTATTTCAAGGCGTGCATAGGTGGTTTGCCAAAGGGGGGTGGGTGGGCAGACGGGGGACTCAGATCATTGCCAGTTTTTCTTTTGTGAAATAAGTATTTTCTTGTGTCCTTAACTGTTACTTACCGTATTTTTCGCTCCATAGGGCGCACCGGACCATAGGGTGCACCTAGTTGTTGTTTTTTTTTTGGGGGGGGGGGAATAAAGAAAAAAAATTATTCTCCCCCCCCCCCCAGCTCCAAAGAGCAAAGAAGCCAAGACAGCGAGTGGGATCCATCCCGCTGGCTGTCTTGGCTTCCTCTTTAGCCACATGCAACCTCTCCAGCCGGGAGAGGCTGCGCGCGGCTTCGTTTTTAGCCGTGGGGCTGGGGCAGGGGAAGCCCCCAAAACAGGTCCAGGAGCGGCGGCAAGATTGTGCGCAACCTCGCCGGAGCTTGCGGGGCTGGGGGCAGGGGAAGCTCGAGCTTCCCCCGACCCCAGCCCCCAGAACAGACAGCTATCCGCAAGCCTTCCGAGTGCAGCGGGAGTTCCCGCCGGGCTTCGAAGGCTTGCGGATAGCTGCCTGAAGCCGGGGGAGCGCAGCGGGAGTTGGCACTGCGCTCCCTGGGTTTCAGGCTGCAGGCTGCTATCCGGCTTCAGGCAGCTATCCGCAAGCTTGCATGCGCTCCATAGGAAAGCCTGCGAAAGCCTGCATTCGCTCCATAGGACGCACACACATTTCCCCTTCATTGTTGGAGGGGAAAATTGCGTCCTATAGAGCGAAAAATACAGTAGATTTCCAAATATGCCCTTGAGCCCAAAAAGGTTGGGGACTCCTTAGGAACATAGGAATGTGCCTTATACTAAATCAGACAATTGGTCCATCTTGCTCAGTATTGTCCACACTGACTTACAGCAGCTCTCCAAGGTTTTAGGCAGGAATCTCTCCCAGCCCTACCTGGAGATGCCAAGGACTGAACCTGGGACCTTCTGCACACAAGACAGCTGCCTTCTGGAGGACATCATGTCAGCTACCCATGAGTAGCCTTAGGCAAGCCCCTCTCTGCAAGAACCTTTTACATAATTACAGAAAGCTCTTTGAATGCTTATGGAAAATCGCTACATAAGTACTAAATAACATTTATGTCAGCGAAGCAGCTCCAGTCAAGCTCTAAGCCTGGGAGGCCATGAACCACTTGATCCAACCAGATGATCACCTGCTAATTCACCTGACCAGCCTAACCCTAATAGCATGTCACAGTGGGGAAAGCATCTCACCTAAATCCCTGATTGGCACTTGTTCTGTAGTGGTTGGTACCGTGGGCCTGGTGTGTGCATGAAGACAAAAAGAGAGAAAGAGGAGGCAAGCTGCTGTGCTTACTGATTAAATGTGTTTCTACTGTTGCTGCTCTATACGTTTCAGAGTACATAACTTCCTTCAGGAGCTTTAAATGCTTACAAATTCCTTAGACCCAGAAACACTCTCTTCTGTAAACCTGAGCTCAGAAAACAGCTCTGAATAATCTGCGAAGCAACCTTTTTTCCTTTCTGCACCTCTACAATGAATCAGGTTTACAGTTTGCTGTTGGGGTTTTTTTGGTTTTGTTTTTTAAAAAGGCTTTTTAAAAAAACAACACAGTAGCTTGCCTCCTCTTTCTCTGACCCTGGGCCTAATCACTACATTGAAAGCCTTCCTTTTGCTGTTCATCCAGCCCAAGCATGTTGGTGCTGAGCAGCATGCCCCTCACTGAAAATTCTTCCAGAGGAGTCATACCCAAAGATACCTGGGGCAGGAAGGGGTGAGCATGGAATTTTATAGAACTATATTAACAGCTTTATAGAATTATATGAACAGCTGTAGGCTGCCAAGACATGCTTCTCACCTGACAGCCTGATGCCTAAATTAAGTGTCCGCATTATAAATGTAGGCCATCACTTGAAAGCACTCGGTCTTCAACCATGCAGGTTCCCAGTTGTACCATTTAGCGAAAGTTGACACCATCCCTAGCCCTGGTCATGAGTGCTTTGCACATTTTGAGGGTGGAAATTTTGACTTCCATGCCTAGGTAACTTAAATCTCAAGTTGAAGAAGCTGCTGCCACCCTTTAAAAACAGAAACAGAAACACCCCCCCACACACACTTCAGAATTCAGTTGCTGTAGTCCAGGGGTGGCCAACTCTCAAGAGACTGCGATCTACTCACAGAGTTAAAAACTGGCAGTGATCTACCCCATTTTGGGGGGTTCAGCCAGTGTTCTACTAGTCTTGTTTGCACGCTAACATTAAGATGTGTGGTTTAGCATTATGTGATACAGCTTCAGTTGATGGAACTTGTCGTTCCAACATTTTTGGAAGGCACCAGCTGGGGTGGGAAAGCTGAACTATATCAAACTATACAGGGAAAGCAAATTGTATTGAAGCTGGAGGCAACCAAATAAATGTTGGAGAGCTAGGAATTTATTTTTTTTAAGCAAGATCCTTGAGTAGCTCCCTGCTATGGATTGGATCGAAAGATCCTGGCCTCTTCCCTTCCACCCCAGACTCCTGAAAACTGGATCCAGAGGGTCAGGGGAGGCTATTATGTCAGAATGGATGAGTTCCAGATGTGGTATAGCAGGATTTGATACAAGGCGACTTGTGCGGCGAGATCTTAAGATCTCTCTCGATCTCTCTCATTTAAACTGGTCCCTTTGTCTTTTTAAAAGGCCATGCAGGCTTGTGAGGTTGAAACTATCATCCCACTCATTCATGGCTGCAAAAAGCTGGTCCTGGTTGGAGACCCAAAGCAGCTCCCTCCCACAGTTAAATCTATGGTGAGTATGTCAACAATTAAGGTGTTTTGACTATCCCAGAAAAAAGTTGTAGAGCTGAAAACTGACAGGCTGTTTATAAGCATCTAATGACCCTGCTTTTGGCATAAATAAAGTAAAACATCTATCAGGTCCTTAATGGTGTATGAGCTGCCTACGGTGAAAATGATTCAATTAGTTTATCTGATCAAATTATTTACACAATTCTGTGAGTTTCTGTGAAATCAGCCTGTGTGATTACCATGTTAGTAGACAACATCCCTTTTGGTTAAAAAGAAGTGTATATACCAAGTACTGTTTTTCTGGGAGACACTCCAATGGCTGGTAGGGCAGAGGCAAGAGTAGATAGGGCCAATGCTTTAAGAATGTGTTTTTTTAGATGTATATCAAGGGATATTCCCATAGCAGTAGTCTTTGAGAGACTTTTATTTTTCTCAAGCACCACCATTTCTCTTAGTTCTGATATGCTGCAAAGAGCATAAGGAGAGGGGAGAAGTTCCTGCACCCTCTTACGCTGCCATCTTTCCCACTTTCAAATAAATAAAAGATTGGGTTATTTTGTGGGACTGTTTCCCAAGCCTCTTGGGTAGCCCAGAATAGTTCACTCATTCCTAATCTCTAGTTCAAATACAGGTGAAACTCGGAAAATTAGAATATCGTGGAAAAGTTCATTTATTTCAGTAATTCAACTTAAAAGGTGAAACTAATATATGAGATAGACTCATGACATGCAAAGCGAGATATGTCAAGCCTTTATTTGTTATAATTGTGATGATCATGGCGTACAGCTGATGAAAACCCCAAATTAACAATCTCAGAAAATTAGAATATTAAATGAAATCAGCAAAACAAGGATTGCAAATAGAGCAATATTGGACCTCTGAGACATGAGACCGAGCAATGCAGAAGAACTGAAGGCTGCTATTGAAGCATCCTGGTCTTTTTTTTTTTATTTTTTTAAAATAATATTTATTAAAGTTTCAAAAATTACAGAAAGAAAAAGTAAAAATGCCACATTAAACAAAAACAAAACAACACATCACAATATAAAAAACCAAGGAAAAAAACAGAGAAATAGAACCCGTTAAACAAAAACAAAAACACAAAGAAAAATGCATCAAATCTCCTCATTACTAATCTTTCGTTAGCTTATTTCCTTGACCTCCTCCCACCTCCCTTTTTTGTATTCTAGGTCAATTATCCATTTCAGCAAATCCTTTCCCTCTTATAAATTTTTTGTCCTGTAAATTGTCTTAATATAATGTAACTTTACTTTTCCTCCTTTCACCAATTAACAGTCAGTTATTCCCAAATCCTTTATATCATTCCTGCTAAAATCATATAATATTATTCCAACATCCTTCTAACAGATATTAATTTTACAATGTTTCTATAAATAGTCTTTAAATTTCCTCCAACTAACATTTCTGCTAAATCCATAAAATATCAATCCACCAATTTTCTATCACTCATTAATTTTGCAATATTTCTATATATAAACTTTAAATTTTTCAATCTTCTTCCATCAACTCCTCTCCCTGGTTTCGGATTCTGCCAGTCCTTTCCGTCAATTCCATATAGTCCATCAACCTGGAGATCTTATGTCCGAGGCTCTTAACTCTTTTCCAGGTCCCTTCTGCCGATCTCCTTCATATTCTTTGATGCTAGAGAGCAAATCTTGAGAAAACTCCATCTTAACAATATGTTTATTCCTTCTGGGCAGTTCAGCCAGATTTCCATAGTTGAGGCTACGGTCTATAAAGTGTTTCAGGTCGTATTTCAAGATTCTTCCAAATCCAAAGGCCCCCAAACCTTCAATCTCCTCCAAGTCCATGTCTCAAAAATCAATTAATCCCTGGACTTCCGGAGGCGGCGCAAAACGGCAATGGCGGTCCTCTTTACCCTGTGAAGAGGGGCTCCGCGAAAAAGGGTCGTCCGCTGCGGCAAAGCGGAGACCCGTCAAGAAAAACCACAGGCAGAGCGAGCCTGTGGCCGTGGGACTCGGCGGGCGCCAAAAGCCCCCCCAGAAACGTAGAAGGAACCCCGTAAGGGGCTCCGGAACGGGAAAGGGGGAGCGGCGCTGTGAGTTCATCGCTCTTTTCGTGGATGCAAAGCCGCGCTGCTGCTGCCGATGAGCGCTGACCTTTCTTCTTGAAAACATCGAATTTGACAGCTACATACCCATGAGTAAGGGGTACTAAATTTTGGACTAATTTTATGGATTTGGACTGAAAACGGGAGGCGAGTAACAGGAAGTCCGTCTTCCGATCCTGCTAACTAGATCAAAGCAAGGGCTGAAGTGCGCTGTAGCGCCCAAAAAGGATCGTAAAAACAGAACAAAGGTGCATTGACAGACCTTGTTTCTAGAAGTTAAAAGGGAAACTTTTGTGAAGCTTGTGGACTTAATTTTTGGAACTTTCTTCCTATTTCTGAACTTTCTTCCTATTTCTGAGATATACGGAGTTAAAAGGGACAACCCAGTCGTCGGGCTGCCAGAGTGTAATAGAGAACTGTCAAACTGCTGATACTGTTGCTGAAGTTCAAACTGTTACATAAACTGAGATATTAACGTTTAAACATTGTTTCTGGGACCATTCTTGACACCTTGTGGCTTTTAATCAAGAAATAGAAAGCTTTGGGAACCTTCCTTTTGTACTCGGGAATTACAAAGACTTAATACGGGATTATAGGAACTTCAATGGCGGAAAAGAGTTCTTTCCTTTCTTGAAACTTTGAAATACTCCCCCTAGAGGATTGTGGAGACATAGAGGCCTGGGAACTGTACTTTATTGAGACTTCTTGTGGTTTAATTGTTTATATTTTGAACTTGTCTCTCTCATGGAATAAAAGACAATTTGACCTTGAACTGAGGCAGGTGTGGAATGAGTGGCCCAGGGAAAACAAGAGCAGCCAAAGCTAAAGAAAAAGAAAAAGAAAAAGAAAAGAAGTCTGTGCAACTTGTTCAAACAACTTTAACTCATCAACGCAGATCATCTGTCCCAACTGTGCTAACAGCACAGGAGGAGGAAATCGAGCAGCCTGCTACAGAAGATATGGCAACTGGAGGATCTGAATCAGTCCTGAAACAAATTCTGGAGCAACTGGCAATTTTAAATCAAAAGGTGGACAATCAATCAACAAAAATTGACCAAGCCACATCCTCTATTGGTAAATTAACTGAGCAGGTTTCCCAGCATACTCAGGCAATTGACAATTTGCAAGGAGCTACAGCTGAAAATTATAAATTAGCTGTGGAAGCCAATCAAAAAGCAGAGCAGGCAAACCGAAAAGTTGATGAGATTAAAGGGGAAGTTAGGCCTTTGAAAAGACAAGTAGGGGAACAACAAGCCTACCTGTCACTGGTTGAATTGAAAAGTAAGGAAAATAATCTCAGGTTAAGGGCCATCCCAGAATTGGAGGCAGGCAACTTAGAGGGATTTCTGACACTTCTATTTTCCAAATTCTGGGGAATTGAGGAAGATAAAGATTTTAAAATCGTGACGGCCTTTAGACTGGGAAGATCGGTAAAGAAAGATAAGGCTAGAGACTGTTTGGTTATTTTGAGATCAAGAGAGGAAAGAGATAAGATATTAGGCCTACATTTTAAAAAATCCTTGGAGATAGAAGGTAAAAAGGCTGAAATCTACAGAGATATTCCCAAACATCTATTGGATCTTAGGGCCACTTACACAGACCTGACCAAATTGCTAAGACATAACGCAATTCCTTATAGGTGGGAGTTTCCACAAGGACTATCATTTACTTATAAAGAAAGGAAAGTAAGAATCAAAACACCTGAGGATCAGCAGAAGTTCCTACACGACCACGAGGAGGATCTCCAAAAAGGAGCTGCAGCTTCTTGGCCACCACCACCACCGGGACCACCACCAAAACCTACACCGTCTGGATCTGGACCAGCACCACCACCTCCGGGATCGGAGGAAAACCTAGACACCCCATTGTAAGACCCACCAACTAAACCAGGATGTCTCTGCAGCTTCTTAGCTGGAATATAAATGGCGGAAACTCTCCGGAAAAAAGAAGAAAAGTATTTCATATTTTGAAAAAAGAACAATTGGACATTATTTGCCTGCAAGAAACACATGTGACAAGGCTCCACAGAAAAGTGTTAATCAATAAAAGATTAGGCCAAGAATTTATTTCTTCGGACAAAGTTAAGAAAAGAGGAGTGGTGATTTATGCAAAGGAGAGCCTGTCACCGAAATTTCTATTTAAAGATGAACATAGCAGAATTTTGGCGATTGAAATTCAGACGCAAGGAGAAAAATTTTTGATATTAGGAATATATGCTCCAAATGAAGGAAAATCGGAATTCTTTAGGAAGCTGCATGAGATTATGCTGGACTACTTAGACTATAACAACATCATTATGTTGGGCGATATGAATGGGGTCGTATCTGTAAACATGGATAAGTCGCAAAGTGCTAACATAACGAAAGATGGCAGACTACCTAAAACTTTTTTTGAAATGACTGACAATATGGACTTAATTGACATATGGAGGGTTAAGAACCCCTTAAGAAAAGAAGGAACTTTCTTTTCTGAAGCTCATCTGACATGGACACGAATCGACCAAATATGGACAACTAGAGGACTGGCACCTAAGACTAGAAAAGTCGAAATCTGCCCAAAAACTTGCTCCGACCATAATGCATTGAAAGTGGAACTGAGACTAAACATAACCGGATCCTTTAGATGGAAAATGAATGACACCTTATTAAGGGACCAGGAGATTGTTAAGAAGGCCCAAAAAACTTTAAAGGACTATTTTGAAATAAATTTAAACACCACTGTGGAAAAAAGAAGAATCTGGGACGCAAGTAAAGCAGTTATGAGAGGGTTTCTAATACAACAAAATACGATTAAGAAAAAGTTCTGGAATGAAAAGAAGGAGAAGATATTGGAGAAAATAAGAGAAGGAGAGAAAAAACTAAGATCTAGGCCCAAGTCGAAGGAAGTGCTGAGAGAAGTGAAATTTTTCCAGGCACAATATTCGAAATTGATAAATCAAGAGGTGGAATGGAAAATTAAACAAATGAAACAAAGATCCTTTGAATCAGCAAACAAGTGTGGGAAACTGCTAGCATGGCAGTTGAAAAAGAGACAAAAACTTAACACAGTTACAAATCTAGAGATTGAAGGGAGAACGGTTCAGAAACCCGAGGAAATTAGAAAGTGTTTCCAGAGATATTTTAAAGAACTTTATTCACAAGGGCCACAGAAAAACTTTGAGATGGATCAATTCCTTAAAACTAATGGATTACAAAAAATAACTCAGGAAATGAGAACTACCCTGAATAGTAATATCACCCAGCAAGAAATTGAAAGTGCCATTCAGAACCTTCAATTAGGCAAATCTCCAGGCCCTGATGGACTTACCTCCAAATATTATAAGGTTTTGAAGGACTATTTGATACAACCTCTGTTGGAGGTCTGCAATCAGATTATGGAGGGGAGGAAGGCACCGGAGACGTGGAAAGAAGCTTTCATCACATTGATACCTAAACAAGAAACTGAAAAGACCCAGCTTAAGAACTACCGCCCCATCTCACTCCTAAACGTGGATTACAAAATTTTTGCGGATATTTTGGCAAGTAGGTTTAAAAAAGTACTTAATGAAGTGATCCATAAGGACCAGGCTGGCTTTCTCCCCGGTAGGCATTTGTTTGATAATACAAGAAACATCATTGACATTTTGGAACTTCTACAAACAAATCTTAATACTAGAGCGGTTTTAATCTTTATTGATGCGGAGAAAGCCTTTGACAACATTTCTTGGATGTTCATGAAGAAAAATTTGGAAGGGATGGGAGTCGGGCGGGGGTTTGAAAATGGAATAGAAGCAATTTATTCAGAGCAAAAAGCTAAATTGATTGTTAACAATGTGGTGACAGAGGAGTTCAAAATAGAAAAAGGGACACGACAGGGGTGCCCCCTATCCCCCCTATTGTTTATTTCAGTCCTGGAGGTGCTATTGAACATGATTAGAAAGGACCGGTCTGTACAAGGAATTGAGGTCGGAGTGAAACAATATAAACTGAAAGCTTTTGCAGATGACTTGGTATTAACATTACAGGAGCCAGTCTCTAGTACTAAAAGAGTGTTAGAATTAATTTCTGACTTTGGTCGGGTGGCGGGATTTAAGCTGAACAAGCAAAAAACTAAGGTTCTAGCAAAAAATTTGACAACTACAGAAACAGATGAGTTCCTGAAAGAAACAGAATTAAATGTGGTTAAAAAAGTAAAATACCTAGGGGTGTATCTGACCTCTAAAAATTTGAATTTGTTTAAAGATAATTATGAGAAATGTTGGTCAGAAATCAAAAGAGACTTGGAAATATGGTCAAGATTGAAACTTTCCTTGTTGGGCCGGATAGCAGCTATAAAGATGAATGTACTGCCGAAAATGTTATTTCTGTTTCAGGCCCTACAGATCGTGGACAAAGTGGAATGTTTTGGAAAGTGGCAGAGGGATATTTCCAAGTTTGTTTGGCAGGGCAAAAAGCCCCGAATAAAGTTTAAAATACTAACTGACGCGAAAGAAAGAGGGGGATTTGCCCTGCCAGACTTGAGGTTATATTATGAATCTGCAGCCTTCTGCTGGTTGAAAGATTGGATTTTATTGGAAAACACTGATGTCCTAGATCTGGAGGGGTTTGATAATGCTTTTGGGTGGCATGCATATTTGTGGTATGACAAGGTTAAAGTTCACAAATTGTTTAAAAACCATATTGTCAGAAGAGCAATTTTGATGGTCTGGACAAAATATAAGGACTTATTGGAGAGTAAGACTCCGAGGTGGCTCTCACCGGTGGAGGCCAAGGCACGTAAGAGACTTAACATGGAAGCCTACTGGCCTAAATATCGGGAAATAATTGAAAAAATTGGAGACAATTGGAGGTTGCTGAGCTTGGAAAAATTGAAAAACAAGGTGCGAGATTGGTTGCACTATGCTCAAATCCAGGAGGTTTTTAAAGTGGATAAAAAGGTTGGATTCCAGGTGGAAAAATCGAAACTAGAGACAGAACTGTTAGAGCCAAAAAATAAATTACTTTCGAGAATGTATAATTTGCTGCTTAAATGGAATACACAGGACGAGACAGTCAAATCCGCCATGATAAAATGGGCACAGGACTTGGGGCACAACATTATGTTTGAAGACTGGGAAAGGTTATGGAACACCGGAATGAAATTTACGGCATGTAGTGCCTTGAAGGAAAATATTATGAAAATGATATACCGGTGGTACATGACCCCAGTCAAACTTGCTAAGATATATCACCTGTTTGACAATAAATGTTGGAAATGTAAAGAGGCGGAAGGGACATTCTTTCACCTCTGGTGGACTTGCCCGAAAGTGAAGGCCTTTTGGGAGATGATTCATAATGAACTAAAAAAGGTACTTAGATTTACCTTACCTAAGAAACCGGAGGCCTTTCTTCTGGGCATTGTGGACCAGAGAGTACTCAAGAAAGATAGAACTTTTTTTATGTATGCTACCACAGCAGCAAGGATCCTGATTGCTAAGCATTGGAAGACACAAGATTTACCCACGCTGGAGGAATGGCAGACGCAGTTGATGGACTATATGGAACTGGCTGAAATGACTGGCAGAATCCGAGACTTGGGAGAAGAAACAATCGAGGAGGACTGGGAAAAATTTAAAGACTATTTGAAAAAACATTACAAGTTGTATGAATGTTAAAAAATGCTCTTTTTAGAAATTCTTGCTTCAGCATCGGTAAATTAATGAAATGGAAATTAAGGTACAAGAAGTCAAAGGTGGAACGATGAAATAACTTTATTATGTTTAAGCTAAAACATATAAGATTTGGGTTACAATAGTTTTGAAATTAGGCAACATGATAAAATGAAAGATACAATAAGCTCTGAAATAAGTTAACAAATTGCTGATATTTTGTATTACAGAGAATGCAGGGTTTGGAGGATGTGGGGAAGTCCAATAGATGTGCTGGAAAAAAGGATTATGGAAATTTGTAATTTCTCTACTGTATTTTTCTATTTCTGTCTTTATTTCTTTTTTCTGTATTTCATAAATTTAATAAAAATATTATTTAAAAAAAAAATCAATTAATCCCTAGATAGAGGGATCATTCCGACTTTCCTTCTTCAGTCCAAACCGGGAACCAATCCTCGAAATCTGACTTTTTCTATATTCAATCATAGAAGGCCTCAATTTATAGTCCTCAATTTGCTTCTGTAAAACTAAGAGTCCCACTTGTGTTATTTTAGGTTCAAAAACAACAACTTTCTCCTTTTCCTCCACCATTTGTTCTGCCAAAGTAGGTTCCTGTGCCAAGTCCTGAAATATTTCTGTGTTGGTGCTCTCTTCTCGTATCAAATTAGTCACTTTCTGTTCCAAGTTATCAACTTTAAAAGTCGTGGCATCCGTCTTTTTATTAAGCTCTTCCAGCGAATGACTTATTTTACATAATAGAGTAACAATATCTTCTCCTATCAACATTTTGAATAGTCCAAGGTCAATCACTGGTTCTCAGAATCCTTATCTTGCAGCTGGAGATCCCCCAGTTACACTCCTGTAACAGTTTCAAAAGCTCCCTCTAGAGGGAAACAGTCTCCACTTGTATGAGTTCTTTCAAGCACAGCTCAAGCAATAAACAAAGTTTCAATTTTCGGTTACTTTTCCTCCATTTTGTTTTTTGTTTTTTAAAGATATTTATTTTGATTTTATATAATAAAACAAATATTACAATCAAGCAAAACAGAAAAAAAATACAATAAAAAGCAACATAATCCAACAGAGCTAAAAAACACAGTAAAGAACATATGACAGAAAAAATAAGAAATAAGAACAGAAAATAAAGAAAATTAGTTTTTGGATTCTTATCTTTATAACCCTCTTTCCTGACTTCCTCACGTCTCCCTTTCCTGCATTCCCCTTTACTCAATCAAATTCAGCAGCTCCTTACCCTCTTTCAAATCTTAATCAATATTATACATTTCAACCTATTATGTCTTTGATTTTCCCTTTCTTTTTAAATCCATTTTTACATGTTCTTTATAACTTAATCCCTTATATCATTCTGTTTAATTTCGACATAATATTACTCTGGCCTTTACACCCTTTTCTTTTAAAACATTTTTGCATTTTTCTTTACCATGTCACTAATGCCATATTATCTTTATATCCAACATCATTTTAACATTCAAACATTTTACAATGTTTTTGTAGGTATTCTTTGAACTTCTTCCAGTCCTCTTCCACCGACTCTTCTCCCAGGTCTCGGATTCTGCCAGTCATTTCAGCCAATTCCATATAGTCTATCACTTGCACCCGCCATTCTTCCAGGGTGGGCAAATCTTGTGTCTTCCAATACTTTGCGATGAGTATTCTTGCTGCGGTTGTTGCATACATAAAAAATGTTCTATCTTTCTTTGGCACCAATTGGCCGACAATGCCCAGAAGGAAGGCCTCTGGTTTCTTAGGTACAGTATATTTAAATACCTTCTTTAGTTCATTATAGATCATTTCCCAAAAAGCCTTAACCTTTGGGCATGTCCACCAAAGGTGAAAGAATGTTCCCTCAGTTTCTTTACATTTCCAACATTTGTTGTCAGGCAGGTGATAAATTTTTGCAAGCTTGACTGGGGTCATGTACCACCTATACATCATTTTCATAACATTTTCTCTTAAGGCATTACATGCCGTAAACTTCATATCAGTGGTCCACAACTTTTCCCAGTCAGCACACATAATGTTATGACCAATGTCCTGTGCCCATTTAATCATAGCTGATTTAACTGTTTCATCCTGTGTATTCCATTTTAGCAGCAAGTTGTACATTCTCGAAAGTATCTTAGTTTTAGGTTCTAACAATTCTGTTTCTAATTTCGATTTTTCCACCTGGAAGCCTATTTTTTTATCCAAGTTAAAGGCCTCTCTAATTTGGTAGTAATGTAACCAATCTCGCACTTTATCTTTTAGTTTCTCAAAACTCTGCAGTCTCAATGTGTCTCGATCTTGTTCTAATATCTCCCAATATTTCAGCCACTTGGCCTCCATATTGAGTTTTTTCAAAGCCTTAGCCTCCATAGGTGATAGCCACCTTGGGGTCTTGTTTTCCAATAGGTCCTTATATCTTGTCCAGACATTAAACACAGCTTTCCTGACAATATGGTTTTTGAATGCTCTATTAGCTTTTACCTTGTCGTACCACAAATATGCATGCCACCCAAAAGCATTATTGAACCCTTCCAAGTCCAAAATGTCAGTGTTCTCAAGAAGTAGCCAGTCTTTCAACCAGCAGAATGCTGCTGATTCATAGTACAACTTCATGTCTGGCAAGGCAAACCCCCCTCTTTCTTTAGCATCAGTCAATATTTTAAATTTTATTCTGGGCTTTTTGCCCTGCCAGACAAATTTAGAGATATCTCTTTGCCACCTCTTGAAACAATCCATCTTGTCCACAATCTGTAAAGTTTGAAACAAAAACAACAATTTTGGCAATACATTCATCTTAATAGCAGCGATCCGGCCGAACAAGGAAAGCTTCAATTTTGACCAAATTTCTAGATCTTTCTTGACTTCTATCCAGCATTTCTCATAGTTATCTTTAAATAAATTCTAATTTTTAGCCGTCATGTTAATCCCTAGGTATTTCACTTTCTTAACCACAGTTAAGTCTGTCTCCTTCTGAAACCTTTCTTTTTCCATTATTGTCAAGTTTTTCTCTAAAACCTTAGTTTTTTGTTTGTTCAATTTAAATCCTGCCACATGACCAAATTCTTGAATCAATTCTAACACCCTTTTCGTACTAGATTCTGGCTCCTGTAATGTCAACACCAAGTCATCTGCGAAAGCCTTAAGTTTATATTGTTTAGCTCCGACCCTAATTCCTTGGATCAGCTGGTCCCTTCTAATCATGTTCAAAAGCACCTCCAGGACCGAAATAAATAACAATGGAGAGATAGGGCATCCCTGTCGTGTTCCTTTTTCTATTCTGAACTCTTCTGACACCACATTATTAACTATCAATTTTGCTTTTTGTTCTGAATAAATTGCTTCTATACCATTTTCAAACCCCCGTCCCACTCCCTTAAGATTTTCCCTTAAGATTTTCCTTCATAAAATTCCAATAAATATTGTCAAAGGCCTTCTCCGCGTCAATAAAAATTAAAACTGCTTTTGTATTAATATTCGTTTGCAATAACTCCAAAATGTCAATAATGTTCCTTGTATTATCAGAAAGATGTCTGCCTGGAAGAAAGCCTGCCTGATCTTTATGTATCACTTCATTTAAAACTTTTTTTAATCTGTTAGCTAAAATATCTGCAAAGATTTTGTAATCCACATTTAAAAGGGATATGGGACGGTAGTTCTTAAGTTGTGTCTTTTCAAATTCAGATTTTGGTATTAGTGTGATGAAAGCTTCTTTCCACGACTCTGGCGCCTTCTTTCCCTCCAGAATCTCGTTGCACACCTCCTTTAATGGTTGAATTAAATAGTCTTTCAAAGTCTTGTAATACTTGGAGGTTAATCCGTCCGGTCCTGGAGATTTGCCTAGTTGCATGTTTTGAATGGCACCTTCAATTTCCTGTTCTGTTATTTTATAGTTCAATGTTGTCTTATTTTCTTGAGATATTTTTTTGTAATCCATTAATTCTTAAGAATTGATCTATCTCAGTCTCATTCTGTGGCCCCTGGGTATAGAGTTTTTTGAAGTATCTCTGGAAGCACTTTCTGATCTCCACAGGATTCTGGATGTTTTTTCCTTCCACCTCGAGATTTGTAACCGTGTTCAGCTTCTGTCTTTTTTTCAACTGCCACGCTAGCAGTTTCCCACATTTATTTGCTGATTCAAAAGTCTTTTGTCTCATTTGTTTAATTTTCCACTCAATTTCCTGATTTATCAGTTTCAGATATTGTACTTGATATAATTTAATTTCTCTCAGAATCTCCTGTGACTTTGGTTTCGATCTTAATTTTTTCTCTCCTTCTTTTATTTTCTCCAAAATTTTGTCTTTTTTCTCATTTTGGGTTCTCTTTTTTATAGCATTCTGTTGTATCAGAAACCCCCTCATGACCGCTTTACTTGCATCCCAGATTATTCTTTTTTCAACTGTAGTTTTCAAATTTACTTCAAAGTAGTCTCTCAAGGTCTTTTGGGCCTTCTTAACAATCTCTTGATCTCTTAATAAGGTGTCATTCATCTTCCATCTGAAGGAACCAGTTAATGTTAGTTTCATTTCCATCTTCACGGCGTTATGGTCGGAGCAAGTTTTGGGGCAGATTTCCACCTTTCTAGTCTTTGGTGCCAGTCCTCTAGTTATCCATATTTGGTCAATTCTAGTCCAGGTCATTTTGGCTTCAGAGAAGAAAGTCCCTTCTCTCCCTAAGGGATTTTTTGTTCTCCAAATGTCAATCAAGTCCATATTGTCAGTTAGGTCAAAAAAAGTTTTAGGTAGTCTGCCATCTTTTGTCATGTTTTGTCTTTGTGCCTTGTCCATATTTGTGGATACCACCCCATTCATATCGCCCATCATGATAATGTTGTTGTAGTCCATATAATCCAACATTGTCTCATGCAACTTCTTGTAAAATTCCGACTTCCCCTCATTTGGTGCATAAATTCCTAAAATCAAAAATTTTTCTCCTTGTATTTGAATTTCAATTGCCACAATTCTTCCTTGCTCATCTTTAAAAAGGAATTTTGGTGATAGGCTCTCTTTTGCGTAGATAACAACTCCTCTCTTCACTCTGTCAGATGAAATAAATTCTTGGCCTAACCTCTTGTTGGTTAAAACCTTCCGATGGAGCCTAATCACATGCGTTTCCTGTAAACAAATTAAGTCCAATTGTTCCTTTTTTAATATGTGAAAGATCTTCTTCCTCTTCTGGGGGGAGTTACAGCCATGAATGTTCCAACTTAATAGTTGCAGAGTCATGTTGCAGTATATCTATTTTCCTCCTACTGCTCCCAAAAGTTCTTCTCCTTTTGGCGGTGGTGTCACTTTCTCCTGCACGTCGAGACCCAAAGGTGTAAGTAATGGACTCAAGGGATCAAATCCTGAGGCTCCTGGTTCTTTTTCAGTCCCTTTCTGAAGGTCTTTTCCGTAGTCACTCAAAAAAATTTCCTTGTCTTCAACTGTTTTAATTTTAACTTTTTTCCCTCTAAAGTTAAAAGATAGTCCCTGGGGGAACTCCCATCTAAAGATGATTCCGTTGCTTCTCAGTAGTTTTACCAAATCTCCGTAGTTGGATCTGAGCTCCAGAAGATGTTTCGGGATATCCTTGTAAATTTCCACTCTAAAGTCTCGGATCTCAAGAGTCTTTTGAAAATGTGCACCCAGAATCTTGTCTCTTTCTTCTTTCGTTCTAAGGGAGATCAGGCAATCTCTTGACCTGACCTTCCTCCCTCCCTTTCCAAGTCTGAATGCACTTATAATTTTAAAGTCTTTATCCTCTTCCAAAGGCCAAAATTTTGAAAACTCTTTTGTCAGAAACTCAATTAAGTCCTCCTTTTCAAGCTCTGGGACTGACCTCAATCTCAAATTATTTTCCCTAGATTTTAGTTCAATCATAGACAGATATGCCTGGTGTTCGCCAATCTGTTTGCGCATGGGTTTAATTTCCTCTTGCACGGCCTCTACTTTCTGTTTGGCCTCCTCAGCTGTTTGACGGTTTACTGTAGTGGCTTCCAATAACTTTCCAATAGATTCTGCATTTGACCTAACTTGCTGAGTTAAATTGTTGACACTAGGTGTGTTTTGGTCAAGTTTAGATGATTGGTCCGCCACTTGCTTACTTAGGCCTTCTAATTTTTCAAAAATTTTATCTAGCACTGTAGTAAAGTCTCCTCCTGCGGCCATTCCTTCAGGCCTTGTTTGTTCTAAATCTTCCTCTTGTGCCACAGGAATAGCAGGAACAGATGACCTGCGCAGCTGTGAGATTATGCTAGTCTGTTGTGTTTTGGCTTTGCTTGATCTTGTCCTCCCTCTCATTCCACTGCTGTCTATGTGTCAAGGTCAGTCACACGGTTTGCAGTTCCCATGGAAATCCCCAAGTCCAAAGATGGAAAAATACCCCCAGTCTTTACACCACTTCAATCTTCCACTAGAGGGACACAATGTTTATCTCAAAAGTCACAATTTATACAGTCTCGAATTTACAAAATGTCCCTTCAAGTTTATAACAGTTGCAAATGTCCAGCAGACCTAACAGGTCCTCTACTTTGCAGAGTTAATCATAGAAAGTTACAATGTCTCCAAAAAGCGCGAGTTACAGTTTGACAGTTCCTGCAGCCTGACAGCTCTAGTAGCCTGGCAGCCCGATCTCCAGGGGTTCAGTCAATTAAAATATTTATAAATCCACACGGGAAGAGGGAAAGCCAAATTCTTCCTCTTCCACCTTAAAATAAGGTGAGATTCTATGTCTGATGTTCAGAAGGCAATCTTTTAAAGCGTAGTTCTAGGCAAAAGCAAACTAATCGTCGTTGCTTTGAACTTTAAACAGAGCTGGGAGACGGACTTCCTGGTTGCATCTCCCGTTTCAGTGTCCAAATTAAGCTTGTTTTTTAAAGATATAAATTTCTTAAGCTTCACCTACTCACGGTGGTCGTTTCTTAGCCAAATTGTCCCAGAAAAAAGGTCAGCGCTCACCGGCAACAGCTTTGCGGCTTCACTCCAGGGAAAGAGCGATCGACTCTCAGCACCGCGCCAACCCCGTCACCTTCCGGAGCCCCTTACGGGGTTCCTATCCAGTTTCGGGGGGCGCTAAAGGTGCCCGCTGAGTCCCACGGCCACAGGCTTCTACTGCCTGTGGTTTTCCGATGCGGGTCTCCGCTTCGCCGTAGCGGACGACCCGTTTCCACGGAGCTCCCTCTTCGCGGTTAGAAGAGGGCAGCCATTGCCGTTCGCGCCGCCTCCGGAAGTACTTTTCCTCCATTTTGAATGCAGAAGAGGACAATGGAAACAGTATCTTGCTCTTATTTCAACTAGCTGTCAAATCCGTTCTGTCAACGAACTTTCCCCAAACGTCATCTGGCAACCCGTTCCCAGTTTCAGAGCTGAGGTGATTTGATTTTCCCCTCACTCCTGCAGGCTTACTAGGTTCAAAATTCGAAGCTTCCCCCCTCTTCACCTGCCTCCAAGGGGGGTTCTGTATTTTTAACCGATGGAAATTTAATCTTTTATCAAAGGCTTTCAAAGGCTTTAGCTTGTAACGTCTTTGCTTCAGTCTATTTACAAAAGCGGAAGGCGGACTTCCTGTTTATGACCTTCCTGCTTCGGCGCCAAATTAAGATACTTAAAAATCCAATTTTTCGTTCTACTCACGGGTAGTTGTTTAAAATCCAATTGTCCACAGGAAAAAGTCAGTGCTCTCCAGCAACAGCAATGCGGCTTCACTCCGTGAAAGAAGCGGTCTATTCAAAGCACCGCGCCGCTCACCCCACGTCGCTTCGGATCCCCTAAACAGGGTTTCCCTGCGAGTAGGGGAGGCGCAAAAGGTGCCAGCCGAATCCCAGGTTCACAGGTTTCTTCCACCTGTGATTTCAATGGGTCTCCGCCTTCGCCGTGGCGGTCAGACCCTGTTTTTCACGGAGTAAGTTCCTCCCGATCGGAGGAGCTCAGCCATTGCCGGAGGCGCCAACCCGGAAGTTGAAGCATCCTGGTCTTCCATAACACCTCAGCAGTGCCACAGGCTGATAGCATCCATTCCACGCCGCATTGAGGCAGTAATTGATGCAAAAGGGGCCCAGACCAAGTACAGAGTACATATGCATGCTTCTACTTCTCATCTCTTGTTCTTTAATTGTTGCTGCCTGTGCTTAACCCATTCCCTGAAAGTTTTACTCCTCCTCCCCTCCCTTGCTTTGGCAGAAAGCTGAGGATTACGGCTACAGGCAGTCTCTGATGGGCCGACTCTGCAGACACCTGAATGGGCAAATCCAAGAAAAACACAGTGACAGGCTTCCAGTCCTGTGCTTGAGGACTCAGTACAGGATGCACCCAGAGATCTGCCTCTTCCCTTCCAATTACATCTACGACCATGCCCTGAAAACTGACCGGTGTGTAGACATCTTACTAATTTTTTTACCTTGCCTCAAGGCAACAGGCATTTCATGAAAAGGTGACCTAAGTGTGGACATCGGTTCCATATTACCCTGGAATTTTGGCTGGTGGTCAGGGATGGTGGGGGTTGTATTCCAGCAACACCTGGAGGGTCCTGCTTTAGCTCATCATATCTGGTGTGTTTGTGTGAATGAATGTACTTGCTCTGACACTACTGGTGAGTACTTAGTTGAATGAAAATTCTGTGCATGATCATAGGCCTCAAACCTGACTCTTTCCAGCAACCTAATTTGATACTTTAATTTTTTTCTTCCATTCTAACCACTTTCTTGTTCTTTCTTTTTTAATATACTGTATATTAAAAAAGATGGTGTTAAATTCCATCCATGTACAATTTTTAGTGAACGTTCCCTAATAGTTGCTGACAGAAATTTATATGGTGCTTTTGTCCATAAATTGTTCTGTTTAACCTCTTCAGTGTTTATATCCCAATTTAATTCCCACCAGCTTTTTAGATTTTGTTGGGGGCAAAATTGGTTCTCAATAAGTGTTTTGTATAAAAGGGAAATGCTATCTCTTATTACTATATTTTCATATTCTGTTAGTTTACTTGTAGCTTCATTTTTAATCTGTGTATTTGTAAGAAATGATCTCGGCTGATATCCTAACAGGCATGAAATTTGATTATTTTCTAAACGTACTTGCATTTCTGCTATTGTAAGAGGTTGTATAAGCCTCTGGATTTTTCTGTATAAGCCTCTGGATTTTTTGCCCTTCCACTGCTATTCACTGAATATGTTTGTCATGCTGTTTGAATATTCCCCTTCATGTAGAAAACGATGACATCAGGGAGAACAGTTTCTGTCATCCCCCACACCACCTCCCTGACATGCTAGTTTTCTCTATGTGGGGAACATCATGTGAATGATTATGTGACGGATAGTGTTTCCTCCTGCAGTGAAGAATTGAGCAAATAGACCTCAGCACACTGCTTTTTAAAAGCTATTATGATTTCTCATTGCATTATAGATGGACAGAAGAGAGCCGATTCTCTTTGGAATGGCCCTTCCTACCGTACCTCCTCTTTGATGTTTTGGATGGCCAGGAAGAACAGGAGAGCAAGTAAGTTTTTCATTTATTTGCTTTGTGAATTTGTAGTCACACTTTTCAAAGTGGCTAGCAGGAGTAAAATAAAGAAACAAAATTTAAAATCCCACATAAAGCCAGCACTGTTTTTTATTAATTACATTTGTTAGCTGCTTTTTACACAAACAAATCTCAAAGCAACTTAACAGATAAAAACAATGAAAACTTAAAACACAATGTGTAATTTCATACACTTCTATCATGTCACCTGTTTTCTAAAGTAAAAAGTCCCAAATGCTGCCACCTTTCCTCATAGGGGAGTCACTCCATCCCCCTCATTATTTGGGCTGCCCTTTTCCTGAACCTTTTCCTTTTTGAGGAGGCGACCAAAACTCTACATAGTATTCCAAATGCAGTCTCACTGTAGATTTGTGTAACTGCATTGTGATGTTGGCAGTTTTATTTTTCATTCCTTTCCTAATGTTCCCTAGCATAGCATTTTCACAGCTGCCACACACTGGCCATCTAATCCAGCCCTCAGAAAAAGCTAAAGAGCCCTGCTTAGCCCCCCACCCCAAGGGTCCCTCTCTCATCCTGGAGTAAGGAGCTCATGGCTGGTCTGCAATCTCTTACCATCCCCACCCTGAGCTATGAGAGTTGGGAGTCCCAACAAAAGGTGCACCACCCCGATTTAGTCCTGAACTCTATTGTAGGACAGGAATGGGGAAACCTGTTTCCCTCCCAGAGGTGCTGTTATAAACCCAGATTGTTGCTGGACTACAGGTATATGGTGTCATCCCTGCTACATTTGAAAGGTCTGCTGTGTGGTGTGGAACTCTGGCTTGGTGGACAATTTGGGTAACTTGTTGTTGTTGTTGTTGTTTAGTCGTGTCCGACTCTTTGTGACCCCATGGACCAGAGCACGCCAGGCACTCCTGTCTTCCACTGCCTCCCGCAGTTTGGTCAAACTCGTGCTGGTAGCTTCGAGAACACTGTCCAACCATCTCATCCTCTGTCGTCCCCTTCTCCTTGTGCCCTCCATCTTTCCCAACATCAGGGTCTTTTCCAGGGAGTCCTCTCTTCTTATGAGGTGGCCAAAGTATTGGAGCCTCAGCTTCACGATCTGATCTGTGGGTAACTTACCTGCCACAGATTGATTTGATCAAGAACATAAGAAGAGCTTGCTTGCTGGATCAGGCCAGAATCCCATCAAATCCCACATCCTGTCCTCACAGTGAGCAACCAGATGTCCCAATGGGAAGGCTGCAGCAATCATGATCTGGTGTTTTCCCACTTTCCACCACAATAAGAGCATGTGGCAGCTTTTGTGGCCATGTTCTCCTTAGCTGTTGGTGGGTGGGCACACTTAAGTGTTTTTTAAAAAGCTAAGATTGAAGCAATCTTTGAGGTCATCTAGCACTGTTCAGGGCACAAATATAAGATGGGGGACACCATCTCATATTACTAACAAGGCATTGTTAGTAGTATGTGTCTTAGTAGATCACAAGCTTAACATGAGTCAGCAGTGTGATGCAGCAGCAAAAAAAATATAATGATCTTCTAAACTGCATCAACAGAAGTCTAGTGTCCAGATCAAGGAAAGTAATAGTACCACTCTATTCTGCCTTGGTCAGACCACACCTGGAATACGATGTCTCGTACTGGGCACCACAATTTAAGAAGGGTGATGACAAGCTGGAACATGTGCAGAGCAGAGTGACCAAGATGATCAAGGGTCTGGACACCAAGTTTTATGAGGAACTATTGAGGGAATTTGGTATGTTTAGCCTGGTAAAGAGGAGACTGAGAGGAGATATGACCGTCATCTTCAAATATTTCAAGGGCTGTCACATGGAGGATGGAGCAAGCTTGTTTTCTCCTTCTCTGGAGGCTAGGACTCAAACCAATGGCTTCAGGTTACAATAAAGGAGACTCCAACTATATACCTGGAAGAACTTTCTGACAGTAAGAGCTGCTTGACAGTGAAATGGACTCCCTCAGGTGACTGTGGACTCTCCTTCCTTGCAGGATTTTAAGCAGAGGTTGGATGGCCATCTGTCATGAGTGCTTTAGTTGGAATTCCTGCATTGCAGGGGGGTTGGACTAGATTACCCTTGGGGTCCCTTCCAACTCTACAGTTCTTTGAGTGTATGTCCCAAAGGAACCCTAAGAGAGAGAATCTGTGATAACTTTTAAAATGAGGCACACATCCAAATACAAGGCCTTCAGCTCATCCCTTTCTCCCTCCCCTTCTATTTCTTTCTTGTTCAGTTCCTTCATTAATCTCCAGGAAGTTAAGCTGGTAATAGAATTAATGAAGTTAATTAAGAGCAAAAAGAGAGACATCAGCTTTCGCAACATTGGGATCATCACCCCATGCAGTGCTCAGAAAAGAAGGATGCTGAACCAGCTGGAGAAAGAATTTGGAGAAAATAGGTAAGAATTTCACAAGCCTTGAATGGCATTAAAATCCCTTTAACTGGGCCTCTTGATTCAGCAGAGTGTCAGTCAAGTTACTGGAGGTGAACTTTACTCTCAATTGAATCATGATTAAGTTGTTGAAATACTGCATTCAGTGTGCAATAGGCCCTCCAGATGCTGCTGGACTTCAGCTCCCATCAGTCCCAGGCAGTATGGCCTGTTGGCAGCGATGATGCGGGATACCGTCCAGCATCATCTGGAGGACCATGGGTTTCTCATTCCTGGTGTACAAAAGCACTGTAAGTATCCCCCCTGTCTTCCTCCCAAAGTGATGTCACTTGTGAGGCCTTGCATGCTGCTGAAGTACATCCCAAGCAAATGAGACTACGCTTGTGCGTAGTCACCCCTTGTTAGCCTTATCTCTCACTTCCCTGAACTTATTATTTAATAAAATAAAATCTTCCCTCTGTTGTTTCCCTGTTGCTAAAATGTATGGTACATTGTTGGTTCCCTGGGGCAGGGATCTTCCTTATTTGTTGATGGTAGTCGGTAAAGCATCTGTATACTGATAGCTCAGCACAATATCCCTGTGGGATGTAATCCATTGGTGCAGTCAAATGCAACATTCCTTTTTTTTTAAAAAAAATAATTTTTATTAATTTTACAACATAAACAAAAAACAGACAAACATAACACGACTTCCCCAAACCTCCCCTTCACTGCATCCTTATTTTAAAATTTTTTAGCAATCCTTCATCCCTTTTTATATTTAATTCTCTTTAAAGTTTTTTTTTTAAATTTCAATTTTTACAGCTGTAATTCTTTATATCCAATCCCTTGACATCTTAACATTCCGAAATTTTACAACAATTTTTAAGATAGATTTTGAATTTTTTCCAGTCTTCTTCCACTGTCTCTCTCCTCTGGTCACGGATTCTGCCGGTCATCTCTGCCAGTCCCATAAATTCAGTCACCTTGGTCTGCCATTCTTCCAGAGTAGGTAGTTCTTTAGTCTTCCAATACTTCGCCAAAAGAATTCTTGCTGCTGTTGTTGCGTACATAAAGAATGTTCTATCTTTCTTTGGAACCATTTGGCCTACCATGCCCAAGAGAAAAGCCTCCGGTTTCTTTACAAATGTCCACTTAAGGATTTTCTTAATTTCATTATAGATCATTTCCCAGTAGGCCTTAATCTTCGGGCAGGTCCACCAAAGATGATAAAAAGTTCCTTCGCATTCATTACACTTCCAGCAATTGTTATTGGGCAGATGATATATCTTTGCAAGCTTGACTGGGGTCATGTACCACCTATAGATCATTTTCATTATATTCTCTTTCAAGGCACTACATGCCGTAAATTTAATACCTGTGGTCCATAACTGCTCCCAGTCAGCAAACATAATATCATGACCAATATCTTGTGCCCACTTAATCATAGCTGATTTAACCGTTTCATCCTGTGTGTTCCATTTTAGCAGCAGATTATACATTCTAGACAGATTCTTAGTATTGGGTTCTAGCAATTCTGTTTCTAACTTTGACCTCTCCTTCTGAAATCCTAGTTTCCTGTCCTGCTTAAAGGTTTCATTAATCTGGTAATAATGTAACCAGTCTCGGACTTTAGGTTTCAATTTCTCAAAACTCTGTAGTTTCAGCTTTTCACCATCATATTCTATAATTTCACAATATTTTGGCCAATCTGAGTCCATGTTCAGTCTTTTTACCGCCTTAGCTTCCATTGGTGACAACCACCTGGGGGTTTTACTCTCTAACAAATCTTTATATCGATTCCATACATTATACAGTGCTTTCCTGACAATATGGTTTTTAAAGTTTCTATGTACCTTTACCTTGTCATACCATAACCAACAATCAAAATCTTTTCTCCATGAGTTTGAATTTCCACTGCCAGGTATCTTCCTTGCTCGTCCTTAAAGATCATTTTTGGCTCGAGTTTTTCCTTAACATAAATCACTACTCCTCTTTTCTTGACTTTGTCTGATGAAATAAATTCTAATCCTAGTCTCTTATTTGTTAAGAGTTTTCTGTGTGTCCTGGCAATGTGGGTTTCTTGTAAACAGATTACATCTAAGTGTTCTTTCTTTAAAATATGAAACACTTGACCCCTTTTTCGGGGATGGTTTAGACCATTACAATTCCAACTCAAGAGTTGCAGAGACATTTTTATTACTGGGTACCTCTTCCACCGACTGCACCAAGTTGTTGTTCCTCCTCGGTCGGTGCTTGGTTCAATCCAAATGATAGGTTTGAAATGTCCGGTATTTCCCTCTCGCTAACAGTTCCTTTCTGAAGATCCTCTAGGTTTCTTTCCAGAAAAAGTTCTTTATCCTGATTTGTTTTTATTTTGATTTTCTTCCCTTTAAAGTTGAAGGACAGCCCTTGTGGGAATTCCCATCTGAATGGGATATTGTTCTGTTTGAGTAGATCAACTAATTCTTTAAATTGAGTTCTAACCTCCAAAAAGTGTTTAGGAATATCCTTGAAGATCTGTATCTGAGAATTTTTAATGACCAAGGCCTTCTGGAAATGTAAATTCAATATTTTATCTCTTTGTTCCTTTGATCTCAGGGTGATTAAACAATCTCTTGGTTTCTTGCCTTGCTTCCTGCCAATCCGAAAGGCTGTAGTTATTACAAATTCATCTTCCTCTCCATCTAGCTCGTCATTCCAGAAATCTTGGAATTTATCTGTAAGGAATTCCCCAAGCTTGTCCTCTTCCTCTTCTGGTACCAATCTCAGTTTCAGGTTCTTGCTTTTCCTTTCCAATTCCAATAGGGCTAAAGCTGCATCATGTTCATGTACTTTTTTTGCAATAGGCGCAAATTTTCCCTTGGTTTCTTCAGCAGTGCAAATGCAACATTCCTTATTTCCCTAGCGTGGGCACAGGCAGGGGGACATCCAGTCAGGGTAACGTCCTTTTCCACTGGTGTGGAGCATCCCTCCCCTGCATGTGACCTAGGAGATGGGCATCGCTCTGGCTGACTCCATAAAAGTGCCGAGTCATGCAGCCATTTTCTCAGTCTTGTTTGTCTTGCTTCACTTGCTTTCTATTCTCTTGTTTATCTTTTGCTGCCATGCTGCTCTCCTCCATCCATTTTGTTGTCTTAATGTAATTTTGCTGTCTGCTGGCTCTCAGCCAGCAGCACATGAGTTCAGTCTCCATATGAGATGAACTCAGACTCTTTATTGTGTAACTACCAAGTAAAGCCTGCCTTTCAGGGATCAAATGAACTGAAATGTGAGTAAACATTTTGTTACTTTACTCAGAAAGACTCTTGTGTCTTTATTCTTTGAAGAGGGATTAAAGGGGACACCAGGAAAGATAAAGTCACTCAGATTTGGGAAGAGGTAGACTCCACCATGGCAGCAGGGCCGGGGCGGGAGAGTGCTAGAGTCCTGTCTAGTCAAGTTGCGTGGGATCAAGTCCAATCTGTTACCTCCGAGGATGTGGACAGGCTGCTTAGACAAGTGAAACCAACCACCTGTCTCCTTAACAGCCCATCCTGGCTCATAAAAGCAAGCCGGGAAGTGCTGGGCTGGGAGATGGGTGGTGAATGCTTTCCTCTGTGAGGGAGCCTTCCCAGACCCACTGAAAGAGGCAATTATTAAACCGCTTCTTTAAAAAGCATCTTTGGACCCAGCCCATATGGCCAACTATTGCCCAGTCTCAAAACTTCCATTCTTGGGCAAGGTGATTGAGCGGGTGGCTGTGTTAGCATTTCACTCCACCGTCGCTGCATTTGAGATTGTTGTAAATCACATGCCTGTCTGAGAAGACTATGGGAACGGAAGACAGCCTTATCTCTCTTTCGTTGTATGTACTTTGGACTGTACTTTCACTTCTTCTGTTCTCTCGGAAAAGAACGGACACCATTATGCTGTAGTCTGTATATAGAGTGTAATAAATAGTAGCTTAGATCTACAATGTCCCACGCTTGTTGCTGTGTTATGCCAGAAGATTAGTGTGCATATGCCAGCTGGTATATGTCGCTGAGTTCCCTGGAGATGAAGGGAGATGCCTTTTCCAGTGCTGCACACATCGGAGGATGCTCGGAGATATGAGGGCTTGCAGGCATCCCCAGGGCGTTTTCCTTTTTTTCTATTTTTTTTTTATTGGTTTTCACAATATTATAAACAAACAAACACAACAAACATAAATCATAGCCTTATTGAAAATTACACTTATTAACTTTGTTAAGTGACTTCCTCGCTTCCCCTTGGTTGAATTTCATTGCATGTCCTTTTAACGGTTTTCCAAATCCCAATTCTTATGAAATTTAACTTCAACATTAACATCCTTAAATCCTCACCTTATGGAATTAAACATATTAATTCATCACTTAACATAAATAAAATCCTAAGCCAATCAAGTATCTGCAAGCTGTTTTCAGTTAATTTAACTTAACAAATTTAACTATATAATCATTAAATTAAATCCACTCTTCCTGATACTCCTCCTCCTTCTGGTCGCAGACTCTTCCGGTTAGGTTGGCTAGCTCCAAAAAATCCATCATCTTCATCTGCCATTCTTCTATCATTGGTAATTCTTGGGTTTTCCACTTTTTAGCTAACAAAATACGAGCAGCAGTTGTGGCATACAAAAATAATTTAACATCTTTCTTGGGCAATTCCAAACCTGTTATTCCAAGAAGAAAGGTCTCTGGTTTCTTTATAAATGTATATTTCAACATTTTTTTCAATTCATTATAAATCTTTTCCCAGAAGTCTTTCACCTTGGGACAGGTCCACCACATATGATAAAAGGTTCCTTCCTTTTCTTTACATTTCCAACATATATTGTCACAATTATGATATATCTTTGCTAATTTTACAGGAGTCAAATACCATCTATACATCATTTTCATTATATTTTCCTTTAACAGAGTACATGCGGTGAACTTGACCCCTTTCTTCCACAATCTTTCCCAGTCCTCAAACATTATATTATTTTCTTCATCTCTTGCCCAATCTATCACCACAGATTTAACTTGTTCATCTTTTGTGTGCCACTCCAACAATAGCTTGTACATTTTAGATAAATTTTTATCTTTAGTATCCAACAACTCAGTCTCCAACTTAGATTTTTCATAAGCAAAACCATTTTTCTTATCCAATTTATACAATTCATTGATCTGGTGGTAATGTAACCAAGTTTAGCTTATCTTTAACTTGATCAAATGGTTTTAATTTGTAACCTCCTCCTTCTTCTATTAATAAATCATAATATCTCAACCATTTGGTGTCCATATTTAGTTTTTTCTGGGCCTTTGCCTTCATTGGTGAAAGCCATCTGGGCGTCTTTCTTTCTAAGAGTTCTTTATATTTTATACAAACATTATACAACGATTTCCTAATTGCATGGTTTTTAAATGCATTATGGGCCTTTGATGGTCTGGACAAAATATAAGGACTTATTGGAGAGTAAGACTCCGAGGTGGCTCTCACCGGTGGAGGCCAAGGCACGTAAGAGACTTAACATGGAAGCCTACTGGCCTAAATATTGGGAAATAATTGAAAAAATTGGAGACAATTGGAGGTTGCTGAGCTTGGAAAAATTGAAAAACAAGGTGCGAGATTGGTTGCACTATGCTCAAATCCAGGAGGTTTTTAAAGTGGATAAAAAGGTTGGATTCCAGGTGGAAAAATCGAAATTAGAGACAGAACTGTTAGAGCCAAAAAATAAACTACTTTCGAGAATGTATAATTTGCTGCTTAAATGGAATACACAGGACGAGACAGTCAAATCCGCCATGATAAAATGGGCACAGGACTTGGGGCACAACATTATGTTTGAAGACTGGGAAAGGTTATGGAACACCGGAATGAAATTTACGGCATGTAGTGCCTTGAAGGAAAATATTATGAAAATGATATACCGGTGGTACATGACCCCAGTCAAGCTTGCTAAGATATATCACCTGTCTGACAATAAATGTTGGAAATGTAAAGAGGCGGAAGGGACATTCTTCCATCTCTGGTGGACTTGCCCGAAAGTGAAGGCCTTTTGGGAGATGATTCATAATGAACTAAAAAAGGTACTTAGATTTACCTTACCTAAGAAACCGGAGGCCTTTCTTCTGGGCATTGTGGACCAGAGAGTACTTAAGAAAGATAGAATTTTTTTTATGTATGCTACCACAGCAGCAAGGGTCCTGATTGCTAAGCATTGGAAGACACAAGATTTACCCACGCTGGAGGAATGGCAGACGCAGTTGATGGACTATATGGAACTGGCCGAAATGACTGGCAGAATCCGAGACTTGGGAGAAGAAACAATCGAGGAGGACTGGGAAAAATTTAAAGACTATTTGAAAAAACATTACAAGTTGTATGAATGTTAAAAAATGCACTTTTTAGAAATTCTAGCTTCAGCAATTGTAAATTAATGAAATGGAAATTAAGGTACAAGAAGTCAGAGGTGGAATAATGAAATAACTTTATTGTGTTTAAGCTAAAACGTATAAGATTTGGGTTACAACAGTTTTGAAACTAGGCAACATAATAAAATGAAAGATACAATAAGCTTTGAAATAAGTTAACAAATTGCTGATGTTTTGTATTACAGAGAACGCAGGGTTTGGAGGATGTGGGGAAGTCCAATAGATGTGCTGGAAAAAAGGATTATGGAAATTTGTAATTTCTCTACTTTATTTATATCTGTCTTTATCTCTTTTTTCTGTATTTCATAAACTTAATAAAAATATTATAAAAAAAAATAAAATGCATTATGGGCCTTTACCTTGTCATACCATAAATATGCATGCCAACCGAACACATTGTTGAATCCCTCCAAATCTAATAGATCTGTGTCTTCTAGTTGCATCCATTCTTTAATCCAGCAAAGTGCAGCAGCTTCAAAATAGATTTTTAAATCTGGCGGGGAAAATCCCCCTCTTTCTTTAGAATCCGTAACTAATTTATATTTAATTCTGGGTTTCCTCCCTTGCCAGATAAATCTAGAGAGTGCTTTCTGCCATTCTTTAAAGCATTTCAAATTATCTATAATTGGGAGGGCTTGCAACAGGAAGAGCATCTTTGGCAGCACATTCATCTTAATCACAGAAATCCGGCCCATTAATGACAATTTTAAATTTGACCATATCTTCAAATCTCTCTTAATTTCATTCCATAATTTCTCATAATTATCTTTGTACAAGTTCAGATTTTTCCCAGACAGGTTCACGCCCAAATATTTAACTTTTTTCACAAAATCTAGGCCCGTTTTTTCTTGTAGTATTTTCCTTTCTTCATTATCCAGATTTTTCTCAATTACTTTGGTCTTGCTCTTGTTTAATTTAAATCCTGCTACCTGACCAAACTCTTGTATCAGCTCCAGTGCTTTGACTGCACTGGAATCTGGATCTTGTAATGTCAGAACTAGATCATCAGCAAAGGCTTTTAATTTATATTGTTTCAAACCTACTGTAATACCTTTGACTTGTTCATCTTTTCTAATCATAGACCTCCAGGACTGAAATAAACAACAGAGGGGAAAGTGGGCACCCTTGCCTGGTTCCTTTCTCAATTCTAATTTCCTCTGAAACCACATTATTTACAATAATTTTGGCTTTTTGTTCTAGATAGATCGCTTTAATACCATTTAAAAAATCATGACCTATCCCCATACTCTCTAAATTATGTAACATAAAACTCCAAGAAACATTGTCAAAGGCTTTCTCTGCGTCAATAAACATTAACATTGCTTTACAACTCTTTCTTTCTTCTAACTTTTCCAAAAAATCTACAACATTTCTAATGTTGTCTTTCATATGTCTTCCAGGCAGAAATCCTGCCTGGTCTTTATGAATATACTCAGATAAAACCTGCTTCAGCCTGTTGGCCAGTATGTTTGCAAAAATTTTATAATCCACATTGAGTAGGGAGATTGGTCTGTAGTTTTTAACATTGGATCTATCTTGACCCTGTTTAGGAATCAGAGTAATATGCTGTATTTTTCGCTCGATAACACGCACCTGACCATAACACGCATGTAGTTTTTAGAGGAGGAAAACAAGAAAAAAAATATTCTACACGAAACAGTGGATGTATGATTTTTGTGGTTCATGCTGTGGCCACAGACATGTGATCTGATGGTGAATTTGGGGTGACCCAGTGCAAAAATCCTGAGGATCCATGTGGATCTGTGCTTTGTAACCACGTTTTAAGTGGGGAGGGAAGGAAAAGAACTCAATGGACAAGGAGCACGCGTGGAGCAAGCTCTGCTTCTCTCCCTCCTCCTCCCCTCCTTAGCAAGCTGAAAAACTTTGCTGCAGGGACAGAGAGCCTGCTTGCTTTAAAGGAGCCTACTGGACAGGAGCCACTTACACGAGCTGAAAATCTTTCCTGCTATTTCCAGCAAAGCGGGACGAGATACAGAGAGCCTGCTTGCTTTAAAGGAGCCAACCGTACAGGAGCCGTCCCCTCCCCTCCCCTCCCGCTTTGCTCCTTTAAAGAAGCAGGCACTCTGTCCCTCTCTCCTCCCCATTCAGCGGCTCTTCTCCCGCTGGAAACCACGGAGGAGGGAAGCATTCGCTCTGTAACATGCACAGACATTTCCCCTTACCTTCTAGGAGGAAAAAAATGCGTGTAATGGAGCGAAAACTACGGTAAGCTTGCTTCCAGGTTTCAGGTGCTTTGCCCCCTCCCAAAATCGAATTAGATACTTCTACCAGAGGTGGAATGAGCCAGTCTTTCAATGTCTTATAATATTTCGCTGATAGACCATCAGGTCCTGGTGTCTTGCCAAGTTGCATTGAATTTATTGCCTGTTCCACTTCCTGGTTTGTAATTACACCTTTTAGTAGATTCTTTTTATCCTCCGGAATCTGTTGCAACCCATTAGTCTTTATAAATTGCTCGATTTTCCCTATATCTTCTTTATCCTTTTTATACAGTTGTTTATAATATTTGTAAAAGCATTTTCTAATGTCTGCAGGGTTCTCTACAGCAGTGTTTCCCAACCTTGGGCCTCCAGCTGTTTTTGGACTACAATTCCCATCATCCCTTGCCACTGGTCTTGCTAGTCAGGGATGATGGGAGTTGTAGTTCAAAAACAGCTGGAGGCCCAAGGTTGGGAAACACTGCTCTACAGATTTTCCTTCTGCATCAATGTTTGTAATAGTACTTTGTTTTTGTCTCTTCTTTAGTTGCCAGGCTAATAATTTCCCACATTTATTTGCAGATTCAAAATTTCTTTGTCTCATCCTTCTTATCTTCCATTCAATTTCTTGATTTACTAACTGTGAATATTGAACCTGTAGGGCTTTAATTTCTTTTTGGATCTGCAAATTCTTTGGGTTTCCTCTAAGCTTCTTCTCTTTATCGTTTAGTTGTTCCATAATTTTATCTTTTGTCTCATTCTGTGACTTTCTCCTAATTGCGTTTTGTTGTATCAGAAACCCTCTCATTACCGCTTTGCTGGCCTCCCAAATAACCCTTATTTCCATTCCTTGATTCATATTAAGTTCAAAATAATCCTTTAGGGTTTTTTGGGCCTTATTAACAATTAATGAACTTCTCAACAGATCATCATTCAGTTGCCATCTGAAGGAGCCTCCCCAGGGCGTTTTCCAACAGGTTGCGGAACCACTCCAGGCACGCCTGGAGGATGCGGACCATTTGGATCCCTTCCATTTGCGATTCAGGCTTCATCATGGGACTGAAACTGCCTTGGTCGTGCTGGTTGATGATCTCCGGCAGGCTAGGGACAGAGGTGAAAGCTGTTTCCTAGTTCTGCTGGATCTCTCAGCGGCCTTTGATACCATCGACCACGACATCCTTCTGGGCCATCTTGAGGGGCTGGGAGCTGGGGGCACTGTTACACGGTGGTTCCGCTCCTTCCTCCTGGGCCGTGTTCAGAAAGTGGAGTTAAGGGATGGATGTTCGGACCCCTGGGCTCTCACTTGTGGGGTGCCTCAGGGTTCCGTCCTCTCCCCCATGTTTTCTAACATCTATCTGAAGCCTCTGGGAGAGATCATCAGGGAGTTTGGGCTATGTGTTCACCAGTATGCGAATGTTACCCAGCTCTACCTCTCTTCCAAATCAGAACCAGTGAAGGCAGTGAAGGTCTTGTGTGAGTGTCTGGAGGTGGTTGCAGGATGGGTGGCGGCTAACAGATTGAGGCTGAATTCTGACAAGACAGAAGTACTGTTTGGGGGGGACAGGGGGCAGGTGGGTGTGGAGGACTCCCTGGTTCTGAATGATGCAACTGTGCCCCTGAAGGACCAGATGCGCAGCCTGGGAGTCATTTTGAACTCACAGCTGTCCATGGAGGCGCAGGTCAGTTCTGTGTCCAGGGCGGCTGTCTACCAACTCCACCTGGTATGCAGGCTGAGACCCTACCTGCCCGCGGACTGTCTCGCCAGAGCGGTGCATGCTCTAGTTATCTCCCGCTTGAACTATTGCAATGCGCTCTACATGGGGCTACCTTTGAAGGTGACCCGGAAACTGCAATTCATCCAGAATGCGGCAGCTAGACTGGTGACTGGGAGTGGCCGCCAGGAGCATATAACACCAGTCTTTTTTTTCTTTCTTTTTTTCGATTTTTTTTTATTAACAATTTCAACATAGCAAATTATCAAAACAAATCATCTTCCTTATTCCCCCCCATTTTTCCCCTCCCCCCTCCCCAACAAACCCTCCCCCCCTCCCCCCCACGACTTCCCTCAGCTCCTCTCTGATTTCTCATCCAGTGTTAACTTTCGCATATTATAAAACTGTATACATCCTTATATTATCTATCTTCTATGTTATCCCTCAATAAATTTGTGTATGTTTATTCAAAACCTGCCAGGGAGTCCAATTCATTTTGTTGTTTTTTTAGGTAATTTTCTTTCAAAAGAGAACAGTCTGTAAATTTTAAATCTATTCTCTACAATTTAACCCAATCTTCAAATTGTATATTATGTCCTATATCTTGTGCCCATTTGATCATGACCGATTTCACCTCATCTTTTGTTTCCCATTCTAGCAGAATACTATATGCACCGTTCAGCAACTTCACTTTTCCTTCTATCATTTCCTTTTGAAATCTAGAAGTAGTATAACTAAATCCTTTCTTGTTGTCTTCTTTGTATATCTTGTGTAATTGCCTGTAATGTAACTGTCAGAGCTGCCTCTAGGTCCCAGCTCACAGAGGACCAACGCTAGGCTGTCTTAATGTACAAAAGTCTTTATTGAAGTTCAGTTTCCATTTCAAAGCCGCAGCGTGCAGCCCTACGTCTTAAACCCTAGATCGGCGAAGTCCCGTCTGAGTCTCCTCCCCTCTGACACCAGTTTAAGATCCTAGCCCTGCTCCACCTTTTCCGCTGCTCTCTCCTCCTCTGGGTCCTCCTGCCCGCTGGGGCATTGCCCTTTCTGGACTCTTCCGACGCTGAGTCGCTTAGCTCCTCCCCCTGCCTCCGGCGGGCTTTAGGACCCGGTTCCCAATCCTCATTCTCTGCTGTCCCGCGCTCCTGTACATTTGAACTTGCCTCTCGCGCCAACCCAGTGACCTTTCTCCTAACCGTTACACTACTTCTGTCACTGCTTCCCTCTTCCGGGATACTGGCCGGATCTGACCTCCCCTCCGTTGTCCGACTCTCCGATGGAGGCGTGGTCAGCTCTGCCTCGTCTTCTCTCCCTGGTGGGGAATGCACTGGCCCCGATACTTGGGACCCTTCCCCCCCACTCTGCTCTGGTGGGGAAGCTGGTCCTGATTTCCAACTACTGCTCTGGGAGTCCCTGCTGCCCCCTTGCTCCTGGGGCGTTCCCCTTGGGAACCCCCTACCCCTGGCCACTGGCGCCCCCTTCTGTGAATCTTCCGATTTGCTGGAGAGGCTCATGGAATCCCTCGGGCCACTGTCATCTCCTACGCTCCCCTCGGATTCCTCCCCCTCGCTCTCCATTTCCTCCCCCTCCTGTGCTTCTGCTCCTGAGCCCCTGACAGTAACCAACTCTGAAAATGATCTTTTATTTCCTCATACTCTTTTAGCTTCCATTTTCCTTCTCGGTCCTTTAGTAAATCACTGTATGTAAGCCATTTTCCTTTTTTACCAAGTGGCTTGAGCAGCAAAGCTTCAAGTGCTGAGAGCCACCAAGGTGTCTTCTGTTCTATTAAATCTTTATATCTCTCCCAAACCCTCATTAATGATTTCCTAATTATATGATTATAAAATCCTTTATGTACTTTTCCTTTCCCATACCATAGATATGCATGCCATCCGAATCTATTATCATGACCTTCCAAATCCAATGCTTCTTGCTTTTCCAGCTTTATCCAGTCCCTAATCCATACCAAACATGCAGCCTCATAATACAATTTAAGGTATGGGAGGGCAGGCCAAACCGCCTCTTTCTTTTGTATCTGTAAGTAACTGTAATGGTTGTAAGGGGGTTACTTGTGCATAAATTGCCTTCAGTTTAGTCAGTTTGTTTGCTCAACCATGTTTAGGGTTAGAGCTCGCCCTCCGTGACCTGTTAGTCACTTGCAGAATCCGTCAGTGGGCGTTTCTTGAACCTCTTCCAGCATAAAAGCTGTTTGACCCCAAGTCTCCTCCTATGTTCCCTGCGCAGAACGCGTCTGCGCAAGTGAGGGGAAGGCAGGGGCGTGCCAGCGCTCTCTCCACTAGATTCGGGTGAAGGGTCTTGGAGCCCTGTCACCAATTCCTCCATCTCCCTCTCATGTCTATTGGTGTTACGCTGAATTCCTTCCCCCCTGCTGGTCCCCTCTCCGGCATCGCTCTGGAGCCCTGCCTCCACCTCTCGCTCTGCTCGCTCTGATGTCAGTTCCCTGACATCCACCTCCCTCCCAGGACCCCCTCCACCCCCGGCCTGACCCTGTGATGTGACCTTGTCCGCTTCTTCAGCTGACGATGCAGGGAATCCCCAAAAGGAGCTGCTGTCGTCGTCCGAGAACTCAAACCCAGCTTCCCACCCGTTCCGATTCCTCACGGGAGGGGCTTCCCAATCTGATTCCTCCTCTCCTGACGATTCTCCTCCTTCCTCTGGGGAAGCTGGAAAACCCACAAAATCCTCCTCCTCCTCATCGGTGGTGGCAAATTGCTCCTCCCAGAATCGCTCCAGGGGTTTGGGCTTCCTCGGATACCTGTTGTGGAACTCTTCCACCAGATATTCATCATCTATTTCCCCCGCGGGAACCCACGTGTTTTCTGACTCGGTTTCCCCCTCCCAAGCTACTAGGTAATCCACCTGCCGCCCCTGCCAGCACGAATCCAGGATCTCCATTACCTGGTGGTGGTGTTCCCTCTCTTCCAGTTGTGGGTGTGTGAGCCCTTCCCCTCCTACCCCCCGGACCCTCCGCTCCCCCCTGTACGGTGAGAGCAGTGACCTATGAAATACCGGGTGGATTTTCATGCTGTCTGGCAACTTGAGCCAGAATGCCACCGGGTTCACTTGGTGTGTCACCTCAAATGGTCCCAGCCGTATTGGCCTCAGCTTCTTACACCCGCCCTTGAAGGGTAAGCCTTGTGTGGATAACCACACCCGGTCCCCCACCCTAATGGTCTCCCCTTCACGGCAGCGTTTGTCTGCTTGTCTCTTGTACGCCTCCTTGGCCCTTTCCAGATTCATCTTAAGCTGCTGGTGCAGGGCTTCCATTTCTTCCACGAACTGCTCTGCGGCGGGCACGCTCCCCCCTTCCTCCCCCCTCCCGGGAAAGGCCCTGGGGTGACACCCATAATTAGCCAAGAACGGGCTCATCCCCGTGGACACATGCTCCGCATTGTTATATGCAAACTCTGCCAGTGCTAGCTTTTCTACCCAATCGTTCTGTCTCTCGTTGACGTAACAGCGTAGATATTGCTGTAAAATGCTGTTCGCCCTCTCTGCTTTCCCGTTAGTTTCCGGGTGCCTCACCGTCGAGAATCCCACCTCCACCTGCAATAAGTTCATAAGCCTCCTCCAAAACCTCGAGGTAAATTGTTTCCCTCGGTCAGAGATAACCCTCGAAGGAGCCCCATGCAACCTGAAGATGTGATTCATGAACAACTGGGCGGTTTCCTCTGCAGTCACTGCATGAGAGCACGCTATGAAATGGCACATTTTGGTTAGCAGATCTACTACTACCATGACTGCTGTCTTCCCTCTGGATTTGGGTAAATCTGTCATGAAATCGATAGACACCACCTCCCAGGGTCTTCCCGGTGTGGGTAAGGGTTCCAGTAGCCCTGCCGGGGCTGCCCTCTCTCCCTTGGCCCTTTGGCAGCGGTCACACCCCAGTACATACTCTCGTACATCTTCCCTCACCCTTGGCCACCAAAACTCCCTGGTGACCAGTAACATGGTCTTGTGTTGCCCAAAGTGCCCCGCTGTTGGGTTGTCGTGAAGCTGTTTGAGCACCCTTTCAAGCAAGGCCTCCCCGGGCACATACATTGCTCCCTTGTAATATAGCAGTCCTTCCCTTTCCTCAAAACCTCCCCGGTCTCCCTCAGTTCCCCTGAGTTCCCTGATTCTGGTTTGGGCGAATTCGTCCTGGCGAATTAGCTCGGTTAGTTCTCGTTTCCCAACCAACGCTCCCCCACAAACCCATCGTTCCTCAGGGAAATCGTGTCGAGCTTCCGGTGGTCCTTCTCCTTTCGTGTACTCCGGTTTCCGGGAAAGCGCGTCTGCTCTCACGTTCTCTTCTCCTGGCACGTACTTGATCTCAAAGAAGAACTTGGAGAACTCCTGTGCCCATCGAATCTGTCTCTGGTTGAGAACTCGCGCTGTTCTCCAGTATTCCAAGTTCTTGTGATCAGTGCAAACCTGAATCTTGTGCTGAGCCCCTATTAGGAGATGTCTCCACTGGCGAAATGCTGCATAAATAGCTAACAGTTCGCGATCATACACCGTGTAGTTCTGTTCCGATTTATTCAGCTTCCTTGAGAAGAAGGCGCACGGCCTCCAGGTGTGTTGGCCTGGTCCCGGCTGGAGTAACACCGCTCCTATCGCTCTGTCCGATGCGTCGGTCTCTAGCCTCATCGGCTTCTGCAGATCCACGTGCAGGAGCTGTTCCTCCGAGCTGAACGCCTTCTTTAGCCTTTCGAAGGATCGTTGGGCACTTTCCATCCAGACGAACTTCTTTTTGCTACTGAGGCAATCCGTGATGGGCGCGGTCAAGTGGGCGAAGTTCTTGATGAACTTCCGGTAGAAGTTGCTGAACCCGAGGAACCTCTGCACATCCTTCCGGGTTTGGGGGGCCTTCCATTCCAGCACCGCCTGCACCCATGGCTAGGCCTCTGTCTGACAACCTGTATCCCAGGAATTCCACTTCTTTGGCGTGAAACTGGCACTTTTCCAGCTTGACCCACAGCTGGTGCTCTTGTAGCCTTTTCAGCACTTCCCTGACGTCCTGGACATGCTTTTTTTCATTGTCCGAATAGATCAGGACGTCGTCCAGAAATGCTACGCAGTTCTTGTACAGCAGGGGACCCAGCACATGGTGCATGAAGCTTTGAAAACAGGCTGAGCCCGACTGTAATCCAAATGGCATGACTAGGTACTCAAAGGCCCCTAGGGGGGTGAACATGGTGGTTTTCCATTCGTCCCCCTCTCTCATTCTAATCAAGTTGTATGCTCCCCGAAGGTCCAGCTTGGTAAAAATCTTACCCTTCCTTACCCTAGTCAGAATATCATCAATTCTGGGCATTGGGAAGGTCACGGGTTCCGATACGAGGTTCAATCTTCGATAGTCTACGACGAACCTCGGCTGATCCGTGTTTTTCTTATCCACAAAAAACACAGGGCTGCCCCCCACTGCCTTAGATTCTCTTATAAACCCCCTTTTCAGGTTCTTGTCTATAAAGTCTCGCAACTCCTGCATCTCTTGGTCCGACATGGCATACAGCTTACCCACCGGCAGCTGCGCCCCAGGGAGTAGGTTGATTTAGCAGTCGAAGGGCCTATGTGGCGGCAGCCTGTCCGCTTCCCTCTCGCTGAAGACCTCTTGTAAGTTCGCGTACTGTGGCGGCACTTCCGCTCTCTGCTTCAGTGTAGTTGCTGCCACTCTGGCCAACCTCACTCTGGGCTTCACTCCCCCTAGACAGTGTTCCAAACAGTGCGCTGACCCGAAGGTGACTGTCCGTTGATGCCAAGCCACCACTGGATCATGTAGCACTAGCCAGCTCATGCCCAGTATTATCGGGGGTCCCGCCAGTGTGGCCACGTGAAAGGCAATGGTTTCTGTGTGCCTGGACACACTCATTCTCATTGGCGGGGTTTGATGCGTTACCTCCCCTCCCAGCAGCTCCCTGCCATCTATCGTGGTCACTTGGAGTGGGAAATCAAGTGGCAGCAGGTGGATCTGGTGCTCCAGTGCAAACTCCTTACTAAAAAAATTACAGGAGCTGCCTGAGTCCAGCATTGCCTTCACCTTGACTGGGTGTTCTAGCACCACCTCTATCGCTATAGAAACCTTGGGTGGGTCTGGTTGGGGCACTTCTGTTAGTTGTTCGCTTGGCTGCTGCGCCCCCCTGTGGGCAGTCAAGCGCTGGCGTTTCCCTGCACCTTTTCCTCTGCCCCCTCCTCCTCATTTCCAGCGGCTCCCACCATCCCTTGCCAAGCCTTTCTTTGTGGACAGACCCTGGCAAAGTGTCCTGGCCGTTGGCAGAGGAAACATTTCTTGGTGCTTTCCCCAGCCTTTCCTTCCCTTTTGCCTCCTTGGTGGGCGCTCGGAACCTCGCATGCGCGCGCCCCATCAATTTCCATTGGCACCACGTCATCGGAAGGCTGCTTTGGCATCTCAGGAATGCGGTAGTCAGGGCAACGCTCTCCTCTCCCTTCCCGCCTTTCCAAAGCGCGCGCTTCCTGGCGAGCGCCTATCGCCATCACAGCTTTTGTCAGCTGATCCATAGTCTCCGGGCGGGGCGCGCGGGAGAGCTCATCTTTAACGGTTGGGGACAACCCCTCCTCAAACAGCATCCGTATGGGGGGGCTATCTAGATCCCATTCGAGCCTGTGTATTAACATCGCAAAGCGGGACCAGTAGTCTCTAACGGAAAGATCCCCCTGCCTGCATCTCATCAGCTCCCTCTGGGTCAGACTCTCCCCCAATTGGCTTGAATACATAGCGTCCATCGCCTGAAGAAACTTCCTGACGTCCTTCATGGCGGGGGCCATTAGGGGTCTAACCCATTCCCTCGCGCTGCCCTCAAGGTGCCCCACAATATACGCCACCTGCGCTGCCTCGTCAGCAAAGTCATCATGCTGCAGCTGCAAGGCGTACTCTATTTCTGTTTGGAATCCATTATATTCCTGGGGCTTCCCCCCAAATTTGTGTACCAGTCCGGGCACCTTTTTTGCCACGGGGTGGGTCTAACCTGCGCGTCCTGGGTGCGCCTCTCATCCAGCCGCGCCATCAGCAGTGCTACATGCCGTTCCAGCTCCTGGTTCCTCTTCACTAGGTCCTGCGCCCCCGCAGCTTGCTCCGCTGCCCCGGCGCCTCCAGTCTGGCTCATGTTTCCACTGCTTGCGCACAAGTAACAGCAGGGACTGACGGATTGCTGTAATGGTTGTAAGGGGGTTACTTGTGCGTAAATTGCCTTCAGTTTAGTCAGTTTGTTTGCTCAACCATGTTTAGGGTTAGAGCTCGCCCTCCGTGACCTGTTAGTCACTTGCAGAATCCGTCAGTGGGCGTTTCTTGAACCTCTTCCAGCATAAAAGCTGTTTGACCCCAAGTCTCCTCCTATGTTCCCTGCGCGGAACGCGTCTGCGCAAGTGAGGGGAAGGCAGGGGCGTGCCAGCGCTCTCTCCACTAGATTCGGGTGAAGGGTCTTGGAGCCCTGTCACCAATTCCTCCATCTCCCTCTCATCTCTATTGATGTTACGCTGAATTCCTTCCCCCCTGCTGGTCCCCTCTCCGGCATCGCTCTGGAGCCCTGCCTCCGCCTCTCGCTCTGCTCGCTCTGATGTCAGTTCCCTGACAGTAACTAAGTAACTTATACTTTATCCTTGGCCTTTTGCCCCCTCCCCCCCCCGATAAACTTTGAAATTTCCTTCTGCCATTTTTTAAGGCAATCATCTTTTACCATTACTGGGACTGACTGGAACAGAAATAGCATTTTTGGCAAAACATTCATTTTTACCGCAACTATTTTTCCTAGCAGGGAGAGGTTCATTCTGCTCCATAATTCTAAATTTCTTTTTATCTCGAGCCACACTTTTTCATAATTATCTTTGTAAATATTTATGTTTCTTGATGTTAACCATATCCCTAAATATTTGACCTTTTTATGAACTTCTATCTCGATATTTTGCTCCAACTCTTTTTTCTCTTCTTCCTTCAAAGTTTTGACTAATAATTTAGTTTTATTCCTATTTACTTTAAATCCTGCCACTTCCCCAAATTTTGACTCTTTTCTATAACTCCAGGGAGAGAATTTTTTGGACATATAACACCAGTCTTGAAAGACCTACATTGGCTCCCAGTATGTTTCCAATCACAATTCAACGATATACAATATCTTTATTGTCATTGTCCCTTGCGGAACAATGAAATTGAAAAACTACATAAAACTACATAAAGACTACATAAAACTACCATGAAACTACATAAAACTACATAAAAACTACATAAAACTACATAAAAACTACATAAAAACTACGTAAAACATTCAAAAACCCCTAAAAACTCTAAAACCCCCACTTCGGGGTTTTAGCCTGTGTAGCCTGCAGGAGAGAGTGATAAAAATTAAATTACCACTGCTCTGAACCTGGAAACGGGCTGCCAGTAGATTGACGTTTTGGGAGAGTTCATTGACAGTGAAGAGGACGTATGTTGACAGTTAGTTAAATAAGAGAAATATATTGTTTCCATTGTCCTCTTCTGCGTTTAAAAAGGAGGAAAAGTAACTGAAAATTGAAACTAACTTTACTTTTTGAACTGTGCTTGAAAGGATTGATACAAGTGGAGACTGTTTCCCTCTAGAGGGAGCTTTTGAAACTGTTACAAGAGTGGAGCTGGGGAATCTCCAGCTGCATGATAAGAACTGTGAGAATCAGGGATTGACCTTGGACCATTTAAGAATGTCGACAGGAGAAGCTTTAGTGACTGCATTATGTAAGATAAGCTACTCGTTGGAACAACTTCACAAGAAGACGGATGTTTTGACTACTAAAATTGATAACTTGGGACAAAAAGTGAGCACCAATATAGAAATTATTCAGGATTTGGTACAGGAATTTACTTTAGCAGGACAAATTGTGGAAAAGGAGAAGGAGAAAGTTGTTGTCGAACCTAAAGTAATACAAGTGGGAGCCTCAGCCTTACAGAGGCAAATTGAGGACTATAAGTTGAGGCCTTTTATGATTGAAACTAGAAAAAGTCAGATTTTGAGGATCGGAGCCTGGCTTGGACTGGAAAAGGAAAGTTGGAAAGATCCCTCCATGCAGGGATTAACTGACTTTTGGGTCATGGACTTGGGTCAGGAGGAGATTGGAGTTCTGGGGGCCTTTGGATTTGGAGGAATCTTGAAACATGCCCTGAAATACTTTATGGATCTTTGCTTTAACTACGGAAATTTGGCTGACCTGTCGAGAAGGAATAAAAGCATCGTTAGGTCGGAGTTTCCCCGAGATCTGCTCTTTAGCATCAAAGAATATGAAGAAGACCTGCAGAAGGGACGTGGAAAAGAGTTAAGAGCCTCGGACATAAGATCTCCAGGTTGATGGACTATATGGAGTTGACGGAAATGACTGGCAGAGTCCGAGACCGGGGAGAGGAGATGGTGGAAGAAGATTGGAAAATTTAAAGTTTATATATAGAAATATTGTAAAATTAATGAGTGATAGAAAAATGTTGGAATGAAATTTTATGGCCTTAGTGGAAATGTTTTAAGGAGTTAAGCTTAAATAAGTATACTAGTTTTAATGGAAAATAAGATTAAAAATATGTTAAGACATTTATATGACAGAAAATAGAGAAAGAGGGAAAGGAATTGCTGAGACAACTAATAGAAGTAGAATACAAAAAGGGAGGTGAGAGGAGGTTGATGAAACAAGGGAATGAAAGATAGAATATGGAAAAGGTATGATGTATGCTTTTAAATTGTTTTTGTATCGTTTTGTTTTGTTTATTGTGTTTAGTTTAATGTGTTAAGGTTGTGTTTTGTATAGTTTATATATTGTATTGTTTTTTCTCTTTTTTGTTCTTTTTTCTCTTTTGTCTTCTTTCTTCTTTTTCTTTTTTGTAAGTTTTAAAAGTAATAAATATTATTTTAAAAAGACAGCTCTAAAACCCCATTTTAAAATAGTGTTGGTGTTGACCTTTAAAGCCGTAAACGGCCTCGGCCCAGTATACCTGAAGGAGCATCTCCACCCCCATCGTTGAGCCCAGACACTGAGGTCCAGCTGCGAGGGCCTTCTGCCGGATCCCTCACTGCAAGATGTGAGGTTACAGGGAACCAGGCAGAGGGCCTTCTCAGTGGTAGCACCTGCCCTGTGGAATGCCCTCCCATCAGATGTCAAGGAAATAAACAACTATCTGACTTTTAGAAGACATTTGAAGGCAGCCCTGTTTAGGGAAGTTTTTAATGTTTGATGTTTTATTCTGTTTTTAATCTGTTGGGAGCTGCCCAGAGTGGTGCCCATAATAATCTAATGCAACCCCGCAGAAACCAGGCTCCCTGGTTTACTGAGGAGCTCCGGAAAATGAAGCGGGACCTCAGACGGCTACAGCGAGTATGGCAGGGTGCCCGCGACGGAGCCTCAAGAACATCTTATAGGGTTTTTATGAAAACCTACGAGATGGCAGTGAAGGCCGCTAAGAAGTCTTACTTCTCGGCCTCAGTTGCATCCGCTAGCTCTCGCCCGGCGCAATTATTTAGTATAATTAGGTCTTTAACGTCCCTCGAGGGACAGCCAAATTTAAATAACAATTTGACACACAGCTGTGAGGCATTTGCGAGCTTTTTTGCGGAGAAGGTCCTGTTGCTCCACTGTGACCTCCCTGCCAATTTGGATACAATAACGGAACTGGAGGCCCCTCGACTGTCCTCGGGTCCAGTATTGGACCACTTTGACCGGATATCCCCAGCCGATGTGGACAGACTCCTCCGAGCTGGAAAGCCCACCACCTGTCCTCTTGACCCGCGCCCGTCTTGGCTGATTAGAGCATGTCCAGACGAGGTGCGGGCCCTCCTAGGGGATATCATCAATTTGTCCCTTGGCACCAGGACATTCCCAGGGGAACTGAAGGAGGCAGTGGTGCGTCCGCTCTTAAAGAAAACATCATTAGATCCAATTACCGCCCGGTTTTGAATCTTCCATTCCTGGGTAAGGTGATTGAGAGAGCGGTTGCTGAACAGCTTGGTGGGTTTCTGGAGGAAACATCGGCTTTGGATCCATTCCAGTCCGGCTTCCGTGCTGGTCATGGGACCGAGACGGCTCTGGTCGCCCTAACAGATGTTCTCCGCAGGCAGCTGGATCGAGGCGGGTCGGGGCTGCTGATTCTTCTAGACCTGTCAGCAGCCTTCGACATGGTCGATCAGGAACTCCTGGACCACCGCCTCGCCGATGTGGGGATCCAGGGCACAGTCCTTCAGTGGCTGCACTCGTTTCTCTCTGGTCGGGGACAGAAGGTGGCACTTGGGGGGGAATTGTCATCGCGCCACTCCTTGCTGTGTGGAGTGCCTCAGGGTGTGATACTCTCCCCGATGCTTTTCAACATCTTTATGCGCCCCCTCGCCCAGCTTGTCCGGAGTTTTGGGCTGGGCTGCCATCAGTATGCTGATGACACCCAACTCTATCTGTTGATGGATGGCCATCCTGACTCGGCCCCAGACACACTGATCAGATGTTTGGAAGCTGTGGCTGGATGGTTATGTGGGAGTCGGTTGAAGTTAAATCTTTTGAAGACAGAGGTCCTTTGGCTGGGTCGGGACGATATGGGATTGGGGGGGGCAACTCCCATCTCTTACGGGGGCGTAATTAGTGCCAGCACCGTCCGTTAAGAGTTTAGGTGTAATCTTTGACATCTCCCTTTCCATGGAGGCGCAGATTGCAGCTATAACAAAGGCGGCATTTTTTCATCTCTGCCAAGCTAAGCAGTTGGCTCCTTACCTCTCTCGCCCTGACCTAGCCACTGTGATCCATGCGACGGTCACCTCCAGACTGGATTATTGTAACTCACTCTACGTGGGGCTGCCCTTCAGACTGACCCAGAAACTCCAGTGGGTGCAGAATGCCGCGGCGAGACTCCTTACGGGGTCCTCGCTGCAAGATCACATTCACCCGGTGCTATACCAGCTGCACTGGCTCCCGGTGGAGTACAGGATCAGGTTTAAGGTGCTGGCTTTAACCTTTAAAGCCCTATACGGCCTAGGACCCTCATACCTACGGGACCGCCTCTCCTGGTATGTCCCACAGAGGAACTTACGGTCTTCAAACAAAAACATCTTGGAGGTCCCGGGCCACAGAGAGGTTAGGCTGGCCTCAACTAGAGCCAGGGCTTTGTCAGCTGTGGCTCCGATCTGGTGGAACGCTCTGTCACAAGAGACTAGGGCCCTGCGGGACTTGACATCTTTCCGCAGGGCCTGCAAGACAGAGCTGTTCCACCAGGCCTTTGGCCAGGGCACAGCCTGACTCCCTCCTTTGGCAATCTTCACAGAACTCTAGCCCAATGGTTGCCATCAATTTGATTTGAATTAATTTTAGAATGAAATGATTTTAGAATGTTGCATTATTTTACTGTTGTTAGCCACCCTGAGCCCGGCTTCGGCTGGGGAGGGCGGGATATAAATAAAATTTATATTTCAAACAAATCCGCAAGCTAGCTTCCAGGTATATTGAGGGGAATCTGCTCTGCTACATCACTTACTAGCATGAGTGAAGGAAGGATAATGCTTATTCAATATATCATTTCCTACTATCCTTAACATTCCCACAACCCCCCCCCCCCATCTCATTTGTTCTTGCAACAGCAGTGTGTAAAATACAGGTTATATTCCCATTTTACATATGAGAAAAGTGAGGCGCAACAGCCCACCTACTGACTCAAGTAATCTCTCCAATCTACCATGTGCTCCCTCGCTTGCTCTCTCACTGTTTACATAGTTTTCTATTTCAGACAAGAAGTGTGGAGTTTTCTTTAACTTCATAAAAGTGTGGTTTGTTTCCTTCTCAATCAGTTTCACCTCTCTTTTGGGGATGAGTGGTGGTGGTAAAGAGAGACGTGTATTTAGGATGGCACCATACGACATTCCTTTTCTCTACAGAGTCGGGGAAGTTGACCTCGTGGATGGGTTCCAGGGCCGTGAGAAGGACTGTATCATTGTGTCCTGTGTTCGAGTGAACAGCATGCAAGGATCAGTTGGGTAAGACTTTGCTGTCATAGTGCGAGGTGACAACTGAGGTGCCTCAACTTGGCAATTCTGACACTTAAGATGTGATCCTTGGGGTGGTCAAGTATGTGGGCCACTGTCCACAATTCAAGGTTGGAACAAGGGGTGTTGGAGCCCCTATGGTGGTCTTGTACTCCACTCTTGGCCACCTGTGATGCCCATAAGGGATCTTATGAGAGGAGTTCCCAAAGTGTGGCACTCTGGCAGGGCCAAGGCTGTGTTAGCTTCCTCATTTCACCTCCCTTATCCCAATGAATTTACAATTCCTTATGTTGGCGAATCTGGGAGGGCGCTTCCACTGTGTCTAGCTGGGGGGGGGGAGAAGAGGGGGCCTCTAACCAGTGGTAGCAACTCTTCTGGCTCTTCCAGAAAAAAAAAGCAGGATGTGAAAGTGCCTGCCTGTCCCACAACCCAAAAACTGTGTGTATGTGCCCTTCTGTCAAACTGCCTGGAAGGAACCTAATGGCAGCCTAGGGTAGCACACAATAAAAGCCAGATCTTGAAGCCAGAAGTTCATATTGTAAGTGGAGGTGCAGTGTGTGTTGAAGGTGAGGGGCACTTTGTCAGCTTACAACTGAACTATATATCTGGGAGGTGGGCGAACAGGGAAGTTGAGGGGTTGGCAAGGCCAGAAGGAAGCATTGGGTTTGGGGGCAGAATGGAGGGCAGAGTGCAGACACCCTCTTGCCTCTCCTCTTCTGTAGCTTCAGATGGGTCACAAAATGGGGAGCCCTTATCAGAGGGCTCCTGGCTTCGATGGGTCCAGTGCTTTTAGATGCGCCCCAGAAGAACTGCTGTTCAAGTGTCAAGGTGGGAGTCGAGAGCAGGTCAGGAATAACTCACAAGGGGCTTCTTTTTATTATTTTATTTAAAAGTTGGTGGGGGGGGGGTTAGAAGGAGAAAAAATTTCACTGTTGTGCTAACGATGCATTTCTGTTTTTCAAGTCACCTGAATCACAACAAATAGTATTACTCCACCAACAGGTTGTGCTGGATAGGCAGCTGAAGGTCCTGACATGGAATGAAGCTGGTTTCCACCACCAGCCCACTTCCTTTCCACATGTGTTTTTTTTTTTTTATGGTGGTGGGGGTGTCTGCGCTTGGAAGCCACATGGTGGCGGGTAGGGAGCAGCAGAAATTGCAAAAGCAGAGCATGGACTGATTTTAAGATTTATTCCTCCTTGGTGGGAATGCCTGAAACTTTTTTAATGCCTTTGAAATTTAAACAGGGATTTAGTTGAACCCCACAGTGGTAGTTAGTAGGGCACTGTGGACATAGCTGCCCATCCTGAGCCAGCCTTACATACAGGGTTTTCCCCCGTCTCTAGGTTTCTGAAGAGTCTGCAGCAACTGAATATCACCATCACCCGAGCCAAGTACAGTCTCTTCATCCTTGGACACCTGCAAACGCTCATGGTACGTGGAAGAAGAAATAAGCACCTTTGTGGGGGGTTAATGGTGGTGTCCTGGGCTTGGCCCAAAGACACCTGGATTTATACACACACACAAACTCCCCATATCACCTCCAAAAGCTATAAATCAAGCCTACTTCATAGGGTTGTTTGGAAGGAGAGCATAACAGGATTCAGGGGTGCCCACAGGATTTTCTGAGCACAGTACCCTGTATAGATTGGGCCCTCTGCCCACACTTGCAAAAGAGGGCACATGTTGGCTCTGCTGGCTGTGGCAAGTGGGAGTTGTAGTTCAAAACATCTGGAAAGCATCAGGCTGGCCAAAAGGTGTCGTAAGTAATTATGTATTTTGAATCAGCAGTGTTAGGGAAAATATTGGGCAGCATTTGCTTATTTATTGAATTTATGTTCTGCCCAAATGAGCCCAGTGTGGTAAACATGCCAAACACAGAATAAATGTTAAAGCATTCTAAAAACAGCTACGATTAAAAATCGGGGTGGGGGGGGACCTTTCTCTCATCCAGTGATCTCAGCATTGCTAGGAACAGTGTTCTTCAACCACCAAAAGTGCCTGGCTAAACAAACATGTTTTCAAATGCCTCCTGAAAGGCAATGATGAGGGAGAAAGACATAGCTCCCCAGGGAGGGCATTCCACAAAGAGGGAGCCACCACTGAGAAGGCCCTGTTGCTTGTGGGTGCCCAGAGGAACCTGAAACTCAGGTTTCATAAATTATAAAACAATTAGGTTACTTTAGGTCTTTCCACAATTGAGCTTAAACTGGCAATACTATATTCCAGAGCTAAGGAAGCTCTGCTGCCTCCCAGTGCTGCTGGACTACAACTCCCGTCTTCTGACCTTTAGCTATGCTGGCTGGGGCTGGTGGGAATTGGAACCCAACAACACAGCTTCCCCACCACTGCTATTTTTCATGCAAGACCAAGCATGGCACTTCAGGGGGTGGACCATTTGATCTGATCCACCAAGGTTGTTCGTGAGAGGCTGTAAGGGCAGGGACTGGGAATCCTACAGCCCTACAGATGTTGTACAACTCCCATCAGCCACAGCCAGCATAGCCAGTGGTCAAGGGATGGTGGGAGATGTAGTTCAGCAGCATATAGAGGGCCACAGAAGTTCTCCACTCGTCTCAGTGTTTTAAAATGCCAAACTGTGTGGTGGGGAGGGTTTATTTCAAGCAGAGAAAGGGATTGGGTTCTCTACCATGACAGTTGCTTCTGCCCCATCAGACTCTTCTCTATCCTGACACTTTTCTCCCAGTCAGGCTCTTGGACTGGGAGTGAGCCCTGTCAGGAGAAAAGTAGGTGGAGTGGGGGAGACTTCAGCACCCTCTTTCCCATCCTGCCACTTTTCTGTGTGAAATCACAATCACTCACATACGTATGCACTCAGTCTTATTATGGTCACCTTTGTCAGTCTTGTACTGCAATGACTTTGCCACTAGAGGGCCTCCAATCCAGATTTCTCCATTTGGAAGTCCTGGTGATGATGGTTTGCTGTTGCTCCTGTAAAGTGGCAGAGTTGTTAGTGGACTTGCATTAAACAATACTTGTTTCTCTGTCACTGGTGGCTCTATAGCTGCAGTGAGGAGGGAAGGATAATTGTAGTCTATGTACAAATGTATTGGAGGGATTCTCTGTTGTGTGTTCGGAAGCCACTGTTTACCAGTGAGTGCAATCCAAAGGAAGTTCTGTGTCCTAATTTCTACTGACACCCATTATTAGTGGTCTTTAGTATTTCAGATTAATTTAGCCAGTCTTTTTCAAGCTAAGGTCGCCTCCATTTTTCCTTGTGGAATGCTGTTGAGAGGCATACTCCAAAAGCAGATGGAGCCAGAGACCCACACAATCACACTCGCCCTCTCCTGCAGTGCAACAGAAGTTAGAAGAATCTCCTTAGAGGGAGCAGGTGGGATTGACAAGTTGAAGGGTGGTGGGCTGACTGGGAATGCTGGGGGGGGGGGGCTGATTTGGTCACCAGGTTCCTGTCCCTGCCTTCGAAGAAAAGAGAACTGGGAGCAAGCTACAACAGCCTCTACTTTGAGGCAGCAGGATTAACTTCGAATCCATGAATTTTCCCAACTCTTGTTTATAAACCGTCACTACCGCACCTGCCCAGTCTCCTGTCCTAATAATTTATTGTTTCTTAAATTAAAATAAAAACCATTGTAGGAAAATGAAGATTGGAATGCTTTGATTCAAGATGCTCAGAGAAGAGGTGCCATCATCAAGACCTCCAGTGGCAAATACAATGTTCCTTGCTATGCAAGTGATGCTAAGAAGATCTTGAAGCCCATGGCAGTCCAGCAGAGCCAAACAAGGACAGGTGAGTGCAGCATCTGAGTTGCATGGAGCTCCTGGACGACATACCTGGCAATACTCAGCTGGTGCTCCTGCTCCAGGAAACAGTGAGGCATGGCCCTTGCCAGTATCTCAGGATTCCTCTTCCCTAAAGCCATTCTTTCCTACACAGGCTAAACCTGTCCAAGAGCTGGCCAAAAGATCCAGCAATGAAAGTGAAGGCCTCAGATGAATTGCTGGAAATCTAGGCCCCCCCTTGATGCCAAGCGACAGAGGACAATGCAGTAGCCCCACAGTCCCTCCCGTATCCTCAGAACCTTTTATTGTGGCTGCTGGTGTACTTTGCTCCACAGCCTTTTCCTGGATTGCAAGGTCATCTGCCTGAAAGATAATGCATTTTGAGTGATTGTTTTCTATATCATGGAGAGTTAGGCAGCCTGCTTCCTGTGCTGTAAACTTCAAGAAATCACACACTGTAAATGTTGGGTGTAGTGTATATTTGTACGGCATGTAGAGAAACTTATCTTTTAGAGGTGAAACAGGCCTGGCTGTGGCCACAGTTAAATCACATGCCCTTGGGGTGAGTGTCCTGACATGTGCCTCGTCACATGCAAACAGCTCACCATGAGAGTTTGGCTTGCTGGTGTCTCAGGTTAGCATGTCCAGCCCTCATTGGGCCAGCACGCCTGGGTGAGTGCTGAAGTTGTTCCTGCTGCCATATTTCTTTCTGGCCCTAAAATTTAATTTGGCGAGAGCGACACCACTTATTTCTTAGTTCACATTTTTATTCTTTTGTATACATGATAAAAATATTTATAGATAATAATTTAAAAAGAAGGCACTGTGTACATAATGTCGCAACAGGGAACATAGCAGGCATTTCATAGAAGTGATTTGTGCAGATTTCTGCAAGTGTAAAAGATGAAGATTTCCTTTTGCATTGGATCTGCTGCCACTTATGAGCCAAGGAGCCATGGGCCAAGTGCATCCTCACATTGCAGCCTCCCCGACAAATTGACATCCAGCAGTCTGGCAAGATGAGCTTTGGCAGGAGAGACTGTAATCTAACCTGGTGCCTTCCAGATGTTTTGGACTACAATTCCCATCAGCCCTGGCCAGCTGTATGACGCTGAAACTGATGTGAGAGCGCAAAACCTTCACTGACTGGGGCTGATGGGAGTTGTAGTCCAAAACATCTGGACAGCATCTGGTTGGAGAAGTTTGCAGGCTGGAGAGGACTGTTGTTATGATTATCACTGATGTTTTGGAATGTGTTTCTAATGTACATCGCCCTGAGATCTTTTGATAAAGGGCAGTATATAGATCAAATCATTATTATTACTACTACTCTGACAGTTAATTCTTGGTTTCCTTCATATAGAACAGGAGATCAAAAAATGCTATTCAGCAAAGTGTTCGAGCAGCATTAACATTTTGGTACAACTGTCTGCTTCTTCAGTGTAATAGCTGAAATGTAAATTTAAAAGTACATTTACATTTTTTGAGAAAAATAAAACCGAAAGTAATGAAATACAAATTGTTTTCACAATATGTTCTGCTTTTTCTGAATTGTATGTGTGTTGGCCTCAGAGATGATTTTTAATAGAGAGGAGTTCCCTTCAGCTATTTCCCTCCTGCTCTCTCTTGTGTCCAACTTGTGAAGTAACCTCAGTGGCCTTACAGCTGTTTAGTGTGCTGTACCCAAGGCGGTAAGGTCAAAGGAAAGGAGCTAGACAAGGAATGATCCAATAAGTCCTCAACGGCAGAACAGGCGGATGATAATGGTATGCTACAATGGCTGCTGTGAGGGCGGATGAAGGCTGCAGCAGATAAGAATCTACTGGTTGTCATGATTACTCAAGGCCATCAGAATAGAGGCTTACTGCGAAGACTGCACGTTGGTCAGCGTGCACTGATCTACACACACAAAACAAATTCACAAACAGGCATCTTCCAAAAGCCAGTCCCAAACCTGTTATGACCAATTAGGTCCTTTTAATCTGTTTACATGTTTAGCATAGATGAGACCCAGTACACTCTAGGAAGGCACAAGTAAACCCCAGACAACCAATACTGGATTTTCTCTATAACATTGCTTTATTGATCAACAAACATGACAAGACATTTATTATTATCCCCTGAAGATTTTTCTTCATAAAACTCCAGGAAATATTGTCAAAGGCTTTCTCCGCATCTACGAATATTAAAACTGCTTTAGTGTTAATGTTCACTTGTAGTTTTTCTAAAATATTAATAATATTTCTCGTATTGTCAGACAAGTGTCTGCCCGGGAGAAAGCCAGCTTGGTCTTTATGTATCTCTTCCACTAATACTTTTTTTAATCTTTTAGCCAAAATATTTGCAAAAATTTTGTAATCCACGTTAAGCAGGGATATGGGGCGGTAGTTCTTAAGTTGTGTCTTTTCAGACTCGGTTTTCGGTATAAGTGTAATATAAGCTTCTTTCCACGACTCTGGTGCTTTTTCCCCCTCCAAAATTTCATTACAAACTTCCTTTAGTGGTTGAATTATCCAATTTTTCAAAGATCTATAATATTTTGAAGTTAAACCATCCGGCCCGGGAGATTTGCCCAATTGCATGTTCTGGATGGCACCTTCTACCTCCTGTTCCGTTATTTTATAGTTCAACATTAGCTTATTTTCTTGAGAGATTTTTTGTAATCCATTTGTTTTTAAAAATTGGTCTATATCAGTCTCTTTCTGTGGCCCTTGTGTATAGAACTGTTTAAAATATCTCTGGAAGCATTTTCTAATTTCCACTGGATTCTGTATATTCTTTCCTTCCACTTCCAAATTTGTAATGGTATTAAGTTTTTGTCTTTTTTTCATCTGCCAGGCTAGCACTTTCCCACATTTATTAGCCGATTCAAATGTCTTTTGTCTCATCTGTTTAATTTTCCACTCTATTTCCTGATTCATCATTTTCATATATTGAACTTGATGTTGTGGCTATTGGAATGGAGTCCAACACGCTTCCTCTGCGCCTCACTGGACTCCCACGGAAGCTCTCCGTCAGCTTCCTTCAGCAGAGTTCGACACAGCGGGCAGAAGCCTGTTGCAATGCGTGTGTGTGTAATAAATCAGGCGTTCTTGCTTATCTCTAATAGTCTTTAATCGTGTAGAAAACGTCATAAATCAACCCGGCGAGAGAGCGCACATCATGCTGCCTCGCCGCACAAGCGAAGAAGGGAAAAAACAGACAGAGAAGAACACTCCCCTCTGGAAAATGGTCACGCCTCAGAATGAGAGACGTCACTCAGAACTGTTTAACCCTGTAAGTTCTGATTCTCTTCACACCCCCTCTCGTCTCGCATTCAGAGGGAACCTGTGAACATACATTTACAGATCTCTGAGAGTTCAACTCCCTTACCATTGCCTTTCGTCCCTTCCTGGCATTTGTCTCAGGCAATCGTTGAACCTCCTTAAACCTCCCAGGTTCGCACTGTGCGAAACCAATCCACGCACTGGTGACCTGAAACCTCTCAGGTGGAATTCCCTTCATGGTGCGAGTGGACCGTCTGAGCACAAACTCAGGTGCTCCTTCTGACTCACTGTGGTCAGCAAGTGTGTCCTCTACATCAGAAGTCTCCCCCTCTGACCTAGTGCGTCTTCGGGCCTTCTGTACTTTGCTAACAGGAGACGAAGGCTCACTCTTGGGCTCTCTTTTAACAACCTGTGGAGATGCCCGACCCTGTTCTTGACCCTGTTCATAGACTTGGTCCTCAGCAACAGGTTCAGCCTCTAGCTCTCCCTCCTCCTCAGAATCAGACAGACAATCTGAGAGAACGTCAGGACTCGCATGGATCCTTGACCAACCATTCTGCTCACAGAACTCAGCATACTTACTGATCAGAAGCTTGGTCTGATCACCTTCTGGATATGCAAACCTCCACCCTTTTGTCGCAGGTTCATACCCACAGAAGATCATTTTCTGGAACCTCGGGCCACCTTGCTTGCGTTGAGCCTTTGGCACCGGCACTAAGGCCTGTGAACCAAACACGCGGAAGAAATGCAGTTTCGGCTTCATTCCGTGGAGCAAGCAATACGGGGTGTCACCTACCACTGAATTGTAGGACCTGTTAAACGTGAAATTGGCCGTCCTCCAGGCTTCACTCCAAAAGCTCTGAGGCAAACCGGAGTCACACAGTAAAACTTCTGTAGCTTTAGCCAGAGCTTCACTTCTGAGCTCTGCCACGCCTCTCTCCTGAGGAAAAGTAGCACCTGTCACCTTGTGACTTATCCCCTTCTGACGGAAGAACCTCTGCAGAGCAGACCCAGTAAACTCTGCACCTCTGTCACTCTTGAACCCCTGCACTTTGGTGGAGAACCGTCGTTCCACCTCCACAACCCAATCTTTGATCAGTTGTGCTGCTTCTCCTTTTGTTTTCAGCGAGAAGCACCAGCTATGCTGGCTAAAGTCATCTGTCAGCGTCAGCAGAAACCTGGCCCCGCCCAAACTCTCTGGCGTGGGCCCAAAAAGGTCTGTGTGCACAAGCTCAAAAGGTTTCGTGGTTACCCTCTCCACCCTGGGATAACTGCACCCTTTTACCTTTGCCTTTCTGCATGCCCTACAATCTAGGGAATGGTTACATGATTTTATTCTGCACCCTACTGTGTACTGGCGCAACTTCTGGACATCTTCCAAAGAACCATGTGACAATCTCTTGTGCCACAAGCAAACACATGAATCATGAGTGGGAACGTTTGCACACTTTGCTTGTGCTCCTTCAGCATTCCCCTCACCCTCCAGAGGTGTCTCCAGAAAAAAGAGATTGTTCTGGCATGCAACACTGACGAGCTGTCTCCCACCCCTGGAAATAGTACAGACATCATTTTCAAAGCAAACCTTGTACCCCTGCTTCAAGAGACAAGATACAGACAAAAGACAGTGTTTCATCTCAGGCACAACGTAAACTTCCAGCTCCGCCTGCAAGAAAGAGACATAAACATTAGCCACGTTAGATAAAGGCTTTTGCGACCCATCAGCAAAAACAACTGTATTCCCAGCTGAAACAGCCCTGCAGTTCCACATTTCGACAGCAGGTGTCGCTGTTATCAGGTGATGACTGGCTCCAGAGTCTATGACCCAGCGCATCTTTCTGTTCTCACTGGAGCTCTTTAATATTGCCATAGAAGCAGTCAGATGATAAGGGCCGTCTTCACTCCCTGAGTCACGTCTTCCCTTCGCGTTCCCACGCTGGTCTGCTCTCCTGGACTGGTTGCCATGGGAAACGACCTTGGAAACATCCTGCCTAGCCTCCCTGGCTCTCTGCGGGCAGGAACGACGCAGATGGTCTGGAGAATTGCAAACAAAACAGCGACGAGTGGAAAAACACTGAACTGGGCTTCCAGCTGGCCCCCTCCTTCTGCAACCGGAAGGGCTCCTTGTGCCAGCTCTGCCCCCTCTGAAATGGCGTTCCTCCTCGTCACACACAGTGGAAAACTTTACAAACTTGCCTTTGGTTTTCTCTGCCCCCCCCCCCCGACTTTGCCAACAGCGCTCCTTGAGGCTGAGACTTCAGGGACATGGGCACCAGCCCCTTCTGGGCTCATAACTTCTTCAGGGCTCTGGTCTCCTGCTGAGCTTTTACACAAACCCCTCAGCACCTCCCAGGCAGCCTGAGCCGACTCAACGCCCTCCAAATGGGGCAACAGCATAGCATCCACGCATGACTTCAACATGCAAAATTCCCTTTGCATTCTCTGCTTGCTCTCCTCCGGCAAAGCAGCCTCACAGCCTGCTGCGTCATCTCCAGCAGCAACTTGTGTGGGGGGTGCTGGCTCCTTCTGGGCTGTACTCCAAAGCCCTGTGGCCAAAAACCAACCCCTCACTCTTCTAACCCAGATGTCCCAGGACTGGGTTGTGAGCTTTTCGAACGGGACATCTGCTAACTCCTGGCCATCTGCCATCTTCTCCCCCGGGGCTCAGCTTACTCACGTACTCAGCAGCTGGTCCGTCACCCGGTTCAGCAGATCCGTTCCTCCCAGCGAGCTCCTCCTTGCCTCAAACGTTAGGCAGCTCCAGCTGGCTCCAGCCTCCTCTCAGCTGGCTTCCACACACACCGGCACGATTTGGCAACAGCTTCAAAGCTTTGCTGACTCCCCATAACCTGTGGCTATTGGAATGGAGTCCAACACGCTTCCTCTGCGCCTCACTGGACTCCCACGGAAACTCTCCGTCAGCTTCCTTCAGCAGAGTTCGACACAGCGGGCAGAAGCCTGTTGCAATGCGTGTGTGTGTAATAAATCAGGCGTTCTTGCTTATCTCTAATAGTCTTTAATCGTGTAGAAAACGTCATAAATCAACCCGGCGAGAGAGCGCACATCATGCTGCCTCGCCGCACAAGCGAAGAAGGGAAAAAACAGACAGAGAAGAACACTCCCCTCTGGAAAATGGTCACGCCTCAGAATGAGAGACGTCACTCAGAACTGTTTAACCCTGTAAGTTCTGATTCTCTTCACAGATGTAACTTTATTTCTCTCAGAATCTCTTGTGATTTTGGTTTCGCTCTCAGTTTCTTCTCACCTTCTTTTATTTTCTCCAAAATTTTGTCTTTTTTCTCATTTTGAGTTCTCTTCTTTATTGCATTCTGTTGAATCAGAAACCCCCTCATAACCGCTTTGCTTGCATCCCAGATTACTCTTTTTTCAATAGTAATATTCATATTTGTCTCAAAGTAATCTCTCAGAGTTTTTGGGGGGCCTTCTTGGTAACCTCTTCATCTCTAAACAAGGTGTCATTCATCCTCCATCTGAAGGAGCCAATTGGTGTTAGTTTCATCTCCATTCTCACAGCATTATGGTCAGAGCAGGTTTTAGGGCAAATTTCCACTTTTCTAGTCTTTGGGGCCAGTCCTCTAGTTATCCAGATTTGGTCAATTCTTGTCCATGTCATTTTGGCTTCAGAGAAGAAAGTTCACTCCCTACCCAAAGGGTTCTTTGTTCTCCAAATGTCAACTAAGTCCATATTGTCAGTCATCTCAAAAAAGGTCTTTGGTAGTCTGCCATCTTTAGTAACTACCTGTCTCTGTGCCTTGTTCATATTTGTAGATACCACTCCATTCATATCTCCCATCATAATGATATTATAGTCCAGATAGTCCAACAATGTCTCATGCAACTTTTTAAAGAATTCAGATTTCCCCTCATTCAGTGCATAAACTCCTACTATCAAAAATTTCTCTCCTTGTGTTTGAATTTCAATTGCCACAAATCTTCCTTGGTCATCTTTAAAGATAAATTTCGGTGATAGGCCCTCTTTTGCATAAATCACTACTCCTCTTTTTTTCACCTTGTCCGATGAAATAAACTCTTGGCCCAATCTTTTATTGATCAGTACTTTTCTATGTAGCCTAATCACATGTGTTTCCTGTAGACAAATCAAGTCCAATTGTTCCTTTTTTAATAAATGAAAGACTTTTTTCCTTTTCTGCGGGGAGTTAAAACCATTAATGTTCCAACTTAATAGTTGCAGAGCCATGTCGTAATTACTTTACTTTCCTCCAACTGCACCCAGTAATTGTTCTTGTTCTGTTGGTGGTATCACTTTCTCAGAATTATCCAATCCAAAGGGTAGTGTTGCTATGTCAAATATTCCTGGTTTTAGCGCTCTTGGCTCTTCTCCAGATTCTTTCTGCAGGTCTTCTCCGTGATCTTTCAAAAATCTTTCTTTATCATCCACTGATTTAATTTTTATCTTTCTTCCTTTAAAGCTAAAGGATAGGCCTTGGGGAAATTCCCACCTGAAAACAATTCTATTGCTTCTCAACAGGGCAACCAGATCTCCATAGCTGGACCTAAGATCCAAAAGATATTTCGGAATATCTTTAAATATCTCCACTCTTGAGTGATGTATTTCCAAGGTCTTCTGGAAATGCAGACTCAAAATTTTGTCTCTCTCCTCTTTTGTTCGGAGGGTAATCAAACAGTCTCTCACCCTGTTCTTCCCCCCCCCCTCTTCCCAGCCTGAAAGCACTTACTATCTTGAAATCTTGATTCTCTGAAGCTATGTTCCAAAAGTGCAAATTCCTTCATAAGAAAGTCACTTAAATTGTCTTTCTCAAGTTCAGGTACGGCCCTGATCCTCAAATTTGTTTGTTTTTCCTTCAATTCAATCATAGACAGCATCGACCTATGGTCCTCAAGTTGCCTACATATCGGTGGTATCTTTTCCTCTACGGCAACTGCATTTTCCTTTGCTTCTTCAGCTGTCTTTCGGGTCAAAGTAGATTCCTGTAGCAATTTCTCAATAGTTTCTGTATTAGTATTCACCTTCTGTCCCAAATTATTAGTGCTTGTAGTATTTTGGTCAATTTTAATTGATGCTTCAGCTACTTGTTTACTTAATTTTTCCAAAGATTCATTAATTTTTCCTAATGCCAAAGCTAAAGCATCTTCAGAAGTCATTACTTTTGACTTGGGTTGAGCAGATAGTGCCCCTGGTGGTGCAGAAGGGCCAGATGCTGATGCTCTTCGCTGCTGCCACGATTTACCAGACCTCGTTGTTTTTTCTTGAAGCAAGTCTATTTTATCTTTTTCATTTGCCATACCACTTTATCTGGAACTCAAGGTCGATCCCACGGCCGGAGTTTGTTTTGAAGTGGAAAATTCCCCTGGCCAGTTTGCAGTGGAAAATTCCCCTGACCAGTTGTAGCAGTTTCAAACTTCCTCTAGAGGGACACAATAACAGTCAATACTTGTTGCGTTCAAAGAGCTCTTTCTGGTCCCCCCTTTAACAAAATAAGCAACAGTTCCAATTTCAGTTAGTTTTCAATTACCTTAAAGTCAGGAGAAACCAGTCAGAAACAAAGTGTCTCTCTTGCAGAGTTAACTCTCAAAGAGTTACATTATCCATAAACAGCGCGTTTCACAAAGCGATAATCTTAATGTGCTTTGACAGCCCGTTCCCAGGCATTAAGCGGTAGACTTTTGTTTCCTATCCTCTCTTTTTGCAGGAAAAAATACTTCTCCCTTTTCCCTCCCCTCTCCTGCAACTCAGGGAGGGAGATCTCTTGTAATGATGTTAGGATTCTAGTCCTTTTCAGTCGATTTTCCAGGTCTTAGCTTAGAAATTCTTTGCTTTAGTCTGTTTACAAGAAACGGAAGGCGGACTTCCTGTTTATGCCTTCCCGCATTCGGTGCCAAATTAAGCCTTTGTTCCCCTTATTTCCAGATTTAACCTACTCACGGGTAGTTGTTTTAGTGTCCAAATTGTCACAGGAAAAAAGTCAGCGCTCTCCGGTAACGGCTGTGCGGCTTCGCTCCACGGAAAAAGCAGTTAACTCTCAGCACCGCGCCGCTCACCCCGCTCACTCCGGAGCCCGTAGTCGGGTTCCCTTGCGAATTGGGGGGGGTGCTGAAGGTGCCCGCCGAGTCCCACGGTCACAGGCTTCACCCGCCTGTGATTTTTAGAAGGGTCCCTGCTTCGCCGTAGCGGCAAGACCCGATTCCCGCAGAGCTAATCCCTCAGAGTCAGAGGGAATCCGCCATTACCGATGGCGCCGACCCCGGAAGTCTCCCATGTTCAATGCTATATAAGTCACTTACATTTATACTCATATTGTACTACTTTGGCTATGTGTTTAATAAAATATTGAATTCTTGCATTGTGAAAAACAAAGCTTATGGTGAAAAGTGAAAAACATGAATTAAACTAGAGCTTACAGAACAAAACCAACTTCAGATATGAAAACAGCACGTCAAAATTAGGTTAGAACAACTGCAGGTGTCAATGCAAAAAAACAAAACTGTTTCCCAGTGTTAATACACTCCATGATGGCTATCAAGATTATACCTCAATGCAGGCTTCAAGGAAGGAAACCAAGGCGTAAAATGAACACTCAAGCCCTTCAAGATCCTATTAAGCAGGATTGCTTCCAAACAACTCTTAAGGACCATCTGTTTTCAGAATTCCCTGATAACATCAAGGAACACTGGGCCAAGCTAAAAACATCCATTAGTGCAGCCTGTGAACAAATTATTGGATACCAAAGCAAGAAACACCAGGACTGGTTTGATGAGAATAACAGTGAGATTGAACGCCTTATGAACAAGAAAAGGAAGGCCTTTCAGATCTGGCAAAGAGATAGAAAATATGCCACTAAGTAAAAACATGCCAACACTAAGGCCGAGGTTCAAAGAAGAACCAGAGAACTAAAGAACACCTGTTGGATTAAAAAAAAGCTCAAGAGATCCAACACTTAGCCGACACTCATGATGCACAGAGTTTCTTTAAGCCACAAAGACCATCTATGAACCAATAAATCATGGCATATGCCCCCTATGCTCAACAGACGGTACCACACTTCTAAAAGATAAAAAGCTATTGCACTGCGCTGGAAAGAACATTACCAACATCTCCTTAACCGCAACTCCCCTGTAGCTGCTGAGCTCCTCTCGCAAATTCCGCAAAACCAAGTTAGAGATGAGCTTGTACACACATCAACACTACCAGCTTTCAGACTTCCTGGTTGGTCACGTGGCAAGGCAGTCATGGAGTCTTTCGGCTGAAAGAATTCCAGCACTTTGAAGAAGGGAGAGGCTGTGAGAGCGACACAGTCCCCCATTAAAACCTCAGATCGGGCGTTCTGAGGACTTGGTTTATCCGGCAAGCCTTATCTGCGACTCCCCCAGTCCCCGGTAAGCTCGTAAGAGCCCTGAGAGTGAGTGGGGTGGAGACGACTTCTATCTTCAAAGTTGCGAAGCTCTGAGAATGCCAACCAGCAGTGATCAATCCTTCCTTAAAAAAAGAATAAGCAATTTGGAACTGTAAGTACTCCTAAATCATTCTTAGAGCTATCTGGGAAGATTAGGGAGACGTTGGAAAAGGAGGTGGCTCCCCTTCTGTTGAACAAAAATATGAAGCGGCATGCAAAGACCGAAGCCTAAAAGTAAAGAAAACTTTTAAAACTGGAAGCGATGTTTTTCCCCTTTCCCTTCTTTGGGAACATAGGGGTATGTGAATGATTTATTACAATTGGAAACTTGCCTAATTAGACTGAGATATCCTCTCTCGGCAGCGGACCAGCCGAGAGGAAAGGCTAGTCTCCATGGTGATTTTATAAGGAAAGTGAATAAACTTAATTTCCACCTCGACTAAATAGCCTGTAAATTGTGGATTGTCCTGCACTGACTAGTAACGTTCTAAAGTGATAAAAACTGTCTTACTTCCTCTCAAGAAAGAGTGCTTTGGAAAAACTTCTCTCTGCCATATTTTTTGTTGTGATTGGAGTAGTTTTAAAGACTAAGGAAGCTGCTTTTGATTGGCTGGTGGAAAGGAGAAACTGTTTTTCTCCATTGTTCTGGCAGACTGTGTGATTGACCTTGACATTCCTCAGATATGACTTCAGAAAAAGAAAAGCCTAGACGTGGCTCTAAAGCACCGACACAATTTGAGGAGTCGGTTTTGTCAGCATTAAATGATATTAAAGAAGGACTGGACCGCAATACAGGCGCGGTAAATAAATTGGAAGAAAGGTTTGACCAGTTGAGCACCGACCTGCGAGTTGTTAAAGAGCAAATTAATACACATGATGAAAGATTGACACAATTGGAGAATATTTGGGTCCAGGACCTGGAACGCTTGCAACAGGAAAATGCAACAGCTATTCAGGTGGGAATTTCCAGAGGGCCTATCCTTCAAATTTGAAGGAAGAAAGCAAAAGTTTAAGAATCTTCAGCTTATTTACAGCTGGCACAGAAACAGTCCCATCTGAGATTGAGAGGATTTCCTAATCTGGAACAGGATCAAGACAAACTCAGAGAATGTGTGATAAAACATTTTGTTGAATTCTGGGATCTGAAAAAAGAGGAAGTGGAAGACTGGGTGGAGAAAGCCTATAGATTTGGACCTAAAAAAGAGACTAAAATAACTTACGACTGTATTGTGGTCTTTAAGACTAAGTTACAAAGAGATATCATTTTGGGACATCACTATAAAAAAGGCTTCAAAGTGTCTGATAAAGTGGTGGTTCTCTTCAAGGAAATTCCTAGGGTTTTTTGGAATTTGAGATCCCAGTACAAGGATCTGACAGACATTCTGAGGAGAAAGAACATTTTTTTCAGGTGGGAATTTCCAGAGGGCCTATCCTTCAAATTTGAAGGAAGAAAGCAAAAGATTAAGAATCTTCAGGAGAAGGATAGATTTATGCAGAAGCACTCGGTGGAACTTGGATTGCACACTTCACAGCTGCGGGGGACGGAGGCAGCCTCCTCGTAAATAGACAATATGGCGTTGAGAATTTATTCATGGAATGTTCATGGCATGAACTTGCCACAAAAAAGGAGACAAATTTATCATATTTTGGAGAAACAAAATTTGGACATAATTTGTCTACAGGAAACCCATATTACAAGATTACACAAAAAAATTAATAAATAAAAGATTGGGTCAATAATTTATTTCTTCTGATAAAGCCAAAAAAAGAGGAGTGGTTTTCTACATCAAAGATAAATGGAATCCAAAATTTGCTTTCAAAGATGAGGAAGGAAGATATATCGCAGTTGAAATTTCAGCACAAGGCGAGAAATTTTTGGTATTAGGAATCTATGCACCCAATGATGGCAAAGCAGAATTTTTTAAGAACCTGGAAGCAAGTCTGCTGGAATACTTGGATTATAAAATTATCTTGATGGGGGATTTGAATGGAGTTGCATCTACCTTGATGGACAGAACTCAGAGATCAAAGGTTACAAACTCTGGCAGACTACTGAAGACTTTCTTTGATCTAACTGAAAAATTTGATCTGTCAGATATATGGAGAATTAGAAACCCAATGGAAAGAGACTTCACTTTTTTTTCAGATGCAAACCAAGTATTTTCGCAAATAGACTCTATATGGATATCCAGAGACTTGGTTCCTAAAGTGGCAAAAATGGAAATTTGCCCTAAAACCTGCTCGGATCATAATGCAGTTTCTATGGACTTGAAAATGTTTGTTCAGGGTTCCTTCAGATGGCGAATGAATGACGATTTGTTGAGAAATTCATCAATTGTAAATAAGGCCCCAAAACCCCTAAAGGATTATTTTGAACTTAATATGACTCAAGGAATGGAGATAAGGGTGAATTGGGGGGGCCAGCAAAGTGGTAATGAGAGGGCTTCTGATACAACAAAATGCAATTAGGAGAAAGTCACAGAATGAGGCAAAAGACAAAATTATGGAACAACTGAAAGACAAAGAGAAGAAGCTTAGAGGAAACCCAAAGAATTTGCAGATCCAAAAAGAAATTAAAGCCTTACAGGTTCAATATTCACAGCTGGTAAATCAAGAAATTGAATGGAAGATAAGAAGAATGAGACAAAGAAATTTTGAATCTGCAAATAAATGTGGGAAACTACTAGCCTGGCAATTAAAAGAGACAAAAACAAAGTACTATTACAAACATTGTTACAGAAGGAAAATCGGTAGAGAAACCTGCAGACATTAGAAAATGTTTTTATAAATAACTGTATAAATAAGAAAAATAAGATCTAGGGAAAATCGAGCAATTTATAAAGAACAACGGACTGCAATGGATTCCGAAAGATAAAAAGAATCTGCTAAATGGCGCAATTACAAGTCAGAAGTGGAACATGCAATAAATTCAATGCAACTTGACAAGACACCAAGACCTGATGGTCTATCAGCGAAATATTATAAGACATTGAAAGATTGGCTTATACAACCTCTCGTAGAAATATCTAATTCAATTTTAGGGGGGGGGGGGGAAGCACCTGAAACCTGGAAACAAGCTTACATTACTCTGATTCCTAAACAGGGTCAGGATAGATCCAACGTTAAAAACTACAGACCAATCTCCCTACTTAATGTGGATTATAAAATTTTTGCAAATATACTGGCTAATAGGCTAAAAAAGGTTTTATCTGAGTATATTCATAAAGACCAGGCAGGATTTCTGCCTGGAAGACATATGAAAGACAATATTAGAAATGTTGTGGATATTTTGGAAAAGTTAGAAGCAAGAAAGAGTTGTAAAGCTATGCTAATGTTTATCGATGCTGAGAAAGCCTTTGACAGTGTTTCTTGGAGTTTTATGTTACATAACGTAGAGAGTATGGGGATAGGTCATGATTTTATAAATGGTATTAAAGCGATCTATCGAGAACAAAAAGCTAAAATTATTGTAAATAATGTGGTTTCAGAGGAAATTAGAATTGAGAAGGGAACCAGGCAAGGGTGTCCACTGTCCCCTCTGCTGTTTATCTCAGTTCTGGAGGTCTTGCTAAGTATGATTAGAAAAGATGAACAAGTTAAAGGTATTACAGTAGGTTCGAAACAATACAAATTAAAAGCCTTTGCTGATGATTTGGTTCTGACATTACAAGATCCAGACTCCAGTGCAGTTAAAGCACTGGAGCGAATACATGAGTTTGGTCAGGTAGCAGGATTTAAATTAAACAAGAGCAAGACCAAAGTAATAGAGAAAAATATGGATAATGAAGAAAGGAAAATACTACAAGAAAAAACGGGCCTAGATTTTGTGAAAAAAGTTAAATATCTGGGGGTGAACCTGTCTGGGAAAAATTTGAATTTGTATAAGGATAACTATGAGAAAATATGGAATGAAATTAAAAGAGATTTAGAGGTGTGGTCTAACTTAAAATTGTCATTAATGGGCCAGATTAAGATGAATGTGCTGCCAAAGATGCTTTTTCTGTTTCAAGCCCTCCCAATTATAGACAATGTGAAATGTTTTAAAGAATGGCAAAAAGCTCTTTCTAGATTTATCTGGCAGGGGAGGAAACCCAGAATTAAATACAAATTACTTACGGATTCCAAAGAAAGAGGGGGATTCTCTCTGCCAGACTTAAAAATCTATTTTGAAGCTGCCGCACTTTGTTGGATTAAAGAATGGATGAAATTAGAAGATACAGATTTACTAGATTTGAAGGGATTTGATAATGTGTTTGGTTGGCATGCATATTTGTGGTAAGATAAAGTAAAAGCCCATAAAGCATTTAAAAATCATATAATTAGGAAATCGTTGTATAATGTTTGGATAAAATACAAAGACCTTTTAGAAAGAAAGACGCCCAGATGGCTTTCACCAATGGAGGCAAAGGCCCATAAAAAATTAAATATGGATACCAAATGGTTGAGGTATTATGACTTATTAATAGAGGAAGAGGAAGGCTATAAATTGAGACCATTTGAGCAAATTAAAGATAAGCTAAATTGGCTACATTACCACCAGATTAACGAATTGTATAAACTGGATAAGAAAAATGGTTTTGCCTTGGAAAAATCTAAGTTGGAGATGGAGTTGTTAGATACTGAAGGTAAAAACTTATCTAAAATGTACAAGCTTTTGCTGGACTGGCATACGAAAGATGAACAAGTTAAATCGGTGATGATAGACTGGGCAAGAGATTTAGGACATAACATAAAGTTTGAGGACTGGGAAAGATTGTGGAAGAAAGGGGTGAAGTTCACCGCATGTACTCTGTTAAAGGAAAATATTATGAAAATGATGTATAGATGGTATTTGACACCTGTAAAATTAGCAAAGATGTATCATAATTGTGATAATACATGTTGGAAATGTAAAGAAAAGGAAGGAACATTCTTTCATATGTGGTGGACCTGCTCCAAGGTGAAAGACTTCTGGGAAAAGATTTATAATGAATTGAAAAAAATGTTGAAATATACATTTATAAAGAAACCAGAGGCCTTTCTTCTTGGAATAACAGGTTTGGAATTGCCCAAGAAAGATGTTAGATTATTTTTGTATGCCACAACTGCGGCTCGTATTTTGTTAGCTAAAAAGTGGAAAACTCAAGAATTACCAACAGTAGAAGAATGGCAGATGAAGATGATGGATTGTATGGAGCTAGCCGATCTAACCGGAAGAGTCCGCGACCAGAAGGAGGAGGAACATCACAAAGAATGGAAGAAATTTAATGATTAGTTAAATTTGTTAAGCTAAAATAACTGGAAATAGCGTCCAGATACTTAAAGGGCTTAGGATTGTATCTATGTTAACTGATAAAATAATATGTTTAATACAAGAAGGAGAAGATTTAAAGATGTTAATGTTTAATTTAAAGGGTATTAAAATTGGGATTTGGAAAACCGTTATAAGGATATGCAATGAAATTCAACTAAGGGGAAACGAGGAAGTCGTTTTACAAAGTAAATAACTGTTATTTTCAATAAGGTTATGATTTATGTCTGTTATGTTTTGTTTGTTTTATGTTTTTGTTTGTCATTGATATTGTAAAAACTAATAAAATTTTTGCAAAAAAACCCCCAAAACACACTCTATATATACAGGTAGAATTAGGTGAAAGGTTGCATGAGTCATTGTAGGCCGTTGACTCATGCTGACTTAGTTCTTTTAGCATTAAAGAAACAGCGGCCAATTTTTAGCCGTGACAACCCTTCTGTTTCTTAAATGCAAAAAACCCCAACAGAAAACAAAACATACATACACTATATACATAAACCCAGTTTTGTCATCAATTCATTATGACACGTTGCTGGCAAAGGCTTGGTAAACAAATCAGCAATATTATCTTGTGATTGATTACCCCATTCTATACGCAATCTCTAACATTTGCATGACAGATAGCAATATGCTTTGATGCAGACTTCGTTATTTCTGAGCCCACTAATTCAATGCACAATTGACTATCTTCATACGCTTGGATAGGCAAATCTACTTTACAATCTAGCTCTTTTAGTATCTGTATAAACCACATGATTTCATTGCATGCTTGCGACAGGCTCCCATATTCTGCCTCACAGGATGAGGTTGCAACAAATCCTTGTTTCTTTGACCTCCATCCAATTATGGAATTGGCAAACATCATAACCATTCCACTTGTAGGTTTTCTGGTAGCTACACAGCTTTCCCAGTTCGCATCAACAAATACTTCTAGTTTTTCATCTTGTGTACTAGATATCTTCAAACATACATTTAATGTCCCCTTTAGATATCTGATAGGACGCGGGTGGCGCTGTGGGTAAAACCTCAGCGCCTAGGACTTGCCAATCGCATGGTCGGCGGTTCGAATCCCCGCGGCGGGGTGAGCTCTTGTCGTTTGGTCCCAGCTCCTGCCCACCTAGCAGTTCGAAAGCACAATTAAGTGCAAGTAGATAAATAGGTACCGCTTTCTAGCGGGAAGGTAAACGGCGTTCTGTGTGCTGCTCTGGTGCCGGTTCGCCGGAGCAGCTTCGTCACGCTAGCCACGTGACCCGGAAGTGTCTGCAGACAGCGCTGGCTCCCGGCCTCTAGAGTGAGATGAGCGCACAACCCTAGAGTCTGTCAAGACTGGCCCATACGGGCAGGGGTACCTTTACCTTTTACCTTTAGATATCTGATAAGCCTTTTCAAAGCACACCAACCGGCAGTACTGGGTTTAGATACACGTTGGCTCAGAACATTTGTAGCACACGCAATGTCTGGCCTTGACCACTGGCTCAAATATAACAGTGATCCTATTTTTGAGTGATACAACTCAGGCTGATCAAATTCATCATCACACACTGTCTTTGGGAAATCTGGTGTCATGGGAGTCTGAACTGGTTTGCAGTTTTCCATGCCAAACTGCTATATCAAATGAAGAATTTTCTCCTTCTGGCTCAATAGGAAGCTTCCTTCGGCTTCCCACCTTCTACTCCCAAGTAATTGCTTACAGGCTCTAAGGCTTTAAGCTTAAACCTCTTTTTCCAGCTGACTTGTTAGCTTCTGGATCTCATCTGTGGAACTCCCTGCTACAAGCAAATAATCAACGAAGACTAAGAGCATTAGATATTTGTTGCCTGTCCCCTTGGTGTAGAGGCATGGATCAGCCACACTCCTTTTAAAACCAAGTTTTACAAGGGCTTCATTTAAACGCTGGTTCCAACACCTTCCACTTTGTTTGAGACCATAGACAGCCTTTTTCAAATGCCAAACTGCACCATTCCCCTCTTCAAACCCAGGGGGTTGTCTCATTAACACTTCATGGTCTAAATCTGCATGCAGGTATGCAGCATCAACATCAAAATGGTGCACTGCTAGTTGTCTTACAGCAGCAATGGAAAGCATTAAATGAAAGGTTTCACTCTTTACAGTGGGATAAAACACTTCATCATAACTCTCCCCTTTAATTTGAGTGAACCCTTTGGCTACTAATCTGGCTTGAAAACATGGTTCCCCAGATGCAAGGGTTTTCCTTTTATAAACCCACTTGCATGACACCACTCTGCCACCAGGTGGCGGCATTATGACCTCAAACGCTTACATTTAAAAGAGTCCATTTCTTCTTTCATAGCTTGTTCCCACAAAGCACGTTCCCCAGGGGGTAAGTCTAAGACTTCATTATAACTTTGTGGTTCCACACAACTCACATTGCATACTTTCACTCCTCCTAGGGTCAAATGTTGAGGAGGTACACCCTTGTTTGAACACTGAGAGCGTCTAGCCACAACTACTTCCTGCTCCCTTATCTCTGGCTCTTCTTCCCTTACCTCTAGAGAAATATTATCTATTGCCACATCTTTTGGGAAAATCTGCCTTCTGCTCCTGTGTTGCCAATGGCTGAGAAGAAACCTCTTCTCTTATTTGCAGGAGCAGTAGGTAATCTGGGTTGGCATGGATCGTAGTCCATCTGTCCTGGTCAGCAAAGTCTGCACTTCGTGACAAAACCAAGCATCCTGGGAGTAAATTGAAACACCACCCTTTGCCATAGGACTGATACCCCACAAACCGCAGTCTCTGCAATCTAGCACCCCCTTTTTGGTGCTGAGCTTTGGGGATATTTACATGTGCCCAAGAACCCCAGTTATGATCATCAACCACTCTGGTTCTTTCCCAAAGAACAACACGATAAGGAAAATCCCTTATAGAGCTTGACCAGGTTCTATTAGTCAGAAAGTTTGCTGTGAGGAAAGCCTCACCCCACAGCCTATGGTTGTGACCTGATCCTGCATCCACTAGCAGGCAATCCTCTACTGACTATTACAGCCCCACGTCTTTCACACAGACCATTTTCAGCAGGGCTATAAGGGTAGTCAAATGATGAGTGATACCCTTACATCGCAACCATGCCCCAAATTGTTTGTTCAGAAATTCTCCACCCCTATCTGTTTGCAACTGCACAACAGGGTGAGCGAAGAGCTTTTCGGCTTGGGCAACCCATTCTCTGAATGTGGGGAAACACTCTGATTTCTGCTTTAACAACAACAACCAACTAAAACGTGATTTATCATCTATTACCAGAAAAGCATATCTGGTGCCCCCTTCAGTCTTCTGTGGGAAAGGACCTATCATGTCACAATGGACAAGTTCTAAAACTTCTTTAGATACTCTGCCACTTTTAGAAGCCACAGGCTTCCTCTTAGATTTGGCCATTTTACATACATTGCAATCTAGGAAACAGTTACAGCTATTTACTTTTAGGTTCTTGCACAGCTTTTGGATCTTTGAAAGCACACGAAAATTTGCATGACCCACTTTCCTATGTAATTCACGTACAGACCCTTATGAACTGGCAAATTATCCTGAACCACCTAGGCTGCTTTAACAGGCTTGTCCTGCATTACATATAACCCATTTTCCATCTTTGCATGGCCACATACCTTTGTTCCATTCTTTATCAGACAACCATCCTGCGTGAACTTAACACTATTTGTTGTTGTTGTTTAGTCGTTTAGTCGTGTCCAACTCTTCGTGACCCCATGGACCAGAGCACGCCAGGCACGCCTGTCTTCCACTGCCTCCCGCAGTTTGGTCAAACGCATGCTAGTAGCTTCGAGAACACTGTCCAACCATCTCGTCCTCTGTCGTCCCCTTCTCCTTGTGCCCTCCATCTTTGCCAACACCAGGGTCTTTTCCAGGGAGTCTTCTCTTCTCATGAGGTGGCCAAAGTATTGGAGTCTCAGCTTCAGGATCTGTCCTGCATATATACCCTGCATTAATCAAACAGCTTACAGACAGTAAACAATCGTCCAAACTGCTGACAAACAGAATCTCTGGTAGAGTAGTGTTCAAGCACTGCAGGAAACATATTCCCTGGCCATCAATCTTGCTCCTACGACCATCAGCAAGATAGATCGAGTCTTTTCTGTCGACTGGCTTCTCGAGGGTCCTAAAGTCCTCCTTATTGTTGCAGATAACCCTGCTGCTGCCAGAGTGCAGCAACCACATTCCTCGAGGTATCCTCTCCTCTCGAGAAAATGCAGACCCAAGCTGAGCAGAATGCGTGTTCTTCTTCCCTGAAGAGAACCCCTTCTGCTTACATTTCTGTATCGATTGCTGTCTCTGCTCCGTGTCGTCTCCTGGAAGTCTTGCCCTGCATTGACGCTGGAGATGCCCAGGTTGGTTGCATCTATAGCACCTCCTCAATGCCATGGCCAAGTCCAAACCTTGGCGTTGCTCCATTGGCAGATTCTGCTGCTGGCCCCCTTGGCTGTAACTCCTTCGCTCTTGGAGTTCAGCCTGTCTATCTGGCCTCCTTTCTGCTTCTTTGGTCAATCTTCCAACCACATATTCAAGGGTCAGATCTCAGGGACGCATACTCTCCATGCTGTTAATCACGGGCAACCAGCTTTCAGGCAACCCTGAAAGGATAATGTACGTTTGGTCAGTCTCATCATAACGCTTACCTCTTTGCTGCAGTTGAAGAAACAGATTTCAGCATTTGAAGAGTTACAATCCCCACAGATCTCTTGTACCAGGCATCTATAGAACTCCAGTTCCCGGCACAAATCTGACAGTGTGCTGTCCTCAGTAGAGGACAGCGCAATGAGACTTTGCTTTCAGGATTTACACCCAATAAGAGATTCCCCAACCTTTATTACCATCCCAGATACAGACTTCCCGTCATCCAGATTCTCCCAGTCGCTGTCTGTACAGCACGTGAGCTTCGTCTCACCAGCAGCTGACAGTTTGAGACTGAAGTCGTTGGTATCCTGCAGGTACCACAGTACCCACTTGATACCATTCCAGGGACTTACACTGGGCTTCGTAGCTTCCCTACTGAGCAGATTGGTAGCAAACGCAATGTCTGGTCTGCTCCATTGGGACAGATACAACAGACTACCCAGAGCTGACTGAAAGAGTTTAGCGTTCTCGAACTCAGCGTGTTCTGCTAGCTGACTGTCTTTCACATAGCTTGTCTCCATGGGTGTCCTGAGTCCTGCACAATGAGACATTCTGAACTTCTCAAGCAACTGCTCAATCTTGCCTTTCTGACTGAGCAAGAAGCTACCATTTTCAGTTCTAACTATCTGCACACCTAGGTAGATCTTTACTGCACCTAGGTTCTTGAGCTGAAAACGTTTACCAAGCTCTTTGGCAAATTTCTGCACCCGTTTGTTTGCCCCTGAGAAGTGAATGATGTCATCAACAAAGACCAAAACCATTTCCTGTGACTCTCCTGACCCTTTAAGGTACAGGCAGCTGTCAGCAAGACTCTTCCTGAAACCTAGCTTCTCTAAGACTTCATTCAGACACAAGTTCCAATTCCTGGCTGATTGTCTTAGCCCATAAATCGATTTGTGCAATCTCCACACAATGCCTTGCCCCTTGCCCTCAAACCCTGTAGGAGGGAGCATGTACAACTGCTCTTGGAGGTCTGAGTTCAAATAGGCTACATCCACATCAAAGTGATGCACCTGCAAACCTCTTTGTGCAGCAATGGCTAAGAACATGTGCAGAGTTTCACTTCTGGAAGTAGGAGCATATACTTCAGTATAATGCAGTCCCTTCCGCTGCGTGAACCCTCTGGCTACTAGCCTAGCCTTGTACTGCGGTTCTCCAGTTGCTGTGGGTTTAAGACAGTAAACCCAGCGGCTACTCACAGCCTGTTTGCCAGCCGGCAACGTTGTGAGGGAGAACAGACCTAGAGACTCCATTGGGCTCATCTCCTTCTGCATTGTCTCATGCCATTTGCTGGATTCTTCCTGAGGCAGTTTCTGAACATCCTCAAAACACTCAGGTTCACACTGTGCCATACCAACCCACACAATTGTGACTGTAAACCTGTCAGGAGGCTTACCTTTTGTTGTCTGAGTTGAAAGTCTCAACTCAACTTCAGGTACCCCCTCTGACTCACTAGGGCCAGCTAGAACGTCCTTGGCATCAGAGAGCTCCCCCTCTGACTTACGGCACCATCTAGACTTCTCAGCTGAACCTGTGGGAGAGGAAGGAGCACTCCTCTGTTCAAGCTTCACCGCTTTAGGAGAAGTTTTCCCCTCTACCTATTCTGGGTCAGGACTCTGTGCCTCAGCAGCAGGTTCAACCTCTTCCTCTTCTTTATCAGCAGAGTCAAGCAGACTCTCTGAAAGAACATCAGGGTTCCCATGTATGCGTGTCCACCCACTCTGCTCACAGAATTCAGCACTGTTGCTGAGCAGAATCCTGGACTGGTCGCCTGTTGGATAGGCAAATCTCCACCCCTTGGTCCCTGGCTCATACCCAAAGAAAATCATCTTTTGAGACCTAGGGCCACCCTTTCTGCGTTTGGCCTTTGGTATAAGGACCCAAGCCTCACAACCAAAAACATGGAAGAAATGCACCTTGGGCTTCTTGCCGTGCAGCAGAAAATAGGGTGTGTCCCCTACAACAGAACAATAGGAGCGATTCTGAGAAAATGAAGCACACTGCCAGGCTTCGGCCCAAAAGCGTTGTGGGAGCCCAGAATCAAAGAGCATAGCTGCAACAGCCTCTTGTAGCATTCTGTTCTTGCGTTCAGCAACGCTATTCTCTTGAGGACTGTGTGGGACTGTCAACCTGTGGCGTATTCCCTTTTGGCAGAAGAAATTCTGCAGCGCAGACCCAGTGAACTCTGCATCACGATCAGACTGAAAGCTCCGGACCTTTGAAGAGAATTGCAATTCTACAGCAGAGATCCAGTCTTTCACCAATGTTGCAGCTTCCCCCTTTTTTTTAAGCGGGAAGACCCAAGAATTCCTTGAAAAATAATCCAAAAGCAAAACAATGTGTTTTGCCCCACCCAGACTGGCTACTGGCATAGGGCCACACAAGTCTGCATGCATCAGCTCAAAAGGCCTGGTTGTCACTCTGTTAGATGTGGGGTAAGAGCACGTTTTTACCTTGGATTGCTTACAAGCTCTGCCATTTAAAAACTTATCACATGTCTTCATTGTGCACCCCGGGACGTTCTTAACGTAACCCCAATTCACATGTGCCATATGTCGATGCCATAAATGCTGACAGCCATCAGGTGTTGGAACATTGGGTGTAATCTTCGACACCTCCCTTTCCATGGAGGCGCAGATTACAGCTATAACAAAGGCGGCATTTTTTCATCTCCGCCAAGCTAAGCAGTTGGCTCCTTACCTCTCTCGCCCTGACCTAGCCACTGTGATCCACACGACGGTCACCTCCGGACTGGATTATTGTAACTTGCTCTGCGTGGGGCTGCCCTTGAGACTGACCCAGAAACTCCAGTGGGTGCAGAATGCTGAGGTGAGACTCCTTAAGGGGTCCTCGCTGCGAGATCACATTCACCCAGTACTATACCAGCTGCACTGGCTCCCGGTGGAGTACAGGATCAGGTTTAAGGTGCTAGTTTTAACCTTCAAAGCCCTATACGGCCTAGGACCTTCGTACCTATGGGAGTGCCTCTCCTGGTATGTCCCACGGAGGACCCTTACGGTCTTCAAACGAAAACATCTTGGAGGTCCCAGGCCACAGAGAGGTTAGGCTGGCCTCAACCAAAGCCAGGGCTTTTTCGGCTGTGGCTCTGATCTGGTGGAACGCTTTGTCACAAGAGACTAGGGCCCTGCAGGACTTGACATCTTTCTGCAGGGCCTGCAAGGCAGAGCTGTTCCACCAGGCCTTTGGTCAGGGCGCAGCCTGACTCCCTCCTTTGGCAATCCTCACAGAACTCTAGCCCAATGGTTGCCATTAATCTGATTTGAATTGATTTTATAATGAAATGATTTTAGAATGTTGTATCATTTTACTGTTGTTAGCCGCTCTGAGCCCGGCTTTGGCTGGGGAGGGCAGGATGTAAATAAATTATTATTATTATTATTATTATTATTATTATTATTATTATTATTATTATTATTCCATCCTCACTAGCTTTGCAGGATCCGTCTCTTTCATCCTTCCTGAGGAGTCAAGGAGCCAATACAAGCTGCAGGGTCCTGGGAGAGAGGAAGAAGCAAAGGGAGCCTCAGAGGCCCTGCAGGGATTCTCCTACTCTTGATATTCCCCTGCCCCTGGAGAAGCACAAATGGGACAGCCCCTTCCCAACAGAAGCCCCATTTCTAAACATCTCCAGTGGTTCCAATTTCATCTGTTTGCTCCTGACCCCACTTCATAAGGCTGGCATGGTCTGCACAGTAGTGACCTGAAAGTAGATCCCATTGAACTCAGTGGGGCTTATGGACAGAACTTGGTGCCAAAACCAGTCACCGTCCTGTCCCCAAGCCTGAAAACTGCAACCCCAGAGCATGGGCAGAAAATAGCAGAGTAGCTATTACATATAGGTGCCCCCATGCTAGGTGCTTGGGGACTAAATCTTGGGGAAGCTTTTCATCTCCAATTGGTAGGAAAGAGGGTTCAGTAACCTGCTGGTGGTGAGGGGAGGGGGGCTTCTCAGCCCATAAATTCAACTCACGGAATATTTGGTGGGCTGGATCTGGAGCACAAAGGGTCAAGTTTTGCTTGCATGAGCCCTTCTGTTCCTTCTTCCAACTTGTCAGGCAGGAACGTAAGAGGTCAAATCTGGAAAGTATTTCATTCTGGGCGTCTTGTGGCAGAGCACAGAAGGCGTGTAATAAATTATTTTCAGTTCTGTCAAGAAGGTCATTCCCCAGATTCCACAAGTGCAAAGACCCAGGGGTGTCTGAGTTATGGGGGTTCTTGGGGTCCAGGTCAGCTGGCTAGTCAGGATTGTCACCTGCAGCGTCTATCTCAACTAAAGCAAGATGGTCTGCCTTGTACTGAGGGCTTATTGGAGGTGTTGCTGTATGTGGAAGCAGAGGAGCTTGTGATGCCACACTCTTGGGGGTCTCTCCGCCCAGCTGAAGTAGGGCGGTACCTTCAGGTGCCAGTGCTCATGAGGCGTCCTTCCTGCCATGATGGCTTGGCCTCCACAGGGCAGCCTCTCTTCTCACCATGTTGGCCCAGTGGAGGAGGCCTCTCCATTGGGATATGCCAGGCAAGCGGCCTTGGGGGATACGCCAGGTTCTCCACTAGGACAGGTGAAGGGGGCGAGGAGGGAAAGCCCCTCTCTGTCTCTGAGGCCTAAGAAGGAGAATAATAATAATATAATAAGGGCTTTATCTCCTCAGAGGTGGATGGTTCCCTCAGGGGAGTTTGACCCCCCGGACCAACTTCCTTCGTCACCCCAAGAGTCAGCGCTAGGAGAAGGGCTCCACCTGCAGGCCTAGGGGAAAGGGGGCTCTTCCCCAGACAAGGCTGAAGGCTCCCCTTCTGGCCCCTCGGGGTCCCAGGAGCCCTTTCTGGACGGCCCTCACTTGCCTCCAAAATGGGCCAAGACGTCTGTTCCTCTCCCTCAGGCGGTATTTCCACAGGAGAAGTCGCTCCCCCTCCAAATTCCTGCAGGTCTCAGGGGGCCACTGGAGCCCAGTGGGGGGACTCTGGGGAACTGGCTTAACTGGAGTCCTCCCAGTACAGCCCAGACAAGAAAAAGAGGGAGCTCTCAGAAGAAGCAGCCATTGCAGAGAAGAACTGGAGTTGGCTGTTCTCTGCTGAGTGTCTCCTGCCTTTCTGAAAAGGCTTCCTGGGGGCTGCAATGCCTTGAAGGAACCTTGGGGTATGGAATGAGGAACCCCAAATGGAGCTCAGGCTCCTGGCAAATGGGGAAAGGAACTTCATATGGCATCTTTCCAGATGAGTCTAGGAATCTAGTTGTTTGTGTATGCAAACCCACAAAAACCACTAGATGTTCTAATTTCTGTTTTTCACCCATGGGTGTTTTTGAGATACCGCTTACTTTATCACACTTGCCTGTACTATCTATTACACTATCAAGCATTCTAAGCACACTATAAACATGGGTACAGTTTAAACTTCTGTTGACTTTAAGCACCCCACCCGCTTTTAGCCAACGGCCTACTTTGTACTAAGTGAAGCTTGCAGTTACAGAAGCAGATGAGCAGATAAACAGATAGCTGGCTCATTCTTATTTTTCATTGATCCACGTTGTTAGATTATTCATAGGCTTAATGGCTATATGATTTATTATTTGTCAGCTTTGGCTATTGGCTTTCTGTTAGCCCTGCTTTTATGGTCATATCACATTTTTTTCCTACACATAGAAACTAGGGAGCTAAAGATGCTTTTTTGGCAGTGGGACAAAATGTCATGGCTAAAGTCTTGAGGGCAGAAACCAGAAAATTCCTTCCAGAAGGTTCTGTTCTTTTCTGCTGAGGCAGCTGGATATATTATGATTTGCCTGAGAAGGGCTGGAAGGGCCCCGCCTTGCCTCTTTCCACCTGGTTTGGGGAGGGGTCTGACAGGCTTCACAAAGGCTGCAGCGGCTACTCAGCAGAGAGGACTCCTTTTTTTAATTGGTTCTAAGTTATATTTTATCTGTGTCATTTTAAGTGGTGGGGGTGTTTTAAATTTTGGTTTACGATTTGGTTTTTACTGTGTTGGGGTGGGATTAATGTCTAGATGGGGCTGGGGGTTCGTTCATTTTTAATATAATTGTGAATTGTTTTTCTTTTTGGTTCTTTGGTTTGCTGGGGGTTTTTTCCTATTGTTTTCTATAGTTTGTATCTGGTTCCTAAGGGGAGAGGGTCAGGGCTGCTGGGGAGTGGGCCCCAGCTAATAGAATGGCTGGGGCAATTTCCACAGGTGAAGATGTCCTGAGACACCAGATCTCTGTGATCACAGGTAGGAGGAGGAGCTATGCTAAGACCAGACCACATCATTACCAAGGAGGCAGGTTTAGTTGTTCTCCGAAGACTATCTCTGCCTCCAGGTCTGGTCTTGACCGGATGCATATTGGAATCAACAAGGGAGACCCACATGACCTGAAGGTGTTGCTGTGCAATGGCAGGTCAATGATTCATAAGACCACTGCCATCCACGGCTTGATTGTGGATGGAGGACTTGACCTGGCATGTTTGACAGAGACTTGGTTGAATGAAGCAGATGTGCCTGTCCTTGCCGCTGCTCGTCCACTAGGTTTCTTGTACGCACAGCAACCCAGGTCATGTGGGCGAGGGGGGGGGTAAAGTGATTTTTAGGAAGTCATTAGTCTGCAAAAGGCATCCTATTGGGAAGACCCAGTTTTCTGAGTGCATGTTCCGGAAGCTGGGCAATAGGGGCAGTACAGGATTCCTTATGGTCCCTGCTGCACGAGCTGCTTCAGGTCGTGGCGGATATGCTCCTGGAGACACCTAGCTTGGTTGTCCTGGGGGATTTTAGCATCCATGTCAACACAACCTTACAAGAGGCCGCTCGGGACATTGTGGAAAGCATGGGCTCCATGGGGCTGTCCCTGAAAAAGTTTGGCCCAACTCATAGCCGCAGACATGCCTTAGACCTGGTGTTCACCTCTAGTGACGTGGGTGAACTGACACCAAGTAAAAGTGAAACCAAAGAAGTGCCATGGTCAGATCACTTCCTGGTGCAACTGGACTTCTCTGCGACCCTTCCCCTCTGCAGGGAGGTGGGAGCGATTTGGATGGTCCGCCCCCAAATGGTTTCCAGAGAGTGGTAGTGGATGTTTTATCCCATGTTGATGGCCTTTCAGCTGATTCCCTGGTGGCCCGCTGGAATGCGAAGTTAACCAGGGCTATTGACTGTCTGGCTCCAAAGCACCCTCTCCAATTGCATGAAGCCTGGACAGCCCCGTGGTTTTCCCCGGAGCTGAGGGCAATGAAACAATAGCTGAGAAGGCTAGAGCACTGGTGGCGGAAAACTCATTTTGAATCAGACTGGACACGGGTTAGAGCTCAGCGACGAGCCTACCAAGTGGCAATAGCGACGGCGAAGAGGGCTTTCTTCACTGCCTCTATTGCATCTGCAGAAAATAGGAGCAGGAGACTCTTTCAGGTTGTAGTGAAGTTGGGAAATTTTGGTATGTCAAAACGTTGGTTCACGCAGGTGTGAGGCATTGTGGGAGAGTTAAAACTGTGGCCTTCTGGGGAAGGGGTGTCTGGTCTCTTTAACTGTAAAACTCCCTGTTACAGATAGGTAGCCGTGTTGGTCTGCCATAGTCAAAACAAAACAAATTCCTTCCAGTAGCACCTTAAAGACCAACTAAGTCAGTTCTTGGTATGAGCTTTCGTGTGCATGCACACTTCTTCAGATACACTGAAACAGAAGTTTCCACCAACTACCACCGAAAAAATGTTACACTAAAAGGGACTCCACATGGACCCCTCCTGATGGACGCAATACCACACTGGACTTGTACATTGACTGCTTCCGCCACAGAATCCAAACAGATGTGACCAGAAAACACCATCGCTTACAACAAAATCTAAACCATGCTGAAAGGAGAGCCATAGATAATCTCAGAAACAACCCAGACATTATAATTAAAGAAGCGGACAAAGGTGGAGCTGTCGTCATCATGAACAAAACTGACTACATTCAGGAGGCTCACAGACAACTTTCCAATACCGCCTTTTACATAAAATTGGACTCAGACCCCACACAAGAATACAAAAAAGAACTGAACAAGATTGTTAAGGAGCTACCCCCACACATCCAAGAACAGATCCTCACTAACACACCAACAGAACCGCGACCAGGAACTTTCTATCTTCTACCTAAAATACACAAACCAGGCAATCCAGGACGCCCCATCATTTCAGGTATTGGCACTATTACAGTGGGTGTCTCCAGTTATATGGACTCTGTTCTGAAACCATATGCCATCAGTGCTCCCAGCTATGTACGTGACACCACAGATTTTCTGAGGAAAATACAATCTTTAAATAATCTTCCCAACAATACTATACTAGCTACTATGGATGTGGAATCTCTGTATACCAACATCCCACACAACGATGGTTTACAAGCTATAAGGAACACCATTTCAGATAAAACCACAGCGGACTTTGCCACCAAACTCTGCCAATTTGTCCTTACCCACAACAACTTCAAATTCGGTGATGACCTGTTCCTTCAGATCAGCGGCACAGCAATGGGCACCCGCATGGCCCCACAGTATGCCAACATCTTCATGGCAGATTTAGAACAACGTTTCCTAAACTCCTACCCACTCAAACCTCTCTTGTACCTGCGATACATTGACGATATTTTTATCATCTGGACACATGGTCAACAGACCCTGAACACCTTCCACCAGAAATTCAATGATTTTCACCCCACAATCAACCTAACAATGAATCAATCTATGCAAGAAATACATTTTTTGGACACTACTATAAAAATACAGGATGGGCACATAGACACCACCTTATACCGTAAACCAACTGACCGACAAACATATCTACATGCCTCTAGCTACCATCCCAAACATACCAAACAGTCCATTGTATATAGCCAGGCACTACGTTACAGCCGCATCTGTTCCAATTCTACAGACAGAGACTCTCACCTAAGAGATCTACAGCAAACCTTTTTAGAACTAAAATACCCAACAGATGAAGTTAGACAACAGATCAACAGAGCCAGACTGATACCCAGAGAGAACTTGCTGCAAGACAGACCCAAAAAAGAAAATAACAGAACACCTCTAGTCATCACATACAGCTCCCAAGTTAAAACAGTACAACGCATCATCAGAGATCTGCAACCTCTCCTGGACAATGACAGTTCTCTTTCTCAAGCTCTGGGAGGAAGACCTTTCATTGCCTACAGACAGCCACCCAGTCTTAAACAACTCCTAACCCACAATAATACTACAACCAGACCTAACACGGACACTGGCACCAGAGCCTGCAATAAACCCAGATGCCAACTTTGCTGCCACATACACCCGGACAACACCATTACTGGCCCCAACAACATCACACATACCATCTCGGGACTATTTAATTGCTCATCGTCTAACATTGTGTATGCCATAAAATGCCAACAGTGTCCCTCAGCTCTCTATATTGGACAAACAGGCCAGACCTTACGCCAAAGAATAAACGGACATAAATCGGACATCAGGAATCACAAGACAGAGAAACCAGTAGGAGAACACTTCAATCTCCCAGGACATTCTATACAAGATCTCAAAGTAGCTGTTTTACTACAAAGGAATTTCAGAAATAGACTGGAAAGAGAAGCTGCTGAATTACAACTTATCACCAAACTTAAAACCATGGAGAAACCTGGTCTGAACAAAGACCTTGGATTCTTATCTCATTATACATGACAAAGCCATTTTTCACCTTTTCACCCCTTGCATTTTCCTGTAAGACCTATTGCAGTCGTTAAGAGTCGTCAACAGGCTCATCACAGCTATCTGCCAATCACCCATTCCCACCACCCTTCTGAGTAATACCCCTCCCCACCTTCTCACTATATAGAAGGGTCTGGAAACTTCTGTTTCAGTGTATCTGAAGAAGTGTGCATGCACACGAAAGCTCATACCAAGAACTGACTTAGTTGGTCTTTAAGGTGCTACTGGAAGGAATTTGTTTTGTAAAACTCCCTGTCTTTAGAAGTGTGAATCAATTACATCCTGACTTTAGGCAGGATGGGATGTTATCTGATTTGCAGATCCTGGCAGCTGGGGGCTTGAATGTGGATTGGGTGTGAAAAGGTACAAAAGGCTATCAAGTAATTTACAAGTCAAGAGCCTGGTACCTGTCAGAGAGAGCTGGGAACAGAGCGGGAGCCTTTTGATTTCAAGGCCTCTGAGTCTAAACAAAGTTCAGCTGTGCTGGTCTCCTGTCAATCAAGAGATATTGTCTCATCATACAACCATTGGTAAATTGGTAATTAACCTAAAGAAATGATTGGTCCCTAAACCTGTCCTCCACGTGGGGTTTTCAAGGATAAAGGTTTGGGGAATTCAGATGCAAATTGCAGAACATCTTGCCCTGCTGTTTCACCTGAGGGCGTTTGACCAGTGAAAGGACTTTGACTACTCGCTGTGCTTTGAACTGTTACTGTGTGAGTATGATTTTAGTTAGCTTTTTATTTTCTGTTTGTAACCCTTTCAAGAACTGTGCAAACTTTTTGAGTGGCTTTTTCAATAAACCTGGAAAAGGACTTTTGCCTTTTGTATTTTGTGCCTTTGCTAGGAGAAGCTGAACTGGTGCCTTACCGTTTGGACACCTACCTGTTGAATTTCTTTCTGCGTCACGGTAAAGTGACTCAGGCCTGTGCAACCTGGTAAATATCAAAGGGGGTTCTCCTCCTTGAACCCCATTTGAGGGTGGCCCAGGAAAGGAGGTGGTGGTAGCTTTACTGTTTGGGCTTGTGACTTGCAACACCTAGCGAACTCTCCTTCCTGCCAGGTCCTGCTGGTGTCTAGAGCAGTGTTTCCCAACCTTGTGCCTCCAGCTGTTTTTGAACTACAACTCCCATCATCCCTGACTAGTAAGACCAGTGGCAAGGGATGATGGGAATTGTAGTCCAAAAACAGCTGGAGGCACAAGGTTGGGAAACACTGGTCTAGAGGACTGGTCGGGGGGGGGGGAATAGTCCCCGCTATTACTACACAGGTGGTTCACAATTTAACAGAACCACCTTTGACATCGGAGCCTGGCAAAGACTCCAATATCTCCTGCAGTTTTTTGCAGATGAAATTGCTCAGATTCAGAGAGAGGTGGACTCCACTATGGGATCAGGGCCAGGGTGAGAGAGTGCTAGAGTCCTGTCTAGTCAAGCTGCATCAAATCAATTCAAATCTGTTACCTCCTAGGATGTGGACAGGCTGCTTGGACAAGTGAAACCAACCACCTGTCTCCTTGATCCTGGCTAATAAAAGTGAGCTGGGAAGAGACCCACTGCTTCTTAACAGACATCTTTAGACCCGGCTTAGCTTCATGCCAACGCTGCCTTCTCTCTCCCTACCCCTTTCCCTTTTCTTTTTGGCTCAGAGTCCTGCTCCCTCCATTTTATCATTCCCTTGGAGGAAATGGAGAAAGAAAGAGAGAGAAAAGCAAGGAGCCACACAGGCGTCCGCCCCCCGCCCCCCGCCGTCTGCAGCCGCTGGCAGGGAAGCGCCTCCTTCCCTGTCAACCAGCGGGGAAAGAAGCAAGCAGCAGTGTGCTGGTCCCGAGGGTTATCCGTGCGGCTAGGTCCAAGTCCAGTCCAAGGTCGAGGGTGCAGTATGGAGGCAGTCCGTCAAAGCTGAAGCTGGGTCCAAGGCAGGGAGTCAGGTGAGGTCAGGAACTCTGGCAGAAGAGCAGGACAGGGTGCAGGCAGGAACAGGCTACCAACAACATTGCTCCCGCGACTTGGGACTGGGGCTGGCTGGCTTTTATCTGCCCCAAGGCATAGGGCGGCCCCAGTCCACAGGTGACTTGCCTCTCCTAGCCTGGAGGCGAGCACTCCTCCTGCAAGAACTTAGTTCCCTCCGCCTCTCTGCCCTGAGCCTCTGCAGCCCAGGAGAGGCTGGAGGGTTACCAGACCCAGAGGCAACCTCAGCTTCCCCTGACAGGGCTGAGAGTGGAACACCTGCAGGCAATGGGTCCTCCATCACCTCAGGAGCCAGAGCAGACTCAGCTGGTGCCTGCACCTGAGGATCCGGCACAGGTGAGGACCCTTCAGGCTCAGCTGGTTCTGGAGGCAGGGAGTCCTGTGCAGGCTGGGATTCCTCAGGTTCAGCCTCCGAGTCCGAATCCCAGGCCATCACAAGCAGCCTTGGAGGCAGGCGGGACGTGGCGAGAGCAAACAGCTACACACGGGCGCTCCAAATGCACGTGCGCCCGCCCCTTGAAGCCAGCCGTGAGGTCCCTCCTCGCTCCAGCCTCTGCCTGAGCCCAAACTGGAGGCACGTTCACGGTCCAAGGCAACACGTGTGTAGCTGGCCGGTCAGGTGTCCTCCCTGAGAAGAGGAGGAGGCAGAGCCACGGCCGGGCTCGAGGGTCAGTGTCCTGGAGTTTTGGGCTCGTGCTGACCTCTCCTCACCCTCACCCTCACCCTCACCCTCACCCTCACCCTCCACCCCCACCCCCACCCTCCACCCCCCACTTCTCCTTTCCCACCAGGGCAACCGGCGGCAGCGGAAAGAACGTGGCAGCATTGTTCACTCGAAGCCACTGCTTTCTTTCGGGGCCGGGAGCGGGCACGTTGAACATTTTGTCTCCCCCCTCATGATGGCACCCAGGGCGGCTTGCCCCCACCCTACCCCCCTTTCTCCACCACTGCCTGGTACCTGATCCTTCTCCAGTCTGGTCTACTAATCCTATTTTAAACATGCATGGAACCACACAATCATGGCATTTTGACGCTAAATTACTAACCAGCCAATTAGCTGTGGAAGCCATCTCCACAACCATCTCAACATTTTGAACCTATTGCAGATATAGATTTACCAGAAAAAATGATGTGTGGTACTATGAAAGCAGCAGTATGGCAGGAAAGAATAAGATATGCAAACAACATGAACAAACAGCAACATCCTTACATATTGAATTGAAACAATTAGAACAGCACCATAAACCAATTGGTTCTACAAAAATTAGGAAGCAAATCAAAGTTACATGTCAGAAATTGGAAACTATAGAAATTCTACAAATAACAAAAAGCCTGCTGTATCTGAAACAAAAATAAATATGGGAAAAGGAATCAAAATTTAAATTATTTGCCAATAATTTAGGCCACTACAAAGGCCACTACACTGTCTCCCTGCACCTCCAAATGCTCCCTCTAAGATGAGTGCAATGATGGGAGGGACTGCCAACTCCTCCAGCCCCCAACACCCACCCCGTGTTTATTTTTACTCCCCCCCCCAGCCAAGTGCATAAAGCTGATTTTGTACGAATTAAGTTGTGAGTTGTCCATACAGATATTTGGAGAAACAGTAAAGAGGTGTTTCTTGGGACCCAACTTCTGAGTCTGTTTCCTCCACAGACTTCCGTCAGCCTCCAGGTTGTACTACTGCCTACAGGTGTCATGGAACTCCTCCAGTGTCCAAAAGTCCCGCCATGTGGGTGGTAGACCATCTTGCAGATACCTTCCGCAGCGCTGGCATGGAGCCTGGAACAGCTTCATGTAACTTCTTAACCAGGTCTTTAAAAGTCGGAAAGAAAAAGAAAGAAGGGAGGAAACTTAATATGGGCACTCCCAAGGTCATCACTTATGTCAAGACCAATGATGCAGAGGATGGGAAATGTATCTTGGCTTGAGTCCAGAGAGAGGCAGACTTTAGAAGGAAGTATACCAAAAACCCACAAGGTCACAGTATAGCTGATAGTATACTTTATTGGAATGCCTGTCCTCTCTCAATAAGCAACAACATAAACAGAAATTCCTGCAGTGACAAGCAGGTATTTGGAACTGAAGGGTCACCATGGACAGCCAGGACTTCCTTGCAGCTAGACCAAAATCAAATTCAGCTCATAAAAAGTGACCTTTTCATTATGACATGCTGGAGTCTGCCTCTTGCATCCAAACGATATCTATCCAAGAGCCACATGCTTCAGAAATGTGAAATCATACAGAAACATTTCTAAAACCAGTTTCACAGCTATCCTTTCAAACACGTGCCTTAAGTCTCAGCAAGAATATATGCAGATATCTTTTGTTCATGGCCAACATGGATTTAAATCTTGATCAGAAAGGAGGGCCATGACTAGGCATGAAGAGTTGCCAATTTTAGGGCAGGTCTGTTTGGCAGTGCTGCCTCTGTTGGGGAAATATATAATCTGATATTTACCATCTCTGTTGTCTTTGGCACCTAATGAAAACCATCCTCTTTCAACAACCATTTTAAATAGAGGTATTTCCCAGTCTGTTTCTGTATTGGGGATGTTTTTAGATGATTAAACTGTTAATCACTCATGTATCTGCCACCCTGGGCTCCTTAAGGAGGAAAAGCAGGATATAATAAATTTAATAAATAAATATGATCAGGTCCATTTTGGCTGCAGTGATAAAAAACATACCAGTTTCTGTGACTCTTGGGCACAGAAGGGAACAAAAACACACAAAGCTGCCTAATGCTGAATCACATTATTGGTCTGTATGTTTTGCTATTGTCATAGGGAACCTGCAGCCCTCCGGGGGTTAGAAGACTGGGAAAGGTTGTGGAAGAAAGGGGTTAAGTTTACTGCATGTACTGCATTAAAAGAAAACATTACGAAAATGATGTATAGATGGTACTTAACCCTGGTAAAATTAGCAAAGATTTACCACACAAATGATAATTTATGTTGGAAGTGCAAAGAAAAAGAAGGCACCTTTTATCATATGTGGTGGACATGTCCCAAGGTGAAGGACTTCTGGGAAAAGATTTATAATGAGTTGAAAAAAATGTTGAAAAATACATTTGTTAAGAAACCAGAAGCCTTTCTACTTGGAATAATAGGATTGGAATTGCCCAAAGAAGATATTGGGTTGTTTTTGTATGCCACTACAACGGCAAGACTGCTATTAGCCAAAAACTGGAAATCGCAAGAAATACCAACAGTAGAAGAATGGCAGATGAAGATGTTGGACTTTTTGGAGCTGGCCGACCTGACTGGAAGAATCCGCGACCAGAAAGAAGAGGAGACACAAGAGGATTGGAAGAAATTTAAAGATTACTTAGCCAAATATTGTAACATAAAATAATTAGAAGTCACTTAAAAGTATCAAACAGGTTTAGGATTAGAATAAGAATGAATTGTAAAGCATTATGGATTTAGATCATTAAGAAAAGAGAAGAAGATAGTAAATTGAAGGAGTTAATTTTATTAGAAATATGATTTTGGAGAACTATTACATGGTGATATAATGGAATTCAGTTAGGGAGGATTTGAGGAAGTCAGTTAACAATGAAAGTTAAATGGGGTTTTAGAAGTAATAAGTGTTTATATTTCTGTTTCTTTTTTTTCCTTTAGTATTGTAATGTGTGTTTTTTTTGTGTGTTTTATATGTTATGTCTGTTATAAATGTGGAAAATTAATTTTAAAAATTGGAAAAGAGAAACACATTATTGGTCTGTATGTTTTGCTATTGTCATAGGGAACCTGCAGCCCTCCAGATGTTGTTTGACTACAACTCCCATCATCTCTGAGCATTAGTGATACTGGCCAGGGCTGATGGGAATTGGAGTCCAACAGCACCAGGGTAGGAAGATTGGCCGACAAAAACTGGCAGCTGCCCACCCCCCCATGTTTCAGGCAGGAGTATTTTCTGCACTTTCAGTATACAAAGCATCTGGTTCATAGCCTTATCTCTACAGAGATACTTTTTTACTATATTGACCCCAAATACCTACTTGCAGGTGTGCAGACTGAATTTTAGTTGCATCTACTTATGGAAAGTAGTGGGACAGCAGAGTATATAGGGAAAGGCCCATAGCTTGATATTGATCATCTGCTTTGCATGGAGAAGGTCCCAGATTCGATTTTCTTTTTTCTTTTTTTTTATTTTAAAAAAATATTTATTTATACAACAAGAAAAAACAAGAAAACACACACACACAAAAAACACAAGTACCAAATTACACACAAATTACAAAAATAACCATAGACACATAATTTTCTTGGCAAACAATAAAACATCTATTGGTCTTAACACTAAAGACCCAACTTCCCGTCTATTCCATATTTCAAGTTCAAATTACTTATTGCCAATACACATTTTTTTCATAATTAAACTTATTCTCAATAAATCTAATTTTTTCTCTCTACCTAGCAACTATTACTGAAGTTCCTCGAATGCTGCAACAGAATTTAAACTACTATATTTATTTTTCAGATATTCTTTGAAAACCTCCCATTTAGAAACAAATTCCTGTTTGGATTTATTCTTTATTTTTTCTGATAAACCATCTAATTCAGCATATTCTGTCAGCTTTTGGATCCAATCTTGTATAGAGGGGATTTCATTACTCTTCCATTTTGCTGCGATCAAAACTTTTGCTGTCGCCGTCGCATATAAAAAGATACCCTTCCTCTTTTGTGGAATATCCAAATCTGTTATTCCCAGGAGATAGGTCTCTGGTTTTTTATTGAATGAGATCTTTAGCATTTTTTGCAGTTCTACATGTATACTCTCCCAGAATACCTGTATTTTCCTACATGTCCACCACATATGGTAGAATGTTCCTGAGTCTCCGCATCTCCAACAATTACTTGACACATTTTTATACATTTTTGAGAGTTTCCATGGTGTTAGATACCATCGATGTTGCATTTTTTGAAAGTTCTCTCTAATCGTGTAACAATTTGTGAATTTCCAATTGATCTTCCATAAATTTTCCCATTGGGCCATGGTTATTGAATGGCCAAAATCCTGAGACCACCTCACCATTGCCACTGTTACCTCCTCCTCCTTGACTGTCCAGTCAAGGAGGAGTCGGTAAGTTTTGGAAAGAGTTTTTCTTTTAGAATTTACAAGATCAGATTCGAATCGGGAAGTTTCTACTGAGAACCCCTTTTGTTTGTCAGATTTAAATTTTTCAAATAACTGATGGTATTGGAACCAGTCTGAAATGTGTTCTCTTATTTCCTCAAATTTTTTTAATTTTATTTGGTTATCTTCATTTTTTAGAAGTATTTTATATGTTGGCCAGCTTTCCTGAGTATTTTTCCGTTTTACTGCTATGGCTTCTACTGGAGAAGTCCACCACGGGACTTTAGGCTCCATCAGGTTTTTATATTTTTCCCATACAGCAAAGAGTGACTTTCTTATTATATGGTTGGTAAAATTTTTATGAATTTTCGCTTTTCCATATATTAGGTAGGCGTGCCATCCCCAACGGTTGTCAAAACCTTCCAGGTCCAGGAGGTCCGGATCCTGCAACGTGCACCAATCTTTTAACCAGGTGAAACAGGCTGCCTCATAATAAAGTTTTAGGTCGGGTAGGGAAAAGCCTCCTCTCTCTTTTATGTCTATTAAGATCAGGTGTTTAATCCTGGGTTTCTTCCCTTCCCACAAAAATTTGGAAATTTCTCTTTGCCATATCTTGAGACAACCTGCTTCACCGAGTATCGGAATCATTTGAAATAAAAAGATTAATTTTGGAAGCACATTCATCTTTATAATGGAAATCCTACCGAGAAATGTTAATTTTAGTTTACTCCAGGTTACCAAATTTTTTCTAATCTCTAGCCAAGTTTTGGTGTAATTATCCTGAAATAAGTTTATGTTCTTGGGGGTGATCCAAATACCCAAGTATTTCGCTTTTGAAGAGATTTTCAAGCCCAATATTTTTTCTAAGTGGTTACATTTTTAACAAGCATTTTTGTTTTTGTAATATTCAGCTTAAAGCCTGCCACTTCTCCAAATTCTTTAATCAGTTCCAGCACTCTTTTCAGACTTTCTTTAGGGTTTTCAGTCATAACGAGTAGATCGTCCACGAAAGCTTTAATTTTATATGTTTTGTTTCCCAGAGTGATGCCTTTAACAAGCTGATCCCTTCTTATCTGATTGTTCAATACTTCCATCACCAAGATAAATATCAGTGGAGACAGTGGGCAGCCCTGTCTGGTTCCCTTGTTTATTTTGCACTCCTCAGTAATTCTTCCGTTGATGATCAATTTTGCATATTGTTCTGAGTAGATGGCATTTATTCCTTTACAAATATTTTCTCCCAGTCCGATTTCTTCCATTATTTTTTTCATAAACTTCCAGGACACGTTATCAAAAGCTTTTTCAGCGTCTACCAACATAATAGCTGCTGGTTTATCAATTTTAATATCCAAATATTCTAATACATTGATCACACATCTAATATTGGATTGCATAAATCGTCCGGGAAGAAATCCGGTTTGATCTTTATGAATTATCTCTTTCAGCACCATTTTTAATCTATTTGCAAGAATGTCTGCAAATATCTTGTAATCGTTATTTAGCAGTGCAATGGGTCTGTAATTGGCCATGTTTGAGGCTTCTGTTCCTTGTTTATGGATAAGAGTAATAGAGCTGTCCTTCCAGGTTTTCGGAAGTTTTCCATTTGCCAGAATATTATTCATTAGGTCTTTCATGGGAAGAAATAATGCTTGTTCTAACTTTTTATAGTAATTAGCTGGAAGACCATCTGGGCCCGGTGTCTTTCCTAATTTTGATCTCTGTATAGCTTGTTGCACCTCCATAGCTGTTATTGGTGAGTTCAAGATTTCAGCTTTTTCCTTAGGTATTATTGGTAGTTTATTTTTGCCCAGATAATCAATTATTTTTTCCAGAGTCTCTGGACCTTCATTATATAGTTTTCCGAAAAAACTAGCAAAGTTTTTACTAATTTCCTTAGGTTCTTGAATCCATTTGTCTTCAATTTTAATTTTATTGATAATTCTATCTTCTTTTTTCTTCTTTAATTGCCAGGCCAGAAGTTTACCAGGTTTATTTGCAAACTCAAAATTTCTATGTCTCAACCATTTTATCTTCCATTCTATCTCTTCATTTATTATCATGGAGAATTGCATCTGTAAAATTTTTATACTTTGCTTAATTGGTTCATCATCTGGTTTTTGGAAAAGGATCCTTTCCTTTTTTCTAATTTCCTCCCAGATCTCTATTTTCTTCTTCTCCTTTATTTTCCTTTGGAATGCGTTTTGTTGTATAAAGAAGCCTCTTATGATGGCTTTACCCGCGTCCCAAACCGTCTCTAGATCTACTCCTTGATTTAAATTAAACTTAAAATATTCTTCTAAGATTTGCTTGGCCTTCTGTACAATTTTTTCATCGTTTAGCATACTCTCATTAAGTTGCCACCTTTTAACCTTTTCTTCTTTTCCTTTAAAGTTAACCCAGACCGCGCTGTGGTCAGAAATTGTCCTTGGGTGGATTTCTGCTTTTGTAATATTATTTAATAAATCCTTTGTTGTCCAGATCGCGTCGATTCGTCCCGCCGATTTATGTGGCTCTGAGTAATGTGTAAATTCTTTCTCTGTTGGATTCTTAAACCTCCAAGCGTCGAACAAATTCAGGAGTTCTATTAATTGGAAAAATGTAGTTGGGAGTTTGTTCTGCCTCTTTTCTTTCTGTTTTATTGTCCTGTCCATGTTTGGATTGACTACTCCATTAAAATCTCCTAACAGTATAATTTTTTCCCCTATATATTCTATGACTTTTTCTTCCAGGAATTGATAGAATTCGGATTTTCTTTCATTTGGTGCATAGATTCCAATAACTATCACTTTTTCATTATTGATCTTAACCTCTATAATCACTGTTCGGCCTTTTTCATCATTATAAAGCAGTTTTGGCTCCAGCTGAGGTTTTACATAAATTACCACCCCTCTCTTTTTTTCTTTACTTGATGCAATAAACTCAAGCCCCAATCTCTTATTTATTAATACTCTCTTATGTTTTTCCGCTACATGAGTTTCTTGCAGACAGATTAGATCATATTTTTGCTTAACCAGAATATGTTCCACCTTGTTCCTTTTTGATTTTTCATTTAAACCATTTACATTCCAAGTAATAAATTTATAATCCATACTTTATTTCTTATGCTACGTCAACAGGTTAAAAAAAAAATATTACACATTCAAGGCCTCAGTATAATTTAATAAATTCCCTTCTTAGATCTGTCTCCTAACTCTCAACCGTTTGTTCAATATCCTCTGACTCTCCCAACAATTGCCTTTTTCCTCTGAGGTCTTTCCGGTACTTTCTCCAGAACTTGTCCGCATCTAATGCCGACAAGCACTTTCTACGTTTCCCTTTGAAGAAAAAAGAGATGCCTTCCGGGTACTCCCACCTATAGTCCACTGCCTTTGCCTTTAATGCCTCGGCCAGAGGTCTATAAGCTTCTCTCTTTTTTATCAACCGATTTGGAATAATCTTGTGGACGATAATATCATTTCCTTCTGATTGAAATTTCTTCTTGTTACTAGCTTGTAAAATTCTGTTTCTGAAATCCATAGAGTTAAAAGAGACTAAACAATCAGCCGGCCAGTTGTTTACTTTTGCTACATTAGATTTGACTCTGAATGCTTTTTCTATTTTTTGTGCTACTTCTGCTTCTTCTAGGTCTAACCAAGCTGCTAGCTCTTTTGAGATTTTTTTCTCAATTGTTTCCTCTGCGTCCTCCATTAGTCCTCTGAATCTTAGGGTATTCTCCCTTCTCTGCATTTGCAACATCGCAATAGAGTCCAAAGTTGAATCCTGCTGTGCTTTCAGATCTGCTGTTTCTTTCCTTATCTTATTCCTTATTCCTTTTTCAACTCTCTATTTTCATTTTGTAATTTTTTCTGAGCTTCCTCTAGGTTCTGTGTTTTACCTTTAAGGTCTAGCACTATTTTCGTCAGTTCTGAATTTTTTTGTACTAAATTGTTGACCTGAGTTGATAACTCAGCTGCTATTTTCACATTTTCATCTATTTTGGCTCCCATTGAAATAAGTTTTTCTTCTGTTGCTTTTGCCTTTTCATTTACATTATTTTTTAAATCTTGGATATCTTTCTTCAAACTTAAAATTAATTCTCTCATATCTAATGGTTGATCCATGTCAATTACAGAAGTTCTCCTGATTTGTGAGGCTGATACTGCCGCAGAACCTGACACAATTGTTTTTTTACCATACATCACTAAGAAATTCAATTAGCTCACTAGGTAATTTGTTCTCTTCCCTTCTGTCTTACAGATTGGATATCAATTAAGTTCAATCTTTCTTAATACAATTACGACAATTTTACCAGTCCGATCGTGATCTCTGGCCTATGTATCCACTATTTTTTTATATTCCCAGTTTCACTAAATATATTTTAAATTGATTATGAACAATTATCTAATTAGTTACAGCCAAGTATCAATACAGCAATATCACAAATTCATCAGATCAAATAAATATAATAAGTGATTGCAATCCTTGCATTTACTTAATCATTCAGGGTAATAGATCAAATGTATAATTCTTTAAACAGGTTAACGGTTCAGTTAGTCTGCACCTTGCAACAAAGCTAATGACATCTGATGCTAATATCAGCTGCATTAGCTACCAATAGATAGCGAAAGGCTAAGCAAACAAGAACAGAAAAAAACAGAAACAAAAAAAAACAAAAAAAAACACAAGACAAAACGACACAAGTTGAGAACCACACAAAAACGACCAGAAAAACAACAAAAATGAAACAAACAGAGAAACAAAACAAAACAAAAACACAAAAGAAATGCAAAGGAAAGAAACAAAGAAAGGATAGAAGGGTAAGAGAAAGATAAAGCAAAAGAAGTAATAATAATAATGCAATTTATAATTTGTAAAGAAATAAAGAGGGGGAAGAAAATACGAAAAGTATATTTAAATAATAAGAAAAGAGCTGGGGAGTATTTTGAATTAATAATGTACAATGCAATAATGTTATGTGCTATTAAGTTCTCTCTAGATGTTACTTTTCCAGAGGTAACAGGAATGCTATTCCAGTAATGGGTTATAGGGTCTATAAGAATTTATGAAACCTTGTCTCTTTCAGCAGATTATGATGCAGCGTTTTGGGATCTTCAATAGTTGCAGATCTTGCAAAAATCCCTGTAATTGCTCTTATAAGTCTTATTAGAGGAACGTCTTTTTCAAAAGAGGGCAAAGTTTTCTTTCACCAGCTGATGTCGCTGTTTGAGTCACTCCCTCTCTGCGATTTTCGACCCCCTTCTCTTTCTATGTCAGTCTAATATGTCAGTCTAATATGTCAGTCTAATACAGTTCGTTTCCGTTCCTCAAACCAGGAAAATGTCGGTCTAAGAAAATGTCGGAGCGCATGAGTCAGCAGAAGTACTCTTAGCTGTTATTAAGTTGATTTATACTCCGTAGCAGTCCACAACCGAGGACAAACAGAAATCCCCAGAAAAGGAGAATAGCCACACTTCTTGGGAGAGGAGAGGCGATGTTTATCAGTCTTGTGACAGTTTTATAACTTTGTAATCAATCACTCTCTCACACACTCCCCACCGTTCTCTGGGAGTCTCTGGCCTCTTATATTCCTTTTGCCAGCGTGAACAGACAGTTGAAAACTAACTTGTGAACAACAGTTAATTTTATACTGAAGAGTCTGGAGACCCCTTTATATATTTCACCACTTGGGAAAGGTCTTTTTTATTATTTCTTCTTCATGACTTCTTGGTTTATTTCTGTCGCAACACTAATGAAGCCACAGGTAATCTTTATGTTCATAACTCCAGCAGAAAAAAATGGCTAAAACGTCTTAGGTATTAATGGAATAGACGTCTTTTTTGAAAAAAACCAGTCTGATATAGCTTGTAGGTAAATCTTGGTCAGTTGCGAAAAGCCATTTAGGTTCAAACACTTTGTTTTTAGTCGTAAATTAGCAAGTTCAGTAGGTAAAATAGGCTAATCGTTTAGGTTTGCTTCAGTTTGTTAGAAGTGTAGCCACAGACATACCCACGGGCTCGAGCTTCTCGTCAGCGGAGGGTTGCAGGAACTAGCACCGAATAAGTTCTCCCCCTTCTCCCCCTTCTTGCTCAGCTTTTAGGAGCTTGAAAAAGGTCTGGGGGTCCTCTTCTTCATGCTGCAGCAACGCCATATCACCTGGAATCTCCTTCCAAGGCTTCGGGGTCAGCTTAGCTTTAGCTCCCCCTTCTAGCTCCACTAACGAACGCGTACCTCCCGACCTTGGCAGAGTGGGAGAGACGCATCTGACCATGAGCAAAGACTACGCGGAAGTCCCGAGAAGGTCCCAGATTCAATGCTCAATGGCATCTCCAGGTAAGGCTTGGAAAGACCCCTGCCTGTGTATGGGTTTCTTGAAGACATATTATATCGGCTCCTTGTTCTCTGGCTAGCCTGGATAACCTATATCGTTTACGGTTGGATGTAAGACCATTGACATTCAGTGAAATAATTTTGACTGAATTAACCATATTATTTGTTGCTTTGAATTTTGTGTACGTTAAGCTGAGGATTTCTCCCCCCATACAATTCTTTACCCCCCTCCCCCCCATGGAAGAGAAAATATATCGAGGAAGAATTTTCATCCCCTCTCTCCACATTCCAAAAAAGCACGCATCCCCTCCCTCCCCTTAACCAAAACATTTTTAAGACGTAACATCATGCGAGTGTGTTCTTGGTCTTTTCTCTGGTCGTGTTGAAGCTTCACCTGAGTGTCCTTCTCCTGCATCCACCTCTTCCGCTGCCTCCTCCTCAATTACCTGTAGTAGTAACTCATCAAGTTCGATTCCCAGCTGCGTCAATAAAATCCCAGCCTCTGTTGGGTTCTCGGCTATAAACCTTTTACCATCTTTAAAAATCAGTATAGAGGCAGGGTATGCCCAGGTAAACCTTATGTCGTTATTATGCAGTTTTTGTGCATAAAGTTTCATTTGGCTTTTTTGCCTTAGAGTAGCCTGGCATATGGGACGCGGGTGGCACTGTGGGTTAAACCACAGAGCCTAGGACCTGCCGATCGAAAGGTCGGCGGTTCAAATCCCCGCGGTGGGGTGAGCTCCCGTTGTTCGGTCCCAGCTCCTGCCTACCTAGCAGTTTGAAAGCACCCCTAAGTGCAAGTAGATAAATAGGGACCGCTTTCTAGCGGGAAGGTAAACGGCATTTCCGTGTGCTGCGCTGGTGCTGGCTCGCCAGATGCAGCTTAGTCACGCTGGCCACGTGACCCGGAAGTGTCTTCGGACAGCGCTGGCTCCCGGCTTCTTGAGCAAGATGAGCGTGCAACCCTAGAGTCGGACACGACTGGCCCTGATGGGCAGGGGTACCTTTACCTTTACCTAGCCTGGCATATGTCTCGACTCACCCACACTCTTTTCCCTTGGAAACTCAGTTCTTTAATTTTCTTCAAAGTCTGGTATACCTGCTGTTGCAGCTTCTCTCTAGAAAATTTAACTATTACATTCTTGGGGGATTTTCTCCCCCTGGGCCCTCGGCAGCGATGGGCTCGTTCCACATCTTCTGCCTTCAAACTAACTCCTTGAGTACATAGCCAGGGTCTCAAAGTTTCTTCCAACTCTTTAGCCTGTATTTCTTCTGGAATTCCTCCCAAAATCATATTAGCTCTTCTCTGGCGGTCCGACAATTCTGCCACCTGTTTAGATAGAGTAGTTACCGTACCTTTTTTTCATTTTTTCTGGGCTAGCTCTTTAGCTTGAATTGCTAATTGCTTCACCCCCTTAATTTGACTCCTATCCGTAAGACATCCTCCTTCACCGACTTGATATCTTCTCTAATGTTGTTTTGGGAGGCAAGCATTAAGTCCTGAAAAGCTGCTAGCTGAACTGATAAATCTTTCAACGTTTTTGCCATCCTTAGGTTGTTAAATAGAGTCATAAATAAGAGGGAACTGCTGGGCGTCTCCGTTAGGCTTGAAGTTAATTTAGCGACTTTCTTACCAAGTTTGCAGGCTTGAATTCGGCAACCCCGGTTTCTCTACAACTTCACACTCTCTCTTTAGTCTTTATTTTCTTTTTTCAGTTTATCTTACATTCCTTTAGGCCATAAATTGTTTAGCTTGGCAGGGGAGTTCCAGGGCAGATGACAGGCTCGAGCTAGAGCATGCACACACTCTCCGCAAGCTGTCTTAATAAGACAACACGCATGGCATGTTATAGGTGACCCCATGCCACAGGTACCGAACAGAGGGTGGCACGAAGCTGATAAACAAGCGAGAGCTGCAATCACCTTGTCTGTGTTGGACAACCAGCTTATCCATATTCAAGGATTGAATACAGCACAGGAGGCGTGGCTTGCTTTACGAGAAGCACATCTTCATGTCGCAGCAAGATCCACCCTCTTGCACTTCCAGAGGCTTTCCAATTTGAAGCTGAAAGTGGGGGGAGACTTGCAGAAACACCTCACCCAGATGAAGTTTCTGCATGGCCAGCTGGTGCAGAGGGAGTTTGAACTTCCGGAGTCACTCTTTTGTTTTATGATTATCAACAGCATGGATGCATCGTATGCATCGTATGCGGTTGTGGCATCACAGCTTGGAGCTCTGCCAGCTGCTGATTTGACTGTTCAGAGAGTCTGCTCAACGCTCTTGAATGAGTCTGACTGCCAGATGGCGCTTGCAGCTGATGAGGGGAATGCCAAAGCCACAAAAGCACCCCTCTCAGCAGTGGAAGGTACAGGGGAGGCTGTTGCTTTGAAAGCCCTACGGTGGCGGAAGTGTGGGAAAGAGGGCCACCTGCAGAAGAACTGCAGGAACGGCAAGAAGCCCAAGAGCTCCGGGGCAGGAGGGGCCAGTGGCAAGAATCGTGCCAAGTCTAGCTCTACCCAGGCACTTGCTTTAATCACACCAAGCACCTCCCCAACTACCCAGAATGCCTTTGTCATAGATACTGAGGTGACAGTCCATCTAACTGGACAGAAAGGTTTGTTTGTTACCTTTAAGGAGCAACATGACACCATCAAGCAAGCAGATGGTCTTTGTCTGAGAAGTGAAGGGATTGGGAAAATATTCCTTCAGGGCATCCAGATCACAGTGGACAATGACTTATAATTTGCTCAGTGTGTCTCAGCTAATGGTGCAAGATTATTGTGTTTCTTTTGACAGGCAGAAATGCATCATTGCCAAGAATGGACATGATCTTCTGTATGCTTACAATGAAGACGGCTTGTATTTACTTTCATTTGATAATGATTAATGTAATGATAATGTGACACAAGAGGTAAGAGTCAATGTGGCTCTGAAAGGCAAAACGGCTTTTCAGCAGGTGGGTCCTCTATCACCCTCTAGAGGCAATGCCAAGTATTACCTGATTTTGGTTGATTCTCATTCTAAATATGCATGGGTCTATATGCTAGAGAAGAGAAATCAAGCGTTGACAACGTTCAGTGAATTTTGTGCATGGGTAAAATCTGTCCATGATGTGCAAATTGATTGTCTTTTCACAGGTCAGAAACAGGATTTTGTTTCACAGGAATTTGGAAGTTTCCTGGCTGCACAAGGGATGAAGCACAAAGTTGCTACCCAGGAGTCTTCATGGAACACCAATTTATGTGTAAGGGTAAACATGGAGTTACAAAAAGCCATGAGAGCGTTACTGCTTAGTGCAGGCTTGCCAAATGAGTTTTGGGTTGAATCTCTGAATTGTTATGTGTATTCTTATAACAGGAGATACTCCAAAGCTGTCAAATGCACACCCTATGAGAAACTGTTTTGTCAAACACCTTAGGGTTTTTGGGTCTGACGTGTGGGTGGAGACACCACAGAGTGAGAAGCTCAGCAAAAGTGGTGCACATGGTATATTTCTGGGGTACAAAAAAGGCTAGTACAGAGTACTGATGTCTAACACCAACACAGTTCTACTTGATAGAGATGTGGAGTACACTGCAAAACGGGGGGGGGGGGATGTTGTTGGGATGTTCCATTCCACCGTAAGGAACAGACGTGGGACTGTTGCGTGTCACATGTCTGTAACACATACCAGCATTGCATGCTGGGAACTTTCTGTTTTGCTTTGGACACGAAGGAGATCAGACATGTTTCCTTTTGTCCTGATCTACACTGAATAAACCTGCTTGTAAATATGCTCACACAGCCTCTCGTGTCACTTCTGTTTGCACAGCATTTTCTCTGCTGAATTGTGTGCTCAGTCTTCAAAAGCCTTGGCCGCAGATTTATGCTGCACCAAGGACCGGAGTTCGCCCAGCACACCGGCCAGTGGGCTGGAGCCAGCTGGGGGCCTGCCAATGGCCCTCGTTTCCTTGGGTGCATGCCAACAAATGTAACTATTTTCCAAAGTTATCCTGTCAGTGATGGCTCAGGTGAGGGATCTGACACTGACAGTGACAGTGGGGGCACAGGTAGCGATTCAACTGATACAGCAGACTATAAGAGTGCAGTCACGATGATTAGACCATCTGAACAGTCTGATCATGAACTGGAGGAACCACTGTTCACAATAGGTCACCATTCTCCACAGGAGAAGCGCAGTAAGGAAGACATGAGCTTAATGTGCAGGTCAGAGAGAGCACCAAAGGGTAGAAGACCCATCAAATATGCTCATGAGTTTGCTAACACAGCTGTTGCAAATATAGCTGTGGGTAGTAGCACGAAACAGGTTTCAGAACCTGAGGTCTTGCAAGGGGTACAAGGTTTGTCTTCAAAGGACGCGGAACCACGCTCAAAGGCTGCAAGGGCCAACACTGTTTTCTCAGACAGGAAAAGAGCTAAGGCTCTAGTCCCATGGAAGGAAGGTAACCAGAAGTGCAAAATGGTCAGGCACAAGGCCAGTCCAGTTGCATGAAGTTCCAAAGGTAGAACGGGTACTACAGGGGTATACTATGTGTTTGACAACTGTAAGTTTACTTCACTTACTGCTGCCTTAGCTTATGCGGCATCGGTTACCTGAAATGGGGGAGGATGTTAGGATTTCATGCTCCCCGATGTTGATTTTGTGATTGGTATATTTCACACGCCTGTCTGAGAGGAGTGTGAGAAAGGAAGTCTGTCTTATCTCTCTTCCGGTGTGAGTCTGTGAAACTTTCACTTTTACGCTGTTCTGTTTGTTCTTTGAGCTGGCAAGGACAGATGCCATAATGCTGTTGTCTGTAAATATTCTGTAAATAAATAGTAGTTTAGAACTACGTTGCCTCTTTCCTTTTGCTGTGTTAAGCCAGAAGGCTAGTGTGCATAAACCAAGCTGGTTTATGTCGCTGGCGCGCCCTGGAGAAGAAGAGGATGCCTTTTCCAGAGCTATGCTCACCGGAGGACGCTCGGAGATTGGGGGGGGGCTGCAGATAGCCCAGAGCGCTCTCCCAACAGGGAGTTCCACAGACTTGGGCTCACAATACTGAATGCCTGGCTCCTGGTGTATATGAAAGGTGCATTCGAGGCATGAGGGACCACTAACAGTGGCTCCTCCAAATACCTCAGTGATTACATGGGATATAAAGGTTCAGGTGGTATCTGAGGTATCATGGACCCAAGTTGTTAAGGGTCTTGTAAATTAATACAATGAGATGATAGCTGTTGTAAAACATAGGATCCAGGGTAGGATTCTTCAGCAGACACACTAGCCCTTTTTGAAGGGCAAAAGGCATCATTCTGTAATTGCTCTAGCCAGGATTAGCTTGTGCTCCTTGCTTTCTCTCCCCATTATATTGTTGAACAGCTCCACCGATACACTTTCAGACATGCTCTGGTAAACACCAATGGCTGTAGTTTCCAATATGCTCCCTGTCCAGACTTCCAACATCTTCCCACAGCATCCTGGGGTGGGGATGAACAACAGACAACACTGCTTCCCTTTCGTGATACAGACTCTTGTCTTGACCAAAACAGGCTTTCAAGACATTCATAAAAACCCAACATGCAAAGTTATGCCAGTTGAGAGAGTTTGTATCAAACTTACCATAAATGACCTGACCACCACATCTGGCATTTGAGGCAACTGGTAATGCAGTAAGGCAGTAGTAGCATGATCAGTTACCTGGAGGTGACAAGAAAGGGGAGAGGGAGGGAGAGAGGAAGACTTGTCAGTGATGTTTTGACAACATACAACTCCTTCCATGTATATTCCACTTGGCCCTTCTCTTGACTTGTCTAACAGAAGCGGTCGCAATGAAGTAGACTAGTAGAGCATGACTTCAGGTATCCAAAGTATTTTGGTGTCAAATAGCTAAGTGGTAGGACAGGGGATATTATTACAAAATATTAATGAATAATGAATGTTCACAGTATTGGGCTTTCCTGTGCCCCACTGTTCTGCTACAGCCAGTAGTCCCATCCACCCCCCAAAAAAGTCATTATTGAGGTTCATTGGATTTTCTAGAAAGACTTAGGATGCTGTAGCATGTGGGGTTGCAGCTGGAAGGGAGAATTGGGAAACCCTATGTGATGGCTTGTGAATGCTCTTCACAAGAAATGCCCCTGCTCACTCTGAGATACATATATACAGTCTTTATTTTACGTATGTACAAACAGCGCATTACAATCATGCATCCGAATCCTCCGCCTCAGATTCTGGGAGTGACTTATGCCAGCCCCTTCTCCAACAGAAAAGGCGGGGAAGTTTCATGTGATGCCTCTCCCCCTTCCTCTTTAAACCACCTAAAGTTCCTAACAGGCTGTTCTCTATAACAAAAGTCCCAGTTTGCAACATTTGAGAATTTTTGAGACAAAGGCATGGGTTGACATATCTGTAAAAAAACCGAAGAAAAGGTGGGAAAAGGGCACAGTAGTTGTTATTTCTTGGGTATGAAAGTGGAATGAAAGCCTATAGGTTTGAAGACAATCAAAATCATTTGAGTTATAGTCGGTCAGCCAGCTTTAATGAGCAAAGAAATTGGCCCAAGATACTTGAAAACCAACTGCCAGAAAAGGTTTTACTACCGAGCGTACCTGATAAGGCAGTTGAAACAAAGCTAAGAATTGGCAGCACTCCCAGGAAAATTGAAAGGGAGGGGGTAATGACTGAGCATTTTTCTCCAGCTGCTCATGTGGAGCAGGGGGGAAAAGAAAGTGCAACTGGGACAGGAGGAGGTAAATCTCCAGAGTCAATCCACCCCAAAAGCAGTCCTGAAGATAGCCCAGGGGGTGAGATTAATGAACCAAGGAGGTCTGAAAGAAGTAATAAAGGTCAACCTCCAGTCCGTTATGGGTTCCCAGCCCCCATAAACCAGGTTTATGTAACTGAGCCAGAAAACTTTGAAGAAGTGCAAGAGTTACCTACTCTAGAGAAAGAGGCGTGGTTAAAGGCAATGCAGGCAGAGTATAACTCTCTGCTAAACAACATGTTTGTACCTACAGAATTGCCTGAAGGTAAAAAGCCCATAAGCTGTAAGGGGGTTTTTAAAGTGAAAAAGCTGGCTGATGGTAGTTGTCAAAGGAAAGCCAGGTTGGTCACAAGGGGCTTTACACAAAGGAAAATGATGCATTGTGATGAAGTCTTTGCCCCAACAGCAAAGGCTGAAATAGTAAAATCAGTTTTAGCAATGGCAAGTCTGAGGGGATTGAAAGCTAATCATTCTGATGTTGCCTCAGCATATTTAAATGCTCCTCTTGATGCTGAGGTGTATTTACAGCAAATACCAGGTTATGAGCTGGAAAAAAGACAACATTGTGTTAAAGCTGCAAAGGGCACTATATGGTTTACACCAAAGTGCACGTCTATGGCATGAATGCATAGACACAACTCTGAAAAAGATGGGATTCAAACAAAGCCTGTTTATATTCAGCAATGGTGCAAGGAAGCGTTTGTTATTTACTTTTGTATGTTGCCAATATCTGTCTAATAACAACTGCACAAAAGCAAGTGTCTTGGTTTATAAACAGCCTAGGTAACAAATACAAACTGAAGTATTTGGGTGAGATTCAGAATTACTTAGGATTAGAGATTCAGAGAAATGAAGAGGGCGTCTCCTCTCTAAGCCAGAAGGAAAAGATCAAAAAGTTACTGAAGACATATGGAATGGAGAGGGCAAATGAGGTTGACACTCCCATAACTAAACAGTACAAAAATGAACCAGAAGGACAAAAATGTGAGAATGCAACAGATTTTCATTCTTTGTTAGGTTCTCTGTTATATTTAAGTTGGTGGATGAGACCCGACATAACATTGGCAGTGCTCAGAGAGATCGGGCAGCACTTAAAAGAATCCTAAGGTATCTGAAAGGCACAAAAGATTACAAACTGGTGCTGAATACAGGATATGATCAGCAAGTGTATGCATACGCTGATGCCAGCTGGGGAGACAGAGAAAATGGAAAGTCTACCACTGGCTATGCTATATATATTGGAAATGCCCTGGTTCAGTGGAATTCCCAGAAACAAACTTTTGTTGCCACAAGTACTTGTGAAGCAGAGTACTCGGCCATAAGCAAATGTGCATCACAACTAGAGTGGTTTGCTTGCCTAACAAAAGAACTAGGAATACCTTCTGAAATGCCAATCACTGTGCTCAGTGACAACATGGCAGCACAACAGCTTGCCAACCAACAAAACTTTAAGAGTAAAAGTAAACATATTGTGATAAGATATGGCAATGTAAAAAATGCTTTAGTTACATTGTACTGGTTGGCCGTGCGATTAATGGTGGACGGGAGCTCTTTCGGATGAAAGAGCCCCTGCGCTTTAAAGATTGGGGTGACCGAAAGCATCACGGAACCCCCCCAAAAAACCTCAGATCGAGCATTCTGAGGATCTGGTGTTCCAGCGGGTACCCTTTGCGACTCCCCTGCTCCCCGGTAAGCTCTAATAAGAGCCCCAAGAGCGAGCAGGGTTGGAGACATGGGTACTGTGGAATCTATTCGCTTTCTTCATTGTGCGAAGCTCCAAAGTCCAGCGATCGTGAGCGACCAATTTCTCCGACCAAATTACAAAAGATTGGATAATTGTGAGTAAAAAAGGTTTCAGATTTGGACTGTTAATTGGATTGGAAGGGATTTAAATTACGGAGGTCGATCCCTTTCCAATGAAGTAGAAGTGAAAGCAGTCACTGCTGACCGAAGCTGTAACTTTAAAAGACTTGTTAAAACTTCCAAGGAAATAATTTAAACCCCTCTTTCTGCAGGGGGAAGGGGGAGAATTTGATTGAATTGAGAGACCCTGCATGAGATAGATTTGACAGTGGAATAGACTCTTGCTTTTTGGAGGCGGACTTCCTGGAGGGGAAAGGCTAGACTCCATTATTGTGTCACAAAGGGAGGGGATACATTTAACTTTCGTTTTCCTCTTTGGGGATTACAAGGTAACTGCTGCCGTCTGAGCTTCTTAAAACAGTACACAGTGTTTCTTTTACCCTCCCTGAATTGGATACAAGTGCTTGAATTAATTTTGGATGGTTCCTAAAAAATATAAGAAGAGTAAAGAGAATAACACTTTGAAAGGGGGGAGCTGCTGAGTTGTCTGCTGCTGCCTGCGCACTAAAAATCTTGTTGACTGTGACTGGGTGAGTTGACCTTGATACTTTGGAATAGTTATGGCTAATGGTGTAGATAAGCCTGAGAAAAGTAAAATTAAAGACAGAAGAGGCTCCAAAACACCAAATTTTGAAGAGGAGGTGATGCAAATGTTAACGGACATAAGAACAGATGTCAGAGGAATGCAGCAGAGTGTACAGGAGCTTAAACAAGAATTTGTGGATTTGAAAAAAGGTGTTCAAGAGGTCAGGGAAGAAGATGCTGGTCATGAAACAAGATTGACGGAATTGGAAACAGTGAGAGTGCCTGACGTGGAGAAGATTCAACAGGATGCGCTCAATGCAATTGCTTTTTTACAGATGAAGGAACGGGAGAACCAACTGAGAGTGAGAGGCGCACCCCAATTGGAACAAGATAATCTTAAGGACTGGCTAGTTGAGGAGTTTGCAGCGTGTTGGGATCTGGGAAAAGAAGAGCTAAATTCTTGGATTGAGAGGGCCTATAGGTTTGGGCTTAAGAAAGACTCAAAAAATGTACATGACTATACAGTGGTTTTCAAGATGAAGGAACAGAGGGACAATATTCTGGGTCTACATTATAAAAAAAGTTTGAAGATTAAAGATAAACCAATTGTTTTGTTTAAGGAGATCCCAAAACATTTCCTGAATTTAAGGAATAATTATGCAGATTTGGCTGGAGCTCTGAGAAGGAAGAACATCTTTTTTCAGGTGGGAGTTTCCAGAGGGCCTCTCCTTCAAATTCAAGGAAAGAAACAAAGAATTAGGACCGTCAAAGAAAAAACAAGATTTTGGGGAAAAAACGTTAAGAATTTTGGATTGGAAAGTGCAGACACCAGGGGCAGGGGCAGGAGCTCTCTAATAGTACAAGATGGCATTGAGAATCTACTCTTGGAATGTTAATGGTTTGAACGCATGACCAAAAAGAAACCAAGTATATCATGTGTTAGCAAAACAGAATTTGGACATAATTTGTTTGCAAGAAACCCATGTTATTAGATTACATAGAAAAGTCCTCCAGAATAAGAGACTTGGTCAGGAATTTATTTCATCTGACAAAGTGAAGAAAAGAGGAGTGGTTTTCTATGTAACAGAAAAAAGGAATCCCAAAATGTTGTTTAAAGATTAGGAGTGAAGATACATTGCAGTAGAAATTAATGCACAAGGCAAAAAATACTTGCTGTTGGGAATTTATGCACCAAATGATGGCAAAGCAGAATTTTTTAAGAACCTGGAAACAAGACCTCTGGACTATTTGGATTACAAATTGATACTGATGGGGGACTTGAATGGAGTGGCATCAACATTTATGGATAGAACACAGAGACAGAAAGTAATGAATGCTGGCAGATTACCAAAGGCTTTTTTTGAAATGGTGGATAAATTTGATCTGTCAGACATATTGAGAGTGAGAAATCCAACTGAAAAAGACTTCACATTTTATTCAGATACAAATCAAGCATTTTTGAGAATTGACTATTTATGGATATCCAGAGACTTTGTTCCCAGAGTAACTAAAGTTGAAATTTGCCCAAAGACTTGCTTCGACCATAATGCAGTGTTGTTGGAAATGAAAGTATTTCTGCAGGGATTCTACAGATGGAGAATGAATGATGATTTCTTGAGGAATGAACAGACGATCGGAAAGGCCCAAAAGGCTCTAAAGGATTACTTTGAGACAAATATGATTTCTGAGGTGGAAACAAGAGTCGTTTGGGATGCAAGTAAAGCAGTGATGAGAGGATTCCGCATACAACAAAATTTGATTAAGAAAAAGATACAGAATGAGAAAAAAGATAATATTTTGTCTCAATTAAAAGATAAAGAGAAGAAGTTGAGACGCAACCTAAAGAATCAGCAGATCCAAAAGGAAATCAAAGCTTTACAGACTCAGTATTCTCAGATTATAAATCAGGAAATAGAATGGAAATTAAGGATGATGAGACAAAGGAATTTTTAATCTGCAAACAAATGTGGAAAATTGCTCGCTTGGCAATGAAAAAAGAGACAGAAACAAAGTACTATTATTAATATTGTATCAGAGGGAAAGTCTGTGGAGAACTCCGCAGAGATAAGAAGATGTTTTCAGAAATATTATAAACAGCTGTATAAAAGTGGGAAAGAAGATAAAGAAAAATTGAGCAATTTATAAAAGTAAATGGACTGCAAAAAATTCCCGAAAATAAAAAGATCCTGCTTAATGGATTGATTACAAGACAAGAGGTTGAGAAGGCAATAAATCAGATGCAGCTTGGCAAAGCCCCAGGGCCAGATGGTTTGTCAGCAAAGTATTACAGTGGTACCCCGCAAGACGAACGCCTCGGAAGACGAAAAACTCGCTAGACGAAGGAGTTTTTCGTTTTCTTAGCCGCTTCGCAAGACACATTTCCCTATGGGCTTGCTTCGCAAAACGAAGCTTGCCCCGCAAGCTCCGGGGATAGCGGGGAAGCGTAGCGCGTCTTCCCCGCTGTCCCCGGACCTCTTTTGAAGCAAGGGGCGGCGGGGAGAAGATCACTTCTCCCCGTTGCCAGCCCCGCAATCTCCGGGGACAGAGGGGAAGGCGCGCACGCCTTCCCCTCTGTCCCCGGACCCCTTTTGAACCAAGGGGCGGCAACGGGGAGAAGCGATTCTCCCCGCTGCTCCTTCCCTTGCTTTAAAACAGGTCCGGGGACAGAGGGGAAGGCGCGCGCGCCTTCCCCTCTGTCCCCCAACGGTTTCCATAGGAACGCATTGATTGATTTTCAATGCATTCCTATGGGAAACCGTGCTTCGCAAGACGAAAAACTCGCAAGAAGAAAAAACTTGTGGAACGAATTAATTTCGTCTTGCGAGGCACCACTGTATAAGACTTTGAAAGATTGGCTTATTCAGCCGTTGGTGGATGTATGCAATAAGATATTAAGAGGGGACAAAGCACCTGAAACCTGGAAGGAAGCATTTATAACCCTGATACCAAAACCAGATCAAGACAGATCCAATATGAAAAATTATAGACCGATCTCATTACTCAATGTGGATTATAATTCTTTTGCTAACATTTTGGCCAATAAGTTGAAGAAGGTGCTAACAGATTATATTCATAAGGACCAGGCAGAATTTCTGCCTGGGAGACATATGAAAGATAATATTAGGAATATAATCATTGTGTTAGAAAGGTTGGAAGTTAAAAAAAATTGTAAAGCGATGTTAATGTTCATCGATGCTAAGAAGGCCTTTGATAATGTCTCATGGAGTTTTATGAAAAGGAATTTAACATGTATTGAGGTTGGCCAAGAATTTCTAAATGGTATTAATGCGATCTATTTTGAGCAAAAAGCAAAAATTATAGTTAATAATGTGGTTTCAGAAGCAATTAGAATTGAGAAAGGAACCAGGCAAGGGTGACCACTTTCCCCCCTGCTTTTTATTTCAGTTCTGGAGGTTTTGCTAAACATGCTAAGGAAAGAGGAAGAGGTTAAAGGTATAACAGTAGGATCTAAACAATATAAGCTAAAAGCCTTTGCTGATGATTTGGTGATAACTTTACAAGATCCAGATACCAGTGCAGTGAAAGCACTGGAGCTGATTCAGGAGTTTGGGCAAGTAGCAGGATTTAAATTAAATAAGAGCAAAACCAAAGTGTTGGGAAAAAATTTAGATAACGAGGAGAAAAAAAATCCTCCAGGAAAAGACAGGCCTTGTTTTTGTGAAAAAAGTGAAATATTTGGGTGTAAATTTATCGTGAAAAAATTGAATTTATATAAAGATAATTATGAAAAATTATGGAATGAAATTAAGAGAGATCTTGACGTCAGGTCAAATTTAAAATTGTCATTAATGGGCCGAATATTGGTGGTTAAGATGAATGTATTGCCAAATATGTTGTTTTTGTTCCAAGCTATACCAATTATCGATAATGTAAGATGCTTTAAAGAATGGCAGAAAGCATTGTCTAAATTTATCTGGCAGGGAAAAAAACCCCAGAATTAAATATAAAATATTAACAGATTCAAAAGGGGGGGGGATTTTCCCTGCCAGATTTGAAGATATATTTTGAAGTTGCGGCTTTCTGCTGGATCAAGGAATGGATTCAACTAGATAATGCTGATGTGTTAGATTTGGAAGGATTTGATAATGACAAATATGGCATGCATATTTATGGTAACACAAAGGTTTAAAAAACAATGTAATTAGAAAATCTATATATAATGTATGAATAAGATATAAAGATCTCTTAGAAAGGAGAACACCCAGGTGGCTTTCACCAATGGAAGCAAAGACACAGAAAAGCTGAATATGGAGACTAAATGGTTGAAATACGCTGATTTATTGTTGGAAGATAATGAAGGATTTAAATTGAGACGATTTGATCAAATTAAATATAAATTGGATGGATGGTTACAATATTATCACATTAATGAATTGTGTAAGCTTGATAAGAAAAATGGTTTTGCGTTTGAAAAATCCAAATTGGAAATGGAACTGTTAGATACCAATGTTAAAAATCTCTCTAAAATATACAATTTATTGTTGGAATGGCATACAAAGAATGAACAAGTTAAATCTGTGATGATTGATTGCGCAAGAGATGTTGGACACAATATAATGTTGGAAGATTGGGAAAGGCTGTGGAAGAAAGGGTTTAAGTTCACTGCATGTACTGTATTAAAAGAAAATATTATGAAAATGATGTATAGATGGTACTTAACCCCAATGAAATTAGCAAAGATCTATCATACAAATGATAATCAATGTTGGAAATGCAAAGAAAAAGAAGGTACTTTTTATCATATGTGGTGGTGAAGGAATGGGTTTCCCAAAACCCCAAAACTGACTGCACCAAAATCCCTATTTTTCCTTAGCTAAAATGCATAAAGTTGAGCCGTTGAGCAAATCCATAACAAGAACAAAGCTCTCTCCCTTATCAGTCCGTGGCGGCAATGAGTCACCTTGCCAAGTTCCAGTACAGCAGGGATGGTGCGTGTGTGCCTTATCTTGTGTGCTGACCACAAAGACGCACAGACCCACGTCTGGGAATAACGCCAGAGTGTGTTCTCGGAAATGGTGACCCCTGCGTCCCAGATAAGAGTAGGAAGAGGAAGATCCTTTTATGGTCAGAAGTACAGGAAGGAAGATCCTTTTATGGTTGAGAGTACCAGAGCAGGAACATATGTGATGTTAACCTGCGTACGCAGGCCGACGTGGTTGGGCTCCTAGGGGAGGAGTGAGAGGGTGCCTGGAGGATATATAAACTGCATGAAACCTGTCATTTCTTTGGACTTGCTGTGGACTTGATCACGCAAGTGCCTTCTGCTATCCGGAGAGCAGAATAAACTCTTTCTTTGAACCAACTCGGTGTCATTTGACTTCCTTCCTCCTGTCCCGGAGCAACGCAGACCCAATCGGTGAACTCCAATAAGGCTACAGTGGACGTGTCCTAAAGTGAAAGACTTCTGGGAAAAGATTTATAATGAGTTGGAAAAAATGTTGAAAAATACATTTATTAAGAAACCAGAAGCCTTTCTACTTGGAATACTAGGATTGGGATTGCCCAAAAAAGATGCTAGACTGTTTTTGTATGCCACTACAGTGGCAAGACTTTTATTAGCCAAAAACTGGAAATCGCAAGAAATACCAACTGTAGAAGAATGGCAGATGAAGATGTTGGACTTTTTGGAGCTGGCCGACCTGAGTGGAAGAATCCGCGACCAGAAAGAAGAGGAGAAACAAGAGGATTGGAAGAAATTTAAAGAATATTTAGCTAAATAATGTGATATAAGATAAATAGAAAATTCTTGGAAGTAATAAATGTCGGAATCTGCGTTCGACCGAGCTGATAAAGCTCATCTTCCGGAATCGCCCTCTGACGTGATTAACGACCTGAGCCTTTGATGAGGCCTCAGGCACATTCCCATTCAGCAGAGAATCAAAGCAGCACGCGGAAGTGATGAGATTTATGGCTACATCGCTATGCTTTATTTCTTACTACGCAGACAGCAAAGAAATATACATTCTCTCTCTATGAAAGCAGAGAGCAACTGGAAAACAAAGGAACAGGAAACCAGTAACGTCACATCCGTCTCCTGTCTTCCGTGAGACTTCCAACAGCCTGGAATGTCTCTGGAATGTAAATTTTTAAATGGTGTTTCCTTTGAACATGTTTGTCTCTATTTCTGTGCTGGAAATAGAATTCAGAAGCACACATGTTTCATAAAATTCCAAAATCATGATAGCATAGGAAAGACCTGATTGTGGAGACTACTGCTACCACATACGTGGATCAAGCCAATGCCTATTTAATAACATTTAGATACTGCTTAAATAAAAACAGTACCAGCAAATAAAAACAGTACCAGCAACCAGTACTCTAAGCTGTTTACATCAAACATCATAAAATTTTCATTTTAAAAATGCAGATAAAATTAATCATTAAAAACAACCTGACATAAAATTTAAAACATATATATTTTATTTATTTGATGCTTATCCAATTCCCTGCTCTGAGTTAAATTGAGAACCACCAGACTAAACTAAATGTTTTGAAACCTGTCTATTTGTATTCTCAGCGTTTATCCCTGTCTTACTGGGCCAATGACTGCTACCCTATTGTGATGGGATAATGAGCTGCTTGTGCGTAAAAGCTTGATCCCTCTGGGGTTTGGCTGGTCATCCAAACCGATGCACTAACGGAGCCCCCAAAGCATGACTCCGTCAGTCGCTGGTAGAATCTGACAGTGGGCGTCTACGGAATTTACGCCAACATAAAAGCTGTTTGACGGACATGCGCCTTCGTGACTCTCTGCGTGACAGTTTCCGGCGAAGGGTGGGAGTTCCCAACGGGGGTCCCGTTACCTCTCCACTACTCTCACTGGAAGCATCCCAGAGCCTCCCCTCCGCTGTGACTCCTGCACTCCCCCTGCTGGTTCCCTCTTCTGCTGCAGATTCTCTCCTATTCTCCTGGAGCCTGTCCACCACCTGTCTCTCCGATGGCAGTTCCCTGACATCCACCTCCCCCCCAGGGCCCCCTTCACCCCCTCCCGCCTCCTCTCCCACTGGCGGTGAGGGCGGAAAGCCCCTGAAGGAACTCTCCTCGTCGTCCGAGGATTCTAACACTTCTAGCCACGGCGTACCGTCTCTCTCCCCGTCTTCCTCTTCTTCGTCGGAGTCGGCTTCTTCACCCACCCCTGACTCTGGGAACCCTTCAAACTTTCCTTCCTCATCGGTGGTCCCAAAGTGTTCCCTTCTAAATCGTGCCACGGGTTGCGGTTTTCTTGGGAAACGCTGATGAAATGTTTCTATTAAAACCTCGTCATTGACTACCTCTGCTGGTACCCAAGTGTTTTCCGACTCTACTTCCCCCTCCCATTCTACCAGATATTCCACCTGATTCCCCTTCCACCTGGAATCAATGATTCCTGCCACGTTCATGTCGCGCTCTCTCTCTTCTATCACGGGCGTTTGGGTGGCCTCTCTCTCACGCTCCCCCCACTCACGTCCCTCTCGGTACGGCGACAGTAATGACCTGTGAAATACTGGGTGTAATTTCATGTGACTGGGCAGCCTGAGTTTGAATGCCACTGGGTTGACCTGCTGTATGACCTCAAAGGGTCCCAATCTTTTGGGCCTCAATTTCTTACTCACGCCCTTGAACGGTAGCCCTTGGGTGGACAACCACACCCGGTCCCCCACCCTTATAGTTTCACCTTCCCTCCTATTTCTGTCTGCTTGCTTCTTATATTCTTCCTTGGCTTTCTCTAAGTTAAGTTGAAGCTGACGGTGGATCGCCTCCATCTCTTCAAAAAAATATTCCGCCGCCGGCACGCTCCACCTCTCCCCTCCCTCTCCTGGGAATGCCCGGGGGTGACACCCATAATTTGCCAGGAAGGGACTCATCCCTGTGGACACGTTCTCCGCGTTGTTGTAGGCAAATTCTGCTAGAGGTAACTTATCCACCCAATCATTTTCTCTGTCTTTTACATAACACCTCAGGTATTGTTGTAAAATCCCATTTGCCCTTTCCGCTTGCCCATTGGTTTCTGGGTGCCGGGCAGTTGAGAAATTGAGTTCTACGTGCAGTAAGCTCATAAGTTTCCTCCAGAACCTGGAAGTAAATTGTTTCCCTCTGTCGCTCAAAACCCTCAAGGGGGCGCCATGCAACTTAAAAATATGTTCTACAAACAACTTGGCGGTTTCCTCCGCTGTGACTGCATGTGAACAAGCTATAAAATGACACATCTTGGTTAATTGATCTACCACCACCATGACAGCTGTTTTGCCTTTGGATTTTGGCAGGTCCGTCATAAAATCTATGGATACTGCCTCCCATGGCCTTTCGGGCGTGGGTAAGGGTTGTAATAGCCCCGCTGGCGCCACCCTCTCTCCTTTCGCTCGCTGGCACCTGTCGCAACCCCTGACATATTCCCGTACGTCCTCCCTCACCTTGGGCCACCAAAACTCCCTGGTAACCAACCACATGGTTTTGTGCTGTCCAAAATGTCCCGCTGTGGGGCTGTCATGCAACTGCTTGAGTACTCTGCCCCTCAGTTCCCCGTCGGGTATGTACAGTGCCCCTTTGTAATACAACGCCCCGTTCTTTTCTTCAAACCCCCCTGTGTTCTCCTCTGTCCTCCGGAGCTCTCTGAGTTTCTCTTGGGCGTATTCATCGTTCTCCGTACCCTCTATCAGTTCCCTCTGCCCCACCAATGCCGCCCCACACACCCAGCGGTCTTCAGGGATTACATGCCTTGCCTCAGGCGCTCCCTCCCCCTCTAAGTACTCAGGTTTCCTGGAAAGAGCGTCCGCCCTCACGTTCTCGGAGCCGGGCACGTAACGAATCTCAAAGTGGAATTTGGAGAACTCCTGGGCCCATCTCACTTGTCTCTGGTTCAGCACTCGGGCTGTTCTCCAGTATTCCAGATTTTTGTGGTCAGTTCGGACTTGAACCTTGTGCTGCGCCCCAATCAGCAAGTGCCGCCATTTCCGGAATGCTTCATGAATGGCGAGCAGTTCTCGGTCGTACACTGTGTAGTTCCTCTCGGATTTGTTCAACTTCCGCGAGAAGAATGCACACGGTCTCCATTCAGACGTATCTTTTCCCGGCTGGAGAAGAACGGCCCCCACCGCTCGGTCTGACGCGTCAGTCTCCACTCTCATTGGTTGTTGTAGATCCACGTGCAAAAGTTGCTCTTCCGACGCAAACGCCTGCTTTAAGCGTTCGAACGCCCTCTGCGCTTCTCCCGTCCAAACAAATTTCTTTTTGCTACTAAGACAATCCGTGATGGGCGCTGTTAAATGGGCAAAGTTTTTGATGAACTTCCTATAGAAGTTTCCAAAGCCCAGGAACCTTTGCACGTCCTTCTTGGTCTTTGGTGTTTTCCATTCCAGTACCGCTTGAACCTTGCTGGGATCCATGGCCAATCCCTTGTCAGACAACCGGTACCCCAGGAATTCCACCTCCTTGGTATGAAACTGACACTTCTCCAGTTTCACCCACAGCCGGTTTTCTCACAGCTTGCTCAGTACCTCTCCTACATCTCGCACATGCTGCTCCTCATTGTCTGAGTACACCAGGACGTCATCTAAGAACGCTACGCAGTTCTTGTAGAGCAGTGGCCCCAGGACGTGATTCATGAATGATTGAAAGCAGGCGGAGCCCGCTTGTAATCCGAAAGGCATAACGAGGTACTCAAAGGCCCCCAAGGGGGTGAACATAGTGGTCTTCCACTCATCCTCCTTTCTCACACGTATCAAGTTATATGCCCCCCTAAGGTCCAGCTTGGTAAAAATTTTCCCTTTTCTCACCTGTGTTAGAATGTCATCAATTCTAGGCATAGGGAAAGTCACTGGTTCTGACACTGCATTTAGGGCCCTGAAATCACATACAAGCCTGGGCTTGCCCGTGTTTTTTTTGTCCACAAAGAACACTGGGCTGCCCCCCACCGCTCGTGACTCTCTGATGAAACCTCGCTTGAGATTCTTGTCAATGAACTCCCTTAACTCCTGCATCTCACTGTCTGACATTGCATACAGCTTGCCCACTGGCAATTGTGCTCCTGGGAGTAAGGTAATTTGACAATCAAAGGGTCTGTGCGGGGGCAGTTTATCTGCTTCTTTTTCGCTGAATACGTCAATCAAGTCAGCGTATTGTGGTGGCACCCTCCCCTTGTCCATCACTTCCATCCCTGCTAGAGTGGCCCTGGCGCCTGCCTGAGCCTCTCCCTCCTTGCAGTGTTCTAGGCAATGTGCTGATCCAAAGGAAACCACTCTCTGATGCCAGCCTACTAGCGGATCGTGTAGCGCCAGCCAGCTCATACCCAAGATAATAGGAGCTCCTCCCAAGGTGGCTACGTTAAACGCTATCAGTTCGGTGTGTCGTGCCACCCTCATTATCATTGGTACAGTCTGTTGGCTCACTTCTCCTCCCAACAGCTCCCTCCCATCAATCGTGGTAACCTGCAAAGGCTTACTCAATGGGATAGTCTGTATCTGGTGTTCAGCTGCAAACTCTTTGCTCATGAAATTACATGAGCTACCTGAATCCAATAGCGCTTTTATCTTCAGTGGGTGTCCGTTTGCCAGTTCCAGCAACACCTCTATCACAAGCGCTGGTCTTGGAGGTTCCGGCGTGGGCACATTCATTACTCCCTGGCCTGGCTGCTGTGCCCTGATGTTGGCAACCAGGCGTTGGCTTTTACTTGCTCCGTGATTTCTTCTTCCTCCTTCCCCCCAACAGTTCCCGCCATCCCTTGCCATTCCTTCCTTTGCGGACAGACTCTGGCAAAGTGACCTGGCTGTTGGCAGAGATAGCATCTCTTGCCGCTCTTTCCCTCCTTCTTCCGCCCTTCACTGGTGTTTGAAACTGCGCGCGCGCGCGCTGTTCCAAGTTCCATCGGCTCTGCTGGCGGGAAAGGCTGCTCCGGAATCTCTGGAATGCGGAAGTCCTTCCAACGTTCCCCCTTTCCTTCCCGCTTTTCCATAGCTCTAGCTTCCTGGCGTGCCCCTATGGACAGCGCTGATTTAGTCAGCTGATCCATAGACTCCGCCCTAGGCGCCCGGGAAAGTTCATCTTTCACTGCCGGAGAGAGACCTTCTTCAAACAGCATTTGAATAGGTTCACTAGCAAGGTCCCACCCAAGTCTATGAATCAGCATGGTGAACTCAGTCCAGTACTCACGTACAGATCGGCTCCCCTGTTTACACACCATTAACTGCCTGCGCACCACTCCCTGCTCGATCTCGCTGGAAAACATCAAGTCCATGGCGCGGAAAAACTTCATTGTGTCCTTTAAGATTTCATTATTGGCTGCCATCAGGGGCCGAATCCAGTCCCTCGCCCCTCCCTCTAGATGGCCGATCACGTACGCCACTCTAGAGTTCTCGTCGGGGAAGTCATCAAACAGTAGATTGAGAGCATATTGCATCTCTGTCCTAAAGGCTTGATAGTTCCGGGGATCCCCCCCAAATTTCTGCACCAGTCCAGGCACCCGTCTGGCAAGTGGGGTGGTCTTCCCCTTATCTGCATCTTGAGCCCTCCTCTCCTCGAGCCTCACCGTTTGCAGCGCCAGCTGGAGCTCCAACGCCCTGTACCTTTCTTCCAGGCTTGGACCAGCTCCAGCTCCAGCTCCTGCTCCTCCGGTTCCGGCTGGTTCGCTCATGATGCCTTCTGCTTGCACAAGCTGCTTTCAAAGACTGTCAGATTGCTGTGATGGGATAATGAGCTGCTTGTGCGTAAAAGCTTGATCCCTCTGGGGTTTGGCTGGTCATCCAAACCGATGCACTAACGGAGCCCCCAAAGCATGACTCCGTCAGTCGCTGGTAGAATCTGACAGTGGGCGTCTACGGAATTTACGCCAACATAAAAGCTGTTTGACGGACATGCGCCTTCGTGACTCTCTGCGTGACAGTTTCCGGCGAAGGGTGGGAGTTCCCAACGGGGGTCCCGTTACCTCTCCACTACTCTCACTAGAAGCATCCCAGAGCCTCCCCTCCGCTGTGACTCCTGCACTCCCCCTGCTGGTTCCCTCTTCTGCTGCAGATTCTCTCCTATTCTCCTGGAGCCTGTCCACCACCTGTCTCTCCGATGGCAGTTCCCTGACACCTATGTTTTACACATACAGTGGGCCTGCCCCTTATGAGGGGGTTCAGTTCTGGGGATTCATGGGCAAACGCAAGATCATGCAAAGTCAGGAACCCCCCAGAACTGCCCCCCTGTGTGGTATTGGAGTGCTACTAACTGGGGTCTGGGAAGCTTGTGTTTGTAACCCGAGGTGTTTGTAACCCGAGGTACCACGGTATATATTCCCCACACACTCCCAGTGTAAAGTTGTGAACGTGTAAATAAATCGAGCGCAAGTTGTGGGCTTACTGTATGTGTTTTACTGTCAATATATAGTTGACTCATACATGCATTCATTCCACACACCTATTCACAGAGGTTAATGACAGGAATACATCTTCATACATTACATTACAATACTTATGTGCCCTTGTACTGGAGGAAAACGATACTTTAGGACTGCTAAGCTTACAGAGAGACAACCTGGATGCAAAACCAGGCCAGGATCGTAAGGGGTCCAGGGTGGCTTGTGGTGGCAGCCCCTCTACTTTGAAATTTCTGTCACATTGAGACCTGGCCCAATCTCAAGGCGAAGTGTATTCTGGAAGCAGTGTGAAAATTCTTCATTTAAACTGGGTTTTGGTGGACAGGATTAGAGTCAGTGGGTTTTAACGAATATACATACACTGAAATAGAAATAACAAACAAACAATTGTTACCAATCCCAAGTTATTGGGTTGGGAAACAATTATTGATGACGATGTTACCTGATTCTTTTTCTTTATTTTTACAGCTATATTCACAGTCTGCTCCCAAGCTCTTGGGATGGGAAGGGAAACAATAATTAATAAATTATGTTATTACAAAAAAATGAAAAATAAAGGCGTTCACAAATATTCTATGATGTACTGTTGGGTCTCCTCCTCAAACAAAACACCCACCCACAATAATGGTTATATTTAAATGCATCATTTTTTCTATATACAGTGATACCTCGGGTTAAGTACTTAATTCATTCTGGAGGTCCGTTCTTAACCTGAAACTGTTCTTAACCTGAAGCACCACTTTACCTAATGGGGCCTCCTGCTGTCACTACGCCACCGGAGCCCAATTTCTGTTCTTATCCTGAAGCAAAGTTCTTAACCTGAAGCACTATTTCTGGGTTAGCAGAGTGTGTAACCTGAAGCGTATGTAACCTGAAGCGTATGTAACCCGAGGTACCACTGTAATCCGATGCTTAGCCCTCTGTTGTTGAGAAAGATGTAAGAAGCTTATTCTCATTCGTGTAAAGCATGTCTGGACTTGTGTTTTTTTTTTAATAAATTTTTATTAATTTTCCAACAAAATTATACAATTATACAATTTTATCCAAATTTTAACAAATTAAATCTTTTTTGGACTTCCTTCAGCTTCTCTGGTAATCATCCATAGTTATTCTTCAGTACGCATTCCCTTCATTGTATTTCTATTTGGCACCCCTCCCCCTTCTATTTCTTTTTGACAATACATCTTAACTTTTACAGTGCTTCTTGAAACCCCACTAGCGTTGTTTGCACATCACACACATTTTTCAGATACTCTACAAACTTTCCCCAGTCTTCGATGAACTTTTGTTCTCGCAGATATCTAATTTTCCCAGTTAGTTTGTCCAGTTCCGCATAGTCTGTCAATTTCATTCTCCATTCTTGTATCGTCGGTATTTCCTCTTGTTTCCATTTCTGGGCCAATAAAGTTCTTGCTGCTGTAACTGCATACTGAAATAGTTTACAATCCTTTCTTCTTATTTCTTTTCCTGTAATCCCTAAAAGAAAAGCTTCTGGTTTCTTTACAAAGGTATATTTTAACATCTTTTTCAGTTCATTATATATCGCTTCCCAGAAACTCTTCACTTTCTTACATGCCCACCACATATGATAAAACGTTCCTTCTTTTTCTTTACATTTCCAACACTTATTACATGTCTTATACATTTTTGCTAATTTTACCGGTGTGATGTACCATCTATAAAACATTTTCATAACATTTTCCTTCAATGTCATGCATGCATGCAGTGAATTTTAAATTTTCTTTCCACAACTTTTCCCAGTCATCAAATTGAATATTATACCCAAAGTCTTTGGCCCATTGTATCATTACCGATTTGACCTCTTCATCTTTCGTATACCATTCCAATAATATCTTATACATTTTTGACAGAATTTTGCATTCATTATTTACTTGGAAATAATGTAACCAATCATATACATGCTCTTTAACTTGTTCATATGGTTTCAATTTCCATTTTCCTCCTTCTTTAATTACCATTTCACCATATGTAATCCATTTACTTCTCATGTTAATTTTCTTTACACTCATAACCTCCAACGGAGATAGCCAATGTGGTACTCTTGGTTCCAATAAATTTTTGTATCTGTCCCATACTTCTATTAACGAATTCCTGAAGATGTGGTTCCCAAAACCTTTATGGACTTTCTTTTTGTCACACCATAGATATGCGTGCCATCCAAATTTGCCATCCAAATCTGTTATCAAAACCTTCAAGATCTAGTAATTCCTATTAAAGAAGGATAGAACATTCTTTATGTATGCAACAACGGCAGCAAGGATACTCATCGCTAAGAACTGGAAAACTCAAGATCTACCCACACTGGAAGAATGGCAGATGCAGCTGATGGACTATATGCAACTGGCGGAGATGACTGGCAGAATTCGAGACCTGGGAGAAGAAAGGATTGTAGAAGATTGGAAGAAATTTAAGATTTATCTACAAAAATATTGTGATTTAGAGGAATGTTAATAAGGATGCTTGGCTATAAATAATTGGCCATCACTAAATTGGATCGGAAATTGACGATAAATGAGATTAAGAGAAACAAAAATTTGTTGGAGAATTGTTACACTATATTGAATTGAGTGGTTATAAATTTGCAAATAAGATGATAATTTGCTTGAAAAAATTTATTAACGATGTAAGTGGGAGCGGGAGACGTGAGGAAGTCCAAAGAAGTTATGAAATTTTGTTAAAACAAAGCAATGCTGTTTATTATCTTTGTATTTCTTCTATAAAAAACCCTAATAAATATTTTATATATATAAAAAAACAAGATCTAGTAATTCCTTGTTTTCTAGTTTTATCCATTCCTTTAACCAACATAGGCATGCTGCTTCATAAGATAATTTCATATCTGGCAGGGCAAAGCCTCCTCTTTCTTTTGCATCTGTTAGTAACTTATATTTTATTCTTGGCTTTTCCCCCTGCCAGATATACCTTGAAATCACTCTTTGCCATTCTTTGAAAATCCCTACCCCCTTTATAATGGGGATAGTCTGAAATAAAAATAACATCTTTGGAAGCACGCTCATCTTTATCGTAGAAATTCTGCTCCAAAAGGACAATTTCATTCTACTCCACACCTCCAGATCATTCCTTATTCCCTTCCAAACCTGTACATAATTATTCTGGAACAGATCAATATTTTTAGGAGTTAACCAAATTCCCAAGTATTTTACCTTTTTCACCACCTCTATCTCTGTCAATTGTTGCATTATTTCTATCATATTTTGCTCCATGTTTTTAGCCATTATTTTTGTTTTTTTCTTATTCAATCTAAACCCGGCCGCATTTCCAAATTGTTCGATTTCCTCCAATACTACTTTTACACTTTCCATTGGTTATTCAATCGTTATTACCAGATCATCGGCAAAGGCTTTAACTTTATATTCATTCTGACCTACTGTCACCCCTTTTATTAATCTGTTTCATCTGATCGCACTTAAAAAGACCTCTAGGACCGTTATAAATAACAATGGTGAGAGTGGACACCCCTGTCTCATTCCTTTAGATATTTTTATATCTTCCGTAATTACATTATTGACTATCAGTTTAGCTCTCTGTTCTGTATATATTGCCTTGATTCCATTGAAAAACTCTTTCCCCACATCCATGTATTCCAAATTTTTCAGCATAAAATCCCAAACTATATTATCAAAGGCCTTTTCTGCATCCACAAACATTAGTATCGCTTGCTTCTCATTCCTGGCAGTCAGGTATTCCAAAATATTTATTATATTTCTTATGTTATCTTTCATTTGTCTGCCTGGCAGGAAACCTGTTTGGTCTTTGTGGATGATTCTTATCAATATCTTTTTCATTCTCTTCGCTAAAATTCCCGCAAATATTTTATAATCCGTATTCAACAGTGAGATAGGCCTGTAGTTTTTAACTTGTGTTAAATCAGAATCTTGTTTTGGAATCAGAGTAATAAATGCTTCTTTCCACGTTTCTGGAATCTCTCTTACTTTTAAAATATTATTCATAACTTCTTTCAATGGTGTCATCAAAACGTTTCTCATTTCTTTATAGTAGCCTGATGGGGCCTTTCCCCTCTTCAATTCTTTTATAACCTCTTTAATCTCATCAGTTTCTATTGGGGCGTTCAGCTGGTCTTTTTGTTCTGTCGGGATCTTCTGCACCTTTTTATCTTTTAGAAATCTTTCTATTTTCTTCATATTGTTCCTTTCCTTATTTCTCTATAGTTGCCTATAAAAATCCAAGAATCCCTTTCTAATTTCTTTCGGATTGGATGTCTCTTCACCATTTACAATAATATTATTGATTGTATTCTGCTCCTTTCTCTTTTTAATTTGCCACGCAAGCCATTTCCCTGATTTGTTAGCGAATTCAAAGTTTTTCTGTCTTAACCTTTTGATGTGCCATTCTACTTCTTTGTTTATTATCATTGCAAATTGAGTTTGTAGAATCTTAATTTCTTGCTTAATTTTTAAATTATTGGGTTTTTTGATTAGTTTTTGTTCATTGTCCATAATCTGCTTTAAAATTTCTTTTTCCCCTTTTCCCCTGTTTTTATTCTTCAATGAATTCTGCTGAATAAAAAATCCTCTCATGACTGCTTTGCTTGCGTCCCAAACAATGTTCATCTTTGTACCTTTATTGATGTTATCCATAAAATATTCGGTTAATTTCTTTTGCGCTTTTTCTATGATCTTCTGGTCATCCAACAGATAATCGTTGATTCTCCATCTGAAAGTTCTTTCTTCAAAACCTTTTAGTTCCAATTTTATTGGGTTGTGGTCTGAGATTACTTTAGGTTGTATTTCAATTAGTTGGATTCTTGGAGTCAATTCATTCGAAACCCATATTTGATCAATTCTTGACATTGACTGATTCGGTTCTGAATGATACGTAAATTGCTTCTCCAATGGGTGTCTAAGTCTCCAAATGTCAATCAAATTGTAATTCTTGGTCATTGTGAAAAAAGTCTTAGGTAATTTCCCTTCTTTGTTTGTTCCTTCTCTTAATCTATCCATTTCCAATGAAACCACTCCGTTCATATCTCCCATTATTATGATTTTCTGATCCATATGTTCAAATAGTTTTTCTTCCAAAACTTTGTAAAAATCAGTCTTATTTCCATTAGGTGCATTGATCCCGACAATAATTAAATTTTCGCCTTGCCATTTGACCTGGATTGCTATGATTCTTCCTTCTTCATCTTTAAATATTTGTTGGGATTCAATTTTGTTTTTGATGTATAAAACAACCCCCCTTTTTTCTCTTTATCCGAAGATATAAATTCATTCCCAAGTCTTTTGTTGATCAAAATTTTCCTATGTTTCCTTGCCACATGGGTTTCTTGTAGGCATATAATGTCCAGATTTTTCTTTTTAAAGAATTGTTCAATTTTATTTCGTTTCTTCTTATCATTCATCCCATTAATATTCCAATTCCATAATTTTAACGCCATGTTAAATTCCAATTAAATAAATTTAGTTTAGTTTCTTTATGACCTATCTACCTCTTCTCCTTCTTCTTCTTCAGACTTTTTTCCTTTCTCTTCTTCTTCTTCCCCCGATTCTGAAGATCCTACTCCTCCTTCTGCACCTTTGACCTCTTGTTCTTCCACTTGTAACACCTTGTACCTTCTCGTAAATTTCCCTATTTCTTCTGGGCTTGTCAATCTGCGCTTCTTAGTTTTGTAGAAAAATGAAATTCCCTCTGGAAATTCCCATTTGAAGTCGATCTTGTTTTTCTTAAGAATCTGCACCAGTGGCTTATATGGGTGTCTTCGTTTCAACAGCCTTATTGGGATGTCTTTAAAAATGATTATGTAGTTTCCATCTATATATAGTCTTTTCTCTCTATTCTTCTGTAGTATCAGATTTCTCATCTCTCTGTCCTTAAATGTAATTAAACAGTCTCCCGGAAATTTTCTTGCCTTAGTTGTTCTTACTCTCATTCTAAATGCATTTTGTACTGTTTTTGCAACTTCTTCCACTGGTAGCTCCAACCACTGCGCAATTTCCGTTATCAATCTCTCTTTGATATTTTCATTCTGTATTTCTGGCACAGATCTCAGCCTCAGGTTCACTTCCCTGTCTCAGTACATTCATAGCAATTGCATCTTTGATTTCCTCCTGAGATTTATTTAATTCTATCATTTCTGCCTTCATCCTTTCTTCCTCTCGTTTCACTTCCCTCATCTCCAATTTTGTCTTTTTCAACCCCAATTCTAGTGATTGTGTTCTCTTAGATACCTCTTTAATTTGCCCTTTCAGTTCATTAACTGTCTCATCAATTTTTTTATCCATTTTCCCAATTTTACTATCCACTTGTTCTAATTTTGTTTCTAAATTGTTTTCACTTTGTCTAGTTTCTGCAAACATTTTCAATATTTCTGCTTTAAAATCTGTTTCTTGTTTAGATGCTCTCCTGTCTGTTGGCGTCCCCCCATCCATCCCTTTCTTCTGTTGATGCGTCATTTTCGACAAAATATCACTTAACACTGATCTCGTAACACGTTCCCCACTTAGTCAAATCACAGCACAGATAAATATAAAATTTAACCAATTTTCCAATTTTAAATTGTAATGTATCACTTTTAGAAAAGACAGAAAAAAGAAAAAGTAAAAAAGAAAAGGGGGATGAAGGGAAGAGTGTCAGAAATAGTAAAAACAGAGTCTTTTTACGAATAGAGATATCTCACAACTTAAACCCCAAAATAGAATTTAATTAATCTCCCTCAATAATTTGGGAGAAATAAAAGTCAAATCAGAATCAAATCCAAAGTTCCAATCTTCTTGCCCCCAATTGGGCTAATCCTTAGTTGGGTTATCTTTCTGGATTTATGCTTGCATCAATTGTAATCCAAATGGGGTTATAATCCGAACAAATTTGTAATCCAAACAGAATTGTAAACCAAATAAATCAAATTGTAGACCTGATGGGCTTGTATTGTAATCAGAACACGTCCAACTTATAGTTTGAAAATAAAATGGATTTAGGAGTGTGCTTATTGAAGTAAAAACAACATTAAAATCCAAGTTCAAATTATGTTGTAATCCAGATGAAATGAAATGACCCCTCCAAAATAGTAATAGTGATGATAAAAAAAAGAACCAGGAGAGAATTAAAGTATCTGCAAAAATTAACCAATATTATTCCAAAGGGAAGTGTTCCGCAAGAATACAGCACAGAAGGGGAGAAAAGCCAAAGTCACTTCATAAATAATCCACTAACCTTGAAATGAACCATGAAAAACAAGTTGTACTGTCCCATTCCATCCACTGGGAGATCAATGTCCAAATGTGAGCGACATAAATTAATAAGTCCAAATATACAAACTCCAACTATTTCCAGCTTTCAATTTTAGTATGCCGAATTTATAAATTTAGTTAATAGGGAGAGTGAAAGAAAAATGTATTAATTCCTCTTCACTGCAACTGCAGCCTTTCCGAAGCTTTTACTATTAACAATGGAGTCGGAAACTATCCTTCCGTTTCTCCATTCTTTGTCTTTAAAAGCGAAAGTGGAGAGACAAAGAATCTTGTTCTTTATATATCCTCCTTTACATCCAAGACCTCTATACGCCACAATAATAACTTTCTGTTCCCCCTTTTTTTGTAGTAGCCTTGTACTTCTTTATATCTTCTGCAAAAGTTACTTTTAACTTCTTTACTTTGTTCCTAAAAGTTATGAGGGAAACGGAGATAATAGCCGCTAGCGGCAACTTACTTTCACTTTCGAGCTCTGCATGTATTGCTGCGTCTAAGCTGATTCCAGATAGCAGCTGAACTCAAATAAATCCTTGTTATTTTGGAGCCCTCCTTAAATCCACATCTTCTAATTTGTAGTTTAATTGGGTCCAAATTTCTTAGTTTTGAGAGCGGAGCGCTGTTCCTTGCAAGCTCGGGGCTTCGCTATTCGGATGCAGCAATGGCTTCCCGATAGCCCGCTATCCCGTTCCGCCGTACTCTTCACCCCTTTTTGGAGGCTACCTGACGGCCGGACGGGCAGCTTTTGGGGCACTGCCGGGAACCTGAGACCCTGGACACCTTCCAGAGGCTTCATAGGGGGCTACTGTGCCCTGTAGCACCCCCTTTTCCTTCTGAAATAGCCGGGATTCCTCTCACCGAAAAATCCCTCGCTTCCGACGGGATCGCGCTCCACCGGAAGTCCCCATGTCCGGACTTGTGTTGGTCCCACCATGCAGAATGGGGGCTGCCTCCCATGTTGTGTTTCTAGGGGTGATTCATATAGCACCCAGCAGCTGCTGTGTGTAACCCTGAAGGGAGGTGGTCGCCTGTAGCCTCTGACTATGCACTGAAGCACCCTTAAAACTATTTCCCTTTTCCAAGAAGGTTTGCCTAGTGACAACTATGCTGCGTTTTAAGCAAAGATGCTGATGCTGATGATTTGCCTTCCACAATGGAATGTGCAAAGTGGCTGGTTAGGTTTTACTTGTTCTGCGGAGTTTCTATGCTCCTGGTCTGTTTTGTCTGTGTTTTTGTATTCCATTGTAAAAAAGAAAAGAAAAGGTTTTACTATTTCTTTGTATACTGCCCTGGTAGCTTTGCTGAAGGGTGGCGTAAAAACAGAGAAAAGCAAACAAATAAATGAAACATTAGCCTTATTTTCCAAGAAGCTCAGGGTGGCATCTCTCTTTCGCTCTCTCTCTTCCCAAACCCATAGCATCCTGACAACCAGCCTTGTGCAATAGGTAGGCTGGGAGATGGTGACTGGCCCAAGATCACCCATAAAGCTACATGTCTGAGTGGGGATTTGAAGCTTGGTCTCCCAGGTCTTAGTCCAACACTCTAACCAGCACACCATTTATTTCCACTCCAGAGTTCCCATCTTATCTGCTAAGCTAAGGTTACCAGACTTTTTTCAACGAATCCGGGGACACATTTCTGTTGGGATACTGCCAGGGAGACATAGGCCATCACTGCCTCCAGCCGACTCTGGACTCCGGAAGTCCATCGACCTCCCATAGATACAGTATCAGCAATTAGCGACACGAGCTCCAGAAAATAGCTTTCACATTCCGGAACTGATGCACGCTCTTTCAGCAGATAATGCACAGCGAAAGTTGCACTCAGGAGAGCATTATTTACAAGTTTATTCAGCGTTGGTCAGAACAAAGAAAAACATGTCTGTCTGCTAGCGTGTTCAGCGCAGAGAGAGAGAGACGAAACAAAGACACAACAGAAACATCCTGTGAACAGGAAATACGCAGGCTCTGTGACGCACAAAAGCCTGCTCCCTTTTAAGGTGGAACGGAAGTATCCTAACATCCTCCCCCTTTCTGTGTAACCTATAGTACCCGTGGTTCAACCCAATTACAACCTCTGTACGTAAACCTTAAGTTGTTCTCTGTTAACAACCTTAGACAACAGATCAGCAGGAATTTCGTTTCCTGGCATGTAGGACACCTGAATGAGTCCTTTCTGAATACACTCCCTTGCACGATGTAGCTTAATCTGCAAGTACTTGGTTCTTTGCTTGCAACTCTCTGAGTTCAGCAAAGCCAAACAGGATCTATTGTCTTGATACACTTGTATAGGACATTTCACAGAAACCCCGATGTCCTTAAACAGTTGCATCAACCATTCACAATCCATGAGTGAAAATGACAGAACATTGAGTTCTGCTTCACAGGAACTTAGGCTCACTGTCGTCTGCTTCTTGCACAGCCAGTCAAACAGACAGTGGTTGTACATGTAGCATACTCCAGAAGTGCTTGTACCATCCGTGGTGTCACTTCCAAAACTAGCATCTGCAAAGATTTCAAGACCTCCAGTCTTCTGACTGGTGAACTTCAGCCTGTAGTGCATAGTCCCTTTCAAATATACGCTTCAGAGCTTTCCAATCCTGAACAGTAGGATTGTTAGCATGTCTGCTAAGCAGGTTAGTGCTTACAGCAATGTCAGGTCTTGAGCATCTAGCAATGAAATTCAACTTGCCTAGAATGCATCTGTACAGCGTAGTGTCAGAAAACGCTTCAGCAGTACCATCTACCTGATAACCTGTCACCATCGGTGTGTCTGCTGGGTTTGCATCAACCAAATTCAACCTGGTTAATACATCAGCAATTTTCTGTGTTTGGTGTACCAGAAAATTACCTGCTTGGTCCCTCTCCACCTGCAGAGAAAGATAGTTGGATACCTCACCAAGATCCGTCATGTCAAAGTGCTCCTTCAGTTGAGCTAGGGTGCTTTGGTACAAAGCCTGATTCTTCCAGAAAAGAAGAATATCATCAACAAAGCATAAACAATACAGTTTGCTTTGCCCCTCCTCTTTGACAAACACACATGGATCAGCTTTGCCTTGGTGAAAACCTAGAGAAAGCAATGTCTCAGTGAGTTTTGTGTCCCAACACCTGGCACTCTGCTTGAGACCCTATAGGGACTTCTGTAGTTTACAGACCATTTTCTTCTGTATCTGCATTCCATCAGGTGGAAGCATATATAGCTCCTCCCCCAAAACCCCGTACAAAAAAGCTGTGTTCACGTCGTGATGAGAAACGTGCAGTTTCTCTTCTTCAGCAATCTTGAGCATTAGTCTAATGCTCTCATACTTGACGGTGGGTGAGTAAGTCTCGTGGTAATCCTGTCCTGGTACCTGTGAAAAACCTCTGGCGACCAATCTGGTTTTATGCCTGACAACCTTGCTAGCAAATTGTCCGCAGCACCTGGAACAAAAAGTACATCACTGATGGTAGTGTGCAGACTTGCAAGTTTCACAGTCCCTTTTCCTGCAATTTGCAAAGTCCTTCCATCAGCCAGGTGGATCTCTCCATCTTGAGGTGTGAAGGAGATAAATAGGTGCCAGTCCTTCGTAAGATGGCAGCTGGCACCAGAGTCCACGATAAACCTGGCCTTGGCCTTTGGAGCAGGTTTTCTGGCAAGCAAAACCTTGTTTTCCACCGGCGTGGGCTTTTGCTGCTTGCCCCCCTGCTCCTGGCCATCAGACTTGCCTTTAGCCTTTGGTGAAGCAGTGCCAGCAAACAAAGCCTTGTTTTTCCCTGGTTTGGGCTTTTCACCCCCCTTCTGCTTCTGGCCATCTGCAGACAACTGTCTCTGTTTACCTCTGGCCTTCCGGTATCTGTTAGGATGACCTTGGCTCCCATGAGAAACAGAGCTGTCAGCTGCCGACTCCTTGGCTCCCCCTGGAGACTGGAATGCTGCCTGGGATGACATCACAGTCAGCTCCCCCTGTAGCTTGCAACCGGTGCCCTCAGCATCCCTGCATTCACTCGCATTCTGGGAAACAGCCAGGACCTCCGATGCAGTCAAACTCTGAGCTGGGATAACAGGCAGATGAGCTTTTTTCAAAGCATTCCACATCTGACGTGCAGTGGTGTTGCCAGCTAGCGCAGCAATTTCCTCTAGAGAGACGGACAAGACTATTACGTCCACGGCCCTCAAATTCTGAGCCTTCCATTTCTCTGTCAGAGGAACTGGAGGGGCCTCACACACAGTATGGCACACTCCAAATTGTCGCAGCAAGCTCTCACAGTACACAACCCAGGTGTCATAATTGTGCCGATTTAACTTTGGGCACTCAGCAGCTTCAGAGGCTTGGAAAAACTCCATTCCACCTCTTTGCTTGAGCCGTGAGCCTTTTTCACCTCAAAGACTCCTTATCTCGGCAGCTCATTAATCACGATGCCTGCTTGGCTCGGCTCCCAGACCAATTAGGCAGCCGGAGTTCAAAGACTCTTCCGCGGCTTTCAGAAAAGCCTCTGCTTTCGCTTTTCCAACACATACCTCAGCAGTCTGTCACAGCCTTACTCTCCTGTATGTGCCGTGAATCTGGGCCCGAAACCTGTTGTTGGGATACTGCCAGGGAGACATAGGCCATCACTGCCTCCAGCCGACTCCGGACTCCGGACGTCCATCGACCTCCCGTAGATACAGTATCAGCAATTAGCGACATGAGCTCCAGAAAATAGCTTTCACATTCCGGAACTGATGCACGCTCTTTCAGCAGATAATGCACAGCGAAAGTTGCACTCAGGAGAGCATTATTTACAAGTTTATTCAGCGTTGGTCAGAACAAAGAAAAACATGTCTGCCTGCTAGCGTGTTCAGCGCAGAGAGAGAGACGAAACAAAGACACAACAGAAACATCCTGTGAACAGGAAATACGCAGGCTCTGTGACGCACAAAAGCCTGCTCCCTTTTAAGGTGGAACGGAAATATCCTAACAATTTCAACTTCCTACTAAATAGATGGATTTTGTCAGGGGACTGATTTGTAAATCCAGGGACTGTCCCTGGGAAACGGGGACGTCTGGTAAACTTATGCTAAGCTCTCACCCTCTCTCAGTCTTATGGCTTGACCAATTTTTTCTCAATCATCTGTTAATTCTCACTTGTCTCTCGGGTAACAGACTAACTTACTGTGTTATTCTGCCTCTTAATGCTAGTCAGGGAATGGGCTGATACCTACCTCCCTGAAGCTATTCTATGATCTGGAGGAAGCTGGCATCACAGGTCAAAATTATTTACTTCTGGGTGAACACAGAATCCTGGCACCAAAAGTTTCAAGAGATATCTATACAGGAATTGTAGTGGAATGCCTCCAGGCCAGGCCCAAGCTCAAGAGTCTCCTGCTGGTATTTGTTTGACAAACTTGAGCAATGGCTTTTCAAAACTTTCAACTTTTAGTGAACTATTTTCCACATCTGTTGAAGAACTTCTCCATATGTGGCATTCTAGGATGTCACATAGGATGCTGGACAGGTCCTATTAGGCCCCTCAATGTCATTCCATGTGAACCAGGTTCCTTAGCAAGTGTATAACACTGTCAGCCATATATTGGAGGGAAAGATCGGTAATCTTCCTGATCTTCCTGTTTGGATATTCCGTACCACCTTAAGAACAGACGTGTGGATTGTTGCATGTCACATGTCTGTTTACAGTCCAGCACAGCTTGTTGGAAACTTCCGTTTGTGCATTGCTTTTGCTTTAGCTGTCTTGCTTTGGACACAAAGGAGATCAGACATGTTTCCTTTTGTCCTGATGTATGCTGAATAAACTGCTTGTAAATATGCTCACACAACTTCTCCTGCCACTTCTGTTTGCGCATTTACGCTGCTGAGTAGCATGCTCAGTCTTCAAAAGCCTGGACTCGGGTCACAGATTCATGCTGATCCAAGGACTGGAGATTGCCCGGCACACCGGCCTGTGGACTGGAGCCAGATGGGGACCTGCCAACTGCCCCCGTTTCCTTGGTCGCATGCCAACACTTCCTACTGAGAAACCATCAATACACTCTGACGTATCACAAGGTTCTTCAGAACAGTTTGTAAGCCACTGTACCAGAGGGGGGGAAATGGGACGGGAAATTATGCAAAGTATATTAGACTTTTTAAGTTCCTTCAACTTCAGGTTTGGATCCCATAAAATGAGAATGGGTTTAGCTTAAACTTGGAATGTCAAGTCATCCCCTTGGGGTTGGGATTAAAGCACTCGAGGCAAATCTGCTAGTGTCTACCATCTTTGACCTGGTCTTCTTATGGAAGTGATTTTTACTCAACACCACAAACACCATTAGGCAAGTGGTTACTTACACCACATCATCAATAGGTCTTTTAATGCACCAAAAGTCTTGTAATTCTTAGGTCATTCATCAACCCCTAGAACTTGAAATAGGCATAGAAACCAACATTGTATAGGTTCATAGGGGAATGATTTAAGCATTTCTCTCCCTGATGTGTCAAATCACATTTAAGATGGACACTTAAAATAATAATCTTTCTTATTTTGAAAGAAAAATAGTAAGTTTAAACATATACATGTAGATGCATGTGTGTGTCTGCCCACTCGTGAAACTAGGACCTTCGTCACCAGCACTCTAACTTGCCAGGTAAGCCTGTCAAACAAAGCTCAATGGAATGTAGAACCAGACAGAGTGAATATTATTAGCTGCACAGGTCAAACAGGATCAACAAGGACCTATAAAGCCCCAGGCTCAAAACCAGCTTCTAGGGCCTAAGCAACTTGTCAAGAGTCTGAGTATTTTGCTTTGTCCTGAGCACTGTCTTCTTTACTGTTGTCCCAGTGCCGATTGTTGAATGGTTTCTTTAAATGTAAAGGTTCATCATTGTTCCACCTAATGTGTATGTCTTTAAGGGGCCAGAGCAAGGGCCAGAGCAAGATAACGAGACCCAGCTTTACAGCTGTGAAACATAGCAGGTGCTGCTGAGTTGCATTGATTAAAGGTGTGTCAGCATTTGCATGTAGTATATAAGGAGCAGCACCTAGCTCTCCCATTACCCTGGGGGTTGGGTTGGTGGTTGGGTCTGGTTTGTTGTTAATGTATTTAGTGTATAAGGAGTTTTTGTTTTTGTAATTAAAACCTTGTTTAAGTTATTTTTGCGTCCCTTTCTTTTTAATGCATGGTCTCCCCAGCAAGCTCTCTGCAGCGCTACCATACTGCAAATAGCCAACATCTTTGGTTATGGGCCCAGCTGCTGAGTGGATGACTGCATATTTTTGGACTCTGAGAAAGGTTTGAAAACTCCTTCTCCTGTTAGTGTAGTTTTTGTGGGTCTGGAAGATTTCCAGAATGGTTGACCGGGTTCCTGAAGCTGAGAAGGCTCTGGTCTTCCCACAGCTAACAGATGAGAACTATAGTTTATGGTCTTTTCAGGTGGAGGCGCTTTTGACCTCTAGGGAAGTATGGACCTATGTAACTGAAGACCCTCCTGACCCTGTAACTAATGCTTGGTCGAAAGGAGATGCAAAAGCCAGGGCAATAATTAATTTGGCAGTCAGCAACCAGCAAGTAGTCTATATAAGGAATAAGAAAACTGCCAAAGAAATGTGGGACAGTCTTGCAGCGGTGCATGTTAGAAAAGAGTCAGCGTCTGCATTGACGTTTTTCAAGCAGTTGTACCAGACCAAGTTGCAGCCTGGTGGTGATTTGGCAGCACACTTGAGACGTCTGGAGGCAATACGCGGCGAATTAATTCGAAGGGACATGGACATACCTGATATTCAGTATGTTTTTATCATTCTTTGTTCCCTTAATGAGGACTTTGATGGTATAGCTAGCCAGATATCTGCCGTCCCACCAGCACAATTAACTGTGGAAGGGGTAACGGCAAGATTAATGGGCGAGTTGGATAGAAGGGAGGCTTGTGCCATAAGCACTCCTATTTCCAGAAGTAATGAGGAACGCCATATGCAAACTTGTGGTGATGCGACTGCATTTAAAGCTGCAAAGCGTTGTTGGTTCTGCAATAAGCAAGGACATTTTGCAAAGGACTGCAGAGCCAAAAGAAAGCAAAGTACTCCCAAGCCTGTTTCTGCTCGTCAGTCACGGGTGCCATCTCAGCAGCCAACATCGCACCGTAAAGACAGAAACGAGCCGCGAGCTTTTCACGCTCGGACTGCAGATCATAAAAGAATTAAAGGTGCCAAGTGGAATTCTTTTATTGTGGACTCAGGAGCTTCTCACCACGCTTGCAACAATCGAAGCTTGTTTATTTCTTTCGAAGAGGAAATTGGTAATGTACATTTAGCCAATTCACAAGTCTTGCAGTCACTTGGCAGAGGTACTGTTAAACTTGACTCTTTAAACATTACAATAGCGAACTGCATTTACTGCCCATCAGTGGACAACTTATTATCAGTAAGGTGTTTTGCTCATCAAGGCATAAGTGTGCGTTTCTTAAATTCAATGTGTGAGTTTTTTGAGGGGAACAAACGTCTATTGTATGCCCGGGACTCTGATGGTTTATATAGACTGTATTTTCGCACCTACTCCCAATTGCCTATAAATTGCAGAGCAGCACAGTCAAGCCAGGGGTTGAGGAATGCAAGGCCTCATTCCGGGTGTCTCCACGAGGCGCACAGAATTCTGGGACACTTGAATTTTGCTGATGTAATTAGGACGAAGAATATTGTTAATGGCCTCAACTTAAAGCCATGTAAATTCTTTATGCAATGTTTATCCTGTTGCAAGAATAAGATTAAGGTTGCACGCAAGGGTAGGTGCTCAGATAGGAAAGTAACTGAGCCATTTGAGCGTGTACATTGTGATTTAGTTGGGCCACTCCCACCATCATTAGGAGGTTCTAAGTACTGGCTTACCCTCATAGACCAGTATAGTAGATATTGTTGGACTTATGCAATAGCTGACAAGTCCCAAGCATTTGAGAAGTACAAAGTTTTTTGCAACTGGGTAAAAACGCACTTTAACAAACCAATTAAGAACCTGTTTTCTGACCGGGGCGGGGAATTTGTTTCTGAGGATTTTGAGAAATTCCTGGAAGCGCAGGGGACTACTCATGAGTTATCTTGCCCCCGAAGTCCCTGGCAAAATGGGCTTGTTGAAGTTGTGCAGCGTGACCTGCAGGCAGGGGTTAAAACGTATCTGCACGATGCTAATCTGCCCAAAGACTTTTGGGCTGAAGCGCTTAATGCGTTTTGTTATGTCAAAAATCGCAGTTATCATTCTGGTTTAGATGTCACCCCCTATGAGAAGCTGTTTAAAAAACGCCCTAATCTGAAATACCTACGCATTTGGGGTTCAGATGTAATTATGCATTATCCCGCTAAGCAGAAATTGGGTGAGCGTAGTGTCCAGGGTAAATTAATGGGATACCAGCAGGGGGCATACAGAATTTACATACCAGCAACTGGCAAATTTCATATTACCAGAAGCATGATACAAACTGTAAATTGGAATGGAGTTGCTGTTTTCCAAGATACTGATGGTATAGATAATACTGAGGAAGAAGAAGAAGCAGCAGCAGCAGGAAATGGTGCTTCTGAATTAATGGAAAAAGACAAAAAGCCTGTTGAATCTGATAATTTGTTTGATGATTTAAAGTCACAGGCACCCGAGGGGAGGTTAGATTCTCTTGAGTTTTCTGATCGTGAGCTTAGCCTACAGGCACCTCTTCAATCTGACAGTGATGATTTACAACCTGAAACTAGTAATTTACTTAGTCCCATTAAGTCTGAGGAGTCTGACTCTCCTTCTAGACTAAGACGTTCAGATAGAAAGAGGCAGAAGCCACAACGATTTGCAGATGAACATTTTAATACTGTGTATGCCAATAAGGTGGTTTTTGAGCCAAAAAGCTACAGTGACGTTCAGAATTTACCTAAGCACCAAGCTGCAAATTGGTATAAAGCTATGAACTCTGAGATAGCTTCTTTAAAAGAGCATAACACTTGGTCTCTTGTACCACAAACCCCAGATATGAGACTTATTGATTCAAAATGGGTTTATAGAGTTAAAATGAATGACAAAAATGAAGTTGTAAGGTACAAGGCAAGATTAGTTGCTAAGGGTTTTCAACAAATCCCAGGCGAAGATTATGATTTGTGTTATTCGCCAAGTGTAAAATATGAAACAGTTAAGCTTTTGTTAAACAGAATGTCCACGTTGTGATGCATCTTTTATCACCTAGATATAAAAACTGCATATTTGTTTGCAGATTTAAAAGAACAAATTTTTATGCGTGTTCCTGAAGGCATAGACGCTGCTGAAGGTTTGGTATGCAAATTAAATAAATCCCTTTATGGTCTGCACCAAAGTGGAAGGAATTGGCACCAAACTTTAGCAAAAGAATTGCTGGATATTGGTTTTTCACAAGGAAAGACAGACAATTGTGTGTTTATAAAGGAAAGGGCAAACTCTGTAACAAAAATATGTGTGTATGTAGATGACGTGTTAATTTCTACAAAAACTAAACAGGAATATGAAGAGGTAGTTTCACAGTTACAGAAGAAATTTGATGTGGTGGAATTAGGCATAGCTAAAAATTACTTATCCATGCAAATTGAGAAAGGCAAAAATGGATCTTTTCTGGTTCATCAAACTGCAAAAATTGATGACCTTGTTGAAATGCTACGTTTAGAAAATGCAAATGGGAAGGAAACGCCTATGGTGTGTGGTTTCACCTTTACAGGTGAAGATAAGCCATTTCCTAACAAAACTCTGTATCGTTCTGCTATAGGCAAGCTAAATTTCATTCAAAGAATCTCAAGACCAGATATAACTTATGCTTTTCACTTTCTGGCAAAATTTGTGGAAAAGCCCACTACACAATGTTTCTTTGCTCTTAAGAGAGTGGTAATGTACCTTAAACATACCAAACATTATAGGTTGCAGTTTACGTCAAGTATTGACAAAGGTTTTGAAATTTTCTGCGATGCATCTCATGCAGTGGAACAAAATAATTGCAGGGGTGTGTCTGGTATGGTGTTTTGTTATAACGGTTGTCCATTTGAATGGAAGTCCCAGACACAAACCATTGTTTGTCTCTCCACAACCGAGAGTGAATTATGTGCATGCGTTCAGGCCACTCGTGATGTAGAATGGTATCTGCAAGTATTTGCAGACCTACAAATGCAAGTAACACTACCAGTAAAAGTTTACCTTGATTCCCAGAGCGGACTCGCTATCCTGTGTTCAGAAACCAATACGCAGCGCACTAGAGTCTTGAGATTACGTTTGCAGTTTGTAAAGAAACTAATTGCTGATAAAATGATTGTATTTGAATATGTCCCAGGTGATAATCAAATTGCGGACATTTTTACAAAAGCACTTCCAAAGGTTACACATGAAAAACATGTACAAAGTATGCTTTATGTTTTTGTTACACAATGATGAACCGCAGGGGAAATGTTGAATGGTTTCTTTAAATGTAAAGGTTCATCATTGTTCCACCTAATGTGTATGTCTTTAAGGGGCCAGAGCAAGGGCCGGAGCAAGATAACGAGACCCAGCTTTGCAGCTGTGAAACATAGCAGGTGCTGCTGAGTTGCATTGATTAAAGGTGTGTCAGCATTTGCATGTAGTATATAAGGAGCAGCACCTAGCTCTCCCATTACCCTGGGGGTTGGGTTGGGGGTTGGGTCTGGTTTGTTGTTAATGTATTTAGTGTATAAGGAGTTTTTGTTTTTGTAATTAAAACCTTGTTTAAGTTATTTTTGAGTCCCTTTCTTTTTAATGCATGGTCTCCCCAGCAAGCTCTCTGCAGCGCTACCATACTGCAAATAGCCAACACCGATGAGATCTCTGCCCTTCCTTGGGTTGACAACCTGTTTCTTGGACGTGGTAAACAACACCTGCTAAAGTCTAACGTGGTAATCTTTACTCACCAACTGTGACCCTGCCAAGCAAGTGGCCATTTACAATACAATTACTACAGTTTCAATAGCTCTTATAATGGACCAAATGTCTTGTAATTTGTGTGTGTGTGTGTGTGTGTGTGTGTATTAGAGAGTATGTATCAATAGCTCAGCTTACATATGAAGTTTAAGAACAGCAACAACAATTCATGCCCCAAATTTACAGAAGCTTAAAATGAAAATTCACATGAAAACTGAACCATCCAACCAATCCTGGTTGTTACATGTTACATTCCTGCATCGCAGGGGGTTGGACTAGATGACCCTTGGAATCCCTTCCAACTCTACAATGTTTACAAACAAAGTTCAAGGCAAAAATGATAATATAGGCTACCTGCTAGGAACAGAATAATCAAAATTAATCTTGACATAAATGTAATATTTAAAAATACTGTAAATCCATGATTATTTTTTAAATATAATTTAAATGTGTTAATTACCCATTGAGACAAGTTCCTATATTTTATCACACCCTTCCTTAATAAATGGTGCTTTTGACAATCCCTATTTTCTGCATATAAAATTCTAGGTGCTGTTACCATTGAAAAACATTTCATACGATTCAACCAAAATAAACAAAAACCGAGTCATAAGGAGTCTCATATTCTCAAACCTTTAGTCGACTATTGTTTTCCAAAACCTTATTGCTTCCAGACATTCCCACCACATGCAGCAAACATCTAATTTATTTTTCTGACATGTGGGTGGATAAATACTTTTTACCAATCATATATAGTACATGCACACGTACATATGCTTTATATTTTGCTTGGGAATTTAGAAGAGTTGACTACTGGATCTATAGACTCAACATCCTAATACTTCACAGACGTAATACAGAAGACAGAATGAAATTGAGTGTTTTCTTTTAAACCAAATTGTGAGCTCTCTGCATATGCAGAGAATTACTTCAACCTGTTCTTAAAATGGCCACCTTTGCCTTCTAGCACATCTGTGAAGCTCCAAGTGTGTTGAGGAAGGTGGAATCCAGAACAGTTGCCAGAACATTTAACTAAACAAGCATTCACTTACTTCAGAATGCATATGCAACCTAAGAGACAGTACAGTCAAACCTCGTCCTGCGTCTGCCTCCACTTGCGTCCATTCCGGTGAACGTCCGCAGCAAACCCAGAAGTACAGGAACGGGTTACTTCCAGGTTTGCCGCTCGTGCATGCACGTTGGCCTGCGTCATTTTTGGTTAGGGACCGGGGCTCCGGAACGGATCCCAGCCACAAAACGAGGTTCCACTGTATGTGCACATTTTGAAAACGGTGTATATACAAGGTCATATTCAAATATGAAATAAAATAACATAACATAAAGCAGACACCATTTAGAAACAAAGAAACTTTCCTTTTGAAACACTTGATAGTTGGACTTGGACCATATGTCAAGCTGCAGGAAAAGAAACAAGTCCCATATCATCATCATTAAATGTATATCTTCATCTTCATCTGAGGATTACAGGGAAGTTTACAATATAAAAACACAAAAATATGTAACATAGTAATAAGCAAAAACAGTACCCCCCCCCCCCAGTTTAAAAGGCCATAGGTTGTTTAATTAGGCCTGGAAGAAGAGGAATGTTTTTGTCTGGTGCCTAAAGATATGCAACGATGGCGTCAGGCAAGCCTCTCTGGGGAAAGCCTTCCACAAGTGGGAAGCCACCACAGAAGAGGCCCATTCTCATTTTGCTGCCCTCCAGACCTCTCATGGTGGAGGCACACAAGCAAGAGCATCAGAGACGGCGCATATAGGGAGAGGTGGTCCTTGAGTTATTGCATTCCTGAGCTGGTTAAGGCTTTATAGGTCAAAACCAGTACTCTGAATTGGGCCCATAAACTAACTTGCACGCAGTGCAGTTGGGCTAGGGTTGGCATTTTATGCTCAAACTGTATTGCCCTGGTGAGCAATCTGACTACCAAATTTTGCAGCAGATTTCTTCAGAGGCAGTCCTATGTATAACACATTGCAGAAATCTAACCTAGATCTTGCCAAAGCACAGATGATAGAAGTTAGGTTAGCCCTGTCCAGATAGGGGTGCAGCTGGACCATCAGCCAAAGCTTATGGAAGGCACTCTGCCCCACCAAGGTCACTTGAGCCTCAAGTGACAGCAATGGACCCAGGAGTACTCCCAAGCTGTGTACCCATTCCCTCAGGGGGAGTGCAAACCCATCAAGAATGGGCAACCTCCAATCTATCCAGTCCAGAGAATGACCCACTAACAGTGCCCGAGCCTTATCCAGATTAAGCTTCACTTTACTGTCTCTCGTCCAGTCCATTACAGAGGCAAGACAATGGTCCAACACATCCACTGCCACACCTGCAGATGCAAAGGAGGAATAGAGATGTGTGTCATCAGCATATTGCTGACAACGCACTCCAAAACTCCAGTTGACCTCACTCAGAGGTTTCATGTAGATACATGTTCAACAACACAGGGGATAAAATTTGGGGTTCCAAATGGAGACGAAGAGCACTCACCAAGCATCACCCTCTGGACCATCCAAGTAGAAGGATACTATGGTTGATGGTATCAAAATACACTGAGAGGTTGGGGAGAATTAACAGGGACACATTTCCCTTGCCAAAGCGGTTTCTGTGCAAAAACTGGGCCTAAATCCTGACTGATATGGATCTAGAAAATCAATTTCCTCCAGTTGGCTGACGTACAGAGAATTATTAAAAGGGGCTGAAAAAGGGTTAAAGCTGAAAGAATATGAGGAACTAAAGACTACATTGCAAAGTTGGTTACATCATAGGCAACTGAACAAACAGTTTAAGGAAGACAATAAGAAAGGTTTGAGTTACTGTGTCAAACTTTCAAAAAGAGATAATTGAGAGTGATACGAAATTACTTTAAAAAAATGTATAATCTCCTGTTATATGGGGAAACGCTGGACAAAATGGTAAAGTCAGCACAAATAAAGTGGGCTCAGGATTTAGGTCATAATATACAACTGGCAGATTGGGAAAAGTTGTGGGAGGTGAATTTAAAATTTACAGATTGTATCTTATTGAAAGAGTATTATTTGAATATGATGGTATATTACACCAATGAAAGTGGCAAAAATGTATAAAAAGGGATTTAAAACCTGTTGGAAACGTAAAGAAAAAGATGGTACATTTTATCATATGTGGTGGGAGTGCAAAAGGGCTAGAAATTATTGGGAAATGATATATAATGAATTGAAAAAAAATGCTTAAAAAGACTTTTGTTAAGAAACCAGAAGCATTCCTCCTAGGAATTTTAGCTCAAGATTTAAAAAAAGAAAATTGGAAATTATTTATGTATGCAACAACAGCAGCAAGAATTATATTAGCACAAGTTTGGAAGACAGAAGAAATATCAACGAAAGAACAATGGCAAGGGAAACTTATGGAATATGCAGAACTGGCAAAATTAACACAGAAATGACATGAAAAGGATAACAAAGATTTTAAAAGAGAATGGGAACCATTTACAACATATATGAAGAGGCAACATAAAGAATTGGACTCACTGGCAGGGTTTGAATAAACAAACACAATTGTATATAACAAAAAGTAAGATGTATGGGGAAAATTTTGGGAAACAACACGCAGGGTGAGTAATATGGAAATAAAACAAAATGGGAACACGAGGGAAGTCCAGGGGAGGGGGGGGGGGAAATATGAAAAATTGTTAGAGAAATATTGATAGAGGATGTATACATGGAAAAACCAATATACGGTATTTTTCGCTCTATAAGACGCACCTTGTTTTAGAGGGGGAGAACACGAAAAAAAATTCTCCCCCTCTCTGCTCAGCGCCCCTTCAGCGAAGTGGCAGGAGAAACGGAGCCCCTTCCATTTCTCCTCCCGCTTGGCTGAAGGGGCGCTGCACAGCTCTCCCTCTCTGTTGAAGCTGAGAGAGTCTTGCTCTCCTGGCTTCAGCAAAAGGAACCTGAAGCCTGCGGAGCACAGCGGGAACGCGCGCTGCGCTCCGAAGGCTTCAGGCGGCTATCCCTGAAGCCTGGAGAGCTTCAGCGAAAGCAACGCGAAGCCTCCGAGGCGCGGAGGGAGCGCTCCCTCTGCGCTTCGGAGGCTTCACGTTGCTATCGCTGAAGCCAAGGAGCCTGCATTCGTTCCATAGGAGGCGCACACATTTCCCCTTAATTTTTGAAGGGGAAAAAGTGCATCCTATAGAGCGAAAAATACGGTATATATGTTACAGGTATCAGGGGGTTGCTCGAGAGCAATCAGGCAAATGCCTCCCTGGTCTGTTGTAAAGCCTTGTTATTGGTGCAAAAAAACCCCTTCACCATGCAGAGCTCCTCTATTCCGTGTCTTGCTCATTCACTGGCAGAATCTGAGAGTGGGCGGTCCTTAAACCTTCCCCAGCAGAGTAGTTGCTTGATGCCCAGTCTGCGCCTCCCCTCTCTGCGCGGAAGCCTACTGCGCAAGGAAGGCGTGGGTAACGGAGGACCTCTCTCCTCCCCACTTTGCTCAGGCAAGGTGTCCTGGCACCGCCTCGCCTCCTCCTAGCCCTGAAGCTCCTCTCCACTAGAGGCGTGGCTATTCTCTGCTGAGGAGGTGCTGCTTCCCACAATCTTTGGGGGCTCTCTGTAATCCATCTGGCTTTTCCCCTCTCGCCCCTGAGCCGATGGCAGTTCCCTGACATCCACCCCCTCCTCAAGACCCCCCCTCCCCGTTGGAGAGGTCTTTAACCATCTCCTCCTCTTGAGCATCGGCCGGCGATGGAGGAAAACCCCGGAATACCCGTCATCCTCCTCTGTGGATTCAAAAGCTGCTTGCCATCCTCTCGGGTCCCTTCCCGCTGGTTGGACTTCCCAGTCTGGTTCTTCTCCCTCGGACACTTCCCCGACCTCGTCCCTGCGGCCTTCCTCCTCCTCTGAGGCAGGGAAACCTACGAAGTCCCCTTCGTCGTCCGTGGGTCTGAACTCCTCCTCCAAGAACCTCGCTGGGGGTTTAGGCTTATGCAGGAACAAACCATGGAATTATTCCACCAGATAATCCTCTGTGACGGATCCTGCGGGAACCCATGTGTTTTCGGAGCTGGGTTCTCCGTCCCAGGCCACCAAGTACTCTACCTGGTGTCCTCTCCACCCGGAATCAAGTTTTTCCATTGCTTCATTACAGTGTTCCCTCTCCTTTTCCCATGGATGGGTAGGCACCCCTTCCTCCTTCCCTGGGAAGCCCCACCCCTCCCTGTAATGCGAAAGCAGGGACCTATGAAACACCGGATGTATCTTCATGCTGTCTGGCAATTTCAGCCTGAAGGTCACTGGGTTAACCTGCTGGGTTAACCTCAAAGGGCTTCAGCCATCTAGGCTGCAATTTTTTGCAACCTCCCTTTAGGGGCAAACCCTGGGACGACAACCACACCCTGTCCCTCACCCGTATGACCTCCCCTGGCCTGCGGTGCCTGTCTGCCTGCCTTTTGTAGACTTCTTTAGCCCTTTCCAAATTTAGCCTGAGTTGTACATCCTCCCTTACCTTGGGCCACCAGAACTGTCTGGTGACTAGTAGCATGGTCTTATGCTGCCCAAAATGCCCGGCTGTGGGGTTGTCATGGAGCTGCCTAAGTATTTTGGCTCTCAATGACTCTCCCAGCGCATACAGTGCCCCTTTGTAGCACAAGAGCCCTCCTTTTTCCTCAAAACCCCCATTTTCTCCTTTTCCATCTCTGAGCTCCCTGATTTTAGTTTGAGCAAACTCATCGTGTCTGGTGAGCCCAACCAGTTCTTGCTCCCCTACCAGTGCTCCCCCACATGACCAGCGGTCCTCTGGGAACACGTGCCGGGCCACAGGAGGTCCTTCCCCTTCCATGTACTCAGGTTTCTTGGAAAGTGCGTCCGCCCTCACATCCCCCCCCCCACCCAGGAACGTATTGTATCTCAAAGTGATACTGTGAGAACATCTGCGACCACCGGACCTGTCTCTGGTTGAGTACATGCGCTGTCCGCCAGTATTCCAGGTTCTTGTGGTCTGTTCGGACCTGGATCTGGTGTTGCGCCCCAATCAAAAAGTGTCTCCACTGCCTAAAGACCAGAAATTCTTTGTCATAAATAGTGTAATTTTGCTCTGACTTGCTCAGTTTCCTGGAGAAAAACGCACAAGGTCTCCAGTCCTAAATCTAAATCTTTTAGATTTAGGGGAGCTAGTCTCAAACGTTTGTTGGGGGAGACCTAGGGTTTTTTGGGGAGGGAGTTATTTGTCCTGTCTGCACGCTTCTTATGATGGAGGACCACTGTAGCCACCCCCAATGACACGTTCTCAAGATGGAGAGTGAGGGAATAGCTGCAGTCGCCTGCGGTTCCTGCACAATGTTTGCCATCTTGCCAAAGGTTGCAGGCAGCTTTACCTGCAGCAATTGCATGTTGATTGCCCTCTTAAAAGACAAAGTCCAGCAACTGGAGGAACGTGTAGCTACGCTCCAAAGAATTAGAGAGCTGGAGCTCTTCTTGGAAGCAACAGAGCACACCGTCTCCACCAAGGAGGAGACAGGGGACTCCCCTGAGAAGGAGGCTAGTTCACCAACACAGGAGCCAGATATATGGAGAAACGTGACTCAAAGAAGTAGGAAGCCCAGGGCTCGCTCTGATTGTTTAGAAATACACAATCGCTTTGAGGTCCTCTCCCCTAGCATGGAAGACGAAGAGCAGACTCCATTTGAGGATCTCTCCCTCATTACAGTCGATCAGGTATATGAAGACGAGCAGCAAAGTCAGTCCTCCGGGAATGTGCAGGCGACCTTGGAACGGACAGCTCGCGGAAGAACCCCGACCAAACCTAAGAGGAGGCGTGTAGTGGTGATAGGGGATTCCCTACTTAGGGAACAGAAGCAGTGATCTGTGGGCCTGACAAGATGTCTCGGGAAGTGTGCTGTCTCCCCGGGGCTAAGATCCAAGATGTAACTGAACGACTGCAAGGAATCATAAAACCCACTGGCAAATACCCCTTCCTCTTGGTTCATGTGGGAACCAATGACACTGCAAGCAATAGCCTCCAGAAGATCAAAAGAGACTATGAGGCTCTGGGCAGGAAATTGAAGCAATTAAATGCACAAATTGTCATCTCATCTGTCCTCCCAGTTGAACGACGTGGCCCAGGGAGAGAGGGGAAAATAGTGGAAGTGAACAGCTGGCTTCGCAAATGGTGTAAACAGGAACGGTTTGGATTCTTAGATCACGGACTGCAGTTTCTTGAAGATGGACTTCTGGCAAGCGATGGGCTGCACCTCACCACGGTTGGGAGGAATGTTTTTGCCAAAAATCTCAGAAACCTCATCAGGAGGGCTTTAAACTGACTAATGTGGGGGAGGGAGACAGTGCTCCTGAAGGTAGGAGTCTATCAATTGATGAAGATGATCATCCAAATGTCATAGACCAAATGGAGCAAACAGCACGCAGACCTAGTGGTGGGAGGAAAAAATCCTTAAATAAGAGACACGGGGGAATGATTAATGGACTTCAATGTCTGTACACTAATGCGCAAAGCATGGGTAATAAACAAGATGAGCTTGAGTTCTTGGTACAGCAAACTAAATATGACATAATAGGCATCACTGAAACCTGGTGGGATAAGTCCCACGACTGGAATGTAATAATGGAGGGATACAATCTATTTCAGAGAAACAGACCAGACAAGAAAGGAGGAGAAGTGGCGTTATATGTCAGGGATGTGTATACCTGTGAAGAGATCCAAGATTTAGAACCTCAAAGCCAAAGTGAGAGCATTTGGGTCAAAATTAAGGGAGAGAAGAATAACAGGGTCCTCATTGTGGGATTTTACTATAGATCCCCAAGCCAAACGGAGGACATAGATGATGCCTTCCTGGAACAGATGGCCAAGCATGCAAAAGGAAGGGAGATAGTAGTAATGGGGGACTTCAATTACCCAGATATTTGCTGGATGTCAAACTCAGCCAAGAGCATAAGGTCAAACAGATTCCTCACTGGCCTTGCAGACAACTTCGTTGTCCAGAAAGTGGGAGAAGCAACAAGAGGAACAGCCATTTTAGATCTGGTCCTAACCAATGTTGATGACCTGGTTAAAGGGGTAGAAGTGGAAGGATCATTAGGCGCGAGTGATCATGCTCTTCTGAAGTTTACTATACAGCGGAAAGGAGCAGCCAAGCATACTAGGACTCAATTTCTTGACTTTAGGAAAGCCGACTTCATAAAACTTAGGGAAGTGCTGGGTGAGATCCCATGGACAGTAATACTAAAAGGAAAGGGAGTTCATGATGGCTGGGAGTTTGTTAAGAGGGAGATAGTAAAAGCACAACTTCAGGCAATACCAGTGAGACGGAAACATGGAAGGTGCCTAAAGAAGCCAGGGTGGCTATCTAAAGAACTTTTAACTGAGTTAAGATTAAAAAAGGATGTGTACAAAAAATGGAAAAGGGGGGAAACCACCAAAGAGAAATTCAAACAAATAGCCAGCACGTGTAGACACAAAGTCAGAAAAGCTAAAGCGCAGAATGAACTCAGGCTTGCTAGAGAGGTTAAAAGCAACAAAAAAGGCTTTTATGGGTATGTTCGTAGCAAAAGGAAGAACAAAGAAACAGTGGGGTCACTCAGAGGAGAAGATGGTGAAATGCAAACAGGGGACACAGAAAGGGCTGAACTCCTCAATGCCTTCTTTGCCTCAGTCTTCTCCGATAAAGAAAACAATGCCCGACCTGAAGAATTTGGAGCAAATGATTCAGCAGAGGAAACACAGCCCAGAATAACTAAGGAGATAGTACAAGAATACTTGGCTAGTTTAGATGTATTCAAGTCTCCAGGGCCAGATGAACTGCATCCAAGAGTATTAAAAGAACTGGCAGATGTGATCTCAGAACCACTGGCAGTCATCTTTGAGAATTCCTGGAGAACAGGCGAAGTCCCGGCAGACTGGAGGAGGGCAAATGTTGTCCCTATTTTCAAAAGGGGGAAAAGAGAGGACCCAAATAATTACCGCCCAGTCAGTCTGACATCAATACCAGGGAAGATTCTGGAGCAGATCATTAAGCAAACAGTCTGTGAGCACCTAGAAAGGAATACTGTGATCACCAATAGTCAGCATGGATTTCTGAAAAATAAGTCATGTCAGACTAACCTGATCTCGTTTTTTGACAGAATTACAAGCCTGGTAGATGAAGGGAACGCAGTGGATGTAGCCTACCTTGATTTCAGCAAGGCATTTGACAAGGTGCCCCATGATATTCTTGTAAAGAAGCTGGTAAAATGCGGACTTGACTATGCTACCACTCAGTGGATTTGTAACTGGCTGACTGACCGAACCCAAAGGTCAGTGGTTCCTCTTCATCCTGGAGAAGAGTGACTAATGGGGTGCCACAGGGTTCTGTCTTGGGCCCGGTCTTATTCAACATCTTTATCAACGACTTGGATGATGGACTCAAGGGCATCCTGATCAAATTTGCAGATGACACCAAACTGGGAGGGGTGGCTAACACCCCAGAGGACAGGATCACACTTCAAAACGACCTTGACAGATTAGAGAACTGGGCCAAAACAAACAAGATGAATTTTAACAGGGAGAAATGTCAAGTATTGCACTTGGGCAAAAAAAATGAGAGTCACAAATACAAGATGGGTGACAGCTGGCTTGAGAGCAGTACATGTGAAAAGGATCTAGGAGTCTTGGTTGACCACAAACTTGACATGAGCCAACAGTGTGACGCGGCAGCTAAAAAAGCCAATGCAATTCTGGGCTGCATCAATAGGAGTATAGCATCTAGATCAAGGGAAGTAATAGTGCCACTGTATTCTGCTCTGGTCAGACCTCACCTGGAGTACTGTGTCCAGTTCTGGGCACCACAGTTCAAGAAGGACACTGACAAACTGGAACGTGTCCAGAGGAGGGCAACCAAAATGGTCAAAGGCCTGGAAACGATGCCTTATGAGGAACGGCTAAGGGAGCTGGGCATGTTTAGCCTGGAGAAGAGGAGGTTAAGGGGTGATATGATAGCCATGTTCAAATATATAAAAGGATGTCACATAGAGGAGGGAGAAAGGTTGTTTTCTGCTGCTCCAGAGAAGTGGACACGGAGCAATGGTTCCAAACTACAAGAAAGAAGATTCCACCTAAACATTAGGAAGAACTTCCTGACAGTAAGAGCTGTTCGACAGTGGAATTTGCTGCCAAGGAGTGTGGTGGAGTCTCCTTCTTTGGAGGTCTTTAAGCAGAGGCTTGACAACCATATGTCAGGAGTGCTCTGATGGTGTTTCCTGCTTGGCAGGGGGTTGGACTTGATGGCCCTTGTGGTCTCTTGTGGAGTGCCAACCAACTCATTCCCAGTATAATGGGGGGTCCCGCCAGTGTGGCCACATGAAAGGCAATGGTTTCCGTGTGCCTAGAAACCCTCATCCTCATTGGGGGTGTCTGGTGTGTCACTCCCCCCCCCCCCCGTAGCTCCCTGCCATCAATGGTGGTCACTTGCAAGGGGAAATCTAGTGGCAACAGGTGTAGTTGGTGCTCCAGAGCGAAGTGTCTGCTGAAAAAGTTGCAAGAAGAACCCGAATCAAGAAGAGCGTGGACTTCTACTGGGTGCCCATTAGGAGGTTCTAGCACCACTTCAACTGCTATGCCTGCCTTGGGAGGGTTTGGTTGGGGCTCTTCTACTGGTTGCCTGCCTGGTTGCTGCCCCTGTTGGTCTGCAGCCAGGCTTATTCGTTTCCCTGCACCTGAGCCTTCTCTCCCTCCACTTTGCCTGCTGCACCCATCATGCCTTGCCAGACTTTTTTTCTGGAGACAGACCTTTGCGAAATGTCCAGGGCGCTGACAGATGAAACACTTTTTGGCTGTTTTCCAGTCCCTCCCCTCTTTCTTCCTGAGCTCACTGACGTTTGAAATCTCTCGCGCACGGGCTCCATCAATTTCCATTGGCTCGGCTGCTGGCAGACTGTGGGAAGTCCCTGTAGGCATCTCCGGAATGCGGTTGCCATGGAAACACTCTCCTCTGGCCTCCCGCCTTTCCTGAGCCCACGCCTCCTGCCGTACTCCAACCGCTAACACTGTTTTAGTTAGCTCATCCATGGACCGTGGGCAGGGGGCTCTGGATAATTCATCCTTTACTTCGGGATTCAAGCCTGCCTCAAACAGAGCTTGCAGGGGTTCAGAATCTAGGTCCCAGCCTAGCTTGTGCACTAACATCGCAAAACGCGACCAGTAGCTCCTGACGGTCAGAGACCCCTATTTGAAACTCAGCAGCTCCCTTTGTGTCACACTTCCTTCCGCCTCGCTGGAGAACATAGCGTCCATCGCCTGATAAAATTTCTTCAGGTCTTTCAAAGCATCGTTCCCCGCTGCTATGAGCGGCCTAATCCATTCGCGAGCACCCCCTCAAGGTGTCCAATTACAAAAGCAACGCACTCCCGGTCGCTAGTAAACTCCCCTTCTTGCAATTCCAACGCATATTGTATCTCTGTTTTAAACGTGTTGTAATCTTGGGGCTTTACTCCAAACTTATTCACTAGCCCTGGGACCTTCCTTCCGATCAGGGTAGCTCTGAGCTGACCATCCTGTGCTCACCTCTCCTCCAGCCGGGCTGACAGCATAGCAACGTGCGCCTCGAGGTCTCAGTTCCTCTCAATTAGCCTTCGCACCATAGCTTCCTGCTCCGTCTCCGTGGCTGGTCCGGTCTGGCTCATCATGCTGCCTTCACATGGCTACCCTCGAGCAATGTCAGGGACTCTCTCAGATTGTTGTTACGGGTATCAGGGGGTTGCTCGAGAGCAATCAGGCAAATGCCTCCCTGGTCTGTTGTAAAGCCTTGTTATTGGTGCAAAAAAACCCCTTCACCATGCAGAGCTCCTCTATTCCGTGTCTTGCTCATTCACTGGCAGAATCTGAGAGTGGGCGGTCCTTAAACCTTCCCCAGCAGAGTAGTTGCTTGATGCCCAGTCTGCGCCTCCCCTCTCTGCGCGGAAGCCTACTGCGCAAGGAAGGCGTGGGTAACGGAGGACCTCTCTCCTCCCCACTTTGCTCAGGCAAGGTGTCCTGGCACCGCCTCGCCTCCTCCGAGCCCTGAAGCTCCTCTCCACTAGAGGCGTGGCTATTCTCCTCTGCTGAGGAGGTGCTGCTTCCCACAATCTTTGGGGGCTCTCTGTAATCCATCTGGCTTTTCCCCTCTCGCCCCTGAGCCGATGGCAGTTCCCTGACAATATATATTTTTTAAAGAAAATCAATTTCCTCCAACAGTGCCTGGATCTGGCCCATGACCACTTGCTCAAGAACCTTGCCCAAGAAGGGGAAATTGGCAACTGGATGGTAATTACTTAGATTTTCTGAATCCAGGGAGAGTTTCTTAATGAGTGGTTTTGCCACTGCCTTCTTCAAGCAGACAGGGCCCTGTCCCTCTCACAAGGAATAATTAATACTTCCCTGGGCCAGCCAGCTGTCCCTTCCCTGTTAAGTTTTTCTCAGCCAAGAGGGCCATGGGTCCAGAATGCAAACTGTCACCCTGACCAGTCCAAGCACCTTGTTTGCATCCTTGAAACTTACTAACTGAAACTCTTCCAACATAACAGTACTCTGGACATCTCTTGAAATTCATCTGCTGTAACAGTGGAGTCAAGGTCCTGTGGCGGATGCAAGCAATATCAACATACATGAAATATTAAGAAACACAGATTCATTCCACCTTTTTATTAGACTGATTCCTCTTGGAATTATACCTGACAACCAAATTTAAACTGGAATCCTAAACCTTTCCACTAGACAGAGGATTCTTGCTCCGTGTTTGCAGTCATGGGATTGTTGTCTATCACATGATGGTGTATGTTTTCATTCCACAGTATGGGAAGTGACAGAGACAGGATGTTTTGTGTTACTGTGTTCCGTGAAGTGGGACTATTGTCCTTTGTTCTTTCTCTCTTTGCTGTCTGATGAGAAAGAGGAAGGAGCTAAGGTAGAATGCTCCAAGTGTATATGTAAATAAAGTAGATTAGCCAAAATGCTGTGATACTGAGTTTCGTTATGCAAACTGCAAATACTCTGCAGGTTCCTAAGTGTGCTGATGTCTTTTGGTATCAATCACTGTGATGTTCAGGCTGAAGAAAGCTTTTGAAGCTGCCAAACGACAGACCAGGAGGGAGAGAACTTGCCAGTTGGGCATGTGTCTCTGCCAGGGTCCTACACGAGAGTAGGACGATCCCAACACAGTGCACATGCAACGTAAGGCCTATTCAGGCATCCAGCCTCACATGAGGTAGGAGCAGGGTTGGCCTACTCATATAGCAAGGTGAGGCAACTGCCTCTGTTAGCAGGATCCACAGAAGTGGCAAATCAAGCCTCTGAGGAATGCATTGCCTCTGTTGCTGCTGCAGTGCCAGGGTTCCTTGGAGGCCCAATATGCTGCCTCCTCAGCAGTTGCTCCAAATGTTGCCTCCACAATGGCCTCTTGGCATTAAAAATGTTATATTTTATATTGCAATCTTGTGGCTGGTTCTTATCCGTTATATCTGCGTGTACAAGCATGTCTTTAAAGTTCCTGGTTCTACTGAGGTATAAAAGGGCAGCCTGGTACGTCTTGTATCAGGTGCCAATGTTTTCTGGTTGTCTTATCGAATTGGATAACAGGGTGGCTTGTTCTTGATAACTTATGATGACAATGGTGTTGATGTGTCTAATGTTGAATCTTGTTGTGTTGCACGAACTAACAAAGTTCTTCATGCAGGATGTATTCACAAGGCGCACCAAAGATTTGGTCACATGTCATGGCAGGCACTGGCCAAGATGCCTGCGTTGGTTCAGGGTATGTCCATCAAACCCTGTAAGTTTCACATGAAATGTATATCTTGTGCTGAAAACAAAGTAAAGATTGCTCCAAAAGGCAAGGTGTCTGACAGACAGGCTTCCAAACCCTATCAGCTAGTCCATGCAGACCTGGTAGGTCCACTTGCACCCTCTTTGGGTGGAGCAATGTACTTCATGGTTTTAACTGATTCTTTTTCCAGGTACATTCATGTGTTTGTGCTCCAGCAGAAGTCAGAAGCGTTTCCTAAGTTCAGGGCATTCTGTGCTTGGTTGGAGAATGCTCACAGTAAACGCACTGGCTGTTTATTTACTGATTGAGGCGGTGAATTCACTTCTCAGCAGTTTGAAGCTTTCCTGACTGAGAAGGGAATCCAGCACGACCTCTCAAGTCCCAGATCTCCATGGGAGAATGGACTTTGCGAGTGGGCAAGCCAGACTTTGCTGCAAGGCCTAAAAACCTTGTTGCATGATGCCAATCTCCCTGAGAAATATTGGGCTGAAGCTTTATCGTGTTTCCTTTATTCCTATAACAGGAGACTGTCATCACCTATTGGTTGTACTCCCTATGAGAAGATGTTTGGTAAGAAACCTTACGTCAAGCACATGAGAATCTTTCGTTTGACATTTGGGTCCACACCCCACAGAGCAGCAAACTTGGGAAGCGTGGGGCACATGGTTTGTTCATGGGGTACGAAAAAGGTGCATACAGGGTATTCATGACTGACTCTAAGACCATTAGGGTCACAAAGAGTGTTGAGTACAATCCCAAATGGGGGGGGGGGGGAAATGTGGGAATTTTTCAGAGTCACTCAGAGGGGGATGAAGATGATGAGGGAGAAGAGGAAGCTGAGGATGATGATCAGAGTTCGGATTCCAGCTCAGTGAGCAGCGCTGGTGCTGCTGTCAGTGACAGTGATGACACAGCAGACTACAAGAGCGCAAAGGCCTCAGTCACACCATCTGATGCGTCTGACATTGAACTGGAAGAACCACTGTTCACCATTGGCCTCTTTTCTCCTAAGAAGGAGGAGATGAGTGCAGAAGACTTGTGTCTAGCATGCAGATCTGAAAGGGCCACAAAAGGCAAACCTTCAAAGAGATTTGCTGATGAGTTTGCTAAGATAGCAACTGCTGTTCTTAGTAGCTCAGAGAAGGTGTGGGAACCATCAAGCTTCCAAGAGGTGCAAGAATTAACCTCTAAAGATGCTGAACCATGGCTTAATGCCATGAAGGCTGAAGTTGATTCCTTTAATAGGAACCAAACCTGGGAGCTAGTGCCAGTAGTCCCAGGAATGAGACTGGTTGGCAGCAAATGGGTCTTCAAGGCCAAGACAGACCAGACTAGCAAGGCTGTCAGGCACAAAACCAGATTGGTCGCCAGAGGTTTTTCACAGGTACCAGGACAGGATTACCACGAGACCTACTCACCCACCGTCAAATATGAGAGCATTAGACTAATGCTCAAGATTGCTGAAGAAGAGAAACTGCACGTTTCTCATCACGACGTGAACACAGCTTTTTTGTACGGGGTTTTGGGGGAGGAGCTATATATGCTTCCACCTGATGGAATGCAGATACAGAAGAAAATGGTCTGTAAACTACAGAAGTCCCTATAGGGTCTCAAGCAGAGTGCCAGGTGTTGGGACACAAAACTCACTGAGACATTGCTTTCTCTAGGTTTTCACCAAGGCAAAGCTGATCCATGTGTGTTTGTCAAAGAGGAGGGGCAAAGCAAACTGTATTGTTTATGCTTTGTTGATGATATTCTTCTTTTCTGGAAGAATCAGGCTTTGTACCAAAGCACCCTAGCTCAACTGAAGGAGCACTTTGACATGACGGATCTTGGTGAGGTATCCAACTATCTTTCTCTGCATTGTAGAGAAAGACCAGGAAGGTAATTTTCTGGTACACCAAACACAGAAAATTGCTGATGTATTAACCAGGCTGAATTTGGTTGATGCAAATCCTGTAGACACACCGATGGTAACAGGTTACTAGGTAGATAGTACTGCTGAAGCATTTTCTGACACCACACTGTACAGATGCATTCTAGGCAAGCTGAATTTTATTGCTAGATGTTCAAGACCTGACATTGCTGTAAGCACTAACCTGCTTAGCAGACATGCCAACAATCCTACTGTTCAGGATTGGAAAGCTCTGAAGCGCATAGCCCACTATTTGAAGGGGACTTTGCACTACAGGCTGAGGTTCACCAGTCAGAAGACTGGAGGTCTTGAAATCTTTGCAGATGCTAGTTTGGGAAGTGACACCACGGATGGTACAAGCACTTCTGGAGTGTGCTACATGTACAACCACTGTCTGTTTGACTGGCTGTGCAAAAAGCAGACGACAGTAAGCCTAAGTTCCTGTGAGGCAGAACTCAATGCCCTGTCATCTTCACTCATGGGTTGTGAATGGTTGATGCAACTGTTTCAGGACATCAGAGTCAAAGTGACATGTCCTATACAGGTGTATCAAGATAACAGATCCTGTTTGGCTTTGCTGGCCTCAGAGAGTTGCAAGCAAAGAGCCAAATATTTGCAGATAAAGCTACATCGTGCAAGAGAGTGTATTCAGAAAGGACTCATTCTGGTGTCCTACATGCCAGGAAACGAAATTCCTACAGATCTGTTGTCTAAGGTTGTTAACAGAGAACAACTTCAGGTTTATGTACAGAGGTTGCAATTGGGTTGAACCACAAGTACGACAGGTTACATGGAAAGGGGGAGGATGTAGTTCCATTCCACCTTAAAAGCGTACAGGCATGGTGTTTGTGTGTCACATGCCTGTTTACTTCCAGCACTTTCTATATAGCTTTTGTATATAGCTTTTGTGTTACTGCTTTTTTTTGCTGCAGACAAAGGGAAGCAGACATATTTTTTCCTTTGTTCCTGCTGCTGAATAAAATGCTGTAATATAATGCTTACACGTTTCTCTGTCCACCTCTTCTGCTGTGAGAAGATTTACACACTCTGCTGATAGAGCGTGCATGGGTCTCTAAACATATCTGAGACTCGTAATACCACCCTGGTATTACCTTCTCTAATGCAGCCCTGTTTAGGGCAGATGGAGTGCATTTATCTGACAAAGGTAACAATGTGTGGTTGGCCAAGGTCCCAGATGGCTTGAAGGACTGTTTGCGAAGTAAGGGTGTTGGCGGCGAGCGCTAGGCTCGTGTGGGAGTTAGGCATTGGCTTATTGAAGTGGGTGGGAGGGGAGGTGCAGCCATCACCTGCCCCTCCATGCATAAGGGTATTCCGGTAAAGGAATCTGGGGGTCCTGGATCTCGTCTGAAGTCCGCTTGAGGGGCTAGGGCCATGCCAGGACCACAGGAACCCTGGAGTGAGCTTTGGTTGGTCTTCATCGATGTTGTTCCCTCGTTTGGTGTTTACCCTTTCAGACTTCCAGCCAGAGAGGCAGGAGTCAGTTATAGTCTGTTGCCAATGCCTAAGCCAACACCGCTCACTTTGCTGTAATCAATAACGTTGTGGCCTAAATTTTGCCCAATGACTTAAACTAAAATTACGTGTCAGTGTGAAGTTATTTTCAGGGGAAGGGCTTAGGGGCCTTGAAGCGCAAGTGCTTGTCTGGTTATTATGAACCTTATGTTTTTAATGGGTTTTGTAATAAGGAGAGAGAGAGATCCAGAGGGGCGGGGGAAGAATGTGAGAGACAAGAGTGCCTAAAGGTAAAGGTAAAGGTAAAGGGACCCCTGACCGTTAGGTCCAGTCGTGGACGACTTTCAGGATGCGCGCTCTATAGGCCGAGGGAGCCGGCATTTGTCCGCAGACAGTTTTTCTGGGTCATGTGGCCAGCATGACTAAGCTGCTTCTGGAGAACCAGAGCAGCGCACAGAAATGCCGTTTACCTTCCTGCCGGAGCGGTATCTATTTATCTACTTGTACTTTGACGTGCTTTCGAACTGCTAGGTTGGCAGGAGCAGGGACCGAGCAACGGGAGCTCACCCCGTCGCGGGGATTTGAACCGCCAACCTTCTGATGTGCAAGCCCTAGGCTCTGTGGTTTAGACCACAGTGCCACCCGCGTCCCTCAGGAGTGCTTAGTACTTGTTATTGGCAAAAAAGTGAGCCTAGGTGGGTGTCTCAGCAAGTGTCTCTCCCCCACACGACACAACTCCGGCAGTTAATTATTGCAGATTTATTACTACATTACAAGGAGCTCTGGTAAGTCCTCTGATGATGATCCAGCTGCCGAAACATGGTGATTCCTCCCTTTCCTGTCCCAGCAGGAAATCCCCCACCTTTTCCTCCTTCCAGCCCCCCCTTCTCGGCTAGCTTCAAAGGTCTCCTGCTTCTGGGCAATTCCACCCCTCCTATCTCCCCCTCTCCTTCTGTTTTGTCTTCACTGGAGCCTGTCAGTTGCATTCCAGTTCGCTGTGCCTCTCTGTACAGAGGTCAATTTCCTGCTACTCCCCGCTTCTCCCTCCTCTCTGAGGCATTCTCTTCCCTCTGCCTCTGTACCTGCTTGATCTACCCTTTTCTTTTCTTTTTTTTTTATTATCAAACCTTTATTAGGCATTATGCAAATAAAACCATAAAAGAGAAAATAACATATAAAAACCTTGAAATGTATATAAAAAGGCAGCAGATGGTTACATACATATATATATATATACATATAAAATCAGTGGTTTTCCTTGTTAACCTGCTCCTTGGAGGACTGCTGCCAAAAACTCGGCTACCCCCGCCGTTACCCTTTGGTCAGCGTCGGATAGGTAAAGTCCCACACATTTACCTTGCTGGGGTTCCAGACCACCCAAAAGAGGGGACAGCACGCGTTGACGGAGCGTACTGTGCAATGGGCAATGAAAGAGAATATGCTCTACAGTGTCCGGGACATTCATAGAGCATCTGCAGAATCTCTTGTTTCTAGGAACGTTTTGATATCTTCCCCTGACAAATGCTGAGGGAAAAACATTTAAACGGGCCAGCATAAAAGCCCTACGTTGGGCTGGGATTATTAATTTAGTGACGTAATTGGCTCTACTATCTAAGATATTTAAATCATAGAATGTGGGGGAGCAAATTTTGTTTACAGCTGCCATAATATTTTGTCTCTCGACATCCTTTAGTCTAGTTAGGATATTATGAAAAATGTACTGCTCATTAGAGTTGTACAGGGGCTCCAGCTCGATGCCTAAAGATTCAATCTTTTTTTCGAGGTGCTGATACCATCTTGATTTATAGGAGTCTTTGAGCAAATCAGCGAGCAGACTTGATGGAGGGCAGCGAAAATGGCAGCGTAACCAGTACTTTATTGAGGTGGACCATGCCCAGTATTCCAGTGTGTGTATGCCTATTTCTGCACACATTGTTTCATATTTGATCACAGCTGGGAGTCCAAGAATACGTCTCAAAAAGCTGGAATGAATTTTTTTTTTAAATCACTGTTATATGCTTGGACCCATAGCGGGATTCCATAAAGTAACTGGGATTGCACTTTTATTTGAAATATCTGAATGGCCGCAGGAATAAATTGATTACCTATCTGATAATAAAAACGGGCAACTGCTGATGAGGTGCACTTTGCCTGTTTTATGGCATTTGTGCGATGGGTTACCCACCCTAAATTGCTCTGGAATAAGATTCCCAGATACCTATGGATTTTCACTTGTTGGATTTCTTGCCCTCTTATTTTCCATTTCTCTAATTTCCAACCATTCGAGAAGACCAAAATTTTTGTCTTCTCATAATTTATAGAGAGTTTGTTACATTCGCAGTAAAGGATCAGTGAGGATAAAAGACGTTTCAGACCCAGGCTCGTTAATGATAGTAGGACAGCATCGTCTGCGTATAATAAGAGAGGAACTGGCTTCTGATTAAGTTTAGGGGCATGTGATTCTATTTTTTGAAGGTAATCTGGCAAGTCTGATAGGAATAAATTAAATAGAAAGGGGGCAAGAATACACCCTTGTTTTACCCCTTTCGAGTTTGGGATATCTGATGAAAGGTGACCTTTGGTGTTAAGTTTGACTTGACAGGTGTTAGAAGAGTGTAGATTTTGCATTAGAATCAATAAGCGCTGATCAATTTTTAATTCTGCGAGTTTCCTCCACAACTTTGGGCGGTCAATTGAGTCGAATGCACCACGAAAATCTACAAAAGCAGCGTATATCTTAGATTGCCTTTGGGATCTGTATTTTTCAACCAGATGCATGAGTATAAGACAGTGGTCTAGTGTAGAGCAACCTTTGGAGAAACCTATTTGTTCTTTCCCTGGTAGGTTTAGATTTTTCATCCAGGTAAGGAGTTTAGATAAGAGGTGCTTAGCGTAGATTTTCCCTATCACTGATAGTAGGCTTATCGGTCTATAATTCCTTGGTTCTTTTGGGTCGCCATTTTTAAAGATTGGAATAATTATTGATCTTAACCATATCTCAGGTATGATCCCGTATTTATCTATAAGAGTAAACAGTTGAGCTAAGGGTTCTGCCCACCAATCTATATAGGTCTTAAATAATTCTATTGGTAGACCGTCTGGCCCTGGAGATTTCCCCGATTTGAAATTTTTAACTATCTCTCTAATTTCCTCTTCCTCTACCCTTGGCCACTCCTGGAGTTTATTTATTTTATTTTTAGTGGTTTCATTTCCTTTAAGTTCACTGTGTAGATTGTTAAATACAGATGTAAAATATTGGGACCATTTGGATTCTGTAATTGGTGGTAGAGTTAGTTGATTTTCAGCTTTCAATCCTCCATACACTAGGTTCCAGAACGCTTTGTTGTTTTTACTCTGAATTGAGTCGAGTAATTGTAGCCATTTTTGGGTTGCGTATTTTTGTTTCTTTTCGGCCAGAATGTTGTGATATTTTCTTTTTCCATCAAGATAAGAGGGCTCTAGTTTAGTGCGATTATTTCTAAATGTTTGGCGCAGTTTTCTTTTTAGCTGGAAACATTCATCATCAAACCAAGGGCTAGCGCTATGTTTAAGTTCCCAAACTTTAGGTGGGGTACTAAGCTCTACAAACATTTGGAAGATTTCATTATAAATTTTCGGAATATCACTGTAGAGATTAGTGGTCTTTAAGTTGGATAATACTTGTTTTCTCAGGTTGGCTGTAAGTTTTTGCCCCACTGCTGCACTCATTTCCTGGGACCATTTTAATTGGGTCATTTGTTTGTATTGAGAGGGTTCTATGATATTGTACCTAGTTATTTTGGATTCGTCCTTTAAGTTAATAGACAGCGATAATGGCTGATGGTCGCTTTCAGTGCGTGTTCCAATTTTGAGGTCCATGATCGAATTTATAATATTATAAGGGACAAGAATATAGTCGATGACACTGCATCCTCGGGGGGAGAAGTATGTAAACTCCCCGCTTCTATCGCCTTTTGTTGAACCGTTCACAATCTGCAAATTGAAGTAGTTACATAATTCAAGTAGGCGTAAACCTTCGTTGTTTACAACCCTGTCTCTGGAGAGTCGTCCTATTTTCAGGGCATGTGCGATATCATTATCAGTATTCCAATTTAGTTTGCTACATAGTTGTTCGTTGTTGGTTCCCACTCTGGCATTAAAATCACCTGCTATTATCAGTGAGGCATTTGGGTATTTATCGGTCAAATTTTCTATATAAAAGGTTAGTTGTGACCAATTTTCACTGTTACTGTTGTTTTTGGTTGGGGGGATATAGACATTTAGAAGTAATAAAGAATCTTTTTTTTGGGTTAAAATTAGAGCTTGTGCAAGTGGTGAGCATTTTTCTAGTTGCTTGATTTCAAACCCTAAGTTGTCTTTGATCATACAACAGAACCCTGCTTTCGGCCGGCCCTTCGTGTTAGTTTTCAATGCGGGTTTCGTGTAGGAGGTGAATCCATTAATTTTAATATCTCTAGTTGACCATGGTTCTTGTAGAAGTATTAGTTCAAAATCTTTAAAAAAGTTCATTAGGTCTGGGTCTCCGTCTTTGTTTCCCCACCCTGCGATATTCCAGGACAGCAAGCGTAGGATCCGTTTTGGAGTTGGCGGCTGGTTGACAGCATTTAGTCATTCTAGTTCTGTCATTGAGTCCAGCGGGGGATTTTGTCTTGTGCAGATACAGCCATTTGTCGCTACTTTCGATGGGGAGCGTAATGGCAAAACTTTTAGATTCTTTTTTAAGGTGCGGGAAATTAAAATTTCCTCCCTTTCTTGGTTTTCTTCCTTAACTGTTCCTTGTTCCTGAGAGATTTCTGTGATTAGTGGACTATTATGGACAGTAGGACTATTTTCAGTCACTACTTCCATTTCTTTGGCCTCGTTTGTTGTTGGGCTCAGTGTGTCAGGTCTATTGGAGGTCATCTTTTGTTCGGCAATGTTAGAGTCCTTTGTAGTACTTGAATAAGGGGTACCTATTTCGTTTGGAGCTAGTATTTGATATCTCAGCCAGGAATTTGTGGTCTCATTACTGGAATTTTTCCTTGCCATTTCATATTCTAGAGGCGGCTGGATTTGAAGCTCTGCATCTATACATTTGAAAGTTCCATTAGTAGCTCTCTTTTTGACTATGCATTTTAGGGAAAAGGCTGGTAAGTGTAAAGTTTGATTGTGTATTATTTCTACTGCATTTTGTTGACCTTGTTGGTGAATTTCGGTCAATCTGGCCTGTAGTTTCGTCAATTTACTGAGTATGTTTATTTGTTCCTTATCTAGTAGCTTGGTAAAGTTACTCAACAGATCTTCTTCTTCTGGGACTGTCCAGTCTATTGTGTCAAGGGCGAGGTTGTTATTTGATGCTACAGTCGCATGGTTTGGGAGCTTGGATTTTTCTTGCTTGATTTCCCGGGTAACTGGCTGCGGTTTCTCCCATCTACTGGATTCTTCCACGGGGGTAGGGCGGATGTCGGCTTCTGGTGGAATGGCCTTGTTCATCTTGTTCTGTCTTTTAGATGGAATCAATGGTCTGGGTGATATATCTTCAAAGTGTCGACGCGGAAAAATTCCTTTCCGGGCTAAATAAGCCTTTTCTCTTAAGATTTTGGTTGGAATTCTATGACTACCAAATCTTAGTAGTACTTTTTTGGAATATCCATCGTTAGTAAGCCTCTTGACTGCTTTTAAGTCAATGCTTCCGCCCTCAAGGCCAAGGAGCTGATTTAGATGATGTCTGGCCCAGAAAGGTGACCCCCAGTAAGGTAGGGGTCCTCTATATGGAAAAATGTGGAGAACAATCTCACATGGCCTCAGTATCAGGTTGATTGAGTGAGGGGGGCTTCCTCTGGTTTTTGGCTGGTTTAGAGGTATAGATTTGTATTTGTTCTGTTTATCTCCAGGACTTGTTAAGGGTGGCAAAAAGGGAGTGAGTTGCCTCCTTTCATCTAGGTTATCCAGCTTCTTGGTGATGTTTTGTAATTGTTCAAAGATTTTTTGAACTGTTTGAGCAGTCAATAGGCAGCATTCCTCCAGCAGTTCCACCTTTCTATCAATTAGTGCTTGAGCCTCGGTTATGGGAGTAGTAGCGTTGTCCTCATTTATTCCTAGGGATATCTCTTCAATTGTCTTTCCATGTAAAGAGTTGAGGAAGGTTTTGGGAGGAGATACGTGCTGCTTTTGAGGTAGCAGGTAATTATCTAGATTACTCTGTTTGAAACCAGAGGGCTCTGTGTCAGTTTCTGTATCAAGACACCTGAGTCTTTTGGCTCTTCTCATTACTAGATTCTTCTTAAGTCAATGAGATCAGACTTCTGAGTAGAGTGATAAAGTGCTAAGGTTCTCAGGTCGCAGTTTCGTTCAATTCTCACTCAGTCCTGGCTGGGTTGCTGCGAAGAGTTTGAAACTGGGTCCAGTTATAGCACTCCTTTGAAGTACCCCCCCTTTCTTCTCAGTTTGTTAGAACGACTGAGATGTTTGGGGGTCCATGAAGTTAGAGGGGGTGGGAGAAGTTTGTGGTTTTATGAATTTGTAGTTTTTAGGGTTAAAAGCCCATTAGAAGTCCTTTAGGATCTTTGGAATAAGTTTGTCACGAGGGGTCAACGAAAAAAAACTGGGAGGGAGTGCCTTAATGCCCAGGAAGGGATGTCTGAGAGCCTTCGTTAAAAAATTCTTTAGCTTCATTAAGTCCCGGCACCGAGGAGGATAAGATAAGATGAGATGTTCAAAAGCACAGCGAAATAGTAAAGAGAGATAGAATCCAAAGGGGAGAGGAGAGCCGGCAGCATTTAGTTAAAAGATCTCTTTGAGCTCCGATAAGAGCGTCTTACCTCGGCGCCATCTTGTCGAGCCTCCGAGTAAGTGTCAGTGAGGGAACTTCTCTGACAGCAAGAGCCCATTCCACTCTGAAGAGAGAAAGAAACCAACTTGAAGGCTGTCAGGTCCCATTAACACCCTCTAAAGCGCCACAGAAAGCCATATGGAGTGCATGCAGTCAAGAGAAATTAGGAGTTCAAGCCAGGTGATTCCCCCCCCCCCCCAATGAAGCAGATCACTCATGGAAGCAGGTTGCACTGCCTTAATAGCTGCCATTCAGAATGCTGTGGCTGCCATCAGATTAAACCAACTTGGGACAAGCCCCCGATTTCTCACCAAAAAGAGGTTTTTCCTTCTTGAATGGAAAATTTGTGTACAATTTCCTGGTGGCTCGGGGGGGGGGGATCCAAAGCCTGGACAACTGATGTGCCCCAGCAATAGTAGATACTAATAATGATGCAACATGGGCCTAAGGCAAGTGTGGAGAACCTTTGGCCATTCAGAAGCTGCTTAATAATAACTCCCATCAGCTTTAGCAAGCATGGGTAATGGCCAAGGATTGTGATACTTGCCATCCAGCAACATCTGGGGTGCCAAGGATCCTGACACCTGGTCTAAGGGCTGAGGATATAGTAAATCAGTAGATAAGTTATCTAAAATTAAAAGTGGGATGCTTTACATAAATAACATTAGGACAGCTTCTTGGACCAGAGATGCATCAGTTGTAGAGACTTGCTCTTCTGTAAATGCCTGAGCACCAAGTTCCATATAAACATCCATAGCAAAGGGAAATATGGAAGAGACACTTACCTTGCCATCGTCCGTGTATACATTTTCATGATACCCCTTGACAATTGTTCGGTAAATGAAGAGGCTCCGCATTATCACTATGACTTTTAACACTTTTCCTAATGTGACCTGTCAGGGGGGTGTAGGGAAGTAAATGTGACCAAAAAAAGACAATGGTAAGAAACACATACTCCATAATTTAAAAGACTGAAAAGCAAATGGGGGATTTTCTATGTGAGCATCAGAGAAGAACCCTTTCATCATAGTGTTTAGGTTCTGAACTATATATTATGCATGTCAAAATGGCATCCCCATGTTGAGTTCTCCCCTCCTCCCCACCAATATTTAGGGTTATCTAGCTCCTAAATACCACCACCTTGCAAGTTTTTCTGTTTCCAGTAGTCCCTTTCCAACAGGGAGGCTGATGATGTCCAAGCCAAGGAGGGGAAAACTTATGTCACAATTACTTTCCACATATCAATCCTACCCAACTCTGGAACCTTCTCTTAAGAAATGATTTATTGCTCAGATAAATCCTGGCGTCCAGCCCGCTTCGGCTGTGCAGATACGCTGGACTTCAAAGGCCACATTCCAAAGGCTCTGAGCAAAAACGCAGAGTTTACGCAGCAGCAAGAGAAAGCTGCATAAGTCCCTTGCTTTCTTCAGTGTGCTAAAATAAAGTCCACTCAGGATATTAGCAGCTAGAAGCAGTTTATTTACAGCAGACTATCCATTATTGTCCACAGCGAACAGCATCGTGAAAACACGTCCTCTCTCCTCAAAAGCGAAAGTAGAGAGAAAGAACAAAGACTGGAGACTCTCGGAAATGACGCAGGGTCTCCCTCCTCCCAACAGTGGGCAGTGCGTACACTCTGAGCTGTTTAACCCTGTAAGCTCAGGTTCTCCTCACACCTTCAGCTATGGATTTGGATAGAGCAAATAGTATTCAGCATGGATTTATTAAAAGTATTTGCTGATGTCATATTTGGGTCAGAACAGAAGCAACCTCATCCTGAGCTCCAAAGTTAAAGTTGAGCTTTGGGTTACCAAAACCAGAACAGGAACTAATCTGGAAAGAAAGAACGAAATCATGTCTTTTGATTTTGAAAAACACTGGCAAGTAAAGGCTGTGAAAAGTAATATTTCTGCATTTCACAAAATGAATAAATAAAACTAAAACAGAGCCCAAGAGAAATGCCAAAATAGCCAGAAACCTGCTCAAGAGAGGGGGATGAGCAAGATGGAAAATGATCAAGTTGAGTGGAGGGTTTGGTGAAGAACATGAGATATACAAAAAACTCACTTGATAAACACAGTGATAACAGTGTGGTATTCTCTACCACAATATAATGTGTTGAAGTGTATACTGTTTTGGAGGGTAAAATAAGCGACAGCTGTAGCTGTGCAGAGAAAAGAAAAGACAAGCAGATTAATTGAAGCCTTCAACAGACTCTCTTTTGGGGGCATTTTGCTTGATAAAAATGATAGCACAACCTGCCCTATACTCCTAGATCTAAGGAAGGAAATAACTTTATATAATGTGCATTCACTTCTGCTGAACACTTAAGCACTATTTGTTCATGAAAACACAGGTTTTTCTAAAGTTTTCACAACAGGCATGTTAATATTAAAAGCTTCCAGTTCTGTGCCAATATCGTATTGACACTGGAATTCCAGCAGCTGTTATGTTGACTGGAAAAGCAGAGGCACAGCGTTTCAGCAAATGATGGTGGTTTTGGAAATGAGGAGCAGTCCTGTGGGATCAGAGGTGCCACTTCCAAAAGGCAGGTGACAGAAGGGAGAAAACCTGCAGCTCTTTTTTAAAAAAAACCCAATTTTTATTAATTTTCCATTAATAACATTCCAATTAATAACATGTCAAATCATACCACATCATAGCACAAATAATAAAGCCAATTCTACATTCCAAATTAAATAATTTAAAAAGGACTTCCCATGTTCTGGCCGGAGGGAGAGAATCTTTTATTCTTGTTCCTGCATTTTTCTCTGTTGTTTATTCCCAAGGTCATAATTCCGATCTTAATCCTTTATCGTCATCACAATCACTGGTATGCGACTTTCAATCGTGTTTAACAAATCCATATATATGTTGGCTTGCAAGAGGAATTTTATTCTTCTTGTTACCGTTTCACGCTTTTATCTCTAAAACTCTGGGCTGTCTTCCAGCTTTCCTTTAATAAAATTCAAAGTTGTCTTTCAAGTCTCTTAATGAGCAGATGTTTCCCGGATCCAGATAAGAATCTTCTGTAGAAGGGATGAGCTTCCGGAGGCGGCGCCATCGGCAATGGCGGATTCCCTCTGACTTAGAGGGAGAAGCTCCGCAGAAATCGGGTCCTGCCGCTGCAGCGAAGCGGGGACCCCTTCAAAAACCGCAGGTGGGTGAAGCCTGTGACCGTGGGACTCGGCGGGCACCTTCTGCGCCTCCCCGACTTGCAAGGGAACCCTGCAAAGGGCTCGGGAGCGGGACGGGTGACTGGCGCGGTGCTAAGAGTTAATCGCTACTTCTGCGGAGCGAAGCTGCACAGCTGATGCCGGAGAGCGCTGTCCTTTTTCCTGTGAAATTTCGGCTTTTAAACAACAACCCGTGAGTAGGATATCTGAAAGATCGGGGAGTTCAAAGGAATCATTCCTTTGATCGGCGTAACAAACTTGAATTTGGCACTGAAGCGGGAAGGTGTAAACAGGAAGTCCGCCTTCCGCTTTTTGTAAATAGACTAAAAGCAAAGACTTTTTAAACTAAGAACTGGGAAAATCATCTTAAAAGGAGTGAAATTTTAATGCCAAGTAAAAGATCTCCCTCTCCGAGTTGCAGGAGAGGGGAGGGAGGGAAGAAAAAATACTTTTGCCTGCAAGGAAAAAAAAAAGGAGGAGAAAAAGACCACCGCTTAATCCTTGATATCGGTCTGCCAAGGGACAATAGAACTGCTGAGCTAAACGACGCACTGTTTATGGACACTGTAACTTTATGTAGATACTCTGCTAGTGTATTGAAAGATTTGGAGGATTCCCTTAAACTTGCAACTGTTGCCTATTATTGAAAGACTTAAAAAGTTGTGAAAGATACTCTGTTGAAACAAGTACTGTTGAAACAAATACTGTTGCTACTGTGCTCCCCTAGAGGAACTTTGAAAGTGTTACAATTGGGGATTTTCCACTACAGCTGGCCAGAGAATCTTCCCACCATAAAAAACAAGTCTGAGCTGTGAGAGTGACCTTGATTTTCAGACACAAGGCAATGGATCAGTCTCAGCCTCAGGAAAAACATCAGGAAAAATCAACAAGGGTCAAAACTAGGCTGCAGCAACGTAGACAATCAGCATCTGGCCCTTCTGCCCCAGAAAAGGAAGATCCAGTACAGACTGGACCAAAGGGAATAGTATCTGAAGAGATATTATCTTCAGGATTAGACAGAATTTTTGGAGCCCTGGAAAAATTATCAACTAAAATTGATTTAAATACTACAAGCATTAACAATTTGGGGCAGAAGGTGAATTCTAACACAGAGGCCATCGATAGGTTGCTGCAAGAATCTAAATTAAATAAAAAAATAGCAGAAGAAGCGAAAGAGAAGGCATTGGCGGTAGAGGAAAAGATACCGCCAATAAACAAACAGCTAGAGGACCACAGATCGCAATTGTCTATGATCGAACTTCGGGATAAACAGACTAATCTGAGGATCAGGGCAGTACCAGAACTTGAGAAGGGTGACCTGAGAGGTTATCTTACACAGAAATTTGAAGAATTTTGGGGCTTTGACCCAGACGAACAAGACTTTAAAATAGTGAGCGCCTTCAGACTTGGAAAAGGGGGAAGAAAGAACAGGGCAAGAGACTGCCTGATCACTCTTCGAACAAAAGAAGAGAGAGATAAAATTTTGAGTCTCCATTATCAGAAATCACTGGAAATAGAGGACTCAAGAATAGAAATTTTTTAAGACATCCCAAAACATTTATTGGACCTTAGGGCTAACTACAGAGACCTAGTGGCCCTGTTAAGAAGAAACAGAATTATCTTTAGGTGGGAGTTCCCTCAAGGCCTTTCGTTTACTTACAAAGGGAAAAAAGTTAAAATAAGATCAGAGGAGGACAAAGTGAGATTTCTGAGAGATCACGAAGAAAATCTACAAAAAGAAGCTGAGGAAGAAGAGCCGAAGGCACCAGGTCCAGGAATACTAGACCTAGCAAGGCCCCCCTTGGGATTGGATAAATCAGAAGTGACACCACTGACAGAACAAGAACAATTACAAGGAGCAGTTGGAGGAAAAGTAAAATAACTACACCATGTCTCTGCAGGTATTAAGTTGGAACATTCATGGCCTCAATTCCCCGGACAAGAGGAAAAAAGTTTTTCACCTGTTGAAAAAGGAACAATTGGACTTGATCTGCCTACAAGAAACCCATGTAACTAGACTACACAGGAAAGTATTGATTAACAAAAGATTAGGCCAAGAATTTATTTCATCAGACAAAGTTAAAAAGAGAGGAGTTGTGATTTATGCAAAAGAGAGTTTATTACCAAAATTTGTGCTTAAAGATGACCAAGGAAGATTTGTGGCAATTGAAATTCAATTTCAAGGAGAGAAACTTTTGATTGTAGGAGTATATGCACCAAATGAAGGGAAATCGGAATTTTTCAAGAAACTGCATGAGACGCTGTTGGACTATATGGACTGTAATATCATTTTGATGGGAGATATGAACGGAGTGGTGTCGACAAATATGGACAAATCAGAAAGACAAGTAGTCACAAAAGATGGAAGACTACCAAAAACATTTTTTGAAATGACAGACAATATGGACTTAATTGATATTTGGAGAACTAAAAACCCCCTAGGTAGAGAGGGGACCTTCTATTCTGAAGCCAAAATGACATGGACAAGAATTGACCAAATCTGGATAACCAGCGGAATGGCTCCCAAGATTCGAAAAGTGGAACTCTGCCCAAAAATCTGCTCCGACCATAACCCTGTGAGAATGGAAATGAAACTAACACCGACTGGTTCCTTCAGATGGAGGATGAATGACACCTTGTTTAGAGATTCAGAAATTACCAAAAGGGCCAAAAAAATAATGAAAGATTATTTTGAGATTAATTTGAAAACTGCTGTGGAAAAAAGAGTAATCTGGGACGCAAGTAAAGCCGTAATGAGAGGGTTTCTGATTCAACAGAACGCAATAAAAAAGAGAACCCAAAACGAGAAAAAAGAAAACATTTTGGAGAAAATAAGAGAAGGAGAGAAGAGACTTAGAGCGAAACCAAAGTCGCAGGAGATTCTGAGAGAAATAAAGTTACATCAAGTACAATATATGAAAATGATAAATCAGGACATAGAATGGAAAATTAAACAGATGAGACAAAAGACTTTTGATTCGGCTAATAAATGTGGGAAGCTGCTAGCGTGGCAGTTGAAGAAAAGACAAAAGTTAAACACCGTAACAAACCTCGAAGTGGACGGAAAGAATATACAGAATCCGCAGGAAATTAGAAATTGCTTCCAGAGATATTTCAAAAAATTGTATACACAAGGGCCACAGAAAGAAACTGAAATAGATCAGTTTTTGAAAACTAATGGATTACAAAAAATTTCTCAAGAAAATAAGTTATTGTTGAACTATAAAATATCTGAACAAGAGGTGGAAGGTGCCATTCAGAATATGCAACTATGTAAATCTCCAGGGCTGGACGGTTTAACCTTCAAGTACTATAGATCTTTGAAAGATTACCTAATTCAACCACTAAAGGAGGTTTGTAATGAAATTTTGGAGGGGGAAAAAGCGCCAGAGTCGTGGAAAGAAGCTTATATTATACTTATACCGAAAACTGAGTCTGAAAAGACAACTTAAGAACTACCGCCCCATATCCCTGCTTAATGTGGATTACAAAATTTTTGCAGACATTTTGGCTAAAAGACTGAAAAAAGTATTAGCAGAAGTGATACATAAAGACCAAGCTGGCTTTCTCCCGGGAAGACATTTATCTGATAACACGAGGAATATAATTAACATTTTAGAAAAACTACAAGTGAATATCAACACAAAAGCAGTTTTGATATTTGTAGACGCGGAGAAAGCCTTTGACAACATTTCCTGGAGCTTTATGAAGAAAAATCTTCAGGGGATGGGGGTTGGTCAAGGTTTTGAAAATGGTATAGGTGCAATTTACTCAGAACAAAAGGCCAAATTGATAGTTAATAACGTGGTGACAGAAGAATTTAGGATGGAGAAAGGGACACGACAAGGCTGCCCAATCTCCCCTCTGCTGTTTATTTCAGTCCTGGAGGTCCTGTTAAATATGATAAGAAGGGACCATCTGATTCAAGGTATTCAGGTCGGAGCTAAACAGTACAAACTTAAAGCTTTTGCAGACGACTTAGTTTTGACATTACAGGAGCCAGAGCCTAGTACTAAAAGGGTTTTGGAATTAATCCAGGAATTTGGTCAGGTGGCAGGTTTTAAGTTGAATAAGTTAAAAACTAAGGTCTTGGAGAAAAACTTAACACCAATTGAGAAAGAGAGGTTTCAGAAGGAGACAGGCTTAACTTTAGTAAAGAAAGTAAAATACCTGGGGGTGAACATGACTGCTAAGAATGTGAATTTGTTTAAAGATAACTATGAGAAATGCTGGTCAGAAGTGAAAAAAGATCTTGAAATATGGTCAAACCTGAAGCTTTCCTTGCTTGGCTGAATTGCTGTTATTAAGATGAATGTATTGCCAAGAATGTTGTTTTTATTTCAATCATTGCAAATTATAGACAAGATGGACTGTTTCAAGAAGTGGCAAAGAGATATTTCTAGATTCGTCTGGCAGGGCAAGAAGCCCAGAATAAAATTTAAGATACTTACTGATACAAAAGAATACAGGTGGATTTGCCCTGCCAGACTTTAAACTGTACTATGAATCAGCAGCATTTTGCTGGCTGAAAGAATGGCTGCTTCTTGAGAACACAGACATCTTGGACTTAGAAGGATATGATAATGCTTTTGGGTGGCATGCATATTTGTGGTACGGCAAGGTTAAAGTGCATAGGGCTTTCAAAAACCATATTGTCAGAAAAGCACTGTTTAATGTCTGGATAAAATACAAAGATTTACTTGAAAATAAAACCCCAAGGTGGTTATCACCTATGGAAGCGAAGGCTTTGAAAAAACTTAACATGGAGGCCAATTGGCCAAAATATTGGGAAATCTTGGAATTACTCAGAAGGGTGGTGGGAATGGGTGATTGGCAGATAGCTGTGATGAGCTTTCACCTTTTCACCCCTTGCTTTTTCCTGTAAGACCTATTGCAGTCGTTAAGAGTCGTCAACAGGCTCATCACAGCTATCTGCCAATCACCCATTCCCACCACCCTTCTGAGTAATACCCCTCCCCACCTTCTCACTATATAGAAGGGTCTGGAAACTTCTGTTTCAGTGTATCTGAAGAAGTGTGCATGCACACAAAAGCTCATACCAAGAACTGACTTAGTTGGTCTTTAAGGTGCTACTGGAAGGAATTTGTTTTGTTTTGACTATGGCAGAACAACACGGCTACCTATCTGTAACTTAAAGACAAGGTGCGAGACTGGCTTCATTATTTTCAAATAAGGGAGGCTTATAATTTGGATAAAAAAATTGGCTTCCAGGTGGAAAAGTCAAAATTAGAAATAGAACTTTTAGAACTCAAAGCTAAGACACTATCAAGAATGTATAACTTGCTGTTGAAATGGAACACTGAGGATGAAACAGTAAAATCTGCTATGATAAAATGGGCGCAAGATATTGGACATAACATTATGTTTGCTGACTGGGAGCAGTTGTGGACCACTGGCATGAAATTCATGGCACGTAATGCCTTAAGAGAGAATATTATGAAAATGATATACAGGTGGTACATGACCCCAGTCAAGCTTGCAAAAATCTATCATTTGCCCGATAATAAATGTTGGAAATGTAAAGAAACTGAAGGTACATTCTTTCACCTTTGGTGGACGTGCCCAAGGATTAAGGCCTTCTGGGAGACGATCTATAATGAAATGAAAAAGGGAAATGATAGAAAAAATAGGAGACAACTGGAGACTGCAGAGCTTCGAAAAATTAAAGAATAGGGTGCAAGATTGGTTTCATTATGCTCAAATTCAAGAAGTCTTTAAGTCTGACAAAAAAACAGGATTCCAGGTGGAAAAATCGAAACTAGAGACAGAACTGTTAGAACCTAAGACTAAGGTACTTTCGAGAATGTATAACTTGCTGCTTAAATGGAACACTCAGGATGAGATAGTCAAATCAGCCATGATAAAATGGGCTCAGGATATTGGGTACAACATTATGTTTGAAGACTGGGAAAGGTTATGGACCACTGGAATGAGATTCACGGCATGCAATGCCTTGAAAGAGAATATTATGAAAATGATATATAGGTGGTACATGACCCCAGTCAAGCTAGCAAAAATTTACCATCGATCTGATAATAAATGTTGGAAATGTAAGGAGGCTGAGGGGACATTCTTTCACCTTTGGTGGACGTGTCCAAAAGTGAAGGCCTTCTGGGAAATGATTTACAATGAGTTAAAAAAGGTGTTTAGGTACACCTTTCCTAAGAAACCAGAGGCCTTCCTCCTGGGCATAGTGGACCAAAAGGTGTTAAAGAAGGACAGAACATTTTTTATGTATGCAACTACAGCAGCAAGAATACTTATTGCAAAAGCTTGGAAGACACAAGACCTTCCCACGCTGGAAGAGTGGCAGACGCAGTTGATGGACTATATGGAATTGGCAGAAATGACTGGCAGGATTCGAGATTTGGGAGAAGAGACAACGGAAGAAGACTGGAAAAAATTTAAGGACTATTTACAAAAACATTATAAGTTGTATGAATGTTAAGAATCTGCATGATTTGGAAATTTTTGCTCCTGCAACTAGATTGGGAAAATAGAAAATTAAGTTATAAGTAAGAAAAAGGTGAAATTTAAAGTTATTTTATGTATTATTCTAAGGCATAAATATTTGAAAAAAGGTACTTTAAATCTAGAAGTAAAATATTTTGAAAGATACAAATAAGACACGAAATAAGGTAATAATTTGCTGACATGTTTATTGTAAGGAACGCAGGGTGAGGGAGATGTGGGGAAGTCCAGTTAACAATGTAAAAATGCATTTTGAAAGTTGGATCGCTTTTTCTTTTTCTTTTTTCTTTTTTCTGTAAATTGAAAATGTAATAAAAATTTTAATAATAAAAAATATATATAATGAAATGAAAACGGTATTTAAATATACTTTCCTGAAGAAACCAGAGGCCTTTCTCCTGGGCATAGTTGGCCAATTGGTGTCAAAGAAGGACAGAACTTTCTTTATGTACGCTACAGCAGCAGCAAGAATACTCATGGCAAAGCATTGGAAGACACAAGACCTACCCACCCAGGAAGAATGGCAGATGCAAGTAATGGACTACATGGAAATGGCGGAAATGACGGGCAGAATCCGAGACCAGGGAGAAGAGTTGGTGGAAGAAGATTGGAAGAAATTTAAAATCTACCTACAGAAATATTGTAAAATTTTTGAATGTTGATGACATTGAAATGAAACGAAGGGGTTCTAGTAATAAGATAAAATGTAAGATTGGAGTGATATTAGATAAAAATTTGAAGTTATAACATGTGAGGAAAAATAATTAAGGATAAATTAACAGGATATGAATTTGCTGAACCAATTTTTAAATGGAATACAAAAAAGGGAGGCGCGAGGAAGTCAGGAAAATAAGTCAACTAAAGATGAGAAATTAAATAAAGAGGGATATTTGTTTTTTTTCTTCTTCTTTTTTCTATGTTAAATGTTTGTATTTTTGTACTTTTGTACTTTTGTATTTTTGTGTTTTTGTATTTTTCTTGTGTTTCTTCTATTTGTTGTTTTATAATTTCTTTATTGTTAAACCTAATAAAATATTATTTTTTTTAAAAAAAGAATCTTCTGTAGAAGGCAATGCCATCGAGTATATTCCAGAGTTAATAATTATTTGGTTCCTCTAAAATCCAAGCTTGCTGTCCCTAGGGAAAGCTCGCAAGGACCAGAGATTCACCTTCACTTTATAGATTCACCTTCATCCATATACGACACAAATCCATACAAGCAGATGCAGTTTTTGTGTGAAATATACCCCAATTGTAATCTATCAGCTGTCTTCCGCCCCTTAGGCTCCTTTCTTTTTCAACTGTGTCACAGTTTGCCATTTTATTGTCCCAAACTGGAAGCACATCAATCTTGTTTTTGCCAGTTCTAATTAGAGCCCTCCACAGAGGACTGCGCCATGAAGCATCAGATTCTCATATTTTTACACAGTTCCTCCTGCATTCCGTTTGATTAATTAGATCTTTCTAAGTGAGGCTTGCCAAATCATGAATTAGCAAGTATAGGAAAGAAACAGTCGCTCACCTCACATAAACGACAAAAGTCCTTCTCCGATCAAAGCCTTGGCACTCAGCGACTGAATTATTTAGCAGGTCTTCTTTTTGTCTCCTTCTTTCCAGAACATGCCTGTTTCAGAGTCTGAATTCAAATATTTTTAAAGAACAGGGATCCTCCTGCTCATGGCAATGGCTCTGGAGAGTTTCCAATTTGTGCAATGCTCAGCACCCAGTGTCTCTGCCCCCGCATTCTGTAGTGAGCGGCAGTTATCGGACAACCCTGGGGGGGTTGGCAGGGATAATTACCCCCATATCATCCCTGAATAAATGCATGATTGGGGTCCGGTGCTCTGGGAAAACAGCCAAACGCCATGGCGATCAGACCTGAAACTCTGACATGCAGAAATCTTGAAAGGGTTAGCATGTTGAGCAGCTGCAATTAGCTTTTCAAAAATGACCCAGGTTAGCTCTGTAGTCACAATTAGGTACCAAAATAGGATTGAGGGTTCACCAGAGTTTTAAAATGGTGTTAATGGCTCACAAAAATATTGTTCTCAATGTAGAATATGTTGTTGTGCCAAATGAGCTTTTCAACGTAGCTCTTGACCTTTTAACCGCATTTCCCAAATGATTCAGCAGTTTGTGGGAGGTGCCTTATCTGACGGGGAGCATCTGAGAGCAAAAGTCACCAATGGTACTACACCTCTTAAAAAACAGTCATGAGTGAAAATTATGCGACAAGGTGAGTACCCGGATGACTTTAAAGTGTATTAGACAACCCTGTGGAGGATAGAACTATGTTCTACCTTTACTCTTGGAGACAGTATGCCTCCAAATACCAGTTGCTGGAAATCAAAATTGGAGAGAATGCTTTTGCTGTTAGGTCCTGGTTGTGTTCTTTCCACAGGGGCATTCAGCTGGCTACTGTGAGAACAAGATGCTGGACTAGATGGGTCTCTGGTCTGATCCAGCAAGGCTCTTGCTTGTAGGGCAGCGGCTGAAGAAGGAGCAAAAAGGGTTTTCTCCTGTGTGTGTTTCTTGTGGCTGATTAGCTGCTCTCCCTGTGCAAAGGTCAGAGGGGGCAGGGTTTCTGTTGAGGTAGGTGATTAGCTGTGGGAGGAGCTTATCAGAGCTTGTAGGGCAGCGGCGCACGCCTAACGGCGCGTGCAATTTGATCTGTCTTTAGATTTAGGGGAGCTAGTCTCAAACGTTTGTTGGGGGAGACCTAGGGGTTTTTTGGGGGGGAGTTACTTGTCCTGTCTGCACGCTTCTTATGATGGAGGACCACTGTAGCCAGCCCCAACGACACGTTCTCAAGATGGAGAGTGAGGGAACAGCTGCAGTCGCCTGCGGTTCCTGCACAATGTTTGCCATCTTGCCAAAGGTGGCAGGCAGCTTTACCTGCAGCAATTGCATGTTGATTGCCCTCTTAAAAGACAAAGTCCAGCAACTGGAGGAACGTGTGGCTACGCTCCAAAGAATTAGAGAGCTGGAGCTCTTCTTGGAAGCAACAGAGCACACCGTCTCCACCAAGGAGGAGACAGGGGACTCCCCTGAGAAGGAGGCTAGTTCACCAACACAGGAGCCAGATATATGGAGAAACGTGACTCAAAGAAGTAGGAGGCCCAGGGTTCGCTCTGATTGTTTAGAAATACACAATCGCTTTGAGGTCCTCTCCCCTAGAATGGAAGACGAAGAGCAGACTCCATTTGAGGATCTCTCCCTCGTTACAGTCGATCAGGTATATGAAGATGAGCAGCAAAGTCAGTCCTCAGGGAATGTGCAGGCGACCTTGGAATGGACAGATCATGGAAGAATCCCGACCAAACCGTGTAGTGGTGATAGGGGATTCCCTACTTAGGGAACAGAAGCAGTGATCTGTGGGCCTGACAAGATGTCTCGGGAAGTGTGCTGTCTCCCCGGGGCTAAGATCCAAGATGTAACTGAACGACTGCAAGGAATCATAAAACCCACTGGCAAATACCCCTTCCTCTTGGTTCATGTGGGAACCAATGACACTGCAAGCAATAGCCTCCAGAAGATCAAAAGAGACTATGAGGCTCTGGGCAGGAAATTGAAGCAATTAAATGCACAAATTGTCATCTCATCTGTCCTCCCAGTTGAACGACGTGGCCCAGGGAGAGAGAGAAAAATAGTGGAAGTGAACAGCTGGCTTCACAAATGGTGTAAACAGGAACGGTTTGGATTCTTAGATCACGGACTGCAGTTTCTTGAAGATGGACTTCTGGCAAGAGATGGGCTGCACCTCACAACGGTTGGGAGGAATGTTTTTGCCAAAAATCTCAGAAACCTCATCAGGAGGGCTTTAAACTGACTAATGTGGGGGAGGAAGACAGTGCTCCTGAAGGTACACTAATGCACAAAGCATGGGTAATAAACAAGATGAGCTTGAGCTCTTGGTACAGCAAACTAAATATGACATAATAGGCATCACTGAAACCTGGTGGGATAAGTCCCACGACTGGAATGTAATAATGGAGGGTTACAATCTATTTCAGAGAAACAGACCAGACAAGAAAGGAGGAGGAGTGGCGTTATATGTCAGGGATGTGTATACCTGTGAAGAGATCCAAGATTTAGAACCTCAAAGCCAAAGTGAGAGCATTTGGGTCAAAATTAAGGGAGAGATGAATAACAGGGACCTCATTGTGGGAGTTTACTATAGATCCCCAAGCCAAACGGCGGACATAGATGATGCCTTCCTGGAACAGATGGCCAAGCATGCAAAAGGAAGGGAGATAGTAGTAATGGGGGACTTCAATTACCCAGATATTTGCTGGATGTCAAACTCAGCCAAGAGCATAAGGTCAAACAGATTCCTCACTGGCCTTGCAGACAACTTCGTTGTCCAGAAAGTGGGAGAAGCAACAAGAGGAACAGCCATTTTAGATCTGGTCCTAACCAGTGTTGATGACCTGGTTAAAGGGGTAGAAGTGGAAGGATCATTAGGCGCGAGTGATCATGCTCTTCTGAAGTTTACTATACAGCGGAAAGGAGCAGCCAAGCATACTAGGACTCAATTTCTTGACTTTAGGAAAGCCGACTTCATAAAACTTAGGGAAGTGCTGGGTGAGATCCCATGGACAGTAATATTAAAAGGAAAGGGAGTTCATGATGGCTGGGAGTTTGTTAAGAGAGAGATAGTAAAAGCACAACTTCAGGCAATACCAATGAGACGGAAACATGGAAGGTGCCTAAAGAAGCCGGGGTGGCTATCTAAAGAACTTTTAACTTTTAACTTTTAACTGAGTTAAGATTAAAAAAGGATGTGTACAAAAAATGGAAAAGGGGGGAAACCACCAAAGAGGAATTCAAACAAATAGCCAGCACGTGTAGACACAAAGTCAGAAAAGCTAAAGCACAGAATGAACTCAGGCTTGCTAGAGAGGTTAAAAGCAACAAAAAAGGCTTTTATGGGTATGTTCGTAGCAAAAGGAAGAACAAAGAAACAGTGGGGTCACTCAGAGGAGAAGATGGTGAAATGCAAACAGGGGACACAGAAAGGGCTGAACTCCTCAATGCCTTCTTTGCCTCAGTCTTCTCCGATAAAGAAAACAATGTCTGACCTGAAGAATTTGGAGCAAATGATTCAGCAGAGGAAACACAGCCCAGAATAACTAAGGAGATAGTACAAGAATACTTGGCTAGTTTAGATGTATTCAAGTCTCCAGGGCCAGATGAACTGCATCCAAGAGTATTAAAAGAACTGGCAGATGTGATCTCAGAACCACTGGCAGTCACCTTTGAGAATTCCTGGAGAACAGGCGAAGTCCCGGCAGACTGGAGGAGGGCAAATGTTGTCCCTATTTTCAAAAAGGGGAAAAGAGAGGACCCAAATAATTACCGCCCAGTCAGTCTGACATCAATACCAGGGAAGATTCTGGAGCAGATCATTAAGCAAACAGTCTATGAGCACCTAGAAAGGAATACTGTGATCACCAATAGTCAGCATGGATTTCTGAAAAATCCACCTGGAGTATTGTGTCCAGTTCTGGGCACCACAGTTCAAGAAGGACACAGGCAAACTGGAACGTGTCCACAGGAGGGCAACCAAAATGGTCAAAGGCCTGGAAACGATGCCTTATGAAGAACGGCTAAGGGAGCTGGGCATGTTTAGCCTGGAGAAGAGGAGGTTAAGGGGTGATATGATAGCCATGTTCAAATATATAAAAGGATGTCACATAGAGGAGGGAGAAAGGTTGTTTTCTGCTGCTCCAGAGAAGCGGACACGGAGCAATGGTTCCAAACTACAAGAAAGAAGATTCCACCTAAACATTAGGAAGAACTTCCTGACAGTAAGAGCTGTTCGACAGTGGAATTTGCTGCCAAGGAGTGTGGTGGAGTCTCCTTCTTTGGAGGTCTTTAAGCAGAGGCTTGACAACCATATGTTAGGAGTGCTCTGATGGTGTTTCCTGCTTGGCAGGGGGTTGGACTCGATGGCCCTTGTGGTCTCTTCCAACTGTATGATTCTATGATTCTATGATTCTATGATTCTTATGTTCTTGTGGTTTTTGTGCCAAGCAATGTAAACAAAGGCTCACAAGTACTGTGTGAGATCTTCTGGCAAGCTGAGGACTGAGAATGATGGGGACTGTAGCCCCAGATCAGTAGCATGGAAAATACTGTAGTGGTTCCATGGTGGAGCAGTCTTTAGTACTGGGTAGTACCGTATTTTGCGCTCCATAGGGCGCACCTGACCATAGGGCGCACCTAGTTTTTAGAGGAGGAAAATACGGAAAAAAATATTCTGAATAAAATGTTGCACTAAACTATTTAAAGCAGCAAAGCGGGCGGCTCCTGTCCGCTTTGCTGCTTTAAATCGAGCCTCAGAGGAGGGTAGGAAGGGGAACCATAGATTATCTAAGTCCAGTTAATAATGCTGAGCCAGACTTATGGCCATCAAGATTAGCTTGGCCGTCTCAGTGGAAATCTGGGGAGGCTGGGGTGGACTTTCAGTGGTCAAAGTGTGGTTGTGTCTTCCTGCCCGGCATCTATTTCCTGCCGTCTTTCCCCCCTGCACCCCCACACCCTGCTTCGAGGGAAGGAAGCGGAGCCATGGATCCTCTGCTCGCAACTGCAGTGGATTCCCTCCACTTGGAAGCAGGAAAGTGGGAGAGGAGCTGCTTACACGAGTGTAAGCTGCTCCCCTCCCACATTGCCGCTTCAAAGGGAGCCCGGGAGGAGGGAATCTGCTGCAGCTTCCCCCACCTCCCGCAGAAGCCGCACGCTCTTTAAAGGGGCTGCACTTGGGGGCTTTTCCCCAAGGAGGGAGAAGGGACTGATGCGGCCAGTCAGTCCGTTCTCCCTCCTGGGGAAAAGCCCGCAAGAGCGCACGAAGCTCTTGGGGGCTTTTCCCGCCTGCCTCCCCCCTGCATTCGCTCCATAGGACGCACACACATTTTCCCTTGCTATTTAGAAGGGGGAAAGTGCGTCCTATGGTGCGAAAAATACGGTACCTCATCTTTGTTGATAGTCAGAGCCCCTAAGACTGTTCCCAGTGGTGGACCTTGGCATCTCAAATTTCAGTGGCACCCTGCGTGATGTCAAAATCTGGTGCCCCACACATCTTGCCTTCCATTGGCTGTCATAGTTGTTGTGCCTGCTGCAGCATGCTAGAAACTCTCGTGTCCGGTGCAACCACACTGGTACTGCTCCCCTAGATCCATCTTTTCTGTTCCTGCATGGTTTGTAGCAACAGGGTTCTGGCACCACTTGAATTAAAGTGGATACAATTCTATTTTGAAGTTTACTTCATAAGGTTATTTCTTTTGTGGGTGAGAGGCCCCATTTCAACTGGGGATGAGAGTCACTTTGGGATTTGTGTCATGGTTCTGTTGTGTCCCAACCTTGAAAATAGAGCAGCTCTGAGTCAGCAATCTTTCCTCCCCTTGGTTGGAGTGGGAATAATATGACGGTGATGATGACAATGTATACCCCACCCACCTGGCAGGGTTTCCCCTGGAAAGCAGCTGGTGCTGCTCTTACTTTGCTCCACATCTTCCCTCACCTTTGGGAGAGAAGCAAAGCAGCTGCTTGGCCACAAGAACCCACCCTTTGTGTCACTTGGTCTGACCCTGTTCTTCAAAGCTCAGAAGGAGAAACACATATCCAGCTGTAATTCTGCAATATGCTTTCCTCGCTATCTAGTTGTTTTCTAGTGTCTAATAGCCAGCAAGATCTAAAATTGATAGCAGCATATACAGTGAGGGGGGGGGGAAGTATTTGATCCCCTGCTAAATTTGCCCATTTGCCCTCTGACAAAGAAATGACCAGCCCATCATTTTAATGGTAGGTTTATTGCAGCTGTGAGAGACACAATAACAACAGGAAAACCCCCAGAAACCCAGAAGACAAAAGTCAGAGATTGATGTGCATTATAATGAGTGAAATAAGAATTGGATCCCTTTGCAAAAGATGACTTAGCACTTGGTGGCAAAACCCTTGTTGGCAGTTACAAAGGTCAGATGTTTCTTGTTGGTGGCCACCAGATTTGTTACAAGTGCTGTTTGACTAAGCATCTGTGGAAGTCCTGTCCGGAGGGGGCTGCTTCCGAAGGTCATTTGCACCGTCAACAGCAGCAAAAGAAGCAAGAGGAAGCAGACGGTGCACCTCGTGACTGCAGTGGACGAGAGTTCCGAAGATGAGCAGCAAATCACTTGGGTCATCAATTCAGGCAGTTCCAGACACCTGATTGCTTCAAAGGTGTTTTTTGCCAAGAAGGCCTCTTCGCCATGAAAACAGGTTGTGTTGGCAGATGGGAGGAAGTCCAACGTGAAATCGGAGGGATCTGTCTTCGTACCCTGTCTGCACACGCAGCTGGACAATGTACGGTGCATTCCCTCGCTGCAGAGCAACCTGATGTCTGTCTCTTGTTTGGTGAATTCTGGGTTTTATGTTCTTTTCAAAGACGCATGTTGTGAAATCCAGAGGGACGGAGTAACATTGGGGAGGGCTCTAGCAGACTGCCCGTTCTGCTGGAAGGGTGAGCTCTTTCGCCTGAAATAGCACCAGTGCTTTGAAGGTCGGCGAAACCGCTAGAGCGACGCAGCTGCAAACTGGCAGCTTGGTGAAAACATCACATGATGTGACTAGCTGTGGGAAAGAATCTTCCCGGAAGTTCACAGGCTTCTCAAAGCTTTGTGAAGTGTGTAATATGAGACCTTCCTGTTGCGTATGTGAAGGAAGTCTTAGTCACTTGCTTGCTGAACACTGAACTGTTCGGACATGTTTTTTGTAGAGTTACATCAGTCAGAAATAAACAAGATGTAAAAGGATTTCTGACTATCTCCTTTCTCTTGCTGGTATGCAAGGAGGGAGGGGGTGAGCATTTTCCACGCTGGGAAATGTCACCTATCAAGTGGAAAGTGGTCACTTTGAACTCTGGGAATTATCCTGAAGGTATCTCGGTTAACTGGCACATTATTAGATGTTAGGATATAATCTATGGTGCTAGTAAATCCTCTGGGGGAGATAAAAGTAAAATAACCCTCTTGATCCCCTTGACCGTGCCCATTGCATAACAAAAGGTCATGCTTTATTATAAGTTCACAAAGATATTTCCCAGCGCGATTAGAGGTGGTGTCCATTGCTGCCCTCTGACAGATTTCAGGTTCGTCCTCCAAGTTTAGACCAAATAATATTGTATTTTGTGGGGAAACAAGGCTGATCCGGGCATTGAAGTCACCTCCCAAGACAAGCCGAGGGTTAGGTGACAGAGAGTCTATACTTTCGAGTAGTTGGTCAAGTTTATCCCAATATGATCTCAGTTCCCCGCAAGACTTTACTGGAGGTATGTACACACAGATGCAATAAGTATTTCTCAGAAGACTATCAGAAAGGGACAACACTAAAAAATTAGGGGTGGTCAACGAGGGACACTGCTGAATTGATACATTAAGAGAGGTTGACACCAGCACTGCCAGCCCCCCACTAGGCCTTCCATACTTTACAGTTTTAAGAGCTGGTTGAGTGTAACTTGTAAAACCCTGTAGTTCAACCATAGTGCCCTCTTTTGCCCAGGTTTCTTGAAGAAAGATGATATCATGTGTTTGTAGATAAGAACAGAAATCACTGTCTTGGATCTTGTTCATCCACCCTGTTACATTCCATGAGAGAAGTTTAATTGTTTTACAGTGATTTACTCTTAGTCAATTGTTGGCCAATGTACTCTCAGAGTTTACCAGTTTTTCAGGCAACAGAGTATTGCTAATGGTAGTGGAATAATCCAGATGTTCGATTATTTCAGTCGTAGTACATAAAGTGCTCACATTTGTAATCACTGGGCCTTTTCTTTGCAAATTGTTTGCCAATGGGGATTTCTTGGGTGTGTTTCCTGACTCCTCCTCTTCTAAATATCTCATCTTTGTCCAATACTTCGGTGGTTCTATAGTTACCATTCTGTTGTGGCCATTGGGTCTATTATCAATCTCTGCCTCCGGTTCTTTAATCTCTTTCAATGTCTGGCTCATAAGATCAAGCCTCTTGATAACTGTTTGTTGCTCTTCCTGAGGGAGATTCCTAAAGGACTTGAGAAAATCCTCTTCCAAAGGATTTACAGAGTGCTCAGATTCCTGAAGATGATTGTCTAGAGGAATCGGCTGTTCCTTTTGGCTCACCTGGTTATTTTGATGTTGGGCATGACCCTGCGAATTCAACTCAGGCATGTCTGTTTCCTCCCCACCTGTCAAGTTTTTTTGTGATGTCATTACTTCCATTGGGGATCCAGGCTTTGGTTTTGTGAGCCCCTCTGAAGCACCAGTCCTCATCTTACATAAGGGTGCAACAATAGAATTGCAAAATACCCGGGTTGGAAAAACTCCTCTGCTTGACAATCTGAATTTCAGCTTGTGAATCAGTGAGGGCAGTCTAGTAGAGGAAAAAGTTAACATAATTTTTTGGCTTTGATTTGTGGTATTCAAGAGTTCAGTCCTAACGAGGTTGATCTCTGTAAGTCCAATGCCAAGTAAGTCTGATAAATGTTGTTTGGAACGCTGGGCACCTTTCCAGCTAGGAGTTTGATCTGGCCTTCCACAAATTGTCATGCAGATCTTTTTTGGTTGGAAGATTAAATAAGAAGAGTTTGTTTTAAGAGCCTCTGCACGTTCTATATTGAGCTTAGGGGTCGGCTCTTGTTGTCGCCAATTTCCTTTGGTACTATGGTGTTCTGTTGATGCCTGCTTGGTATTAACTGATAAACTGTGGACCTCTTTGGATAATTGGGTTATTTGAGAGGCAATACCTCTAATTTGCTGGAAGATATGCTCAACCGTTCTTGCAATTAGAGTTAATTGGGTGCTCTCCCTACTTGTTATTCCTTCCTCTCTGAGGAGTACAGGATCAACTTGCCCCATTGCTGGATCCAGGGTGTTTGGAGTGTTTGAAAATCCAATCCCAGCTGCACCCACACCAGCTTGGAATTCTCAGAATGTGAAAACCACGTCGGTTATGATTCTGTGTGTCTCAGATGAGCAGCTCGTGCATATAGCAGATATGCAACACGCGCGCAAAATTTGGCAAACGCTGCAAAGAATCCATCGAAGGGATGCTGCAGGTACTGCGCTGTTGCATTTTGAAAAACTCACAAACATGAGACTGGCGCCTGATGGGGATGTGATGGTGCATTTGACAGAGATGAAACATTTACGCCAGCAGATGGCGCAACACAATTTCCCTCTTCAGGAAGAGATATTTTGCTTTATGATCATTAACAGCCTTAATCGGACTTACAAAACCGTTGCAAGTCAACTTGGATCTCTACCTGTTGAAAGTCAACTTGGATCTCAACTTGGATCTCTACCTGAGGAGATTTCACCCCTCCCATACCCAAGAATCTCCTGAGAATCTCCTGAGGTCTCTGCTGACTCTACAGAGAGGAGGAGCAATGTACTGCTCTCTACTTAATTAGTCAAGTGAGTGAGTCAGTCTCTCTGTGTGAGAGAGAGTCAGTCAGTCAGTGTGTCGGAGAGAGAGTGCAAGGGATCGTGTTTATAGATAAGATTGCTGCTAGGAGCAGCTGCAGGCACTCAGAGTATAGCATTGATTTATGCTCAGAATATTTAGCTCTGTATATAGTTTGTATCATAGCTGTAGTTATAGAATAAAGGAGGATATTTTACAGAGCTGCTCTCCGAGTGGTTTATACTCTGCAAGACTCTGCAAAACGCTGCTGCGCGACGACTGTATTTTGAGACAGTGAATCCGGTGCTCTCAGCTCCAAGCTGTGAGTCCACAGCACTGTGACCTGTTCCTGTGGGAAAGGAGGTCTCTGGCAGTGCTACCCAGCTCGCCTAGCCCAGTCGGGACTGTAGTGCATGAGTCCAGTTGGTACACTGGCTCAAGGGCGATGCTGACACTGTTATCTGCGGAGCTCCGAAGCCTGCTTGCTAAGCCGTGGCCATCTTGGACCCAAAGTCGGGACTTTCCAAGCGGAGCTTGCTGCCAGCTTGTAAACAGCTCATAGACTTTTGGATTTTCCAGCTTGTAGCTGAAAGCTGAAGCTTGGAATCAAGATGGATGCCAAGAAAGGGGCAGGTTTACCTTATCCACCTCCCCTGACTAATGACAATTATTCCTCATGGTCTGTGAAAATGAAAGCCATGCTTCAGAGTCAGAGGGTGTTTGGAGTGTTTGAAAATCCAATCCCAGCTGCACCCACACCAGCTTGGAATTCTCAGAATGTGAAAACCACGTCGGTTATGATTCTGTGTGTCTCAGATGAGCAGCTCGTGCATATAGCAGATATGCAACACGCGCGCAAAATTTGGCAAACGCTGCAAAGAATCCATCGAAGGGATGCTGCAGGTACTGCGCTGTTGCATTTTGAAAAACTCACAAACATGAGACTGGCGCCTGATGGGGATGTGATGGTGCATTTGACAGAGATGAAACATTTACGCCAGCAGATGGCGCAACACAATTTCCCTCTTCAGGAAGAGATATTTTGCTTTATGATCATTAACAGCCTTAATCGGACTTACAAAACCGTTGCAAGTCAACTTGGATCTCTACCTGTATCTGTTAACTTTTGATAAGAGTGATTACAAAAGTTGTACTGCATGTGAGTCTAAAATGCTTTCTCTTGCAGGTATATCGGACGGAGCCAAGGATAAAAAGGCACCTAAGATTACCAGTGTTTTTCAGCAAGTGTATGCTGATGTAATTGGTCCTCTAGCACCATCTAGAGGCAATGCAAAATACTACCTTGTATTTGTTGATCACTATTCTCAATATGTATGGCTATATATATTGGGATCACCCAGAGAAACCTTAGCAAGGTTTAAAGAGTTTTGTGATAAGGTTAAGAATATTCATGATGCTAATATTGATTTTCTTTTCACACATGAAAAGCCAATTTTTCTTTCACCGGATTTTCAGGATTTCATCAAGAAACAAGGGATAGAGCATAAAATTGCTGTCTCAGAAGCTGCATGGAACAAAAGTGTGTGTGTAAAGGTGAACAAAGAGTTGCAGAATGGCATGAATGCACAATTGCTGAGTTCACATTTGCCACATGAGTATTGGGCTGAATCTTTATCTTCTTATTGTTACACTTAGGTGAGAAAGGTTTCAAAAGGTATGGAAAGTTCTCCTTTTGAGAAGCTATTCCACAGGAAACCTTCTGTAAATCATTTTAAGGTTTTTGGATCTCACATCCGTACAGAAACTCCAGATGGGGTAAAGAATGCCAGAGGCATTTTTGTGGGTTATGAAAAGGGTCTCTACAGAGTAATTTTGTCTAAATCTGGTCAGGTGATTCTCACAAAGTTTCTAGAGAGCACTCCGAGACAGGAGACAGAGGTTTTTCAAACATTTCCCATTGCTGACAATTCAGATGATGATTCTGATTATTCTGATTATTCTGGTACTGAGAGTGACACAGAAAGCTCAGGAAGTTCTGTTGACACAGTCATTGAGAGAGGTTCACGCACAATGGCTAGACCTTCACAGGTTAAGGTTGAACCACTGTTTACTGTTGGAACTGGTTCTCCAAAAGGTCCTGAGGATGAACCAGTCAGCAAGGAGGATCAGCACCTCATATGCAGGTCTGAAAGAATCACAAAGGGCATACTACCCAAGAGGTATTCTCAAGAGTTTGCTAATTCAGCTGTTGCATGTGTTACTATTGTTGACAACTCAAGCCTAGTAAAAGCTGTGTCTAAGTCAGAGACAGAGACACAAGTGGGAGTTGCTAAGCGTAACACTACATTCCCTAACCAAGGTAATGCAGATGCACTCATTCCTTGGAAAAGAGACACCCAGAGAGTTACATTGGTGAAACCAGTGGCGAGTAGTTCCAAGGGTGGTACTGAAACAACACGAGATTGTTACATGTATAACAACTGTTTGTTTTCTTCTCTGGATCAAGCTTTGTTCGCAGCTAACATTGATTCATATGGGGGAGTATGTTACGATATGAGAGCAACGCAGCTGCAAACTGGCAGCTTGGTGAAAACATCACATGATGTGACTAGCTGTGGGAAAGAATCTTCCCGGAAGTTCACAGGCTTCTCAAAGCTTTGTGAAGTGTGTAATATGAGACCTTCCTGTTGCGTATGTGAAGGAAGTCTTAGTCACTTGCTTGCTGAACACTGAACTGTTCGGACATGTTTTTTGTAGAGTTACATCAGTCAGAAATAAACAAGATGTAAAAGGATTTCTGACTATCTCCTTTCTCTTGCCGGTATGCAAGGAGGGAGGGGGTGAGCATTTTCCACGCTGGGAAATGTCGCCTATCAAGCTCTCCCTGGTCTGTCCGGGATGTCAGCCAGAGGAAGATCACCGGTAAACAAGCTCCGAAAGCAGGGAGAGGGGCCAGCCTCTCCGGAGGGGACTTGTTTTTCCAACACGCGGTACCCCTTAAAAAACCTTGGATTGAGCATTCCGAGGACTTGGTGTTCCTGCGGGTGCCTGGAACGACTCCCCCACTCCTCGGTAAGCTCTTGATAAGGGCTCCAAGAGCGAGTGGGGTTGGAGACGGAGGCACTTGGGAATAGACTCACTTCCTTCATCGCATGAAGCTCTGAGTCCAGCGATTGTGAGCGGCCAATTTCTCCAAGCAACTTTGATTGGAAAAGAGTGAGTAATAAATTAAAAATTTGGACATCTATTTGGAAAGGATAGGGGCTTAAAAACGGAGGTCAGTCCCTTCCTCTGATTAAGAGAGAAAACAGCTACACTAGCCAAAGCCGTGATCTAAAATATACGACTTTCTAAAGACTTTCAAGTTAACTTTCGGATTCCCTCTTCTAGCAGGGGGAAGGGGGGAGATACTTTTCTGACTTTTATAATCCCTGCAGACAGTTTGGATTTACAAGGTATTTTCTTTGTGGAAGCGGACTACTCAGTCGGGGAGACTAGACTCCATTGTGACGTCGTAAAGAAAAAGGACACTTTCAACTTTCGTTTTCCTTTGGGGGGGGGGGAGTAACTGCAGCTGCCCGAACTCAAAGGTTTTTCTTTTCTCTCTTTTTTTTAACAGTACCCCTACCTCCAGATATAAATTGTAAATTGTAACTGTGTTATTAACTTCTGGGGAATTAAGAAAGGAGTAAAAAAAAGGATTACAAGTTAGAGAGACTGTTGACTTTTATATTAAGACTGGTGGAGAGGCTTGAGAAGGGAAACTGTCTGCCTCCTTATCTCCCCCTTGTGTCTGAGACTGACCTTGAACAAAAGAATTACAAGTTATGGATGGGGGAGAGAAAGGAGAAAAGACAGAGAAAACAAAAACCAAAGTAAGGAGGGACTCTAAGTCACCAACTTTTGAGGAGTCTGTGTTGCAATTGCTTCAGGAAATTAAAACAGAAGAGGAAATCAAAAGTCTATAAAGGAATTAAAAAGTGACTTTGCTCAATTAAGACAAGATTTGATGCAAGTTAACTCAGATGTATCAGCACATGAGTCAGGACTGGCGCATTTGGAAACTGAGAGAATTCCTGACTTAGAGACAATTCAGCAAGAATCTCAAATTTCAATTGCGTCTCTGCAACTAAAACAGAGGGAATGTAATCTGAGATTGAGGGGCGTACCCCAGAAAGAGCAGGATAATTTGAAGGATTGGTTAATTGAAGAATTTGCAACGTACTGGGTTCTCTCAAAAGAAGAATTAAATTCCTGGATTGACAAGGCCTACAGATTTGGACCTAAAACAGATACTAAGATTACACATGACTGTATGGTGTTTTTTAAAACTAAAGAGCAGAGAGATATTATTTTAGGCCACCATTATAAAAAAAGTTTAAAGATAGATGAGAAGGGAAGAATTCTGTTTAAAGACATTCCGACACACTTTTCGGCCCTGAGAAATAATTATACGGATTTGGCTAGTGCCCTAAGAAGAAAGAACATTTTCTTCAGGTGGGAGTTCCCGGAAGGACTATCTTTTAAATTTCAAGGAAGGAAACAAAGAATAAGAACTGTCGGAGAGAAAGAAAGATTTCTGGAGAAAAACGCAAAAGAGCTTGGACTGGAAAGTTCTCCTTTACTGGGGGCAGGGGCAGTGGGCCCCTAACAAATCAGGATGTCTTTGAAAATTTACTCCTGGAATGTAAATGGTCTAAATTCACGTTTTAAAAGGAATCAAGTTTATCATGTATTGGCAAGACAGAATTTGGATATAATCTGTTTACAAGAAAGACATGTTATAAGACTTCACAGGAAAATTCTCCAAAATAAGAAACTTGGGCAGGAATTTATTTCATCCGACAAAGTGAAAAAAAGAGGCGTGGTTTTTTATGTTAAAGAAAAATGGAACCCCAAATTGCTGTTTAAAGATGAGGAAGGGAGGTACATTGCAGCTGAAATTACGGCACAAGGCGATAAATTTCTTTTGCTGGGAATTTATGCACCAAATGATGGCAAAGTGGAATTCTTTAAGAATCTGGACTTAAAACTTATGGATTATATGGATTACAAATTGATTTTAATGGGAGACCTGAATGGAGCAGCATCAACATTAATGGATAAAACACAGGGACAGAAAAATCCAAGTTCCGGCAGACTACCAAAGATTTTCTTTGATATGACTGATAAATACAATTTGTCGGACGTATGGAGGCTACGAAATCCAATGGAGAGAGACTATACTTTTTTCTCAAATTCAAATCAATCTTTCTAGAGAATCAATTATTTATGGATATCCAGAGATTTGGTTCCTAAGGTTACTAAAACAGAAATTTGCCCTAAGACTTGCTCAGATCATAATGCAGTGGTTTTGGAGATGAAATTATACCTGCAGGGCTCCTTTAGATGGAGGATGAATGATGAGTTGTTGAGGAATGAACAGATGATTAGTAAGGCCCAAAAGACTCTAAAAGACTATTTTGAACTAAATATGAACACAGAGGTAGAAAGAAGAGTCATTTGGGATGCAAGTAGGGCAGTAATGAGAGGTTTCCTCATACAACAGAACTCGCTAAAGAAAAAGATACAGGATGAGAAAAAAGAGAAAATTCTGTCTCAAATAAAGGACAAAGAGAAGAGTTTAAGATTAATGCCAAAGAGTCAACAGATTCCAAAAGAAATTAAAGCATTGCAGATTCAATTTTCTCAAATTATTAAACAGGAAATAGAATGGAAAATTAAAATGATGAAACAGAGAAATTTTGAATCTGCGAATAAATGTGGGAAATTGTTGGCTTGGCAATTTAAAAAGAGACAGAAGCAAAGTACTATTACAAATATTGTATCTGATGGAAAATCTATGGAAAACCCTGCAGATATAAGAAAAGGTTTCCAGAAATACTTTAAACAGCTGTATAAAAAAGGCAAAGAAGATAAGGATAAAATTGAGCAATTTCTTGAGGCAAATGAAATGCAGAAAATTCCCAAGGATAAAAGGTTCCTACTAAATGGCATGAAAAACAGATCAAGATAGATCTGATGTAAAAAATTATAGACCAATCTCATTACTTAATACGGATTATAAAATCTTTGCGAATATTTTGGCCAATAGAATAAAAAAGGTTCTATCAGATTATATACACAAGGACCAGGCAGGATTTCTGCCTGGGAGACAAATGAAAGATAACATTAGAAATATAATTGATATAATAGAAAGGTTGGAAGCGAAAAGAAATTGTAAAGCAATGTTAATGTTTATTGATGCTGAAAAGGCCTTTGATAATGTTTCTTGGTTATTTATGATGAAAAACCTAGAAAGAATCGAGGTTGGCCAGGAATTTTTAAATGGTATCAATGTGATCTATTTTGAACAAAAAGTAAAAATCATAATTAATAATGTGGTCTCAGAGGAAATCAGAATTGAGAAAGGAACCAGGCAAGGGTGCCCGCTTTCCCCTCTGCTATTTATCTCTGTTCTGGAGGTTTTGCTAAACATGTTGAGGAAAGAGGAGGAGGTTAAAGGCATTGTAGTAGGATCCAAGCAATATAAATTAAAAGCCTTTGCTGATGACTTGGTCTTAAGTTTACAAGATCCAGAAACCAGTGCAGTAAAAGCACTGGAGCTGATTCAAGAGTTTGGGCAGGTAGCAGGATTTAAATTAAACAAGAGCAAAACCAAAGTTTTGGGGAAAAAAATTAGATAATGAGGAAAGAAAAACCCTTTTTGAAAGGACAGGCCTTGTTTCTGTGAAAAAAGTTAAATATTTGGGTGTGAACTTATCGGTAAAGAATTTGAATCTTTATAAAGATAACTATGAAAAATTATGGAATGAAATCAAGAGAGATCTTGAGATATGGTCAAACCTAAAACTTTCATTGATGGGCCGAATATCGGTGGTTAAGATGAATGTATTGCCGAAGATGTTGTTTCTATTTCAAGCTTTACCAATCATTGATAATGTTAAATGTTTTAAAGAATGGCAGAAGGAATTGTCTAAATTTATCTGGCAGGGGGAAAAACCTAGAATTAAATATAAATTACTTACAGATATAAAAGAAAGAGGGGGCTTTTCCCTACCAGATTTGAAGATATACTTTGAAGCTGCTGCCTTCTGCTGGATCAAGGATTGGATTCAGTTAGAGAATGATGATGTGGAGGGACTGGATAATCAATTTGGATGGCATGCATATTTATGGTATGACAAGATAAAGGCCCACAGTGGTTTTAAGAATCATGTAATTAGAAAGGCGTTATACAATGTATGGACTAGATACAAAGATCTCTTAGTAAGAAAAACACCAAAATGGATTTCACCAATGGAAGCACAGGCCCCCCCAAAAGTTAAATATGGAAAACAAATGGTTGAGGTATTCAGATTTGTTAGAGGATCAGGAAGGTTCTAAATTAAAACCATTTGAACAAATTAAAGATAAAGTGAATTGGTTGCAATATTATCAAATTATCAAATTATATAAGATGGATAAGAGAAATGGTTTTGCAACAGAAAAAACCAAATTGGAAATGGAGTTGTTAGATACTAATGATAAGAATATGTCTAAAATGTATAATTTGTTGTTGGAGTGGCATACTAAGGATGAACAAGTTAAATCGGTTATGATTAATTGGGCAAGAGATGTGGGACATAATATAATGATGGAGGACTGGGAGAGGCTATGGAGGAAAGGGGTTAAGTTCACTGCATGTACGAAGTTAAAGGAAAACATTATGAAGATGATGTATAGATGGTACTTGACCCCTGTAAAACTAGCAAAGATTTATCACAATAGTGATAATCTTTGTTGGAAATGTAAAGAAAAAGAAGGTACTTTTTTCCATATGTGGTGGACCTGTCCCAAGATGAAGGACTTCTGGGAGAAGATTTATAACAAACTGAAAAAAATGTTGAAATACACATTTATTAAGAAACCAGAGACCTTTCTTCTTGGAATAACAGGTTTAGAATTGCCCAAGAAAGATGTTAAATTATTTTTGTATGCCACAACGGCCGCCCGAATATTACTTGCTAAAAATTGGAAAACACAAGAACTACCAACAGTGGAAGGTTGGCAGATGAAGATGATGGACTTTTCGGAGCTAGCTGACCTGACTGGAAGAGTCCGCGACCAGAAAGAAGAGGAGTTTCAAGAGGACTGGAGGAAATTCAAGGACTATTTGAATAAATATTGTAATATAAAAAATTAGAAATTACTTGAAAGAAACAAATAGGCCTAGGATTAAATTAAGTTATAATTAAATAAATGGGATTCAGAATGTTAAGAAAAGTGAATAAGATGGACTATAATTGGAAATTGTTTTAGTTTAATAATGATATTGGAAAGCTGTTACTTTTAATTACAAGGAAACTCAGAAGGGAGGGATTTGAGGAAGTCAACCAAGATGTTTAAAAGGTTGGACTTGTGAAGAATTAAGTTTGTTATTATTGTCTATCTGTTTATTGTTCCCCCCTTCCCCCCTTCCTTCTTTTTCCTTTTTCCTTTTCTGTTTTTGTATATCATCTTGCTTTGTGGTTTGTGTTATCACAGTGGAAAATTTGATAAAATTTATTAAAAAAAAGAAAATGGTTTATTTGTGTTAAGGGAGTCTGTGCTTACTAGCAGTGATGCACAGCCTGCATGCAAAAATGAGGCATTACACAAAAAATGTTTACATCCGTGGCCTCACTGACTTGGTCATTCAAATTGGCGTAGTGTAGCAAAAATGCCAGATTTGAGTGATGGATGTGAATTACAAGGCTGTGATAAATATCTTGACTGTAATGTATGCAAACAGGTCAAGAGCCACCAAGGGTCTTATCCTCGAAGTGAGAAGGTGAGTGAGAAACCTTTTCAGCTTGTTCATGCTGATGTGTGTGGTCCTTTTAAACTCAGCAGGGGTAATTCCCAGTATGTGCTAACTGTAATTGATGATGCCACAAGGTTTAGTTGGGTTTATCCCATGAAGCACAAGGCAGAGGTTTTCCTCTAAGTTTAAAGACTGGGTGGCATATGTTGAGAGGCAATTCCCACACAAAGTGTAAAAGTTTCAATCTGACCGTGGAGGCGAATTTCTGTCAGGTGCATTCTAATCATGGTTACAAAGGAATGGAATTGGGCACAGAAAGACAAACCCTCATAGTCCAGAGAAGAATGGAGAGGCAGAGAGAAAGAAAAGGTCTCTGCAAGAAATGATGGACTCAATGCTAGAGGATTCTGGCTTGTCCAAACGCTATTGATGGGAGGCGATCTTGACAGCCAATTATGTTCAGAACTGCTTGGTCCACAGCACGATTGGAACAACACCCTATTTTATGCTGTTCAGAAAAAAGCCCAAAGCTGATCATTTGCACACGTTCAGTGTGAAGGCATGGGTTCATGTGCCACGATCACAGTGCAGAAAGGGTGACCCCAAAGCACAGCAGCTTATGTTTGTTGGTTACCAGGATTTGGGCAAAGGGTGGAGGTTTGTGGTTGGAAATAGTGGGCTACATGCTAATTCAGAGGTTTGGTTCCAGGCATCAAAGGGTGGTTCCTCACATTTGAGTGTTAAAAGGGAACCAGGCAATGTAAACACTGAAGAGAAAGGTGACAGGGCTGTAAAATCTGCATCTCCTGAGGCTAGTGAACAGAATGCCAGTCATTTTTCACCAACATCAAAGGATGAGTCTTACTCTCCTCTAAGGGGGCAAAAATCTGAGGGGAATGATAGTGAAGATGAGGCCAGTTTTACTCCAAGAAGATCAGAAAGGAAGAACATAGGAATTCCGCCAGATCGTTTTACGCCTGGTACAGCTCACGTGTTCCATGTAGCTATAGAGCCTCAAAGCTACAAACAAGTAATGGATTTACCTAAGGAGCAAATTTTTGCTCTGGAAGGGTGCCATGGAAGAGGAGATGAACTCTCTCCGTGAGCATGGAGTGTTTACATCTACGTCACCGCCAAAGGGTGCCAGGGTGGTGGGATGTAGATGGGTTTAAAAAATAAAGCCTCTGGCTACTGGTGGTTATAAATATAAGGTGCATTTAGTGGCACAAAGTTTTTCCCAGAGACCAGGACTGGATTTTGATGAAGTGTTTGCACCCACAGCTAGAAGTGAGAGCATGCATTTGTTGCTTGCAATTGCAGCAAAGCGCAATCTTAAAGTTATTCATTTTGACATCCAGATGGCTTATCTGAATGCCAATCCTTATGAAGAACTTTATTTATCAGAGCCACCAGGTTTTGAAACAGGATAAGGAAAAGTGTACAGATTACACAAAGCCCTATATGGTTTGCGCCAATCAGCACACAAGTGGAACAGATGTTTAGATGAGACTCTTGTTTCTCTAGGTTTTGAACGCAGTGTTGCTGATAACTGTTTGTACATGCGTGGCACTGGTAACAAGCAAGAATTTTATTTGGTATTTGTGGATGATTTGCTATATGTGGCCAAAGAGGCTAGGCAAATCAAGGAGTTTTCCATGCAGTTGGCCAAAAGGTTCAAAGTAAAAGATCTGGGCTACGTACAAAACTATTTGGGTGTGGAAGTGTGCTGGGCCAGTGATGGTAGTTTTCTGCTCAGTCAGAAAAACAAAATTAAGCAACTGCTGGCAACGTTTTAACATGCAAGATTGTAAAGGGGCAAGTACACCCATGGAAGTAGGTTTTGTTAAAGGAATGCAATCAGATGAAAGCTCTGAGTTTGAGCATCCAGATCTCTACCAATCAGCCATTGGGAGCCTAATGTACATATCACAGTAGAGTAGACCCGATATCTGCTATGCAGTGGGGATTTTAAGCAGACAGGTATCCAAACCCACTGTGAGTAAAAAGGATACTGAGGTACTTAAAGCAAACTGCTCTGAAATTGAGCTCAGCAGGAGAAGAAATGCTTGAGTGCTACTCAGATAGCGACTGGGAAAATCTGCCAGACAGAAAGTCTGTAACTGGGCTGGTGATCATGTTCGGTGGATCACTGATTGGATGGAAATCCAGGAAACAAAGCATAGTTAGTGTGTATTCCACGGAAGCGGAATACGCTGCTTTGAGCGAGCTCTGCAATGAGCTAATATTTTTTAAGCAGTTACTGTTGGATTTTGGCACTGAATGAGATTTTCCAGGAAACGATTTTGTGGACAACCAAGCCTGTATAACACTAAGTAAAACTGAGCAGTTCAAGGGGAAATCAAAACACGTGGAAGTAAAATACCAGAATGTCAGATCTAATGTACACAGGACTGTCATTGCATGTGAATATGTTGAAAGTGCCCAGAATGTCAGATATAATGACTAAGCCATTGTCATTTGTGAAAAACAAAATGCTGTGTGAATGCATGGGTTTGCAAAACAAAGTTGGTGAAAATACTTTGTATGTGCTCAGAAACTAATTGCACCATGCAAGCTGTGAGGGGGTGCTGGAATTCATGGTTTGCTTGCAGCTTTGCAAGTTAGCAATTAGTGTCTCCACAGCCTGGGGAGACAGAGCATGAAAGGAATCTGCCTAGAGATAAGAAGACCCAGCAACAGCTCAGTGATTGGCTGAGGTCCCTCATATAGGCAGCATGACCTATGACACTAGTGTTGAAAAGTGGTTTGGTTAGTGCTGAGGAGTTGCTGAGAGTGAAGAAGTCATGTTGTAAATAGTAACTTGTAGATAGCTTGTATGTTTACTGCTGTATATGATAAACTACAAGAATCAAGTTACTAGTCGTCAGTCTTTGTTCCTGATCGTCGTCCTGCCTGGGCAATCTCAAGAGCTGCCTAAAAAACACCGCAGTACTCTGCTATACTCTGCTAAGCTTTGCAACAGGCGAAAGCACTTCAAAAGTTCAGATGGCTTTCAAAAGTTTTAACAACAGTTCCCCTCCATGGCTGACCCTCCACGTCCTTCTTCTTCTGCTAGTATGAATGCTACACTTTGCTTTTCATGCTCATTTCATGATCCCTATTAGTGAATAGCAAGATAGGATGCAATTAAGCCATTAGCATCTAAACAAACAAACATGCTAATTACGTTCTTTACAAGGCTTATTTTTTTTAATAGAGAAGCTGGAATTTACCCTTCATTAATCTGACTTAATTGCAATACCATACGCTAAAAAGTCAACATAAATTATGGGCTGTAAACGATTCCCCCAATATTAAAGATGAGCTGGTGAATTCCTCTCCTCTGAAAATCACTCCACCCCCTGATAACAAATGGCAGCCTCTTAATAAGGAAGTGTAATAGCAAACAACTGTGCCAAAATGAAAAGGGGACTGTTTTGCTACCGTCAATTGCATTTATGATGTAATTACCTCACTGTAATAAAGAGGTGCTGAAGGAGACTCTTGAGAGTCCCATGGACTGCAAGAAGATCAAACGTATCCATTCTTAAGGAAATCAGCCGAGAGCTTGCAGGGCAGCAGCTGAAGAAGGAGCAAAAAGGGTTTTATTGTGTGTGTGTTTCTTGTGGCTGATTAGCTGCTCTCCCTGTACAAAGGTCAGAGGGGGCAGGGTTTCTGTTGAGGCAGGTGATTAGCTGTGGGAGGAGCTTACCAGAGCTTGCAGGGCAGCGGCGTGCGCAGTTTGATCCATCTTTTAGATTTAGGGGAGCTAGTCTCAAACGTTTGTTGGGGGAGACCTAGGGTTTTTTGGGGGGGGAGTTATTTGTCCTGTCTGCACGCTTCTTATGATGGAGGGCCGCTGTAGCCAGCCCCAATGACACGTTCTCAAGATGGAGAGTGAGGGAACAGCTGTAGTCGCCTGCGGTTCCTGCACAATGTTTGCCATCTTGCCAAAGGTTGCAGGCAGCTTTACCTGCAGCAATTGCATGTTGATTGCCCTCTTAAAAGACAAAGTCCAGCAACTGGAGGAACGTGTGGCTATGCTCCAAAGAATTAGAGAGCTGGAGCTCTTCTTGGAAGCAACAGAGCACACCGTCTCCACCAAGGAGGAGACAGGGGACTCCCCTGAGAAGGAAGCTAGTTAACCAACACAGGAGCCAAATATATGGAGAAACGTGACTCAAAGAAGTAGGAAGCCCAGGGTTCGCTCTGATTGTTTAGAAATACACAATCGCTTTGAGGTCCTCTCCCCTAGCATGGAAGACGAAGAGCAGACTCCAATTGAGGATCTCTCCCTCGTTACAGTCAATCAGGTATATGAAGACGAGCAGCAAAGTCAGTCCTCAGGGAATGTGCAGGCGACCTTGGAACGGACAGATCACGGAAGATGCTCTTCTGAAGTTTACTATACAGCGGAAAGGAGCAGCCAAGCATACTAGGACTCAATTTCTTGACTTTAAGAAAGGTGACTTCATAAAACTTAGGGAAGTGCTGGGTGAGATCCCATGGACAGTAATACTAAAAGGAAAGGGAGTTCATGATGGCTGGGAGTTTCTTAAGAGGGAGATAGTAAAAGCACAACTTCAGGCAATACCAATGAGACGGAAACATGGAAGGTGCCTAAAGAAGCCAGGGTGGCTATCTAAAGAACTTTTAACTGAGTTAAGATTAAAAAAGGATGTGTACAAAAAATGGAAAAGGGGGAAACCACCAAAGAGGAATTCAAACAAATAGCCAGCACGTGTAGACACAAAGTCAGAAAAGCTAAAGCACAGAATGAACTCAGGCTTGCTAGAGAGGTTAAAAGCAACAAAAAAGGCTTTTATGGGTATGTTCGTAGCAAAAGGAAGAACAAAGAAACAGTGGGGTCACTCAGAGGAGAAGATGGTGAAATGCAAACAGGGGATACAGAAAGGGCTGAACTCCTCAATGCCTTCTTTGCCTCAGTCTTCTCCGATAAAGAAAACAATGCCCGACCTGAAGAATTTGGAGCAAATGATTCAGCAGAGGAAACACAGCCCAGAATAACTAAGGAGATAGTACAAGAATACTTGGCTAGTTTAGATGTATTCAAGTCTCCAGGGCCAGATGAACTGCATCCAAGAGTATTAAAAGAACTGGCAGATGTGATCTCAGAACCACTGGCAGTCATCTTCGAGAATTCCTGGAGAACAGGCGAAGTCCCGGCAGACTGGAGGAGGGCAAATGTTGTCCCTATTTTCAAAAAGGGGAAAAGAGAGGACCCAAATAATTACCGCCCAGTCAGTCTGACATCAATACCAGGGAAGATTCTGGAGCAGATCATTAAACAAACAGTCTGTGAGCACCTAGAAAGGAATACTGTGATCACCAATAGTCAGCATGGATTTCTGAAAAATAAGTCATGTCAGACTAACCTGATCTCGTTTTTTGACAGAATTACAACCCTGGTAGATGAAGGGAACACAGTGGATGTAGCCTACCTTGATTTCAGCAAGGCATTTGACAAGGTGCCCCATGATATTCTTGTAAAGAAGCTGGTAAAATGCAGTCTTGACTATGCTACCACTCAGTGGATTTGTAACTGGCTGACTGACGGAACCCAAAGGGTGCTCATCAATGGTTGCTCTTCATCCTGGAGAAGAGTGACTAGTGGGGTACCACAGGGTTCTGTCTTGGGCCCGGTCTTATTCAACATCTGTATCAACGACTTGGATGATGGACTCAAGGGCATCCTGATCAAATTTGCAGATGACACCAAACTGGGAGGGGTGGCTAACACCCCAGAGGACAGGATCACACTTCAAAACGACCTTGACAGATTAGAGAACTGGGCCAAAACAAACAAGATGACTTTTAACAGGGAGAAATGTCAAGTATTGCACTTGGGCAAAAAAAATGAGAGGCACAAATACAAGATGGGTGACACCTGGCTTGAGAGCAGTACATGTGAAAAGGATCTAGGAGTCTTGGTTGACCACAAACTTGACATGAGCCAACAGTGTGACGCGGCAGCTAAAAAAGCCAATGCAATTCTGGGCTGCATCAATAGGAGTATTGCATCTAGATCAAGGGAAGTAATAGTGCCACTGTATTCTGCTCTGGTCAGACCTCACCTGGAGTACTGTGTCCAGTTCTGGGCACCACAGTTCAAAAAGGACACTGACAAACTGGAACGTGTCCAGAGGAGGGCAACCAAAATGGTCAAAGGCCTGGAAACGATGCCTTATGAGGAACGGCTAAGGGAGCTGGGCATGTTTAGCCTGGAGAAGAGGAGGTTAAGGGGTGATATGATAGCCATGTTCAAATATATAAAAGGATGTCACATAGAGGAGGGAGAAAGGTTCTTTTCTGCTGCTCCAGAGAAGCGGACACGGAGCAATGGTTCCAAACTACAAGAAAAAAGATTCCAGCTAAACATTAGGAAGAACTTCCTGACAGTAAGAGCTGTTCGACAGTGGAATTTGCTGCCAAGGAGTGTGGTGGAGTCTCCTTCTTTGGAGGTCTTTAAGCAGAGGCTTGACAACCATATGTCAGGAGTGCTCTGATGGTGTTTCCTGCTTGGCAGGGGGTTGGACTCGATGGCCCTTGTGGTCTCTTCCAACTCTATGATTCTATGATTCTATGACTCGGCAGGAAGAACTGACGCCATCTGGCTAACAAAAGATTTGACAGTCAAAATATCTAAATCTGAAATTCAACCAAAGACAATAGCTGATCATAATACAGTACAAGTAACACTGACCTGGGGAAAGGGGAAATCTATAAGATGGAGATTAAATGAAACTTTATTGAGAGATGAAATAATAATAGAAAAAGCATAAAAGACCTTAAAGGACTTTTTTGAACTGAATTTAAATAAGGGCACTGATTTAAAGATAGTCTGGGATGCTAGTAAAGCTGTCTTAAGAGGTTTCTTTATTCAACAAAACGTAATTCAAAGAAAACAAAAGGAAAAAAACAACAACAAGAAATCTTAGAGGAGATTAGAAAAAGCGAGCAGGAATTATACAAAAAACCAAATAGTGTAGAATTAAAAAGAAATATTAAGATCCTACAATCTCAATATTTAATGCTAATAAATGCAGAAATGGAATGGAAACTAAGATTATTGGGGGGGGGACCTTTGAACATGCTAATAAACCAGGAAGCTTATTAGCATGGCAATTAAAGAAGAGAGAGGCAGAAAGGCTTATAAATAGAGTTAAGTGCAAAGGCAAAGTAATAAACAACCCTAAAGAAATAGAGAAACGATTTGTTGAATTCTTTAGAGAATTCTATAAGGAAGGAAATGAAAGATCAGAAGAAGTTAAAGAATATTTAGAACAGAACGGTCTTCCGAAACTTACTAAAGAACAAAACGAACTGTTGAATGCCCCTGTTACATTGTACGAAATTCAAAGAGCAATTAAGGAAGCAAAGATAGGAAAGTCACCAGGGCTTGATGGCCTACCAGCAATGTATTATAAAAATTTGAGGACATACTGTCTGACCCATTAAGAAGTATCATGAACAACATTTTAAAAGATGGAACCATGCCGGACTCATGGAAAGACAGCCTTATTGCATTAATTCCAAAACAGGGAACGGACAATCTACTTATTAACAACTATAGGCCTATCTCACTCCTAAATAGCGATTATTAATTATATGCAAATATTTTAGCCGAAAGATAAAAAAAAGTCTTCCAGATGATTATACACAATGAGCAAGCTGGCTTTTTGTCCAGGAGGCACATTTATAACAACACCAGAAACATTATAAACTTATTAGAGTATTTAGACTTCAGAATAGAAAAGAAGGCAGTCTTAATGGCCATAGATGCTGAAAAAGCTTTCAATAGGGTCTCCTGGAAATTTATGAAAGGTCTATTACACCATATGGATTTGGGTATACAGTATATAAAAGGGATTGAAGCAATATATTCAAAACAAAAAGCGAAAATCATAATCAATGGAAATTTATCACAGGAGTGTGAAATCAGTAAAGGGGTCAGACAAGGTTGCCCACTATCCCCCGTAATTTTCATACTAACATTGGAAGATTTATGTAAACGAATTAGGGAGGAAAAAGAAATAAAAGGGATTATGCTGGGAAATAGAAGTTACAAAATAAGGGCATTTGCTGATGATCTAATTATAACTACGGAGCAATCAAAACAGAGTCTAACAAAGGCGTTGGAAATAATATATGCCCACGGTAAAGTTGTATGGTTTAAACTGAATTTAAACAAGACAAAACTATTAGTTAAAAATTTGTCGCCTGATGAAAAAGCAGAATTAGAAAAAATAATACAAATTAAAATCTACCCCAAAATCAAGTATTTAGGATTATGGATAACACCAAAGAATATTAACTTGTATGAAGATAATTATATTAATTGTTGGAAAGATATCAAAAGACAGTTGGAGACATGGACAAGCCTAAACTTATCATTCCTGTGCCGTATTTCGGTAATTAAAATGATAGTCTTACCGAAGCTACTCTTTTTATTCCAAACGATTCCAATTATAGGAAAGACCAGCAGTATTGACAAGTGGCAAAAAGAAATTTCTAACTTTTTATGGAAGGGTAAAAGACCAAGAATAAAGCATAAGATATTAATAGATACTGTAGAAAGAGGTGGCTTCGGGTTACTGGATTTGAAGCTATATTACGAAGCCTCATGTCTTCTCTGGTTGAAAGATTGGTGTTTATTAAAAAATTGGGATACTTTAGATCTAGAAGGTCATGACACACGTGTCAGGGAACTGCCATCAGTGCCGGAGGGAGAGAGCAAAAGCCAGAGGGATTCCAGAGAGCGTCCAGGGATCGGGAGAAGCAGCCCATCTTCTGGGGAAGAGAATCAGCGTAGCACCAGTGGAGAAGGGGGGCAGATGGGGGAAGCGGCAAGGCGGTCCCATGACTCCTTGCCTGGGACCAGCGGGGAGAGTAGGGGTCCTCCGTTGCCCATGCCCTCCTTGCGCAGAAGGCTTTCACGCAGAGAGGGTAGGTGGAGACTAGGCGTCAAAGAGCTTCTTTGCTGGAAGACGTTTAAGAAACGCCCACTCACGGATTCTGCCAGCAACTGAGTCAGCCACGGGTGAGTGGCGTCCGGACAGATAAAGTTTACTTTGGCAGCCCAGCCAGGTGTTTGCACCCAGCCAGGGAGATAGTTGCCTGCTTGCGCACGAGCAACCCCTTAGCAACCATTACAGCACGTTTTGGATGGCATGGCTGTCTTAATTATGGGAAAATAAAGGTGCACCGGAGTTTTTCAAATCATATAATAAGAAACGCTATATATAAGGTGTGGGAAAAATACAAAAGATATTTGGAACAGAAAACCCCAAGATGGAACTCTCCATTAGAAGCAATCACTGTTAAAAAAAACAACAACATCAAAGAGAACTGGATAACGTATAGCACAATATTAAGGGAGGAGGGTCAAATAATATTGATAAGTTATGAGAAAATAGCGGACTTCCGGGTTGGCGCCATCGCCGAATGGCGGACTCCCTCCGAGCTCCGGAGGGAGCCTGCTCGGCAGGGGCTGGGTCCTACTGCGCCGGCGACGCGGGGACCCCTAAAAACCATGGGCGCTGAAACCCATGGACATGGTGACTCGGCTGGCACCTTTTGAGCCCCCCCCGACCCGCGAAGGAGCCTTTTTAAAGGCTGCGGAACGGGTGACGGGGGGGGTGGTGCTTTGAGTCCTCCGCTTCCCCTGCCGAGCGAAGCCGCATGCCATTCGACGGAGAGCGCTGACTTCTTCTATTGGAAATTTGGACTTAAAAGCATAACCCGTGAGTAATCGGAACTTGGATTAAAAAAGGCGAGAAATTTTTAAAGAATTCGGAACGAGCGGGGGAGGCGTAAAAAGGAAGTCAGCCCCCCCCCCCTGTTGTAGAGGAGCTAAAGTAAAGGACTTAACATCTAAGATTGAGCGCAACCCTATTTTGATAAAGTTATGAAATTTCGCGATGGAAAACTATAAGATTGAGCTGGAGGAGAAAAGTGGAATTTAATCAAAAAGCAACCCCCCCCCCCCGGAACCTGGGAGCGTTTTAGTTAGAGCGCCGGGAGAAGACAAGGAGAGGTTTTGACAGCTGTCAAAGAGCTGTCAAAGCAGAAGAACAAAAATGAGAACTTTGTTACGAGGACTTTGCCGGTTATATTTGTTACAAATTGGATACAAAATGTTTAAAACAAGGAATAATAAGTTACTTTGACTGGTGGACGTGATCTGGAAGGGAACTGAGTTATTACAATCCACCTAGAGGAGCCGAGGGATATTACAAGTTGTTGGCATCGAATTTGACAGAATTTTTTATCTCCTGGGAAACTGCAGAAATGGAACACTATTTTGGCTACAGAGGTTTACACACTAAAGTAGACAATAGACTTATCTATTGAAGAATGGAAGGGACTTGGCATCATGTTTCGTTCCTGAATAACAGAGCCTATGCAGTGGAATTTAGAAGCTTTTGGAATTAGAACATTTGTGCAGGAAAACAGGAAAAGAAAGAGGAGAGAGATTAACAAGAACAACAAGAATAATAAGAATTGGACAAAGTTGGAAGTGGGATCATTTGGGACATCCAGATTTGAAAGGTTTAAGAAATAAAATTGGAGTTTTTACTCCCAAGTATATAAAAATCTGGATGGAAAAAATGGGCCTTTTTGAGATAGACTCCTTCCAAGATTGGACATTTAAAATTAAAGAAGACTGGTAAAGGACTATGGTTTAAATAAATGTGGGAGCTCCAGGAAGACATCAGATGTTGATTAATATGGGGAACGCAACCAGGAAAAGGGGGAGGGAAATTTGGAATCCAAAGGGTGTAAAATCATATTTTATTTTATTATATTTTAATCTATTATGTATATTAAAGGGGGGAACGCGTGGAAGGGAATAGGTCGATCTTAGGAGATGGGAAAATATTTTTAAATTGGGTTAATGATAATAAGGTTAAAATGTGGGATAATAAATTGCTGAATTTATTCGTAAGAATTGGAATATAAGAGGGGGAGGGGAGGGGAAGTCCTGGAAAGATGTTACGGAAAATAAGATCTTAAATTTGGATGTTTTGTTTTTTTTATATTGTTATAACTGGAAACTTTTAATAAATATTATTAAAAAAACAAAAAAGATAAGTTATGAGAAAATAAAAGATCACTTTTCTAGCTGGCTAGATTACTTCCAGGTGAATGAAATGTTCAGACAGGATAAGCAGATAGGTTTTGAAAAGGAGCCTTCAAGATTTGAAAGAGAATTACTGAATAGTAAAACTAAAATAATCGCAAAAATGTATAGACTTCTTTTAGACTACGAAGTAATGGATGAGGAGGTTAAAGCGTCAATGATAAAGTGGGCCGTCCAATTATGCTAAAAGATTGGGAAAACTTATGGAAGGTAAATTTGAAATTTACAGCCAGCTATAATATAAGAGAGAACGTGATGAAAATGGCTCATAGGTGGTACCTCACTCCTTCCAGATTATCAAGAATGTATAAAAATTTGGCGATGCTTGTTGGAGATGTGGAGGAAATAACGGTGACATGATCCACATGCGGTGGACGTGTGGAAAGATTAAGATTATTTGGGGGGAAATATGCGATGAATTAAAAAAGATGATGGGGATAACATTTACCAAAAAACCAGAGGCATTTCTATTAAGTATTTTAGATAAAGAGATCCCAAAAAATCTAAGAGAGGTATTCTTGTATGCAACCGCAGCGGCTCGCATACTTGAGACCAAGGGGTGGAAAGATTACGAGGCTCCAAAAATAACAGATTGGCAAATCAAATTACAGGAATTGGTGGCGACGGCTCAACTGACTAGTAAACTCAGAGGAAACTCAAAGCAAAAATTAGCGGAAAAATGGGATGTTTATAAAAAATATGTTCAAAAATACAATAATAGTTTTGACTCCGTGCTAGCATTCGAGTGATAAAGGAAATAAAAAGAAATGGACTATAATTAAGGATTTATTATGTTTTCAGAATGTATTAGAAAAATTATATAGAAAGGTTTATTGCTTTGTGTACATTCAAATGTAAGATAAAACATATGCAAAGGGACTTGACAGGAAGTCAAAGTTGAAGAAAAGATTTTGGAAGATAAAAGGGGAAAAATATTTACTTTTATTATTATCATTTTCTGTGCGGGTGTAGGTGTGTGGGTGTCTACACATATGTGTTGTTGTTGTATGCAATGTTTGGGAGGAAATAAGACAGTAAATAACAAACAACAAACTAAATATCGATGTATGTTAATTTTTATTTCTTAATTATATTTTGTGGTAGTATGGCTGTGTTGTTTTTTGAAACATAAAACCATTCAATAAAAATTATTATATATATATATATATATATATATATATATATATATATATATATATACAGCCAAGGTGTGTCACCATCACAACGGCATAGCAGTGTGAATTTGGAGAGTAACGGGGAACTCTGCATTTGTGTAATCAAGGAATAAAGTCCCAATAAAACTATGGAAACAACATCTCAAGTTTACGGCTTGTGTGACACTTAAGGAGAATTTAATGAAAATGTTCTATCGTTGGTATATGACCCCTGTTAAGTTAGCCAGAATGTACGGATCCTGTAACAAATGTTGGAAGTGTAAGGAGAGAGAGGGGACCTTCTACCACATGTGGTGGGAATGCCAAAAAGTTAAAGGGTTTTGGGAGAGCGTGTATAATGAAATAAAGAAAATCTTAAGTTATACTTTCGTTAAAAAACCTGAGGCATTCCTGCTAGGACTGGTAGGAAGGGAGATAAAAAGGAAAGACCATAAGCTGTTTCAATACGCAACAACGGCAGCAAGGGTTCTATTGGCCAAAAATTGGAAACTAGAGGGTCTGCCGACAATTGAGGATTGGAGATCAAAATTACTAGACTATGTGGAGATGGACAGGATGACAGGGAAAATTAGATATATAAAAGACCAGAGGTTTACAAAAGATTGGGAAAGTTTTACGAAATATCTGGAAAACCTAAGCGATGGACAGATAACGTTAGTGGGTTTTAAAGGCGCTCTGTAAGAAGCAAAGGGTAATGTCTAAAGAAAAACAGGTGAATTAGAATGATTAATGACATTACAAAATAAGAAATGCGGAATTATTTGTTTTTATTAGTATGGATGATTTGTGGAAAGGTTGAAGGAAGTCACTTTTAAAAAAAAATCTGTGAAACATTAAGTGGATTATCATAGTTTGCTTTGTGTTATGATTAATGTAAACCAATAAAAATTATGCATAAAAAAAAAAGGAATAAAGTCCCAAAGGGGAGGAGTGAGGGATTAACGTGGCTTGAACTCCGTCAGGAGGAAAGATCACCCAGATGTGGCCTGCGTATTGTCCTACCCAGTGCTTTTTTTCCTGAGGGGACGCGAGGGGCATACGCATACCCCTAAACATCTTGTGAATCTGCGTTTGGCCTCATTGAGGGGCAGTATTTCAATATGCCTAGGAAAATGAGAGTACCCCTAAACATTTTTTTTTAAAAAAAGGACTGGCTTTTTAAAAAAGCACTTTCTTTCTGTATTGTCGCCCCATAGTTTTTCACTGCTTAGAACAGGGGTTCCCAGAGTGGGCACAGGCTGTGGGATTAACCAGAGGGTGCTAGGAGGCAAGAGGGGCATTGGGGGTATAGCTATCAGAATTTGAAAAACTGGTATCACTCGATCAAGCTCATCGATTTTACTGATTTAATTGAACTAAATAGTTTTAACTGGATTTGGAATAAATGTGCAATTGATTGTTGCTTCTTTGAATTTTATTGCGTTATTATCTTCCTTAGTTGGTCATGCAAACCACTATTCTGAATACCGTTGTACCTCTGCTCCCGAATGCCTTGGGAGTCAAACGTTCTTTTGGAAGCCGAACGTCCAGTGGGGCTTCCACGGCTTCTGATTGGCTGCAGGAGCTTCCTGAGGCCAATCAGAAGCCGCACTTTGGTTTCCAAACCTTTCAGAAGTCAAATGGACTTCTGGAACGGACTCCGTTCGACTTCCAAGGTACGACTGTACAGTGGAACCTCAGTTGTCGAACATAATCCGTTCCAACAAAATAAAAAAATTCCTTCCAGTAGCACCTTAAAGACCAACTAAGTTAGTTCTTGGTATGAGCTTTCGTGTGCATGCACACTTCTTCAGATACACTGAAACAGAAGTCACCAGAAGGTGGGGAGGGGTATTACTCAGAAGGGTGGTGGGAATGGGTGATTGGCAGATAGCTGTGATGAGCCTGTTGACAACTCTTAACGACTGCAATAGGTCTTACAGGAAAAAGCAAGGGGTGAAAAGGTGAAAAATGGCTTTGTCATGTATAATGAGATAAGAATCCATAAGAATCCATGTATAATGAGATAAGAATAATCAGTTCCGGAAGACCGTTCGACTTTCAAAACATTTGACAACCAAGGATCAATTGCCGATCGGCAAATTCTTTTTTTAAAATGGACTTCTGTTCGACTTCCGAGGTGCATTCAAAAATGGAAGCATTCGCTTCCGGGTTGTTGGCGTTCAGGTTCTGAATTGTGCGGCTTCCGAAGTATTCAACAACCAAGGTTCCCCTGTAATGCTTTTTATCGAGTAGGACTGTAGGAGGCACTGGGGATGAGTCTATGGAACCAAGCGGGCAGCAGCCCCAGAAAGTTTGGGAACCACTGGCTTAGAAGTCCAGAGTATGGTACAGGCAATCCTCGTTTTGCGTAAGGGTTTAGTTCCGGACCTCTGTGCAGCTTGGCGGACCGCATGGTCACTCCTTTTTTCACTCCTTTTTGTGACGTCTATATGACGTTTTGGGCTATTTCTGGGTTTGGAGCCCTGCATGTGAGCAATATGAGGAACAAAATCAGATGAGCTTACGAAAATAAACTCATGAGAGTTTAGCATATTATGCTTGTCACAAATACACACACACACACACACACTCAACAAATGAAAAGAAAAAGCCATATGTTTTAACTTTATTCTCTTCTTTGGAGTTCTTAGTGTTAAGAAATATGATGAGATGCTACTTGAAATGTGTTTTACATGCAGTATTTCTTTTGATCAACATAACACCACAATGTGCAACTTACCTAGCATAAAAGTGTTGTCATGTGTGTCATTTAAACCTCTTTTTAGGACTGCCATAATCACTTCCCTGACTTTACCTTACTAGATTCCCCAAAACTCAAGTTGGCCCTCGTGCTTCTGCTTTATTTGGGTTCCCAACTTACTATAACTATGTTTAAAAAATACAATATGCATTTAAACATGACATTCTTGCTTTTGTCTTGAGAAACTTTATTTGAAAAGCTATCAGTCACGATTACAGTTAGATGGTATAGCAATAACTGCAGAAATCAGTTTCTTGCACAACAGCAATTATTATTTGCTAAAGTAATAGTTCTGCTGCTCTGGTTCCCCAGAAGCGGCTTAGTCCTGCTGGCCACATGACCTGGAAGCTGTACGCTGCCTCCCTCGGCCAATAAAGCGAGATGAGCGTCGCAACCCCAGAGTCGGCCACGACTGGACCTAATGGTCAGGGGTCCATTTACCTTTACCTTTTTCTCTCTAAGCCTGACACTTGTTTAAAGAAAATGTGGGGTGCATTTTTACAGGCACTTACAAGAGAGTCAATCTTGCTGAACTCAGTGGGGCTACTCAGTGAGTAAAACTGCTCAGGGTTGCACAGCTGGTCAATTAAATGTATGTGTTTCGGAAGTTGAATGGACTTCTGGAACGGATTACATTCGAGAACCAATGTACCACTGTACTATCAAATTCTAAATCCACATGAAAAAAACCCTCAGCATTCTAGCAGATTCCTTACAGGACTATAATTCCACACTGTATATCTGCTTCAGAGCGCCCCGCACTCCGGGCAGCAGGCTGCTGTCCGCAGCCTAGGGAGCCCTGTGGGAACTCCCGCGAGCTCCCCAGGCTTGTTGATAGCTTCCTGAAGCCTGGAGAGCGAGAGGGGTCGGTGCGCACCGACCCCTCTCGCTCTCCAAGCTTCAGCGAAAGCCTGCATTTGCCCCATAGGATGCACACAGATTTCCCCTTCATTTTGGGAGGGGAAAAAGTGCGTCCTATAGGGCGAAAAATACGGTATATTGCAATGCCCACCATCCCTGACCATTAGCCATGCTGGCTGAGACTGATGGGACGACAACACCATCTGTAAAGCCACAGATTGCCCGTCCCTGATATTTTATTATTATGGGTTTTCCACACACATCTGCTCAGCTTCTGTGAGAACAGGATGCTTGAATAGTTGGGCCATTGGCCTGATCCAGCAGGCTCTTTTTATGTTCTTACGTTAGAGGTATGCTGCCTTTGTGCACGGCTGTTCCACTTACCTCTCAAGTTCAAGCCATAATAAATGAGTGAGTGCCTGAGCATGTGCAGAGTGCCACCCTCCCTCAGTGGTGAAATAAATAATCCCTACTTTTACTTGAAGCCCTGATAGTCATCGCACCCAGCAGCTCTGGTATGTTTTTTGCACACAATAGAGCACCCTTGATGGATCAAGACCGATGACACAATGCCACGTTGTGTTTCTGTTCCGTAGAAGTTGCTTCAACTTTCGTGCACGCAATTTCTGCTTTTGATGGAGACCTTGGCATTATGATAAGAGTAACAGGAACAGCACTTACGGCGCCAAAACAAAAGTGAAAGCAGAACAAGTTTGGACAAAACAGCACAGCAGTGTGTCAAAGTTCCCTGGAGTCCCAATTGCACATTTCCTCCCCTGCCAGGTAGATTTCGGCAATTCATAGTCTATGTTTTATGTGGATCTGCCCACATATAATTAATGGAAAGGTCCATCTCCTGTTCCCATTGCCGATTGATATAAGAGGTGTGCTCAGTTTGTTTTTAGAGCGTCCTTCTTTTTGCAGGGAATGGGGTGTAGTATTTTTTGGTATTAATTCCTATACTATTTTCATCATCATCATCATCATCAATTACTTATACCCCGTCCATCTGGCTGGGTTTCCCCAGCCACTCTGGGAGACTTCCAACAAAATATTAAAAATGCAATAAAACATCAAACATTAAAAACTTCCCTAAACAGGGCTGCCTTCAGGTATCTTCTAAAAGTATAAGTTATATATCATTCATAATTCCACTTCATATCATTTTCATATAATTTAATTGTGATATTATGTTTTCAATACAGTGGTACCTTGCTTCTCGAACTTAATCCGTTCCCGAAGTCCATTCGCCTCCCAAAACCATTTGAAAACCAAGGCGCAGCTTCCGATTGGCTGCAGGAGCTTCCTACACTCAAGCGGAAGCCGCGTCGGACGTTTGGCTTCCGAAAAACTGGAACACTCACTTCTGGATTTGCGGCGTTTGGGAGCCGATTTGTTTGGGAGCCAAGCCGTTTGACTACCAAGGTACAACTGTAAGTCTGATTGAATTTGGTGGGGCTTACTCTCAGGCAAGTGGGTTTAGAATTGCAGCCTAAAGCAGCTTTGGAGGCTGGCTGTGTCCACACTATGAACTTAGGACTTGCCTGCACCAGAGCAGAATTTGCAGTCTAGACTAGATTTGCATCACCCTGTCTCCCCATGAATATATGGGCCTTCAGATGAGATACTTCCCACCCCATTGTTCTCCTGGACCTTTTGCCCTTTAAATTCAGGGTTTTTCAGTCCTCAGAAAGTCCAAAATGGGCATGATCGAGAAACCCCTTTGCACATTTTCAGGGAACTGACATCGGAACCAGAAGTGGAGGCAGGGCTCCCAAGCGATGCCGTAGAAGGGCCAAGCAGGGAGAGAGGTAACTCATTGGCTGGGGAAGGAAATCAGCGTAACACCAGGGATAAAGGGGGGCGGTTGGGGGAATCGGAGAGGGGTCTCCAGGACTCTTCGCTGGAGACCAGTGGGGAGAGCACAGGTCCTCCTCTGCCCACACCCACCCTGCGCAGAAGACTTCCGCGCAGGGAAAGTAGGCGCAGACTTGGCGTCAAAGAGCTTTTGTGCTGGAAGAAGTTTAAGAAACGCCCACTGACGGATTCTGCTAGCAACTGAACAGCCACGAAGTGAAGGGCTGTCCAGTCAGGAAAGGTTTAACCAGGCTACCTAGCCAGGCGTGGTGGCAACTTACGCACGAGCAACCCCCATACATTCATTACAGCAATCCGTCAGTCACTGACGTTGCTTGTGCACAGCGACAGGCAGGCAGCACCATGAGTCAAACCGGAGGAGCCGGCGCTACGGAGCAAGCAGCTGGAGTGCAAAATCTGGTGGAGAGGAACCGGGATTTGGAACAGCATGTGGCTCTGCTGACGGCGCGGCTAGACGAAAGGCGGACTCAGGATGCACAGGTCAGACCCACCCCCGTCGCAAGGAAGGTACCGGGACTGGTACACAAGTTTGGGGGAAAGCCCCAGGACTATAACGCGTTCCGAGCAGAAATAGAGTATGCTTTGGAACTGCAGTATAATGACTTTGCTGATGATGGGGAAAGGGTAGCCTATATTATTGGGCATCTACAGGATGGGGACCGGGAATGGGTCAGGCCCCTAATGGCGACGCAAAATGCTGCCTTTAAGGACCTTAGGAAATTTTTTAGCGCGATGGACGCAATGTATTCCAGTCAAGTGGAGCAAAATGTGGCCAGACGGCAACTGATGGGGTGCAAGCAGGGAGCCAATCAGTTAGCGACTACTGGTCACGCTTTGCCATGCTGATCCACCGGCTCGGGTGGGATCTGGACTCTGAGCCCATTAAAATGTTGTTTGAGGAGGGGTTGTCCCCAACGGTGAAGGACGAGCTTTCCCGCGCGCCCTGCCCGCAGTCGATGGATCAGCTGATCAAGGCTGTGCGACAGGAAGCGCGGGCTCAGGAGAAGCGCGAAGGGAGAGGGGAACGTTGCCATGACTACCGCATTCCTGAAATGCCGAAGCAGCCTTCCCAGCCGGCTGAGCCAATGGAAATAGATGGCGCGCGCGCGCACGCGAGGTTTCTAACTCCAGTGAAGGTCGCAAGACGGAGGGAAAGGATTGGAAAACGACCAAGAAGTGTTTCCTCTGCCAACGGCCAGGACATTTTGCCAGGGTCTGCCCTCAAAGAAAGGCATGGCAAGGGATGGTGGGAGCCGCTGGCTGTGAGGAGGAGGGGGAGAAGGGGCAGGAGCAGGGAAACGCCAAAGCTTGGCTGCCATTCAGCGGGCACAGCAGCCAGGCCAGCAACCAATAGAAGTGCCCCAGCCAGACCCCCCCCCAAGGCAGCTATAGCCATAGAAGTGGTGCTAGAACTCCCGAATGGGCACCCAGTCAAGGTGAAGGGGCTACTGGATTCAGGCAGCTCCTGCAATTTCTTCAGCAAGGACTTCGCTCTGGAGCACCAACTCCACCTGCTGCCCCTAGATTTCCCCTTGCAAGTGACAACCATAGATGGCAGAGAACTTTTGGGAGGGGAAGTGACGCACCAGACCCCACCAATGAGAATGAGGGTTTCCAGGCATACGGAAACCATTGCCTTTCACGTAGCCTCACTGGCAGGACCCCCAATAATATTAGGGATGAGCTGGCTGGCACTACATGATCCAGTAGTGGCATGGCATCAGCGGACAGTCACCTTTGGATCAGCTCACTGCTTGGAACACTGTCTGGGGGGGGGGGACCCAAGGATGACCGTGGCCAGGGTGGCTGGGATGGCGGTGGAGCCTAAAGGGGAGGTGCCACCACAGTATGCTGACCTGCAGGAGGTCTTCAGTGAGAAGGAGGCGGATAGACTACCTCCCCATAGGCCCTTTGACTGCCAAATCAACTTACTCCCAGGGGCTCAGCTGCCGGTGGGTAAACTGTATGCCATGTCTGACCGGGAAATGCAGGAGTTGAGGAAATTTATTGACAAGAACCTGAAAAGAGGTTTCATAAGAGAATCAAAGGCGGTGGGGGGCAGTCTGGTGTTCTTTCTGGACAAAAAAGACACTAATCAGCCTAGACTTGTAGTGGATTATAGGGGGGTCAACCTTGTGTCCGAACCCGTGACCTTCCCAATGCCCAGGATTGATGACATTTTAACACGGGTGAGGCAGGGAAAAATCTTTACCAAGCTGGACCTCAGGGGAGCGCACAATTTGATTAGGATGAGGGAGGGGGACGAATGGAAAACCACCATGTTCACCCCTCTGGGGGCCTTTGAGTACTTAGTTATGCCATTTGGATTACAGTCGGGCTCTGCCTGTTTTCAAGCTTTCATGCACCACGTATTGGGGTCCCTGCTGTACAAGAATTGCGTAGCCTTTTTGGACGACGTCTTAATCTATTCGGACAATGAGAAGCAACATGTCAGAGACGTCAGGGAAGTGCTAAAGAGACTGCGGAAGCACCAGTTGTGGGTCAAGCTGGAAAAATGCCAATTTCACGCCAGAGAAGTCGAGTTTCTGGGGTACAAGTTGTCAGACAAGGGCCTAGCTATGGACCCCAGCAAGGTGCAAGCAGTGCTGGAATGGAAGACCCCCAAAACCCGGAAGGACGTGCAGAGGTTCCTAGGGTTCAGTAACTTCTACCGGAAGTTCATCAGGAACTTCGCCCACTTGACAGCGCCCATCACAGATTGTCTCAGTAGCAAAAAGAAGTTTGTCTGGACAGAAAGTGCCCAGCAATCCTTTGAAAGGCTGAAGAAGGCGTTCGCTTCGGAAGAGCAGCTCCTGCACGTGGATCTGCAGAAGCCAATGAGGCTGGAGACCGACGCGTCAGACCGGGCCATCAGAGCGGTACTGTTGCAGCCGGGGCCCCAGCAGGAGAGCTGGAGGCCGTGCGCCTTTTTCTCGAGGAAGCTGAGCAAGTCGGAGCAGAACTACACGGTGTATGACCGCGAACTGCTTGCAATTTATGCAGCATTTCGACGATGGAGACATCTGCTAATAGGGGCGCAGCACAAGATCCAGTTGTGTACGGATCACAAGAACTTGGAATACTGGAGGACTGCGCGAGTACTCAACCAGAGACAGATTTGATGGGCACAGGAGTTCTCCAAGTTTTTCTTCAAGATCCGGTACGTGCCGGGAGAAGAGAACGTAAGAGCAGATGCTCTCTCCCGGAAGCCGGAGTACATGGAAGGAGAGGGCCTGCCGGAAGTCAGACACGTGTTCTCCGAGGACCGATGGGTGTGTGGGGGAGTGTTGGTTGGGAGACGAGAACTAGCCGGGCTTACTAGAAACGACGAATTCGCTCAAACGAATTCTCGACGGCGAGACACCCGGAAACCAACGGGCAAGCAGAAAGAGCGAACAGTATACTCCAGCAATACCTACGCTGCTACGTCAGCAAGAGACAGAACGATTGGGTAGAGAAACTAGCGCTTGCTGAATTTGCGTACAATAATGCTGAACATGTGTCCACGGGAATGAGCCCGTTCATGGCCAATTATGGGTGTCACCCCAGGGCCTTCCCGGGGAAGGGGGAGGAAGGGTGGAGCGTACCTGCGGCAGAGCAGTTTGTGGAAGAAATGGAGGCCTTGCACCAGCAACTTAAGATGAACTTGGAAAGGGCCAAGGAAATTTGCAAGAGGCAGGCAGACAAGCACCGTCAGGAAGGGGAGACCATACGGGTGGGAGACCGGGTGTGGTTGTCAACCCAAGGGTTACCTTTTAAGGGAGGGTGCAAGAAGTTGTGGCCCAGGCGGTTGGGACCTTTTGAGGTAACACAGCAGGTGAACCCCGTGGCATTCAAGCTCAAGTTGCCTGACAGCATGAAAATACACCCGGTGTTCCATAGGTCCCTACTCTCACCGTACAGGGAGGGGCAGGAATTCCCTGGGCGAGGGGAAGAAGTCACCACGCACCCGCAGGTAGAGGAGAGGGAACACCACAACCAAGCCACGGAAATACTTGATTCCAGGTGGCGAGGGCGCCAGGTAGAGTACTTGGTAGCCTGGGAGGGAGAACCCGAGTCAGAAAACACGTGGGTTCCAGCGGAGGCCATCAATGATGGGTATCTTGTGGAGGAGTTCCACTGCCTGTTCCCAGACAAACCTAAACCACTAGCGAGATTCTGGGAGGAGCAATTTGGAACCATGGAGGATGAAGAAGATTTTGTGGGTTTTCCTGCCTCCGAAGAGGAGGGAGGAGAGGCATCAGAGGAAGAGGAATCGGACTGGGAGGGCCACCACGCGGGAAGAAGTCGGAGTGGGTGGGAAGCGGAGTTTGAGTCTTCAGGGGATGACGACAGCTCCTTCCGGGGATTCCCAGCATCCTCGGCCGAGGAAAGGGACGAAGTTGGGTCAAAAGGTCGGGCCGGGGGGTGGAGGGGGTCCTGGGGGGGAGGTGGATGTCAGGGAACTGACATCGGAGCCAGAAGTGGAGGCAGGGCTCCCAAGCGATGCCGGAGAAGGGCCAAGCAGGGAGAGAGGTAACTCATCGGCTGGGGAAGGAAATCAGCGTAACACCAGGGATAAAGGGGGGCGGTTGGGGGAATCGAAGAGGGGTCTCCAGGACTCTTCGTTGGAGACCAGTGGGGAGAGCACAGGTCCTCCTCTGCCCACACCCACCCTGCGCAGAAGACTTCTGCGCAGGGAAAGTAGGCGCAGACTTGGCGTCAAAGAGCTTTTGTGCTGGAAGAAGTTCAAGAAACGCCCACTGACGGATTCTGCTAACGACTGAACAGCCACGAAGTGAAGGGCTGTCCAGTCAGGAAAGGTTTAACCAGGCTACCTAGCCAGGCATGGTGGCAACTTACGCACGAGCAATCCCATACATTCATTACACACGTAGTACAAGAAACATGTATTAGTGCTGAGCCCCAGAATAAATTTCCCCCATCATATTTGGGAGACAGATAAAACTAT